>NC_087357.1:71844797-73099797 GCF_030014295.1 Loxodonta africana
TTGACTCATTTATGTTTTACATACCGTTATAGGAGTTCTAGGAAATCCTGGTGGTGTAGTGGTTATATGCTACCACTGCTACTCAAGAAGTCAGCAGTTCGCATTCACAGGTGCTCTTTGGAAACTCTATGAGGTGGTTCTACTCTCTCCTATAGGGTCGCTATGAGCTGGGATCGACTCGATGCCAACGGGTTTGGTATTTTCTTTTTTTAATAGGAGTTCTTATCTATTCTGGATACTAACTCTTTGTTGGTTCCATATGTTGTATACACTTTCTCCCAGTTTGTAGCTTCATTTCCTTACTCTCTTTATGGAATTTTTTCCCTCCTTTTTTAGGAACCATAAACATTACCTCACATAGTGTCTATGAGTCAGAAATTTGGGAGTGGTGTAATTAGGTGGTTCTGGCTCAAAGTCTCTCAAGAGGTCAAGACATTAGCTAGGTCTGCAGTCATTTGAAGACTTGACTGGGGCTAGATGATCAACTTCTAAGATGGCTTACTCACACGGCTGGCAAGCCAGTGCTGGCTGTTTGCAAGGCACATTAGATCTCTTTATGAAGTCTTTTGATGAACAGAAGATCTTGAATTTTTTGTAGTAAAGTGTATCAATTTTTTAACTTTATGTTTTGTATGTTTTGTGTATTAATTTTTTTTTTTTTAATTTTGTCTTCTACATTTCAGTCCTTAATTCATCTGAAATCCTTATTTTGCTATGGTATGAGGTAAGGACCTAATCCATTTTTTTTGTTCTATATGGATAATCAATTGTTTTAAGCACCATTTATTGATAAGTCTACTCTTTCCTTTTGACTCAAAGAGCAAGGAGTAAGTTTCCATACGTCTGCTTCTAGGCTCTTAATTTTATTCTATTGGTTTGTCATACTGTGTCAATTCCACATTATCTTCATTACTATACTTTTATAAGTCTCGATATCTGGTAAACTATGGTGATCATTAGTATAATTTGCCAAGTATTTCTGGCTCTTCCCCTCTTCCTAAGCACATAATCAAACTGCACTTCCTGGTCCTCTTGTGGTTCAATGGGGCCAAATGATTAGCTACGGTCAATGAATTCTGAACAGAAATAACCTGTGACACTTCTTTGCTGAGCATTTAATTGTCTGTGCAAAACTCTCCAGAATTCTTTCTCCCTTTGACTTACAACTAGTAATATTTAACATCATTGCAGCTTTGACACCTGAGCTCCTAAATGACTGTAATTGATACCGTTTCCCTATTAACCTACAGTGGACAAATAATGTAAATAAGAAATAAATCTTTGGTATATTTACCACTGAGATTTTAGGCTTGTTTGTTAACACGGCATAACCTAGCCCACCCTGGCTAATAAATAGGACAAGCTGCTCATTTTGTTTTTCTTCACGAGTGTACTGTCTATTCTTCACTGATTTCTTTGTCATATAAATTTTGGAATTGACTTTTCTCAACTTCCAGGAAAAATCTGCTGCCCAGAGTATAATTAGTATGGCCACATTTGAATAAATGAAGAAATACTGGGAAAACTGTTAGCATTAGCTAACATGAATGGTTGCTACAAAGGTGTTTACTTATTATACTAGATCGCTGTTGGGTTTTCCATAAATGTCTTGTATCTTTTTTGTCAGATTTATTCATAGCTACTTTATATACTTTGTTGATATTACAAAAGTTATCTTTTTAAATTGCAATTTCTTTATGTTGCAATTGAATGCATTGATCTTATACCCAATAACCTGCTAAACTCTCTTGTTGGTGCTATTGATTTATCTGTAGACTCTTCAGGATATTTTTTAATAGCCAATCACATCATCTGCAAATAATGACAACTTTGTTTCTTCCTTTGCAATTTATACCTTTCCTTTGTTTTACTTGTCTTATTTATATTGGCTAGAGTCAAGTTCAATGCTGAACTGTGTTATTTTCATATTATATAAAAAAAATTTCTAAAGTGGGGGACAAAAAGAGACATGCTATAGAAGGACCCAGGTGCTGACAGGCCATCTCAGGGTCACTGCTTCTTCATACATTCATCATCTCTCCCCTTCTCCTCTCAGAAAAAGAAGCCCTCCAGCTCAGATGAAGGAATAGCTCTTGGAAACTATGGCCACTATAACAGTTTTAATTTCTCAGCTACTAGAATCAAGTTCAGCTCATCCATACTTACAAATTAATCCATCTGCATTACAAGTCTATTCATAATTTTCAAATTACGATAATTTAAAAGAATGAAAACAATGCCATCTAAAACCTGAAGTATGTGCAAACCACAGCTTAATTATTTAACATTTATAATGCACTGAGGAATTAAAAAGCACTTTAGGGGAAAAAAAAAAAACTTTAATACACTTCCAACATAGCAAAAGAGGCGGTGAAGGAAAGTAAATCTAAGGGTTAAATCAGTCATGTGATGAGGAGAGCAACAGAATTCCAAAACATCTCCAGAGTTATGAAGACACAAAATAAAGCCTTTGATGCCCTAAGCTCATTGACCTATCTATCACAAGCGACTGCGTCTCTGAAAGCATTCGAAGAAATTTCCTCAGCTCTAATAGACTTCCGTGCACGGATGTCTCAGAGGGTGTACCATAAAGTCTGGTCATTGGTTTTCCTCATCTCTCTGGCTTATATCATATAATCATATTGATTTGTATTAAAGTAACAATTTGTCCCTCAGGACAATGAAATAAGAATGTGACAGCTAGTTCTCCAGAGTCTCACCTGGATTAATGAAGAGTATGGCATAGTCCTCTTTACATGAACAGATACATGCGCACCCACATTCATTGCAGCACTGTTTACAATAGCAAAAAGATGGAAGCAACCAAGGTGCCCATCAACAGATGAATGGATTAATAAATGATGGTATATTCACACAATGGAATACTATGTATCGATAAAGAACAATGATGAATCCATGAAACATTTCATAACATGGAGGGATCTGGAAGGCATTATGCTGAGTGAAATTAGTCTGTGGCAAAAGGACAAATATTGTATGAGACCACTATTACAAGGACTCGAGAAATAGTTTAAACAGAGAAGAAAATATTCTTCGATGGTTATGAGAGTGGGGAGGGAGGGAGGGAGGGGGGGTTTTCACTAATTAGATAGTAGATACGAACAATTTCAAGTGAAGGGAAAGGCAACACACAATTCAGGAGAGGTCTGCACAACTGGACTAAACCAAAAGCAAAGAAGTTTCCTGAATAAACTGAACGCTTCGAAGGCCAGCATAGCAGGGGTGGAAGTTTGCAGACCATGGTTTCAGGGGACATCTAAGTCAACTGACATAATAAAATCTATTAAGAAAACATTCTGCATCCCACTTTGGAGAGTGGTGTCTGGGATCTTAAACGCTAGCAAGTGGCCAAATAAGATGCATCAATTGGTCTCAACCTACCTGGAGCTAAGGAGAATGAAGAACACCAAAGACACAAGGTAACTATGAGCCCAACAGACAGAAAGGGCCACATAAACCAGAGACTACATCAGCTTGAGACCAGAAGAATTAGATGGTGCCCGACTACAGCCGATAAATAACCTGACAGGGAACACAACAGAGAACCCCTGAGGGAGCAGGAGAGCAGTGCGATGCAGACCTCAAATTCTTGTAAAAAGACCAGATTTAATGGTCTGACTGAGACTAGAAGGACCCCAGAGGTCATGGTCCCCAGACCTTCTGTTAGCCCAAGACAGGAACCATTGCCAAAGCCATCTCTTCAGACAAGGACTGGACTGGACTATGGGACAGAAAATGATGCTAGTGAAGAGTGAGCTTCTTAGATCAAGTAGCCACATGAGACGATGTGGGCAGCTCCTGTCTGGCGAGGAGATGAGAGGGCACAGGGGGTCAGAAGCTGGCCAAATGGACACAAAAATAGTGGAGGGAAGGAGTGTGCTGTCTCATTACAGGGAAGGTGACTAGGAGTGTATAGCAAGGTGTCTGTAAGTTTTTATATGAGAGACTGACTTGGTTTGTAAACTATCACTTAAAACACAACAAAAATTAAAAAAAAAAAAAAAAGAGTATGGCATAATCTTGACCTGTCAAAGGCATATCAGGGGTCTTGTAGAGTTTTATCTTCCCTTCCTGCTACAGATAGGAGAATCTGAAGCTGGAATCTCTTATCAGAGATTTCTCCAGGATTCACATCTCCCTACCAGGTATTTTGCCTTGGTATTTTGGTTTTAGTGCCACGAACCTGACTTCCCTTGGATTCGTTGACCAAGCGGCCACTGTGGATCTTGTTTATCTAAAATTAAACACTTAATATCAATGTATCTTTCAAAAAATCAGACCAAATGCTCTTTTGGATGGACTTCTGTCTCAACTGACCTACTCAGAAATGTCACAATCAATTTGTAAAAGATTTGGTTCTATTAAAATTTCATATTTAAACTCCCCAATGAACCAATAGTTTATATTCCATGTTAAAAGTTACAATGGTTCCAAACAAAGGGTGGAGAAAAAAGATGTCTGTGACCCAAGTGGGGAAAAAAAAAGTCAGTGAACTCAGGTATCTCTTCCTAACGATACTTTTCTATCGTGAACTAAAATGCCAAAGAGATGCTGGTTGAAAAAATTTTTTTAACTAGTATAACTCGAAAATTCTCCTAGATTTTTTGGCCAGAATTCCTTCTCTAAGAAGTAAAACCAACCAAACAAAACATACTTATCATCTCTAAGCATCTCTGTGGTAAACTAGAAACTCAGACCTCATGAGACTGAGAAACGACTCTGGAAACTAAGCCAAAACTCAGGCAGATTTATCCAATTGCAAATAATCCACTGTATATCTGGACCAAGAAAACACAGGGATGCTACCATGCAGGAAAAACAGATAAATTAATGGAGAATTGGCCCTTTATACATCTTAATTCTTCCTCTTTAGCAGCATACCTAAAATCTCTCAGTCAGAAATATCTCATTTTAGGCCATTTTCTTTTATTCTAAATGAATCACCAGTTTCATTTTATTCAGAAATAAAAAACCTGGAGCCAGACGACACATGGGGTAGAGAACTGGTTTAAAAAAAAAAAAACTATTATGTATGATAATAGAAAATATTATAGGAAAATTTTAGTGTTGGCATTTCTCAGTAAGAAGAGGTTGTTGCTAAATTTAGCTTTAACAAACAATAGTTAATCCCACTAAAAACGAGTTGTTTATTCTTTCAAATGAAAATTTATCATCAGCTTTTCAGGTAAACACCCAAAGTAAAACAGTGCTTGAATGATATCCTATCACATTAAATAGAGCTATGTGGGCAAAAAGTGTTCAGAAAGAGTGGTGTCTGGGGTCTTAAATGCTAGCAAGCGGCCATCTAAGATGCATCAATGAGTCTCAACCCACCTGGATCAAAGGAGAATGAAGAACACCAAAGACACAAGGTAATAAAGAGCCCAAGAGACAGGAAGGGCTACATGAACCAGAGACTACATTAATCTGAGACCAGAAGAACTAGATGGTACCTGACCACAACCGATGACTGCCCTGACAGGGAACGCAGTGCAGGACCCCTGAGGGAGCAGGGGAACAGTGGGATGCAGGCCCCACATTCTCATAAAAAGACCAGACTTAATGGTCTGACTGAGACTGGAAGGACCCCAGTGGTCATGGCCCCCAGAACTTCTGTTGGCTCAGGACAGGAACCATTGCAGAAGCCAGCTCGTCAGACATGGATTGGACTGGACAATGGGCTGGAGAGGGATGCTGGTGAGGAATGAGCTTCTTGGATCAGGCGGACTCTTGGAACTATGTTGGCATCTCCTGCCTGGAGGGGAGATGGGAGGGTGGAGGGGGTTAGAAGCTGACAAAATGGACACGAATAGAGAGAGTGGAAGGAGGGAGCTGGCTGTCTCATTGGGGGGAAAGTAATTGGGAGTATGTAGCAAGGTGTATTTAAGTTTTTATGTGACAGACTGACTTGCTTTATAAACTTTCACTTAAAGCACAATAAAAATTAAAAAAAAAAAAAAGGTAAAAGAAAAATGTGTTCAGAAAAAGACTACCAGAGCCACACAGTAATTCTTTGAAGCAAGCAAAACTAATTATATTCATCTTTTGCATTAAACCACAGGAAGATAATTCAACAACAAATTCTTTAGCATCTCCTTGATTAACCAAACCAACTCAATGTTAATCATTTGGAAATCTAATCGTAGTTGAGAAGAAGCAAATTTGAAGAACTTACCTTGAGAGCACAAAAGATGCAGGAATCTCCCATACACTTGTGAGTTGTGAGCTGCCTGAAGCTACGTCGGAAGATGTCCAGGTGCCACAAAACCTAGCGACAAAGGGAAAATACTTCTTTACTCTATAAAGAGCCACCATTTAATTTTCAATTAAAGAGCTCAACCAAACATAAGTAATGACTGTAGAAGATATCTCTATTCCCAAGAGAAAAGCTCATTCTAATGTATTAAAATAAATGTCAAAAAAGGTGAGGTATCTAACAAGAGGGATAAACAACCATATTCTGGAAAGTATATTAATTTGAACATGAAATGAAGATCACAGACAGAAAATATGGCATGACATATATGAAAAATGATCCTGAAGAGGAAATCTGTGGCTTAAAAGCTGCATCAAACCCAAAAAACATAAAAGCTGCAGAGTATGGTTTATTTCAACAGTCCATATATGAAAAATAGGGATATTTTTAAACTTATGTTAGAAACTTGAACTGTAGTATGGAATTTTGTCTTTGTGAGATTTTTCAATTTTCGGACCTTTCTGAGAGGTATGACTTCCTTAACAGGATAAAACCAATAGTGATATGAACAGTGATAAATCATACTGAGCGTATGCATGTTGAGAATATGATGTGATGAGAATGGAACTTCTTCTGTGTCCTTCCTCCCAAAAAAATCCGTAACCCCAGTCTAATCACAAGAAAAGCATCAGATAAATCTCAGTAGAGGGTTATCCTACAAAATCCTTGAGCAGTACTCCTCAAAACTATCAAGGCCACCAAGCACTGGAAAATTTTGCAAAACTGTCACAGCCAAGAAAAGCCTAAAGGAACATGGTAAGTAAATGTAATATAGGATCTGGATGGGATTCTGGAACAGAAAAAGGCATAGGTAAAAACTAGAAAATCTGAATATAATATGGACATCAGTTTAAAAAAAATGGTATAAACATCGCACAGTACCTTTGGAAGCTCTGCGCACCTGGGAAACATTTACTGGCATCAAATATGAAAAAGCACTACCTCTGTGCCCCAGGTCATAGGACAGCTCTAGAACTTCTTACTTACATGTCTCGAGGTATACGTTCTAAAAGTTCCTTCAAACATGCTATATTCCCAATAACATCTTTTTATAACGAATGTAATGGGTTCAATACATCTGTGGCAAACACAGCTTTCATATTAAAAGCTAAAACATTAGATCATAACAACAATCACTTTCAACCCCATTATAATACCATTGCTATTGAGTTGATTTCAACTCATAGTGACCCCATAGGGCAGAGTAGAACTGCCCCCAAAGTTTCCAAGGCTATAAATCTTTATGGAAGCAGACTGCCATATCTTTTTCCCATGGAGTAGCTGGTGGGTTCAAACCGCTGACCTTTCAGTTAGCAGCCAAGTGCTCTAACCACTGCGCAACCAGGGCTCCTTTTCATTATAACATGCACTCCAAAACCGTCTATGCCTCAATCCTTAAGTGAGATACAGGGGTGGGTGGGTGGGAGTGTGTGTGTGTGTGTGTGTGTGTGATGTGTTGCATATGGCAATGGAATTTAGAAGAGAAAGTCATAATTACGATTGCATTCTATTGAAAATATAGTTAGAACATACAGAAAGAAGCAGAATCAAAAAGAGGACAATGACCAAGAAGGAGATAAACACATACATTTACATCAACACCTTATTTGCCTGCTTCTAATTTGCGAAAAGAATTATGAGTACATACAAAGTCAAAAACCTAACATGCATCATCTGGAATAAACCTAACCAATTTCTGAAATGTGTGGTAGCAATTAAGATTTTTAACACTTTCAAGCAAAAGCTTGAAAACTAAGAGAGAGTATGAAACTTTCATTAGATGTATAAGCTTGCGGAGAACCTTATATTATGAATGAGTAAACTGAGACACTATTACTTGTACGAGGTCACAAGGCTCGAATATAGAAGGGCTAAAAGCAGAATCCAGGTCTCCTAATTCCTAAGTCCGGTGCTCTTTAAACTACATACACTGTCTTTTCTTCCCTCAGTCTATGTTTTCCTTCCATCTGAGGAGAAAAGCTAATATTTCGCCCAAGTGTAATTATCCTCTTGGGTGGGAAATTTCACTTACTTTTTCTCTGAAAAGGAGAAAAGAAAGTAATTACTTGAAGGTGAGGCCAAATGGGGATGAGCTTAACCCTCCATGTGGCTGACTAAGCACAGCAGAAAGACAGAATCTAGCTTTGGGATTCTGAGACCACTGGGTGAAAAGCAACACCAAAAGGGAAAATCTGGGGTAGATAATCACCTTGTTGTTGTTGGCTGCCGTTGAGTCAGCTTCTGAGTCATGGCAACCTCACGCACAAAGGAATCAGGCTGTTAGGATCCATAGGGTTTTCACTGGCTGATTTTTAGAAATAGCTCGCCAGGCCTTTCCTCCTATTCTGCCTTAGTCTAGGAGCTCTACTGAAACCTGTTCAGCATCACAGCAACATGCAAGCCTCCACTGAGAGATGAGCTGCGGCTGCACTTTCGGTCCTGGATCTCCCACGTAGAGGGCAAAAATTCTACCACTAAAGACATTAGTGGAATTCATTTTCCACTAGCTCAACTCAGGCATATCTGACTAGGCGCTGATCATGAGCCAATACAGGAGGGCTCAGAAAGGAGAGATGAAGAACCAGATGGTCAAAGGCTAGACGCCATTCAATGTGTGTGTTAGGAGCCTGAATATTATGAGAAAAAAAAATAACATATCTGATTATCTTTGATCTGTGGAAAGAATTTTGCTTTCTATACCTGAGAAAATCAACCAGAGTGATAAGACACCTTAGCCTCAAACAGAAAAAAAAAAAAAAAAAGGTAGTAAACACTGTTCAGGAAAACAGCCAATAAACAAGTAGAAAGATTACCTGAACCAGGTCCCTTCCTTTAGGCAGTTAAGTAGTAGTAGTTACAGCTATTTTATTCCTATTATTATTACTGATCTTCTTTTTACAAATGAGGAAATTGAGGTTCAAATTGTCTGAGATCATACAAATAAGCTAAAAAAATGATCTCAGCTGCTGACCTCAAGGATTGTCAAGTATTATATTTAGAAGAGTTATCAGAAATACAGCATCAACAACTAAAAGCCGAAGTCCACCAAAAAGAAAAAAATGACCCTTACCTGCAGGGCACTATTGAGGAAGCAGCTATTTTGTCCTGGCTCATTGCTGAGGCCTTTGCTGGGGGCTATGGAAGTTGAACTTCGAGGCGTAAACATCCCTTGGACACTACCACGACCCCCTGAAAAGTAATTTTTCTTCCAAGACATTATTGCTCACATTTAGCCTGAAACACAGAGGGAGTTTGTGTCGTTTTGTCAGAAGTTTTATTCTGCTGAAGTCCTCGGTAGAAAGAGAATCCAGAATTTAATGAATTTATGTTGAAAGATTTTGAGTTTACAACCTTCCAAACATCACATACATAGCTCAAGAGACCCAGGTATTCTCTTAGATCCAGATGACAGCGTTTCATTTACTCCAAACGATGCCCAAAACACACCATGGCACAGGACTGACGTAGACAGAGAGGTCCTGCAGTGTTGCCTCCTTCTCTTGTTCTTGAACTACCTCCATAAAGTCCTGGTGAAGTGGCTGGACTCCTCAACTCCAACAGCATCCAGATCAGGGCAAGATGTGTTCTTTAGGCTTTTTTTTAATGCTTCTTGTGGACTGAAGATTTTTCCAACTAGAAGGAGAGGTAGACAGATAAGCAGGAATCCAACGTAACCCTCCTCGCCCTCTATTGCCTTGTCCCATCATCCTCTCAAGTAAAAAGGGTAACTCAAGTTCTGAGCAACTGACAAAAGATTCCACAAGGCCAGGAAGCTTGTTTGAATTACATGGGGTTTTTGTTGATGCTGTTGCTGCTATATTTTAACGTGCCCAAAACTTCTACCATCCCATCCAGATCTTCAGAAACTCTCTTTTCCTCCTTTCTTCTGCAACTAGAATAGCCAGCTGTGCCAGAGAGCTTTACCAGAAAGGAAAAAAAAAAAATCAAAAGCTTGCGTCACTTAACGACTCTACTGGCTTTGTGCTGTTCTGCCAAGATCAACGTTGCCTCACCTCTCACTATAAACTTGAAACCTTGGCAAACAATACCAAAAAAAAAAAAAGCTAACAACAACAAAAAAGAGAAACACTCAAACCAAGGAGGCAAAAAAAGTCCAAAAAACACTACACTTTCATGGGAAACCACTCTGAAATTTTCTTGAAGGAAATAAAAACCAACATAAATTTTAGAGAATCAGGCTAACAAAAAAATCACCAAGGAAGCACACACCAAACCAGGAATTGAAACAATTTCTTTTGGATATTGTGAGTAAAAAACTTTTTAAAGTGTATGGTTACAAAAGCCTGTTTAAAGGTGGGAGGGCCGAGTTATCAGTCTGGAGGCTGTTCTGAGTAAAGATGTCTCATGCCAGAGAAACACTCACGGTGAGTAAACCACCTGTCCTTTACATCCAGACCCAGAGAACTGAATCTTTGCCTGCTCTGTTTGCCTGTTTCTTTTTTTGCCAGAGGACGAATGAAATAATTTGAGTTACAAATTACTTACTCCTCAGATTATATTAGAGGGGTTCACAGTCAAAGGCCAACCACTAACCTACTTTAGTTTTCAATTAATTAAAATGCCAGAGAAGCAACAGGAAGTAATACCAAAGCAAGCACCTTCCCTGGAAGGAAATGTTTCTAATCTCCAATTTTAAGTTTTCCTATAAAGCGGCAAGTCCACCTAAGAAACAAATTCAGAATGCAAATGTTAAAACTGGTTTCTAATAGTTCCCCAAGTTTCTCCCTTTCTATCCCCCGTACTACGTACTACCTGAAAAAACAAAAATACTCTAACATCTTAATTATTCTCTGGGAGATAACCTAGCATTATCTCCAGTGTGTCCAGTGGAAAATTTGAGGCACAGGAATACTAAATGGTTGCACAAGACTGTTCTTTCCCTTCTCTAAATTTCCAGACTATTTATAATCTGCATGTCACGATTCAAGTATGATTATATACTGCACTGTCATATCATTACCTCTTTGTTTTTATTACTGTCCATTTGTTTTATATGGTGTCAGTCATATATCCCAAATATGACTATTTGAAATGAAACACTAGTGTCAGGTTTGTGCTAAACACTAACATTCTTTATTTAATCTTCATAACAGCCCTATCGGATAGGTACTATTAGCCCCATTTTATAGAAAAGGGAGGCTTAAAGACGTTAACTTGCCCAGTTGAGAGCTGGTAAGTGGGATAGCTAGAGTTGTTCGACTATAGTGTAACTTACCTATGTATTATATCACACTATTCCAAAAGCTCCTATCACAGTGCCAGTCATACAGGAGGCCCTCAGTAAATACTGCCTGGTGATTAACATGGCACCAGAAAGGAATCCAGGCTTCCCACACAGACTACAAGACCCTCCCCACTTGAAGTCACTAAGCAACTTCCAACAAGCCATGCAGCATTCTTTCAGCTCAGCCGCTGCAAAGGAATGACAAGTACCAAGCCTCTACTTTGCTGACAACCAAAAGGACTTGGCTGGTAGGTGGGGTTTCCAGTACCCACATTAGGAGCCTAATGAAACTCAGTTTGCCCTGTGACACATGCCCCTGAGCACAGGGAGCGAAAGGGAAAAAAGGCAGCAGCAGAAAAAGGACTCTTAGGCTCTGAATGGCAGCATTATGCAGGGTACGGCGATGAGCTCTCATACTTGCTGTAGGTGTGTCAGAAACTAGAGGTGAGAGCCAAAAAGAACAAAGCCAAGACAGCCAGTGCCAAAAAGAACAAGTCCAAGTGAGGCAGTAACAAACGGTCTAATGAAATACTACTGACAAATTGAAAACACCACACTTAAGCTGTAGGTCCAGCACCAAACAACAAAATCCTCCCCCACTGCCACCTACTGAAGATGTCTGAGAAAATAAATTATGGCTCTGCATATGTGACTCTAACAACCTGTTTTTTTTTTTAAAAAAAAAAAAAAAAAGAACTTCTTAGGCAACAAAGTACTTAGGGGTAAAGAACCAAAATGCCTGGAACCTACTCTTAAATAAGACAAAACAATATATATATAGAAAGAGAAAGAATGGTAAAACAAATATAGGAAAATGTTAACAAAAGGTGAATCTTGCTGAAGGGTATGTAGGAATTCTTTGTACCATTTCTCACAACTTTTCTAAAAGTTTTAAATTACTATTTTTAAGTTGAAAGGAATTGATAGCTGTAAAAAAAAAAAAAACAAAGAAAGAAAAAGTTAAGAAGCATGTAAAAACTACCTTGCACTATGTGCAGTATTGAGGAGCCCTGGTGGTGCAGTGGTTAAAACAATCGTCTGCTAACCAATAGGTCAGCAGTTTGAAACCACCAGAGGCTCCAAGGGAGAAAGATGTGGCAGCCTGCTTCCACTGAGATTTACAGCCTTGGAAACCCTATGGGGTTGCTATGAATCAATCAACTCAAAGGCAGTGGGCTTCGGTTTTTTATATGCAGTATTATTACTAGTGATTCAACTCAGAATCATGACCAAAAACATTAAACTAGTAGATAATACCATGCCAGATGATAGTGGCAGTCCCAGACTAAAAAAAATTAAGAGAGAAGACAAAGAATATAGATCTGAGGAGAAAATAATATAGAGTAAGGCTCAAATACTATTCCTATGAAAAGGAGAATTCAATATATATTATAATGGGCAAAAAGAAAAACATACTAAATTTTTCTACAATTAAATGTTTTATGTCAAGTTGTTGTAAGGAGCAAGCAACGTAGAGTAATTATGATATAATACAAAGGGGATTACAGCTAGATTTAGAGTAAGAAGACATGGGCTCAATTTCCAAATTTTTACTACTTTGTATAATCCCAGACAAACTACTTAGTGTTCTAAACTTTGTTTTGTGGGTCTGTGAAACGATGGTATAATACCTACTTCACACAGTGGTCAAGATTTAATGTGATAACATACGAAAGTACTAGTAAGTTTTCAAAAACGAAAAACAAATAACGACTTCACTGAATAAGTGAATTGCTAAGCCAGTAAATAGAAAGGTAAGTTCTATTTCGAGGACCTCAGGATACTAGAAGGTTGTAAACCACCAGGAATGTCTTCTAATTGTATAAAAAGACCAATAGGTTTTACATGGGACAAGTATTTATGTCAGTACAATTTAGCTAACTGCAAGGAGAAACATTTGAAGTTTACAATTATTTTAAAAATACAAAGTTTGACTAACAAGGGCGAATAACTGAGCTTATTACCAGGATTGGGTAACATTTTAGAAGGTCTAGAAACCATGACCATGTTCCACTAATCAATGATTCAAATGGAAAAACCATGACCAGTATCTTGGTTTCTAGTGAACGAACAGTTGAACTGCACCACACTGAGACATCCAGTGTAGTAACCAGAGAAAGTTGCTCACAGTTCTGGTTTCTGTTATTCTATAGAGCAGTTAACTTTTAATTTACTTCAGAAAATATTCTTACATTGGTAAATCAACAACCCAATTATCTCAATTTCTTGGTACACTCCACATGTCAATAATTCCAAACCATATTTATAGTACCTTGTGAAGATTAAAATCAGTGAATACATGTAAAATGCTAATATCAATACCTGGCATACAGTAATTGCTATATAATTGCTTGTTATTGCTATTATTAAGGTCCCTGGGTAGTGCCAACAGTTTGTGCTTGACTACTAACCTAAAGGTTGGCGGTTTCAAACCACCCAGTGGTACTGCAGAAGAAAGGCTAGGCGATTTGTTTCTGTAAAGTAGCCAAGAAAGCCCTATGCAGCAGTTCTATTTTGTAACACATGAGTTGTCGTGAGTCAGAAATACACTTGACGGCAACAGATACTGTTATTATTATTACGTTTCAAACATTCCTTCTTCACTAGCTGTTTTACCTTAAAAGATATCCACACAGTTCTCGTATGTTCTTAGACACAACAGCAATAACAAAAAATATCTTAAACTTACTGACTCGATGCCTATTGTCCTAAATTTCTTCAACCTTTCACTACTAATGCCTCTACAATGAATAATTTACAGCTCATGTCTCTCCTTGCTCACCATCGATCTCTTCAGAACATGGCACTTCTCCCTCACCCCACTACCACAATTTTACTTCATGGAATATTCACTTTCTAAAGAAATCTAATTTCAAAAGCCAGTGGCTTTTCCCACAGGCCTCATTCTCCTTAATTTTTCTGTAGTTCCTTTCATACTACAGGACCCTGGATTCACTGGATGAATTAACAAGAGTGAAAGAATGAATAAAATGAAAGAATGACAAATGAATACTGGTTCTCCTACTGCTCTGACAGTTCATTTTCTCTTTCGCTGCTTTCTGAAAAGCAGGCATCCCCTAAAGTTTAAATCAGACTTTCTTGCTCTTTTCTACAGCCCTGCCCTTGGTGTTCTGATACTTTCCCCCTCTCCCCTCACAATTTCAACCATCACTTCTGGACTGATAAATCACAAATCTTGTGACCTCTGAAGTCAAATTACCAACTACTTGTACTGTCCTGCTTTCGTAACAAGTTCAGCATATCCAGGTCTGAAGTCACCTCCTTCCCCCCAAAACCAGTTCTCCCACTGATTCTGTGATTTTTTTTTTTTCAGTTAACGGCATCGCAAACCACCCAAGTTCAAAACCTCAGTAAGCTTTGACTCTTTCCTATCCTTGTCCCCTTCCCCATCCGAGTCACAAAGGCTTGTCAATTTCGCCTTCAAAATTCCCTATACTGACCCTTCCTTTACACTTCCACTGTCATCACGCTAGTTTACGCCTCAGTTACCTCCCATCTAGACTGCTGCAATAGATCGATCTTTCCGGCCTCCTGCCTCTTGCCATTCCAATTGATATTATATCATTAAAGATTTACTAATATTTCTCATTACTTTTTTGTGTACATTTTACACAAAAAGGTCTTGAATTGTTTCTTAGCAATGAAATAATGTCAGTTGCTAGCCAAAATAGATTTTTGATAGGATCACTCCCACCTTTCCCAGATCCCAGGCAAAGATGTCTACCCTCACCATTTCTACCCCATATCATAGTGGCTGTACTAGCCTGTGCAATAAAGAAAAAGAAATTTAAAAATATATAGATTGGTTCAGGGGACATCTAAGTCAACTGGCATAATAAAATCTATTAACAAAACATTCTGCATCCCACTTTGAAGAGTGGCTTCTGGGGTCTTAAACGCTAGCAGGCAGCCATCTAAGATACATCAATTGGTCTCAACCCACCTGGATCAAAGAAGAATGAAGAACACCAAGGACACAAGGTAATTACGAGCCCAAGAGACAGAATGGGCCACATGAACCAGCGACTACATCATCCTGAGACCAGAAGAACCAGATGGTGCCTGGCTACAACTGCCCTGACGGAACACAACAGAGAACCCCTGAGGGAGCAGGAGAGCAGTGGGATGCAGACCCCAAATTCTCATAAGACCAGACTTAATGGTCTGACTGAGACTGGAAGGATCCCGGTGGTCATGGCCCCCAGACCTTCTGCTGGCCCAGGACAGGAACCATTCCGGAAGCCAACTCTTCCGACATGGATTGGACTGGACAATGTGTTGGAGAGAGATGGTGGTGAGGAGTGAGCTTCTTGGATCAGGTGGACACTTGAGAGTATGTTGGCATCTCCTGCCTGGAGGGGAGATGAGAGGGTGGAGGGGGTTAGAAGCTGGTGAAAAGGACATGAAAAGAGACAGTGGAGGGAGGCAGCAGGCTGTATCATTAGGAGGAGAGTAACTGGGAGTGTGTAGCAAGGTGTATATGGGTTTTTGTGTGGGAGACTGACTTGATTTGTAAACTTTCACTTAAAGCACAATAAAAATTATTTTAAAAAAATAGAGAGAGAAGACACTTGAAAGTGTGTTGGCAACTCTTGTTTGGAGGGGGGATGGGAAGATAGAGAGAGAGGGAAGCTGGCAAAATTGTCATGAAACGAGAGACTGAAAGGGCTGACTCAATAGGGGGAGAGCAAGTGGGAGAAGGGAGTAAGATGTATGTAAACTTACATGTGACAGACTGATTGGATTTGTAAATGTTCACTTGAAGCTTAATAAAAGTTAATTAAAAAAAAAATAGAGAGATTGGAAAGGAAGAAATAAAGCTGTCTTTATTCACAAATGACATGATAGTATACATAAAAAATCCCAAGGAATCTACAAAAGACTGTAAGAACTAATAAATGAGTTCAGTGAGATTACTGAGTACAAAGTCAGTATTAAAAAATCAATTGTGCTTCTATATTCTATATACTAGCAATAAAAAATGGGAATAAATTTAAGTACATTTATAGTAATACCACAAAATATAAAATACATATAAATCTAACAAAATACACACATGTATACACATATCAATGTGCTAAAAACTACAAAACACTGATGAAAAAATCAAAGGTGACCTAAACAAATGGATAAGTATGCCATGTTTATGAATTAGAAGTCTCACTATTGTTAAGATGTCAATTCTCCCTAAATTGATCCATAGATTCAATTCAATTCCAATAAAAATTCCAGTAAGATTTTATTTTAGAAAGTGACTAGCTGATTCTAAAAGTCAAATGGAAGAAAAAGGAATTAAAATAGCCAAAACAATTTTGAAATAGAAGAATAAAGTTGGAGGACTCAGTAATCAACACAGTGTGGTACTAGGTGAAGGACAGTCTCATAGAGTAATGGCACAGAGTCCAGAAATAGACCTACACATATGGGGTCAATAGATTTTTTTATGATGATCCAAAGGCAATTCAATGGAGAAAAGATGGTCTTTTCAACAAATGGTGCTGGAACAACTGGAACCCCACATAAAAAAACCTGAATTTTGACCTATACTTCGCATCTTACACAAAAATAACTAAAAATGGATCGCAGTCCTAAACGTAAAACTTAAAATTACAGAGATGCCAGAAGAGAAGAAAAATTTTGTAACCATTGGTTAGGCAAAGATTTCTTAGATACAACAAAAGCACAATTTATCAAAGAAAAAAAATTGATAAAATTGGACTTACTCAAAATTAAGAGTTTTTGTTCTTTGAACGATACTGCTAAGACAACAAAAAGAAGAGCCATGGATTCGAAGAAAATATTTGCAAGTCACATAATGGACAAAGAACTTGTATCCAAAATATATACAGAATTCTCAAACCTTAATAATAATAATAATTTTAATGGGCAAAATATTTGAATAGACACCAAAGAAGATATACAGATGGCAAATAAGTACATGAAAAAATACTCAATATCTGTAGTGTCTGGGATCTTAAAAGCCTATGAACAGCCATCTAGGATACTCCACTGGTCTCACCCCTTTAGGAGCAAAGAAGAATGAAGAAAACAAAAGATACAAGGTAAAGATTAGTCCGAAGGACTAATGGACCACATCTACCATGGCCTCCATCAGACTGAGTCCAGTACAACTAGATGGTGCCTGACTACCACCACTCACTGTTCAGACAGGGATCAAAATAGAAGGTCCCAGGCAGAGCTGGAAAAAAATGTAGAATAAAATTCTAACTCAAAAAGAGAGACCAGACTTGCTGGCCTGACAGAGACTGGAGAAACCCTGAGAGTATGGCCCCCGGACACCCTTTCAGCTGAGTAATGAGGCCACTCCTGAGGTTCACCCTTCAGCCAAAGATTGGACAGGCCCATAAAACAAAGTGAGACTAAAGGGGTACACCAGCCCAGGGGCAAGAACTAGAAGGCAGGAGGGAACAGGAAAGCTGGCAGTAGGGAACCCAAGGTTGAGAAGGGAGAGTGTTGGCATGTCGTGGGGCTGTTAACCAATGTCATAAAATAATATGTGTACTAACTGTTTAATGAGACACTAGTTTGTTCTGTAAACATTCAACTAAAGTACAATTAAAAGAAAAGAAAATATACTCAACATCATTAGTCGTTGTTGTTAGGTGCCATGAGGTCAATTTTTGACTCAGTGATCCTATGTGATTAGAATAGAACTGCCCAATGGGGTTTTCTGGGCTGTAATCTTCACAGAGGCAGGTCACCAGGTCTTTCTCCCATGGAGCCGCTGGGTGGTTTCTAAGAGCCAACCTTTCAGTTAGCAGTTGAGCACTTAAACATTGCACCATCAGAGTTCCTTAGGGAAATGCAGCTTAAAACCACAATGAGGTAGCACTACACACCTCTTAGAATAGCTAAAAAATACAATAAAAACCTGACAGTAACAAGTGTTGATGAGAAATTGAAGCCACTTGAATTCTCTTAAATTGCTGATGGAAATGCAAAATGACAGTTTGGCAGTTTCTTATAAAGTTAAATACAGGTAGTCCCCAACTTACAATGTATTCGAGTTACAACAAACCACACTTAGGACCATTTGTGGAACAGCTCATAGATCACGAAGAAGGGGAATTGACAGATGAGGACTTTCTGGATTTTGAAGAGGAAAAAAATGCTGAAAAAGAAAGAATGAGGAAGAGGAAGGAGAGAAGTTGTCAAAAAGTTTTACTGTGAAAAGATCGGCTGAAGTTTTTTTAAACTAAATCTGGAACTTCAGATGCTTGAAAACAATAGACCCAAATACTGATCGATTTGCTAAAGTAGATAGGCAGATTCGGGAAGCAATGAGGTGTTATCATGAAATACATGAGAAAAAAGAAAAGGTACATACAGAGAACTCTCATTGATTTTCTAACTAGAAACGCCATCCCCTTTCCCATGGACAATCCAGAACCTTCCATAAGTGGAGTTATTACCATAACTGACAAAACGACAATGTTGTCCAACTCTTCCTCGTTGTCAAGAGTAAATTTTTTTGATTTGTGTATTTTTTATGTATATATGTATGAAAATATATCTATAAGTTTATATGTACTGTTTCCAAACCCCAAAGACAAATAAAGGTCACATGTACAAAGACACTGAAAATAAAAGGCAATAATAATGAAAACTAAAAAAAAAAATGAGGTATTCAATTTACATCAGAACCAACTTATAACAGTGGTCAGAATGGAACCCCATCTTAAGTCAGGGGCCACCTGTATAGGTTTACCATATGACCCAGCAGTCCCACTCCTAGGTATTTTCCCAAAAGAAATGAAAACTTAAGTTCACATGAAACCTTGTACTCAAATGTTTATGGTGGCTTTATTCATAATCACCAAAAACTGGAAACAACCCAAATGTTTTTCAACTGGTGAATGGAAAAACTGCGGCACATTCACACAACAGACTACTACTCAACAATAAAAAGGAAAGAATACTGATATACACAACAACATAAATGCAATAACTCAAATGCATTAAACTAAGTAAAAGAAACTAGACTCAAAAGGCTATGTAATTATATATATTATTATATACAAAAGGCTGTATGGTTTCACTTATAAAACATTCTGCAAAGGTAAAAATTATAGTTACAGAAAACAGGTCAATGGCTGCCAGAGGTGGGAGTGAGAGTAGAGGTTGATTACAAAGGGGCAGCACAAGTTCCACCAGGTGATGTAACTGTGCTATATCTTGACTGTGGGGGTAGTTATACAACCTCTATACATTTGGCAAAACTCAGAACTTTATACAAAAAAAGTAAATTTTACTTCATGTAATCACAAATTCTTTTAATTATTAAAAAACAAAAACATATTCTAAAGTGCTAAAACAAAACAAAAACCTTTCCCAGGTCCCTCCTGCAGAATAATGTCTAAACTCTGATTCTCAATAACACAATCTGACTTTAACTTACCTTTTATATTTAGCTGCTACTATTTCCAACATGCAACTTCTTCCCAAACAAAATATTTTCCCATTTTTGTGCCTTTTTAAATTGTTTTACCTATTTGGGATGCTCACTGTCCTTCTTCCCCCCCATACGCAACCCAGCTTTTTTGTGAAACCTTCCTTAACTACCCCAAGCCTGAAGGGATCTCTCTCACTTTTGAACTCCTATATAAATTTGCTATAATTTTAAGGGTAATTAAATGTTGCTAATGTACCAATGCTTCTTTTCTTTTTTTTTTTTTAATATTTGTTGTGCTTTAAGTGAAAGTTTACAAATCAAGTCAGTCTCTCATACAAAAATTTATACACACCTTGCTATATACTCCTAATTGCTCTCCCCCTAATAAGACAGCATACTCCTTCCCTCCACTCTCTTTTTTCATGTCCATTCAGCCAGCTTCTGATCTCCTCCGCCCTCCCACCTCCCCTCCAGACAGGAGATGCCAACATAGTCTCATGTGTCTACTTGATCCAAGAAGCTCACTCTTCACCAGTATCATTTTCTATCCCATTGTCCAGCCCAAGCCCTGTCTGAAGAGTTGGCTTTGGGAATGGTTCCTGTTTTGGGCTAACAGAAGGTCTGGGGACCATGACCACCAGGGTCCTTCTAGTCTCAGTCAGACCATTAAGTCTTGTACCGATGTTTCTAGAGGACTGCCCTCCCCTCCACACTCCCCTTTACCCCAGAGGATAAGGGTCTTTATTCCACCCCATTTCAGAATGGGGAATGGATATAGGTCAGAAGCCAATTGTGTTATATCCAAATTCCTATAATTGTGGGGCACATTACCACAGGATTTTACTACAGTTTATTTATTTGCCATGTAACCCATCTTCTTATTTATAAATTGTGATTCTAAATTAAAAGTATGATTCTAAATACATATTCTTAAACTTTCCATAAAACTAGTTCTTATAAAGCAGGATATTTTTACAGTAATGTGAATACAATTAAAACTTTAGGCTCTCCTGTCAATATAAACACATTAAGGGACATCACACAGCTTTGGGCTGGTAAGATCCTCATGAAGTTGTTCTATACAAATGCATCCAAGAGTCATACTCTAGATATTTGGTTAAAAAGAAAAAATGGTAAGCATGCATTATTTGTTCACTGGCATTCTGTTCCAAAGAAGTTATCTACACGCAGTTTTCAGTACAGAATCTTGCTTAGCATTCATGCCAGGGAATTAGATGAAGATTAAGAACTACCACCTGACAGTGGCAACTAAGTGGTATATACAAATGTATCCAAATTTAAATTAAAAACACTCCACAGGCTATCATGCAATACTCTTATCTGATTGATTTTGTCCGTGTAGTAGTAGCAACCAAAGGGCTCATAGCATCCCGCAGAGAACAGCACTAAAAGAAAACAAAAACCAAACCTGTTGCTGTAAAGTCGATTCAGATTCATAGAAATCCTGGTGGCGTAGTGGTTAAGAGCTCTGCCGCTAACCAAAGGACGGCAGTTTGAATCCACCTTGGAAACCTCGTGGGGCAGTTCTACTTTGTCCTATATATAGGGTTGCTATGACAGAATAGCACTAGCCAACAGGAAACTCTCAAGACAGCAGGCTCCATGGCAGCCTGGCTCCCAGACGGGGACATTCTTTGGTTAGAGAAGAATGATGGTATTTTTCTAATTCACAGGGGGTTAAAATTAATAGATGGATTTTTCACAACCTTATCTTTTCTCTCATAATTTTTCTTATCTACTTACTCTTCTGATGGCAGAACAAAAACATGAACAAATAGGAAATTGGAGGAAAAAAATCAAAACAGTCAATTGGGCTTATTTTGTCAAATTCTTTTATTATTGACTCATACTGATGATTGTAATTTTTCTATTGTGTTTTTATGATATTCACTTATCCTTCTAGTAAAATCAATTCCTAGTTTCTAAGGCGGAATTAAATATATCTGGTCCCTGCGCGAAGTTTAAGAATCACTGGACCTTCCCACCACTTGCAGCCTCATCTACCCATTCACTCACTGATCAGACACTTCCCGGAGCACCTATTACGTGTGCCTCTGGACTACCTTCTGTATCATGAATAAGCTCTGTACACTATTCCCTCAGAGTCTTGGCTCGAATACTGCCTTTACTGGGAACTCCATTTCTTCTTGTTAAAAAACCATACTCATCCTTCAAGGAATAGCTAAAATCGAAAGGAATAGCTAAAATCAAAGCCTTTGCCAGATCCTCTCCCTCTCTCATCTTCCCATTCTCCCGATTTATTTCATCCTCCTCTGGGCTCTCAGTATATGGTGGGTGTGGAACACAATATTACCTTTCCCTGTCATGTTATAGTTACTTGTGTACAAGCACTATACTATATATTCCTTAAAAGCATCTTTTTCTTCCACACAGACGTTGAATATAATAGGCATTGAATCATTGAGGGTTTAATTCAAAAAGAAAACTTTTTGTCTGAAGGGATAAGTACCAAGAACAACCAATTTCAACATCCTGATAAACTGACCTTTTTAAACAAAAGATTTCCCAAAATGTTTATATCTACCTTCAGATACTAACAACTCTTTCTAATGGAGCTTATACCAATAGAACCAACGTTTGTTTTCAAGTTTGAAAATAAAGAGATAAGGATCTACAATCATTAAAAAAGGGCAGCTATTTGTTGATTTATGGACTGGTTATCTCAAACTCCCCAGTGAATACAGTTACTCAACTCAAACAACTTCCTGAGGATTGGACATTGGCAGCTTCAAATTATTACATCATGTACAACAGGAAGACTTGTATATTGATAAAGGTCAGAAAGACTGATTTTCCCTATTCAAGCACTTAGAAAACTGTCGCTTACTACAAGTTTGTCAGAAGCCAGTTGGAAAGAAAATAAAGACAAGAAGACATGTTTTACTTTTTTATAACTGACAAACTGCAAGAACCAAGAAGTGACAGCTGCAGGCTCCTTACAACAACAACAACCGGTGCCCCCCAGTCAGCTCCAACCCGTGGAGACTTCACGTGTGTCAGGGGTGCCCACCAGTCAGCTCCAACCCGTGGAGACTTCACGTGTGTCAGGGGTGCCCCCCAGTCAGCTCCAACCCGTGCAGACTTCACGTGTGTCCGGGGTGCCCCCCAGTCAGCTCCAACCCGTGGAGACTTCACGTGTGTCCGGGGTGCCCCCCAGTCAGCTCCAACCCGTGGAGACTTCACGTGTGTCAGGGGTGCCCCCCAGTCAGCTCCAACCGGTGGAGACTTCACGTGTGTCAGGGGTGCCCCCCAGTCAGCTCCAACCCGTGGAGACTTCACGTGTGTCCGGGGTGCCCCCCAGTCAGCTCCAACCCGTGGAGACTTCACGTGTGTCAGGGGTGCCCCCCAGTCAGCTCCAACCCGTGGAGACTTCACGTGTGTCCGGGGTGCCCCCCAGTCAGCTCCAACCCGTGGAGACTTCACGTGTGTCCGGGGTGCCCCCCAGTCAGCTCCAACCCGTGGAGACTTCACGTGTGTCCGGGGTGCCCCCCAGTCAGCTCCAACCCGTGGAGACTTCACGTGTGTCAGGGGTGCCTCCCAGTCAGCTCCAACCCGTGGAGACTTCACGTGTGTCCGGGTTGAACTGTGCTCCGCAGCTGAATTTTCAGAAGTAGATCACCAGGACTTTCTTCCAAGGTGCCTCTGGGGGGACTTGAACCTCCAACATTTGCAGTCGAGTGCATTAACTGTCTGCACCACCCAGGAACTCCTGCAGGCTACTCAGCCCCTCCTTATAAAGATCCAGAGCTGTATAGATGATTAACTGACTTATAAGAGAGGCACTATGGTAGCAGAAAGAACTTGATAGTGAAAAATGCAGCCTCTGTAGGGCAAACCACATTGCGTAACTTCAGGAGACACCATGCTCACAGCGAAGACCCAATGGGTGCCGTTCCCAGAGAACACAATGGGCGTTACATAACTTGGGGACCCAGAGTCCTAGAGTAGAATAAGTCTGGACTCCACCACCTAAGAGCAGTGTCATCTAGGACAAGTTATTAAAGCTCTCTATACTTTTCAGGTACCTCACCAGTAAAATGGGAATAATAATATCTATGTCATAGGATTGTTACGAAGATGAAATGAAATAATGTATATAGTACAATTAGCCTAGTGCCTGGTATGTGGTAAGTGCTCTATAAATGCTCTAGTTATGATAACGAAGATGATGAACTTTCATTCCAATCCTGGTTCCATCACTTACAGGCTATAACCTGAGAAAATTAGTATTTCAAAGGCCTCCATTTACTCATCTATGAAATAGAGATTAATTTAAAATTGTGAAGATTCAATAAAAGAGTGTATCTGAAGTATCTAGGGCAGTGCTCAATAAATGTTGGTTCCTTCCTTTCTCCCCACCTGCCAACACAGACCAAGGGAAATGATAATTGGAAACCCACTTTTCATGCATAAAAATTTTCCTTACTAAAACTCTAAGGATGTATGAGGAGGGGAAAGAATGGCTGGAATAACTGTATCAGGAGTATGGACTTTCAGTAAAAAGATCTGGGCTCAAATTTCAAGTATGCCATTTATTAGCCTTAGTAAATGTGATCTGTTGAGAGGATTCAACAAAATGATGTTTCCAAAATACTGCCTGGTACAAAATAGGAGTTGCATAAACAGTAGCTATGATTATGATGACTGTATACATTATTCCTGGAAAACCTGGAGGCATTAGCGGTTAAGAGCTACAGCTTTTAATCAAAAGGCCAGCAGTTCAAATCCACCAAGTGCTCCTTGGAAACTCTATGGGGCAGTTCTGCTCTGTCCTGTAGGGTCACTATGAGTTGGAATCGAATCAACGGTAATGGGTTTTGATATATTATTCCTATACCCATCCCCTATCTCTTTCTCTCTTACACATACACAAACACACTCATATACACTTACTTAAAAAAAAAAAAATCCATGAAATTAGACTATAATTGACAGCACAGACCTAAAACCACATTAAAATGAGAAAAATGTATTCTAAAAATAATGCATTCTCAATACAATTCACCTAGACCATTGCAATAACTTCCTAACTATTCTTACCCCCTCTAATCCATCTATATAATATTGCCAAAAACACACTCTGAATCAATCACTATTTAGCTCAGAAAATGTCAGTGTCTCCCCATTAAATACAGCAAAAACTCCTTGGCCTTGAATGGCCTTCCACAATCTTATCCCGTGTACCTTTCCAACCTAATCCACCACTACTTTTCCTTAAAATACACACACACACAAATTTGTTCTGTGTATATACCCAGGATTTTGCTCAATAAGTAATGCTGTCCTCTTTCCTATCCCCATCCTTCCAAGTCCTGAGTAATACTAATAGCAATCCTTTCCACTCAACAAACCTGTTTGAAGAAGCCATTACCCTGGCAACTTATAGAAATAGGGACTAATGATAGTCACACCCTATCAGGAAGGATTAGTCATTTATGTTAATTCATTTCTCAAATGACTGTCTTTTTAAATACTGTTCTTCCCCAATTGGGACTAATCTTTCCCCCCCAAGAACTTAACTACTAAAAGAAAAAAAAAACCCAAACCCATTGCCATCAAGTCAATTCCAACTCATAGTGACCATGTAGGACAGAGGAGAACTGCCCCATAGAGCTTCCAAGGATGTACTAATCTTTACAAAAGCAGAATGTCACATTTTTCTCCCACGGAGTAGCTGGTGGGTTCGAATCACCAGCAACCAAGTGCTTAACCATTGCACTACTAGGGCTCCCAGGAACTTTATTAATCAGTATTTAATTATTAGTACGTCAGTACTTTATTAAGCTACATTGTCTTACACTCAACAGATACTCAAAACTAGTTAAATAAAATAAGCAAAGAATTAAGTCTGTGAAATAAACCAAACTCACATTTTTCAGTTTAGAGAACTCAGTTTTAGGCAGCACAGTCAGCGCTCTCTTTTCTCTTAATCTCTTGCCTCAATCATATCAATTCTACTACCTTGTGTTTCAAAAAGGTCTATGGAAGGAAGATACTCTATGGCCAACTTCCTTTCTCTGCCATCTTTCCAGTATCAGCAAACTAATAATAGCAGTGGTTAAAGGAAAGAGATTAACAGTAATTAATTAGATCCCTGGATAGCAAAACAGTAACTATGAGTTCCATACAGCTATCCTATAACCCACTCAATAACTTACAGCCAGATATTCCTAATTTTTTTTAATTACGGCTTTTTTTAATTTAAATACTTGATTACAACAATACATAACTTAGGAATCATTATACTCAAATTATTTCAGCACAAACTGAATAATGAAAGCATAACGGCTCTATCGACAACTGGAAAACGGGGGAGGGGGAAACCAGTGACAGCACTGGCTTGACTCATTTCTACCCAGAGAATGCTGGTACTGAATGGCACGAGCGACTCCAGTGTGAGAGCAGGCACATGACTGGGAAGGTGACAGAGTACCAAGGAATGAAGGGCGTCTATAAAGAAGAATTCCTCCTCTGTGGGGGTGGGAGTGGAGGAATGGGCAGGGATCTACTGAAATCTATCCTAAAAGCCTTGACAGTTCTCAAAAGAAAATATACTTCCAGAGCCCAGGCTTTGGCCCAGTTCAAGTCTTAGGTCTATCCCTCACAGCTGAGTGACCTTCGGCCAGTTACTCTGTCTCTCTGGCTCTTTCATCTGTAGAATTATAATAATAGTAGCTACCATTTAGTGAACACCAAGGATGTGCTAGGCATCGGACACACATTATGTCCTTTCATTCTGACAATTAACCTACCAAGTAGGGATTATTTTCCTACAGAAAAGAAAAAAAACACGTTCTTTTACTAATGCATAACTGCTTCCCAGAGGAATACTACTACCTACCTGGCAAGGTTGTAATGGGGATTAGAAAGTAAATACAAGCACTTAGATTGCAGTTAGCAGCTGCCACACAGTAGGAGCTCAGGAAATCATTGTTGTACAAGTGCAACTAACTATCACTTGAATAAGCGATTCAATTGAACAGCAATAAAGTCCCACAAACAAGTTTTCCCTCATGTTACTACCATAAAAAATAACTTTCAATTAGCAGCACTTCCAGGGGTACTAAGGCTCATTACTTATTACCGGATAAAGAGCTAGTGTACCATCCATCCAGTGTCCAAAACACACACACACGCCACATGCTGTTTCTTAGTTGAGAATCAAAATATGTAACCCAAGAAAACACAAAGCCCATTATGAACACAAAATATTAAATATTTTACTTTCAAGAGGATTATAGATCTCACAACTCCAGGGAGTATGTGCTTATGAATAAGTCTATCTAACTTCCCAAAAATAATTTCCAAAAGCATTTGTTATCCTGAAGCATTCAGCAAACCTTTTCCCAAAATTCACAACATACAATATTGCCAAAGTCTTAGTGGATTTTGCCGGCATTACTCTAATTATGGAAGTAAATGCTACTTTTCAGTTTAGCCACAAAACAGGCTCTTTTCTTTGTTACTGTTTTTACTAGTATGTTAATACTGAAAATAAGTATTAAAAAATCACAAATAACCTCCTGTTTAAAGGAACTTTAAAACATTAAACCACAATCCTTGCTTTTAATTCTAACAAGCTCAAGAAAATCTATGAGAATGGTTTTCAAACCAATAATGAAAATCAAATTTCCAAATCTTAATAATTGAAAGAGAGAAGAATAGAAACGACAGGCAGTCACCATGAAAGAAGACACCTCAAAGTTAAGAGAATCTTAAAACCTCAATTTCAAAGTTGAAACTGTTGCTGTTAAAAGAAATACTTCAGGAAAACTAAGCCATTCCCTACATCCCTCCACCCACCCAGTTTTACCACAAGTATAATACTTACAGGACAACATACTCAACCTCCCCCAAAAGACCTCAAGCAATCACAAGGGCATTTGTGGGGCAAGTGATACAGGAATAGGGAGGGACAAGGGAAGAGCTAGGGTTGTGGGGAGGGAAGGGTACAGAGGGAGGAGACAACTGCAGCAAGCAACAATGGGAAGCTGTGAATCTAAACCACAAAGGCTTCCCACAGAATGGGGTATCAGGGAGTAGGACAATTCTTTTTACTACCTACCAGGAACTCTGTACTGACAATTTGTCATTAAGCTAAAAAGATGGAGCCTCCAATTAAATGAAAACAAAGTAAACTTAGGAAACTAACCAAAAGTAACTTGAAGGGGCATTTCACAAACTTCACTGGAGGCTTAAGAAAACAATTACGAGGCTGTTTCCTCCCAAGGCATTCCTGATCACAAAGGTCAGCAGTGTAACAATAAGTTTGCAGGGTGGTAGCTGCTTCCAAAAGAAGGGCCGGCCCTAAGAAACAGTCCTTTGCACTACAGTCAAAGAAGCACTAGAAGGAGGCGCTGCTGCAGTGCTTCAGAGAATAATCAAAACAATGGCATTGCCTGAATCTCTAATTCAGAATTCCAAGACTGCCTGGACTTGAATGAAATCAAATCATTTTAATAGGCAATATTCCTTCAACTGTCTTAAACAGCCATACTATTAACTGAACTGTTGGAAGCTAGGCAGTCAATTTTAAAATGCTTGGGATCTCAAAGGTTCCCAATCTCAAAGGTGAGGACCATGAAAGATCTCCACCCCTCTCTCAGGGAAGAGGTCACATTGTATCACCAAGAAAAAACAGCAGGCAGGGTCCTGCCTCCAAACGTGATTATTCAGCCCAGAAATTGCATTTGCAGGCAGGGCACAAAGGCCCCTGAGGACCAACACACACCCTTTTATTTATTGCTCCCAATTATAAAACAGCTTTATTGAAAGTTGTTTTATAAGCATACTGATGAAAAAACTCATCAACAGAATCCTTGCCAAATGAGTCTGTTATATTTCCATAAAAAGAAAAAAAACTTTTTTTTTCTTTTTATAGGTTGAGATAAATTGTATGAGTTAACTAAAAAACAGACTGAATTAAGATATATTGGTAAAATTAAACAGACACAGGCACTGCCCAAAACTAATTAAGCTCTTACATTTTAACAATATACTACAGAAAATTAGTCCTTTGGCAACAAGGGAAGTGCCAAAATTTAGAGAAAGAAAAAAAAGATACTATTGCTTCTTTTTTCTTGCCAATCATTAGCATTCTAACTCAGGCATACAAGTATTGGGTGGGGATGGAATGGTAGTGCCATGTCAAAGTGTGAAACACAGGATTTCTGCTAATCAGTGCTAAATGCAAAGAAAGAAGGTACAAATATCAAGTTCACATCCTCCAAGTAGCTAACAAGGAGGGAATATGTTTATTGTGGAACTAATTAAATAAAGGAAACCCTCGTGGTGTAGTGGTTAAGAGCTACGGCTGCTAGCCAAAGGGCTGGCAGTTCGAATCCATGAGGTGCTCCTCAGAAACCCTATGGTACAGTTCTACTCTGTCCTTTAAGGTCATGATGAGTCAGAATTGGCTCAATGGCAACGGGTGTTGTTTTTTTTTTTTTGTTAATCAAATAAATCTAGAGTATTGAGACAGAGTTACAGAGCTTCATTCCTGGTTATACTGCCACTAGATAACAGAACTTTTCGTATCTCAAGAGAGGTGATCCACAGGGAAATCTCTTGCTAATAGATAGTAATTTCTTCTGAAGCCCCTGAGAAAACACATAAAACTTTCTTATAGTGCTCATATTCCACCTTGTATAAGTTATTCATGGACATATCTTACTTCTTCAAGACTGCACAGAGAGAACCCTGCATCAACCACTGGGCCTGTTCACCCAAAATAAATTAGGTAACTACAGGTTTGTGCAAGGTCAGTGCCAACTTGCCCATAGGACTTTTTGTTCACATGATTGCTAGGTCAAGCTGGGGAGTGATATAGACGGTTTTAGATGTCATATTTCACTGTCATATTTCAGGTATCCTAAAGCTAGATGACTGGTTACAATAGTACTTTGTAAAACTGTGATTCAACAAAACCAAGCAAGCCATTATTTTTCAAGAACTTTGCAGCGAATATGTTACATGATAATATGCCCACCTTTGACCATAACAGACAAAACACCAAACCACTGCCTTCAAGTCAATTCTGACTCATAGCAACACTACAGGACAGAGTAGACTATTCCATGGTTTCCAAGGTACACCTGGTGGATTTGAACTGCCGGCCTTTTGGTTAGCAGACATAGTTCTTAACAACTATGCCACCAGGTTTTCCATAATAGACAAATGCCTCTAAAAAAATATAAATATTATTAGCAGGGAGAAACTACCTCTAAAACCTGACTTAAAAGCAATCCAGAGAAGCCCTAGAGGGGAGAGGAGAGGACAATGGAAGAGCTCAGGCTGAAAAGTCCTACTTGGTCTGACCCCACAACCTTTCATTATGGGTCTCCACTAGCAAGCAGGGGAGGGGACAGCAGAATGTTCCACTTAATGGAAGAACAGTTTGCTTCTCTAAAAAGCCATAAAAGAGTAACAGAGAGGATTTCTCTAAGAAAAACCAAGGTGCCTCCCTCTGGAGGAATCCCAAAGCAAAACCATTTTGTTGTTTTTTTTATTTCTGAGATGCTGATGATAAGACTAACATTGGCAGTAAAGACAGGAACAGAAGGGCCCCAGAGTCAGAGCCAACTTGGAAAATAAAGGCCTCTTGATTCTAGCACTCTAGGAGAGTAGTGAGAAAATGTGGGGACTTACAGATAAACCATGGGGGAAGAGGACTGGGCTGGGCAGGGGCAGAGAAGAAGTTGGTTTAAAGTAAGTGAAAGCCCTTAGAACAGTAGCACTGGATCCCTGGGCTATATGCTCACAGGTTCAAAAAAGTAAATAAATAAAAGCTTCATTTAGAGCTGCTAAATTGCCATTTCAGAAAATACAACTAAGGGATGGCCTTGGTCTCAGTTACCAAGAAGGAATTCTAGCCTTTGACTCTAGGTTGAAAGGAAGACTATACTAGAAAGTCAAAAGAAAACAGTAAACATTATACAGCTAATTTGTATCTCGTTTTTACTCTGAGATTTTTTCAGTGTGGACAAATAGCGTGTGTACTTTAAATAGCTGCTTGTTTCGCTGAAGTGCACATGACCAAGAGGAGGTATACTGCAGAAAAGAGAGAAGTAAAAAAAAAAAAAAAAAACAGAAAAACCGCAATTCGAATGACACTTTGGAGAAACTTTGGCTGTTAACCACAGACCTAAGCAGCAGAAATCTTCTGTATGTTTCTCACACAAATGGACTCTAAGGAAAGAAGAAAGGCAGCCAGGGGCCACTTATTTGAACTTCTAATGTTATGATATAATTATTACTTAAATTCATCCATTCAGTTACATCTTGCATCGTTTTAAAATGTATTTGAAATAGTACTATGTCATTATGAACTTGAGCCACCATATCTCTAGAACAAGGGTTTAATAATTTCTTCAACTAGACTGAAAGCTCCCAGACAGCAGGAAGAACGTGAAACGTCTCACAAGTGTACCACAGGATCACCTAAATGCCGGTCTTACGGAACATGGTAAAAAAAAAAAATACGAATCTTTCATTCTTTTGGAAACCTTAAGTCTGCAAGTTTAAGTTATAATCAAGGAAGAAGAGAGACATGCCTAAGAAAAAAGGAAGAGGAAAATTAAGGGGGGAAGGGGATGTGACCATATCTTAAAATGCCACTACAAATTATGTTGGTAGCCTCTTCCTGCTCTAGCGACTGCAGAACTGCTAAGTTCAGACAGACGCTATCCAGGTGACCTCATCAGACCACACAGAGTTTGAACCTGCTCCTTCCTACAAGTAGAGAAAGCCACTGAGATCTACATATACTGCTTCTGTACCTGACAGTCTCCTTCCAAAATTTCTGAGACCATTCATGACCCTAATCCTTTATCTTTCTCATTTTTCACCTGTTCTCTTTTCTAATCTTACCCTTATGTCGCCCTAAACCTCTTTAGTGAGGCGCTGGTAGTTCAGCGGTAGAATCCCACCTTCCGTGCAGGAGACCTGGTTCAATTTCCAGCCAATGCGTTTCAAGCACAGCCACTATCTTTCTGTTAGTGGCGGCTTGTGTGTTGCTATGATGCTGAACAGGTTTCAGCAGAGCATCCAGACTAAGATGGAACTAAGACCGATGAGGAAGAAAGGCCTGGCAATCTACTTCCGAAAATCAGCCAACGAAAGCCCTATGGGTCCCCAACCAATCATGGGGATGGCACGGGATTGGGCAGTGTTTTGTTCTGTTGTGCACAGGGTTGCCATGAGTTAGGGGCCAACTCAAGGGCAGCTAACAACAACAAACCTCTTTAAACCTTTAGAGCCCATATCCACTTCCAGACCTCTTCCTTCGAAGACTCTTCCTCCCTAACTATGAAGATTTGGGGCAGGCACATATGACACGAGTAAGAGACAAGTGGCAAAATCCAGGATAGCCACCAACTAAAATCAGGAACAAGGTAAAGAGCAATTTGCAACCAGTTCTCCTAACACTTTCTCTGGTCACCAGAATAATTATGTGTGCTAAAATAAAAGATTCTAAAGGCAAAAGCTCCCTTTTAAAAGGTTTCACAAGAACTAGAACTGCGTCTACAGTTATGGGTGAGCTGTCAGCAGGGTAATTTATATTTTTGGCAATATTGTTTCCTGAATTGTTTTCAGTCTTTTCTAACTGTAGTAAAAGCCTCCGAGATTTCTACCACACTTCAGCAAACATCAACCCATTTGGGGTACAAAGTTACTAATACAGTATTAGGATGTACATGTTGTATTTTTCCCCATGTCCTACTGAACATTAAGAATCACAATTATTCAGCCACAAAAAGGAATGAAATACTGATACATGCTACCACATGGATGAACCCAGAAAACATTATGCTAAGTAAAAGAAGCCATTCACAAAAGACCACATATTGTATGATTCCATTTATCTGAAATGTTCAAAATAGGCAAATCTATGGCAACAGAAATTAGACTAATGGATGCCTAGAGCTGGGAGGAGGCAGAGGAAATGGAGAGTGGCTGCTAATAGGTACAGGGTTTCTTTCCAGGGTGATGAAAGTGTTCTAAAATTTATCATGCTGATTGCTGTGCAACTCTGTGAATATTCTAAAAACCACTGAATTGTACACTTTGAATGAGTGAATTGTACAGTATGTGAATTATATCTTAATAAAGCTATTATACAAAAGTCACAATTTCCCCTTTTGCAAAACAAGGACACTCTTTGTTTCACGTCTATGGTTTAAATTAGGTCCCCATAAATAACAGCAGCTGCCACCTGGTAGAACTGGATGGCTTCAAAATGCTTGGCAAACATATTCTGTGTGTATGAGATTGTGAAGGGTTGTTTTTAGAGAATACCTAAGAAAAGAAAATCAGGCTGTTGGTGTAGTCTTACTCTTCTGACATTGTCATTTAAATCAGGACAGAATGCAATCACCGTTGCTCTAGTCAAGAAGCCAACAACAGTACTATTGATTACACATATGTCCATGATGGAAGGAGACAATCTACCCAGACAAAAATAAGGCTGAAAAAAAATGCCAGCAAAACGGCACAGCAGCAAAAGTCAGAGTACATGGCTTGTGTTTGGGTGGAAAGACAGAACAGATGCACAAGACAGGCTGAAATGATGCTTGCTGGGCATACCCTTTGGTAAATAATTACAAACATTGCCCCCACAAGTCTGTAGAAATCCCTCCTGTTGCTTTTTGGGCATATTTCCCTAGAGTACTCACTCAGAAGCAGACTTCAAACCATCTGTTTGGTAAACAATCTGACTGTACCCACGGTGGACAGAAACCAGAGAGCTAATAAACATTTCGGGGGGTAGAGGAGGAACGGAAAAAATGGGAAGGCATTTACCTTTATTAAGGAGACTTAAGCGCCACACCTGAGTTGGTGATCTGACCTGGGGATGGGGAAAAAGGGAGAGGAGACATGACAGCATGCTACTCATGGCCTGAAAAAGGAAGTTGGTCCTCTGTACCAATTTTTCTTCTTTTCTTAAACAAGCAAAGAATTTAAGTTGGCAGATCACAGAAGGGAAACCCTGGCGGCATAGTGGTTAAGTGCTACGGCTGCTAACCAAAAGGTCGGCTGTTCGAATCCGCCAGGCGCTCCTTGGAAACTATGGGGCAGTTCTACTCTGTCCTATAGGGTCGCTATGAGTCAGAATCGACTCGATGGCAGTGGGTTTGGGTTTTTTTGGTGGATCACAGAAAGAAAAAAAAATGACCAATGGAAAAGATCCTATCTCATTCATAATTAAAGAAATAAAATTAAAAAAAAAAGAAATAGCATTTTCGCCCCTCAGATTGCCAAAAATTTAAAAGTTAGATAAAATCAATACAGGTGAGGGTGTGGAGAAAGGGAAATTCACTCTTGGTAGGAATATAAATTTGGCAGTACTCCATTTTAAATGCTTATACTCCTTGTTTCAGCAATTCAGGTTCTAGAAATTTACCCTACAGGTAACCTTACACAAGTTTGCAAAAATAAATGTACAAGGACGTTTATAGCTGCAGTATGTGTAATACAGAAAAAACTAGAAACAATCGAAATGTCCAGAAATCTGGGACTAGTTAAATTATAGTAAATTTCATTCTGGAATATTTATAGATGAAATATGATATCTAGAATCCACTTCAGAATAATCAGGCATTGGATGGGGAGAGTATAGGTGAAACAAGACCGGTCATAAATTTAATAATTGATGAAGTTAGTTATGAATACACGGGGGTTCTCTTTACTTTTAAATATGTCTGAATATATATATATATATATTAAAAACATAAAAAGATACAAATATATGAAACAACCTCACTGAAGGGACTGAGGGATAATGGTGCTGACCTCAGTAACTCTGGAAATGACTGGACTCTGTAAAACTACAGGCAAAAGGAATTGTACATTAGCACTGTACTCTAGTTAATAAAGCTGTTTCCCACAAATATCAATTCTGAAAGCACTATACATGTACATTGGAATTGAACAATTAAGTAAATGGATGGTGGCTCATGGGAGGTTTCTCACCACTGGAATTGAAGATTACAGATAAGTAAAGGGGAAAGGCTAGAATGATCCATGTAGTAGTGGATTAGAGTTGGAGATATCAGTATGAACTCATGTTTTGCCTAATATGGATAAAGATGGTTGCGTACAGAAATATTTATATATGTGTCGTATGCATGCATTGGTGTACACACATACATTCCCTTACTCTGTCAGCTGAGGGCACGCAGAAGCAAAGACACCCCAGCAGCAATAAGAACAGCTGGTGCCCGTATCTTAATTTCTAATACCATTCTCCAATAAAGACTCCAGGGCTCCTTGGAGATGTGGCTGATACTAAAGCTGGGTCAGGAAATATACAAGTTGACCCTGGAACACCTTGATTTAGTGCCAGAAAGTAAGGAAATGCTGGGGGCAGAAGAGAACGTACATTGATATGGGTACGTCAAAGGGACATGGGTGCCAACTGAAAGAGCCAATGCCCAAAGCTGGAACAATTTGAGCAACAAAACAAGGTAGTATTAGATTATAAAATAAATATCCACTGTGTATACTAATATAATAAATGATTGAATAAATAAGTAAATGGGAAAGAAGAGACAAATCTCCCTTGAGGAGAATTCCAAATAATTTGTATAGGTATTCTCCCTTGGAGGACCCACAAAAACCAAACCCACTGCCATCAGGTTGATTCCGACTCATAGCAACTCTACAGGACAGAGTAGAACTGCCCCATAGAGTTTCCAAGAAGCGCCTGGTGGATTTGAACTGCCGACTTCTTGGTTAGCAGCTGTAGCACTTAACTACTACACCACCAGGGTTTCTGCCTTCAAGGAGGGGAAGCATACCTTATGTATGGGGTGAGCATAGTTTCTCTGAAGAAAAGTGACTTCTCTCCTAAGAGTACAGTATGGAACCCACCCACCCAAACCACTGCTGTCTAGTCAATTCTGACTCATAGCAACCCCACAGGGTTTCCAAGGCTGTAAATCTCTACTGCAACAGTCTGCAACATCTTTCTCCTGCCAAGCCACTGGTGGTTTCAAACCGCCAACCTTTCAGTTAGCAATCGCGTTAACTACTGTGCCACCAGAGTCCTTTACAGTATGAAAAGGGGTAGGAAAAAACAATAACTTCACAGTGGAAAAGAATATGCCAACTACTACCTCAGCCAGGTAACCAAGGTCTATACCAACAGTCATAAATCATATTGATGGTAAGTACCCTTTGAAGCTCTGGTGGCGTTGAGGTTAAAAGCTCTGCTGCTAACCAAAAGGTCGGCAGTTCAAATCCACCAGCTGCTCCTGGGAAACCCTATGGGGCAGTTCTACTCTGCCCTATAGGGTCGCTATGAGTCAGAACCAACTCAAGGGCACCTAACAACAACAACCTCAGCCAGGTAATCAAGGTCAATATCAACGGTCATAATATCAACAATACATACCCTTTATATGATGTGATGGGAGCTATGTTGGCACAGTAGTTAAGGGCCTGGCTGCTAACCAAAAGGTCGGCAGTTCAAATCCATCAGCCTCTCCTTGGAAACCCTATGAGGTAGTTCTACTCTCCTGTAGGGTGCTATGAGTCAGAATCAACTCGAAGGCAACAGGTTTGGGTTTTTTGGTTTACAGGATGTGATAAAATGGCACTTTACCTCTGTGATCTTCCTCCTAAAAATCTATAACTCCCATCTAACCATGAGAAAAACATCAGGCAAATTCTAATAAAGGCGCATTTTACAAAATACTTGATCAGTATTCCTCAAAACTGTCAAGGTCATCAAAAACAAGACAGTCTGAGAAACTATTACTGCCAAGAGGAGCATAAGGAGACACGACAACTAAGTATAATATGCTGCCCTGGATAAGATCCTGGAACAGAAAAAAAAAAAAAAAAAAGGTAAAAAGAAAGAAAATCTGAATAAATTATGGATTTTAATTAATAATAACATATCAATATTAGTTTATTAATTGCAAGTAATGTATTAAACTAATGTAAGATGTTAATAGTAGGAAAAACTGGGTGAGGTGGTATATGGTAACCTCCGTACTATCTTCTCATTTATTTTGTACCCCTAACACTGTTCTAAGGAGCTCTGATGGTGCAATGGTTCAAGTGTTTGGCTGCTAACTGAAAGGCTGGCAGTTTGAACCCACTGGAGTGGCTCCACAGGAGAAAAGACCTAACGAGCTGCTCCTGTAAAGATTTCAGCCTACAAAACTTTATGGGATGCTTCTACTCTGTCACACAGGGTAACTATGTTTTGGAATCAACTGGACGGCTCACAACAAAAACTGTTCTAAAAATGAAGCCTATTTTTAAACTTTATTTTTTAAGGTGTTTTTTTTTTTTTTAAAGATAGTAACATAATAAAAATCAGTAGCAAATTTTAAAAAATCATACACAAGCAAAAAAATTACATACAAAGGAAAAATAAATCATGCTCAAATAGCTTCTCGTACATTCAATACTCTAAGGATACATCCCAATGAAACACTCTTTCATAGGAACTAGCCCAGATCATAATAAAGTCATTCAGAATTACTTTTATAAATCATAAAGATAATAGTGTAGGGAATATTAAATTTTTATTAAGTATTCACTATTTCCTACGCATGGAGCTCTGGTGGTGAAGTGGTTAAGTGCTGAGGCTGCTAACAAAAAGGTAAGCAGTTGGAATCCACCAGCCACTCCCTGGAAACCCTATGGGGCAGTTCTCTGTTCTACAGGTTCACTATGAGTCGGAATTGACTTGACAGCACACAACAAGCTATAAGTCAGAATTGACTTGACAGCAAACAACAACAATTTCCTCTGCACAGACAAGACAAACAGAAGGCCATCAAAACTCATTCACCCTTAGAATCAGAAGAAGAAAACATAAAGATCTTCTGAGGTTCATAGAGGTTAGTCATGCTAATGCTTACATGATTAAATGATAATGTAATCCCTACAAACTGTGTAAGCAGGATTTTGATATGTTTTAAATACATGAGAATGTCTTGTTATTTAAAGGAATGTTGATGAATTGTTTTTTAAAAGCAAAATTTCCTATTTATTTCTTTTGTCAATCTGGATGCTCATAAAAAAGTATAAAATATATTTAAAGAAGAACAAATGAGGATGAATGGAGTGAGAAGGGATAAAGTGAGACTACTGGTTTTATCTGACCTTAAAACAATTTTGGTAAGAGAACTCTACACTGGACTTCCCATTTACTCATGAGTTATATCTTAAATATTTTTAATTCATTAAACACTGAGCATCTACTATATGCCAGACATACTGTTAATATTAGAGGCACAAAGATGACTAAAGTCATAGGACCTTCAAAGTGTTCACTATCTAATAAGGTAGAAAGAAAAGCTATAATAGAGATACGAACAAGTACCTTGGAAAATCTATAACAACTTCCCAGAGGCAACTGGGTTTTAAAATCCTAGAGGAATTAGTTTAAAATAAGAATTTACAGGGTACACTAAGCAAGAGACACAGAGGGCACATCCTATCTTCACTGCTAACTGCATGGTAAGGGTCAGCATGAATCCAATTCTCAAAGTATGGAAATCGATCCGAACCTCACCTTCCCACTTTTCCAGCCTTGTCAACAGCTGCTTACACAGCACACACTCTCTCTCAGCCCCAGCCACCCAGAGCTGTGTCAGAGCTCACAAGTTAGACAGACACCATCTTTCAGGTTGCCAAACAAGCTGATGCCAGCCTCTGATGGCTCTCATTGCCCCTGTGGGCTTATTAATTCACTGCAAAGACTCACAGAATTCACAGAGTATACCATAGTTAAATAGCCAAAAAGGATATTTAAGGATACAAAGAGACACATAGGGTGAGGTCTGGGAGGGGTGCCAGCGTGGTGCGTACATGTCCCAAAGAGGGCCTTTTCCCCATGCATGGTCACCAGCCAGGAAGCTCCATCAGAGCCTTAGGGCTCATAGGTCTTATCGGCCTCACCATGTGGCCATGATAGATTACACCATGCCTTGTGAAGCTTAGTCAGCATAAGCCGCCCACGCAGTCCCTCTTGGTCTGATCAGAACCCACTCATTACCCCTAGGTAGTGGTACAGCTGGAAAGAATAGAGAACAAAGGGCCAAGTTGTTTTCTGCAAAATGATTCCACATCTGGCACAGGGTTATTCATCACGACATCCATACAATGAAACATGATTTAACCAAGAAAAAAATATATCGTAGATGAGTATTTATTGACATGGAGATATAATCATACTTCTTCTCTCTAGCCCTAACCTTTCCTCCTGAGGTCCAGACTTGTATATTCAATTTCCTACTCAACATTTTCATTTGGTTAATAGATATATCTCAAACATAACACATCCAAAAGAGAAATTTTGATTCTCACCACACACACCCCAATCAGCTCCTCCATACTCTTCCATATCTTAGTAAATGGAACTACCATTTGTTCAGGCCAAAATTGGAGTCATGCTTGACTCCTTCCTTGCCCTAAAATCTCACCAATCCATCAGCCAATCTTATTGGTGCTACTATTAAAACATCCCTTCTTGCCACCTCCACTGCTACAACCCTATATCTATTGCCTAGAATACTACAATAGCCTCTTATCTGGTGGTCTTGCTTCCATCATAATCACTGTACCACCTGGCAGCCAGAAAGTTCTTTTTAAAATATATATCATTACTCCACATAACATCCTCCAATGTCTTCTCATCACTCTGAATAAAATCTAAACTCCTTAATCTTAATAAATCTTTCATGTTCTGGCCCCTACCTATCTGAACAATTTTATCTTTACTAGTCTTTCTGCCTATTCCATTTTTTTCAAGAATGCCAAGCTAGTTCCCACCTCAGGACTTGTTCACTTGTTATTCCCTCTCCATTTAATACCTGTTTCTCAGCTCTTTGCATAGTCTGCTCTTCATTTCATTCAGGTCCCTCTTCAAATGTCACCCTCCTCAGAGAGACTTCCCTGAACACCTCATCTAAAACTACCACCTGCCTCCCTGTCTATCTCCTTATGCTGCTTTATTTTTCTTCATTGTTATTGTGGCTAGACATTACTCATTACCTGTCTTCCCATTAGAATGTAAACTCCCTGACACAAGAATACTGTCTACCTTGTTTGCCACTGTATCCCCAGAGCCTAGTACACTGCTTGACACATAGTGGGCACTCCATAAATACTTGCTGAATGATTGGGTGTTAGGTGAAGAAAGCGGATTATAACACAGTATTTTCTAAATAATTTTTTTTTTTATAAAATTAAGCAAGAGCATTGATAGATAGAGATACATTGCTATGTAAATGACTGCAATATATATGCAAATTTGAAGATCAGAGAGATTATATACCACGGTGTTAATATAGTTATCTTTGGGTGGAACGATTATAGTCTTTAATTTTTTTTTCCTTTTTGTACTTTCTATTCTTCTACAGTTAATTTTTTTTTTTTTTTTTTGGTTAGAGGAACAAAATTGACTTGATTTAATTTTTTAAATAAGAATTCTATTAAGGAAGGAGCCAAGATGGCAGCTTAGCCAGACATACCTTGCCATTTCTCTACAGCAAAGACCCAAGAAACCAAGTGAAACAGATACAGATGACAATCCTGGAACCCTGAGCATCAAATGAAAGGATAAAGAAGTAGACACAACACCAACTGGAAGAAGAAACAGATCAAAAACAGCAAATGAGAGAGATACAGAGTGGAGGGACCCTACTAGCCAACCCAGCAGTGTGACCATCCTGAGACAAAACCAACAGCAATCCCAGGTGAGGAGCACAGGAAGGCAATTTCACAGAATTCCCAACAGGAGACAGAGAAACTGTGTTGACATACCCGGAGTAAAGTGGGTTGAACAGGACATGAACTGGACCTAGGGAGGAATGGTGCAGGAGGGAGGGTGAGAGCTCTGGGAATCCTGGTGTCCAAGTAACAGAAAGGGTGGGACGCAGAGAGAAGAGAGCTAACCAGCAGCAGTGCCTGATCATTGGGCTGGGTGGCGCACAGGAAGTGATAAATTCACCGAATGTTAGCGGGAAATCCCCCACCCGATCAGACCACGGGCAGAACCTCCTCCTCGCACTTGATTGGGCACAGGTCCCGATTGCTGACTGCAGCCAACAGAAAGCACCCAGCCACCATCAACCAGGAACCTGGGGAGCATGCTCCCTCTTCCCCCCAGCCCCCTGGTGATTGGGGGCATGAATTCCCCCATCCATGTGGTCACTCGCTGCTGGGGACACAGTCCAAGCCCCCTTTTCCTCCCTACCCAGCCCCATCCACCATCCCACCTCTTGTCCAACTGCCCAGTGGTGGCAGCTGCAGGGCTTGCAGGCACCCAGTCCTGCCCCACCCCTCCAAGCAATGTGGAACTGCCCCAGCAACCTAGCCTGCTGAACCCCATCCCCTGCCTTGCCCATACAAGCAGCACAGGACCACTCTGGTGACTCTACCCACCCAACATTGTCCCACGCCCACTGCCCTTCCCCTACAAGTGGCAGGACCACTCTGGACCCCACCTACCTGACCTTGCCTCCCTGCCCCTCTGAGCAGCACAGAGCCACTCCGGAGAGCTTGAAAGCCCAATGGAAGCGGAGGAGAGCATGCTCCTGTGCCCCCACTCTCCCACCACACCTGCTGCCCTGCCCACTTAACAAGTGCCATCACCTGCTCCCATGCCACTGGACTGGTGACAGATGGCAACCAACACCCACCCAACCTATCCTCAGCCACCCTGCATGATCAACAAACAGAGACCCATGCCTATGCTGCCAGCTGCTGTACCCCACACTCAGAGCCAGGTGGTGTGTGCTCCAGTGCTACCAGACTAGCAACCAGCATTACACACCTGCTCTGCCCACCCAGGTATATCAAAACAAAACAAAAAAAGACATAGCAAACAAACACACAATCAATCAATAAATATAACAACACCGTAACGCATCAGAGACAAAAGACAATATCAAATCACATAAAGAAGTAGGACAAGATGCCTCAAACAAGTGATCAAAGTAAAGGGCCAGAAAATTTCCTAGGAGGAAATGGTAATGGAACTACCGGATATGGATTCAAAAGACTTATATATAGGATCCTCCAAGAGCTCGACAAAGAGACAAGGAAAACACAGACAAAACTCCAGAAGAATTCAGGAAAACAATATAAGAACAAAATGACAAAATAAATAGACAATTAAAAATCATACAAAAACAGAAACTAAAAATCAAGAAGATTAACTATAAAATTTTAGAACTAGATAACTCAATGGAAGGACATAGTAGAAGTGAACCAATGGAAGACAGAATTAGCAAAATAGAGGACAAACCCCCTGACACTAATTTGTATAAGTAACAACCAGAAAAAAAGAATGAGGAAAATGAAGAAAGCCTAAGAGTTATACGTGACACTGTCAAAAGGAATAATTTATGCATGATTGGAATTCTAGAACAAGAGGAGACAAAAAAAAAAAAAAAGAAATTTTGAAGATTTGCTGGCAGAAATTTTCCCTAATATCATGAAGACAAGAAGATATCCATTCAAAAAGATCAATGAATTGATACAAGATAGATTGCAAAGGAAAGTCACCAAGACACATTATAATCAAAGTTTCCAAAACCAAAGGCAAAGAAAGAATCCTGACAGCAACTTGGAAAAAAGAAACTCTCATCTACAAAGGTGAACCAATAAAACTAAGCTCTTAGTTCTCAGCAGAAACCATGCTGGCAAGACGACAATAGGATGCCATATATAAAGCCCTGAAAAAAAAAAATTGCCAAACAAGAAACATACATCCAGCAAATTGTTCCTCAAATATGATGGCAAAACGAGGACATTCCCATATAAACAGAAATTGAGGGAATTTGTAAAAACCAGACCAACCTTAAAAGAATATTAAAGGGAATCTTTTGGACAGAGAACCAACGACATCAGGCAACAACCTGAGATTAAGACACATGACAGCATCACCTAGATATTGACCCAAATAAAGAATTCTCAAAAACAACATAAAGCTACAAGACTGAAAACAGGGAACCTGAGACGTCGATCTGTAAACAACGACAACTTCAAAATAAAAAGAGGGAATAAATGATGCAGTTACAGAACTTCCATATGGACAGGGGGTCAAGGCAGTATCAAGATATAATAGACTGGTTTAAACTTATGAAGATAAAGGTAAATTTCAGAGTAACCACAAAGAAAACTAACAAACCTACTCACCAAAATAAAAAAGAAGAAAATCATAAAGACTCACCAAAATAAAAAAGAAGAAAATCATAAAGACTCAGTAAACACAAAATCAACAACAACGAATAAAAAGAAAATCCATAAACGAAGATAACTCAGTACAGAAAAGTGAAACAAACCATCAAAACATACACACAAAACAAAATCACACAACAAAATGACAGCAGTAAATTCATACCTATCAAAAATCACACTGAATGTAAATGGTTTAAATGCACCAGTCAAGAGAAAAAGAGTGGCAGAATGGATTATGAAAAATGACCGATCAAGAGATACACCTTAGACACAAAACTAAAAACAAGATAAAAAAGGAAGGAAAAAAATGTATCAAGCAAGCAGTAACCAAAAAAGAGCAGGAGTGGCAATAATAATCTCTAATAAAATAGACTTTAAGGAAAAATCCAGCATAAGAGACAAGGAAGGGCACTACATAATGATTAAAGGATCAATTCACCAAGAGGACATAATCATAATAAATATTTACATACCCAAAAATAAAGCTCCAAAATACATAAAACAAACCCTAAGAGAACTGAAAAGAGAAATAGGCGATTCTGCAATAATAGTAGGAGACTTTAACACACCACTTTTGACAAAGGACAGACCTAGAAAGAAACTCAACACAGATACAGAAGATCTAAACCACACAATCACCATACTTTACCTCATAGACATATACAGAACACTCCGCCCAACGACAGCACAGTGCATATTCTTCTCTAATACACATGGGTCATTCTCTCCAGAACAGGCCATATTTTAGGCCACAAAGCAAGCCTCAATAAATCCAAAAATATCCAAAAAATACAAAGCATATTCTCTGATCACAATGCTATAAAATTAAAAATCAGTAACAGGAAGAACAAGGGAAAAAAATCAAATACATGGAAACTAGATGACACTTTGCTTAAAAACCACTGAGTAATAGAAGAAATTAAAAATTCCTAGAATCAAATGAGAATGGATACATGTGCTGCATGTATAAAAACCTGTTGCCATCGAGTCAATTTCAACTCATAGCGATCCTATAGGACAGAGTAGAACTCACTCAGAGATTCCGAGGAGCAGGTGGTGTATTCGAACTGCCTACCCTTGGCTAGCAGCTGAGCTCTTAACCACTGTGCCACCAGGGCTCCACTGCATGTAGAATCATATACGAAATGCAGCACACAGGTAGCACTGTCAGGGGAACTACCTAGAAATAACCACACACTTCGCAGGACTGAGCTACTAGCTTGAGGGCTGGGGACCGTGGTCTCAGGGAACATCTAGCTCATTTGGCATAACACAGCTCATAAAGTCAATGTTCTACAACCTACTTTGGTGACCAGTGCCTGGGGTCTTAAAAGCTTGCGAGCAGCCATCTAAGATGCTACTATTGGTCTCTTCCCGCGCAGAGCAAAGGAGAGTGAAGAAAACCAAAGGCTCAAAGCAGCAATTAGTCCAAAGGACTAATGGCCCAAACAAACCACAGCCCCCACTAGCCTGAGACCAGAAGAACTAGATGGTGTCCGGCTACCACCACCAACCAGACTGACCAGGATCACAACAGAGGGTCACAGACAGAGCAGAAGGAAAAAGTAGAACAAAACCCAAATTCATAAAAAGACCAGACTTACTGGCAGAACCCCCAGGACTACGGCCCTTAGTCATCATTTTAACTTGGATCTGAAGCCACTCCCGGATATCACCTGTCAGTCAAATAATAGACATGACTATGAAATAAACAATAACACCTGTGAGGAAAGTACTCCTTAGAGCAATCAACTATACAAGACCAAAAGGGCAACATTTGCACAAAAGTAAAGATGAGAAGGCAGGAAGGGGCAGGAAAAATGGACAAACGGGAACAGAAAACTCAGGGTAGAAATGCGAAGAGTGCAGATACATTGTGGGGATTGCAACTAATGTCACAGTACATAATTATGGAATGGGAAACTAATTTGCTCTGTAAACCCTCACCTAAAGCAAAAAAATAAATAAAAATAATTATATTAATAAATTGTTGTGGATTAAAGTATGTCTTCCAAAAAGATATGTTGAAGTCCTAACTTCTAATCCATGTAAATGTGACCTTATTTGGAAGTAGGGTCTTTGCAGGTGTAATCAAGGTAAGATGAGGTAATTAGAGTAGGCCCTATGTGACACGACCAGTGTACTTATCCAAAGAGAGGCAGAGGCATATACACAGGGAGAACAGCATGTGACAACAGAGGCAGAGATTGGAGTGAGGCATCTACAGGCCAAGGAACTCAAAAGGATTGTTAGCAGCACCTGAAGCTAAGAGAAAGGCATGGAACAGATTCTCTCCCAAATATTCAGAGAGAACGGCCCTGCTGACACTTTGATTTTGGAATTCTAGCCTCCAGAATTGTGAGAGAATAAACTTCTGTTTAAGTCACCCAGTTTGTGGTCATTTATTACAGCAGCCCTAGGAAACTATAAGCATTCTGGGGTAGCAAAAGGAATAAAACATGTGAACAGTGATTTTTCAACAACTAAAAGTGCAAATCAATAGCTCTCCTCTTCTTAACCTTGAGCTTCTAAATGATATCTCACATGTACAAATATACAGGTATATCTACATACTTGTCCCTGATCTGTTAATAACAGACCATTCAAATACTGTTTGAAACACATCCATTTATAATTATAGAATCACAGTAGAAAGAAATCTTAGAAAGCATCTAGTTAAACTTCGAACCCGATGCAAGAATCCTTTTTTACAACTTTTTGACAAGTGGTCACCCAGCCTTAGCGAAAATATATCCAAGTACAGAGAGTACATTGTTCCATAAGGCAGCCTATTTTAATTTCCACCCATTCGTCTCAGTTCATCATCTGATCCAAAACAGAATAGATATACTCTTTACATAAGCCTTTCAAACACATAAGACAAAGCACACATTCCCTTAATCATCTCTTTTTTAAACTGAATATTCTAGTACATCTACAATCCAGTGTGATAATAGCTATATTCATGACCTGTGTAATTCTCAGCCTTTAATTATGGGCTAGACCTGGTGGCTTGCTTCTAATGAATAGAAATTGGCAAAGATGATGGGATGTCATTTCCAAGAGTAGGTGACAGAAAGATTATGACTTCCATGTCCTCACTCTCTCTTGCTCTCTCACTTGCTCATTCAATAGAATGCAGCTGCCATGTTGCAAACTGTTCTGTGGAGGGTCCCATGAGGCAAGGAACTGAGGGAGTCCTCCAGTCAACTTTCAGCGAGGAACTAAGACCCTCAGTCAATCAACCTATGACAAACTGAATCCTATCAACAACCACATGAGAGAGCTTGGAAGTGGATCCTCCCCCAGTTGAGCCTTCAGATTAGACTAAAGTCCCAGCTAACACCTTGACTACAACCTCGTGAGACACCTTGCATCAGAAAACACAGCTAAGACACTTCTAGATTCCTGACCCATAGAAACTGTGAGATAACAAATGTCTGTTGTTTTAAGCCATTAAATTTGGGGTAATGTGTTATGCAGCAATAGGTAACACACCTTGCAATTCTACTTCTCGTCATAGCCTAGAGAAATTCTCACCCATACATCTTTATTAAATAGAGAAAAACTGAAACAACTTAAATACTCATCAACAGGGGAATGGATAAAACCAATGTGGTATAGTCTTGAGATGTAATGCTATGCATCATTGAAAAAAAATGGATCAACTAGATTTATCTTGACACTAGATCTCAAAATAATACTGAGAAAAAACATTGCAGAACTACCCCTACAGTATTCCATTTATGTAATATTTTAAAAACAAATAAAGCGATATTAGTGTGGATACATTTTATATGTACATAAAAATGCAAAAAAAATATTGGCATTCTGTTTAAAACATAGTAGATTAAACACATACATTTATCTCTACTCCCACCTAAATTAAATCTCCACTAAAATAACATTAAAGGATTACAAAAGGTATAAATCTACAAGGAAATGACAGCAGAAGGGTGAATGTTGGCAAACAGAAACATGCTTACTTCCACTACAGAACCCAGGAAAGGCCCAGAAATCGGAAGCCTCTGAAAGTAGGACTGTGGGGTGGGATTTAAAAATGGAAGAGTGACTAAAAATGTTTAAGAAGCAGTTAGATGTTTCAGATTCCCTACACCGGATACAGCCAGGTACATATCCCTCCCCTACCCCAGCAGAAGACTATATAGGCTTACTTTGTGAAGAGTCTGAACAGAGAAATTGCAACTCTAGGACACCAGGCACAGATAAGCTGGGTAAGATACGTTATTAAAAACTGGGTGATTTACACCTTAATAAAAAGTTAAAACTTTTCAAAAGCATGAGCAGATTAAGTGAAAATCTACATTCTAAAAGGGGAGATCTCAGTCCCATTTCTCCCTCTCAGCTCCAAACCACTGACGACCAGGCCATGTACCCTCTAGGCAGGTGACTGGAGGATTTCCACCTAGGAAAAATGACCAGCCCAAAAGAAAACCTATAGATAATGACAGTTGGTGGTACCTCAAACAGAAATAAAAGAGCTTAAAGGAAACAGACAATCCAGGAAATACAAGAAAACTTAAAAACCTGAAAATTATTTACTCAGAGAAATTTAAGATTTTACATCTATAAATCAAGGACTACAAAATTCAACAGAAGGTTTCAAAGACAAAGTTAAGGAAATCTCCCCAAAAGTGAAATAAAAACAGAAATAGCAACATGAAGGTAATTAACGTCACCGAAATGTACATATAAAAAATGTTGAAAGGGCAAATGTTTTGTTATATATATATATATATACTAGCATGATTTAAAAGAGAGAAAATAAGAAAATTGGATAATTAATCCAGGCTTTCCATACTAAGGCCCAAAGAGTACTAAACCACAGAATACTAGGGATATATAGAGAAGATTCTAAGAGCTTCTGGAGAGAAAAAGAGGTCACATACAAAGGGTTGAGAATCAGAATGTCATCAGACTTTTCACTGGCAACACAGAAAGCAAGAAAACAGCAATGCCTTTAAAAGTATAAGAGAAAGTTATCTCTAACATAATTCTATTCCCAAATACAATATCATTTAATTTGAGGGTAAAACAAAAATAGTTTCACATAGGCAAGATTTCAAAAATGTTAACTCCCATAAAAAACTCACAGAAAGCTTCTAGAGGATGTGCTTCATCAAAACGAGGGAGTAAACCAAGATAAAATTGACATGACATTCAGGAAACAGAATTCTCAAGATAATAGTGAAAGGAAATCCCAAGGTGACAGCTACAGACCAGGCCTAAATAACAACCAACCCATATTGGTTGCTATCCCATTAGTAATGTCTCTAAGGGGGAAAAAAAGGTTGATAGATTACCTACTCAGTTTGAAGATTACCTACTGGGTTTGAATGAATGCAGCAGTTTTACCGCCCTCAGAGTCTGAGGATGATTTAGTAACCAGTACGGAATTGACTCGACGGCACTGGGTCTGGGTTTACTTAGAAAACTGAGTAAGTGAGAAAAGGCAAGGCAATTATTAGGTCTGAAGAAAATAAAAGGTTGCACAAGAAAGGAATTGTAATCACTGTATATTATGTAGCTCAGGTGTAATATTTGTATAATATAAATAATAAATACTGATTTAACCCCCAAAACTATATAATTATATTGAGAACATAAGGGGAAAAGCTATACATGTATTTAAAAGGGCCAAAGCCTTATATTCTATGGCACTCTTCATTTAATATTTTTTTAAAAAGCAAGAAATAATGGTATAACTATGTTGTTAGAAACAGTTAAAACAGTCGAAAGTAGTTCCTCTGAGGATGGGATGATAAGAGGACTGCTATTTTTCCTTGTAAGCTTCTAATACTATTTGATTTTTTAAAGCTATGTACACGCATTACTTTGATAAAAATAAGATTGACTTCAGAGTTTCCTGTGGGGTGGAAGTGGGAGGGGACTTTAGTTTTATATGCAATGTTTTATTAAAAGAGGAGGGACAGGTATTAATAGTGGTTAATTCTGAGTGGTGGGAATATAGGAATTTGTTATATTACTTTTTGCATTTTTTAAATTTCTCAACACCCTCCTTTCGAATTCCAATACTTCTAGAGTTTCCTGTATAAACGGTTTTCAGACCATTTATGGTTCTGTTTGCCTTCTTTGGAATGCTCTCAACCTTGTCAATATCCATTTAAACCAACACTCCAGATGTATTCCAATCTAGTTCACAAAATATATTGGGACCAATACTTTTGTGACCTGGACAAACTCCTGGTAATATAGCTGGAGATGTTTTTTAGCAGCCACATTGTATACACAACTCATGCTACATTTATGATTGACTAAAATTCCTAGATATTTTTCAAATGAATTTATTTATGTCCAACCAGTTCTTCCTCATCCTTTTCTTATGCATTAAATATAGAACTTACTCCTGTTAAATTTTAGTTTGGGCCCAGGATGTCATCCTTTGGATATAATTTTTAAGGCTTTATTCGTCACATGCTGTATCGACTATCCCTGCAGCTTTGTGTGATACTTACATATCTGATTAACATCCTTTTAAAAATTTTTACCCTACTCAAGGTCCAAAGATTATCTCCAGAGACTTTCCTCCCAAGTGAAATTAAGATTTACACTAAATGGATACAATTATTCAATGTTTGCATAGTCACTTATGCAATCAAACAAACCATATTTTACTACACATCGTATCAGTCACAAATATATCATGAAAGACTGTGAAACTGATGGGATCATGAATCACAATATCTATAACAATCCCCTCATCTACCAACCTCATAATCCTAAATAGAATAAAATCCAAAAACAAAAGAGGAGTAATTTCTTATGATAAATCAACCCATAATAGCTCTTAATTTTTTTCTTAATACTTCATGTTACCTGTTTGATCATATATAATTGAATTTTACCAGGATTTAACATCAATTTTATAGATGTGTAGTTTTCTGATTACTTCCTTTTCTTCTTTTTGGATATCAGGACATTTGTCTCTCTCTGGTCTTTATGGTTTCTCATAGATTAACAACAATGGCTCTGAGATCACCAGCCAATTAATTTAAAACCCTGAAATGCAATTCAATTGAGCCTGAAGACTTGAATTCATTTCAAAATGTTCACCCTCACCATCCTGGGCTACAATTTCCACTTTACAATTTGCTAGTTTAAAAACTATTCTCCTTATTGCTGAAAATAATCTATAGTGCTTCCTTATTTTTTTCAAAGACCTTTACAACTTCGCAACAATCTATAAATAGGCTAGATAGAAATTAACATACAATTATTCCATTTTATAGATGAAGAAACAGAAGCAAAGAGAAAATAAAATTATTTGCCCAAGGTGAAAGAGTTACAAAGAAACAAATACCGTCTAGGGTTCCTTTTTATAAAGCCATGTGGATCTCTCAAAACAAAAACTACTCAGGATTACACATAATATTTCTCTGCTAAAATTGGATTTTTTGATTGGTGATTGTACAGGGGGAAGTGGGTGTGGCTATAAAAAGGCAACATGAGGAATCCTTGTATGGTAGAAATGTTCTATATCTTTACTGTATCAATGTCAATATCCTGATTGTGATACTGCACTAGAGTTTTTCAAGATGTTTCCACAGGAAGAAAATGAATAAAGCGTACACCAGACCTCTCTACAGTATTTCTTAAAATTCCATGTTAATCTACAATTATCTCAAAATAAAAAGTTTAATTTAAAAAAATCCGTATTTCTTTTCTAAACCAATTTCATTTTTTAAGAATCTTACTTAAAGTGAATAGGAAAGTTTAGGCAAATTAAAAACAAAATAGGATCATGCATAGAAGTTCTGGAATTGACCACGCTAGACTTCAAAAGTGGGCTAAGTACCATCAACCATAGCTCACAAAAAGCCATAAAGATGCTTGGAAATGAAAAAGGAGTCCCCAGGATTCTTATTTTCCAAAGGATTAAGTCCATCAAGATAGTATAGAAAACAAACTTAGTAAATCATGAAAAGTCACCTCCAAAAGAGTCACCAGGATAAAGCTTAACTCACCTAAAGCTTTAAGGCAAGCTTTTCCTCAACCCATCACACACTTCACTGCAATTCTCAACTTAGAGAAGACAGTATGTGTGTGTCAACTTCAACCTGATATTCACAGCCAATGTTTCAAAAGAACCCCAACAAGGCTTCTGGTTTTTTTTTTTTGCTACTCACAAAGTACATGAAGCTTCAACCATTTCCTGCTTCTCCCAGCTGCAGGACGTGCAATTAGGAAAACATTCACTCAGCGTCTAGGGCAGGTCTGGCTCGAAGGATGAGCTCATCCCTTCAACGCACACCTGAGCCTCAGGAAGCTGCTCCTCCTCCAGCAAGCAGTCTTCATGTGTTTAAAGTGACACCCACAACCTGTACAACCACTGGGCCAGGGCCAGAACGAGCCCTTTCCTAGACACACCTAGTGCCGTGGAACCCTTTCCTGCTGTAGCCACTTCACAGAGCCACCGAGTTCGGGCAGCAGGGGCGGCAGCGGGGTCGGCAGCTGCTGTGACGACTGCTGCTGAGGCGGCGGCGGCGGCGGCGGCGGCGGCTGTTACACGGCCTGGCTGAGAGAAGGATTTCGTTTTCAGCTACAATGGAGGTCAGGTCCTTCACCACTACTCTGTAAAGAGTGTACTGCTTATTTCAGCTCCTTACCCAGAGTCAGACCTTACCAGAATCGCTGCTTCTTTCGGAATTTACAACTCATTTTCCTGAACTCTCTTAGCTGTTTGCCCCATCTGCAAGACTCAACCAAAGTGGCTACGTGCACTGTACGCAGTTAGAGCTGAACCCACCAAACTCGCTTCCCCCCAGTTTCACGATCTGTAAGAAAACTTCTACTCTGCCATAGTTATCTATTTATTGGTAAATAACACAATAATCCTAACCCAAAAGAAAGGCAGACTTCATTTCACTTCAAAATGATATAATATTGGTAAATATGGGTACCAACTGCTTTGGCTAGGGTCACAGTAGAGGTTCCTGGACACAGCAGGAGAAAAATGTAGAACAAAAAATAAAATTCGTAAAAAAAAAAGACCAGACTTACCGGCCTGATAGAGACTGGAGGAACCCCCGAGACTACGGCACTAAGGCACCCCTCTGACTTCAAACTGCAGCCATTCCCGGAAACCATCTGCCAGCCAAGCGACAGACAGGCCTATACGATAAACAATAACACCCGAAAAGAACGTGCTCTGTAGAACAAACAATTATATGAGACCAAAAGGGCAACATTTCCCCAAAAGTAAAGATAAGAAGGCAGGAAAGGATAAGGAAAACCAGATGAAAGAAATTGGGGAACCCAGGGTAGAAATGGGGAGAGTGCTGACAATGTGGGGATTGCAACCAACATCACTGAACACTTTGTATACAATGTGTTCAATGGGAAACTAATTTGCTCTGTAAACTTTCACCTAAAACACTATATATATATATATATATATATACATATATACACACACACACACATATATAGTAAAAATATTCGTTCAACAAATGTACATGGCCACCTGTTTATCTACAAGTATCTCTGAGAGGGTGCTGAACCCAGCTTTGGACCAAAAAAAATCTAAGAAAGAACCTTTCCCATCTTAGCCTCCCAGAGGACTTCTGAATATTTTCACTTATTGCCATCATAAGCTTCTAATACACTAAAAGGCTAAGGGGGTATAAACCAGTCAGAGGAACATCAAATTTACTAGTGGTTACCTTTGACCAATGGAAAAGGACTTACGATCAAGAAAGGAAACCCAGGAGTCTTCAACTGATTTGTTAGGTTCCAACTCCTAGTGACCCTATGTACAACAGAATGAAACACTGCCCGGGCCTGCACCATCCTCTTGATCATTGTTATGCTTGAGCCCATTGTTGCAGCTGTCTCATTGAGGGTCTTCCTCTTTTTCACTGACCCTCTACTTTACCAAGCATGATGTCCTTCCCCAGGGACTGCTTCCTTCTGATAAAATGTCCAAAGTATATGAGACGAAGTCTCACCATCCTTGCTTCTAAGGAGCATTCTGGCTGTACTTCTTCCAAGACAAATTTGTTCATTCTTCTGGCAGTCCATGGTATATTCAATATTCTTCACCAACACAATTCAAAGGTGTCAATTCTTCTTTGGTCTTCCTTATTTATTGTCCAGTTTTCCCATGCATATGAGACGATTGAAAATACCATGGCCTGGGTCAGGGGTACCTTTAGTTCCCAAAGTGACATCTCTGCTTTCTAACACTTTAAAGAAGTCTTTTGCAGTAGATATGCCCAATGCAATATGTCGTTTGATTTCTTGACAGCTGCTTCCATGGGTGTTGATCATGGATCCAAGTAAAATGAAATCCTTAACAACTTCAATCTTTTCTCCATTTATCATGACATTGCTTATTGGTCCAGTTGTGAGGATTTTTGTTTCCTTTATGTTGAAGTGCAATCCATACTGAAGGCTATAGTCTTTGATCTTCAACTGATTTAGTAATGTTTAATTTGCTGGATGGAAGGAAGCTTATTGTGGTATTCTTTCTAGATGTATTAAATAATTTATAATAAAATTTAGAAATACAAAACACGTTACTAATCAAAACTGGTCTGAGCCTGGTCAATATTAGATGTTGAGGGAGAAATACTCTAAATCCAACTTTAAATAGTCTACTGGTTTTCTCTTTCAAAAATCAATTCAAGTTTTATTGGTGATATTTGTTGAAAATAATTGATGTAGGCAACAGACAAATTTATTACTCTTATCAGTTTCATACAACTGAAGAACGTAATATAATGGGGGCAGCTAATATACTCCTAGAAACAGGAAATACAAATTAAACATCATCACTAGGGTTTACTGAAAAAAAGAAGACTTAAGCTAAAGAATATAGTTCCTAAATACAAAGCATGGTAGCTTAGAAATAATAAAATTTATTATTTGTCATATTCTACACAAAGTTTGAAGTCTGCATTAAATGGTATTAGCACCATTCCTATAGCTTATTCAGAAAGGGTGGGGGATACGAAAAAATTAAAAAACTAAGAAATAATCCTTGAGAGGAAGAAATGTGCTTCATGGTGTTGTTGTAAGGATTAAATGGGATAATGCATGTAAAGTGCTGAACATAGTACCTGGCATATGTTATTCAACAAAAGTTATTTAAACTTTCTCCTTTTCACATTAACCTATTTTCCCCTTAAACTAACATAATCAAAATTTGTTTGACTATTTTTAACAAAAACATGAACAATATTTGATATAATTGTTTATAAAGTATTTTTAGAAACACTCTTTTAATACTTAAAACAGTTCAGTGAAGAAAAAGAAAACTAAAATGTGAGTGTCTACTACCTGATATCTACTGTGCTAAAAATTGACACCTATTACCTCATTTAATTCATTCACGTTGAATATTATCCTAACTTCATAGATAAGGGAAAAGAGCTTAAGAAATATTTAGTGAATGTTTATTTTATTCAACACAGTATTGGAAGTTCTAGGCACTGCAATAAAGAAAAATAAAAGGCATACAGATTGGAAAGGAGGAAATAAAACTCTATTTATGAATGACATGATTGTCTGTGTAGAAAATCCCAAAAAAAATTCATTAAAAAACTCCTAGAAATAATAACAAGATTAAAAAAAAAAATGCAAGATCAATACGCAAAAAAATCAATCACATTTCTATATACAGGTAATCCCCGACTTACAATGGGGCTCTGTTCCAATGACTCTGTCATAAGTTGGTTATGACGTAAGTTGAATACCTCATTTTTTTTTTGTTTGTTTTCATTATTACTGCCTTTTATTATCAGTATCTTTATAAATCTGATCTTTGTCTTTGGCGGTTGGAAATATTTCATATAAACTTACAGATATATTTTAATACATACATACATAAAAAATACACAATCATAAAAATTTACTCCAATGATGAAGAAGAAATGGACGACGCTGGCATTTTGTTAGATGCAGAAAGTTCTCCCTTTGTGGAAAGTTCTGGATCAACTGAATTATCCCTGGGAATAGGAATGGTGTTTCTAGTCAGAAAATTAGTGGCAGTTGTGTACATGGTCCTTTTCTTTTTTTCTTCCTATATTTGATGGTAACATCTCACAACTTCCCAAATCTGCCTATTGACTTGAGCAAATCGATCAGTGTCTGGGTCCATGTTTTCAAGCAACTGAAGCCCTGATTTAGTCTGAAAAACTTCAGCTAATCCTTTCACTGTAATGTTTTTTGACAGCTTCTTTCTTTTCTTCAGCATTTCTTTCTTCTTCAGCAGCCTACTTGCAGTCTTGCCTGATGATCTTGAAATTCATGGATCTTTGCAGCCTGTGAGCAATAGCCCTGCTCTCTGACCTGCCAATCTTGGGTTTGCCATCCCTGCAGCTATGAGAATCAGAAGAAGCCTCTATTCTGACCCACTGACTTGGAACTTCCCAGCCTCTAGAACCACATGAGCCCTTTCCATGATATAAATCTCTATATATATATTTATACTCTTCACTAGTTTTGTTTCTCTAGAGAACCCAGCCTAAGACAGTCACATGCACAGTTCGATTGTTGTTATTAGAGCTGAACATTGTCTAATTTTCCATCCATTATGACTCCTCACACTGAAACCGACTTCACTGTAGACCAGGCCATAGCCTGCTATACAGCATTGTTTTGAACAGTAAATCATAGAATTGAACAACTGCAAGTGAACATCTGAGAATGATAACATCAGCAAATAACACACAGCAACACTGTATGTAGTACATGTTACTAACAATAAGATGTACAAAAAAAAAGAACCGTAGTAAGTGCGCTTCCTCATAACTCGAATGCAACGTAAATTGGGGACTACCTGTATTAACAGTGCACATATAGAAGCTGAAGTTACAAGCCCAATACCATTTACAATCATTCCAAAGTAAATGAAATACTTAGGTATACATTTATCAAAACATATACAGGATCTATATGCTGAAAATTACAAAATGCTGATAAAAAGAAAACCTAAACAAATGGAAGGACATAGTGTATTCATGGTTTGGAAGGCTCAACATAATAATGATGTCAATTCTCCCCAATTAATGTAAATCCTATCAAAATCTCAGCAAGGATTTTTATATACATACGTAGACAAACTTATTCAAAATCTATATGGAAAAGCACAGGTCCTAGAAGAACTAAAACAATCTTGACAAAGAAGTATAAATTGGGAGGAATTACTCTACCCAATATTAATGCTTACTACATAGCTACAGTAATCAAGACTGTGTGATACCGGCAGAGGGATGGACACATTGATCAATGAATAGAATAGAGGACTCAAAAAAGAGACTCACACAAGTAGTCTCAACTGATTTTTGACAAAAGTGCAAAAGCAATTCAATGGAGGAAAAACCTTTTCATTGCTGCTATAGCAACTGGACAACCATAAGCAAAAAAAAAATAATAAACCTCGACCTAAACCTCATACCTTATGCTATAAAAATTAACTCAAAATGGATCACAGACTTAAATGTAAAATGTAGAACTATAAAACTATTAGAAAAAAACACAGGAGAAAATATTTGGGATCTAGGGCTATGCAGAAAGTTCTTAGACCTAACACCAAAAACATGATTCATAAAGGAAAACCTAGTAAATTTGACCTTATCAAAATTAAAGATTTTTGCACTACAAAAGCCCAAGTGAAAAGGATGAAAACACAAGCTGCAAACAGGGAGAAAATATTTGCAAACCAAGTATCCAACAAAGGACTAGTATCCAGAATTTATAAAGAACTCTGAAAACTCAACACTAAAAAAAATCAAGCAATCCAATGAGAAAATGGGCAAAAAACATGAAATGACATTTCACAGAAGAGGATATACAAATGGCAAATAAATGATAAGATGTTCAACATTGATGTTGTTGTTAGGTACTCTCAATTTTTGACTCATAGTGACCTATGTGACAGAGTAGAACTGCCCCTTAGGGTTTTCTATGCTGTGATCTTTATGGGAGCAGATTGCTAGGTCTTCCTCCCGAGGAGCTGCTGAATGGGCTCAAACCACCAAACTTTTGGTTAGCAGCCAAGTACTTCACCGTTGTGCCACCAGGGTTCCCTTCAACATCATTAGCTATTAGGAAAATGCAAGTAAAAACCACACTGTGACATCATTACACATCTATCAGAATGGCAAAAATATAAAATAGTGACAACACCTGGTGAGAATATAAGGAGATTGGATCACTGATAAATTACTGGTGGAAATGTAAAATGGCAGTCATGCTGGAAATGTTTGGCAGTTTCTTTAAAATCCAAACATGCGTCTACCATATGATGCAGCCACTGCACTCCTTAACAGGTATCCTAGAAAAATGAAAACTTATGTTCATACAAAACTTGTACACGTACACACACAAAAGAAAAAACCTGTACAAAAATATTCATAGTAGCTTTATTTGTAATAGCCCAAAATTGGTGTCAGCCCAGATGTCCTTCACTGAGTGAACTGTTAAAAGAGTAGCACATCTATACCATAGACTACTACTCAGTGATAAAAAAGAACAAGCTATTAATACATGCAACAAATTGAATGAATCTCCAGGGAATTATGCTGAGTGGAAAAAAATAAAAAGCAATATACTGTATGATTCCATTTGTATAACATTTTTAACATTTTTGAAGAGATAAAATTTTAGAGAGGGAGGGTTTGAGAGGTGGAGGTGGATATGGAACAATATTAGGGATCCTTGTGGTTTCAGAACTGTTCAGTATCTTGACTGTGGTGGTGGTGGAAACATGAACCTACACAGGTAATAAAACTGTAAAGAACACAAACACAAGAATACAAATAAAACTGGGACGTTTGAATAAGATTAGTGGTATACATCAATGTCATTATTCTGATTGTAATATTATACTATAGTTTTGCAAAATGTTATCATTGGGGGAAACTGGGCAAATTGTAAAAAAGATCTGTGTTATTTCATACAACTGCATGTAAATCTAAAATTGTCTCAATAAAATTTTCAATTTAAAAATATGTAGATATAATGAGCTTGCCTGTGAGCCCACAGAGACTAAGGGGACATTCATATCAAGTCTTGACACTTGTAGTTCTATGCCTTTAACCAGAAAAATAGCAAGTAACTTTTAAGAACGATTTCAAAAAAACTAAACAACAAAGTAGTTATTAACTCTAGGAAAAACAAAAGTTGTACAAGATAGGAAATTATTACTACATTTAGCTGTGAGCTATGTTTATATAATCACAATAATGTTATTATAGATTGAATTGTGTCCCTCCAGAAAATATGTGTTCTAAATCCTAACCCCTATGCCTGTGGTTATAATCCCATTTAGGAATAAGTTTTCATTGTTATGTTAATGAGGCAGTATTAGTGTAGAGTGTGTCTTAATCTCTTCTGAGATATGAAAGATTAAACAAGCAGAGATGGGAGTAGATGCCACACCACACAAAGACTGACAAGGAACCAAGGACCTTCCCCCAGAGCAGCAGAAACAGAAAGCCTTCCCCTAGAGCCAACACCCTGAATTCAGATTTCTAGCCTCCTAAACTGAGAAAATTAATGTTTGTTAATGCCACCCATGTGTGCTATTTGTTATAGCAGCACTAGATAACTAAGACAAATGTAAACACTGAATACTAACACATTAAGTTTTCTATTACTGCAGTAACTTAATATCTTCAAAGAACACAAACTTTTATCTTACACTTCTGTAGTTAGAAGTCTGACATGCTCTCACTGGGCTAAAATCAAGGCGAGGCAAGGCTCCATTTTATTTCCTTGCCTTTTCCAGCTTCTAAAGGCCACCTGCATTCCTTGGCTCATGACTCCACCTCCCTCCATTTTCAAAGCAAGTAATGGTGGGTCGAGTCCTTTTTACTTAGATTGCATCACCCCAATCTTCTGCCTCCCTCTTGCACTTTTAAAAGGCTCTTGTTATTATATTTGGCCCACCTGGATAATCCAGAATGTTCTTCCTATTTTAAAGTCAGTTGATTAGCAACCTTGATTCCATCTGCAACCTTAATTCCCTTTTGCCCCGGGTCTTTGGCTAGGTTCTCTAGAGAAGCAAAACCAGTAAGGCATATAAATACATATTCAGGGAGATGTGTATCAAAGAAATGGCTCACACGATTATAGAGGCTGGAACGTCCCAAATTCACGGATTAGGATCGAGGCTTCTCCCGATTCATGTAGCCCCATGGGCTGGCAAACCCAAAATCAGCAGGTCGGAAAGCATGGCTCTTGCTCACAGGCTGTGAATATTGACAAATCCCAAGACTGGCAGGCAAGACCTCAAGGGTTCTCCTGATTGACGTAGCTGCAGGGGCTGGCAAACCCAAGATCACCAGGCTGGAGGGCAGGGCTCCGTTCATAGGCTGTACAGATCTACGAATCCGAAGATCAGAAGATAAGCTGATAGCTCAAGTCCCAAGAACCCGAGGTCACACAAATAGGAGGAAGCCGCAAGATCCAGAGCAAGCAAAAAGCCAAAGGTCAGCTATATTGGGATGCAGGTCACACCCCCAAGGAAACTCCCTTTCAACTGATTGGCTACTCATAGCAGATCCCATCATGGGAGTGATCACAAACACCGAGAATCACGGCCCAGCCAAGTTGACAATCTTAACCGTCGCATCACATAAGGTAACATATTCACAGGTTCTGGGGAATAGGACGTGAACATATTTGGGGGAGACATTATTCTGCCTGCCACAACTGATTTAACCCAAAACTGTATTATACCTACATTGGGAGACAAAGTGTGCATGTATGGGGGTATGGAGAGGCATAGAAAATAACAGCTTAAACATTATTTAGACATATACGGAGGTAAATACGAGGTGGAGGTGGGGATGGAAAAAGCCAACGGTCAAAATCTAGAGAACAAGAAACAGGAGTAGTAGGGAGGAGCAGGGCAGAATACTAATGTTTTGCCTTATAATTAAAGGACTACGGACAAACATTACAATGACTTTTTTTTTTAATGGCTTCAAAATTGCATGGCTTTAACATCAAAGGTTGACACATATGGATCAATTATATAATGTCAGTACGGGCAGTCCCCAGGTTACGAACAAGACCTGTTCCTGTTTCTTTAAGCCGAGTTTGTAGGTTAAGTCAGAACAGACGCATACAGTTCCTATCTGGCCTTACTTTAGCACAAGAAAGGGCTGGACGCCTTTCTGATGATTCAAAAAGTTGCATGTGCAGCAAGTGGAACTGATCCTGAAGAATCTGTTGCAGTTAAGGGTTGATTTAATCGTTTCGAAGTGAGGGCAAATTTACATGACGTTATAGGGAAAGTACAAGTTGTCTGTAATGTAAGTCGGACAGGACAGTAACCCAGGGACTTACTGTATTCTTCTTGGGCAAAGCACTTTAAGGAAACTGTAGGAAAAGAACAATTCGAACCAATAACTATGGAATTTGTCCTAACCAGGGACAAGGAGAGTGAGCGCCTCCTTAAATTTGGTACTGGCACAACCCTTGTTGTTAGCTGCCTTCAAACAGATTCCAATTTGTGGTAACCTCGTGCGCGCAGAGTAGAACTCCTCCATAGGGTTTTCTAGGCTGTGACCTTTTGGAAGCAGGTCACAAGGCTGTCTTCTAAGGTGCTTCTGGGTGGGTTTAAACCCATAACCTTTTGGTTAATGGTCCAGTGCTTAACCATTTGTCCTTAATACTACCTTAAACTTTGTGCTCCAGGAGCCTCCACTGTCTCACCCATAACAGCCAAAAAAGTGGAAACAACCCAAATGTCTATTAACGGATAAATGGATAAGTAAAATACATTACATTCATACAATGGAATAATTTTCAACACAACATGGATGAACCTTGAAAACATTATACTAAGTGAAAGAAGCCAGACACAAAAGATCACATACTGTATGATTCCATCTATATGATATTCCTGAAAGGCAAATCCATAAAGACTAAATTAGTGCCTCCCTAGAGTTGCAAGGGAGCACTGGAGGAACTGGGGAATGGACTGCTAATAGGTATAGGGTTTCTTTTTGGGATGATGAATATGTTCTGAAGTTGACTGTACTCATAGTTGAACACATCTGTGTGAATTTACTAAAAAACACTGAATTGTATACTTTAAATGGGTGAATTGTATAGTATGTAAATTATACCTCAAAGCTGTTATAATAAAACAGGTGTTCAGTAACTGTCTACTGAAAGAAGAACTAAAAAGGATGAAAGCCAATGTGAAATCAGAGTTCCAAACTAAGATAAAAAAAAAAAAGTGACTCAGTGAAATATTATCCTTTTTATGAGGAGGCATGTTGTTGGCTGCCACGGAGTCGGTCCCCAACTCATGGCGAGCCCAGGCACAACGGGATCAGACAGTTGTGCATACAAAGAAGCAATTCTCAACCAGACTTCTGTACTATGCTCAGTTAAAATCATGGCCTTAGTTTGGTTCATACAGATTTTCTACTCAAAATTAGTTACATGTGGCAATTTGTGGTTTAAACATTGGCCTTGTTTGATATGATATGAACAATATAAATGTATTCTCAATTATCCATATCAATAATACTCTAAGACACCGTGGTATCTAAAACTTAGCTTTGTAAGTACAAAGTTTATTATTTCAAGTCTGAAATATGCTATAAGTTTCCTTACACCTTGTGGACCCTAGAAAGGGGAAAACCCAAGACTAACATGCTATTGCCTCTCTCTGGGGTTCCCCGACACTGAAGGAACACATAATGGAATTCGCAGTCATTCTTAAATGCCCTTCTGGTCTTCAGTGACCACGAGTAAAGATACATAGGTGTTGAAAAAAATAGCAAGAAGGAATTAAGGAACTTACTTTCTTTTGATACTGTACAGCTCAAAACAAAACCAGACCTGTTGCCCCCAGGTGATTCTGACTCATAGCGACTCTATGGGACAGAGTAGAACTGACTCATAGGGTTTCCAAGGAGAGGCTGGTGGATTTGAACTGCCGACCTTCAGGATAGCAGCTGAGCCCTTAACCACTGCACCAGCAGGGCACCTAGGCTCTAGCTGGGTCAAAGGCCAGGACAGATTGCACCAACCAAAGGAAATGGACCTGTACTTCACAGAAAAACAAGTGCTGAGTTCAGGTCAGTTATGAGACAATGGCACACATGTAAGGAGAAGGTTATGTTTCTACAGTGAGTGAATTTTTCTACAAATTTTACCATGAAATTACAGCATCATTTAAAAGATGTTTATTCAGAAATTTATTCTCAGGAGAAAAAAAATTAATTTTCTCCTGAGAGTTGCAAATAAGTCATTATCTAGGTGATTTTCAATCTGAGCAATTTTATTCAGCTAGCTTTCTGTTAGAAACCTACCTTTTATGTCCAAGAAAAAAATGAAGCTACATAAAAGTCACAGTAAGACTGACAAAAATAAATTTTCCAAGAGTTCAATACAATTTTATCCCCAGCTTCTGTTTCATTTAAAAACTCAGTGTGCTATTTGAAAAATATGCTTTGTAGAACATGTGTCTTGCTTTTAACATGACACAGGAAGGTACCGCTACCAAAAAGTACCAAAATACTGAAACACATGTTTCAGAATAATTTATTAGTTCCATACCAACAATGACAGGGCTAAATATCCTATTTGCAAAAAACTAAGTAACATGTTACAACTTCTTCTTTAGAGACAAAAATTTGTCTATAGAGAATATTTATGTAGTCAAACTGAAATAAAAACTCTGTAAGAGTTACTGGTTAAAAAATATTTTTGTACAAACTACAATCATATAAATATTCAGGTATATGTTTGATACCATCCATTAAAAATAAATAAATCATTCACAAATTTACTATATGACACTCTCTTCAAAACTAAAAAGAATTTGGATAGTCTTTTCTATAGATGTACTCTGAGCAGTGGAGACTGAAAATTGAACTTCTTAAAAGTGGATTATACTGTCCCACTCATTCTCATTGAACATAAGAAATTTGTTCATATTTTTAATATTGATAGACCAAATTTTGGATAGTGGCCTCCATACTGAATAGTACAGCTAGTATAAATTTCTGCAAAGACTAAATCCCTTGCCCTGTGTGCCCAACTATTTGGCTGAAGACCCAACACCCAACCTGGATCTGCCAGCCCTACCTCCTGGAAGATGTTCCTTGTATCCCTAGCTTCTTTAGAGGGTCCAACTATGAATAAATGAATTATTTGAAACTGCAGTCACTACCTTCTAAAACTTCCATATCTCCTGTAATCTCAACCTCCCCCCGCCCCCAGCCCCGTTGCTTTGTCCCTCCTACTAAATTGGATTTTTTGAGCTTTGAAGTTCCCATACTCCTTTAGATAAACTGCAGGTTAAATCAGTGCTTCTCAGACTTGAAAGTGCATATGAATCACCTGGGGAATCCTATTTAAATGCAGACCCTAATTATCTGCTTGCTTCTAGGTGATCTGTAGACCACATTTTGAATAGCAAGGCATTAGGTAATCTAGCTATCCTCATATAAATTAGTTACTTCTGAAGCTGGATCAGTTTTACTCAGATCTTCTCCTAAACTTTGAATTCAGTTGCTTAACTCAGATGGAAAATCACTGTAAATAAAATTAAATGAGCCTCTGAATTTTAGAATCAAATCTCATTTGCAACTAGAAGTGGGTTCTTTGTTTGTTTGTTTGTTTTTTGCTCATTTTAATTAATAGTTTTATTCATCAGACTTGGTTTAAAGAACTCTAACCTTAGAATTTTCCTAGGGTCGAGATATTAACTTCACAAGCATTTCAATAGTCTATTCTAGTGCTTTAACACACTGATGGTCAAAAGATTTCTCCTAAAAGCAAATGGCAAACTAGAAAAAAACATTGCAAGCTACATAATAAAGGAATGCTATTTTTACTATAAAGAGCTTTAATATGTCAAAATAAGAAATAATCAAATATACCAAAATGGGCAAAGACATGAACAGCTGGAAAAAATGACTATCTTGGAAATCCAAAAGAATCAAATGAAAAATTATTATAATCGATAAAAGGGTTAAGGAAGGTGATTCAATTCAACATCAACATGGAAAAATCAATACCTTTCCTACATGCCAGCAATAACCAATTAAAAAAAATGTCATGGGATAAAAGATCCCAACTGCCATAATAACTTTAAATATCTATGAAGTATCTAGAAATTAGAAATGTGCAAGACCAATACTAAGAGTACTATAAACATTTCTGAAGGACATTTTTTTAAAGACCTGAATGGGAAGCCCCAATAAATTCTACAAAGTAAATAATTTATTCACTGCAATACAACCCAATTACAATCCCAACAGAATTTTTTTTTTTTAATGAAACCTGAACGGCTGGTTCTGAAAGAAATAAAATCTGCTTTTACATATATCTTAAAACTGAAAGGGCATCTGATCTTCAAACTAATTAAAACTGTGTGGTATTGGCCCAGGAAAAAACAGATCAAGTGAAAAGAACAGAGAGTGTCAGAAACAAACAAAATACATATATATATATATTTTTTTTTTTAGTTCATGTGTCATGGATTGAATTATGTTCCCCCAAAAATGTGCATATCAACTTGGTTAGGCCATGATTCCCAGTACTGTATGGTTGTCCTCCATTTTGTAAATTGTAATTTTATGCTGAGAGGATTAGGGTGGGATTGTAACACCAAACTTACTCAGGTCACCTCCCTGATCCAAGGTAAGGGGAGTTTCCCTGGGGTGTGGCCAACCCACCTTTTATCTCTCAAGAGATAAAAGGAAAGGGAAGCAAGCAGAGAGTTCAGGACCTCATACCACCAAGAAAGCAGCACCAGGAGCACAGCCGTCCTTTGGACCTGGGGTCCCTGCGCCTCAGGAGCTCCTCGACCAAGGGAAGATTGATGGCAAGGAATCTTCCTCCAGAGCTGACAGAGAGAGAAAGCTTTCCCCTGGAGCTGACACGCTGAATTTGGACTTCTAACACACTAGACTGTGAGAGAGTAAGTTTCTCTTTGTTAAAGCCATCCATTTCTGGTATTTCTGTTATAACAGCACTGGGTGACTAACACAGCATGATAAGCGTAAGATTTTACATCACTGAGCAAAGGACAGGATATTCAACAAATAGGCTTGGGAAGTTGCACATTAATAGAAAGAAGAGTACCTCACAAAACACACAGTAATTGGTTAAAGAGCTAAATACTTTTAAACTAGTAAAGTGTTAAAATAAAATATAGTAGAATATTTTCATGGTTTTGGGATAGGGAGAGCCTTTTAAACCCATTGCCGTCAAGTCAATTCCAACTAATAGTGACCCTAAAGGACGGAGCAAAACTGCTCTATAGGGTTTCCAAGGCTGTAAATCTTTACAAAAGCAGATTGCCACATCTTTCTCCCTCTGAGTAGCTGGTGAGTTTCAACCACCAATCTTTAGATTAGCAGCCAAACACTTTAACTACTGTGCCACCAGGACTCTTTTGAGCCTGCTTAAGCAAACCTGAAAATTCAGAAGCCATAGGGAAAAAGATAGGCAGATATGGCTACATGAAATACAAAAATTTTAGTACGTCAACCAACACTATAGATGCAACAGATTGGGAGAAAAATATTTGCAATACACGTATATATAATACAGATTTGTATCCACATATATGAATAAAGCATTCTTATCAATTTACCAATAGGTAAAAGAAAAAAAGCCCAGTTAAAAAATAGGTAAAGGATAGAATAAGCAATGGCACAGAAATATAAGCAGCCAATAAAGACAAAGATGCTCAAACTCACAAGTAAGCTGTAAAATGCAGATTAAAACAACAATGATTTTTTGCCCATCAGAGTAGCAAACATGTACAAGATTGATAGTATCAAGTGTTGACAGGTATGTAGAGATGAGTACTTTCACAAACTGCTGGTGGGAAAGCAGGGTGGTACACAGCCTACCCGCAGAGCAATTTGGCAGTATCTACCACAACTGAAAACACGCCTATTTTTCTAGCCAACAATTCTAAAATTCTAGATACTTACTCTGGAGGTACACTAGAATATATGCACAAGAGGCAAGAATGAGGGATATTCATTTTAGCATTGTCGGTAATTGTAAAAATCTGGGGACAGCTTAAATGTCCATCAATAAAGGAACAGTTAAATAAATTGCAATAATTCAAACTGGTATACAATCAGCTGTTAAAAGTACGTACTAATATAAAGAGATCTCAAAGGCACGTTGCAAAGTTTAAAAAAATAAAGCTGCAGAAAAAAATGATTTATACTATATCATTCCACTGATACAGTATAAAAGAAGCTATAAATAGGTATAAAACCAAAAAACCCAAACCCAGTGCTGTCGAGTCAATTCCGACTCATAGCAAACCTATAGGACAGAGTAGAATTGCCCCATAGAGTTTCCAAAGAGCGCCTAGTGGATTCCAACTGCTGACCCTTTGGTTTGCAGCCGTACCAGGGTTTCCATACTATGCCACCAAGGTTTCCATAAATAGGTATATATACAATAAATGCACAGAAAAAGGACTAGAAGAAAATCCCCCAAACTTGGGATATCTCTGGGAGGGGAAATATTTGTTTCTTAAGCTCTATATGAAGTATTATTTCTTTTTTCTAAAGAATGTATTTTTTAATTATTTTAGTAATACAATTAAAATATTTATTTTATTTTATTTTTAATTTAGAGACAAACCAACCACCTGTTACCATCGAGTCGATTCAGACTCGTGGTGACCCTACAGGACAGAGTAGAACTGCCCCACAGGGTTTCCAAGGAGTGGCTGCGGATTCCAGTTGCTGACATTTTGGTTAGCAGCCGAGCTCTTCAATCGCTATGCCACGAAGGCCCCTAAAGACAAACAGGGAAATTAAAAAAAGAAAAGTAATAAATATGAGGAAATGTTCAACTTCATAACCAAAGAAATAGAAATTTAAAATGAGTATTCATTTTTTACCTGTCATATAGGGGAAATTGTTTTTGGTTTGTTCAATGTTTACATTACAGTGCGGGGACACTAATACTTGTACATACCCCTGGAGGGGAAACATATACCAAAGCACAAGAAAAGACCTTCAGGCTCTCCCGTGGGGAGAGAGTTAAAAGGTGCACTGTCCTCTTTACAGATGGTCAGCTGCTCTCTGTTTTCAGCCCTTTGGTAGAAGTCCCATTCTCAGTCCTCAGGGCTCTTCCTCTCTCCTCTTATTTTCTTCTTCTAAACCTTTCTTGGAAAAATGTCTCAATGCCTCAAAAATAACTCAAATAAAAAACATGGGCACCTGGCCCACTTAGTTAAAAGGTGTTAGAAAACACAAGAATTTCATTCACACCCATGTACTATTCCAGCTGAACTCTATACAGATGATGGGACTGCTGCAGAAAGCCAACTACATGAAATGACAGGACCGACTCACCTTCAAATATGTATTTATTTCTAAAGATTATTATGTATTACAATATAGTTATATACCATCCCCTTTTTTCAAGACAAATATTTGTTAAACTGGCTAAACAATGCAGCTGGACAGAGAAAAAAATGAAACAGTAATATAAAACACCAAATATAGGAAGCATTTGAATAAATTATCTGAATGCATTTATCCTAAATACAAGTAGAAAGTATAAATACAGTATAAGGAAAACAAGTAACCAATTTATACTCTGTCATCTATCAATAGCCTCCTGATAACACTAGTATCCCAAAGTTAGCTGAGAGCATCTACAACTCTATACATAACCCAAAACCAAACCCGTTGCTGTCAAGTTGATTCCAACTAATAGCGACCCTACCGGACGGAGTAGAACTACTCCATGGGGTTTCCAAGGAGCGGCTGGTGGATTTGAACTGCCGACCTTTTGGTTAGCAGCTATAGCAAGCCAAAGCTCTTAACCACTGCGTCACCAAGGCCCCACAACTATATATGTAGCAATTATTCAATATTATTTTGGCAACGTGGTAGACTAGAAAGTATGCTTAATTGGAAATCAGGACACCTGGGACATTATGCAACTGTGTGACTTTGGGCAAGTCATTTATTTCTGCTATGCTTTAGTTTTCTCAGTATAAAATTTGTGAATTGAACTGGTTGACCTCTAACCATTTAATTAATTTTTTTAGAACTAAGTATCAACACTTCATTGAGAGTACTTATCATTAGCACTTATATTTTTTAAAAGAACATATACTAAGATATTATAAGATACAAAATTTGAATTTTAACCAGAAAACTGGATTTTTGGACTTTGGAATATGCAGTTTAAAAAAAACTGAAAGTAAATAGTTTAAACTGAGAAGAAAACATTCTTTTGTGGTTACAAGAGGGGAGAGGGAGGGAGGGTGGGAGAGGGGTACTCACTAATTAGATAGTAGATAAGAACTATTTTAGGTGAAGGGACAGACACCACACAATACAGGGGAGGTCAGCACAACTGGACTAAACCAAAAGCAAAGAAGTTTCCTGAATAAACTCAATGCTTCAAAGGCCAGCGTAGCAGGGGCAGGGGTCTCGGGACCATGGTTTCAGGGGACATCTAAGTCAATTGGCATAATAAAATCTATTAAGAAAACCTTCTGCATCCCACTTCGGAGAGTGGCATCTGGGGTGTTAAACGTTAGCAAGCAGCCATCTAAGATGCATCAATTGGTTTCAACCCACCTGGATCAAAGGAGAATGAAGAACACCAAGGACACAAGGTAATTACGAGCCCAAGAGACAGAATGGGCCACATGAACCAGCGACTACATCATCCTGAGACCAGAAGAACCAGATGGTGCCTGGCTACAACCGATGACTGCCCTGACAGGGAACACAACAGAGAACCCCTGAGGGAGCAGGAGAGCAGTGGGATGCAGACCCCAAATTCTCATAAGACCAGACTTAATGGTCTGACTGAGACTAGAAGGACCCCGGTGGTCATGGCCCCCAGACCTTCTGCTGGCCCAGGACAGGAACCATTCCGGAAGCCAACTCTTCCGACATGGATTGGACTGGACAATGTGTTGGAGAGAGATGGTGGTGAGGAGTGAGCTTCTTGGATCAGGTGGACACTTGAGAGTATGTTGGCATCTCCTGCCTAGAGGGGAGATGAGAGGGTGGAGGGGGTTAGAAGCTGGCGAAATGGACACGAAAAAAGAGAGTGGAGGGAGAGAGCGGGCTGTCTCAAGAGGGGGAGAGTAATTGGGAGTGTGTAGCAAGGTGTATATGGGTTTTTGTGTGAGAGACTGACTTGATTTGTAAACTTTCACTTAGAGCACAATAAAAATTATAAAGAAAACTGAAAGTAGATATATAAATATATGTAATATATATATGCATTTTTCTCATTACAAAAAAAAATTGCAGTATAAAAACTGACTAAATCTCTTAAGGTCTGTTGTAATAACATTTGCCCCATACATGAATATAGATAATCATTTCCACTACTAAAATGATGACTCTCTAGAAGCTTACAAATTATAACAATTTCTTGTTACGACTTATTTTCTCGAGCATAGCTCCCTATATAATTATACACAGCGTGAATATGGTAATTTACTCAATTCTCCATATAACAATACAAACCTCATATTTAGCATCATGCTAATATTCAAATTAGTTCCCCATACATAGCGTAAATATTTGAGAGAAAAATCTACAAATTAAAAAAAGAGATATTCCTACCACCTCACACCTCACACCTACTAGGATGGCCATTATCAGAGGAACAGACAATAACAAGTGTGGGGATGTAAAGAAACTGGAACCCATGTTGTTGAGAATGTAAAATGGCTCAGTTGCTATGGAAAATAGTTTGGCAGTTCCTCAAAAAGTTAAAGGATTACCATGTGACCCAGCAACTCCACTCCTAGGTATATACCCAAGAGAATTTAAAGCAGAGACTCAAATACATGTACACCAATGTTCGCTGCAGCATTTTCACAAATAGCCAAAAGGGAGAAACAACCCAAATGTTCATCGATAGATGAACAGATCGACAAAATGTGATACATCCATGCAAAGGAATATTATTTGGTGATAAAGAAAACTGAAATTTTGATACATGCTACAACACAGATAAACCTAGGAAACACGCTGAGTGAAATGAGTCAGACACAAAAGGACATATATGTATGATCCCACTTATATGAAATAGCTAGAACAGGCAAATGCATAAAGACAAAAGTTTATTAGTGGATACTAGAGACTGGGGGAAGAAGGGAATGGCAGTTACTGCTGAAGGAGTACTGAGTTTATTTAAAAAAAAAAAAAAAACCTGTCGATTCCAACTCATAGAGACCCTATAGGACAGGGTAGAACTGCCCCATAGGGTTTCCAAGGAGCGGCTGGTAGATTTAAACTGCCGGCCTTTTGGTTAGCAGCTGAGCTCTTCACCACTGCGCCACTAAGGGTGATGTAAAACTTTTGGAGATGGATAGTGGTGATGGCAGCACAACATGGTCAATGCAATTAATGTTAATGAATTATACTCTTTAAAATGGCAAACTTTTTGTTATATATTTTATCACAATACAAACCTAAAAAATAGATACTCTTATCCATAAATTGATATCCTCCCAGCCCCACTCCGATGAATTCTGGTCTCCTGGTCAATTCCACCTTCAACCTTTCTACCCCCTTCTCCCATCCTAGGCTCTCTCCTTCAAAAGAAAGGAAGAGTTAAGAGCATGGGTTTTTAGTCACAAAAATTTCCAACTCCAATCCCTAATCTGTCATTTACTATCTCTATGATCTTTGGAGCCTTGGTGGTACAGTGGTTAAGAGCTCAGGCTGCTTACCAAAAAATGTTGGCAGTTCAAATCTACCAGCTGCTTCCTGGAAACCCTAAGAGGCAGTTCTACTCTGTCCTGTAGGTTCGCTTTGAGTTGGAATCCACGCGACAGCAACAGGTTTGGTGTTTTGGTTTATGTTCTTTGGTAACTTCCTTAACTTTTTATGCTTCAATTTTTTTTATCTTTAAAATTGAATATTGGCTGGATGAACCCCTGAAAAACTATTGCCCTAAGGTAATCTTTAAACCTTAAACCAAAAATATTCTTAAAACCAAACAATAGTTTAGCTTAACTAGTAAATAATGTCTGTCTTGAGTTTTCTGTTCTTTTCAGATCTAACTATACGGGATCAAACTGACAACAGCAACTTGAAATATTATACAGAAACCTTAATGGGCAGTAAGTTTATGTTAATGGGGGAGGACAACTTGGAAAAGGAGGGTGAGAGTGGTTGCACAACTTGAATAATGTAATCAGTGACTGAATTGTGCACGTAGAAATTGTCGAATCAGTGTTATGCAATGTATATTATCAACGACAAAAAATAAACTATTTAAAAAATTGAATATCAGTACCAGCTGCAGAGGACTGTGAAAATAAAATGAGATTATATGCCTGGCACATTAATAATCACTTAATGAATGTTAGTTATTGTTGTTGTTGGCTTAATGCTCAGTAATATTTATTTTAAGAGTATCCAAAAAAAAAAAAAAGACTATTATTAACCGACCAGTGAATTTTTTCCTCAAACTTACATATAAAAAAAAAAATTCATATTTCTCTGAGAAACTTAATATGTTCTATATATAATGCTGTGGAGTGCAGTGGTTAAGAGCTCAGAGTTAAGGCTGTTAACCAAAGGCTGGCAGTTCAAATCCACCAGCAGGTTCTTAGAAACCCTATGGGGCAGTCCTGTTGGGTCTCTGTGAGTCGGAATCAACTTGATGGCAACAGGCTTCGGTTTTGGTATACAATGATGTATACAGTTCAGAATTTGCATATTTTATGATTTTTTAAAAATTCTTTCTTCCCTTTTAGTCATGTCAACTATGTAAACTCCTCAGAGGCAGAACCTTGTTTCACACTTCTCTGTGCTCATATATTGTGCTTACTACATTGTAATTATTTGTTTCTCTCTCAGTCTCCTCTCCTGGGCTCTGAGCAACTCAAAGGAAGAGATCAAGATTCTCTTACTTGTATTTGTATTCTGAAGGCTCAGTAGTCAGACACATAATGTTGTGGTTGTTACCTGCTGGTTTGAATCAGCGCCATAGGTCTCAATAAATGTTTGCTGAATGAATAAGTAAATGTATTAATTCTTTTTTCCTCCCTGCACAGTAAGACACTGTTGATGGATTCATGAAGAAATCTTTGGGACCTAACCACCACACAAAGCTCTGCCTTGCCTCAGAAAAGCACTTCTACTTTAAAGTTTACCTGACATAAATAAAAAGTTTTAATCAAACACACACCAAATAAATGGGTTCAGTGACTAACCACATAAAGGCTAGCTCAAGAAGCATTTATAAGCCACTATTCTAATTAATGAATCTGTGGAACTCAACATGGAATAATCCAGTTACATAATCAAGAGGTTATCTCTTGCAAATTTATACCTACAGAAGACACAGTGAGAAAAATTATCAGAAAGCTAGTATCTGTAAACTGAAAGGTATAAATTAGTTTTATGCCTGAATTGAAGTCATTGTTTTCAATAGAAATAATAAGAGTCAACAGGCAAAGTGGCCCAAACCTGTCTCAGAAAACAGTCCTAGAGACTGAGAGACTAAATATTTGATCCCCGCTTAGTGATTTGAACTCCTGGAAGACTCCTTTTATTTCCGTATGGACAGATATACAGAACTTGTTCTATCTCCTAAAATAAAACCTCATCCATTTCTTAAAAGGCAAATAACCTGAATAGGCACACTCTGGATGCATTAGGTTCTACATTCAAGTAACTAAAACTATCCTTAGATTTAGTGTAAGCAGCCTGCTGCTGCAATAGAAACACTTTTCTTAGTTTTTAAGTTATTTGTGGAAGGTTTCACTATATTATCTAAACTGGTTTTACACTCCATATATAATTTCATAAGTACACCGTAAAAGCATTCTACACTTGAATGAATCCGGAAAGAAACGTGATCTTAGCACACACCCCCGTCTTCCAACTCAATACGCTCCAGAAGAAACACATCTTATTTTTTTTTTCTCCCTCCCGCCCCCACCCCACGCTTCACTTTAGAGCAGCAATCATTCATTATCCTACTCAGCCTCTCCGCCAAGAAAACCTTCCCAACTAATACTAGTTCACCAGGGCCCTCCTTTCGCATCTCAGGGAGTCTACGGGACGTTTCTTTGGAGGTGGGGGGCAGCGCAGGTCCGGGTCGCCACCATTCCCGCCCTGCCATTTGAGACCCAGGTCCTGGCGCGCTCTCCCAACGACAGAGCCCGGGGAGCTGCGACACTCAGTCCCCTCTCCCACCCACCCCAGCGATTAAACAGCGCAGAGCAAACCGGGCCCCACCTCTGTGCCCCATTCAACGTACCCTCCTTCTCGCTGTACCCCAGTTCTTCCCACTTCTTCCCCGATGTAGCTCGATTCCTTTATTCAGTTCCAAGTCCCGGTAACACCCTGCTCCCAACACACACAGCCCTCCAATCTCCGACCCCTGCCCCTTGGACCTCACTACACCCCAGTCCCTCCCCCTGGACCTCCCAGCAGCTCCAGCCCCCCCCGCGTGCCCCAGCGCAGCCCGGCGCCCCGTCCCTCTACCCACGGGACCCGTGTCCTTCCCCGCACGTCACACTCGGGTCCATTTCTCCCGCAACCCGGTCTTCCCTGCAGCCTCCCCAGGAGCCTCCCCTTGCACCCCGTTACCTCCAGCCCCGCCCCCCTGAGGCTGTCGCACACACGGCTCCCGCCGCCGCATCCTTAACCGCCGCGGCTGCTATAGCTACAGGGAGCCAAGGCAACCAGCTCTCGCGACACTTTCCTCGGCTACGGCGAGAACAGCCGAGGAGAGTCTCTCGCCAGAAAGTGCACGAGTCAGGCTTGAGGGCTGAGGCATATCTCGCGATAGTAGCGTACTTAGTAAAATGGCGGTCGCAAGGCCTTTGGCGGGTGGTTTGGGAGGGTCTGGCGGTGGGAAGAGGGCAAGTATGAAGCTTCGGCTGGCCCGAGAGTCGGGGAGCTGTTGCAGGCGGGATGGTCCAGATTTGGGGGAGGTTAGTATAGGAATCCTACACTGGGATAGCTTTGAGGATGTGGCTTTCTTTTCCCAAACTACCTCAGACTTAGAGCAGGGTCGCCTTTAGCTGAAGTTAAGTTTTCCCGGCATTTTTCTTATGCATGCGGAGTAGTCGGAGATGGAGAGGGCAGGCCAAAAACTTGCCTTCCCATCTCCTCACCCCTTTCCTTCAAAGAGTTTTTTATATCAAAAAAGCTTGCATTCGTTCTTCACCCCTCCCCCCCCCCCCAGTTTGTCAACGGTATTTGGCTTCAGGAAATGTTTTCCCAGGGGTGTTCTGCTCCCATCAGTTCGCCAGACCAAAATAGGAAACAAAAGTTAAAAAATCGGACACACAAGCGTAGGTGTTTAGCTGTGGATACGGAAGGGGACTGCGTTGGTGTGTGACCTGAGCTTTGCGCTTGTGACTTGCCGGCCTATGGATACATCATCCTTGCTTCGTGACTCTGTCAACACTTAGGTCTTTCTCTGCTCTTGGAAAACTGTAAATGCAGACTGATAGGGTAGCATCTGGCACAGAAGGTGATTTAGAGAACGTTGGTCAGCAAGGAAGAGTAAAGCCCAGAAGGGAACAAATAAGGAGGTAGAAATACTGTAATAAATGAATTCATTTTCACCTCTTGCAGCCTCCTGAATACCACTCATAGTGTGACGTAGTCCAAGCCAGGGCTGTCCAGTAGAAATATATTGTGAGCCACATTATACAATTTAAATTTTCTAGTAGCCACGTTTATAAAAAGTAAAAACAGGTGAATTTAATTTTAATAATATATTTACATTTCAACGTGTAATCAGTATGAAAAGTTGTTCTGAGATATTTCACATTGTTTTTTCTTACTAAGTCTTCAAAATCTACTGTTTATTTTATTACTAACAGAACATATCAATTCAGACTAGGCATATTTCTGGAGCTGAACAGCCACTCGTGACTACTGGTTACTGAACAGGGCAGCTCTAGATCCTAGAACTGTGCAGGTGACTGAGGGCAGGTGGGTGGGAGGTATTATGGGCTTGTGGTTTATGTAAAAGAAACCCTTGAAGTTGTTAACTCAAATGGCTGCAGAGGCTAGGCAAGTAATATTAGTAAAAGAAAAAGATGACCTGGTATAAACAACAGCAGCGGGGACTAGGACCCACTGGAAATTACAAACCCCTATCTAAAAGGGCTACCTTTCCTGAGTTTTAAAGCACGGTGGCAATCAAACAGCAGATGTCTATGAGCAGTATAGATAGCTAGCCCTGCTTCCAGTGTGAACTATGGTATTCAAATGTGTGAAACATTTTTGAAGAAAGGTTGTTTTAACAGAAAATGGTGTCTAGGCTAAGGGATGCCAGAGATGGAGAATTTGACTACATTTCTGGCTGGATCTTGTACAGGTATACACTTTAATGCATTAAGCCACCATTGTTTGATGATCCTTTCCATAAAGGTTATCCTGTTCTTTTTTTATTACATATTTCCAAATTAAACTTCTGATAGTAATTTGACTTCTAAGTAGACTTTACTACTTAGGAGATAATTTCAAAACCAACCTGGGCTCCCTGTAATTTCATAAATTTGTATCATGATTTTTTGTTGTATATAGGATTTCAGACATTCTGAACTTGAAAAAATGTTTTTAGGTTTTCAAAGCCACTGACTGGTAGACACTACTTTTTTCCCCAGTTTTAAGGGTTGTTGTTGATAGTAGCTGCCATAGAGTTGGCCGCAGACTCATGGCAACCCCATGCACAACAGGATCAGACCATTATGATCCATAGGGTTTTCACTGGCTGATTTTTTGGGAAGCACATTGCCAGCCTTTTCTTCCTAGTCTTGGTCTGGAAGCTCCATTGAAACCTGCTCAGCATCATAGCAACACACAAGCCTCCAGTGACAGATGAGTGCTGGCTGTTCTGAGGTGCACTGGCCGGGAATTGAACCCAGGTCTCCTGCATGGAAGGCAAGAATTCTACCACTGAACCACCACTGCCCTCAACTTTAAGGGCAGGCATTTAATAATTATTTTATGGTTGACTGTGAAATCTCTTTGTCACAGGAAACTTGTTATTCATCTTTGTACCTCTGATGTCTGACATAGTACCTGGTATACAGTTGTTACTGTTGTTAGCTGCTGATTGAGTTGGTCTCCAACCCGTGGTGACTCCAGGCACAATGGAATGAAATGCTGCCTGGTCCTTCACCATCCCCATAATCAGTTGTGGATCAGACCATTGTGTTCCATAGCCTTTTCATTGGTTGGTTTTCTGAATTAGATCATACTCAATAAACAATTGTTGAAGTTACGTAGTTCTTAACCTTTTTGAGGGGGCTCACAGACTGATAAACCTGAGAATCTGTTGAAAGCTGTGAACCCTTATTCAGATTCTGTCTGTGACCAATTCTCCTCAGCCCACCCCCAGAGTTCACTACAGCTTCTGTAAACAGCTCCTGTACAGGCCCATAGCTTCCAACTTCGAACACCTGAGATTTCCTAGTAGCATGCTTAGCTCTCCCTGGAAGTTAACTTAACCAGGAGGAATCTACAAACTAATGATACATGAGATTTGGTGGATATATATTCCATTTCCTAACCAGGGCAATTCTGAGGTACGTTCTACTGTAATGTTTCTCAAAATTTGCTAGCATATAAGAATCAGATGGAGAGATTAATAACACACAGATTCCTGGGACAAGAGTTTGTATTTCCAACCAAGCTCCTAGAAGATAACTGATGGTGCCAGTTCATGGATCACAATTTAAACAGCATTGTTCTCAGAGAGTTCCCAGTGGATTCTGCCCCAGTTGCCCAAAACACACTTTATTGACTTTCCTCCCACTCCTTTATCCTGCTTGGCTTTCTGGGATTACCTCCCAAATGAACTACTTGCATCCAAATCTTTGTTTCAGGATCTGTTTGAGGGAAATCCAAACTATGACATCTCCTTAGAAAAATGGACATAGAAATAGAATTTTATATACAAGTTTAAGAGGGGGCATGAATCCCCTGAAATTAATTCTTTAGGTTATAAAGGAAGGTGACCAGGGTAAATGTTATGTAACCTAAAAAAAAAAAAAAAGGTTCACTAAAATTGGATCTGTTTAATGGAGAGCCTAGCAAATTAATATAACCATTAACAGCTCATAGCATTGAGTTGGCTAAAAATTAGCAAACTCTCCTAAAGTTGTTTTTCCAGACCCTATTGAGTCATCTCTTTATTCTTCCTGATCTACACCACTCTTACTTTGTGGAACATGGGATTAAGTCTGGGACTCTAGAGAGTCCCATGCTTGAAATCAATAATAATAATAATAATAATAATAATAATAAAGTATTGTTCATTTCTATTGGACTCCCATGGTTTCTTCCCAATCACAGTGCTTTCTGGACACCACTCAGGTGCCCCTGTGAGCATTAGATCTTTTCTTGCTGTGTTCTCGCAGAGCCGGGCATACTATAACTATAGTTGGTTTCTCCCATAGCCCTCTAGATCCCACATGGCTCCCTATTCTGTTTCATCATTTTGAGAATCTGTAAGCTTTGACACACATATTTTCTAAGCCCACTCTGGTGTCATGTGGAAACTCTATGGCATGCTCTAGTTCTGTGACAATTGTGTAACCCTGATTATCCCAGTTTCTAATCAGCTACAGAAAGAGCTAGCATCAGGGTCACCAACACCTGTTTCCTAACCACAGTGCACAATAGCTTTGCCCACATATGGGGTAACACGTGTGTTTGTGCGTGAGTATTTGTCTTATGCTCTACTGAATAAGTATGTTTTGTATGTACCTATGAATGTGGTTTCGTAGGTGTGGATGTGGGTGTGGGTGTGTAAGCAACCAGAGCTCAGGTCCGGTCTTGAAGTCTGAGTAATGAATGCTTAGTGTTTGACTTTAATTAGTCTCTGTGCATTGTTAGTCTCAGCTTTCGTCTGCCCTCACATATCAGAGGAAGAATGAGTTCATTTCCTTGAAATTTATTGACTGTTACTGGTGGCAGAGCAAATTCCATAAAAGAGTAGGTTCCATATGGTGTAAGTGGAAAGGGAGCTCTGAGTTGGAAAGGAAGGATGCTTGGAGTGGGGACTTGGAGTAAAGGATGGAAAAGCAGATCTCTCCCTCCTTTTTCCTCCATTCCTACAAGGTTACTGGATTTACATGGGGGTATCCTGCTCAGCATTCACTCTCCAAAGTAGAACCAGAGAGGGGAAACTTGATGTAAAGTAGAGGGGGAAACACCTCACAGCTCCTCTGTTTCTCCATCCAAGGGGATGCTGATATCCACGTTGTAGTCTACAGGCTCCCCAGAGCTCAGCCAGGGAATAGGGGTTCGATTGAAAGAAGGCCTGTTGGAGAGGTTCTGGTTGTAGAGGACCAAGGGTTCACTTAGCAGGGGCCCCAGCTCAATTTTGGGCATCTGGAAGGTCATGCGTTTGGAAGCCTTCTCATATCCACCGTAGGGCATTGCCGTCCTGAGATGGGGGACACATTATTTAATTAAAAACCAGAATAAAAAGAACAGAGCCTTATCAGTGAGATGTTAGCCCATTTTGAAGATGAGGACGTCAGGTTTGCTTGTTTCCTCAAAGCTAATAATAACAGAAGGAGGCTAGTGGGTCCTAAATTCCCAGTTGTCGTCAAGTCGATTCTGACTCATAGCAAACCTATGGGATGCCTCCATCGGGTTTCCAAGGCTGTAGTCTTTATGGAAGCAGATTGCCACATCTTTTCTCCCATGGAGCAGCTGGTTGGTTAGCAGCCACGAGGGCTCTGTGGGTCCTAGATAGTTTTATAAATAGTTGTGACCCAGAGCAGCATGCATTTCAGAGAAAGTAACCCCATATACTATAGACCTAATGGTTTGAGGCCACCTTAAATTTTAATGTAGAGACTTTACCAACTCTCCATGCTACCCCCAGGGGATAGTGGATGGCCTGGGTGAGAGGACCCAGTGCAAAAGCACTTCTCTAATACTTCAGTATCCTGCTTTCATACAGATCTCCATGATCTATGGAGATAGAGAACAGGTACTTAGAGCCTTACTAAAGTAGGGTATAAGGAAACAGAATCATATCACAGGACAGTTATGGAATCCTAGACCTTGAATGGAAGGGATCCTCAAAGGAGGCTTTCAAACAGGTAATACATTATTCCCATTTTATGGTTGAGGCAACCAAGGGTCAGAAGGAAAGTGACTTTCCCATGTCCACATAGCTAATAAGTAGCTTATGAACTAGAATTCAGATCCTTCCTTTCAGTACTGTTTTCCTTCTGCATACTGATCTGTTTCTCTGAGCTAGAGTGAGAGCAAAGGCCTTCATTTAGGGCCCCCATATTCCTTTCATCCCTCTTCATCCTCCTGAAACATTTGAACCAAAGTCTCCATCCCACACACTAGAATGCATCTGCTTCCTTCCCCACCACTCCTACCTGTTGAAGGACTTATATTTGGGGAGTTCAGCTTTGGCCCCATAGGCCAGCAGGTCAATACCAAGTTCTACTTTCTGCTGGGCGTCAACCCCCATGGCTCGCTCCCATGGAGAAATATAGGTCTTGAACACAGTAATATGTTTTCCTTCTCCACCTGCCTGGTCTCCTGGAAGCCATGGGAGAGAAAGGTAGGTCAAATAATAGCAGTTAGTAGCCAATGAAAGTTAATCCTATACCGCTTCACTAGGGGTTGGGACAAGGGACCAAAGGTACAATATTCTGGTAATTGTTTAAGGTTTGTAGCATAATGATAGCTTGGGGTCAAATATGTGACTGGATCTGAAAAACCGAAAAAGTGACTGAAAGACAAGGCTTCTGGGTGGAATAGACACAACTCTGTGTATTTCCAAACCCAGAGAATCTACCCAGATATCTCAGTTGGCCTCCCCTGCTCCCCACACCCAGTCTAGGCCTCATATCCCTGCTTTGGGGCCCAGAAACATTACTCTTGGGTGAGGGTACTTACCTGTTCCCGACTCGCCAACTCCCACTGAGCCACCTCCTGCTGAGCTACCTCCTCCTCTGCTGGCCTGGCCCCCAGGGCCACCTGTGCCCCCAGGGCCACCTGTGCCCCCAGTTCCAGACCCAGATGCAGACCCAGGGCCTCGATGGTGCTGCTGGTCAGAGCCATACTGTCTGGCAGAGCTGCTGCCCCCTGCCTGGCCTCCACCACTGCCCTTGCCGTAGGAGAATTCCTGACCAGCTGTGCCCAGCTGACCCCCCACTGTAGGAAGGAACTTCTGAAAGTGATCCTGAAAAGAGAGAACAAAGTTAGGAGACAGACAGGGATGAACACGGGGAATCTACAGAGAGAGAGATGTGAACAGACAGGGAGGAAGTGATGAGACAATGGCCAACTGGAAGACACTGAACCCTCTAGATTCCCCCTTTCTACGAATGGAAGGTGAATAGCCTGGCTGAGAGCATCTAAACTCTCCTTGAAAGGTGGGACCCCCTTGGCTTAATTCCTCCAGTTACTCATTAGGATGGAAGCAACTCATTCTCCACACTCCCCTTTCCCATCCTTACCAAGGTAAAGAGGACCAAGACTTCTGCCTGCTCAGGTAAATTTGAGAGGATGGGGCTGGCAATGGAGAACCTACCCTTAATTTGAAGAACTATAGAGAGCTCTGCCCCTTCCCTTCTCAGCTTGTCCAAAACACAGAACTTTCTTCTCCCTCTCTCTCTCTTCCTCTTGATACCTGTTGAACCAGGACTGACTTCCTGACAATGAAATTGTAGCTGGGATGGGGGGAAGGGCGCCCAAAAGGGCAACACTGGATTCTGCCATGAAGCCTAAAAATAACCCAGCCAGCTCCTTCAGGAGGCTCTCCTGGGCACCCCACCAGGCACACCCCCATGCTCCACCCCGTGTAACCAGACCCAGAGAGGGAAGAAGGCTTTTGGCCTCCTAAAGTTAGATGTGACTGGCTCAGCATTTTTATACTGTTCCTACGTAAATAAGAGTCAATGACGAACATTCTTGCCCCTGGCCCCATGTAGGCATCTATATCCACTCTCCCTCCTACCCCCCAAGGAAGGTGGAGGAGGAGGAAAGGAAATAGAGAGGATTCCTTCCTTCTCTCAGTTTTAACATCCTGTGCCTGGTCATTCTCCAACTCCTACTTTTCCCTTGGAGAAGAAGCCTGAGTAGGGGATGTAGAATCTGGAAGAAGGACAGTTTCAGTCCCCACATCTGGGGTCCTGAGGAAAGAGGGACACATAATGGGTCACATTAAAAGGCTGACCCTTTAAACAAAAGAATGGCTCAAGAAGGAGATGGCTATGAAAACTAAACTCTAGAGTTACCAGATTTGGCAAATAAAACTACAGGATACCCAGCTAAATTTTAATTTCAGATATGCAATGAATATTTTTTTAGTATAAATATGTCCCAAATATTGCATGGGACATACTTAAACTAGGAGTCCCTGGGCAGTGCAAATGGTTAAACACTCAACTACTAGCCAAAAGGTTGGCAGTTCAAACCCACCCAGAGGTGCCAGAAGACAGGCCTGGCGATCTGTCTCTGAAAGGTCACAGCCTTGAAAACCCTGTGGAGCAGTTCTACTCTGTACCCATGGGATTGCCATGAGTTGGAACCCGATAACAACAACATATTTATCCTAAAAATTATTTGCATGCATATGAAACTCAAGTTTAACTGGGCTTACATTTTTATTTTATTTTTATGTCCCAAATATTGCATGGAACATACACTAAAAAAGTTACCTGTTATGTATCTGAAATATAAAATTAAGCATTCTATATTTTATGGGTAACCCTATCTTTACCACTAACCTAAACTGGGAAGGACTTTTCTCCCTGAGGGTATGGTACCTCTCTCCCACCTCCAACCCACTTCCACCAGCTCTAAGATAGAGACTTTTGAGTTTCAGTGGTGAGCTGTAACTCACTGGAGCTGTTGGGGATTCAGTATATCTGGGGGTTTAATGAGTTTATGAATTTTCAGAGGGGTGAGATTGGTGGTATTTTGGAGATTCAGGCCCTACCCCAGGCTGTGAGAGAGCAGTAAGGTTCAGAACTCACAATCGAGCTGTCAGAGAAGACATCAGGGTGATTCTCGTAGATAAATTTCTCCACTCGCATCTGCCGCAGTTTGAACATCTTGGAGCCCCGGTTAGTGAGCAGTGACAGCTCCTCCAACATCACATCCCTGGGGACACTGATCTTCTTGCCCAGGTTCAGGCCTGAGCTTTCCTGCCCACCTTTCAGGGAGGTAAGGAGGAAGAGGCAAGGGAAGAGGGAAGTAGAGTTTTCTGGGCTCAGGTCGTAGGCCCTGTCCACAACTAAGTTTGTGTGTCCTGGCAGAGATCACTTAGGGGACAGGTGCTGTCTGTGATGTCTGATCAAACTCTGTCTAGATTGTCTGACTTTTGATTTCCTGGATTTGGAGTTGGAGCGAAAGCATGGGACCTGGGATGCAGAATGGAGGTAGTAAGGATTCTTGAGTAAAGAGGTAGATGGAGTAAGAGGGGCATGGGGTACAGGGCAGAAGGAGTAAAGGAACATTATAGGTGGAAGCACTGAGGCAACCATGGCATGGGAGAAAGCCCAAAGGCCAATCCCATGTGGAGGTGGCCACCTCTAAGTACAGACTCCTATCTTAACTCCTTTCCCTGTCCTTCCCCTCAGTGAACTCTGGCTCCCAACAGCCTCTGGGTATTGGGAGAGTGCTTTACACCATGCACACCTGCCTAACCCTAAGAGAAATACCCATGTGGTTTCCCCACAGCCCTACTTCTGGGGAAAGAAGTAAGGAAATTAATTAATTTCTCTGGGAGAAATCACCCATTTATTGAGCTCTTTCTTTGTGCCAGTCTCTGTCATATGTGTTTTCACCTTCAGACATACACCCCACTGACCCGTCGCCCAGTGGTCCTGGACCTGTGCTAGGTAATATGGCAGAGCATTGTCTCAGGTTACAAGGTGAAAAGGGTGGAAGGGTAAGTAGTCAGTGTCCAGCCTTTTTTCCCTCTTCCTTTCTTCCCCCTGTCCCGGACTGGAATTTCTTTTATCCCTTCAGGCTAAGACATATATAAAATTATGATATTTCTGGGACTCTTGGTTCAGGGATGCTCTTAATAAGAAGTCCCCACACTAGGTAGATGCATCCTTGCCCTACCTCCAGAGAGTTCCATGATCAGCTTGCTGGATTTCCTCTTCTTGTTGGGGGCCGGGGTTCCTGACAGTGGCATTGTGGAGGGAGGTTCAGCCTGAATAGGGCAGGAAGGGGAAGTTGGAAGGATGACAGAGACAGGGAAGGGTGAGTGTTTACAAAAGAGCCCTTCTTCCACTCCAGGGCAGTACTTCTTAACCTGCGGTTAATAGCTTCAGCGGGCAAAATTTCATCAGATTCTCAAAGAAATATGGATTCCCCCAAAAGGTTAAAACCCACTGCTTTAGGGCTTCTGCCTTCTTGGGAGGCAGGGCAGGAGATATAGATGTACCCCCTGCCTACCTCCCACCAACTTCTATTGAGCTATTTTTTATAGGGCTGGTGCAGGGATTAGGGACACAGCACAGGGGGTGGGGGTGGGAATAAAAAAAAAGGCAAGACAACGCACCCAGGTCTCATTGGATTGGCATGATTTGAAATGTTTATTTGTGTTGGGATCTCAAATTGGGGCTGTGATTCCAGGCTCTGGCCTCTTCTCAATCTTCCCCAAGCCCCAGGGGGGCAGAGAAGTGTTCTGCCAGGGTTACGGGGATTCAGCCAAAAACATTCTCCATAGGAAGGAGAGATTGTTGGTCCACCACTGGGCCAGCTGGAACAGGGCCTGGAAGGTCACGGCTGTGCTCCCCTTCAGCCACCCCCACCCCAGATCCCAGAACTGGAGTTGTGGGGAGACAGGGAACATTTGCACCCTGAGCCTGTCAATTCAGCAATATCATTGCAGAGGACAGGAACATAGTAACAGGATCTAGCAGTGGAGGGGAACAAACTGGGAATAGATACAGACTCCAGCTTCTCCTTAACAGAAGCCGGCCCTTAGCAAAATCCCCTCTTCTGCTGAGTCCTGCCTCACAAATACATCTGCAACTCTACCAGCTTGGTGGGGTCTACTGAGGCCAGAGTCCAGGAAACACTAAATGGACTCTCCCTGCACCTCTCTCAGCCCCTCCCAGATTCCTTTTTCCATCAGCCTCTTGGACCCCCTATTCCTCCAGTGCCTCTCCCAATATTTCTGTTCCCTCCAACCTCCTGGATCTATCTCTTTTCAACTCTCTGTGGCACCCCTGAATTGGACAGCTGAGAGCTGAGCATAGATGGGGGGGCACTCACGTAGGATGAAAACTAACAACTGCAGACACACACAGAAGTAAGCAGAGTGGACTCCAGCCCCTCTGGCCATAGAGGTGGACTTACCAGTTGCTCAGGCAGTGGTCACCTCTCCCTGGGGTCCAGCAGCTTTGGAGGACTGAGCTGCTATGACCGAGAACCCGAGATGGACAGGCGTGGGGGCAGCACTGACAGTGGGGGAGGGAGGGTGGTTATTAATAGAGACGATGAGTGTAAGCAGCTCAAATGGCACTGGGGGTACTGAGACCCTGGAACCAAGATCCCGCCCTCCTTGCCCAGAGGCTCCTGAAGGGGAGAAAAGGCCTTTGGGATTCTCCCAGCGAGCTGTCTGAGCCAGGGATCAGCCTGCCTAGGGGGAGCTCCCCTTCCCTTGGCATTTGGAGACAGATCTAGGAAAGCATTCAGGGAGAAACTGAAGACGGAAGGAGAGGAAGAAGGCAGCAAGTAGTGGATAGGAATTCAGAGAGGGAGAGAGAGATCCTGGAGAACGTGTCCTGAGGGCCACCCAGAGCCAATTTAGGCGGGAGCTGGAGGGACCTGTGGGTGTATTTGGGGGTAGGAGGGCTTAAGGTGCTATGTTTGGGACGGGGACGAACATCTGTTCGCAATAGAATCCGCTCTTTTAAAGTTCCTGGAGGGGTTGGTCTTTCTCTGCTGAGGGCCAGATCTTGGCAGGATAAGGGATCAATTTAACCAAACCCAATGCTTGTAGGCAGTCAGGGATGATGTGGGGAAGGCTTGGCCAATCCTTCCGTCCACATCACTCCATTTTCTTTCCCCTTAAACTCTGGCAGTTCTAAGAACAAGTGAACACTTGGATCTGCCCATTTGGGGGAGCTCTGTCCAGCCCACCTTACAGGACAGATGTTGATATACCCCAGAGAAGCACCCAGGGCCTTACCCTCTGGGACTTCCTTCAAAGGGTGCACATAGCCCATAGGCTCCGGGCTGTCCCATTATACTGTTCAAAAGGAGAGTCTGGGCAGGGGCATAAGCTTGAGAGCCCATTTGGGGGAAGGATGACATTTACCCATTCCCTTCCTTAGTAGCTGCGTGAACATCCTGGCTCCTCCTCCACCTTTTGCTCAGGTTCTGGAACCAGCTGCTGCTGTAGCCACCCCACCCTGTTGCAGGTGGCTAAGGAAGTGGCTTTTGAAGTTCCCAGACACCTCCGTCCCTCTATGAGCTCTCCACTCTGTCTGTCCAATCCCTTCTCCCATTCTGTACTCTTCAGGTTCAGGCTAGGGGCTGAGAAGTCCTCCTCTCCTTCTCGTTGGTCCTGTCCCAGACCAGTTGTGCCTCCGGATCTTTCGCCTTCTGCCCTCTAGTCCGTCCCAACCCAAGGAAGCAATTAGAAGAAAAAAAAACATAAATAGCAAAAGGTGATTTCATCATCCTCACCACCCTCCCCTCAAAAAACAAAAACCAAAATTTTGATTGTTTATCTACGCCTGAGTACCTAAAACTACTGAGGTAAGTGAAGACAGAAGATGTAGCCTAATGCTCTCCCTAGGCTCTTCCCTTGGAATTCTCAGAGGCTATAAAAAAAAAAAAAAAAAAAAATTTTTTTTTTTTTTTTTTTTTTTTATGTGTACTTGAGTACTCTGTCCTGTAGAGTCGCTGTGAGTTGGAATTGACTCCATGGCAATGGGTTTGGTTTTTGGTCTTTATGTACTTGAGAGTATCAGTGTTCTGGGTCTGGTTATAGGCATCAGCATGCCCCCTGCCGGTACAATTGGAACAGTGGCACTTTCCGTCTCAGAAGGCTTTTATTGCAGCCTGCCTCTGGCGATTTAACTAGTCTAAATCCACACTGACCCACCTTTCTCTCCTTCTTCCCTCTCCCATCCCATTTTCACCCCCAGCCATTTAATTCCCAGAGGCTGTTTAGCATGCTTGCTTCCCCTGGGGAGCTAGGAAATGTTAATGGCAAAAGGCTCAGAGGGCCTTTTCAACTTCTCTTAGTTTTGTACGCGGAGGCCATGCCTGGGAAGTGTGGAGCAGGGACTGGAAATGGGGAGAACCTGGATGGAGAATGTGGGGAGAAGAAACCAAGGGGAGTGGTGGAGGTGGCTAAATGGAAATTGGGGATGAAGGGTGAAAAATGGGATAGCAGGAATGGGAGAGGGAGTGCAGGAATCAGATTAGGGGGATGGGTCAGAGAATATCAAGATCAGGATTTGGGTATAAAAGTAGAAGAGACGACAGCAACAGAAGGTATGGGGCATGAGTTTATTGTGCACAAAACAAAGTACCGTGACTCACACCTAATAAGCAAAGGCAACGATCAATTTCCAGATCAAGCAGCAAACGTGGCTAGTGATGGCCAAGGTGAGAGGGGAGTCCATACCCCTCCAGGATCAGAGACCAGGGCCTGAAGCTGGAAAGGAACAAGAGCTAGGGCTCTGAAGGACAGGCTGGGAATAAAAGGAGAGGTTGACTCTGGGTCTTTCTCTGTCCTTTCCCAGGTCGTCATGACAAGCTGCAGAAGACAGACTAAGGGACAGACTCGAAGGTAGCACAGACTCCAGCTGTTCTTTCAGCACTCTGCACGCAGCCTCACCGCCTCCGACCATCATTCCCCTTCACTATGCTGACAAATACATTCTTCTCCCTCAAGTTTTCCCCAATCCCTTCCCTGCATGCCGTTGGTTTCTTGTTACTCAACTGCATTCTCTGCCCACATGGCGCTCTCCCGTGCTCTGCACCCTGCTCCCCTCCATGGCTCAATCCATTCCACTTGTTTCTGTTCTGCTCCTGGTTTCTGCCTCACTTTCCACACCCTGGCTCCTTTCTCCCTCCTTTCTGTCTTAGGCTCAGAAGCCAAGGATTTGCTCATTCTCAGAGGAAATTTCATGTTTTATCACTTCCTGGATGCTAGGTTTTTCAGCGTGGGCTTCTCAGGTTGCAAATTTTCTGAAATCCTGAGGAATAGAATTCTTAGTCCTATTCTTGGTGTATCTGCTATAACAGCCCATGCAAGGTGTCCCGGCCCTTCAATATCCTCATACCCCATAAGTTTCACTAGATGCTGTACACCTGCTGCAGATGCTGGTCTCTGAGGAGTTATTCTCCAGTGAATCTCTCTCCAGACTGGACATTCCATGTGGGAATAATATCTGACCCTTCGCTCATCAGTGCAAGGGTAAGACCCAGGTGGGACCTTTATTTAGACCTCCCCTCTTACTCTTGCCTTAGAAGAGCTCATCTGTGCACACGCACATTTGCACATACACACACGCACACACACATTCCTAGGTATATGCCAGCCAAGCTTGGGAAAGAAGAGCGAGGAATAGGGAGGGACTGATTGCAAACAGGCATCAGTTCAGTCCCTTTGCTGTCTGTCTGGTGGTGAGCATCTTGCCTGAGGTTCCAGTGGTAACTTCCCTTGTACTTCTCACTGAATGTTAAAACAACCCTATAGGACAGAGTAGAACTGCCCCATAGAGCTTCCAAGGAGCTTCTAGTAGATTCAAACTGCCGACCTTTTGGTTAGCAGCCTTAGCTCTTAACCACTATGCCACCAGTGTTTCCCATTAAAACCAGGCCCATGGAGAAAAGCACAAATGTAGAGAAACATAGATGCAGTGCAAGAGTGTGGGAGGACAGACCTGGAGATAAAGACAGAGAGAGATCCCAGCAAGGAAATACAGAGACAAAGAGAGTGAGCAGGAAGCTGGGGGATGGGACACTAACTCCAAAACTATCTGTGGCAGGAGGGACCCTTAGCCTCCAGACGCCTGAGAGGGGAGGTGTGATGGTACAGGAGTAGCAACTTTAGGAACAGGATGTCCCACCTCTCCCTGGTCCTGGGAGCTGTGCTCTGCTCACTGGTGTCCTGCCCCAGGCCTCCACACATGAGCCTGCAATCCTGTTCTGGTGGCCGAGAACTTGGGCCTGGCTACCTGGAAGCCACAGGAGCTGGGGGAGGCTCCAAGGCCCCTGGGAGACTCTGGAGTAGGGGTTGGGATAGGGGCAGGGGCTGAGGCCAGCTCTGCCCTCCAGATAGGCTCATCCAGTGTAGTGGCTGCTCGTGGGGCAAGCACTGTGGCGGCCAGGGGCTCTGCAGTGGGCTGGGGCGCCGGAGTGGAAAATCTGCGGATCTCCTGGACTCGGGCAGTTTTAGGGGGCCCTGAAGCGGTGGGGCCTGGAGTCGGGGGAACCTCATCAAAACAGAACATGGAGGTTTTAAGTTGGTAGGGCTGGTGCCTCATGAAATCAATACCTTTGATGCCCTGCTTGGGGGTTGCCCGAGGTCCCTGGGACTGAGCCTTAGTCGGGAGAGTTCGGGCAGCCTGAGGGAAAAAGGGTGAGAGCAGTGGGTTGTAAGCAATAGGAGGTGGAGCACGGATATTGGGGGAATATTTCCAGGATGGGGGCAGTGAAGGAGTAGGAGAAGGGCTTCTGGGCCCTGGGCCAGGGCCAAGGCCAGCACCAGGTGTAGCTTCCACAACATACCTGTCTGCACGGCTCTGCCGCTTGGCAAACAGCTCCCCACCCCTGCCCTGTAGCCTTGGTGGCTCAGGGGTTCCAGACGAAGGGACTCCCCCATTCATCAGCCCATCAAGGAGCCCTCGAGATTGGGGTTTAGGAGCTACCGGGGGTGGAGTCTTAGGAGTCCTAGGGGGTGGAGTCTTGGGAGCCATCGGAGGCGGGGTTTTAGGTGTCGCGGGAGGCGGGGTCTTGTAACTCCTGCCCCCTGGTGGCTGCATGAAGTTGCAGGCTTCAGCCCCGAGGCTCAGAAGGTCCTCCTCGGGACCAGATTCCGCACCCCCGGCCCGGGGTTTTTCATCCAGGTTCTGCACCAGCGACAGTAGCTCGGGGTTGGGCGAGTTCTTCGTCTCCTCCTTTCCCGGTCGGAACATCTGCTTCCGAGTCCCCCGGCGCCGGGCCTCCTGCAGGATGCCGGTGCGGGCGGCTGGCACCGAGATGCGCTGCTCCCGTGCGCTGGGGGCCTCAGGGGCAGCTGGGCCCGGGACTGGCGCCTCTGGGCGTGCAGCTGGCCGCAGAGGTGCCGATAGGAAGATAGAAGCCGTGGAGGTCATGGCGGCTGCACTAGTGGAAGTGGGGGGCTCTGGGGCTCCGCCTGGAGTAACAGGCCGACTGGGAGCTGGGATGTACAGGGAGCTGGTGGCCGTCACGGGGCCCGAGGAGCGCGGAGTGCTGGGAGAACCGGAGGCTGGCACGTAACTGGGAACCCCTGGGGTGAAGCTGGGCAAAGGAGTGGGCCCCGGTGGAGAGGACAGGAAGGGGGGTGGGGCGGGGCTGAGGCCTCCCAGGTTTTCATTCGCCCTCTTGGGGGCTAGGGGCCGGAAAATAACTGAGGTGGTACCTGGCCGCTGCCCTTGTAAACCTGGGGTAAATGGCCTGGCTGACCGGTTAAAGATACCAGGAGACGGGGAAGGGGCTCCACCACCAGGAAGAAAGGGTCTGGGGCTGGCCCCAAGGGCCGGCAAAGGGCTAGGTGGGAGCACAGCCGCCTCCGGGGGCGCACTCTGGGCCCGAGGGGGTGACTGCAGGCCCTTCCCGTTGAGCATGGCTGGTGGGCCATCCTGGGCCAGCTCCTGGGTGATGGAGGCTGCGCGCTGGCGCTGCTGTTCAAAGAGCTGGACCCCTCTCCCGGAGGCCTCAGTCAGCTGCCCTCCAAGCCCGGGGCCCTGGCCCTCTGCTGCACCTGAACCTGGCCTGGCCCGCTCCATGTCCAGATAGGGGCTGTCCCAGTCAGACTGATTGGTGAGGCTGCGGGCGTCGGAGAAGGCCTCTTCGTCCAGCTCAGACTCACTGGTCGGGGGTACACCGTCCTCCTCCCCTTCAGCTCCTGTCCCAGCTGCAGCTCCAAAACTCACTAGCGTATACTTCTTGGCTCTCTGCCGCCGTTTCTTAAACATAAGCACTCCCTTGGAGTGGGGGTTGGGGGCGGCGGTTAGCAGGGATGCAATTGTCCGGCATTTGGTCTTGGCCTCCTTCACGCTCTTCTCCTGGAGGCTCTCTGCACGTTGCAGTTCTGAGGAGGCCAGGAGAGAAAATAGTCAGCGGGCTTCCCCAACCTCTTCTAGTCCTGTTTCCCAGCTCCGTCAGGCTCCCCGTCTTTTCACCGGCCAACCTACAATGTCTCCTGTCTGTGGCAAAGTTCTCTGACTTGGGGGCAGAGTGCAGGGTGAAAGGTGAAACTAAGGACAGCTGAAGAGAAGGCAGAGTCCAGCTGACTGTCCCAACACTGCATTGACCACAGCCCTCCTCCTATCCTCTCTTTCCTCTCCTCCATTCCTGTCTTCCCAGAGATGTGCTCTTACCCCGGCCACACACATTCCTCCTCTGCCTCCCTCCATTCCTAGCTGGCAATGGAGGGGAGATGTCACTCCTCATAGTAAGAAGGGAGACAGGGAGACAGGACAGGTCAGAGATGAGAAGGGACATGTTTCTCCCACCATAGAGACAGAGGCCATGTTAGGAGACTTCTCACAAAGTTTGAACCCCTTGGAAACAGCCCCTCTTCCCACCCCCTACCCCTAGGATAAGGCCACAAAGGATCCTTAGCAATGAGGATTTTCATTCACATTGCCACCTCCATCATGCAGCACACATTATATACAAACATTCATAGAAATGACCATCACACATCATTCCAGCAAGAATATTGGCCTAGTGAAAGCCAGGATGGGTACATTTACTCATGTGTACTTCCTGTCATTCACATTTACCCTAGCTCACATGTTCATGTTCACATACCCAAAACCATACAGATATGTAAATTCACACGTGCCCACAAGAACACAGGCTTACTCAAACACTCCAACACAGACACATTCCTGGTGGCCCTTCTTCCCAGAGTTCCCTCTGAAGAGACTGTTCCTAACTGTTAGGACAAAACTTCGGAGCTGATTTTCCTTTCCAACCACCAGAACATCTCTCTGTGCCTCACGCCCCTCCTACTCACAGCCAGGGGTAGTCTCAGATCCAAGATGCAGGAAAAGCCAGAGGGTTGCTCTCCAATCTAACCCTCCAAATAATAGGACACCTCAAGGTTGCCAGCTAAATATACTCTCCTTTCTCCCAAGCTGGAGTGGGTGGGTTTCTTTGAAGGTCAGAGCTATCCACTCTTTTTCAACCCCTCTAGGTAGTGAGTGTGGGCAGTGACTCCCAGGCAGGCACGCAGGGAGTGTGTGCTAAAGGGAGCCAGGGCAGGGCTTTCCATACCATGTGGGGCCTTGGAAGGTGGGGCCAGGAAATGGGAGTGGCTGCCCTGCTGCTGGAACCCTGCTTTGGACATCAGTACTCTCTGGTCCATAGTCCTCAGTTCCTGAAAAATTCTTTAAATTCCATCTACTTCCCACTCAAGATACCACCCAAGCTCCTTTCTAATTAGGGCTCTCACGCCTCTTATTGTAACGTTTATAACAGAATAGTGCTGTGAATGGAAATACAGGCTCTGGAATCAGGGTTCAGTTCAAATCCAGGCTCTCCAAGATTTTTGGTTCTGAAATATTGGGGGTGTTACTTCACCTTGGAAACCCTGGTGGTGTAGTGGTTAAGTGTTATGGCTGCTAACCAAAAGGTCAGCAGTTCGAACCTGCCAGGTGCTCCTTGGAAACTCTGTGGGGCAGTTCTACTCTGTCCTATAGGGTCGCTATGAGTCGGAATCGACTCGACGGCAGTGGGGTTTACTTCACCTTGCTGAAGAGCAGTTTCCTCATCTGTAAATGAGGATGATAATGGCTACCTCACAGAGTTGCTATGAGGTGTAAGTGAGATAATGTAGGTAAGTTTAGCACTCAACACGGTGCTAAGGCCTACTATGACCAGCCATTACTATCCTCTTGACACTAGCTACACAAGTTTATGGACACTTTCTTGTTCACACACATCTTCTCTACTCCCACAGACTCGCACACACATGCCTTCATGTACTCATATTGTGCTCACACCTCTCTCTCTCATGTACACACTCTCCCCATGAGTTGTCTATCACCCATGTGATCACAAGTCACTTCAACAAGTGGCCATGCATCAGCCTTTTCTAGAAAGGAGCAGCGAAACTCCTGAAAATAGGAGAAAGAGAAGGCAAAAAGGAGGAGGGTCAAGGGAATAAGACCTTTCCCAAAGACCTCCCTTCCTAAACTGCTGATACATTTCCCCCACTCTGAATCCCAGAACAGCCCTGGCTATGGGAAGGTAGTACCTGCATAGAATGGGTCCTGGAGCTCAGAATCTGGGCCTGGGGCTTTGTCACAGCTGGCTTGGCTGAGAGGCTCTTGGCTGAGGGGCTCAAAGGTCTCCATGCCGGGAAAGGCAGTGTTGGCTGGAGCAGGACCAGCTTGAGGCACCCCCCACGCCTTTTAAAGCCCCTTTGTCTGGTCCCCAGAGCTGGCAGCTGAATGAGCTCACTGTGCTATTTTTGGAGCCTGGCCCCCTCCCTTCTCTCGGCTGCCCCACAAGCCCCGGTGTGATGGACATTGGCACCTGCCTACCCTTCCCCCTACCCCACCCCATTTGACAATGAGGTCTGCTTGGCTAAAAATATCCCTGAGCCACTAACTACACCCTCACCCAGCATGATGGGAAGGGGGGCTGTGCTAAAAGGAGAATTGTGGATAAGCATGGGATCCTGGGCTTACATCTGGAATTTCTTTGTGGAGTCTTGGACATTTTCAGAGATGTCAGACTCTAAACCGTGGTGTTGTTAGCCTTTATTCCAGACTTAGAAACACAAAATCCTATGGCTCGGGAATCAGAATGGAGGAGAGGAGGGGAGGGAAGAGAGATAAGAAGTAGAGGGGCAATCCTGAGGTTTCTGAAGTGAACGAAAAGTCTCTGTGGGAGGGGTATGAGGGGCATGGTGCAGGGAGAAAGTTCACTCTTAGACCTTGTTCTGTAGCTCACATCAAAAATAGCAAAGAGCCTGAGATAAGTGGAACTGGCTTTTTCTGCCCAGGCCTACATTCTTGCCTGAGATAAGGAGCTAAAGAGTCCTCCCCTCTACCACTTCCTAGGGATCACCTGATCATCCCCTAGTCTCACAGTCCCCAGGAATCCTAACTGAACTTACAAATGTCAAAAGTAGCTCTGATGCCATACCTGAAAATAACACTCAAGTGCCCCAGTAGCCCTGCCCTGCTCCTGTAGCCCTGTTCTGCTTCCAAACATTCCCCAGCCCCGTGTCCACAGACTACCTTCACCCCTATCCTGACACATAGCAAAATAATAATAACAAGAGCAAAAATCAAACCTTACATCTACTCATGCCTTCTTTCCAACTTCTTTACCTACCCTGTTCCTGGGTTAGGTTGAACTATCTGTGCCTTTTTGCCACACTGGTTCAAACAGCCAAAATAATAGGGACCAGGAGAAAAGTTATTTTCCTCTCCCAGTCATCACTCTTCTCTACTCCTAGTCCCAAGACTATCTCCAAGAGAAGAGTGAGGCAGAATGTAGAGTTATGGGGGGTGGGGGGTAAATTTAGGGCCCAGTTTGAAGGATCCTGGTTGGGAAGAAGGGGTTCAGGCACTCACTGGCTTGCTTGGCCTTCTGGGCGTACGTGGTGGTAAGATCTTCTGCCACTGGGTGGGGAACAGGCCCCACCATAGGAATGAGGTGAGGACCAGGCCGGAGGGGTCCATGGGGCAACAGCAAGGCCTCTTCTGGGGGTGGCTGAAGGGCTGCCACGTCCTCCCAAGATGGGGAGCTCACACGGCTGTCACCCTGGCTAGGAAGGCCAGGGACGGCAGGGGCTGGCTCTGCAGGACTGTCAGATAGGTAGACCTCATCAGGTGGAGCTCCTGGAGGGGTTGGCCTCGTGGGGCCTCGGCGGCGAGGTCGGCGGGGCTTCTCCTGGGTGGCAGGGCCATCAGCATCACTGTCTGTCTCTCCATAGTAAGCCTCACTGTCAGGAGGTGAGCGAAGGCTTCCAGGCTGCAGAGACTGGGGGACTGGAGCACCAGGGGGCTCGGGACTCAGTGGAGACAAGGGTGACAGCACCTGAAGCTCACCAGGGGATGGAGATCGCACAGGCCCTTCGTCCCCTACCCTGGATAGGAAAGATGTCAGAATTTGAGAGATGGGGCAAGTGACTGACAGAGAGGTCTGGAAGAGATTGGGGGAAGGAGATAGAAGGAGGAGAGGGGACTGGAGTGCAGGTGGAATGAATGATCTGGGAATAGCAAAGATCTGAAGACAAACCAGGAGGCAAACGTGCTTGGAGGGCTGTGAGTCGAAACGGGCTTAGACCAAGACAAGATGAGGTGGAGACAGGCCAAGTGTTGAAGTATGACTGCTAACTCATGTATCCATTTGGCATACTCATCCCTTAATTGCACACACATTCAAGCCCCTTGGGAGGCATACATGAACATCTACACTCTAGCACAAACACACAAATGGAAACTGGCACTTGCAAGCTGCTAAAGCCAGGCCAGTGAAATGTAGAGCTGAAAGAGGCAATGGGAGCCCTGAAGGGGAGGCCTGGATTAGGAGGCCAGGAGGGTGGGGGCTCCATACCGCCGCACAGTGAGGACAAGCTGGTTCCCTGATGCATCAACAAGGCTCATGGCACTGGCATGAGAGAGACTGGTGCAGGAGACCCCATTGATGGCCAAGAGCTGGTCTCTTTCTCGGAGTCCTGCTCTGCCAGCCTGGCTCCGTCTTCGAATCTGAGAAGGAAGAGATCGTAGATGAGGGAAGGCTCCAAATGGAATAGAATGAAAGGAGTTAAGACAGGAAGGACTCTGTGTGGATGGAGGGGGTTTTACTTTGCAGGGTAAGAAAGGGTTTGGAGGGGGCATAGGGCTGCAGTTGAGAGGGCCTGCCTCGAGGGAGGAAGGTGCAAATTGGAGGGAGTAACATATTGTATAAGGGAAGGTAGGAAGGAAAGAGGCTTGGGGAAAACTGCATGGGGGAGGTACTAGCTATGGTGGTTGTATCCCAGGTTTTTCCTCCAAGGGCAATGTCTACACTGGCCAATAGTTATCTTCTAGGCCTTGGAATTCAGGTGCCATTATCTATATAGTCAAGATGTTAGAACAATATTCCAGATCAGAGGGAGGCTAGCCAGATTTCTGCAGATTGTGATGGTGTATATATATGTGTGCCTTGTGTACACACACGTACATATGTTAAAGGAATAATAATAGTGATAAAAAAAAAAAAACCCAAACCCATTGCCGTTAAGTCAATTCCGACCCTACAGGACAGAGTAGAACTGCTCCAGAGGGTTTCCAAAGAGTGGCTGGTAGATTCAAACTGCCAATCTTTTGGTTAGCAGCCAAGCTCTTAACCACTGCACCATTAGGGCTCCATAATAGTAATAGTGGCTACCACTTATTGAATGCGTACTGAATGTCAGGTACTGCGCTAAGCAATCTACATGCATTATTGTTTTTAATCCTTATCTATGAAGTTGGTACTATTATTACCCATATTTTACAGTTGAGAAAACTGAGGCAAAAGAGGTCAGTGGCAGTGTCTACAGGGTGAAACCAAAAGAGTAATGACTTCATCTCAAAGGCCAGATCTCACCATACTCCCACCCCCTGCACCTAAAAAGTCTTGCCTGGTGAGATAAAGGAGTCCTTGGATGGTGCAAATGGTTAACGCACTAGGCTGCTAACCGAAAAGTTGGACGTACGAGTTGGTCCACACAGAAGCACCTTGGAAGAAAGGCTTGGCAATCTACTTCTGAAAAATCAGCCATTGAAAACACCATGGAACACGATTCTCTCTGACACCCATGGGTCACCATGAGTCAGAACTGACTCTGTGGCAAGTGGCAGTGAGAGAAAGGATCCTGCTTAAGGCGAGAGGAGCATTGAAGGCATGGGCAGGGCAGGGCAGGGCTGGGCTGGGCTGGGCTGGGCTGGGCTGGGCTGGGCTGGGCTGGGTGAGACAGCCTCAGCTCATCACATATCAGTTTGTCAGAGAGAACTCAAAACCTTCCCTGCATTCCTCTGGCTTGAAGTAGAGTCATAGACCCGGCAGAGCAAAGAGCATGGTCAGACCCCAGCCTCTGCCACCATGGAACTGAAGCACAGCCTTTCTTTTTCTCTCCTCCCTGAAAACCAGGGAATCCCTTTTTCAGTGGCCCCCCACAAGAAGCCTGTGGTCAGACACTACTCCCCCCACCCCCAAACATGAGCATGCTTCCCTGCCCGCCCCCCACTCCCACTCCTCTTCTTCACAGCTTCCCATTGCCTCCCCTACAGGCCACCACATGACTCTTCCCGGGTTCCCCTGAAACCTCATTTCAGGGCCTCTCCCTTACCTTGGACACCTGTAAAGGTTTCCTCTGCTCGGCCCCCCCCTGAAGTCGGAAGCCCCAGGGTGCTCCCCCCAACAGTGTGACCAGCACCTCCTCCTCCGCACCCATCACTCAGCTTGGCCTATGGCCCCCGGAGTTTGGACAGTGTCCTAGGAAGAGAAGTCGAGGTGCTGGTACCCCGTCCGGCCTGCCTGTCCGGCTGTCCTGCTCTTGCTGCCCCAGGCCTCCCCCCGACACCACACACCACACACCACAGGCAGCTTGGCCCTGGGATCAGTACAGTCCAGCACACGTGTCCTGTCAATCTGAGCTGTGCTCAAAATAGTTGCCGGCTGTACTCCCATCCCTCCCCCACTATCCCTCCCCCACCTGTGTTACTCCCCGAGCTAATTATAGTCAAAACTTCTGCCCTCCCTTGTCCCCCACTCTCTCCCGCATGGGCCTTTTACTCAGCACTCAGAGTACTAGCTTTCTGGGCTCTGTAGCTAATGTACGTTCTTTCAGAAACTTTGCCGTCTCCCTGATACGATCATGGATTGATACCCATGGCTTTCCTCCAAAGCCCATTTCAAAGTGGCAGCAGTGGGGGCTTCAATCCCAGAGCCAGCGGAGAATGGCCGGGTTTGCCGCACAAGTACCTGAACTTCTCAGGAAAGAGTGCCCCCTTGTGTGGCATGGATCTCTTAAGTGGAGATCTGCTTCCCACTGCAGTCTGGGTGCCCTGTGGAGAAATTTTTCTGACCAACCCTGCCCCAGTTGAACTGTTACCTCCTCCACAAAGCCTTCCCTGGCCAGCTGATCGTTCCTTCCTCTGGACAACATCTGTAACCTGTTCCTATTTCTACGGCTGTATTATCAGTGAATGTTAGCATTTGTTGACATGCCTGTCACCCCTCCTAGACAGTGAGAAAGTTGAAGGTAAGGAGTGTGTAAAACAGCCAGTCAAGAGCCCGCAGCACAATGCGTCATGTAATGGGTGCTGAATAAATATCTGCTAAATTAAATTAACTCTTACAACACACAGGAGGTCATGGATAGGTGGGCATATAGGTCATGCCAACCCATGTTAAATATCTCTACTTGTTTTTATGTTTCTATTAAATGAATGTGCCCTACATTTAGAGATCTCTTTCTGTTACAAAACATGAAATTATGGTACTGTGACTGTGATTATCAAAAGCTATCAGGTTCCTTAGAATAGCTGCTCTCCTAGTGCCCTAAATGCTGTTTGCCTTCGTGTGTGATATGGTCATGGGAAGCACTTGGGACTTTGAGTTGAAGACCTGGACTTGAGTTCTTGTTCCACCATGTATTAGCTAGGTGACCTCAGGCAGTCACTTGACCTCATCAGTAAAAAGAGAATATAAATATCCATTCATTCATTATTCAAACATTTATTGCTGTGAACTACATGCCAATCATATTATACCAGTGGCTTTTAATTATCCCTGAATTCACATTAGAGTCACCTGAGTTGTTTTGGTTTTTAGTCCCCAAATAAATAAATAATAAATTCATCTTCATAAAAATCAAATATACTTGCATGGCAAAACCCATCATAAAGCAAATTCATAAGATAAATTACACACTAGGGAAAGTATCTGTAATTCAATATCAGAGACAAATACCTAATTTCCAATCTATACAAAAAACTCTTACAAGAAGACAACCATAAAAATGTTTTTAAAATACACTAAAAACATACAGGTGTCTTAAAAAATTAAGACGTTCAGCCTTCGTCATAAGAAATACAAATCTGAGATACCATTTTTCACGTTTCTATCAAAACGACAAAAATCCAAACGTTTGCTAACACTGTTAGCAAAGGCATGGTGAAACAGGCATTTGTTTGTTGCAGATGGAGAGACTTCACTACATATAACTTTCTAAACTGTGGATTTTGAACCATTTTAAACTATTATCTGGGGAGCCCTGGTGGCACAATGGTTAAGTGCTTGGCTGCTAACTGAAGGGTCAGTGGTTCGAACCCACCAGCTGCTCTGAGAGAGAAAGATGTGGGAGCCTGCTTTCATAAGAATTTACAGCCTTGGAAACCCTATGGGGCAGTTCTACTCTGTCCTATAGGGTAGCTATGAGTCAGAATTTGACTCGATGGCAATGTTTTTTTTTTTTATTTTAAAATATAATCTATTCAAAATTATGTCGTAAACAAAAAATCTGCATCACAATATGTTCTCTCATAAGTTGAACGACAATAAAAAAGTGAAAAAACAATTACTTAATTTTCATATAGGCACATAAAGCCTCAGTTATTAGTAGGATGACCAATTCATCCTAGTTTGCCAAGGACCTTTCTGGTTTTAAAAGCGAAAATTACACATCCCAGGAATTATCTCAGTCCCAGGCAAACCAAGAATGCTCCTTAGAAGCAAGGATGGCAAGACTTCATCTCACATACTTTGGACATGTTACCAGGAGGGACCAGTCCCTGGAGAAGGACATCATGCTTGGTAAAGTAGAGGGTCAGCAAAAAACAGGAAGACCCTCAATGAGATGGATTGACACGGTGGCTGCAACAATGGGCTCAAGCATAACAATGATTGTAAGGATGGCACAGGACCAGGCAGTGTTTCATGCTGTTTTATACAGAGTTGCTATGAGTCAGAACTAACTCAAGGGCACCTAACAACAACAACAACAGGCAAACCAAGATGGCTGGTCACTCTATGTACCAAGGGGGAGAGAGGAAAATAAACCCTTAAAGCAAAGACACAGGTACCATTCAACTACCCAGACAGGGAGGTCAGTGATCGTGTACCCTGCTTTGCTTTGTAGCATCACAGAAAGGAGGCACTGCCACTACTTCAAAAAAAACAGTTGCTGTTGAGTCACTTCTGACTCATGGTGACCCCACGTGTATCCGAGTAGAACTGTGCTCCATCACCTGAAGAGTTTTTAAAACTACTGAGTCCTTAAAATAAAACAGCATATAATATTAGGTGACTGTATAATAAAATAATTTATTAATATGTATATATAATGATTCCCAGGCCTCAGCCCCAGAATTTCTGATTTTGTTGGTCTGCTACCTGGTATCAGTATTTTTAAAAGCGCTACAGACGATTCTAATATGTAGCCAAGGTTGAGAACAACTGAGCGGAAGATACAGAAAACAACAAAATGCAACACATTAGCTTCAAGAAGCTATGAATCTGAGCTCTACCACTTACTAAGGATGCAACCTTGAGCAAGACAGAGGACACCTACTTTCCTATGTTGATACGAAAGTTAAATGAAACAAATCGGTGAAAACGCTTAGCAGAGGGCTCAGCCTACAGCAAGTGCTCAACGAATACTAGTTGCATTTGACAAGTATTAATTTGGACCAGTTTCATTCTGTTGTACTTAGAGTCACTATGAGTCAGAACCAACTCAACAACACCTAAAAACAACACAAATCTAGACCAGTAGTTCTCAATTTTCAGTGTGCAATGGAATCACCCAGACCAAATCAAACCAAACCTCACTGCCATCGAGTTGATTCCAACTCATAGCGACCCTATAGGACAGAACTGCCCCATAGGTGCTATAGGTGAAAGTTTACAGTTCAAGTGAATTTCTCATTCAAAAATTTATACACATACTGTTTTGTGACATTGGTTGCAATCCCCACAACGTGACAGCAAGTTCCTCCTTTCTACCCCAGTTTTCCTGTGTCCATTTATCCAGTTTCTGTCCCTTCCTGCCTTCTCATCCTGCTTTTGGACAGGAGCTGCCCATTTGGTCTTGAATATTTGATTGAACTAAGAAGCACGTTCCTCGCGTGTATTAATTTTTTGTTTTATTGTTTTATAGGCCTGTCTAATCTTTGTCTGGAAAGTGGCTTCGGGAATGGTTTCAGTTCTGGGTTAACAGTGTCCTGGAGCCATAGTTCCAGGGTTCCTCCAGTCTCTGTCAGATCATTAAGCCTGGTCTTTTTACATGAACTTGAATTCTGTTCTACATTTTTCTCCTGCTCTGTCCAGTACTCTCTGTTGTGTTCCCTGTCAGGGCAGTCATTGGTGGTAGCTGGACACCATCTAGTTCATCTGGTCACAGGCTGGTGGAGTCTCTGGTTCATGTGGTCCTTAGTCCTTTGGGTTAGTATTTTCCTTGTGTCTTTGGTTTTCTTCATTCTCCTTTGCTCTGGGTGGGATAGGACCAATGGATGTATCTTAAATGGCCGCTTGCAAGCTTTTAAGACCCCAGACTCTACTCACCAAAGTGGGATGTAGAACATCTTCTTTATAATCTCATGCCAGTTGACCTGGATGTCTCCTCAGACTACGGTCTTTATGCCCCTGTCCCAGCTACTTGTTCCCTCAAAGTGTTTGGATGTGTCTAGGAAACTCCTATGCTTTTGCTTTGGTCCCAATGTGTTGACTTCCCCTGTATTATGTGCTGTCCTTCCCTTCACTGGAGTTGACACTTGTTTACTACATAGTTAGTGACACGGTTAAAATCTTTATGGAAGCAGACTGCCACATCTTTCTCCCACAGAGTGGCCGGTGGGTTCGAACAACCCACTTTTCTGTTAGCAGCTGACTGCTTTAACTGCTGCACACCACGGCTCTGGAACTGATTTAGAGGACTGGTTAAACCACACATTGCTTAGGCCCACCTCCAGAGTTTCTGATTCAGTGTCTAGGGTGGATCTGAAATTTGCATTTCTAAGAAGTTCCCAGGTGTAACTGATGCTGTTGGTCCCAGGATCACATTTTCAGAACCAGTGATCTTGACTATAAACTCTACAGGACAATCTACTTGTTTACTAAAGCATGTTCAATGCCAAATAGTTGCCAGCAGAGACTATATATGCAATGAATTTTTTTTTTCAGTTAATGAACCACTCTGTGCCTGAGAATAACTAGTATCTACTGTCAACAACATGAGAGCAAAGATTTTGTTTTGTTCAATACTCTTTCTACAACACCAAGAACGTGGCTCGGCACACAACAGTGCTCAAAAAGTAATTATTAAAAAAATAAACAGCTGTAAGTTATAAATGATGTCATGTATATGAAAAAAAGTGTGCAAATATTAGCGACAATTATTGTTATTCATTACACTAGGTAATAATTAATCGAGAACTGTGGCTCTTGCAACAGACTCAGACCTTTACTAAACTCTTACTGTCAGTAACTTGCCTAACTGAATCAACAAGCTATTAGATGGGCACTGTTGTTATTAGCGCCACTTTTCAGATGAAGGAAACTGAGGGCCAGAGAGATTAAGTTGCCAAAGCTAGCGAACTGCAAAGCCACAATTCGAACACACGCGGCCTGAAAGCAGCGTTAGTGCTCTTTGCCACCATACATTCAGCAAATGCTACGACCAACAAAGGTCACGGGTGAAAACAACCTCGAAGACGGGAACATGGGGCCAGGGGCCAGGGGTCAGAAGGAAGTCGGGATTCAGCAGGAACACAAGATCAGAGGTCACCAATACGTCACAGGAGGATAGAGGGGGCGTCCCCAAGGATAGTCCGACCCATCCTTCTCAATCGGATTTCAGCCGGTGAGGCCAGAAAGTGACAAAGATACCCGAAAAAAATAAATAAGCAGAAATGAATAAAAATCCTCAGATTCTCTAGGCGGCGGCCATGCTGGAAATGAGGAGAGGAGCATGCGCAGCATCCGGGTTCCCGAGCGCGCACCTAGTGCAGACGTGGCAGACGGAGCGGCCAAGCTCTCCAGCGTGGGGGCGGCACTTCCGGGGACGACGCGACAGCCCCCTCGGAACCGGAAGTGGAGCCTGGGAGCCTTGACGTTAGGAACGTAGTCGGACCTGGATCTGGAGCCGGGTGAGGAGTGGCATCGGGTGGTTGGTGGGTAGGAAAGCAGCATAGAGGCCGAGGTATCACTGGCCAGATCGGGGCCCCGTCTGAGAAAGAAGGGAGGAGTCCGGGGGCAGAACCCAGGAAGAGACCCTCACCTCACGCATCCACAATCCAGGATCAGCTCTGGACCCTCCCTTCGCCTCCCGGCCCAGATTCCGGCTCGCGTTTCCTGTCCCCAGCTTGTTGAAGGGCGCAGGACGTTCGGTCCCCAGGCTTAATGGACCAGCGATGTCTCTCATCGTGGCCCGAGAAGCTGGCTTGGCCCCTCGGTCTTGATCTCCAGCACTGCTAGCCACCACCTCCACAGTTCGACTACTTCCAGAGTTCTAGGAAGCCTGCCCCGCCCCCTTAGGTTGTCATCCTCGACTGCTTTCAGGATGGAGTTGAGACTTGAGCTTGACTCTAAATGCTTGGTGTGTTTAAGAAGAGGGGGTAGATGTTGCTTTGTCGAAAGCCTGTGTCCTACTCCAGCCTCGACTTTTTATTTCCTGGGCTTTTTATTGTCCCCCTCCACTAACTTTAGGGGAGGGGAGCATCTGTCAAGATCAGTGTCAGTGACCTGTGCAAGGTTCAGAATTTGGAAGAACAGATCCTGAGATGGCTAAGGAGGCCCTGTCGAGGAGCAGCTTAGCTTTTCTATGGTCGAGATGGCCCTTCCTAGCAAAGGGGAGAGGTCCATTGTTCCACTGCAGCAGCTGTGAGTTCTGCTGCATCCTGGGCCCCTTCCGTCTATGGGATAGTTGGAAGTGGTGAGACTCTTTAAAGTAGATGTCATCAGACAGTCCTCTTCTTTGAAGGATCCTAGTAAGGCTCTCTCATTCATTCCTCTGTCTCTAGGCAAGACTAATAATTTTGGAGGTGGCCAAGATATATGACAAGCATATAAGGAGAGCAGAAGCAGAGAGTTGGCACTGCCTCAGGTGGCGTTTCATCCATTGTGCACGTTGCCATGAGTCCAGGTGACTGGATGGCAGCTAACAACAACTCTGAAGGATAAGATGAATGATTTTTTTGATGAACTATAACTTTGTCACTGATTCTATAGGTTATTGTGAAGAAGTTTTTGTTCCTGGCCTGCACTCAGCTCTAATCTGGTACCTTGCTTGAGTTTTCAGAAGTCCTTTACATTTAGGGAATTTGATGTTTCAGTTGTAATGTGCATATACTCTTTTGATGAGAAAACTAGGAATGGAGTAGGAGTAGCATTTGGATTATTACAGTTTAACCAAAGAATGTCATTTCTCTAATCAGTTAGTGTAAAATTTGTCTTTCCAAGGGAAGGGAATTACACTGGTCTGTTTTAGACTTGTAGCCTGGTGTTTAAAAAGACTGGCACTCTCTAGGGTACTCACTGTTTGTGGAATGAATGGATGCTAAAGTGAATGAATGGAAAGTAGGAGCATTGTTTCATTTACCTGTAATATCACAGTAGTTCATCAGCCCCAGGACTCTTCGTGTGACTACACACTAGAAATCATACCACTGGGGAATGGAGGCTGCTGCTCCATTCCAGTGGCCTTATCTGAAGTTGAAATTTATACCCTCTTGGTAGTGACAAAGCATGGGGTTCAGAGTAACAAAATCCTTGCTCCCAGGTGGTAATATGGGTACTGGCTGGGGCAGAAAATTACTAAGATCCTGTACTGTGGGAACGATTCCTGATAAAGTCAGTTCTTTTTGTCTCTACTTCCTACCCCAAATGGTTGCTTTCTTTTTAGAAAGTTGGTTTGGACTAATTCCCTTCTTCTCTCTTATTTTATAGGTGATACTGAGTCGGGGATGCTCTCATAATGAATGTCAACCAGTCAGCTCCTCCTTTGCCGCCATATGGGCAGCCCCAGTCTGTCTACCCAGGATATCATCAGTCCAGCTATGGTGGGCAACCAGGGTCCACGGTCCCCCCAGTCCCCTATGGAACCTCCTATAATGGCCCAGTACCAGGCTATCAGCAAACACCTCCCCCAGGTATGTATGTATTTCTAAGTTTCTTTTGAGCTGTGGAAGGGAATCATGAATCTGGTTCTCTGTCACTGAGATCCCTGTGGGCAGTCTGCCCTTCCCTGTTTTTATCATAGGATGACTGTTTCTGGTTCAAACTTAAGCATCTAGTGGAAGCATATCTTCCTGGTTTAGTGGCAGCTCACTTCTGGTGGGTATCACCCCGAGGTGCAGCCTCATTCTGGTCAGAACTGGATGAAAGGGTTGTGGTCCCAGCTCCTCCAGAGACTGTGGCCAGGACTATTTCATATTGTTCTAAAGTCTTCCTGAAATCACTTGTTCCTTGTGTATTGAGAATGCCTTTCAGTGGACAGAAGGTTCTATAAATGACTCTTGGAGCTAGTTCATGGAGGAAAAGTGTGGTGTTCATGGAGGAAAAGTGTGGTGTACATGTTCCTGATTTTTGATGCCTCTCATATCTTTCTGCTGATAGCATTCCTTTTCCTTTGCTTGTGTTTCCTTTGGTTCTTAGGTGCCCTGTAATTTCAGGACAATAGAAGAAGACTAACCTGGTGCTGCCCTTAGGATCAGTGTTTGGCTTTTATTTTACTTCTTCAAGGAAGGGCGGCTAGTACTTTACAAACTATCTAAAGGGGCTTCTTGGAAGAAGCAGGATCTTTAGTTAGGCTAATTGAGGACTTATTGTGTGCCCGCAAACTTTTTATATTTTTACTTTTAAGAGAGTAAATTCTGTAAAGGAATATGGGAAAAACAAGATACCAAGGAGGCATAGTAAGATCTAGGAAATGAATAAGGTATTACTATTTTAATTATAACTTTGAAAAAGTTATTCATGAGGTGGTGAGATTAGGTCTCATTTCTGTAAAAAATCTTTACCGTGGGTTGGGACTTTGGCTGGTCAGAGTCCACCTCTGCTCTCCCAAGTCCTGGCTTATCGTGATGGAGTTTGGCATTGCCTCAAGAGGCAGCTTTGTTATTGACAAGAAAACACAGCAAAAGTGATGGTGCCATGCTGTCTCATTAGCAGGAGAGCAGCTAGGAGTACATAAAAAAAAAAAAAAAAAAAAACCCACTGCTGTCGAGTCGATTCCGACTCATAGCGACCCTACAGGACAGAGTAGAACTGCCCCATAGTTTCCAAGGAGTGCCGGGCGGATTTGAACTGCTGACCTCTTGGTTAGCAGCCATAGCCCTTAACCACTATACCACCAGGGTTTCCGAGGAGTACATAGCAAGGTGTATATAAGTTTTTGTATGAGAGACTGACTTGATTTGTAAACTTTCACTTAAAGTACAGTAAATAAAAAAAAGAAAAAGAAAAAAAATGATGGTGCCAAGTAGCTAGTTTTCTTCTGGTGTTTCACCTGGGAAGGACAGTCAGGGGTAGTATGCAGCGGATGGTTGGGGTAGTAGAAGTAGCTTGATGGGAACTCTGAGGAGTGGAAAGGATGAGCACAGCTTTTGTGCAAAGAATGGAGTAAAGCTTTTGTGAGAAGACAGGTGGCAGCACTAATGGGAGGGTAGGCCAACTGTCCTGACTTCAGCCTATGGGAAACACTTTCCTGAGCCATGTGCTGTTGGCCTCCTCACTTGGAGGTGGATGAAGAGGGTATGATTAGAGAAAGAATGTATAAAGAAGAAGGTGACAGAATAGTCTACCCAGGAGATGCCTCCTTTGCAACCTAGTTCAGTATATTACTTAATCATCTTCTGTGCACCTTTCTTATTTGTGCTTTAAGTCTCTGAGTTCTGGAGCAGAGTCCTTTCCTTAAAAGAATTGACTTTTTGTCAAGCTTAGGAAAATTAGGCTGTCTTGGATCGAGTGGCAGAGTGATCACAGGAAGGCCCTACATTCTTGGGGCTCTGGCTCCAGCTTCAACTCCTAGTATACCTGTCTCGGAGAGTGGAGGCTCTCTGACTGGGCATCCCTGTTGAGAATACTACTGTAGCTAGAGTTGTATGTTGATGGTATCATTTTACTATGAAGCTGTGGTATTGGGCCAGTGAAGGTCTGTCAGTTGCTGAGTATATTTATTCCAATTTTACGTTCCAGAACTGGGGAAATAACCACAGGATGGGTTTGGGGACCCATGGTACCCACTGTGAGATGGACTTGAGCTAAAACTCCATTGATAACCTGAGCTCCATAAGCCCCTACTCTGGCTGGTGGACCACAGTGACATTTTGGGTCTCTTGGGATTTTTTGGGGGGGATTAGTGTCAGTTTAGAGCTAGTGCCTAGTACTCTCCAAAAAGTCTGATTATTTTTTTCCCCCAGTGCATAGTCTCCCTGGTAAAAGACCACAGGTCACTTTGGGGAAGACAGGGAGAAAGATTAGCAGTATAAATTTTTGGAAGTATAGCAGGGTCCTTCTCAAGGGGACCTGGCCTCCCCTTCATTCAAGGGATTGTGAGTCTATAAACTGGCTCATCTGGGAATTGATTGAGGGGCCGTGACTCTCTGCAATCCTGGCTAAGGTGGAGGAGAAAATTATTTTCCAGTCACTTAGTTTTTGTCCTTTACCCTCAGGTGTGTCGAGAGCCCCACCTTCCTCAGGGGCACCTCCAGCCTCAACAGCACAGGCCCCCGGTGGCCAGGCTGCATACGGTCAGTTTGGCCAGGGAGATGTGCAGAATGGGCCAAGCTCCACTGTTCAGATGCAGAGGTATGTACTTGGGTCACGTAAAATCAGTCCGATGAAGCTACAGGATTAGGAGTGTGTGAGGGTCTGTTTCCTTGTCTTCTTTTCCACTGCATTGCCCATGGATCCCTTTTTCTTGTCCTTCCTCTCTTTATATTTTCTGTTTCTCTTTTTTTTCCCCAGGTTGCAGGTTGCAGGTGCTGCTGATGCCCAGCCCTCTGGTTTATTGACCCAGCTTAGTGCCTGGGTTCTTTTGTATGTTCTTCCTTTCTCTGAACTTGAGGTTTTTCCCTTGACTAGACATACATCTTCAATAGTTGTCGTGGCTCCTACTAAGACTACGTTAAAGGTGAAGCAGGAAGAGGGAACCTTAGGATTATTTGTGTCTTTTCTGGCTTTCTCTCTTTCTCTAGATCAGGTACTTAGTTGGAGTGAGTGATTAAGTTTGGGCAAGGCCTATTAAGAAAGGAAAGCTATCTAAAGGAAAACCACATAAATGATGAAAACGTAGGTGGTGCATGGGTCAACTAACCTGTCTTAGCATGGAAGTCCATTAAAGGAGGGAGGTCATCTCTAGTGGAGTGTTGTGGTTTTTTGTTTTTTTTTTTTAAACAAAGAATAAATAATAACTGTGGGTGGGGGGGGGAGTGTGGTAATGGAAGATCACTTTCTAACACTTTTATTGCGTGTCCAGAATATACATTATAAGCAGTGAATGTAAGCCTGGAGGAGGAGCTTGGGAAGCTCTCTCTACCCTTGTGTATTGGGAACTGTGACAAGCAGTACAGGGAATTCATTCATTTGCTCAAAAATACTTACTTTGCTCAATTATGTGCTGGACATTGTTCTAAAAGTTGAGGATAAAGCAGTAAATCAGAGACCAAGTCTCTGTCTTCATGAAGCTTACATTCTAGAGGAGTACACAAAAGATAGTAAGTAGAAAAATATACATAAAATAAGACAGGGTGGGGATCTAGGGGATGACTGGTGATGAGGTAGAGAGCTGTTTTACATATGCTGGTCAAGGAAGGCCTCAGAGAAGTGATGAAGCAAGCCATGCAAAGATCTGAGGAAGAGTGTCTTAGGTAGAAGGAACAGCAGGTGCAAAGGCCCTGAGGCAGCAATTAATTTCTTGGGTATGAAGAAAAGCAAGGCGGCCAGTGTGGCTAGAGCAGAGTGGAGAGTGAAAGAGAAGTGGTAGAAAAACAACCAGGGACCATATCATGTAGTACTTTGAAAGCCATAAAAAGAAGTTTAAATTTGATTTTAGTAGCAATGAGAAGCCATTGGAGGGTTTTAAATTGGGAAGTAACATAGTGCCATTTGTTCATTCATTCATTTATTTAATTGATTGATCAATCTTTTCATTGTAGTATAAAATATACAAAAAATAAAAGAGAAATACAAAAAACGTATGGCTTAGTGAATTATTATAAAGTGAACCCCCTTGTAACTACAACCTAGATGAAGAAATAGAAAAACAGGGAGAAATAGAATTGTCACCTACCCCAAAACCTGTTCCCTGTGTCCCAACTCGGTCACAACCCTCTCCCTTCCCCACAAAATAACCATTGTCCATGCTTTCTAGGAGCCACTTTCTGTGTTTAAAAAATCATTTACACGTGAATGTACATCCCTAGATGCTATAGATTAGTTTTACCCACTTTAAAAAAAACTTGGTGTGTCTTTCAGGTCTATAGATGGTCCCCCTCTATCCCTTTTGTTTACTCTTTATCTGTTGAAACACCCAAGTTTCTTACAGTCTGGATTTTCCTGGTTCCATATTCACGTTACAGTTCAACATGTTCCTCTTCCCTCTGTATTTCCTACAAATTGGCAGCTGGATACAGAGACTTAGGTTCGATCCCTGTGACAAGACTATGGGTAGTGTGGGTCCAGACAGTGGGAGGCATGTAAATATCTGTCTCTCTCTGTGATGTTAGCAGTCATTGATGCCTATATATATTAATTTGTTGAGTTTACAAAGCAGCGATATTTTGTTTCTTTTTCATCTGTTAGTTTGAATACTATTATAAAGAGACAGTTTTCCCTGTCATTTGGCTACCTACCAGTTGAGCAATTCATATAGGAAATGTAGGATGAATGCTTGATTCTTTACCTCGCCAGTTTTCAAGGGAGTGAATTGGTCCCCTGTCATCTGCTGAAGGTGACCAATTCTTCTTTTTAATATTATTACAAATGTATGGATTTAAACTAGTTCATGGGTTTCAGTCCGTAGCAATTAGTATCATTATTGAAATTCAAAGTGTCCCTTCTTTGACCAATGGAAACCTCTTCCTGTTGAGCCTTGAGTCCTTTCACGTGACCCTGGTAGTCTTTAGGTATGGTGATCTTCATTTGTATTTTCTGATTACTGAGGAGATTGTGCAGCTTTTTAGTACCTTCTTTCACTGTCTGTATCTCTACTTTCGTTAATTGTCTATTACAGTTTTTGTCAATGTTTTCAACTGGGTTATCTTTTTCTTATTGATTAGTAGGAGTTCTTCATATATTCTGGATACTATTTTATATGTAAATGTATTTTCCACACTCATACGTTTTAAGCCCCAGACCTGGAATTAGCCTTTTCTCCAATAAGTCTTTTTTTTTTTTTAAGTCTTGTGTTTCAAGACTGTAATTTGGTTGCTAGATAATGTTCAGTCCTACTGAATTTGTCATTGTTTCTAGGCTTTTTCAGTGAACAAAGCTAAGAAATTCATATGTTCATATATTAGAGATAAAATACCTCATTAGTTTATATTGGTGCTTCCAATTCAAATTCGAGACTATAGAGCCTTTACTTAACCTCTTTCCTATTACATCTGTATCTCTTCTCCCACACTGAGAATCATGGTTCTCAAGAACAGTGAGGAAGATGGGATTAGGATATTGGAATATACCACAATTTCTCACTTACTCTACCCCTTACTACACACAACAGTCTCAGTACAGTACTATCACTGTCACCAGTGCGAATACTGAAGACATTTAAAAAAGTTATTTTGCATATGCTTTCCCCATTCTCTCATAATTAAAAACATTTATTTAAAAAGAGATCGCATTGCTGATTCAAGAGTAGAAATACAGAGGTGGCGCAGTGGTTAAAAGCTCGGCTGCTAACCAGAAGGTCAGCAGCTCAAACCCAGCAGCCGCTCCTCGGAAGCCCTGTGGAGCAGTTCTATTCTGTCCTGTAGGGTTGCTGTGAGTTGAAATCGACTCCATGGCAACGGATTTTATTTATTTACTTAGTTTCATTAGAAGGCTATTGTAGTAGTTCAGGTAAGAGATGATCTTGGGTTGGTTCAGGATGGTAGCAGTAGATGTGAGAAGTAGTCAGATTTGGGATACATTTTGAAGATAGAGTCAATAGAGTTGGATGTGAGTTAAGAGAGAAAGAGGGATTATCAATTATCTCTTAGCCTCTTGGCTTAATCAGCTGAGTAAATGGTAGTGCAATTTACTGAACGAGGAATACTTGAGAAGGAGCAGATTTTGGAGGTGAAATGAAGAGTTTTATTTTGGACATTATGAGTTTAAAACAGCTATTAGCTATCCAAGTGGTGATGTTGAGTAGGCAGCTGGATATACAGATTTGCAGCTCAGAGACGATGACGTCAGAACTGGAGATACACATTTGGGAGTCCTCAGTGTAGAGATAATATTTAAAGCCAGGGGGCTGGATGAAATCACTTAGAGAGAGAGCATTGAGAGTAAAGATTAGAATTGAGGACTGAACCTTAGAGCTTACGAACATTTAAAAGGAAGAAAGAGGAGGAGCCATCAAAAGACAATGAAAAAGAGCAGTGTGAAGTAGGAGTTAAGCCAGGAGAGTTTGGTGTCCTGAAATCAGAACTGACCATTGGATTTGGCAAGGTCAACATCATTGACAAATATATGGTTTCAGTATTTTTATACTATGAATGACAAAAAATGCAGAGCCCTACCAAGAGCTTGGGGAGATAAGGCTCATGATCTAATAAGTGGATAGTGTGAAGAAAGTTGTACTAAGAAAATACTAGTTGAATGAATGAAAAGTGTTAAAATGCACGGATAATAGAGGCTGAGAAAAATATAAAGTACCAATTATATAGTTAAGACAACATGGCAGGAAGTATAAATCAGAAGTTTCATTGTAATATTCTTAACAACTACTGTTATGACTGATTCATTCCTGAAATCTCAGGCACTTGTTATGTATAATGCCCTAAGTTGTAGATTGTTCAACAATCTGCAGTAATATCACCATAAAACACTAGTGCAATGGCATGTAGATGATACGCAATGATTTTGTATTTATATTTGAATATGCATCTGATATTATAGGAGTGTCCAACATAGCTATCCAAGAACAAAGCTTTGTTAGATATTAGTTCCAGCTGGAAGGCTACCTGGTTTGTGTCCTGTTTCTTTAGTCCTTTTCTAGTAGAGTTAGATGATACAACCTTGCTTGCTGAAAGTAAAGAGGACTTGAAGCACTTTCTGATGAAGATCAACAACTACAGCCTTCAATATGGATTACAGCTCAACATAAAGAAAGCAGAAATCCTCACAACTGGACCAATAAGCAACATCATGATAAATGTAGAGAATATTGAAGATGTCAAGGATTTCATATTACATGAATCCACAGTCAAAAGCCCATGGAAGCAGCAGTCAATCATTCACATTGGTATAGAATGCCAAACTCAGCTGACCTGCTCCCCTGATCTCACAGATTTTTGTGACACCTTTCCTAGGATAAAGTGATAAATACTGTGTATGATTGGTCCCACTTCTATGAAGTGCCTGTAATGTGCGTGCTGTGCGCACCTTCCCTTCAACTCCTTCACTGATGTGGTTTGCCAACAAAGGACTGAGGCCAAAAAAGCAAAACCCATTGCTGTCCAGTCAATTCAGACTCATAGCAACCATATAGGACAGAGTAGAACTGCCCCATAGGATTTCCAAGGCTGTAACCTTTACGAAGTAGACTGCCACATCTTTCTCCTGTGAAGTGGCTGGTGGGTTCAAACCACCAGCCTTCTGGTTAGCAGCTGAGCGCTTACCTACCGCACCATCAGGATGGAGGCAGAGGAGGTGATAATTTATCCAGCAGAGTAAATAGTATTTGATATGAGGGTGCTCGGCATACGTTTGTAGAATGAACTTAGTGGAAAACAGAGTTTGCCATGAATAATCATGGTGTAGATAATGAAGAATTTAATTTATCCACAAATGTACAAAAGTATGAAGCCATAACAGAGTCCAGGATAGGAGTAAACCAAACTAAAAAAACCAAACCTGTTGCCTTCCAGTCGATTCCAATTCATAGCAACCCTGTAGGAACTCTATAGGACAGAGTAGAACTGCCCCATGGGGTTTCCAGGGAGCGCCTGATGGATTTAAACTGTTGACCTTTTGGTTAGCAGCCGAACTCTTAACCACTATGCCACCAGGGTTTCTGGATAGGAGTAAGATTCTGTAAAACAAAATGGCTTCTTGTATGATGTGGAGCTCCTACCAACTTTCAAGGGTGCCACAGCCCAGTAGTCACCTTTGCTTTCCTTCTCTTCTTAGGCACCCTGGATCTCAGCCATTCGGGTCAGCCCCACTGGCCCCTGTGGTCAGCCAGCCAACTGTGCTTCAGCCCTACGGCCCTCCTCCGACAAGTACACAGGTGACTGCTCAGCTGGCAGGAATGCAGATCAGTGGTGCTGCGGCCCCAGCCCCTCCCCCTGGAGGGCTGGGCTATGGTGAGTAGTTGTGACCGCAGGAATGTTACTGTCCCCTTCTTTTCAGAGCCATTGGGCTCTGGGGCGAATACCAGTGCTTTATTTCCTTGCTTTTGAGCCTCAGAGGATGGGATAGCTACAGCTGCCCCTCTTGGTGGAAGGGGAAGTAATTTACTGATCAAGGAGGGAGGATGACTAGGATCCTGACTCTACCTCTTCTACTTCTCAGGCCCACCAACATCGCTGGCCTCAGCCTCAGGAAGCTTCCCTAACTCTGGTCTGTATGGCTCCTATCCTCAGGGCCAGGCTCCTCCCCTTAGCCTGGCCCAGGGTCATCCTGGGGCTCAGCCTCCCCAGCGATTTGCCCCACCACAGGCTTCCAGTTTCACACCTCCAGCTTCAGGAGGGCCTCGGATGCCTTCAGTGACTGGTCCACTCCTGCCTGGGCAGGGTTTTGGGGGCCCCTCTGTGAGCCAGCCCAACCATGTGTCCTCACCTCCTCCTCCTCAAGCCCTGCCTCCTGGCACCCAGATGACTGGGCCACCAGGACCACCGCCACCTATGCACTCCTCCCAGCCAGGCTATCAGCTGCAACAAAATGGTGAGTCTTTCCCTAGGTTTGTTCTGCTAGGAGCCAAAGGCTTTAGCTATTCACTTGTTGTTTTTTGATTTTTTTGTTTTTTAGGATTGCTTGCTAAACGGTAAACTTGATGGACAGTTTCAGGGTATAATTATTATTAGGATGTGGCGTTAATAAGATGAGTAGTTCAATAGTGTGGTCCTTCTCTGAAATGGCTTCTCCAGGCATTACTCTACCTCATAATTCTATGTTTATAGGAATCTAGACACTTCCTTAGAAGTCTAGTCTTTTCCCTAAGGTCTTAAGAGAAGAGATGGAAAGGATTTTGGGTTCATGAACCTTTTGCTCTTGTCTCTCAGGTTCCTTTGGACCAGTCCGGGGCCCTCAGCCCAACTATGGAAGTCCTTACCCTGGAGCACCCACCTTTGGCAGCCAGCCAGGGCCTCCCCAACCACTGCCTCCTAAGCGCCTGGATCCTGATGCCATCCCAAGCCCTGTAAGTAGATACTTAAGTGGTTCTGGGGAAAGAGTTTGAGTCTGCCAGATGAATGGGTCAACCTAGAAGGGATGTTTGCCTAGTATTTTCTGATTATTTTCCCTTTTCATTCATCTTGTAGGCATAAAACCTAAAATGTAATTTTTTTGAACTGACCTTGAGGAATCTTTGGGGAACCGTTTTACTCCATAGCAGGGCAGGAAAGGAAGGGAACCAAGAGAAATCGCCAGTGACAGTAACTCTGGGCTGAATGCTGTGTTCTGTCATTATTGGACATATCATGGTAACCTCTGCCCTTCTATGGAGTACTGGCTAGTCCAGGTCTTGTCTGCCTCAGACCTAGAAGGACAGCATTCTTCCTAATGGGTAAAGCAGGCGGGAAGTCTCTGGTGTTAGGTGTTAAGAGAAGGAACCTCGCTGGTTTCTCTCTGCCCCCACTTGGGCAGTGTTTTAGGAGGCAGTCCCCATTACTTTTGGTTGCTGTGTGGATGGGGAAGTGATCTACAGTTCGCAAGGGCAATGTGTGTTTAAAATTCCTGTGGGGAAGCTGCCTCTTCCCAGAAAGAGGGTGAATCTCACCCTCTGAAGCAGCGGAATCCTTCGATACTCCTTATCATACTCGGAATAGAGGCGGAGCTATACTCCTAAGTGGGGGTTACTTTATAGTTCTGTCTGCAACATTTGCTATGTCAGTTACCTCACCATGCTTAGCCATTGTCATATTCCATCCTGTTCTCTTCCCTCTTCCTTTGGGGGAGCTACCATGGTGAGGGAGCCTGTTGGCTAAGGAGAACCCAGGAGGATTAAGCAGTCCTTTCCTTCTTTCAGTGAGAAGGAGCATCTCGTTGGATGTGAGGGGAGGGTTTTTTCAGCATAAAGATAGTCCATAGCATGGGAAATTTGGCCTTTTGGAGAGAACATCCCTCTACTTTAAGGCTTCTCCAGTTCAGCCCCTGTCTGTATGATCCCTGCTTGTTTCCTGTTTGCTCCCTTTCCTTATCTTTCTACATCATAGTCTGAGCCATCAAAGCCTCTGTGTTGGGCCATAAAGACTTGGAATTTCAGATCCAGTGGGGCCTAATTTCAGCAGTATGAGCTGGGCTCCAGCTGTTCCTGTCTAACCCATTAGGGTTAAGAGAAGTAACATCTGCTTCTTGTTCTTTTGTCTCCCTCCCTGTATTCCCCTGCTGCCTTTATGTTAAAACACTAAAAGCAACTCAATGAGCTGCCTCCTCAGCAGAAAACCAGGCACAGAATAGATCCTGATGCCATTCCTAGTCCAGTAAGTGCAGGGGGTGGGGGTGTGTGTGCGTGCCATCCCTGTGTTAGTGCCACCCATGCATGCCTGTGACCTCATCTTCACCTCATCCACCATGTCCATCCTTCTCCATGCTCTTTCCTTTGCCCTTCTGGACCCTTGCCTTTACAAGCTAGAAGGTTGTGCATGCCTCCAGTCACCCAGTAATGACGAGGTAGCAAGCTGTTAGCAATGGTTTACGTAGGGGCGGTAGGAGATCCGGCTTTAAGGGGCGGGGGCCAGGTGGCATGTTAAGCTTTGGTTTTAGTCCTGCTGGCTCTTCCAGGAGCCTGCATGTGACTTGTGAGGGAATAAGACAAAGCGGAGCAGTAGACCCTCCCACTTTGGGTTTGATTCGTCCACAGCTGGTTGTGGAGAGACATTTGGGTAGGTGGCTACTAATGTACATGTTCATGGTATCCCGAAATGACATTTCTTACAGGAGAAGGGACTGCTAGTTTGGGAAAGTGTGGGCCACTTTCTCATCTGGAGAGTCTGACTATATTTCTAAGCTTCAACCCCTTCTGCTATGAGATGTGGAGTATTGTTCTCCCTTTACTTTCTCTGGTTTTACTAAAGCCATCTGGAAGTAAGTAACTGACTGGAATTCACCAGCCTGCACAAGGGTTTGATTAACAGCTTTACAAGTGCTTTTGTTTTTCTTCGCTGGATATGTCAAGATGTGGGGGACTGAGGATTGGGTACTTATCCTCTCCCTGCACACATACACATGGATGCTTACCTGACCGTAAGGCAGCATCTGCTTCCTCACCTTACCTGATCATTTCTGGTCGTTTTAGCCTCTCCTCACCCTGTCCCTTGTACTTTCATTGAGTGTAGAGCCATTCCGGGTAGATTCATTTTCACACGGTTACTGTTGTCTGTTTTCCTCCTCTTAGAATATGTCTTCAGGAGAAGAGGGGGAAGGCTTGATGGGGGAGGGGAGTGTTGAAAGTTTATGATTAGAGCTGGAGCTTTCCTGGAGTGGAGGGTGATTACTATTGATTGGGAGTTGGGGGCAGTTCATAAAGCAGTCCATTCTCAGTGTTGCCTGCCCAGCATTTTGCTGCTGGCGCTAGAGTGGAAGATTGGCATTGTACCATCCTACATGATCTCCAGAAGGAGAGCAGGCCTGGTGCATGAGATGCTCTTTGGCGAATTATTAGTTTCTGTGCTGCAGCTCCAGTCTTTCTTTCTCCTGGGATCTGACGCTTCCTTTTCTTCTGTCATCTCACTCACTTCATTTCTTCCCTGCAGATTCAGGTCATTGAGGATGACAGGAACAACCGGGGTTCAGAGCCATTTGTTACTGGAGTACGGGGGCAGGTGCCACCTTTAGTCACCACCAACTTTCTGGTGAAAGACCAAGGTGAGAAGAACATCAGCTTCTACTGTGGAGGCTTTTTCTCCAAGATTATCAACTTGTTGGTGGGGCTTTAGTCAGTCTTTAACCAGAGACCAGTCCTCCATTGGTCTTTGGGGGAAAAAAAGCCACCACCAGCTCTAGCATTTTTGAGAGTGATGGAGTGGATCAGCAGTGGAAGACGGGTGTCTGTAGGGGATTCTGTCATCTGACTCAGGTCTTCTGCCTTCTCCTTTAGGGAATGCAAGTCCCCGATACATCCGATGCACATCCTATAATATCCCTTGCACATCTGACATGGCTAAGCAGGCTCAGGTGCCCCTGGCAGCCGTCATCAAGCCTCTGGCAAGGCTGCCCCCAGAGGAGGTGAGTCAGTGAAGGGGCTGGAGTATAACAGAAGGGAAGGAGGGAGGGGAATAAGGGTTCTGCTGGATGTGATTCCAGCCATCACAATGGAAGTTTTGTTTGGGCAGGAGGGGAGAGTATCTTCAGTAGTTTTCTATCCCAGGGCCCGCATCTGGAGGGGACAGTAGAGATGAAAGCAAAAGTCCAAGGAATTGCTGGGTGGGAGCAGGGGCCAACCTAGAGGGGAGGAGACAGCTGGCATGAGGAGTTTCGCATAGCATGATTATCTTCAGATGGTTAGAAACATTCTATTTTTTCTTATATGCTGTCCTATCATCCCGGATAGGTTAGGGATATTAGAATAGCATATGAGAAAAAAAGTAGATGAGAAGCCAGTCGTCCTTCCCTCCCCTGTCACCCCAATACCTGAAATCGTGAAAAGAGAGAGGGCTAGGCAGCAGCTCATGTTCATGCCTAGTTCTTCCAGTTTAGGATGCGATTCTCTATAACTGAAAGCTCAAGGCGCACATTGCATCCTGCTGTCCTCTCTGTTTTGCTTTGTGTTTGCTCTTTCTCTCTTACTGGGTCCCAATGGGGATGGTTGGACACTTGGGTCCTGATCCCTTATCTGTAGGGTGACATCTACCTGGGGTATCAGTAGGTGCCACAGAAACTCAAGGATGAGGGAAGACAAGTGTCATAGATACTTGGTTGGGGAAGGAAGCAGGAGTCAAGATCCCTAGGGCAAGAGTGAAGGGGATTAGAGACAGGGCCAGAAACAAGAATCTTAGGTAATCTTTGGCCTTCTCTTCCTATATCATCCAGCCCCTGGCATGGTATGGCCAGTTTCATAGTCCCTCCTCTCTTTCAAGGAGAACTGCAGTTCTGGGGATGGGGGGTAGGGAGACGGAGTTACAGGATTTAGACTTTTAGGGACGTTTTCCTGTGACCAGGACCCTCATCACTTGTCCTCATTTCCCCTTCACCAGTGTACTCCCTCCCCAAGGCAGAATATCTGAGCCATGCCCCTTCTCCCTCCAGGTTGTTACTTCTCATCTGTTGCCACATGTCTGAACCCACTGTAGCTTTCCCTCCATGTCTGAGACCCGCCCCCTTTGCTCCTTAGGCTTCTCCGTACGTCGTGGACCATGGAGAATCTGGCCCTTTGCGCTGCAATCGCTGCAAAGCATACATGTGTTCCTTCATGCAGTTCATCGAGGGAGGGAGGCGCTTCCAGTGCTGCTTTTGCAGCTGTATCAATGATGGTATGTTCAAGGAGGCTGGGATTAGGGGGGTGGGGGGGTCTTGACTACATCTTCATTGCTCTCTTTCTCGTTAGATAGGTGAGGGTCCATTTTTCAGGAGTTGGGGAAGTAGGGCACACATGGGGAAGTGGAGGCAATGGAGTGAACTCAGCCAGGGCCAGACTTACTAAGATTGAGAGTGAACCTTTGAGTAACACACTGCCATACTCCCCACAGTTCCCCCCCAGTATTTTCAACACCTGGATCATACCGGCAAACGTGTGGATGCTTATGAACGTCCTGAGCTATCTCTGGGTTCTTATGAATTCCTGGCCACTGTAGATTACTGCAAGGTGAGGGCAGGTAGCATGGGGAGGAACAGTGGGTGGAGGATAATGAGACAGCTAAGAACTGCTGTTATCATTTCCCTCCCCTCACCCCTTCCTTGTCCCCTTTGATACTGACTTCTCTCCAGGCAACTAATATCCTTACCAGTACCCCTCTCCGAACATTTCCTTCCTCTGCAGAATAACAAGTTCCCCAGTCCTCCTGCCTTCATCTTCATGATTGACGTCTCCTACAATGCCATCAGGAGTGGTCTTGTTAGGCTCCTCTGTGAGGAGCTCAAGTCACTGTTAGACTTTCTACCTAGGTGAGAGTTATGGAGCTGAGGTGCTTCCTTTGGGTAATGATGGGGTGTCTGGGTTGATTGAGAAGATGGAGCCTGATGTCGTGAAGTTGGGGGTGGTGGAAAAGGTGGCAAGACTGGGTAACACTGTCACCTTTACAGGGAGGGTGGGGCCGAAGAGTCTGCAATCCGTGTTGGATTTGTCACCTATAATAAGGTGCTCCACTTCTACAACGTGAAGAGCTCACTGGCTCAGCCACAGATGATGGTTGTATCTGATGTGGCTGACATGTTTGTGCCACTGCTGGATGGCTTCCTGGTCAATGTCAATGAGTCCCGGACAGTCATCACCAGGTAAGAACTAAATTGTGAATGGGGGCAAAGATGGGGTGGAGTGGGTACAACCACAGAAGGCTAGGGAGTTGAACAGAGGCTCAATAGATGGACAGGAGCTGAGGCTTAGGAGTTTTCAGAGTCTGGGGACCAAGTGACTCTTCAGGGAATTGAAAAGTGAGGAATCTGGACAGCAATTTTGATTGTCTCCCAACACTTATCTCTTCAGTTTATTGGATCAGATTCCAGAAATGTTTGCAGACACAAGGGAGACGGAGACAGTATTTGCCCCAGTTATCCAGGCTGGGATGGAGGCTCTGAAGGTAAGACTGGAGTCCCTAGAAGTCTTCCCTGCTTCACTTCTCTCAGACCATTTTACCCACTGGGATACAACCCCAGTTTCTTTAGTGATTATTGACTGTCCAGCGAGTCCGCCTGTCTGTCATAGTTGGCTCTGAATAAATGAAGACAGAAGGGATGAATGAATAATGGATGAGTAAAGGAAAGAGTGAACAAGTAGTCTTCTCTTCTTTCCTAGGCTGCTGAATGTGCAGGGAAGCTGTTTCTGTTCCACACATCCCTGCCCATTGCAGAGGCACCAGGAAAACTGAAGAACAGGGATGACAGGAAGTTAATCAACACAGACAAGGAGAAGGTGTGGGTTGGAAAGTGGGGGGAGGATGAACCTGTTACAGAGGAAGGTGGTGACTCCTCACAATGCCAAACTCTTGCCTTTTATGAGGGGAACTGGGACCAGACACCCCGTCATTTCACATGTCACATGTGTGACTCCCAACCTTCTTCATTGCTCCCACACCTCTCTATCCTATCTCATCCCCAAAGCCCTTGGTCAACCATCGCAAACTCCCTGGAGGCCGGGCTGAAGTCTTACAAGTATTTGTCCCATACTGCATAGAGGGTGGAGCCGAGATATCGGAATATTTTCTTCTGTTCCTCCCAGACTCTCTTCCAGCCTCAGACAGGTGCCTATCAGTCCCTGGCCAAGCAGTGTGTGGCCCAAGGCTGCTGTGTAGACCTCTTCCTCTTCCCTAACCAGTATGTGGACGTGGCCACGCTCTCCGTGGTGCCCCAGCTCACTGGTGGCTCTGTCTACAAATATGCTTGCTTTCAGGTATGGCACGGGACTCTGGGTGGCAGGTGGCAGCAGAGCTGGGAATGCCTGCCTATGTGTGGAGTGACTTTCTGTTGACTCACTGATAGGAACAGTCTTTAAGGAGAAGACTATTTAGTGTAAAGAAGAGAGCCACAAGAGTGTGGTGGTTAGGAACATGGGACCTGGAATCGGTCTTGGGTTGATATTCTGGCAGTATGGTGATAATGTGTCACTTACTAGTGATATGACCTAGGAGAAATTACGGTCACTCTGTAAAGCGAGATTTTAATACTTTTTACTGAGGATTTGCCATCAGAATTAAATAAGATACATGTAAAGCACTTAGTGTGGTACCTTGCCCGTGATCAGTGCTTACAAGCTGTCATCATCGTCAACATCATCATTATCATTGTCACTATTATTACTGCTAAGCAGGCCTGTAGAATGGAGGGGGTGCAGGGAGATCGTCTGTGTTGTGATGTGACTCTGGGCCTGCGGGGCTGCAGGTGGAGAGTGACCAGGAACGGTTTCTGAGTGACCTGCGACGGGATGTGCAGAAGGTCGTTGGCTTTGATGCTGTGATGCGGGTCCGGACAAGCACGGGTCAGTCCTGGTTGGAGAAAAGCAGGTGGGGGGCTAAATCTGGGAGGGAGACACATGGCATCTGTCATCCTTTTAGCCCTGACCCTGTCTGTGTGGCCTCAGGTATCCGTGCTGTAGATTTCTTTGGAGCTTTCTTCATGAGCAACACAACAGATGTGGAGCTGGCTGGGCTGGATGTGGACAAGACAGTGACCGTGGAGTTCAAGCATGATGATCGGCTTAATGAGGAGAGCGGAGCCCTTCTGCAGGTGGCAGGCGGGAGGCAGGGCCCAGGGAGGAAGTGTCACTTCACTGGTTATGAATAGGCTGCAGGGAAGAGAGTGGCGGGTGGGTAGAGACGGCTGGAAGACGAGGCTAGGGAAGGGATGGCTTGTGTCTTTCCTCTAGTTTACTCTTAACAATAGAGCAAAGGGGCAATTTCTCAGAGCCCCCCTTTTCCCTTCCCCTAGTGTGCCCTGCTCTACACCAGCTGTGCGGGGCAGCGTCGGCTTCGCATCCACAACCTGGCCCTGAACTGCTGCACCCAGCTGGCTGATCTTTATCGAAACTGTGAGACTGACACACTCATCAACTACATGGCCAAGTTTGGTGAGGGAGAGGCAGGGCAGGGTGGGATTGGGGTTGAGAGGAAGGTCCAGGATGGTCAACAGTTCAACATTCCTGGGTAGGTGTGGTGGTGGGAAGGCACACATATTGGGGTAGCTGACTTCTGCTATCTCTCTTTTCCATCCAGCGTACCGGGGGGTCCTAAGCAGTCCTGTGAAGACTGTTCGTGACACTCTCATCACCCAGTGTGCCCAGATCCTGGCCTGTTACCGAAAGAACTGTGCCAGCCCTTCCTCTGCAGGACAGGTGGGGCAAGCCTGTTGGAAGAGGGGCTGTTGAGATGGATTTTGCATTTCGGAGAGATTTCTCATAATCATTGGCTTTATTTTGATAAACTTCTTAGTTGATCCTGCCTGAGTGCATGAAGCTACTCCCAGTTTACCTGAACTGTGTGTTGAAGAGCGATGTCCTACAGCCTGGAGCTGAAGTCACCACTGATGACCGTGCCTATGTCCGACAGCTGGTTACCTCTATGGATGTGGCTGAGACCAACGTCTTCTTCTACCCTCGGCTCCTACCGTTGGTGCGATTGAGGGTTGTAGTGTGAGATACTGCATGACAAAGGGGCACCTTAGAGGAGGAGAAGGGGAAGGACATACCTTATCTGATACAATTTTCATATTGAGACAGCTACTGAGACCCCAGAAGGAGTGGTCTCTAGGGACTTTGTTTTCTGGGGAAAAAAATTCTTTTTTGGTGCGGACAGACTGGTTTCATGGTCCTTAGTAATCCTTTGCCCCACTCCTTCTGTCTAGACGAAGTCTCCCATTGAGAATACCACTGAACCACCAGCAGTTCGAGCATCTGAGGAGCGTCTAAGCAACGGGGATATATATTTGCTGGAGAATGGGCTCAACCTTTTCCTCTGGGTGGGAGCAAGTGTCCAGCAGGGTGTTGTCCAGAGCCTCTTCAGTGTCTCCTCCTTCAGTCATATCACCAGTGGCTTGGTGAGGGCAGGGAGTCAAGGAGAATGTGGGTTTGGAAGGGCATGTTGTGATAAGAGTGGGAGCCAATAAAGCCAGCCTGGTAGTACCTTGAAATATCAGAGAATGTAACTCAGGGAACACTTAGGGGGAAGGGAGGGTGCCGTATTCCCAGATATGATACGTAAATCTCTGCTGCCTCATCTTAACTGGACTCAAGAGTACCTTACCCAGGGATAAATAAATTTTGTGTTTCAGAGTGTTCTGCCAGTTCTGGATAATCCACTGTCCAAGAAGGTGCGAGGCCTCATTGATAGCTTAAGGGCACAGAGATCCCGATACATGAAGGTAACCCCGGATTTCTCTTGTCAAGTCCTCCGCTGGAAGGGGGTTGGGAGTGAGTGACTGGGTAGTGGGGTTTCAGGACGCGTTACTTCCCTCTGGCCCTACCTCATGACCCTGCATTCTGGCCGTAGCTGATCGTGGTGAAACAGGAGGACAAGCTGGAGACGCTGTTCAAGCATTTCCTGGTGGAAGACAAGAGCCTGAGTGGGGGAGCATCCTATGTAGACTTTCTCTGTCACATGCACAAGGAGATTCGGCAGCTCCTGAGCTAGAACAAGTGGGTAAATGGCATAGGCTCTCAGGCCAGCTTCCACAAAGTACCCCAGATGGCAGAGAAATGGGGACAGTTCCATATCTTATGTCATGTAAGCTGAAGCCACCTCAGTCTCTTTGGGGGGAGGGGGAGGTATAAGGAGACACCTTCTTTCTGGGCTCAAGTATCCTACCACTCTGTCATGTCCTGCTGCTGGAAGGTGCCCACACCCCCTCACTCCACCCTTTTCCTGCTAATCCTGTCGTAATGAATGTAGTTGCTCAGTTAACTGTATATGATTCGGTGTTGGGGGTTTGGAGGTACCGAGACCTTGGCAATATTGCGTGTCCCTTTGGACCAGCCTCCAAGAGGAAAGGGGCAGGTAGGAAGGAGTGGGGATCCCAGGGTTACCACATGTGAGGGCGAGTTTAGCTCCGTGCCATCAGCAACTTCCTATATTAGGGATAAAATATACAGGTGCACAAGAGCTGGGATACAGACCATAGGTGGTAGAGAGAAAGGTGGTTGGTCCTTCCTGGGCCTGGGGGTTAGCAGCCAAGTCAGAGTTACTGAGGGTGGTTGATTAGCTTTTTCTCTGTGCTTCCACTGCTCTTTCTCTCTCCTGCAATGATTGGTGATCACTCCGTGGTATTGTCAGAGATGAAGGAGCCTGGGAACTGAGTTGTGAAGTGTATTAAGAGCTGGGAGAGGTCCCAACACTGGATGGTTCTGTAGGGAGCCTGGTCATCAATTTGCAGTACCTCACAGAGCCAGCCCACGATCCACTCTCTGAGCTTCCACTGGAAATATTCACTGCCTCTCCAAGCAGGGAGTTGCTGGGGAGAGAGGCAGAGGCAGCTGGAGCCCTGTTCTGTCCTGCCTGGACACCACCCGGATTTGGTGTTGACAAGAGTGGCTGACAGTTATCTTCCAACCCCAACTGGCTGGGGCAGGACAAGGGCTAGGCTGGAGGTGGCTGGACTTGCCTGCTCCCAGCCTGGGATGCCCCTGCTCTGGACCTTTCATTTCTCTTCATTGGGTTATTTTTCAATGCATCTTTAATTTGTAAAGAAATAAATTAAGATGTAACCAGTAGTCTCATCTTTAGTCTGGCGCGGGTTCGCTTTCCCGTAACCACTCCCTGCCAAGCCTTGCAGTCCCGGGGAGCGGCCGGCTCAGCGGAGCTGCGCATGCGTCCGGTGCTCCGTGGCGTAGGACCCGGTCCCGTCGCGGCTCCGGCGGGGCGCGGTCCAGTGCAGTTTGAGGGGCGCCGGCTGCCGGAGTGGACATGGCTGCTGGCGGCACCGCGGCTGTGCTTGTCGCCCTAGGGGTGCTTAGTGTCTGTTCGGCTAGAGACTCTGGGCCGGCGGCGGAGGTGGAGGCCGGCGGGGAAGCGGGCTGGGCGGAGCCGTGGGACGGCGCGGTGTTTCGGCCGCCCTCGGCGCTGGGCGCGGTGGGGGTGGCGCGCGGGCCGGAGAGCCAGCGGCCAGGGAGGGAGGGGCCGGTGGACCTACCGGTGCTGCTGTGGTGGAGCCCTGGGCTCTTTCCCCACTTCCCGGGAGACTCGGAGCGCATCGAGTGCGCGCGCGGCGCCTGCGTGGCGTCCCGGGACCGACGGGTCCGAGGAGACTCGCGGACGCGCGCGCTGCTCTTCTACGGCACCGACTTCCGCGCCTCTGACGCGCCGCTGCCGCGCCTGGCGCACCAGAGCTGGGCGCTCCTGCACGAGGAGTCGCCGCTCAACAACTTCGTGCTGAGCCACGCGCCGGGCATCCGCCTCTTCAATCTTACCGCTACCTTCAGCCGCCACTCCGACTATCCGCTGCCGCTGCAGTGGCTGCCCGGGACCGCCTATCTGCGCCGCGCGGCCCTTCCGCTCCAGGAGCGCGCGGAATGGCGCCGCCGCGGCTACGCGCCGCTGCTCTATCTACAGTCCCATTGCGATGTGCCTGCGGACCGGGACCGCTATGTGCGCGAGCTCATGCGCTACATCCCGGTGGGTGAGGGCGGGGAGGGGTGGGGGCGGGCAGGGCTGACGCCAGGAGCCTGGTGTCCGGGCTGACAGGCCATACCCTCTACCCCGCCCCCCCAGGTGGACTCGTACGGGAAATGCCTGCAAAACCGGGAGCTGCCCACCCCACGGTTACAGGACACAGCCACAGCCACCACCGAGGATCCAGAGCTCTTGGCCTTCTTGTCCCGTTATAAGTTCCATTTGGCTCTCGAAAATGCCATCTGTGACGACTACATGACAGAAAAGTTGTGGCGTCCCATGCACCTGGGGGCTGTGCCCGTGTACCGCGGCTCTCCCTCTGTGAGGGACTGGATGCCGAACAACCACTCCATCATCCTTATCAACGACTTCGAGTCACCTCAGAAGCTGGCAGAGTTTATTGACTTTCTGGACAAGAATGATGAGGAATATATAAAATACCTGGCATACAAGCAACCTGGGGGCATCACCAACCAGTTCCTTCTGGATAGCCTGAGGCATCGGGAGTGGGGTGTGAATGATCCTTTACTGCCCAACTACCTTAACGGCTTCGAGTGTTTCGTCTGTGACCATGAGCTGGCTCGGCTGGATGCCGAGAAAGCCCACACAGCCTCTCCTGGGGACACCCCTGTCCCCGAGCCTCACATTGCCCAGCCCTCGCACATGAACTGCCCAGTGCCCACACCTGGCTTTGGCAACGTGGAAGAGATTCCCGAGAATGACAGGTAAGAGTTGTGGTGGTCCCCTGCAGCCGTCAGATCAAATAGTCGATGGGAGCGCTTACTGTGGGCAGTGAACTAGCACAGGCACTGAGGGGATGATGGATAAGGAAATTAGGACATGGGCTTACTCTGCCTTTAAGCGGTTAAGAGCTTAGTTGGGCAGATAAGACAAACTGAAAAAGCTCAGTAGAAGATCTAAAGTATAATTCAAGGCAACAACATATGAAAATCAGCTTGCGCCATAGTGGTTCAAAAAAGGCTTTTTAACCAGAGCGGAGGGCCCATACAGGGAAGTGATGTGGGAGGGACAAAGTTGGGCAGGTAAACTAGGGCCAGGCTATAGACAGCTCAGGCATGTGGACTGTCCTGAAAATCAACTCAGCTATTCATTGAGCACCTTGTGTATAGTGGGGGTGAGAGTGGGGACAGGGACAACAAAGAGTATTTTGAGGGGGATTTGTCTGAAATAGTCTGAGTTTACACCTGTTAACCTAGCATTATTATTAATAATGGCATTTCCTTTCACCCTTTAAAGTGCCTGGTTTGGATCCTAAGTTGTATGTTCACCCTAGACAGAAGAAAAGGAATGCCTTCAAAAGAGTAACTCAACAATGGTGGGCAGTATGGATTGGAAGACGAGTCAGGAGGCTACTGTAGAAGGTGGTGCAATGGGAAACAAAGCCAGCCTGAGAGGTGGGATGGGTACATTTTGAGGCTGCTTGCAGCAACCATGCCTGTAGGAGGACAGGTTATTAAAGAGAGGCTGCTAGAATAGTTTTTGAGACTGCCTTGAACACTAAGTGCCAGCAGAGGGTTGCTTATATAAGCAGTGCTGGCATAGTTTGGTCCTGGTAGTGGAGTGGTCCATCAAGTTTCTTCTATGTAGTTTATGCAGAACATAATATGATTTACCAGAGGAAAAGTGTGAAACAAGAGCCTTTAAAAAAAATACTAAGGTTGTCTTTTCAAGACACTGGAAAGCACTGCACCTTCATTTTAATTATTGGAATAAAGGTGCAACTTAAAGATAACCATCTAAAAAACCCTGTTCCATTGCTTTCATGGGGAGACTACTGCTTCCATAGTTTGGCCTCTGTCCCACCTGCCTCTGAAGTCCGTCCGCATTTGAGAACCAGGAGTCGGCAAGTCAGGAATATTAACTGATTGGGTGGGCTGTGTGATGTATTTGTGTTTGTGGACTGCTCCCTGTCACTTGTGCTAATACTGGAGTTGGAGTTATTTCATATTTCCTTCCCTTTGCAACAAAGCCCTATCCTAGCCAGAGACCACTATATCTGCTTAAGATTTTTTGGGCCAACTCAGAAATGTAGGATTTATAGCTGTGCTGAGGCTCCATAATCCAACCCCCTTTTTGGTGTTTCAGCTGGAAGGAGATGTGGCTGCAAGATTACTGGCAAGGTCTGTACCAGGGGGAAGCCCTCACTGCCATGATCCACAACAATGAAACACAGGAGAGGAAATTTTGGGATTACTTACATGAGATCTTCATGAAAAAGAACCAGAACCTCTAATTACCCTTGCAAGAGCCTTTAACGTGGTAAAGCTAAGGTGATAAGTACTTATTCTACCTTGGACATAAGGGACAACCAGTGCACAAATCCTTAATGAACACTGTCTTATCATGGAGTCAAGATATTCCAGTTCTAGTCACTGATATTTTATCCTAATGATGTGTAGCCAGAGTCTCAGCCTGTGGTAATAGGGCCTCTCCTCGAGGAGAGGTGGAGGCATTCAGTTTTTGTGCTTTAAGTGAAAGTCTACAAATCAAGTCAGTCTTTCATATAAAAATCTGTACACACCTTGCTATGTACTCCTAATTGCCCTCCCTTTAATGAGACAGCCCCACTCCTTCCCTCCACACTCTTTTCGTGTCCATTCAGCCAGCTTCTGACGCCCTCTGCCCTCCCACCTCCTGTCCAGACAGGAGATGCCAACATGGTCTCATGTGTCTACTTGATCCAAGAAGCTCACTCTTCACCAGTATCATCTTCTATCCCACTGTCCAGTCCAAGTCCTGTCTGAAGAGTTGGCTTTGGGAATGGTTCCTGTATTGGGCTAATAGAAGGTCTGGGGACCATGACCACTGGAGTCCTTCTAGTCTTAGTCAGACCATTAAGTCTGGTCTTTTTATAAGAATTTGGGGTCTGCATCCCACTGTTCTCCTGCTCCCTCAGGGGTTCTCTGTTGTGTTCCCTGTCATGGCAGTCATTGGTTGTAGCCGGGCACCATCTAGTTCTTCTGGTCTCCGGCTGAAGTAGTCTGGTTTATGTGGCCCTCTCTGTTTCTTGGGCTCATAATTATCTCGTGTCTTTGGTGTTCTTCATTCTCCTTCAAAGTGCAGATTTTTATAGGTCTTTGTCCTTTTCTGTCTGCCTAATGAACTCTTTATTATTTTTATTTGCTACAAAGGCCCATTCCCCTCCCCCCCGCCCCACCCCACCAAGAATCGTGGAAACTATGGTGGAAAAAACTGTTCAGTATTATAGCTTTAATAATCATCTCATATAGGAGCCCTGGTGGCACAGTGGTTAAGCACTTGGCTGCTAACCGGAAGGTTGGCAGTTTGAACCCACCAGTCACTTTGTGGGAGAAAGATGTGGCAGTCTGTTTCCATAAAGATTACAGCCCTGGAAACCTTGTGGGGCAGTTCTGCTGTGTCCTATAGGGTTGCTAGGAGCTGGAATCGACTCGATGGCAGTGGGTTTTTGTTTCTTTGTTCAATCATCTCATATTCTATATAGCATTTTCCACTCTAAGAGAATATTCCAGCTTCATTTATTATATATTTTCCTACACAACTTTATGACACTCACTGAGACTACTTTATGATGGAGCCCACCCAAGGCCCTAAGCTCAAGGGAATGATGAGGTGAGGCAAGAGATTTAAGTTACCACAAGTGGCTGGCTAAATAAAAAGCTATGCTAGTTACATTTAGAGATGGAGCAAAACTCTTCTGAACTGCTGTTGTTTGGACACACAGCCTAACTTCCCCTGGGTGGGGAGACCATCCGTTTTTTTCTGGGGCAGTGAAACAAGAAACAATACCTTAAACCTACTCTGGTTGTAATGCCGTATTAATTATCACTAGGGACGCTCCATAGCAAATCAGTTTATCTAGTTGTAAATCAGTCTTGTGTGTGTGTATTAGATGCTTCAACAAGTGGATGCATGCTTAATACTGTGATGTCTAAGGATTTGAGCATCAAGGAAAGCGTCAATTTAGGCTGGATTTCACTGCCAGGTTTTTCTTTTTTCATTTTATTCTTTGTTATAAAATGTCCTTCATAACGGCATGGAAAGCAGGACTCTGATTTCTAAGCTTGCGATATTTAAATGCAGACTCTGATTTATAGCGTAAAATACATATTATACAAGTGTGAACCTAAGTTGGGACCCAGCTTTCATTATTTGCAATAAAAAGGGTAAGTGATAGTTATGCAAGGTAAAGAATCATCCTCACCTCTTCTAATTACAATATCTCACGTTGCCATTTGTTTAGCACTTTAAGTGTACCTAGTGGGCTGGCTGTTTATGAGTGATGTGGGTAGACTCAGGCCTGCTTTGCGGTCAGTCCTTCCCAGACTTTCTCCTTTATTCCTCTCACCGCATGAGTATTCACAAAAGAACAGGGTAAACCAGGTGCTACATTTCTCACAAGGGAAATTAGAACCAGGAATAGCCACATGGTACTTATCAACTAAAGGCTTCACTTTCCCTATGGAGAAAGTAGGCAATGTGAATTTTCCTTGGGCCGCAGCAGCCTGCACTGTATACAGCAGCAGGCTTACTCACCACAAGGTTGGGTTTATTGGTATTAGAGGCGCCTGACTGGAATCAGTTTTATTGATGCTGCTGGAGGCAAGGCTGATGCCTGTATTATAACCAATGTTGCTAGTTTCTATTATCTCAGGTTTCATTTTGTATAATAAACAGCTTCTTTTCAACAGTGTCTTTTGTTTGGTTATTTTTCTGGAGTGGCGTGATAGAGTTGGAGACTTGTAAAAAATATTTCAAACATTTGTTCATTCAACAAGTATAGCCGATTCGCCTTATTCATGGTCATTATTTTATATAAAATTGCCACAAACACTGAATTAGCAAGTACTGAACTATGCTCCAAGGGTTAGGTTCCGGCAAACTACTGGTCACAACATTTTCATCAACTGATCAATATATAACTTTGTTTTATGTGTGTTTCTGTTTAAAGACACCTTGTTTAATATATATTCTTATTAATGATTATATGCAGCATTTATGATAAAACCGTTTCAATTACAGCATGTGTAGTACTCTACTGTGATTGTACTTTAACTCAGTCATACATACACACAGTCCACATACACAGTACTCACATACAATAACCACATTTAGTACTGTGAACACATACCATATACTGTACAGTAATGCAAATAAAGTCCTGAAAAAATCCTTAAGCATTTAACGGTTCATAAAAAGGTTATATGTGTGGTTAAACCTCTTGACCTTGGCTTACCCCTACAAAAACGAAGTAAGAGGTTGGTGGAACTTATTCTGTAGACGTCAACAAGGTGGCACATCAACCTCTGGCAGTTCTATCTTAGGAGTTGGGCTCTTGCAGCTTGTTTAAGTCATTGGCAATTTTTCCTCCTAAACTGATGTGAAAAACTGGCTTTTTGCCTCATATGTTTAAGTGTCAGCATAAGATTTGAATGCGATGGAGGTTAGGTGCTTAAATTTCAGGCTGCGTTCAAGCATAGAGTCATATTCTTCCACATCATTGAAAAAATTTTCCAAGTCAGAATTCCATTGCAATATTTTGGCCTCTGTGAGGGTGACAATTCTTAGAGTCTTAGGTTGACTTTCATTGTCATCCTTGTCATTGTTGACTCTAGATGCCTTGTTTTGCCATCTTGGCCAGGTCTTCACTGGTGGGTTCTACTTTCTCTACCAAAATTTCTTCCATGTCTTCTTCCTTCATGTTGTGGAATGCTTTTTCCTTAAATTCTTCTGTAGCCTCCTGATCTCCAAAATCTGCCTGCCAGCCAGCACTAGCGGAGAAAGGATTAACACTTGACTGTGGGTAATACGACCGTAACTTTCCTTGGCTTTCAGCCTTACAAAAATGCTGTCCACTATACTTTTTTTATCGGCTGACATTCTCATGAATCCACAAATCTAGCTGCTTTTCCATAGCTTTATCACACGCTATAGATTTTTTTTTTTTTTTTTATAGATGCTTACCTCAGTACTTTCTGGAGTGGTCTTACATACTACAGATGAGCAAATTTCCTCTTCCCTTTTCTCGATACAGTGTATCGTTGATTCATTAACATTGAACTCAGGACCAAGGGCATTATAACTCATGCCTGAATGAAAAATCTAACATGTATCTTCTCTGTGGGGACATCACAGCTTTCTTGCTGTTAGGAATTCTAGACAGCACTTCAGCAGTACTCTTGGGGCCTTTTTTAAACAGCAAAATCACCAACAAAACATAAAAATGGAAAAGATGCGGCACTAAATAGACCACGATAAGGACATTTGTTTACAGCATGACAGCTTCAACAAGAAGGCAGAGAGCTCGGCAACTCAAAATGTTCAGCGCTCTCCATGTGTCTGTCAATGACCGTGAAAGCACCGTTTGATTTGGGAGTTACAAATACATTTGAGAGAGTAGGTTCCTAAGTATGGAATCGGCAAATAATGAGGACTGACTGTATTTACTGGCACTATCCTAGACACGGGATTCATCAATGAACAAGATAGACAAAGTCTCTTCTCTCATGGTGCTTACATCTTAAATGGGTGTTGGGGTAGGGAAGGCTACAAACAAATGAACGAGACAATTCAGACTGTGATAGATGCTGTGAGGAACAGAAAACAGGATTAATGATTTAACTGATGGTGATGGAGTGTGCCAAGTCAGGGAAGGCCTCTCTCAAGTGAGTCTTAAAGGAAGAAAAGGAGCCAGTGATGCAGAGATCAATGGGAAGATCCCAAACTTCTGAGATAACTGATTTTAACACTACATTTACAAATCCAAATAAAGATTGCTCCTCCGAAGTAGTCATCTTATGAACAAGCTTATTCAAGTTATGGATGGAGTCTTGTAAACTGCCCAAAGTCACTTAGAGTTAAGTCTGATGAAGACAGGTATCATCACAACGTCAGGCTCAAGCTTATAAATGGAATGACACTACCAAGTATCGGTAATAGGATTAAATAAGTGCTTAAGCCTCGCCCTACCCAATCAGAACCATTACAAATGAGCAAACGGTATCTATGTAGCAGTAATAACCCAAACCCATTGCCGTGGAGTTGATTCCCATTCATAGCGATCCTACAAGACAGAACAGAACTGCCCCATATGGTTTCCAATGCTGTAAATATTAACGGATCCAGACTGCCACACATTTCCCCTGCGGAGTGGGTGGTGGGTTGGAACTGTCGACTTTTCGGTTAGCAGCCGTGCGTTTAATCACTGCGCCACGAGAGCTCTTTAGTAGTAATAATTGTTATGAAATAATGAGCCTGACTTTTCTTTGCGACTTCCAAGTGGCTCTAAAGGTAGTCAAAAACAAAAGTTCTTACAGCTTTATAAAAACAAAAACAAAAAAATTCTCCAGCCTAACATCTTGGTCTCATATTGTGATTGTCTCCCATCCTCTCTCCCCTTGCCTACGTAAATCACCCTCTAGTCGAGCCAGCTGCCACCAGAAACGAGGGTCCATTTATCCGGGTTCCTTCCTGTGGGTCCCTGATCCAATGCTGTCCCCAGGCTTCAGGGTCCCAAACCCACATAGGCGTGGCCTCGGCCGACATACGAGCCTCAAAGAATCTCCTCCTAACCTGCTGACCGATCTTGACCGGCCGGCGTCCCGACCCATTGTCGCAGCCGCCCCTATCAAGCAAAGCGAGAGAGATTCCTGCCGGCGGCCGCCGAGCTCTCCCCGGTCCGGAAGCGGGGCCTCGCCGAGTCCGTAGGGGTCACGCGGGGTCACGCACTGCGCCGCAGAGGCTGCCGGGAGCTCGGGGTACAATGGCGGCGCACAGCCTCCCAGGCCGGCTGGCGCGGTTGGGGAACTCGCGGAAGCCTATACTGAAGCCCAACAAGCCCCTCATCCTAGCTGACCGCATCGGGGAGCGGTGCCGGGAGAAGGGCGGTGAGCAGTCGGAGCCGAGGAGGCCCCGTAGCGGAGGCTGGAGGGGGAAGGGGGCGGACGAGTGGGAGGGCAAGAGGCCAAGGTCTCCTTGTGACCGAGGGTCCTCCGATTCCGCTCCTCTAGAGGCTACCTGTATCACAGAGATGTCAGTGATGATGGCTTGCTGGAAGCAGAATGAATTCCGCGACGAAGCGTGCATAAAAGAGATCCAGGACTTCTTCGATTGTGTTTCAAGGACTGAGGTGACGGAAGCCTCCTGGGGTTGCGTTCTCGGGAGGAAAACGGGGAGATACGAGTAATTGTTTTCCTTATCCCTTGTCAGGTGATAGGAAAGGCCCTCTCGTCCTAAAACGGCGAGGAACGTTTTGGGAGCTACTTCACCCACGGTTTTGAAGGCTGTGTGATCTTGAGCAATTTGTATCACTGCCGTGAGCTTTAATTTTATTGTATGTAAAATGAGGTTAATAATAATACTCACAGAATTTTGTGAGTGTCCGGTGAGGTAATGAATGGGAAAACCACCGTGTAAAATTTAAACTGTAAAATAGAACTAAAGATAGTGAAGCTATCTGAGGGCAAGTTGTTTAGTTTCCAGCCTAGACTTAATTGCTACCTGGCATAGTAGCTTCAGGACAGTCTTTGGTAGCTCCCAAGCCCCTTTGGTTGAAAGGAGACTGAGAAGATGACACAGATCTCTTCGGACTAGTTAATATCTTTGTATGCTTTGGGGCACTGTGCCGACCATGGGCCTATATCAGGGCAGACTTTCATTCTTGTTTTTGTCCTGTGTTTTCAGGCAGCCCGCAAGATGAGGTCTATCCAGTACACCCTCGGACAGGCTCAGAGTTTACATCCAAAGAAAGTGAATCAGTTGTTAAAGAGGTTTCCTAACAAACCTCATGTCAGCTGAAAATGGACAGGCATTTTCAGTGACTGGACCATAGCTTCTGAGAAGTACGTGGAGGCATTTTAGAGACGTTTGCACCGCATGCCCTCTGTGAAGGGTAGTACTAGGCAAAACACTTTTTTTTTTTTTTACTCTTTGGAATCATGAATGGTCTGTTGGTGATTATGCTTTATCCTGAAATAAAGTCCTCTGAAGAGAACTTGGTCTTTTGTTGTGGTTTGGATACCCTCTCCAAACTTGAACCCTACATCTTCCCCTAGATAGACCCTGCAGGTTCTTTGCTTCCTGATTTGCCACAGAAGCAGAACAAAAACTTTTGTTTTTTCCTGCACTTGAAGTCCTCTACACCTGTTAGTGCTCTTGTCTTTGGACGCACTAGGGATGTTGAAATCTGCCTATATCAGTTTTTCACCAGAAACTGTAAGTATTTAGGGATTGCCTATTTTGTGCAAACCCCCTGCAAGAAGCACCCTGAATAATCGGAAGTTCACAAACTGGTGATCTGAAAGTTCTGCAGATGTGTTTTATTTAGCCCACATAGTTAAAAACTGCATTTTTAAATTAGTTGATCACATTCAGAAATAAGAAAATGTTTTATAAAAAATTCAATTTTCAGCTTTTCTAAAAAAAATCAAAAGATCTCATAACCCTGATTTCCTATTCCCACATGGCAACAATCAGGTAGAGTTGATTATCATTTGCCACTATTCTCCAGTCACCTTGTCATTTTCTGTACTTTCCTAAATGATGAAACTGAGACTTAGTTGGTGATTATCTCCTATGGGTATTACCTAGTCCACTTCTCTCACTTAAGTTATCTTCCTGGTCACTGAAGGCATTTACTTTTGTGATTTCCCCCTCACCCCCGACCCCCCCGTAACACAGGGTTGCCAGGAGTCTGAATTGACTCCTGCTACAGCAAAAAAAAATTTTTTTTTCCATATTAGGAACTATTACAGCATTTTATGTGTACTCTGTTCTTTCAGGCAATTTGAATTAACCTCTTCTATTATGTACTTTACAGCATAAAACATGGCACAAAGGGATAAGGGGTTTTTAATGCTCCAGTGGGATAAAGATTAAAGAAGGGTTCTTGCCTCCTTGGCTCCACACCACCAACTCTTCCTATAGTCCTTATATCCCATGAGTAGAGCACTGGGCAACTGCCTAGCTCTGTAAGCTGTACCTTTTAGCTATGGGAAGAAGCTCTGTGCTCAGGCACTTTAGAGTTCTTTTTTTTTAATTATATTTGTTGTTGTTGAGAATATACACAGCAAAACATACACCAATTCAACAGTTTCTGCATGTACAATTTAGTGACACTGATTACATTCTTTGAATTGTGCAACCATTCTCACCCCCTTTTCTGAGTTGTTCCTCCCCCATTACTTAGTCCTTAATCTGGAGTCAACAGATTTACAGTAAGAGGTTCCTGAAGTTGGATAGAAAATTGTATCTAATCTCAACTGAAATTTAGCATTGCAAATAGATTGTGGGAAACAAACCACACATATTAGCGGTACCTACATCAAATCACAGTATTTTCATATATTACTATTGGCTAAAAATATCTCAATATATATTTATCACTAACTTCAAAATTATAGTTATTACACTTGCTGCTAGATCTCGTTATTTAATATGTGAATTAAAAAGTACTACTATGCTAAATGCTACACATCTATTAATAGTTTGATAACTATTTCAACATAATTATTTCATTTGTAATTCTTGTATTTTACTTTGTGCATTTATAATATCTATCTGAGAAGGGAGCCCAGGGACTTCATCAGCCTGCCAAAAGACTCAAAGGCCTCACTAACATTTTCTGAAACCAAACACCTCCTTTTCCTGTTGCTTTGCCAATTAGAAAAAGTCTTCTGGAATCCAGGCTTTCTAGACTACAACTCCCAGAAGTTGAGGCAGCCCCGAGGCCTATCGGGAGTTAGGACAATAACTGCGTCCAATGGTTCCCGTGTTGTCTCTTGACAGCCTACAATTCCCGGCATGCACGGCGGCTGTTTATTCCTTGGGAACGTTATGGACGCCGAGTTATTGCCGGGATCTGTAGTTGTTTCGTACACCTTAGGGGGGCGGGGGGGGGTGGGATTGGCTTCCTCTTATGGTGTCCGAGGGCAGACTCGAGGAAAAAAAAACAGAAAATGCAGCAACTAAACAAGCATGTCCCCTACATCCGCCCGTACCAGGTCCGACTCCCGAGCGCGCGAGGACGGAAGTGGCGGCAGCCGGCGCGGCCGGAAGTTCAGATCAGCTGATGGGGGAGGCGGCGCCGCAGCGGCTGAGAGGCCCCGGCGGCCGAGCGCCTCGTCCCGGCCCAGAGTCTCAGAGACTGGCCACGATCCCTGTTCGTACCTCACTGTTGGGCAAGGCCCAGTCCCGTATCTCTCCCAGGCCTGATACCCTCGCCCGGCACGGCCGCCCTGAGCGCCCCGGCCACCCCCAGCCCCGGCTCGCCCCTCAGGCCCCGGGCCTCCCAGTCCCCGGCCGGCGGCCCAGGCCCCGGATCCGCGGGGGGAGACCCGGCTCCAGGGGGTGCGGGCCCCATGGAGCTGATGTTCGCGGAGTGGGAGGACGGCGAGCGCTTCTCATTCGAGGATTCGGATCGCTTTGAGGAGGATTCACTCTGTTCCTTCATCTCCGAGGCGGAGAGCCTCTGCCAGAACTGGCGGGGATGGCGCAAACAGTCAGCGGGGCCCAATTCCCCCACTGGCGGCGGTGGCGGAGGTGGCAGTGGCGGTACCAGGATGCGAGGTGAGGGTGGGCGTGGGGGGCTCGGGCCTAGGGTGGGCCCTCCTCGGGCCTCGCTCGGGAGCTGTCCCGGCCTGGGAGCTGTCCCGGCCTGGGAGCTGTCCCGGCCTGGGGGCTGTCCCGGCCTGGGGGCTGTCCCGAATCGGGAGCTGTCCCAAGCCTAGAGCGGACTCGAGTTTTCCGGCCTTCCTGGGTGGGCTGGCGTCAGGCAAGGCATTCTGGGGGCCTGGGCGGACTCATCGGCTTCGGCCTCCTCCACGCCAGCGCGCGGCGCGTGTCTGTGTGTGTATCTACTTGAGTGTGTTAGGGGAATGGCGGGGAAGGTTTGCGACGGAAAGTAGATCTTTGGTTGTTCTTTGCCCTAGAGCTGGGTAAGAGCATAGACCCATCTCTAATTTGGGAATACTTAGCGAGTTCAGCCCAAGGCAAGCCAAAAAGTAGACGGAAAGAGACTGTGGGTAGGGGCCGGATTGTTGTCTGAAGTACTGAAGAAGAGAACATATTGAGGTGTCACCCTATTGCAGAGTGCACTGGGAGGTTCTTGTTTCAGGGTGATTATCTCTGATCCCAGCTGCACCAAGAAGGGATCTCATCCAGAGGAAAGTGGTAGTGAACAGCTGTGAGAGGAGATTCCATCGTCCATAGGTTTAGACCAGAGGCTTCTCTCTTGGTCATATTGAACATTTGTCAGAATCCAAGGCTGGGACCACTGGATTGGAACCTTAGATTTTCATCATGTCAGGCCTGGGGAAGAGCGAAGATAATCGTCTCTGGAGTCTCCTTATGAAATAGTTTTCTTGATTTTTCCTGTTTGTTGGCTCCTCGGATCTTTCAGCAAATAAACTGATTTAGTGCTGTGGAGAATGTTGTTCTTATTAAAGAGGATAAAGGAGAGAGCAGTGCATAAGAGAAGCTTCCCAAGCTCAGGACTCACCGCCCACTTTTCCTGTCTTCCTCATGGCACAGTTTTCGTCTTGGGCCTCAATGGAGGATGGATTTCTTCAGCTTCCTTCTTTCAGCAGTTGAGCAGCTTAGCAATCAGATTTGTGTGGTTCTCCTTTGGCCATTTCAAGAGCCCTATTGTCCAAACTGCCCAGCAGGGGTTTCCAGAGCCTCTTTAGGACACAGAGAAGTTTACATGTGTCACTTTTTAGAAGTGGTAGTAGCCACCTTTAGTTAGAAATACAGCACATGCCGCGTGTAAACGCACATACACGCACACACACAGATTTTTAGCACGTTCACTATGGGTCTTCCTGTGGACTCCCTGAGTTTTTATATTTGCATGTGTGGGTTGCCTTGTGGCTTAGCACTCCCTCACTCTAAGATCTTCAGTGAATTGGTATCTACCTGGACAGGCTACAGCCTGGAAAAGCATGTCATTTTTTCTTTCACCTGGGCCACCCTCAGTTGCTTATTTGGAAAACACTGTTTGCTTGTTTGTTTTAAAGGTTCCTTTCAGTTCCATGATTTTCTTACCTGTCTTCTGACTGGAAATTCGGTGACATGTCCAGTCTACTTTGTTATCATTACCTTTTTATTGAAACAGTGTGGAAAACCTTCTTGGGTGGTAACTCCATCCTACTCAGGGGATTCCAGGAGCAGCAGCCAGGTTCCCCTGGGATAACCCATCTCCTCACTGGGGCTTCCGTTGTGGGAAGTCATGGTTTAGGTGTGCCAAAGACAGTACAGCTCTCATGCTTCTGGAGATCTTTTCCTTAACTTTTCTGGTCTCTTTCTATCTTCCCTCAGATGACGGCTTGGAGTCAGTTAGAGAAAAAAGATAGTAAAAAAGCAGTAAGAAAAGGACGCCAGAGGAGGGACATTAACAACGTAATATGAATCTAAAGTGCCTGTGGTACATGGGAAACTAGATGCCAAGCCATGTGAGAAAGGTCACTTGCTAGGGTCCTGGAACACACTTGTCTGGCCAGGAGTTTCCTGGATATCCCTGGTGTTTTCTTCTCTAGACCTTAGGCAGCAGGCTGTGGGCTGGGAATTGTCCAGCTCCCCTGGCTCCCCGAGATGGACTCTTTAGGGTTAGTGTATACTTGCAGGAGGGTCCTTTGGTTTTTCATATGGGTCTCTTTTTTTCATAGTGAAGGTGAGGCACAGGGTGTGACACTGGCATTGGTGCCAAGTAATCATGTTCCCTGTTTATTTTCTCTTTTCTTTTCTCCCACCCCAACCTTTGTCTCCAAAGATGGACTGGTGATCCCACTTGTGGAGCTGTCAGCAAAACAGGTGGCATTTCACATCCCATTTGAAGTGGTAGAGAAAGTTTACCCCCCGGTGCCTGAGCAGCTACAGCTCCGAATTGCTTTTTGGAGCTTCCCTGAGAATGAAGAGGACATTCGGTGAGATGAAAAGGGTGGAACTGAAGGACTGACTGTGGAGAGTGGGGTCCTAATATTCCACACTGTCTGCTGGGCTTCCCCCAGAACAAAGGAGATACTGTGTTTGGGCTTGTGGTGAGAGGAAGACAACGGAGGGGGGAAGGAGTGCCAGGGATTTCCCCGAAGAGGGAGTTACACCGGGGAGAGAGCTGAGGGCACTGTGGTCTCTGACAGGGTCTGTTGAAAGGTTATTGGCTGAGTTGTGACTGTGTCCTCTTCTTCACCCCCAGTCTGTATTCCTGCTTGGCCAATGGCAGTGCAGATGAGTTCCAGCGAGGGGATCAGCTCTTCCGCATGAGGGCTGTGAAGGACCCACTGCAGATAGGTGAGGGTCCCATCATGCTTTTAGGCACCCCCTGCTTCTCTCGCCTCTCTCATTCTCTGTGTCCTGAATTAAGGACCCATTGCAAGAGGCTGGGGTAGGTTGTTTGTATCTCACTCCAACCACGTGTTGTCTGAGTAACTATAGGGCCAGGGTCAAGGGCAGACCTCTGACTTGGCAGCTCTCCCTTACCATGCCCATGTTTCTCTCCAGGGTTCCACCTGAGTGCTACAGTGGTGCCTCCTCAGATGGTCCCCCCCAAGGGGGCCTACAATGTAGCTGTGATGTTCGACCGCTGCCGGGTCACTTCCTGCAGCTGCACCTGTGGGGCTGGGGCCAAATGGTGCACCCACGTCGTGGCACTTTGCCTCTTCCGCATCCACAACGTGAGGGTCTCACAATTTATCCCAGCCCTATCCCATACCCCATCCCACCTTCTCTGCTGCATGCGTGGCCAGAGTGTGTGCCCCGTCTCCTCCCCTCCGCTGCCCCTCTGTTGCTATCTCCAGCTCGCCTTTTCTCAGATTGCTTCCTTTGTGTCTGTGTCCACCTTCAGGCTTCTGCAGTCTGTCTGCGTGCCCCTGTCTCGGAGTCCCTGTCACGGCTACAGAGGGACCAGCTGCAGAAGTTTGCTCAGTACCTCATCAGTGAGCTCCCTCAGCAGGTGAGTGAGGCTGGCACACCAGAAGCTTCAGGTCTGTGTATCAGCCTTCCCGTGAGGCGCATTGCTCTCTCTGCCTTTGCTCCTTCCCCTTCAGATCCTTCCCACAGCGCAGCGTCTCCTGGATGAACTCCTCTCCTCCCAGTCAACAGCCATCAACACAGTGTGTGGAGCACCAGGTGAGCATGGTGGGGAAGAAGGGCAGTAAGAAGAAAGACAGCTGCTAGTGCAGAGCAGCGCTTATATTGTCAAGTGAACCCAGGCCCCTATCTCTAGGTGACTGACTGCTTATCACCCCCAGACCCCACAGCAGGGCCCTCAGCCTCGGACCAGAGTACTTGGTATTTAGATGAGTCGACACTCACTGACAACATCAAGAAGACACTGCACAAGTTCTGTGGTCCCTCCCCTGTGGTCTTCAGGTAAATTGGATCTCCTCATCCTATGACTGTGGTGGAAGGGGAGCATCCCTCAGGCTGTTGACAGGTCCTTTGTTCTGTTTATTCCCTGCACTGGCACAGCACCTGTCACACAGAAGATGTTCACTAATGAGTCAATGCATGAGGATAATCGTATACGGTCACAGATCCTTTGAGAGATCAGGAGATGGATGCAGAGAGAGATTTAATAATTTTTGTCACGGTTATTCTTTTGTCCCCATACTCTGTATTTTGGGTCAGGACCCCGTTTGTGTTAAAGCCCTTGTATTTCACTTTCACCTACTTTATCGAGGGCATCTAAGGGGCATTCTTTTCTACTCTGCTACTTCTACAGTGATGTGAACTCCATGTATCTGTCTTCCACGGAGCCTCCAGCTGCTGCTGAATGGGCATGCCTGCTGCGCCCTCTGAGGGGCCGGGAGCCAGAGGGCGTCTGGAACCTGCTTAGCATCGTGCGGGAGATGTTCAAGCGGAGGGATAGCAATGCTGCCCCCTTGTTGGAAATCCTCACTGACCAATGCCTCACCTACGAACAGGTAATCCCCCAGAGTTGGGGAGCTCTGTGGTGTCTCATTCTCTCCCTCCCTTAACCTCATGCCCGTCTTTCTGACAGGGACACTGGTGAGGGCTACTCTCTCTTTCCCAGGGCTATTAGGTACGCCTCACAGCCCTCTTTGTTTCCAGATAACAGGTTGGTGGTACAGCGTGCGCACCTCAGCTTCACACAGCAGTGCCAGTGGGCACACAGGCCGTAGCAACGGGCAGTCAGAGGTGGCGGCCCATGCATGTGCCAGCATGTGTGATGAGATGGTCACACTGTGGAGGCTGGCTGTGCTGGACCCTGCACTCAGCCCCCAGCGGTAAGTCTCCTCCCCAGGCTCAGCACAGCACTAAGGCCAGGCCCACCCAGGACAGACCATGGCCTCACCTCCTGGTGCACATCAGACATGCTGTTACCCTAGTCCTAGGGAGGTGGGAAGTGCTGAGCACTAGGGTTATCAGTGATTCGTGAGTCCTTTTCCTGAGAAGCTTTCTTCCTCCGTCCCCTGAATAGCACCTACTTTCCAAAATTCCTGAGTTTTGGAGTGATGCCTATGGGGCTGGCGCAAGAAGTGCTTCCTTGCGTCCTTTCCCTTCTCAGTACAATGTGTAGCCCCCCCCCAGCAGCCTCCCACCCCTTGTTCCTACAGCCGCCGGGATCTGTGTGCGCAGCTGCGCCAATGGCAATTAAAAGTGATTGAGAATGTGAAGCGAGGGCAGCACAAGAAGACACTGGAGCGGCTCTTCCCTGGCTTCCGGCCGGCAGTAGAGGCCTGCTACTTTAACTGGGAAGAGGCCTACCCACTTCCTGGTGTCACCTACAGTGGTACCGACCGGAAGCTGGCACTGTGCTGGGCCCGGGCCTTGCCCCCACGGCCAGGTGTCTCCCGCTCCGGGGGCCTGGAGGAAGCCCGGGACCGGCCCCGACCTCTTCCTGCTGAGCCAGCTGTGCGGCCCAAGGAGCCTGGGGCCAAGCGGAAGGGATTGGGTGAGGGGGTCCCCTCAGTGCAGCGAGGTCCCCGCCGCCTCTCAGCTGAGGGGGGAGACAAGGCCCTGCATAAGATGGGTCCTGGTGGGGGCAAAGCCAAGGCACTGGGTGGGGCTGGCAGTGGGGGCAAGGGCTCAGCAGGCGGCAGCGGGAGCAAGCGACGGCTGAGCAGTGAAGACAGCTCCTTGGAGCTGGATCTGGCAGAGATGAGCCTGGATGACAGCAGCCTGGCCTTGGGTGCCGAGGCCAGCACCTTTGGTGGATTCCCTGAGAGCCCTCCACCTTGTCCTCTCCCTGTTGGCCCCCGAGGTCCTTCCACCTTCCTTCCTGACCCTTCAGATACCTATGAAGATGATGGTGGTGTGTACTTCTCAGAAGGGCCTGAGCCTTCCATAGCTTCTGCTGGCCCCTCTAGCCTACTCCCCAGAGAGGTCTGTACCAGGGACGACCTCCCTTCCACAGATGAGAGTGGCAACGGTCTCTCAAAGACCAAAGAGGCAGCCCCTACAGTTGGAGAGGAGGATGATGACTACCAGGCATATTATATGAATGCCCAGGACGGGGCTGGGGGCGAGGAGGAGAAGGCCGAGGGCGGGGCTGGGGAAGAGCATGACCTGTTTGCCGGGCTGAAGCCACTGGAACAGGAGAGCCGCATGGAGGTGAGGGGACACTGAGGGAACTGAGGTAGAGAGGGCCCGGTGCTCTTTAGCCACAGCTGGGAGGGGCCATCTGGCTGTAGTTGGGAGTATCAGGATATTTGCATGACTGTTAAAATCCTGTAGCAGGCTAACTGGCCTCCCTGGCTATAGTCCATTGTTTTTACTGCTTCCATATTGGTTTTTCTGGAATGTTTTTGTATCACTTCCCTGCTTTAAACTCTTCAGTGGTTTCCCATTGCTCTTAGGATAAAAGCGAAGATCCTTGGCATGATGTGTAAGGCTCCATTTGATGTGGCCTTTGCCTGCTTCTCCAGCCTCATCTAGCTACTGTGTCCCATATATTCCAGTCAGCTGAACCACTCCTGAAGCTTGCCATGGTCTTTCTTGCATCCTTACTTTTGCACAGACTGGCCTTTCTGCCTCGAATGCCTTTCCCTCACCTTGCCTGGTTAGCTCTTGCTCCTTTTTTGGGTCTCAGAGAGCCTAGAAATTTCGTCCTCCGGGAAGCCTTCCCTGATACTGCTCCTCTGCCTCACCTCCTCTGTCTGCTGTCCTGACTTTTCCCAGTAGTAGCTGGCATCACATTGTCTTGTGTGTATGTGTCTGTCTCTCTAACCAGACTGTGAGATCCTATGGCATACTCAGGACCAGCATAGGGCCCCAGCATATAGCAAGTGCTCAAGGAATGTTTTCTGAGTGAACGTGTTGTCCTGCCCCTGGCAGTGGGGCTTCAATCTGTCTGGTACCGTGTCCTCTCTCCAGGTGTTATTTGCCTGTGCTGAGGCCCTGCATGCGCATGGCTATAGCAGTGAGGCCTCCCGTCTCACTGTGGAGCTTGCCCAGGACCTGCTAGCCAACCCACCCGACCTCAAGGTAGAGCCGCCCCCTGCCAAGGTGAGAGAGACTCCCTTCCGCTACCCTCCCTATTCTCACTTACCCTGGCCCTCCTGTGTCCCACACCAAGTGAGAGCCTCCTTCTACCTCTTATCAAGGTGAGTCAGACACATCTGCTTGCCTTCCTGTGCTTCCCTCCCTAGGGCAAGAAAAACAAGGTATCCACGAGCCGTCAGACCTGGGTGGCTACTAACACCCTAACCAAGGCAGCCTTCCTGTTGACAGTGCTAAGCGAGCGCCCAGAGCACCACAACCTGGCCTTCCGAGTTGGCATGTTTGCCTTGGAGCTGCAGCGGCCCCCAGCTTCTACCAAGGCCTTGGAGGTCAGAGGTTCTAGCTGGGCCTTGTACCTCAGTCTCCCCAGAGCCTTCTACCTTGATCTCCATTGAGGTATTGGAGGTCTGAGCTCCTTCCTGTGACCTCAGGTGAAGCTGGCTTACCAGGAATCTGAGGTGGCTGCCCTGCTCAAGAAGATCCCCCTGGGGCCAAGTGAAATGAGCACCATGCGGTGCCGGGCAGAGGAGCTCCGGGAGGGGACACTCTGTGACTATCGGCCTGTGTTGCCCCTCATGTTGGCCAGTTTCATCTTTGATGTTCTCTGTGCTCCAGGTACGGTGCTGGACTCTACAGCAGGTGGGGAACTAGGGAAGGGGTAGCTTTCTCTAAGGAAGAAGTAAGAGCCCCAAGGCTGTGAATCACCTTTAAGACCCCTCAGGTAGCTTCATGGCTAGGTCGGGGATGATGTGGGTCTTGGCTTCCCTTTCATTCTTTCCCATGACACTTCTGTCTACCTCACCCCTTCTTTCATCCAGTGGTTTCTCCCACGGGTTCCCGACCCCCAAGTCGCAACTGGAACAATGAGATGCCTGGTGATGAGGAACTGGGATTTGAAGCAGCAGTTGCTGCCTTGGGTGAGTCTCTTAGTGTCTCGAAAACACCCATGAGCTAAGCCTGGCCCAGTCCTTGAAAGGTGTGAGACATGGGCCCTGTTCCTGAGGGACTCATATGGTAACGGGAAAGCCGGGATAATGTGCATGAGACCGTCAAGAGTTCAGGGCAAAATCGCGTGCTGTGGGTGTTAGGTGGTGTAAGGGTAGCAAAACAAAAACCTAGAGAAAGGCCTCAGGGAGGTGGTGGGATTTGGAGTGTGGATTAAAAGGTCAGTAAATTCTAGGTAGGGGAACACCGTGAAGAAAGACACAGCAGCAATCATGAGAGTGACACGGCACCCAACTCCCTAAAAGTGGTGGATGCGTGCTGGGTAGGTAGAGTTGCCCAGACCTGTAAGGCCTTGAAAACATCCCAGGGTTTAGGCTGGATGTAACAGGCAATAGGGACCTTCTGTAAATGATGTGGATTAGACCAAGAGAACCCTTTGCCTCACACGCCGGTGGCTGGGGAGCCCTGGTCTGTTTGCCTTTGTTGTTGTGGCAAAACAACCAAACAAACAAACAAACCCACTGGCGTTGAGTTGATTGCAACTCATAGCAACACCATAGGGTTTCCAAGGCTGTAAATCTCTGTTAGCAGACTGCCACATCTTTCTCCCACGGAGCCACTGGTGGTCTCAAACTGCGACTTTTCAGTTAGCAGTGGATTGCTTTAACCACTGTACCACTAGTGCTCCTTGCCACCCTGGCAGCCATGGTCATTTTCCATCCCCATGAGCCCCCCTCCTTCTCACAGGCATGAAGACAACGGTGAGTGAGGCAGAGCATCCCCTCCTGTGTGAGGGCACACGTCGGGAGAAGGGTGACCTGGCATTGGCACTAATGATCACTTATAAGGATGACCAGGCCAAGCTCAAGAAGGTAAGGGACCAAGGTGCTGGGCTTTTGACAGGCAGAGAGACCAATTTTACCACCATTCTCAGGGAGTTTCCAGTACAATGAGAAAAGAGCTTTTCTGCCCATAGGAGTTAAGTGGGGAATCTTGGGACATCTCATAAAGAACAAGAGAAACCAACGATTGTTAAAGGAGTGCTGGGGCATGAGGTGGAAGAGGAGAAACAGAGGGCATAAGGTCATTCATTCATTTCTGTATTTACTGAGTTCCCACGTACTCAGGGCTGTGATAAGTGTTATGGAAGATACTAAGAAACGTAGGCCAGCACCTGTCTTCTAGCAGGTTATCCTATACCAGGCTACCAGTTACCATCAAGTCAACTCTGATTTATGGTAACCCCATGTGTGTCAGAGAAGAATTGTGCTACATAGGGTTTTCAGTGGCTGATTTTTCAGAAGTAGACCAGGCCTTTCTTCTAAGGCACCTCTGGGTGGACTTGAACCTCCAACCTTTTGGTTAACAGCTGAGCATATTAACCATTTGCACCACCCAGGTTATCCAGCATAAGGATGTTTCAAGGAGAAAGGAAGGTCATGGAAGTTGGGAGATAAAGATGCATCCTGTCACTGCTTCTCTGTCCTCCAGATCTTAGATAAACTCTTGGACCGAGAGAGCCAGACCCATAAGCCGCAGACGCTGAGTTCATTCTACTCATCTAGCCGCCCAACCACAGCCAGCCAGAGGTCTCCTTCAAAGCACGGGGGCCCATCTGCCCCAGGGACTCTGCAGCCACTAACCTCAGGCTCTACAGGGCCTGCTCAGCCAGGGAGTGTGGCAGGGGCTGGGCCAGGCCCCACTGAGGGCTTCACAGAGAAGAATGTGCCTGGTGAGGTGGGGGCATTGGGCAGGGGGATGAATGGTATGGGGCCATGTTGGGGTGCCTTTCCTGGGCTCATCCCAATGTCCTATTTTTTTTTTTTTTTTTACCTAGAGAGTTCCCCACATTCTCCCTGTGAGGGTCTCCCATCTGAGGCAGCTTTGGCCCCAAGGCCAGAGGGGAAGGTTCCAAGCCGCCTGGCGCTTGGCAGTCGCGGAGGCTACAATGGACGGGGCTGGGGCTCCCCAGGGCGGCCTAAGAAGAAGCACACAGGTATGGCAGCCACTGGGATGGCATGGAGGCAAGGGTATTCCTGAAGGCTGAAGTCTGGTAGTTCTCCTGACTTCTGGGACTGACCTGTCTTGGGGGGGTTAGGCATGGCCAGCATTGACAGCAGTGCCCCTGAAACAACATCGGATAGCTCTCCTACCCTAAGCCGGAGGCCACTTCGAGGGGGCTGGGCCCCCACGTCCTGGGGTCGAGGACAGGACAGTGACAGCATTAGCAGCTCTTCCTCGGACTCTCTGGGCTCCTCATCCTCCAGTGGAAGTCGCCGGGCCAGTGCCAGTGGAGGGGCCCGGGCCAAGACGGTTGAAGTTGGCAGGTCGGTAGGAAGAAATACTCTGATCTGGTCTATTCTCAGAGCCGCATCCTTAGTATAATATAACCCAACCATTATCCCCGTAATGTCCTCATCTACCCTGGTCCTTCCTTATCTACCCAGACAGACACCTATTTCAGAAAAACCCCAACCCCCGTCCCTACCCCATTGCCCCTTCAGGTACAAGGGCCGCCGCCCCGAGAGTCATGCCCCTCATGTACCCAATCAGCCATCAGAGGCAGCTGCACACTTCTACTTCGAACTGGCGAAGACGGTGCTGATCAAGGCAGGGGGCAACAGCAGCACTTCCATTTTCACACATCCATCTTCCTCAGGGGGCCACCAGGGTCCTCACCGCAACCTGCACCTTTGCGCCTTCGAGATTGGGCTTTATGCCCTTGGCCTGCACAACTTTGTTTCTCCCAACTGGCTCTCACGTACCTATTCTTCCCACGTTTCCTGGATTACAGGTACATCCAGTGTCTTGATGTGGGTATGGGAGGGGGATTACAAATGGAAATAGGAGACTTGTCTCTGTGTAGTTACTGATGTGATAGAAGAGATCATTCTGACTCTCCCGTGGTGCCCAGGCTAAACCCACTCTGGTCTCCTCTCCTCTCCCCAAAGGCCAGGCAATGGAGATTGGCAGTGCAGCCCTGACTATCCTGGTAGAATGCTGGGATGGACACCTGACGCCCCCTGAGGTTGCATCCCTGGCCGACAGGGCATCACGAGCACGAGACTCCAATATGGTGAGGGCAGCAGCGGAGCTGGCCCTCAGCTGCCTGCCTCATGCCCATGCATTGAACCCCAACGAGATCCAGCGGGCCCTAGTGCAGTGCAAGGAGCAGGTATCTGTACAGGAAATCTGGGGACCTGCTTCGGGGCATCTGGGGAGGGGAGGTTAGACATTGGGAAAACTAAGGGCCCCGCCCTTGATCCTCATATCCTGGAATTTACGGACTACCCAGTTTGTCCTCTGCTGGTGACACTTTACGTATTAGTGTGCTTTCACATCCACTAAGATTAGTATTATCCCTAGTTTACAGATAAGGATGAAGGTAATCACCCAGGATGTGATGCTTCGGGTAGGCCTCAGGGAGATAATGGGACTTGGGTGGGAGGGGGTGGTTAAAACTAGTTTGGAACTGCAACTATGACCAGGATCTTGATTCCTAGTAGTCAGCAAGTACCTCTCCAGTATCTGTATGAAGCACTCACTGCTCTAACTCTGGCTCTGAGCATTGGCCCTGACCTCTGATGCCTCCCTGGGAACTAACCAACTCTGAGGGAGACGTTACAATGTCATCTAGAAGTGTCCTTGAGGTGTGTTAGGTAAAGGCCATCCCCCTTATCCCTCTGTGTTTCTCTCTTCTAGGATAACCTGATGTTGGAGAAGGCCTGCATGGCAGTGGAAGAGGCGGCTAAGGGCGGGGGCGTGTACCCCGAAGTGTTGTTTGAGGTTGCTCACCAGTGGTTCTGGCTATATGAGCAAACAGCAGGTGGCTCATCCACAGCCCGAGAAGGGGCTGCAAACTGTAGTGCCAGTGGGATCAGGGCAGCTGGGGAGGCTGGGCGGGGGCTGCCTGAGGGCAGGGGGGGCCCAGGGACTGAGCCGGTTACAGTGGCGGCAGCAGCAGTGACAGCAGCAGCCACAGTGGTGCCAGTCATCTCGGTGGGGTCCAGTTTATATCCAGGTCCGGGACTGGGGCACGGCCACTCCCCTGGCCTGCACCCCTACACCGCTCTGCAGCCCCACCTGCCCTGCAGCCCTCAGTACCTCACCCACCCAGCTCACCCGGCCCACCCCATGCCTCATATGCCCCGGCCTGCCGTCTTCCCTGTGCCCAGCTCTGCATACCCACAGGTGAGACCAGTGTTCTGGGGGGTGGGGCACATGGGGGCGGGAGTAGGCACTCTGGGAAAACAGTAGAGTCCCAGAGTCCTGGTGGGGTGTGGGAGTCTGGGGGGTCCAGCCCAACTAAGATGGAAATGTCAGGACACCCAGTTGTGGGCCGATGCGGGAGAGCCACACCTTAGTATAACTCGTGTCTTCCATCTCTTCCTCCCCCTTCCTCTAGGGTGTGCATCCTGCATTCCTGGGGGCTCAGTACCCTTACTCAGTGACTCCCCCCTCACTTACTGCCACTGCTGTGTCTTTCCCCGTCCCTTCCATGGCACCCATCACAGTACATCCCTACCACACAGAGCCAGGGCTCCCACTGCCCACCAGTGTGGCCTGTGAGTTGTGGGGACAGGGAGCAGGTGAATGGAGGGGAGGTAAATGGGGCAGGGGCGGTGGGAGGCAATCTTCTCTGTCCCTGTTTGGGCTCTGAGTTCCTCACAAGGCTTTTATCCCACCCCTAGTGAGCAGTGTCCATCCAGCTTCCACGTTTCCGGCCATCCAGGGTGCCTCGCTGCCCGCCCTGACCACACAGCCCAGCCCTCTGGTGAGTGGGGGTTTTCCACCACCCGAGGAGGAGACGCACAGCCAACCTGTCAACCCACACAGCTTACATCACCTGCACGCTGCCTACCGTGTTGGTGAGTAGGGGTCCCTTTCTGTTGCTACCCATTTGTGCCAGAGGCTCTTCAGTGCCTTCCCCTAGCCCCCTGCCAATAGCTCTTAATTTGTTTACTGTGGGGTCAGGTACCAGGTTTGGGTAGAGGATGAAGAGATGCCTACCCTTCTCTCCCAGGAATGCTGGCACTGGAAATGCTGGGCCGCCGGGCACACAACGATCACCCCAACAACTTCTCCCGCTCCCCCCCCTACACTGATGATGTCAAATGGTTGCTGGGGCTGGCAGCAAAGCTGGGTAACACCTCCCCTCCCCAGGACCATTGTCCCCCCCTCACCTGCTCCCCCCAACTTCCTATCCCAGACCTCCTTCCTAGCTCTTGCTGAGTTGAGGCCTTGGTCGGGTATGTGAGCGTGCGCGGGGGGCGGGGGGTTACCTCAGCTCCTGGGGTGGAGGGAGGCTCTCTGCCAGGCCAGAGCTGAGAGAAAAGTTGGGTCCCTAGGGCAGAGGTGGCCACCCCCGTCTCATGCCCCTCCCCCCTGCCCCCCAGGAGTGAACTACGTGCACCAGTTCTGTGTGGGGGCAGCCAAGGGGGTGCTGAGCCCGTTTGTGCTGCAGGAGATCGTCATGGAGACGCTGCAGCGGCTGAGCCCCGCTCATGCCCACAACCACCTGCGTGCCCCGGCCTTCCACCAACTGGTGCAGCGTTGCCAGCAGGCATACATGCAGGTGACGACCCAGGAAGTATGGAGCAGGGTGGAGCACCTTCTGGGCAGTCATGGACCAGATCACCCAGCATGCAGGGGTGAGGGGCCTGGTCCTGTGCTTGGTGGCTCATCCTCCACATGTCCTCCTCCAGTACATCCACCACCGCCTGATTCACCTGACCCCTGCCGACTACGACGACTTTGTGAACGCGATCCGCAGTGCCCGCAGCGCCTTCTGCCTGACACCCATGGGCATGATGCAGTTCAACGACATCCTGCAGAACCTCAAGCGCAGCAAACAGACCAAGGAGCTGTGGCAGCGGGTCTCGCTCGAGATGACCACCTTCTCCCCCTGAGTCTGGCTCCTCCAGAGCCCTATACAGGGACACAGGCCTGTGGCTGTGGGGGCCCCTCACACAGGGGGAGTGAATCTTGGCTGGACAGATCATCCCCACTCACTTCCCCGGTAGCCCAGACTGGCAGCTGCTCTTGGGCTGTAGCTTGGGGCCAAGATGTCTCAGACCCTAGAAGCTTAGGGTTGGGCGAGACAGCCCTGTCTGGGAGGGGGCGTTGGGTGGCCTCTGGTATTTATTTGGCATTTATAAATATATAAACTCCTTTTTTTACTCTAGTCTGCCTTGGCCTCTCCCTTCTTTCCCTCCATTGCAGGTGGAACCTTGAACCAAGGGTAAAGAGCCTGACACTTGGTTTAATTTTTTCCCACCCCAGTGAGGCAAACAAAACAGAAAAATAAGGATGTTTATTAAGCACATTTGTAGCCCACAGCTAGGGCTCATATTCAGCTCTATGAGCCACTGTCCGACCTCATCCCCATTCAATATGAATGACATTAGTGAGGCCAGGCCACAGGTAGATCCCATTGCCTGACTAAAGGGGCCACAGCATGGGGTCCCTCCCACAGACGACAGGTATAGATAGGTACACTGCTGGGGATGAAGAGGGAAATCACCGGACTAACACGTTCCTCTACACCCTGCCTGGACCATCTCACCCCTTCCCTCCTCCCCAGACCACGGGGTCAGAGGCGCCTAGTACCGTGATGTGGGGTACCAAGGGAAGCCCCTTTATTAGACCCCAAAGCTATGGGAAAGGGATGCCCTTCCCTTCTCACCCATTCTAGGTCCAGGGGCCACTGAGGTAGACGGGGAAGGGGCCAGGCCACTCTAATCCCCCTTGGGATTCCTGCTTTGGGCTTGTGCCTTAAGGAAGCAGGGGGCTTTTGCTGGCACAAAGACTGGGACATCAGCTCAGACTGGAACGCTGCAGTTCTTCTCGAAGCCACAAGGGCACTGGCTGTCCAAGCCGGCTCAGCAGCTTCGACAGCTCCAAATTGTGGTTCCGGAAAAAATCCGTAAGGAAAAGGCGGGACTGATAGGAGAAAAATGAGGGCACACATGTTAAGGAGTGGGACACAGAATCAGATTTGGAGGTTGAGAGGGATGCCCTGCCCCAGGCACGCACTTACCTCACTGTCCATATCTGGGTACCTCCGGCCTTTGCTCTTTCCTAGACAGCGAGTCTTGCCACCTTCAAGTCCCTGGCACCAGAATCCCTTATCCTCATCAAACCTGCTCATCAGGAAGAGGCCACTAGGTATCAAGGAGAAGAAAACGCAAGCCCCATAAATGCATACCACCCCTGCCAGCCCACATGGACACATGTCTCTCCTTGTAAGACAGGGTAATCCCATGTCTCTTCCAGACAGACACAGTCAACGTGCTTCCCCATTTCCCCCCAAGTACTCCTCCCCTGGGTCATGCTCTCCCACCTGAGGGTCTGTGTGTAGTTCAGAAAGGGCGTGATTCCCAGGAACTTCTGGATGCTCTCCATTGAGGCTGCTGGGTTGGTACGCAGCTCCTGCCCATCCACGATCAGCAACTAAAGAGACAGGGTTGCGATTCTCTCTGCATTCCTTAGAAACCTCTGGGCTGAAGCGAACAGGAAGGGAGGGGGAGCCCCAAGGAGGGTTACTGGGGGACTGTACCTGTCCAGAGGGGTAGTAAGTGAGCCAGCGCTGTAGATGGGTAGAGTAGTGGCCAGGGATCAGACAGCGGCTCTGCAGGGAGCGAAGTGCCAGAGGGGCATGGGAAGAGGCTGAAATCACCTGGTAGAAGGTATAGTTCAGAGCAACTGGATCTCCATGTGCTCGCTGGTGCTGAAGGACAAGGAGCAGGAAGAGAAAGGACTGGTGATTTGATAGAATTATTCTGCCCTTACTCATGGTCTGGTGATCAGACAGCATAGGCACGTCTTCCCAGGGCACTAGGTTAGTTTCCCTACCCTCATCCTTTCTGCCTCTCCAGCAGTCACTGCCCCCTCCCTTAAGCACCAGTGTACCCTAGCCTCAGGCAGACCTGGTACCAGGAGTAGGCCCGGTCGGCAGGGTTGGTGAGCACAGTGATGATCTTGGCTCGTGGTAGAAGGGCAGCCCCCCGCCGTGGTACAACCTCGGAGTCAAAGTAGGTGGCACTTTTTTCAAATAAGAAGTCAGTGCTGGCATTGGAAGGGACAGGGAAGAAGTCCATGTACCTAGGAAGTGGCACAGAGGAGAGACAGAGAAATTTGCAAAGAGGCCAGACATCTGTGATGCCAGAAACCGGAATGGTATTTTTGGGAAGGGAGTGTTTCTCTGAGAAGCATTCAAAGGGGTCTCAGCCTCACCAGTCAATGCCCTTGTGGTAATTAGGGCTGTTGAAGAACTGAATCTCCTCAAAGGTGCTGGGGCTAGGGAAGCTGCTAGTGACAGCTGGGTGCAGGCTCAGGAAGAAGTGAATAGCTGTGGTCCCTAAATGGGAGAGAAGCCAGCTCAACACCATGAACTTGAAGGAGGTGAGAAGATAACCACTCTGGATAGTAAAAACAATGCCAAATTAGAGTGAGAGAAGGAAAGTCTGAGAGAGGCCCAGGGAAGGGTTAAAACAGTGGTGCTCAACCTTGACTGTATTAGAATCACCCATAGATCTTTTAAAAAACTCCACAGATGATTCTGTTCAAACAGTGTTAAGAACCATGGTTTCAAGGAACTAGATTAGCGAGTGGGTGGGACGAGAAGGGAGTTCCTTGGCAAAAGAATCCTCTGGCTTTAAAGCAGGGCAAGAGAAGTTGGCTAAGGGTGATTCACCTGTCTTCTGGGGTCCCACAATGAGGAACTTGGGGAGTCGATCACAGGTTTTCTCCTTGGACCAAATATCTTTGTGCCGCTTGTCATCACAGGGATTCTGAAGGGAAGGCCAAGGATCAGCTAAGGCCTAGTCTCCTCTCCAACCCCCAGTCCCATCCTGTCTCTAGTCTCTCTGAGCTGTACCCTTACCTGCCAAAGGGGGCTTCGCTCCTGAGGGAAGAGTTCAAAGTACTTTCGTGCGAGAGGGACGGGAGGCAGGGTCTGCAGGCGCAGCCGTGTCCAGCACTGGAGGAAGCGCACCAAGCTCTCAAAAGTGTACAAGCCCAGACGGTCATTTCCATAATTGGACAGATGGGTCATAAAGATGCTGATCTGCAAGGGGGTACCTGCATGTCGTATTTGGAGAGCCTACCCTACCTCTGAATGAGCTTTGGGGAGCAAAGGTTCCAGCCTGCAAACATTTTGGGCTTTCTAACCCTATAGCCCTTCCTCCCAGGAGCACCTTACCGGGTTAAGCAGCACCGTCAGAAAGAGCTCTCCACCTCGGATGCTCCGGTCTAGCTCACGAGAACCTCCGGGATACTCATTATAGAAGATTGTGTGAGTGAAGAGGCCACATGTCTGCCGAGGCAGCACCTGGAGGGGAAGAAGAAAGAGGGATAGACGAGATCTGAAAAGTAGAATAAGAAGTAGATGAAAGAGAAAGGTCCTGGGGCACTGGGATTCCCTGGTTTGTAGAGGACTCAGTCTGAAGGTACAGCAATAAACCTCTTGCTACGCGCATTATTACTTTTCACCCCTGAACCCCCTACTGTTATCACGTGGATGAAAACGGACTGGCAGTTGACTGGACATAGGTCAGTGCAGGCTGGAGGCTGTCTGAACGTTGGAGCTTGATTCAAGTTTGCATTGGGAGTCCCTCACCATAATGCCATTATGGATGAAGCCACGGCGGTAGCGGGCGGGGCGGAGATGGGGATACTCCTCAGTGCTGGTCACCTGGATGCCCCACACAGACTTCCAGGCCTCATAGAGTTGCGTGTGGATGGGGTACACGCCCGAGTGGTGGGGGGCCACAGCATACCCAAGATCCGTGGGAATCCCATGTTCCTGGGAATGGCATAGACTCTCACCAGGACCTGGTGAGGTTTGGGGAGTAGCGGGTAAAGAGGGTGGGGACGCCTCCACAGAAAGAAAAATGGAAGGGTAGGGAGAGGGCATCCCATTAGGGGAGGGTGAAAAAGGGAGCACCATCCTGGGGAGAGACGCCGGCGGAGGGAGCGGGGCCTCACCGGGGCGCAGGGAGCGGGGCCTCACCGGGGCGCAAGGAGCGGGGCCTCACCAGGGCGAACTGCCTGTTGAGCCTCATCTGGCCAGCCAGCACGGAGCGGTTGTGGAACAGGTGCGGCTGCATGTGGCTCCACATGTGGGGGAACCACCAGAAGTCCCTGCGGTGCTTCAGCAGCATGGCGTCCCCTGCGTCCTCCTCCTCTGTGCCTGTGACCACACGCTGACCACTGACCACCCGGACACCGACCACAGCCGGTCAGCCCCGTACCCCCCTCTGCTCTGTAACGTTGACCGTTTCCCATGCCCAGGACACTACTGACCCCTACCCACCGAAGACTTCCCATCTGCTCCACCGCCAACCTGCCCCCAGCAAACCGTAACCCAGATTCACACCCACCACTTGCTCCTCACGCCAGCCTGACCCCAAACCATACCCCTTTCTCAACTCGTCTGCCTAGGAAGTTGGACAGTGAAGGGGCAGACCAAACTAAACCCGACAATGCTGAAAGAGCAGGGGAACGTGCTCACCAGTATGATAGAACTTGCCCGAGAAGCCCAAGTTGAAGGTGAAGTTGGGGACTAAGGTCCTGAGTTTGTTCTGGGTGTTCAACAGGGCCTGGGAAGGGTAGCAGGGACATGAGAAATCAGGACAGAGCAGACTGAGCAGGAGGAAAACGAGTAGTGCTCTTCCCGCCTAGGAAGGACAGGGAGCGTAGCTACAAGCAGCTCAGAATCAAGGAAGCGAGTCTGACACAACAGCTTGAAACAGCTTCTAAGGAAAAGAAATTCGAGTCACGAAAAACGAACACTGACCTCAACATCAGCCACCTTCATGCGGGTACCTTCCTTGCCCACAAAGATGTCATCGATGTCTACCAAGATGTAGCGGTCAAGGTCCAGGCAGAGGCGCTTGCCAGTGAGGTACCCAACAGCATCAACGAAGACAAGTTTGTGGAGCCAGAAGGAAAGGCCATGGCCGAAGAGCACCCGCTGGATGCCATCATGCAGTCCCAGGTCCTGTACCACAGTGGGAAGTCGGGTCCGGCGAGGCACTGGTCCTGGCACGGGGAGTTCAGCTGGCTGGAGGCTGGCAAGAAGCACTGGTTCATAGGTGCTATGGTTGGATTGGAAGATGGTCCAGTCGTCACCAGGCAGTGGCCCAGGCTCCAGGCGGCTAGGGCGTGTGAGATGCAGTAGCGGGGCAGAAGGGTTGACTTGGTAGTCTCGGAGCCCCAAATTTGAGTGTAGAAAAAGGGGAAAGCCCTTGAGCTGGGCACTCAGTAGGCTGTGCTCGTGGGCTCGGAAAAAGCCAATGATGCCCACACCATACTCCACACAGTAACGGTCTAGCAGTTCCCGACTCCAGGCATCCAGATTGACATACTTGAGCAAGTTCTCATAAATGACCAAGACATAGCGGCCACGGGTATGATCAGTCAGTGTAGGCATGTCCCCTCGGCCAGGTGCCAGCTCAGTGCTGTAACGAAAACGACTAGACTCCAAGATGGCCACAATCTCCTGCCCTAGCTGTGAGTATGCACTCTCCACAAACACAAGGACCACGGGTTCAGTTCGAGCTGTCTCTGGAGGCCTAGGGGGCCGAGGTGGGACTGGAGGCCTTGCAGGGCCAGGGCCAGCTGCCCCACCACTGCTACAGTCTCCCAAGGGCAAGGGCAAGGGTTCCTTGGCTTTGGGGCTTGTAGACACATAGTAAGCCAGGAAGCCCATAGAGCCCAGACTGAAAGCGATCAGCAGCAGTATGAGGCGGTGCAGTTCCAGCTGCCGAGCTGGGCGTACCACCTTCCACAGCTGTAGCATGGCGGGGGAGGGGAGGCAGGGAATGGGACCACCTCAGGGGATGGCAGGTAGGAGTTCTATAAGCTGAGGCTCTCTTGGGAGGATAGAAGGATGGAAAAATAGGGGAAAGGGATTCCCTCAGGGTCAGTTCCCTGAAGAGATGGAGACAAGTCCCCTCAGTATAAGACAGGGGAGGTAGAAGGGGTAGGACAGGGCAATTGGACACAGTCCACTGGTTTCAGGTCACCATGGCCCCTTGGCCCATGGCTTCAGGCTGCAAATCTGGCCAGGCTCCAGCCTAAGCCCTGGCTGAGCTCCTCACATCAGAAGTCAGCGAAGTTCACAATGTCTGCCCCCACTATCTGAAAGACAGAGAAATTGATGGGTTACTTCTCCCCTTGAAATTGTGTCATTAATCCACTTCCCCCGTCACCCTATCTCTCTTACCTCCTGCTCACTAGATGATCTGTTCTCCAAAAACAAGCTCCTGTAGAAGAACACAAGCTGAGTCTCATACTGTTGTTTCACAGCTCATTCCCTTCCTTAGAATACTGTCCAAATTCTCCTCCCTGAGCTAAGATCTTAGCTGGAGCAAGTATAGTTAAGTATAATTAAGAGGACAAATCTATCAACAAGTGGCCAAACAGCCCAGGATGCTGAAAATAAAACTGCTCCAAAAGAAGTTCCCAGCCCCTAAGAAGCTGGCCAGCCAGCAGGGGTTCTGCTCTTTCTGTGAGAAAGGGACGGAAAGCCCCAAAAATCCTGTGCTCCAACGAAATATCAGATAAGAGAAAACTCATGAGCTTGTTTATCTTCCTCATCAATCTCCATATCACAGCCTAACAGCACTAACGAATTTGTAGTCAGGTGGACACTATGGTGGGGGAAAGAGAGATGCCAGCAGATAATCATTCTATTGGCTTCCAAACTCAGAACTTAGGGACTCTCTTTTCTGTTGCTTGTGAAAAAGTACTCACTTCTTGCCCTTCACCTGAAACCCCTGTGAATGATGTAGCAGTCTGCTTGAAAACCCTGGGCGGGGGAGGGGGGCAGTTCTACCCTGTCCTATAGGGTTGCTAGGAGTTGGAATCGATGTGATGGAAATGGGTTTGGTTTTCTTTGGCCCTTCACCTCACCTATGCCAGTGTCAGGAGAGAAGATAATAATGGAGCTCCATAGCAGGTCACGTCACTGGGATCTGAGGAAAGCCAGAGAGCTGAATTCAGAGTCCCTCTCCCTGTCTACTCTGGTTCTCCTTCCTAACCTAGCCTAGGAGGTACAGTGAAACCTGTGAGAGCAGGAACTTGATGGGGCTGCCTTGTTTTTCTGGGTCTTGCAAGTTTTCTGCCTTTGACAGGGTGCAGTCTTACCACTTTTCTATCGCTCCTTTTAGTGGAAAATGTTTTAGTTTTCCTTCTGACAGGTTTCCGCCTTACACAGGTTCCAGCTTTTGCAGATTTCACTGTATTATGCTCCCATTTCTGAACAGCTCAGAAGGCTCCCTGAGGTAGCTTAGAGAAACCTGAGGGATTCAGAGTCCTGTTATAAAAACAGAGTAAGTAGGGCTGGGTGACAGAGAACAACAGGCACCAACAAGAGAAATAAGGATAACGTGGTCGGAAAACACAGTTTTAAGAAGACCTAATTTGGGGAACTTTTTTCTTAGACTGCTTTTGGAAACTTTATTGCCACTCTCCCCACCTCAGCCTAGTCAGGTCAGTTGCTGGCAATCCCAGTCTACCACCCTACAAAATTCAGGAGTGATTAGACAGAGACAGGGTCCTAAAGAACTGAAAGAAATTATTTAAGAGTTCAGCTTTGGCCTGGGTAAGGCTAACTGATATGAGAAGACAGCTGGGAAAGAGGATCAAAATGGTGATGGGAAGGGATGAATACTAAGAATTAGAGAAACTCTTTAGGGAAGACACGGTTGTGGGGAGAAATCACTGAGAAGTGGATATTCAGAGTGAGTCACTCATAATGATAGTAATAATAGTACTTAGCATTTTTTGAGAGCTTATTACTTGCCAGACACTCCTCTAATCTCTGTACATACAGTTAATGTAATATACCAGCTCTATTCCATCGGTACTACTATTAATATCCCCATTTCACGTATGAGTAATTTGAGGCCCAGAGAAGCTCAGTAACTTGCACAGGATCACACAGCTAGTCAGTCAGTGGAGAAACTGGGATTCGAAGTCGCGCACTGCATTTTAGCTTCATGCCTAGAAGCAGCAGCGGCAGCATTTCGGGAAGGGGTGCTGAGAGAGGGATTGGGGTAGGTTGTGGGTGGAATGATAAACACTGAAGGAAGAACACTGCTGTGGTGGGGACTATGCGGATGTGCAGGAGGGAGAAACCAAAGGGCCGTCTGGGCCTGGCCTGGGAGAAGGCAACAGTAACAGGGCTGGGCGAAAGCTGGGGGTGTGGGCACTGCGCTGGGGGCGCGGTGCCGAGGGGGAACACGGGCGTGGGGGCTGGCACAGCGGGAATCATGGATGGAGGAGCTCCACTGAGGGCGACTACGGGGTCACAGGTGGATATGAAAAGCGCGCCGGGCGCGGAACATTAGAGGGGCGCGCTGAGGAAAGTCTGGGGTGACACCCAGGCAGGCAGCGGGCTGGAAGAGCCCCGAGGGGAGGACGGAGCCCCGCACCGAGGGGACGAGCTGAGGGGGCCAAGGCAACTAAGAGGGAGGCTCGTGGAAAGACACAGGGCGACGGGCGCGCTGGGCCGCACGGGCGACCCCGCGGGTGGTTACGCTGGCAACACTAGGGGGAGGTCTGTCAAGGGAGGAACTGAGGGCGACAGGGGATGGGGGCCACGCTCTGAGCGCGGAGTTCTCCTCAAGGGCTGCTCACCCGGCGGACTGGGCGGCGTCCCCGCTGTCCCCGGGCTCCGCCGCGTCCCGGGGCTGCCCGGCTTCCCGGCTCTCGGGGCCTTGGGCCGCGTCGCCGCGGCTCCGCCATCTCGAGCGAACCTCTGCCGCAGCCGGACTCAACCACCGCTCCCGCCGGGGGGAGGCGGCGCGCTGCCGATCGCAGGAGCCGCTCGGATCCTCGCCGGCCCCGGGCCTGGCAGCCGCGCGGCCGAGACGCCGGGGCGTCGAACGGCCCTCCGCAGCGCGCAGCCGAGCCGCGGCCTCCGGGACGGCGGGCTCCGCGCCCGCCCGCAGAGGCACCCCCTTCCTCCCCGCCCGGTGGTACAGTCCGGCGAGCGTCGGCGCCGCGGCTCCGGGAGCAGGGGCGGGCCCAGCGTGCGGGCTCGTCCACTCAGCCCTGGGGAGAGGGAGGCGGGCCAGCCCATTGCGGAGCGAGGGGGAAGGCGGGCCGGCCCATTGCGGAGCGAGGGGGCGCGGAGGGGCCTCGGCCGCGGGCAGGGCACAGGGGACCCCGCAGCCCACCTCTTCAGTGGGCTACAGCCTTCCTCCCCTCCCCACCCCAAACTCGCCTCAGCAGCCAGGAGTGCGGGCTGGAGGCTAAGGATTTATGAGGACGTCTTACTCTACAAAGGGCCCAAAGGGCGTGAGAGAAGGCGCACCCCTCCACGTTGAAGCCGTGTAACCCAGGCTGCCAAAATCTAAGCCCCTGGCCGTAAGCTTCCAACAGTAGTAACACAACAGACTGTTTAAAGGTTATTTTATTAAATATCTTCCGTTCAAGGTTTCATTGTAACAAAGCTATGAAGGGTCTACCAACATTCAGAACAAACACTATTTTTAAATTATTTCTATGTCACCATGCAAAAATTCTGCATCAAATGCCTTCCATTTCCTGTTTAAAAGGTGATTTTTTTTTTTTTTAATTGTCTATTGTCTACAGATGCTGACATTAGCCCCAGAAGAGGAATAAGAATGCTAAGACATGGGGCTGGAGCAGCCATATGAAGCGATGGGTCTCAACTCTAAGACCATTTGTCTTCAAGCCAGCAAAATCAAACCCCGTGGTGAAGGTGTCTGCGTGCTGGCGCTGCAGGCTGCTGGGCAGGAAAGGGACAGGGCCCAGGGGCTGGGGCATGCATGAGGTGCTCGGAGGAGCCTGGCCAAATCCAGGCACCAGCACCTGTGAGTCTGCTCTTGTCTTGGCTGGCTCCAAGATAAACCTGTAGCTTTGCCTCTTTCCCCAGCTCCAGTGCCTCCTGGAGGTAGTCCAGGGAGCTGGGGACTACATACCTTTCCCCCAAAGTGCAGATATTTGTGCAGACAACTCTGAACAGTTGTTCTTGGGAAACCAAGGCCATGACCAATCGCACCTCCATTCTCTTCTCTGTTACGTGCTTAGAGCATAGATCTTTCCCTCCTGGAATGGAACTCTTTGAGCACAGAGAGGGACAACGAATGTAGGGGCCATGGCTTCGACCACCTCTTTTGGGGACATGCAAGTGGGAGTAGGGTGATGCCCATGCAGATTGTCCAGCAGTAAGTCTATAGTCCATCAGTGAAGAGGCCTCTTTAAAGAGGACACCTGTTGTTTTTGCCAGAGCAGTCAGGTCAATCTCAGACAGGAACAGAGATGGACGTGCAGCAAGGGAAGAGGAAAAGGGAGGCAGCCCTGAGGGCAGCCTGAATGCATAGAAACAACCACCACCTCTAATCCCACTGCCTCACTCCTCCCATCCCACAGGGGCACTTGGTAGAGGGCCCAGGTCCAAGTGAGGGTCAGCACAGGGACCACCACCATGAAAAGGCAAGACAAAGATGGTCCAAGTCAGCACAAAAACAGAACTGCCCAACGCGTCAAGGAGAGGCCTGGCCAGGGCCTGGCTCTCTCCTTGCTAAGTTATAAGAAAACAAACATGAAGCAAAGCGGCAACCCCTCCCCTTCCCTGCAAGGGTCCAGGCCTCAGTATCAGGGCCCGCGTGCATTGTGCATCCTATAGAAATGGATGAGTAAGTGAGTGCATGTCAGACTAACGCGAGGTTTCTCATCGGCTTCGGTGCGGACACACTTCTGCAGCACCAATTCTCTTCCCGTCTACACTACACGGAACAGTACAGCAACGTCCGGGCCCTCAGTCCTGAGGCCACTGCATCTCAGCTGCCTCTGTAGCAGGCTGGGAGCTCTGCATCCTCTCCCAAGCTGGTCTGACGGCCACAATGTTCTCATCGGCCTCATTCTAGACACCCATGCAAGTTCTGAAGAAGTCCATTCCTACACCTGGGGCAGGCGGGCCACATCGGGGGCTGCAATCACACCATGGCCCCGAAGCTCTGTCAGAGTTCTTGCCTGGTCCCCCTGAGTCCATGGGGGCCAGAGGCTGAGTGTGCCTCTCTTCTGGGCTGGTAGGTGAGCCCACTGCTCATGCCAGGATGGGCGTCACACAAACTCCTGCCTTCTTGCCAGCCCAAGGGCTATCGGTGGTTTCAAAACACATCATGGTACGGATTCCTTTTTTTTTTTTTTCAAACAATCTTTTTTTCTTTTCTTAAATGTAAAAAACACCTCGGTACAGCAGAGACAGACACGAAGGGCGGGCGGGAGGGCTGCATGCAGGGGCGTGCATTGGCTGCTGCCGCTTTGTAATTTAATTGTTTTAAACCTCAAACGAACAGGACTGCCGCTGTCACTCAGGCCCTCCAGAGCCACTGGCTGCGAAGGTTCGACCTCCAGCTGGGATCTCCTAATGCCCCTGTCAAACAGGACAGAATGTGGTAACGAAACAGGACACTGGGCACACAGAACAGTTCCAAGCCGGCCCGAGAAGGGGCGGATGGGGAGAAACTAGTGTTTAAATGTAACACTGCCTCACAACTGCTCAGCATTCACCAAGGGCTTTATCATATTTAATCCTCACAACCACTCAATGAAGTAGGCACCACGCTTTCCGTCTTTTCGAGATAAGGAAACTGAGGCTTAGGGAGGGGAAATAACCAGCCCAGAGTCACTCCATCTGGAGTCATGGAAAGGGACTCAAGTCTGTCTGACCATACTGCCCAGGCCTCACAGAATGGCCCACACTTTCTCCTCCCATGCTACCTCCTGCCCTCCTCTTCCTCCTCTGATCCCACCTGTCCCAGCCCTGCCCCCAGGTGCACCTGTGGCTGAGCTCACTGCAGCGGTGCGGCAGGGGCCCCTGAGCAGTGGTAGTGGACATTGAGCCACTTGCCATCCCGGCGGTGCCAGACCCGAGTCTCCTCCGACTGGCTGGTGCGAGGCCGGCCCTGCCCATCGATGTACTGGGTGAGGCGGATATAGGCGATGCAAGCAGCGTCCTCTCCGATGACGTGAACGTGTGGGTTCAGGATGGTGGTGTGGATGGGCTTGCTGTTCTTGGAGAGGACTGCAGGGGGCAGGGCAGGGCAGGGTAGGTAGGAGGGATATCAGGCCTGGAGACCTGCATCTTCCCCCCACCTCCTACTTTGAAGGCTCGCCCTCTTTCCAGCAACCATTCCTAGAGTCTCCAAGTCTCCCCATACGCCCTCTAGAGGCAAGACACCCCATCACACCGGTCTCCAAATTTATGCAAAAGGAAGAGACAGGTGGGTGAGGAGGATGGCAGCAGCTACTATTTTAATTAGATATTGTGTCTAATTAGTTCACATGCACACGCTGTAGTCCTTGGTCGTTATTATTTTCATTATAAGATAAAGAAATAGGCTCAAGGAGGTGAAATAATTAGCCCAAATCATACAATATTTGAACTCAGGATCATCTGACTCCAACTGAAGCCTGTGGTCTTTCTACTTTGCCAGGCTGATGCTTGTATCTCGTAAGCGTTTTGCTTGCTCCCAATTAGGGTGCACAGCAAAATCATGAACTTCAATTAGTCAAAACTGACTTGTGATGAAAAAAAAAAGGGGAGGGACACCAAAGTTAAAATATTCAAGAGACCCGAAAACATCAAGCTCAGGATATGCCCTGGGTTCCCAGGGTCCTCTGGCAGAAAGGCAAGAGAAGTTGGATTGCTGTTATCAGAACACACTGTGCAAATGGTGCTGCTTTTATTGAGATTCACATTTTAGTTCAATTTAAGTGTTAAGACAGAAGCCACATGACACCTTCCTTAGAGCTTTCCTGAGCTCTGGAATTGCTTTTGGCTCACAAAATTACTTAGAGTCTAGGGTTTCCATCTGCAGCTGACCGGTGCAGTGGGTGGTCATCAGTGGAGAAAACAGTGATAAAATGAAACTCAGGGCAGGATGGGGAAGGATAGAGAAAAAGACGAAAAAAAAAAAAAAATTGAAGGAGAGGGTCTTGGAAGGAAGAAAACGGGTGATGGCGGCAGGGTTGGAGGCAATCATTCAGCTTCCTCTTATCCCCTGGGGCTTCTAAGAATTGTCCAGAGTGCCTCCTCTCTACCCCAGGACTCCTGCACCCCTTGATATTCAGGAGGAGCCTAGCCACCACTCCTGAGCTCACAAATCACCAACGGTGCCCTGTTACTTGCTTACACATCCTTATCCTGGTTTTAATGTCCTCTACTGTGAAACCTGCAGACACACAGTTTCATTATTACTTTCTGAGACCATCTCAACCTAATCTCAAATGGTTTCCAGTCCTTTACTGAAGCTGATGGTGGCGGCTGCCCTGCTGTGAGGCAGCTGCAAACTCAGGCAGCTTTAGTGGGATCTGGAGCTGTGCCTTCGAAAGGGATCTTTAAGACCATTGTCAGAGCACAGGGAGTAAGCACACAGACCAGGGGCGCAATAGGCAGGTAAAATAATGGGGAAGCAGGCAACTGGGAAGAGGAGAAGGTGAACGGGGACAGAGGCAAAGGGGTAGAAGGGGCAGGCAGGAGTATATCAGCAGCACGAACCCACTCACGATTCTCAAAGTAAAACTTATGGAAATCCATCCCTTCCACCAGGTTGCCAAGGGCCTCAGGCTCAAAGGAAGTGAGGCCAGGATCGCAAATCTTCCTGCAGAAAAAAAAAAAAAAAGCAGCCGGTCAGGTTCCTATGGGGGTTACTTGCCTTCCTTCCTTGTCAGTGGCATTTGTCCCATAGCGGCAGGCTCGCTGTGTGCCAGGCCACACAAGACAGTCAAGGTCTTAGGGGGGCTGCCTCTGGGTCACTCAGCCCAGTGCTTTCTGCCCACAGCCGGGACACCAGGGATGAGCTCGATCACAGCGTATCTACCTAGAAGAGCTCCCAGCCTAGGGGCCTGGTGTTTAATGCAGGCACCCTGTGCCCAAGGCCCAGCTTTCTCTTCTCCAGGGTCCCAGCTACTTTCTAGGAGCAAGGAAGGCCTTGAGTAGCAACTTGCATCTCTAGAAAATGCATTTCTACTCACGTGTAGGCCTCAAAGTCCCCATTGTTGATAGCCTCAATCAGCTGTTCTGTGATCTTAATGATCTCCTGTTTTCGCACTGTGGGGAGAAAATCCAGCAATTTACCTTTGTGGGACTGGAGAAGTTTCCAAGGGTCAGACAGCCCACCCCGGTCCTTCAAAGAGTTCTCTGCGATTCCTTTGACAAAGACATTCTTCTTCTCTAAGACCCTTTGCAAAAGAGTGAGCCCACTCTTCTCTCCACCACCCCCCGCCCACACTGGTGTCAGTAGAGCCAATGGTCCCCTCCTTCTGAAGCCCACCCATTTGTTCTCTGGCCCTCGCCTCCCTCTCCATCAACAACCAGGTCTCAGCAAACACTCTTGTCTCTAACAGCTGAGGGGCCTGGCACATCATGAACACTCTACCAGAGCCTATGTATTGCATCCCTAGCAGGCCCTGCCTCTTCAAGAAGCCATTTCCACTACCTACTTACTTCTCCCACCCAAAGGGGCTCAGTCAGGTCTCAGTTACAGCACCCCACCCAGCCCTCACTCAGGGGTCCAGAACCTAGCCAGGGATGAGAGGTCCAAAAGGAGGAGCAGAGCCCTAGGAAGGATGCGACAGTCTCTTCACCCTGCCCATCTCCTCCACAGGGTTACAGGGCTTTCCTGGGATAAAGGATCTTGGAACTATAAGAACTCTTCTCTTGACAGCCTCTGCCTAGAGAGATGGCTCCGTTTACCCCAGACAAGCTTTGGCACGGCTATAAATCTCATACCAGCTCTCATACCAGGATGTGTCCCTCAGGAAAACCAAGGCAAGGCTCAGACTGACAGGCAGGCAGAGTTAGGGTGCCCTAAGAGCCCTCCACCCCCTTCCCAAGCCAAGGGACTGCTGGTGACATCCTGCACTCGTGGGCAGCTCACTTACAGGGAGCGCCACTATTAGCAGAGGGCACCACCAGGGGTAGGGAGGGCTCGGACTGAGCTCGGGCTAACCCTGAAAGCAGCCCCAGGCTGGCCCAGGAGACAAGCCCTTCCTCACAGGAGCGAGGCTGCAAGACAAATGCAAGCATTAGAACAGAACCACCACAGCACGGCCTGGCCTGCACAGCCAAGGAGCACAGCCGGGAGGGAGTCGCACAGCCAAAGGTACAGCCAGGAAGAGGCCTCACAGCCATCAGCACCATCAGGTGGCAGTTCCAGATGAGAAAACAGCAGATTAGGGGAACCGATAAGCTCTACCCATATTCTAAAGGGGAAAGCAGGTGTGTGCGTGCATGCGTGCGCACACACACACGCACATGCACACGCATGCCCACATGTGCACATCCCTCTCCAGCCCCACCAAACCCGTCTGGAGGACCTGACTGGGGCCCTATGGGTGAAGAGGATTGTGTTTAGAAACTCTAAAAGGATTGATTGATGGTGGGAGGAAAAGCAGCAGACAAAGGCACCCTATATCAGATGTTACTCTGGCAAGACATCTAGTATTTTCTACTACATCTTTTGTTTTCCACCACAACACTAGGAGGTAGGTACATTTTATTCCCCCTTTACAGATAAGGAAATTGAAGCTCTGGGAAGTGAAGCTACGTCATACATTTTTGCAGGTAGTGTGGCCGGGATTTGAACTCAGGGCTGTCTCACCCTAAACAACATCCTCTTACTCATGATATTATTCTGAGCCTCAGGAAACATCACATCCCGAAGTGTGTCTGTTCTCGCATTCTCACCATTGTCCTCCCCTCACCCCCAACCCAGGACCTGACTTCCAACTCCGCCCTTCCTCCTGGCTCAGTGCTGAGGCATTGCCCATGGCACTTCCCAGTGGCTTTCCACTCCCTCCCTCCATGCCACGTTTTTCTACCCACTCCGCTTCTGTTTTCTGGGCCCCAGTCTCAGGGGCCACTGGCCAATCTGCCCCCCAACCAGGATTAACAGTGCCTCCAAACGGCTCCCCCACCCCTGCAGAGGCCATGCTCCCAAAGCTTACTAAGACGGGCAGCTGGGCTGGGCTGACAGCATTGGTGGGGGTCCCTGACGGGCTTCAGGACGAGCCAGGGAGACGGAAGCCAGAATGTGCCTCCCTCACACTTACTGGCTGAGGAGCAGAGAGAAGGCTGGGGCTGCATGCCTGCAGAGGGGGCTGTTCTGTCCCGGGAGCTCCGTCCTTCAGGCACCGAGCTGCCATTCCCAGTGCGGAGCGGGGCAGCTAGCCAGCCAGGGCAGGGCAGGGCAAGGCAGAGCAGCCAAAACAAACAGAACAAGGCAGGTGAGCGAGCAAGCCGGACAGGACCCGAGCCCATGGTGCTGCAGAGCTGGGGCCAAGGTGACGCCTCAGGCTGCTGTGGACACTGGACCACATCCCACGCCGCTGCCTCTGCCAGAGAGGCCTCCCAGCTGACAGCCCCAGGAGGGTGCAAGGGCCCGGGCTTGTGGCTTCCAGAGGAGCCTCAAAACAGTCTGTACAAGGACTCCTGCTCCTGGGGAAGATGTTCTACATGTTCACAAGGTCGAGAGCCCAGCAGTGAAGGTGCCTCTGCCAGCACGGAACTGAATTTATCTGACCTTAACCCCAGCAGCCCTGGAGGCACTATTCTTTACTGCCTTATAAATGTAGGCTTGCTATTTTTTTGGTTCCGAAAGGTTTGGTGTCCCCCTATTGCCCCTGGATCTGCTCTCTCAGCTCTGTCCTACACTGTTCCTCCATCTTTTCTGAAAGCTTTGTCTAAGGTCACTTATTAGAGCAGAGGAAGTAATCCCAAGAGGCCAAACCAAAGTGAGGAGTCCCAGGGGCCTGGACTGCCATTCCCTTCCACACGCCCCGGTGCACTGGCCAGCTCCAAGCTTAGGCTGGTCCTCCTAACAGGAACAGTAGGATTGCAGCCAAATGTGGCTTGACAGACATCAGAGTCCCTACTCCATCACACTTGCCAAGACCTTATGGCTACGGTGACCAACTCATCCCAGTTTGCCTAGAACTGCTCTGGTTTTAAAACGGCAAGTTTTGCATCAATTTAAAATTGACAGCACCTGGCCTAGAAGATGGTGTCCAGAGAGGCAAGGGATGGATTCCACATCCCAGGAATTCCCTCAGTCCCGGGAAAACTGGGACAACTGGTCATCCCACTTGTGACTCACAACTATGGGCTACTTTTGCAGGGATTCGAGACGCCCCTGTTCTGGGATGTCGTATCACTATTAGCAACAGAAACAGTTATCTGAGTCCTGGCCACTGAACAGGCTCAGGAAAAGCCCCAGTTTGGCTATTCTAGACTTAGGGTCAAAGAAGAGACGTCTCTTACTCAATCCAGCAGCATCAAACAGGGGCCTCACATCTTGGCCTACAGAAAGCAGCTTTTATGCCAAGCTCTCTCCTGGGGAATATGGGGAGCCACCATTCCCAATTCCTGGGGCAGACAAGGCAGGTGCCTCATTGTAACCAAGGTACTTGGGTCACTACTGGGGTCCCTTCCCACAAAAGGCCCAGAACCTACCTTTGAGGTCCTCATCTTCTGTGGTGGTGTTGCAGCTCTCTGTGGAGCCCTGTAGGTCAAAAAGAACATATTCCTATTCGCTTGGGCCCTTGGCAACTGGGGGAGCCAAGCACAACAAAAGCAGAGTATGGGTTCCTATAGGATGTACAAGGAGGAATCAGAAAGTTCTACTTCTACCCTTTCCATCTGACTCCTAAGATTAAAAGTCTGGATTCCCAAGCCCCCTCACAAGACTGTTTCATCCAACCAGTTCCTTGAGGCAAAATCTAGAGTCATCTCTGTTCTTCTTTCTCTATTTCCCTACATCCCAATTATCCAATCTAAAATTAAGTCTGTCCATTCTACCTCCAAAATAAACCTGGGTCATACCTATTCTAATTGCACGCTACAATTCAAGTCCAAACTACCATCATCTTGTACTTGAATTACAACAACAGGTTCCTGGTCTCCTTGCTTCAACTCTGGGCTCCTCCCTAGCTCATCCCAGTAACATGGCCAGAGCAATTTTTTAAAAGCGTAAATCAGATTGTATTACTCCCTTGCTTAGAACTGCTGGTGGCTTCTCACTTACGCTAGAATAAAATGCAAGCTCCTACCAGGCCCCACAGAGCAGGCTCTGCCTGCTCCTCCAACCGCATCACCCTCCCACCACTCTGCCCCTTGCTTACCATGCTGTTAGCTCTGCTTGGTATCTTCTCTTCCTCACACATACCAAGCCTCTGCACCTGCCTGGGGCACTCGGCCCCCGAGTTTGCCTGGCTGCCTCCTTCCCACTGTTTAGTTTTTAGCTCAAGTATCGCCTCCTGAGAGGCCTTTCCTGGACCCCTTAATTAAGGGCCCTGGACACTGTCTATCGCTTTACTTTGTACCATTTCTCCACAGCACTTATCACCATTGGATTTTATCTTATTTGATTATTACTTCATGTTCTGTCTCCCCCTGCCCCCACCTAAACTGTCCCTGTGGACAAGGACTTTGTCTTGTCACCTCTGTAAACCAGAGCCATGGACGTTGTTTGGGCTCAGTAAATATTTACTAAATGGTAATGAAAATGAGACAACTGAGGGCATAAAAGGGTGGGGCAGTGGAGAATGCTCTAGGGTCTGATTATATCCTTGCCTCTGTTTCTTTAGTTGTTTACTCTCATTTCAACTTCACAGTTCATGGACGACAGTTCTGTTGTTATCCCTGATTTACCAATCAAGAAACTGAGGTGCAGAGGGGTTAAGTGACTTGCTCAGCACCACAGGGCCAGGATTCAAACTCAGGCCTGTCTGACCACAGAGACTGAGCTTGGAGTCACTAAATATAATGCCCTTCCTAGGAGGGTAGCAACAAATAGGCACACACTACCCCCAGCCTAGACTGCAAACACCTCGATCTTGGGGTGCGGCCTGTAGGCTGCCAACCACAGGACCTATCACCCCCATGACCCAGCCTGCCTGTTTCCTGCTGACCTGGAAGGAAGGGGATGGCTCAGGAGCCACTCACCTTGATCCCATCTGTAGCATTGTGCACCACGGTGGTTTGTGGCTCCTGTGAGAGAAGATGAGAATTATCCCCTGGACTTGGGGACAGACCTACATACAGCTCTCCCCTGAGGGACCCTGTCCTCCACCTGGTACTCCCGTAGACCTGATGATAACCACTGAGGCCTGGCCATCAGCTATTCCCACAAAATATTCTTTCTCAGTTGGGGTCAAAGGTGGCTGGGAAGCCCTGGATTTAAGGGATGGCGCTTGCTGGTAAGAAGGAGAGGCCTGGCACTCAGTGGATTCAAATGCCAGGGAAGCCAAGAGGACAAGGCTGTGGTTCCTGACTCATGCTGGTTCTGGTGTTCTTTCTCTGAGAGCAGGGGGTGTCCCAGGGGGCAAGTACACTGGAGGAGCTATGGAACTGTGGGCACAGGCTGGGCCCTGCCAACAGTGTTCATCAGGGAATGTGTGGGAGGCAGGGACAAGGGAGAGCGAAGACCCGGGTATGCCCCTCAGCAAACTGAGTCCAGGGAGCTGCCAGCTTTACCCACCTTCTGCCTTCCCCAGCGTTCCTGTCCCTACAGCACCATGTGAGGCACCATGAGGGTCCGCAGGAAGTAAAGGAGTAGCAGGCACGGTGACGCCACCCCCTCCTTCTACTCATCCCCTTGCTCACTCTCCAGCTACTGGAGCAGACGGACCCCTGAGCCCACAGAGCTCCGGGAAGAGTCCAGGAAGAACTCAGACAGCACAGGGCTCACTAGAAATCCAGAGACCTCCATACCATCCAGAGGTGGGGGCCACGGCCCTCCTCTCGCTCCTGGCTTTGCAAAGGAAAGGCTAAAATAAGTTTTACCAGGAGGCCTCCAAGAACCGATGGTCCCGAGACAGCTTCTACCCTCTCCTTGTATAAGCAACTCACCGTCCCAGCCCACACAGCAGACCCTTTAGGGCCCCCTGCCTGGGGCTGGGAGATTCAGCTGAGAGCCCTGATCACTCTTTCCCCCCAACAGTGAAAGGAGCGGGAGCAGCAGTCTGCCATGCAGGAAGGGACATGGCCAAGCGGGACAATGAAGGGGACGGGTCCTCAGGGGCAGTACGCAAAGCTGCCTGCTCTACAGGGACTGAAAAGGGAAAAGGCTGAGGAAGCCCGGGGAGGGGAGACAAGAGGAGAAAGAGGGAAGAAGCAGGAGGCAGCCAGGGGCAGAGGCGGAGAAGCTGTAGTCAGGAGGTACCATGGCCGTCTGCAAGGGCGCGGGCTCTTGGGCTGGGTTTACGAGACTGTTTTTGTTGTTGCTCTGTGGCTGAGACAAGAAAACAGATGGTTTAGTTCCTCCAGAGTCACCAAAGCAGCTCAGGTTCGACTCCCAGACCTCCCTTGTCCCCTGGCCTGGCCCAGAGGAGCTAGGCCTGAGGTGGCTTCCATACCACTACGGGAATGGAGCAATGGTTGGAGAGATGAACAGAAGGGGTGGGTTTTGGAGGGACCCAGAGACCTAGCTCTGGAGGCATCCTCAAGGTAGGGCTAGCCCAGAGACTTGTTTTAATGATCTCTCCAGGTGCCATCTCATTGTACAATTAGAATTGACCCGAAGAAAGTCAGGATCTTCTCCCCGCTTCACAGGAAATGTTTATAAGAAAGCAAAGTTCAGAAACTCTGGGTCTCCTGTTGCTCTTTTCAACCTACCACCTGGATTTCCTCCTCCTTAAAAATCCAGTTTGAAGCCTGAACTGAGGAGATAAATGAGAAGAGAGAGAATAACTGGCCGAGGAGATGGTGTCCAGAGAGGCAAGGGATGGAATTCAATGTTGGATACAAAATGTATCCCCTGACCCCAGGGGTCAGAGAGGGCGGTGCTGGTTACCCTTCTGCCTGGCAGAGTGCCAAGGAGGGGACAGATGAGTCCAGGTGGGGGTATGGCTACAGTCCCAGAACCCAGCCCCCAAGAAAGAGTAGGCCACCATTCCTAACAGTAGCAACGAACACCAAAACCAAACCCAGTGCTGTCGAGTCGATTCCGACTCATAGCAACCCTATAGGACAGAGTAGACTGCCCCACAGAGTTTCTAAGGAGTGCCTGGCGGATTTGAACTGCCGACCATTTGGTTAGCAGCTGTAGCACTTAACCACTACGCCACCAGGGTTTCCAACAGCAGCAAGATCCAGGATATATACGTATATATATATATATATATATATATATATTTTTTTATGTATATATATATCCGGCAGAGTCCCCAGGGTAGGGAGTCAGTCGATGTACTCTGCCTCTCACAATTCCCTAACCAGTGCACTCAGGCTCACTGGGGGTCCCAACAGGGTTGGAGGCCACAGAGGAGCAGCCTGATGCCTCTAAGTTCTTCAACAGGCAGAGAAACAAATGTGTGCCTCCTGTCTCTGGCCCGGGCATGGAAAACGATCCTCTGTTATAGCTAGTGCATGCTCTCTCCTAGCTGTCCAGCCTGTCCTACTTCTTCTTGTCCAGAGGTCTCTTTTATGGCCCGTTTGGCCACAGCTGAAGCCATCCTCCCTGATCTTCCTGTCAATGGCTGAAATACCCCCAAACCCAGGGCTAAGCATGGAACCTCAAGCCAGGCACCAAATACTAAGAAGACTCCACTGAACTCTGTAGGCTGGAGAAGAGGGGGTCCCAGGAATAGTCGGGATGTGGCTCTAAACTCCCTCAAGCTTTAGCTCTCTTCCATTGCAGCCAGGAAGGAGCAGAGCCCTCCTAGCTCAGCTGCCGATGCTGACCTCCTGTTCAGGGCTGACTGGAGAATGCTGTCCTGCCTGCAAAGCCCAGTTGAGAGAAAGACCCTGCAGGGCGTGAGGACCTCAGGGTGCCCATGAACCTGCCATATCTGCAGAGGGCTGGGATGTCACCCACGTGGCCCCAGCTGTGGTTTTAATGGATGGTTTCATAATGACTCAGACTGCTATGTGCCCTCTGGTGTCCTGTGTCCCATGAGAAAGAAGATGTGTTCGCTTGACACTTGAGTCTTTCAGCAGTTCCTGCCAGGGCTGGGTGGGAAGGATGAAACGTGGGGCACAGCCTGACAAGGGCACTCACACAGGGGAAAAGGCCAGGATGGCACGACTCAGAGCCACGAGCCTACAACCAGCTTATCTGCCCACCACACCGATGCCCACTGGCCACAGGTCTGTAGGAAGAGGCTGCCTGTGCCAGAGAGCTGGGGCTCTTCTCTGGAGTGACAGTGAATGTGGGGCCCTCCCTGAGCTTGCCGCCTGGCCCCAAGTCTATGCCAGCTTCACTTCCTGCCCTGGGCTGCTGGGAGCCGTTGACCTCCGCAGCAGGGGGTGCCGCACCACATATTCCAAGGCCCATTCTGTAGGCCACCATGTGACCTTGGGCAATGGCCCCCGTCTGGCAGGACAGGCCACAGCTGCCCACACAGGACAGACATGCAGTGAGGATGAGTGGAGCACACGCACACGGCAGAATGGGCTTGCGTGGCTGGCAGGCGCGTGCAGGCAGCATGGAGTGGGCGGATGGGTGGGCAGGCAAGGCTCACCATTAGGTGCACGCTGGAACTCGACTTCCTTTTCTGGACACATCACAGCAAAAGGGAAAGAGAAGGGGAAAGAGGAGGTAAGAAGAGAAGCACAGAGATGCTGCAGATTAGTGCACCCGTGTGGGCTCTGTGCCGGGGGAGGCAAGAGTGGAAGGAGGAGTCCAGCACCAGAGCGGTTAACACAGCAACTAGGCACACACAGCCCTCCAGACCCAGGAGAGGAAAGACTCCTTTGCTGTCAGGGTCACGAACACAGATTTAGTATATCCTGAGATGGGCCAGAGAGAGCTCAGAGAGAGCTTCTTAAGGAGATTAGGTCACAAGTCTATGAGGGTAGGTAATGCTATACTGCAAATTTTCAGGTTTGGGTTATAAAGCTCACTCACATATAAGTTATTTATTTTCTCTCAGTAGTAGGTCTGTCTGGAATTTGAGTAAGCAGCTACCAGGTAAATGGCAAAAGCTACTACAGCCTACATATTTTTTAAAGGCATATACTTAAAAGCAAAGCAACAGTTATTTTAAGACACACACACATATATATATATAAAGCTACTGTAAGTCGTCCTTGGCTTTAATACATCTGACTTCTGAACCTAGACTTTTACACTGCACCCTTAAAGTGCTTTTCGGATAACACTTCCAGCTTCAGAAAATCAGCTGATAAACAGTTACATTTTGGCATATCTTTGTTGTCAGTATGGTCGTGCTTGTTTACAGGATTTGAAGGCTTTATTGCATTTTGCCATTAGTGGGAAAATGGAAAAATAAGAGTGTTGGTGATTAAAAGTGCAGGTCTTGAGACAGATGTAAATCCTGAGGAATGCTGAGAATAGTGAATTTTTTAGCTTCAATTTGATGCTCACTGGACCTTATGTCCAGATGTGAAACACCAGCACATAATTAAAGTCACATGATGCATTGACAATGTGTCTCAGAAGACTGTCTAACAGGTGAAGGGTAATTAAGAATTTTAAAATCAGCCCTCTGAGAGACAGAAACTCCCCTTGGAATGTTCTATCTACTTTCTGACTTCTGCAAATTTAACAACATCCAACAAACACTTACTGGGGGCTGTTCTAGACACTGGGATATAGTAATGAACATACCAGGTAAATGTTCCTATGTTCAAGGAGCTTACATTCTACTTTAGAAGATGTTTGGGGAGTATATTATATTCAAAAGAAGGAGACTACAATATTTAAAAGAATGACCTAGATTTAAAGAGAAGCTTAAATATAATTCGGTATTGTCTGAGTTAACCTTTCATATATACCCACATACAAGATTTTATTTCCAAAGCATCCTTCCGATAAGAAGGAGGTACCTTACATTCATACATGTACTTGTCCCTTTATCCAACTAGTCTATTAATTTCTTGAGGGAAGGTCTATATCTTTGTAATCTCACAGTATCCAGCAAAACACCTTAAAGTGAGTACATAATCAACAACATGTGTTGAGTTGAATGGTTAGCAGACTCTGGTTTTTCCCCAGGCTAAAGGATAGAACAGGTTTCTAACCTGCCCTGAGTCCTAGCCATCAAAGCTCTTTTGGGGGACTGGCCAGGCTCAGTATTGGCTCTGGTGGCTTTCAGGGGCTTGCTGTCAAAGGCCATCACAGGTGGCCTTCCCCTGGACCTTACATTACACAGAAGACTTTCCAGCTGCCTGCTCGGGAACTTTGGCTTGTCAACCTAATAGAGAATATGTTCCCAACTTCCTCGTTGCAGGTTTACTTTTTCCTAAACTGTCCTGCATGAAAACCCTATACAATCCCTTTCCAGTCAAAGATATTTTCCCAGGTCAGTAAAAATCTAAAACCCAACCCATTGCCGTCAAGTCGATTCTAACTCATAGCGACCCTATAGGACAGGGTAGAACTGCGCCATGGAGTCTCCACGGAGTACCTGCTGGATTCAAACTGCTGACCTTTTGGTCAGCAGCCATAGCTCTTAACACTATGCCAGCAGGGTTTCCTCCCAGGTCAGTGGGTGACTTTAAACTTCTCTCTTCTGTCTTCCTTTCAGGTTTCTGCCCTCAGCCACACATAGCTGGACTCCTTCTCAGCCAGCACAAGGCCAGCACTGCTGAAATACCCAATCATTTTTAAAGACCTACAGCTTACTTTTATTTAAATTTTTAAACTTTATTTAAAAATTAAACAAATGAGACAAATTAGAAAGCGGTTCAAGACTCCTTTGAGTTATTAAACAAATACTCAAACAGTGCTTAAGGAAAAAAAACTACATCCTTTCCTTCCTTTCTCTCTCTAGTGTTCCTTTATCTTTCTTCTTTTTTTTAAAGATTAGCAGACTGCACAAGATGTCCTAAGCTAGGAGCCTCTTACGACTTGAGAGTTTGTAGCATCTTAAGACTTGTCCTCCCAAGTGGCTCTCAGTAATTCCACAGATCCTGGGTCACTGGCATCTACCTTCAAAGAAACCTAAACAGAACCTGAAGTCCTCAAATTAAAGGAAACAAGTTAAGCGAGGTACTCAAACCAGTGTTAATATTTCTAGCACCTTGTAGAGTCTGAACAGTGAGAAAGAAATCTCCCTTTGAACATTTAAAAAAACACACAAACAAAAACCCCTGTTGCTGTGTTCCCCCTGGTACCCCACGTCCCATGAGAAAGAAGACACAGTCACTTGAGTTTTTCAGCTGCTCCCCATAAGGGCTGGATGGGCGAAAGGGACGTAAGGGCTAGGTTCCCCACATACGTTCTCATTTAAAACCTTTTATTGATTCTGACTCATAGCGACCCTATAGGATAGAGCAGAACTGCCCCATGGGGTCTCCAATCTTCACAGAAGTGGACTGCCACATTTTTCTCCCTTGGTGGGTTAGCAGCTGAGTGCTTAACCACTATGTCACCATGGCTTCTTGAACACTTAGGCAGCAGGAAATCGGGGAGGAAAGATGATCTACAAAGGATTCAGGATGCCCAAAGCTCAGTATGCTCTGAGCAGCGTCACAGGTCAGAACACAGACCATCACCTGAGCTTTCAAGAGAGCACAGAAAGGCTAAACCGCACATCTTGCTCTGCCCTCCCTCTTTTTCCTTGACACTTCCATTCCACCATGCCATTGTTATACGTATGTTCCTGTTACTTTATAAGCAATTCAGAAAACAGAGAAGAGAGGGGAGAAAACCACTCACAATGCTATTACCCTTATCAGTCTTTTTTTTCCTATGCAATTAAAAAACACTATCCGCCAGGCGCTCCTTGGAAACTCTGCGGGGGGCAGTTCTACTCTGTCCTATAGGGTCGCTATGAGTCGGAATTGACTCGATGGCACTGGGTGGTTGGGTTATTATTATAAGGTACAAGTTTACGCCTTGCTTTTAAAATAAGTAGCATTTTTATTATAAAATTAATACGTACTCTAGGTGAAAACTATAGAAAAATGTATGAAAGAAAATAAGTCTCCCAAATTCCCATCACCAGTGAAATTACTATAACACTTCAGTGGATTTTCTTCCAATTCTTTTTCTATCCATGTATTTTATACTGAATACGTAAATACTAACACATTGTTTTTTAAAAAAAATTTGGACTATACTGTATGTACTACTTTCTATCTCACTTTTCCACTTAACAGAAAACATTTTCGCACGTCACTATTAGACACTATGGAAAATCACTTTGCAATGATTTGTTAAATGGATTTCCCAAAATTATGTCATCACTCCCTTATTATCTTTTTAGATTGTCTCAAGCTTTTTACTGTCACAAATGATGTTACACTGAACATCTTCATGCTTTCAGTTTTTCTGTATTTTGAATGATTTCTTTGGGAGAAATTCCCAGAGGCAGAACTACAGGGTCAAAAAAGGTAGGAATATTTTTATGGCTTTTGACACACAAACCACTTTAGAAAGGCTTGTGCCAATTCACACTACCAGCGGTGAAGGCAGAGTAAAAAACGGCACCTCATTTCAACTTGTATTTCTTTTTTTCCCCCTCGACTGGCATTTCTTTGCAATTTTCCCACATTTGTTAACCAGTTCTACTTCCTCTTTCTCAGATTATAGTTCATCTTTTTTGATCATTTATGTGCTGGATTTTAGGAGAGATTCTTACTTATTAGAAAGAGTTCTTTCTGTAAAAGTAATATTCACCCCTCCTATCATACCTGCTGTGAATATTTCCTTCAGCCTATCTGCTGTTGGCCTTTTAATTTTGGTTGGCCATTCCCTTCTTAAATGCCTGCTTCTTGGCTTCTGGTTCCACCACTATACTAAAACTCTTTTCTCAAAATGCACAGCATAAAACTCATATTTACAGAGCACATGTAAGGGGCAGACTCAGGCTGCTGTGTTCTCCTTGGTGTCCTGTGTCCCCTGAGAAAGGAGATCTATTTACTTGAGTCTTTCAGCTGCTCCCCATAAGCACTGAATGATGGAAAGAGGAAGTAATGGCTGGCTTCCCATATGTGTTCTAATTTAAAACATTTTATCTATGATGGAAAAATTGGGGAACGGATAAGGGGATCACTGAACAACACGGCAAACGTTAATTCATGTCACTAAACTGTATACGTGAAGACTGTTGAAATGGCCAATATTTTCTCACCTATATATACTATAATTTAAAAAAGAATTTTTTTTTTTTTAAATCTAATAATTCTGTTTTCCAGCTCTTATCCATCTCAGCTTCCCTTAAGACCTGACAATGTTGTACATGTTGGTTCTACCCCCACGTCTGAGTTCCTTCTCCATTTCTCTTGCTGACACTTCTTCTTCGTGTAGCCCAAGAACAACTGATAACCCCAAATTCTGTCTTTGCCAGGCTCTTAAACCTTCACGGGCTTTAGATTCATTTGATGGCAGGGTGGAGGCTTACTAACAACCACAGATTCTGGCTCTCACAGAGGCTTCCTGAATCTGAGTTCCAGGCTGGACCCTGAGGTCTTATGCATTTTTCACTAGCTACTTAGGCAAATCCTACATGTCTGGGCCTGGTGCTAATTTTTGAGACCAGCACCTAGAAAGTTCTGTTAAAGATGAGGCCTCAAGGGCGCCTTTATCCATCCCCTTTCCCCTCCATCTCAGGTCCTCTCTTCTGCACTCACTCTTTCTGTCAGCCATATACACAGTTACGGTGAAGCTGATTCCAACTCAGAGAGACCTGATGTGTGTGAGGGCAGAACTGTGCTCCGCAGGGTTTTCCATGGCTGACAGGAAGAACTGCCAGGCTTTTCTTCCCAGACATCTCTGGGTGGACTCAAGCCTCCAACCTTTTGGTTAGCAGCCAAGTGTATTCGCCACTTGCCCCACCCAGGGACTCCTTCAGCCACAGAGAAGCTAATCAAGTTCCCAGAATCATCACGCTGTTCAGACCTGTGTATCTTCACATGCACTATCCCCTCTGCCTGCAGTATGCTTCCCTCGCCTCTCCCCCACTTAACCTGGCAAAACCCAACCAGCCCATCAAACGCACAGGCCACCTCCTTCAGGCAGACTTCCTGTTCTGGTTCCGATGTTCCTCCGGTCCCTGACCTGCACACACCTCCCTCAGAAAACTCTAGTCTGGTGCTTCCCTGCTTTCTCCCACTGTGAACACCTCAAAGGCATAGATTATGTCTTCCCAGTGCCTGCAGCACAGTAGGCATCTAATAAATGCTGGCCGAGTGAATAAACTCATGTGGTTCACTCATGTGATTCCCAAACCTACATCTTTAGTGCGGACCTCCTCCCTGGGCTACCAGCAGGTACCTTCCAGGGCCTCTAAAGACAGCTCAACCCAGACAGTCTACCTTTCTCTCAATCTTAACACGAAACTCCTCCTCCCACCCAATCGGCATGCTTTCATAAACTACTCCCACTTCTAGCTGAAGTACCACCATTCTTCCAACATTCTAGGCTAGAAAGATTGTCATTAGCCTCAACGGATCTTTTTTTTAATCCCCCCATATTCAATGTGAACTTCCTTTGACACATCTCTAACAAATGATATTCCCAGCATTCTTGGGTACAGCTGGACCAGTTGCTTGCAGGCAGTACCTGTTATGATTGGCTGTGCTCTCCTGGTGGTTAAGTATTTTGAACATGATCCCTTTCTGTCTCTAGTCACCTCTTCTCTCCATCCTACACCCCGATTACAACAGCTCCTAATTGATACCTTCCTGTCTAGTTCCTCCCTCTTGCATTCACCCTCGCACCCTTAGCCAAATCTTCCTAAAAACATCACTCTAAGCACAGCCTCCCTGCTCACAGCATCTCCCATGGCCTAACCCACAAACCTGCAGTTCCTCTGCTGGACAGACCTATCCAGCTGCATTTTTCATACCCTTCCTTCACATACCCCATGTTCCAGTTAAGCAGAGAACATCAATACATATCACAAAATCCTAAAAATATTTTTTGTTGCTTTTGAATTCTAATCTAATTAAAAATTAAACTTAAGTGAGTTATACATATTTATTTTAAAGAGCACGTCTAAGAGTACAAAGTAAAAAATAAAAGGTGCATCACCCTGCATTGCCTTCACCTCCAATCCCATTCCCTAGAAGTAATCATTGACTTGGTTCAAATCTTCCCACTTCCCTTAAGCTTTCTCCAATAAATGTTTCCCCATAAGCTTCTTGGACTGACTCATCACATGTAGGGTCAACAACCATATGCCATTTACAGCTTCAGTGATTTCAAGTTTGGCCATGTTTCTCTTCAATTAACCTTGAAGCCTCCTAAGACTAGATGAAAACTACATGTCCTCGTATCCTTCTTTTGTGTGTTCCTCAGAGCTTAGCTCAGCTTGGGCCTCTGGAAGGCACTTACTAAATACTTTGTAAAGAATTGACTGACTCTGGATTTTCCCTCCAGTAAAAATATTCACAGTCTCTCTCCAACTAAACCTGCTCCCTTCTTCTAACATGGCTGTACCTGATGAGCTCATGCTTGTCAAGCCCAGCTCCACGTCAGCAGGGCGTGTGCGGAGCTCAAGCTCCGCTCCTGGGGGCAGAGGTACACAGAAGCAGGCAAGCAGAGAGAATGGGGGGAGGAGGAAGGGTGGGAGAAGGTGAGGGGCACACGTGTGTATCTCAGCTGTGAATGCAAGATTCTGGGGAAAAGCCCAATTTAAACTTTCGTTGGTGTTTCAAAGCTTTGAAATTCTCTATGGTGTAAATGGGCAGGCTTCAAGACAGTATGAACTGTTACCCAATGCCCCAGCCCCATCCCCTTTCTGCTCCAAAGCAGCCACAGAACACCTTGGCCCTCAGTCCAGGTAGCCCCCCCTTCTCCTCTGCCTTGGCTGAGCAGCTGCTCCCTCTAGGGCTTCCTGTGGTTGCTGCAGGCTCCTGGTCCCTCCTCTCGCTCTAGTCCTACAGGAAACACTTCCTCATCAAACGGGAATGTGTCCTAATGTACTCTGTCTCTTGCCTATCTCTGAGGAGTCTATGTCTCAAGAAAGCTTAAGACACTTTCACACAGCAGTGTCTGAGCTGGATCTGGAGGTGCTTCGGGGGCAAGTAAAAAGGCCAAGAGGGTAGTGGCTTCAGGTTCTAGGCCCTGTACCCTGAGCCAACCAGGCAAACTTTGCTCTTATTTCACGAAAAGCATTTGTTGCTTTAAAAAAAGGAGAAAGGGGGTAACAAAATGACCTAAAAAAAACCCAGAGAGTCAAGCCCTAGAGATGAGCACATGTCTGGAAGTCAGGTTCAGGATTTAGCTCTATAATTTGGATCACTTCTCGAGTCCTTCTGAGCCAAGTAGGTTCGGGAGAACACCTCTCCCTTCTTCCCTCTCAGGCCAGTGGAACCTGCTGTTTTGAGGCACAAAGACTCTGGTTTATAGCAGAATAGCAAGGATAGGAAGGTTCCCAGGGAAAGGGGGGAAGGTGGGGCCGAGAATTCTCCATGGTGACTGTTGGCAGAGACAGACACCAAGCTCTGGAAGGAGAGGCAAAGGGTCCTACCTTGACACCGCCATCTGACTTCTTGTTCAATAGGCTTTTGGCAGCTGTGAAAACAAAGAGGAAAATCAAGTCTCCTGCATTATAACCTCTCCCCAACCTGAAGTCTGGCAGCCAGATCCTTAAGAGACTGGGTGTCTGACAAGGTGGCCAGACTGCGGTGTCTGGAACCCTTGGGTGAACTCGAGGAACCACAGTGTCTGTCCACCTCTGGAAGAGGCCCTTCCCAGGAGCCCCTCTGCAAGAAGGGCATCTCAAGTGGCACAGGGCCCTCAGGGCAGCACCCAGGATTTCCTGGGTGCCGATGGTCCTCTGCCACAGAAGAGGGCTCGGCTGAAACAGGGACACACTGCACTTAGGAAGAGAAACCTGTGTCTGTTACTAGAGCTGCCTGGGGCACTGGCGACTCTGCCTTCCACAGCTTCCAACCCAAGCCCGGAAGGAGAGTGCCGGGGTGAATGGGTGAGAGCCCATCCCCTAGATGCCAGAGATTCTCAGAATGGCCACGCTGGAAGGATGCAAGACATCTCCTGAGTGTTCTCAAGAAACAGAGCGTCACAGTTTACAAGGAGACCAGACGTGAGGACGACACAGACAGAGACCAGGACCACCTACAGGAGAGTTTCGCCAGGGGACTGAAGCCTTGACTGGGCAGCTCCTTACTAGGTTTACTGGGTCCTATCTCACTGCTCTTTCCCGAGTCCACTCTCTGGCCATGAGCTGGCCTGGGCCCATGACATCAAACAAATTCTAGCCAGGCACAGGGTGAAGCTTATGGCTAATGAGCTCTGTGCTCGCAGACTGGTGACGCCGGCTAGCCACAAAGACCACAGGAGGGCACCTGACAGTAGGTGGGGGGGGGGGTCTGGGAGGCACAGGAGATGGAAACTGCCCAACCATCTGATCCACTTGGACTGCCCTGGGTTTATAACTTAGTTCCACCACTTGCTAGCTGTCTGACCTTGGGTGAGTTACTTAACCTCTCCGAGCCTTGATTTTCTTAGCTATAAAATGAGGATAAAACAGGGCCTAGGTCACTGAGTAGTAGTGGGGATCCAATGGGATCATGCGTGAAAAGCACAGGGCAGAGTGCCTGGCACATAGCAAGTGCTCAGTAAGTGTGAACTGTTGGTATCACTATGCTGCTACCACTCTTTCCTTCGTGTGGCCATTCCCACCCTGAGCTGCGTCCCATCTCTCTCCAGTGGGAATAGGGGTCCTTCCATTACAAGAATCCTGACTCCGAAAATGTCCTTTGGTCCTGTCTCCAGGACCAGGTCCCTATCATGCTGGGGTGATTTGGAACTTACTTTTTTTTAGTGTGCCTGACCACCTACTATCTAAGCGCTTTCCATACATTTACCATATCACCTGGGGAGCTATAAAAAAAAAAAAAAAAAAAAAGGCTTATGCTTCTCCCACCCCCTGGGATCCTGGTTTAATTTGTCGGTGGTGGGGTCCAGGCATCAGGACTTTTCACAAGCTCACAGATCACTGTCCAGTATAGGCAGGGCCTCCGGCCTAAGAGCTCTTAAGCATCACCGTTACTACTCATTACCCCCACTGAACAGATGAGGAAACTAAGGCTGGGAAAGCTGAAAGGAGGTGCTGGGGGCCGGGGCAGGGCCAGGGCCCAAACCCGGGAGCGCTGTCGCCAAAGCTACCACATTCCAGTCTCTCAGACCTGCAAACACCACGAGACGTCACAATTTTGAGGGGCTTGGCTTCCTCTATGGGGTCTGCTGAGGTCTAGTCTTAGCACTGGGCAGCTTCAGGCCACGCCCAGGGCTGTCTCTAGGGGGCCGCCCCCAGTCTGCTGCTGGTCTCTGCAGGCAGGTCGGGCTCTCAGGCTGTCTGGAGGAAAGCTCTCCTGCTGCCCAGCTCCACAACCCCCAGGCCATTGCCTCCTGAGAGTCGGCAAGCGCCCAGCATGCACGGCTGGTTAGAGGGCTTCGTAACACCAATGCGCTTGCAGATGCCAAGTTAGGTGATCCGTCCGGCATGCCCATCTCAGCCCGCAAGCAGGGGACTGGTCTCCCTGGTGAGTGGGCCTGACATGCTGCCCTCCTGGTGGGGTGGCAGGGAGTCGAGACAGGCGGTCAGGGAGGACTCATGCCACGTACCTTGCCCGGCCAGGCCGGCGGCGCTCGCGGCAGGGGAGGCGGGGGCGGAGCTCTGCCTGCCAACTGAGGGGATACAATCTCTCAGTGCACAGAGCTGCCGCAAAGCCACGGGGGCCAGTCAGCAGTGAGCATGCCCCAGCGCGAGGCGCGGAACCCGCTGGCCGCCCACGCACAGCAGGGCCCAGGCGGCGTGGCCAAGCCAGCCCAGCTGGGAGGAGCGGAGGCACCAGAGGGGGCAGGCTGATGAGGCAGGTCTGGGGGCCTGAGAGAACTGGGCTCTGACCGGGCCAAGGGAATGCCACGGCTCCACTTGGTGGATGTGGCTTCAGCTCCCGTCCCACAACTATCTCAGGTGAGTCAACAGGTGAGAGCCTGGTTGGCTGAGAGGCAGGTGTCCTGAGGTAGCCCATCCCTAGCTTAAAGCTGTGAGGAAAGCGAGCCTTACTCTCAGATCTTCCCTGCCTAGGACCTAAATGAAGACGTTATCAGAGAGCAGGGGGCAGAGATGAACCCTTCTCCCTGCCACGCTCAGCAGAAAGACTGGTACTCAGGCCCCACAGAGAGTTCATGGCCCCTGGCCACCACGGTCCCAGCTCCTCAGAGACACAGGCCCCTTTCCCTCCTCAAGGAAGGTGCTAGGAGAGGCAACTTAGATTCTCAGTCCATATTTCAGTGTTCTGAGGGTGTAGAAGCCCAAAAAATGAGCCCTCGGAAAGAAAACAAAGGCTGCTGAAGCAAAAACATTCTAGAAGCCCTGATTTCACCATCAGCCAAGCTGCAAGAGTCCAGGGCTAAGCTGTAACCCCTAACCAAAAAAACAAAACAAAACAAAACAAGCCAGTTACTATCAGGTCGACTCTGACTACTCACGGCTACCCCATGTGTGCAGAGTAAAACTGTCCCCATACGGTTTCATGGCTGTGACCTTTCGGAAGCAGACTGCCAGTATTTTCTTCTGAGGTGCCTCTGGGTGGGTTTGAACCATCAATCTTTTGGTTAGAAGCTAAGTGCTTAACCATTTGTGCCGCCCAGGGACTCCCAAGACATACCCCTAATTGGGGCCGACTCAGAAAATAGCCCAGCTCAGGCCTAAGAAGATACACTGGTGCTCTTCCTCCTTGCTTACACCTGTAGACACCTCTTTCCATAGAAGCTTCTAGAGACAGCTTCCGTCCTCATTGTCCCAGAGTCAGAGCAGAAGAGGTCATCCTGGAATGATTCCTCTGACCTGGGATGGAATGAGCTCAAGGCCCAGACAAGCGCTCGGCAACAAGGAGGAGGTTCTTTAGGAATGTGTGAAAGTCTTTTATCCTAACAGCCTGATTTCCTGATACCAGGGTACTGATTTCCTGAAATGGGGTGGGGTGGGGGTGGAGGGCTGATGTGGAGGCCACAGGAAGGGGCCCGTGCTATTAATTCCCAGGCTGAAAGAAAAGAGTAGTCTGTCTTCACATTTCTTTGACTCAAAAAGCAGGGATGACAAATCACCGTTCCAGGGTCAGCGCAGAAATACCCTTGAGCACCCTTTAGAAAAGTTCTTAAATCAAGAAAGCAGAAGCTGCAAGTAGTTAGGCGACAAGAAGCACAACGTGGGGCTACAGCTCCATCTCTAACAGAGGCAGCAGCCAGGCCTCCTGTTCTCATTTGTGAGAGGTAAATCCAGAGCCACAAGCCCACGTTTACCGGCACCCACAACAAAAGGAAGTCCCAAGCCAGGGTCCCAGGGCCTCCTATCCAGTCCTGATGTCTCCAGAGCCCTGGGGCTTGCTGGCAAGAGCTCATGAAGCCTAGGGTCTTCTCACCTACAGCCTCCTCAGAGCCAGGGCTCTTGGGTTACCCAGAACTAGCACAGACCAGTCCACTGGGACTCAAGTTCAAGGGAACAACCTCTACCCAGAGGTAGCTAGCACCCCCACACAGTCCCATTTCCATGACAATGCAGAGGGAAATTCTCATTACCAGAATGAGAGAAGGGGGGCCCCTGAACTAAAACAGCAAAGTGGGTGGGGGGTAGGGGTGGGAGTGAAACCAGGGGAAATGGCTAGCTGGGAAAGACCTCTCTGTCTTCAGTCCTGATGTTAATCTTTTCCTCACAGAAAATCTACGGGAGCTTCCCAATTGAGGGCAAACAACAATGGGAGTGGGGGACGGGGGGAGCTGGAGTGTCTTGCATCTTGAAAAGAAATGTCAAGTGTGATTTTCAAGTCTTTGGTCCCAACTCCCTCCATTCCTCATGCAAAGTTCCTTTCCCTCCCTCCTGCAGGTCTCTATTTCTTCACTTTCACAGCTAGTTATCACAGAGAATTCTTTAAGGGCAAATCACTGTAAAAGGTTTAAACACCTGGAATCGTTTTTATTTGTCATTTGCGTGGACATAACGAAGTATGGTTTGTTCCCATCAGCAACTGAATGGTGGAGGCTGAGAAGACTCACTACACCTTATTTTTCTTTTTTCCCAGCACATCCTCGGATACCTTCCCAAAAAACCCAGTGCCTTAGACTGGCTAATATCTCAAAATGCTGCGAGTCTTCAGAGAATTAAATAAGAAATCACAGAGACCAATTGGAGGGTGAGCAGGCTACAACCTATTCCTTTAAGGGGGGTGATTCTAGGGAACAGTATTAATAAATCTGAACCCAAACAAATCTCCCCAGAATCTCAGGTTACAGAATCCAACGGCAGCAGCAGCAGCCTCTCAAATCAGGATCCTCCGTCATCCTGGTCAAGGTGTTGCTCAGACACCCACTGCTGCCTGGGATGGCAACACCCCCCTCCCGATCCACTCACCTTAAAAAAAAAAAAAAAATTTTTTTTTTTTTTCCACCTTAGTAGGGTTAAAATGCACCGCTGGGAAAACATACCTGAAAAATTCCTGGAGACAAGCATGGTCGTGAGGATCGCACCCTGAGGAAAGAGGAGGGTCCCATGAATTCAACCAGACTCTATAATGTGTGGCCTGATCTCGGGCAAAGGCAGCTCCTCACTAGAGCCAGAAGACAGCAAGTTTTGGGGGCCTCCCCCATGTATAACCTTCACAGGTCAGCTCCAGCCAGGAGAGGGGCTCCCTTCTGTGGCAGGGCACGGGGTGCACTGTAAAGGGCATGATGTCAAGATTTTTTGGCCTAGAAGGTGAGACTCACCTTCAGTTTCCTTCGGGCATTGAACTTGCGCAAGCACTCCACAGTCTCCTGACGGTGCATCATGGATGCCACTGTGGATCGTTGCTGGAAACCAAACAGACAGGCCCGTGAATCCTCAGCCCAGACCCTCTGCCCTCCCTGTGTCCCCAGCACTGACAGTGTGCCTAGGATGGGGCTGCACACTAAGCCAGCACCCGCCACCCCAGAGGGCTCCAGAGATAAAATGAGCTCACAGATGTGAAAATGCTTTTAGAGTAAAAGTATTACCCGAAACTCAAGGCTATGTAAGGACAGTGATCTGAACATGAAAACACCACTGATAACTGATGCTAGAAGATGGTGCCCCAGAGAGCATCTAATCCTCCTGGGGAATCAGACAGTATCCTCTGTGTTGTGATGCTCACTCAGTGACTCCTACTGAGTTCCAGACCGAAAGCAGTGACAGAACGGGCAGGGTTCCTGCTCTCTACAGAGAACCATCCTTTCCTCCCAGGAGCCCTTCTCAACACACCTGCACAAGAGCCAGAAGGAAGCTGTGACCTGAGACGCTAAAGATCATGTTAGAAGCTGATGGCTGCCCTGACAGGGAACACAACAGAGAAGCCCTGATGTAGCAGGAGAGTAGTGGGATGCAGACCTCAAATTCTCATAAAAAGACCAGACTTAATGGTCTGACTGAGACTAGAAGGACCCGGGAGGTCATGGTCCCCAGACCTTCTGTTAGCCCAACACAGGAACCATTTCCAAAGCCAACTCTTCAGACAGCAAATGGACTGGACTAAGATAGAAAATGATACTGGAGGAGTGAGCTTCTTGGCTCAAGGAGACACATGAGACTATGCGGGCACCTCCTGTCTGCAGGGGAGATGAGAAGGCAGAGGGGCACAGAAGCTGGCTGAATGGACACAGGAATACAGGGTAGAGAGGAGGGGTGTGCTATCTCATTAGGGGGAGAGCAACTAGGAGTATATAGCAAGGTGTATACAAATTTTTGTATGAGAGACTGACTTGATTTGTAAACTTTCACTTAAAACACAGTAAAAAAAAAATTAAAAAAAAAAAAAGATCACGTTAGAAGGACACTGTTTCTTCGGTGTATCTATGCAGTCTACACTTTCCTCCTCACCCCCAGGCCCTCTCACCACTTTGAAAACAGGCTTCTGTCTCTACCACTGAGACAATGAAACAATGGCCTCCAACTGGCCCAGCTAACAGATTATTTCCCATCTTTATCATGGACACTACAGTGTCTGATTGATCCCTTACTAAAACCTCCTGTTTCTTAGCTTCCGGAGTCCCTGTTCCTAGTCTCCTCCTACCATAGATCTTCTTATTCTCAGTCCCCCCTTGCTGAAGCTTCTACCTCTCCCTGTTGTTAAATGCTGGTGTTTACTAGCCAGCTCTTCTCTTGCTGAAGCAATACAAGCTCACAGCAAGAATGTGATCGGCACAGAAAGCAACCTATTTCTACAGCCTCACCACCATCTGTATAGGGATGACCATAACCTCTACTTCCAATTTTAACTTTTCTAATTTTTTTTTTTTTTAAGACCAGATTTCTTACTGTCCACTGACATCGCCACCTGGAGGTTCCTCAGACCACACACAACATGTACAAAATTAAAATCATCATCTTTTCTCATAAAACAGCTCTTCCTCCTGGATTTCCACTGCCAGTGAAAGGTACAATTCTCCGCTTGGGTAGCCAAGTCAAGACCTCCCTCTTTCACTCCCCAAATCTGCCTGGTCACTAAATCCTTTTGATTCTACCTCCTAAATGTCTCTCGGGTTTGTCTACTCCTTGCCACCCCACCCACTCCCTCATCATGGCTGAATACCTCACGTGGTCTTGCTTAGATAAGTGCGACAGCTTCCTGAGTTTCCTGCCTCCAGCCTCTTTATTTTTCAATTTCATTTTCCAATTCTAGAGCAATCTTTCTTAAACACAAATTTCATTCCTTCTTTAAAAGTCCTAAATGGTTCCCTAGCCTTTGAAAACAAAATCCAAACTCCTTAGGCAGAAACTTGTATGTCGTGGAATCTTTTTTGGCCTCATCTCACATTCCTGCAGTCATACCCTAATCTACAACCAAACTACTTAACATTCCTTAAACACGTCACAGTTTCCATAGCTTCTCACAGTGGCACATGCTAACCTCTGCCTGATGGCTATCACTCTAGGCAACTCCTATTCATCTGCAAGAACCATGTCAGACATGGTCTCGGTGAACATCTAGCTCAGTTGGCATAACATAGTTTGTAGAGTATATGTTCTACATTATATTTTGGTAAGTAGCGTCTGGGGTCTTAAAAGCCTGTGAGCAGCCATCTAGGATACTCCACTGGTCCCACCCTGTATGGAGCAAGGGAGAATGAAGAAAACTAAGGACTAATAGACCTCATCTACCACGGCCTCCACCCGACTGAGTCCAGTACAACTAGATGATGCCTGGCTACCACCACTGACTGCTCTGACAGGGATCACAATAGAGGGTCCCAGATAGAGCTGAAGAAAAATGCAGAACAAAATTCTAACTCAAAAAAAGACCAGACTTACAGGCCTGACAGAGGCTGGAAAAACCCTGAGAATATGGCCCCCCGATACCGTTTCAGCTCACTAACGAAGTCACTCCTGAGGTTCACCCTTCAGCCAAAGATTAGACAGGCCCATAAAACAAAATGGGACTAAAGGGGCACACCAGCCGAGGGGCAAGGACTAGAAGGTAGGAGGGGACAGGAAAGCTGGTAATGGGGAACCCAAGGTCGAGAATGGAGAGTGTTGACATATTGTGGAGTTGTTAACCAATGCCATAAAACAATATGTGTACTAACTTTTTAATGAGAAGCTAGTTTGTTCTGTAAACCTTCACTAAACTACAAAAAAAAAAAACCAGAACCATGCCAGAGGTCATCTCCATGCAGCCTTCAGTAATCCCATTCCCCACCAGGGACAGTGGGTATTCCTATGTTCTCATTAGATTCTTTTATGTAGTTGTCACATTGTATAGGCATTATCTGCCTGAGCGTCTGTTTCCTCAGATAATCACTGAGATCTTTAAGGGGCAAGGACCATACCTCATTCATCTTTATATCTCTAGCACCCGGCACAGTGCCCAGTACCAGACAGGCATTCAGTAAACATGGGCAAGGACAAATAAGTAAACGGATCGTGGTTGTCAGGATGCCTCTTGTTTGAAAGCAGGTATGTCAGCTTCATAGAATCGTGCATGGGAACAGAGTATGTCACCCTGCTCTGACAGCCTAGGGCTCTCATAGGAATTCAGAAGCTGAGCTATATGACTGACCCCAGGGATGCTCTTTTGAGTTGCTCAGAGCCCCTTCTGTTTAGTCACTGGGTCTTGGCCACGTTGCCTTTAGGGCTGCATGAGAGCTGGGAGGTGAGTGTGCACCCTGAGCCTGGGAGCGCACTTTGGGTTCTGCCACCTTCTTCCTGTCAACCACCTGGAGTCTGCGAGGGTCAGCTGAAGCCCTCATTCAGAACAGAATGAAACCATAATCTGACAACGGTGAGTAGGAAAGGGGCAGGGAGAGGCCTGTTAGCCCCACTACCCTCCCTGAGCCCCTCCTGGTGACACCTATAGACCTTAGGCCCCACCCAGTCCTCCTCCCTCTCTGTTGGGTTCTCCCTTACAGCCTAGAAGGATCCTGTGCTGTAAAAAGGAGGGTACTGAGGGCATAGCAAAGGCCGGCATCCCGGATCCCCTCAACCCCAAAGACACTTACACAGACCCATGGGTGCTTGAGAGCCTGATCGGCCGTGATGCGCTTTGCTGGGTTTATGGTCAGCATCTGGTTGATCAAGTTCTTGGCTTCGGGGGTCACCGTGTCCCACTCTGGTGACGGAAACTAGGGAGAACCAACAGGGGAAGGAGGGATATGAAGTGTGTGAGCCTAACACCCTGAAAGGCAGGCTCTGTCTTCACCCCAACTCCTGTAACTGGGACCCCCTCTGGCACCCAAAGGTGCCCTGCAGTGAGCTGGAGAAGCCCTGAGAACATCGTAGGCTTAAATCAACTTAAAGACTAGGAAGGGAAAACCGATCACGTGAGAACACCAGAACATCAGAACAGAGCCGGAAGGGGCCCTCTGGCATCTTCTGCCTTGGCTCCCTCTCTCTATGCAGGAGGGAACAGTGGCTCTCTGACGTGCCAACGTCCCAATGCAGTGCCCTGGCCTCCAAACTTCTCTTCCCTCCATCCTGCTGGGCTGTCTCAGCACACCATGCTGCCCCTCCATTCTTTGCAGATAACAGATCAAAGGGCTTCAGTGGGGTCCTGATTTTTATAGGTTGTGCAAAAAAAGTTGCTCCCTGGGACGGGGGTGGCAAGAACTGAGCCCTGTATGCCCCTCCCTGGGTCCTCAGATTCTCCTGACACTCCCTGTATCACGTCACACACTGTCTCTCTTCTCGGACAGAGCCTGACGGGCAGAAGTTCTGCCCTTTCCGGTTTGGTGGCTCAGCTTCCCAGTGAACCCGTCCTTACATCATAGGCTCCAGCCTTGATCTGCTGATACAGCTTGTGCTGATCCTCGTCCCAGAAGGGAGGGTATCCCACCAGGAGGATATACAGGATGACCCCTACGAGACAGAACACACAGGTCACTAGGATCAGTCACCTATTTCACTGAGGAGCCAAGAAATGCCACACAGGGCTCAGAGCCACCCAGAAAATGAAGGGCCAAACCAGAGTTAGAAGAGGGAGCCAGCCGACTTCCTGCTGTGCTCCACGCCCCATGTCCCTGAGTCACTTCGGGGAGTCATTCAGGCACAACCCATTCTCTAGGGCACAGGCAAACCCCTCTCCAAGAAGGACGCAGCAGAATCCAGAAGCCCTGGCGGGCGGGGGGGGGCGTTGGTCGGTGTGATGGGACCAGCCATCCCAGGGGCATGGGAGCAAACACCATGATTTCTCACGTATCAGACACTCCTGGGCCCTGCAAGGGATAACGATGCCTCTTTCTTGTCATTACTGAAGCCAAAGGCCCTTAACACTGAACAGCTGTGTGCGTGGAATGGGCTTACCGCAGGCCCAGATATCCACTGGTTTTCCATAGGGATCTTTCCGTAAGACCTCTGGGGACAAGTAACCTGGGGTGCCAGCAAAACCTGTAGCAGAAGAGAGGGCAGAGGCACAGTGAACCCACTTTCCCTCTCGTTAAAACCCCATCAGTGAGTTCCCCTGAGTCCTTTTCTCTCTTGCTACTTTTGCTCATAAGCTCTCAGCACATGAGGGGCTGGGCCTCCTGTACTGCCTGGAATCCAAATTAGAGGGTAAGTCCACATGCCTTCTAGGCACTCCCAACGCCTCCCCAGAGGCAGCAAGAATACAGAGCCACGGTGCTGACCATAGCTAGACTCACTGTAGTGAGTCACATCAGGCCAGGAGAGATCTCTGCACCCTCCCCAGCCCTCTCCAGTCTCTGACGAGGCCAGGACCATTGAGGGTCTGGCTTCTAGTTTGGCAAGAGGAGGGCTGAGCAGGAAGAGGAGGAAGGGCGAGGGCTGCATTCCAGGAAAACAGGGTCACCCTTACCAAACCAAGCCTGCTGCTCTCCCTGCACTTCGATGGCTAGGCCAAAATCAGCCAGCTTGACAGCGGCACCCTTACATTTACTCGCCAGCAGTAGGTTCTCTGGCTGCAGAAGAACAGAGACAACCTTGTGAGGCACCCACCCTGGGGCCCAGGCCCGGAGGGAGCCTAGTTTGGGCCCCCGCAGTACCACTATCTGGCACCAGGTGGCGCCAAAGCACCACAAGTGGGAGCCAAGGCAGGGGCGCCTAAGTAGTACCTTCAGGTCCCGGTGGACAATATCATGCTGATGGATGTGGTTAACACTCTCCAGAATCTGATGTATACAGTGGCTGAAAAAGCAGAAGGAAAAGAAATGCCAGTGCAGGGTTAAACCACCCATCCATGACTACACACGGTAACCCTGGGTCACAAGTTCACAGGGAATCATTGAACAATGAGCAAGAAGGCATCTTGGACATCATCTAGTTCAACCTCGTTTTACAGATAAGGAAACTGAGGACCAGGCAGATTAAGTAGCTTGTTCAGGGTCACCTGCGAGGCAACAGCAGAGAGACTAGAACAGGGGTCTCACCATGCCTCCTGTTGACTGTGGAGGCCCAACACAACCAGCTAGCATCTAAGACCTCAGGGAACACTCCATGCTCATGAAAAAGGGGAGACCAACCAAGCCCTTCCTCCTTTCTCTTTTTCCCAACAACAACTTTGTTCTTGGAGAAGAGGCTTGTGGTGGGAACTAAGGAAGCAAAGTCCAACCCATGCTGTTTTGGGGGTGGGTGTGCTCATTCATTCATTTAAACGTTTACTGAGGGCCTATACGGCATTGTGCTTGGAACACAAGATACAAAGACACATCAGACCCAGTGGCTGCCCTGCAGTTTATCATCCACATCTAGGAGGCGAGATAAAACAGATAAAATACATACAGACAGCTTTGACCTTTGAGGAACAATGTACTTAAAAGTGGTCCAAACAGGGCACCTCAGGAGCATTTCTGATAGTGCTTTTGCATAGAAAAAAGACAAACTAACCCAGAGTCATATTCAGGGGCTGATTCTTCAATCAAGTTGCTCACCTTGCAAACCACTCTGTTATGTGTGCAGTTCAAACTCCCAGCAGTGAGCGTGAGATGTCTAGAGCAGTGGTTTTTAAGTGAGGTGGGGGTGGAGAGGGGAACAATGATTTTGCTCCCCACCCTCACCCTGACAGGCAGCAATGTCTGGAGACATCCCTAGTTGTCACATCTGGGGGGTGGGCTGGGGTGGGTGGAGCTACTGGCATCAAGCAGATAGACCCAGGGATGCTGCTAAACATCCTAAAATGCACAGGACAGCCCCCACAATGAAGAATTATCCAATCCAGGGTGTCAACAGCGCTGAGGCTGAGAAACTCTGTCCTAGAGAATGGGGCCACAGTTGTCAAGAGCTGCCAGGTACATGAAGCAGGCAGGCAGGGTGTCCAGGTATGCTGGGCTAGGTGGTCTGACTTGCTATGCCTTTCTCTCAAATCTGATGCTGGGGCTCCCACAAGAGCCAAGGGGTCTAAAGGGGTCTTCCTGAGCCTCTGGGGGCTGAGGCTCAGGCCTCACAGGACACAGCTGAAGAGTGGGCCAGAGAGACTCTCAGACTGGGCCGAAGAGGCAAGTCTCCACAGAAATGTATAATTAGAACAGAGCAGGGCTAGCAGGGAGAGCCTTCTGGCCAAAAATGGCAAAAATGCGAAGTGTCCCAGCAGAGCCAGGCCAAGCCCACTGGTACAGTCACCCTCCCCCCCGCCCAGGGGCCCTGAGCTATCACCGCCTCCTCCTGCCTCCTCCCACCCCTGGCTTGGTCCTCCCCTGCTGGCACTGGAATTCATCTCCCCACTTGAGAATTCTTCCTGAGGCTGAAGCATCTGAAGTTGATCAGCAAACACTGGTCTCTCAGGATTGAGAAATTCGTGAGGAAGCTATACTCCCCCACTCTCGAGAGGCAGCCAGAGCTGCCACATAAGCCAGATAAGCTGTAGGCAGGATGATCAAAACCAGGTTGTAAGGATATCGCCCTCAGAGAAAAGCCGGCACCGGGGGAGGAGCCGAGGCGGGAAAGCGCCTGAGAGCTATGGGTGGGAGAATACTGTTGTGTCACACGGAGGAGCTGCCAGGGCTTCTAGGGAGGCTGGGGGCTGTGGGGTGCAGTCAAGAGACAAGGTGATGGAGACTGACATCTCCAAGAAGATTCCAAATGGACTGCTAACCCAGAGGTCTACACTCCTCGGGACAGAAACCGTGTTTTCTCCATCTCTGGGTCGTCCCCAGCACCTCAGCTCAGTGCCTTGTATACACTGTTGTTGTTAGTTGCCATCAAGTTGGCTCCGACTCATGGCGACCCCATTATGTGCACAGCAGAACTGCTCCACAGGGTTTTGTGCCACTAAGACTTGTCAAAGGAAAGGGAGGGGGGCAGGGAGGGGTCTTGGATATGCTCAGAAATGTACAAGAATGCAAAGAAAAGGTATTTCTGGGGGTGACAGGATGAAAGAGCTTTTAAGAGCTTTGTAAAAAACTGATCTGGGAGTGCTGAATTTTAACTTTATATGGCCCCCACAATGCACCCCTGGTCCAGCTCTATAGAATCTTTCTCCAGACAAGTACTCCGTAATCTTCCCACAGACTATTTAAATAGGCACCATGCCTGGTCCCCTAAGGAGGCCAAGGTTTATTTCAATCCCAAACCCCAGGTCTAGACTAGAGGCCTCATCAAACCCAGGGTGGCTTCTTGCCTCACCTGGCATCAGCTTCACTGTAGTACTCTCTGGCCACAATGTCTTCAAACAGCTCTCCCCCAGTAACACTGCAACCAAAAGAGGAAGAGGGTCAGGGGAAGCGAGGGCCAGGCGGCCAACCCCAACGTCCAACCAGGTAACAGTCCCATCATAGAATACCTCTTAGAGAAACCCCAACTCAACACACATTTCGTCTGAGAGTTCAGAACACACTTGATACTTCAATTACGTGGGGCCCCGCCATAGGGTACCATGATCCCTCCCTTCCTTCTGGACATTTCTTCTTCTGTAACTTACAGATTACCTAATACCCAGGTAGACACAAAGATATGATGATCTAAAATAACCAGTCTATACAGAAAGTAGGGAGCCCTGATGGCACAGTGGTTAAGAGCTACAGCTGCTAACCAAAAGGTCGGCAGTTTGAATCCATCAGCTGCTCCTGGGAAACCCTATGGGGCAGTTTCTACTCTGTCCTATAGAGTCGCTGTGAGAGTCGGAGCTGACTCGACGGCAACAAGTTTCATTTGTTTTTTTTTTTAAATGCAGAAAGTAATAGCTGTTTTTTGAGGCCAATGTGAATACTAAGCTCTGGCTGCCATGGAGGACAACTACAGCTCAAGAATAAGAAGACCAAGGACAGAGAGAACCAACCCTGAAAATACTGGAGAGGAGTTTCCAGGAGGTGAAGAGCCATTTTTAAGATATTAAACCACAACCAAAGTGAAGGAGAGACCAAGTGGAGCCCAGTTTATGACTAATAAAAGCGACCTTCTATTTTCCAGAATTTTTAAGATCATGCAAAGAGCTGTGTTCTCTAATTCCACTGAGTTGATACACCACAAACAAGAAAAAAGTGTTTGCAGAGGAGTGCTGCAGAACAGAAATGCTAGAGCAAGGCCACTTTTGGGGTTCTGAGACTCAGGGAGACACTGAGGGAGCAAGAGGACCCCCTTCAGGGGCTTTGGGCAAGCAACGCACCCCATTACCAGGAAGCTCAAAATCAAATCCTTCCCTTCAGCAAAGGAGAGGGTCCCTTGGCACAGGCTGTGGACTCAGCTCAAGTGTCTTTTCAAACCTTCATCTTGAGCCAGCTGGAGGGAAAGGCCCCCCACACCCTCAAAAAGTGGCACTTACAGGTCAAACACGAGGTAGTGAAACCCTTCTTCAGAAATACTGTCATGGAGGCGCACTGCAAGAGAGGAGAAGGGGACAGAGATTAACAGAGAGAAAATGCCGAAATCCTATTCCTCTCCTTGGCAGCCCACCCCCACCCTGACCTGTGGGCCTCACTGAAGTGTTCATGAGAAGCAGCAACATGTCAACGCCCCCAAGTCCAAGGCTACACATCGAGGGAGGGAGAGGTGCACTCAGACCTCCCCTCCCCCGTTTCTGGCCACCACCTCAGACTGCCTCGGACACAGGCGAGAGACAAGCTTTGTGGCTAAGAAGTAAGATGAAGAAAAGCAAAAACCCTTCCAGAGGGGCTAGTCCTTAGGCAGGTGGTCCTGGGATAATGACCCATGACAATGAAACACCTGGTGTCTCAGTAGGAAAGAGTGGTGTGCGATGCAAAGCAACAAGACGATGGAAAGCAACAAGACGGAGAGCCTGAGAGCCCCCTCAGAAAAGTAAACAAGAGGAGAGCAATTCCACTTCTAGGGATAAACCCCAAAGACAAAAGCAGACACTCAAGGAGATACATGCACATCAATGCTCACTGTAGCACTATTCACAATAGTCAAGAGGTGGAAACAGCCCAAATGTCCATCAACAGATGAATGAATGAACAAAATGCGGTACAACGGAATATTACTGTGTCATACAGAGAAGGAAGTCCTGATACATGCTATAACATGGACGGACCCTGAGAACATTATGCTGAGTGAAATAAGGCAGACACAAAAGGACAAATATTCTAGACCCCACTGACTCTCTATGTATTTGCTAGAAAAAGCAAATACATAGAGATCGAAGTTTATTAGTGGTTACCAGGGGCTGGGAGGAGAAGGGAATGGGGAGGTGTTACTTAAGGGGCATGAAGTTTCTGTTTAGGGTGATGGAGATGTTTTGGAAACGGACAGTGATGGCGGTAGCACAGTACAGTAAATGTAATTAATGTCACTGAATTGAACACTTAAAAATAGTTCAAATGGAAAAAAAAAAAAAGAGAAATGCACAAGAGAATTAAAGGGAAGGGAAGAAGATGGAAAGGCAGGGCCTGGCATGTGAAGCAAGGATGACTGGGGGCTGGATGGTGAGCCCAGGGAGCAACGGGCACACAATCAGGTGACAATAAAGGCGATGGAAAGGAACGTTTATTCAGTGCTCACTATGTGCCAAGCCCTGTGCTAGACTCTTCACATATATTACAGATTTCATAAGCATTTATTGAGTGCCTACTGTGTGCTGGGCTGCTGGGCTCTTGGTTAGGTGGTAGGAATTCAGGAGGGGCGAACAGATCCCTACCCAGAGGAGGTTATTTTTCTTACATCCAAGCTATGATGAGAGCTAGTCCCATTATACAGATGAGAAAATTAGAGGCTCAGAGACATAAAGTATCTTGCCAAAGGTCAAAGGGCTTCTAAATGGTGGATCACGGCGTGAACCCAGATTTCTCTGAACACAAAAACTGCTTCCTATAAGAAATGTGGGGCAGCCCATACACCCAGGCAACGAAGCAACAAAGCCAGGAGACAGCTCCTGAATGTGCCTACGACAGCATGACAGAGCGCCCAGAAGGGCACCATTCACCGACTGCAAGAAAAGGCTGGCGAGCTCCCTGCCCCCAGAGCTCTTGGGCAAAACACCAAACTAATGTCTCCTGAGGTCTCTTCTTTAAGCTTTTGCCCACAGAGCCCCCTCTGGGTTAAATGCCAACCCCTGAGCATCATCTAACGCAAACACAACCCGGTGCTCGGGTGCCTTGGCCAAGTGTTCCCACTATGCTGTCACTTCCCTCATCTGAACTCTCTTGATGGGGGACTTCTGATCCAAAGGGCTCCCTCTGGCCTTTACTCCAAATCCTCGGAGGTTCACGGCCACCTCCAGGAGCACTTAAGAAATGGCCAGACACCAAACCAACTGGTGAAGTTCTTGGCTACAGAGAAGTCACCAAGTCTCTCCCTTGGCAGGCTGGGACTGCTGACCATACTGAGCAGCAGCTCTGCTCCTGTTGTTAGATGCACCACCTCCCATCACGGCCCATGCAATGGAGGCAGTTCCCATCTCTGTAGCCCCATGCTGTTCCTTGCCTGCCAAATGAGGAATGGGAGGCCTGCCAGGGCTGGAACCAGGTCCTAATGACTGTTTATACTTCATGTTGCCTACCTTTTTTGAGCTGATCTGGTTACCCAATCCCACAATTCCACCCCAAACTCAGTATTTCTGTGATTTACCAACAGGGTCAAAGGGGGCAGCTCCTCTCCTAATATGGCTACTCAAATCATTCTCTCTGCACTCGGGTGAGCTCACACTTCTCTAGACCTGCAGACAGATGACGGAGGGGGGCTTTTAGGGCAGATGAAAGGAGCAACAGCCAGGCTCCTGCCTCTCCCATCCAAACCACCTCTGCACGCACAACCTAGCTGCTGCGCAGTCCTGCCGCCCTCCTCCGCATCGTGCCTCTCTGGTCTCACTTGGTGCCTCACGCAGAGTCCTGCTGCAGCTGCTGCTCTCTCGCTTCCAAAAGTCCTTTCCATTTAATTAAAAATTTGCTATTAAAAAGCATTAAAGTGTGTAATACAAATAATCCCCTGGAAATCAGCTGTCCCAGAAGCTGAAGACTAGCTCCATTAGGAAGCTGACTAACAGCCGCAGGATGGGGAACTAATAGGACAGCAGGTACGATGCTAACAGCCGCTCCCGGAAGTCCTGCCGCCCAGCCCTGCCCGGGCCTGGCCCTGAGCCTGGCCTCACCCGGACCCCCCAGGCCGCCCCCCCCAACCCCGGCACAGCAGGACTGACAACAGGGCAAAAAAGCACAGGCATCCATGCCAATGCCCAGACATGGAGACATTGGCTAAGAAAAACACCCTCGTTGGTCCTTCTCCAGGAAGGCCACACACAGAGCCCAGGTGGGAGGAGGCCCGGGTAGCTGGGAATTAAAAGAGAAGGTGCAGCAAGGGAAGCTGATCCTTCCCGGCCACCCAGCCCAGAGCAAAGCTTTGATGTGTGCCGCTGCCGAGGAGGGTACCTGCCAAGGCACAGAGAAGTGCCCATGTCTGAGTAACACCGCGGCATTATTTTCATTCGAATTTGTAAAGAGAATGAAGAGGGAGCTGGGGATAAGAGGAAAAACCTGACCACACCATTCTAAGTCCCTACCTAGCAGATTCTTGATAATAATGATCAAAATTACAATAACCAACCCTTACCTGAGCTGTCTCAATGCACCAGGCATCATGCCAAGCACTTTACATGTGCTGTTTTATTTAACCCTTACATTAACTCTGTGGGGCAGTACTACTATTACTTGCTTCTGACAGAGAGTAAACTGAGGCTCAAAGAGAAACTTGGCCAAGGTCACACCAAGTGGCAGAACTGGGATGTGAAGCCAAGGCAAGCTGCCACCAAAATTCTTGACATTACAGAACCACGAGGGAGTCACTTTCTCCACTCTCCTGGGCAAAGGGGCTCCAATCTGTCCCCATTAGCCCTGGCCATTGCGATTCCTACAAATTCATTCCTTTGACAACTGCTTATTAGGCACCTACGCTGAAGCAACATGACTACAGTCATGGCACCGGCTACCGGCATGAAGCATGAAGCTGACGTGGCTGCGAACACACACACGTCCCTGCCACCACGGAGCTTCCAGGACAATGGAGAAGACAAGCTCTAGACCAGCAGTTACACAAATGTTGTTAGCTGCCGTTGAGCTGGCACCCCGACTCATGCTGACCCCATGAACAATGGAACGAAATGCTGCCGGATCCTGCGCCATCATACGATTGGCTGTGGATTGGACCATTGTGATCTACAGGGTTTTCACTGGTTGATTTTCAGAAGTAGCTCGCCAGGCCTTTCTACCTAATCCGTCTTAGTCTGGAAGCTCTGCTCATACCTGTTCAGCATCACAGCAACATGCAAGCCTCCACTGACAGATGGGTGGTGGCTGCCCACGAGGTGCACTGGCCGGGAATGGAATCCAAGTCTCCCGCGTGGAAGACGAGAATTCCATCACTAAACCGCCACTGCTTCACACAAATATTTAACTAACCACAACAGTGCTGCGGGCTATGAAGTAGAAGTAAAGGGTGTTATGAATGTGTGGAATAACATAATCTGACGTTCAGTCCACTCCACGTTCGAGAGTGAGGTCACCAAAGTCAAAGAGGGCCAGGCAAAGTCTAGAGAACATAAAGATCTGGAAAAATGATGTATCTTTGCATTTCTGCAATACACTTAATTATTGTTCTTTAAAAGCTGGGGAAGGAAGGATGGACAGGCTAAGACATCTAAATATCTTTTCTTGATGTTTTATACCTTTAGGGACTGACAAGGTCACAGCCCAAACATTGTGGCTATTTACAACCAACAATATTCCACATTTTAACTAACAAATCTTTATCAAAAAAGCACTGAAAAAGGTGTCACTGTTAAAAATGCAGCTTGCTAAATAGAAGACACATTATGCATTTGTCAAAACCCAGAGGACCATACAACAGAGAGCAAACCCTGACGCAAACCATGAATTTTAGTTAATGACGATGCATCACTTCAACACGTCAACAACAAAAAGGCCAACAATCCAGTCAAAAAAAGGGCAAAGGACATGAAGAGATGCTTCACCAAAGAGGACATTCACGCAGCTAACAAATACGTGAAAAGATGCTCTCAATCATTAGCCATTTAGAGACGTGCAAATCAAAACTATGTGCAATGAAATACCACCTCACCCCTGCAAAAACGGCGATGATGAAAAAGCAAACAAACACTGGCGAGGTAGTGGGGGGACTGGAACTCTTATGCATTGCTGGTGGGGTTGTAAAATGGTACGACCACTGGGGAAAACAGTATGACATTTCCTCAAAAATCTAGAAATGGAAATACTTTATGATCCAGCAATCCCACTCCTAGGTAAATATCCTAGAGATATAAGAGCTGTCACACAAAGAGACATATGCACACCTATGTTCATTGCAGGATTATTCACAATAGCAAACAAAACAACCTAAGTGCCCATCAACAGATGAATGGATAAACAAATTGTGGTACACACATAAAATGGAATACTATACAACTATAAAGAACAATGAGGAGTTCGTGAAATAAAACATGGATGAATCGGGAGGACGTTATGCTGAGTGAAATAAGTCAATCATAAAAAGACAAATATTTCATGGACTCACTTTTATAAGAAGTCAAGAATAGGAATATATACGGAAAGCAACATTCCTTGATGGTTACCAGAGATGGGAGAGGGAAGGAGGGGAAATCACTTTCTAGATAGCAGAGACTTGTTATTTTGGGTGATGGAAAAGGCAATATCCAGTATGGGTGAAGTCTGCAGAACTTGTCTGAGATAAATGAAGCCATTGAGAAGTACATAATAATATGGGACAATTTTGGTAAATGCTATAATGTACAATTTTGCAACAACAAGAGTAACCAAAAAAAAAAAAAGGTGTGTGGTTACACAGGTAGACATTATGCGTATATGTATACAGGAAAACACATATGAGTATATGGGTGTGCACGTACAGACGTATCTGTAGGCACATATACACACATATTTATGAGTGCTGCACATATACTCAAATATATAATAAACTACATGGGGGAACAGTTATAGATACTTCCTAGACATAACCAAACACCTCGTCGTGGGATTGGATTATTGGGCTTCAAGGCTTGAGACCATAGTCTCATGGGACCATTTGGTCAACTGGCATAACATAATTCAAAAAGGTAACGTTCTACATCCTAGTTTGGTGAGTAGTGCCTGGAGTCTTAAAAACTTCCAAGTGGCCATCTAAGATACAACTATTGGTCTCTACTCGTCTGGAACAAAAGAGAAGGAAGGAAACCAAAGACTCAAAGAAGAAACTAGTCCACAGGACTAACAGCCCATATACCCACAGCCTCATCTGGTCTGAGACCAAGAACTAGATGGTACCCACTACCACACCAGCCGTTCTGACCAGGGACACAATACAAGGTTCCAGTTAGAAAGGGAGGAAAATGTAGAACAAAAAAATTCCTAAAAAAGGCCAGTAGAGACTAGAGGAACCCCCGAGGCTATCACTCTAAGATACGCTTTAAATCTGGACCTGAAGCCACTCCCAGAGGTCATCTTTCATCCAAATAACAGATTGATAAACAATATTGCCCTTGAGTTACCGTGTGCCCTTAAATAATCACCTTTGAGACCAAATGGTCAACATTTACCCTAAAACAGAGATGAGAAATTAAGAAGGGGCAGGGAAGCCAGATTAACAGAAGCAGAACAAAAAGAATGGAAATAATGAGAATACCGACACATTGTGAAAAATGTAACCAACGTCAGGGAACAAGTTGTATAAAAAATGTTAAATGGGAACCTAATTTGCTATGCAAACTTTTACCTGAAACAGGACAAAACATATTTTTTAGAAAGTATCAATATTGGTTCATCAACTGTAACAAATGTATCACAGGAATGCAAAGTGTTAATACGAGAAAAACACTCAGGGGAGAGGAGGTACATGGGAATTCTTTATACTTGCTGCACAATTTTTCAGTAAACCTAAAACTGTTCTAAAAAATAAAGTCTATTTAAAAAAAAAAGTCTGCAATCTAGGTCAATTGGCATAACAAAGTTTATTAAGAAAATGTTCTGCATCCCACTTTGCTGAGTGTGTCTGGGGTCTTAAGAGCTAGTGAGCGGCCATCTAAGATACATCAATAGGTCCCAAACCACCTGAAGCAAAGGAGAATGAAGAACACCAAAAATACAAGGAAAATATTAGCCCAAAAGACAGAAAGGGCCACACAAACCAGAGACTCCGCCAGCCTGAGACCAGAAGAACTAGATGGTGCCCTGCTACCACCGATGGCCACTCTGACAGGGAACACAACAGAGAGTCCCTGATGAAGCAAGAGAAAAGCGGGGTGCAGAACTCAAATTCTCATAAAAGATAAGACTTAATGGTCTGACTGAGGCTGGAGGGACCCCAGAAGACATGGCCCCCAGGCTATCTGTTAGCCTAGAACTGAAACCATTCCCAAAGCCAACTCTTCAGACAAAGATTAGACTGGACTATAAGACATAAAATGATACTCGTAAAGACACTGCTTCTTAGCTCAAGTAGATACATCCGACTAAATGGGCAGCTCCTGTCCGGAGACAAGATGAGAAGGCAAAAAGGAACAAGAGCTGGTTGAATGAACACGGGAAATCAGGGGCAGAGGGGCAGAAAGAAATGTGCTGTCACATCACAGGGAGAGCAACTAGGGTCACATGACAATGTGTGTATACGTTTTTGTATAAGAAACTAACTTGAACTGTAAACTTTCACTTAAAGCACCAAAAAAAAAAAAAAGCCTGCAGCAAAAATACAGTAGGAAGGCGGTCCTGTAGCCAGGGTAGGCGGGTGGGAGACTGAGGATGGGGATTTAGGAGCTGCAGTTATGATTCAATGTTTCCTTCTTTTTCTTTGCAACTGTTTTTGCTACATTGAAAAAAAAAAAACACAGTTGCCACCAAGTAGACTCCGACTCCTAGCGACCCCATGCCTGTCAGAATAGAACTGTGCTCCACAGGGTTTTCGATGGCTGGTTTTTTGGTGGCAGATCACCAGGTCTTCTTCCAAGGCACCTCTGGGTGGACGCAAACCTCCAATCTCTCGGTTAGTAGCTGAGTGCGTTAACTGTTAGCTTCATGGGCCCTGAGCCCAAGGCAAAGGGCAGCCCGGCCTGAGTTAACTTGTGACCTGAGTTGGGACAGGAGGTCTGGGAGAGATCACCTCCAGGAGCTAGAATCTCTGTTTTCATCATCTCCATTTCCTGGCCCTCCTTTGTTCGCTAAATCCTCTCACAGCAGCCATGCCAGGAAGGGGTCACAGATGAGGAAAAAAAGGTGCAGGCAGGTTAAATAACTGGCCAGAGGTCACAGTGACTAACCAGCAAATCCCTGATTCAAGCTGGGTGGATATGACACCAAAGCCCCTACCACAGACCTTTGCTCCTGTAAGTCTGGTCCAGTGACCCGCAGCATCATGTAGAGACTGCTGGACACGCAGAATTCCAGGCCCCACCCCAGGCTTGCTGAGGTGGAATTTTAACATGATCCCTAGGTGATTCACACGCACATTAAAGTATGAGAAGTGCTGCTTTAAACCACAAGGGTGGAAACTGCTGGGGCTGCTCTGCACGTAGGAAGACAGAGTCTATTCATTAGAGGGATTTAGAGCAGGGAGCAGGCAGATCACAGGTAAAACACACTCCACTCAGACTTCTATCAGCACCACAGCGTCTGCTCCTCTCAACTCCCCACCTCTGGCTACACTCCCAGGGCCGCTTTGAGTTCGTTCAGCAGCCTCGTAACCAACAGGCTTTTAACTCCTCGTACGGGATCTCTCTTAGGGAGGCAACAGGAGTACCTCACCCCTTGTACCAAATAACCAGTTGCCATCATGTCAACACCAACTCATGGCGACCCCATGTGTGTCAGAGTAGAACTGTGCTCCATAGGGTTTTCAATGGCTGAGTTTTCAGAATTAGATTGCCAGGCCTTTCTTCTGAGGCACCCCTGGGTGGACTCAAAATTCCAACCTTTCAGTTAGCAGCCAAGCACATTACTGTTTGCACCACCCAGGGACTCCTTGCAACAAACACCCCTTCTAAATTCAATTGCACCCTCTGCTCTCAGCTTCCACAACCTTGCACCGGTCTCGGGTTGGTTTGCTCATAGCCCTACGGGATAGAGTTAAAGAGGTAGGAGCCAAAAGGACCACGGCTCTGAAGGAGGGGGCAGCAGGACAGAGGAGAGGAATAGCGAATTAAGGACACAAATGGCCTCCTCCTTTCCTGCCATAGCCAAGTCCGGATTCATAGCAACCCTGCCTCCTGGACCCATCTCCTCGAGCCCTCATTCCCACCAGAAGCCAGAAAGCCCAGCCAGCCAGCTGCCCTGATTCACCCTTCCATCTCCCTGCCCTTGACCCTGAACTCAGACCAGTATCTCTCAGGATTGGGGAGTGGTACTGAAGAGGGAACAGCTCTAGACCATCAGATTCTGACAAGGTAATCATCTCTTGTGTGGGCATTCCTGAGTCTTGCTGCCTTCTTAACAGAGCAGGATGCTGGGACAGACTGTTCCTCTGCATGCCTTTATTCTGGGCTAGGGCAGGTGGTGAAAGGAAAGGGCTACCAAACCAAATGGAGGCCCTTTCCAATGGTTGCAAATGGTTAACGGCTTGGTTGTTAACTGACGGGCTGGAGGTTCGAGTCCACCCAGAGGCACCTCGAAAGAAAGCCCTGGTGATCCGCTTCCAGAAAAAAAAAAAATCAGCCATTGAAAATGCTACGGAGCACAGCTCTACTCTGACACACACGGGGTCGCCGTGAGTCGGAACCGACTTGCCTCGAGGGCAAATGGTTTTACTTGGACATGAAACCTAACACAGTTTTAAGAGGTCAAAAAGTACACATTTAATTTCTAGAAATACATAAAAACAAGACTAGGACTTTTTCCAGCTTGAATCTTTCCTGTTTGTTTCTCAATTGTCTTTATCACACCCTGACCCTTCCACGGTCAAACCCATCTCAGGTGATGCAGGCAGAGCTCTGCGTCCTGCATTTCCTGTCCCTTGCTCTCTGTGTGCACGGGTGGTCGTCATTGCTGGGGAAGTTGATCAAAAGGAGCAAAAAGGAAGGGAAGTCACTGTCCTCAGACCCTGAGACCCAGGACTGGAACACCAACATGGGTCTGTCTGTGTGCTAGTGGATGGCTTTAATCACTCACATGCTTTTTCTTCCTGTTCTGAACTTCTACGTCAGAGGTCACAAACTCAGAAAGCCTCCAGGGCCTCGCAGGTAATGGGAAGGTAACATAAGAGGGAGTGGCCAAGACAGTGGCCAATGAGTGAAGTGGGCAGCCACTGCTCCTCTCCAGCTGACTCTGTCCATGCACAGGTGCAGGCTCCACAGAGCCAACCCTTCTGGTTTGAAAGACCAGGAAATAAAAGATTTTTAAATGTGAAATCTCCTTGTTTTTAAATATTGGCAGATAATAACATTTTTAGACTATGGAGCCAGCCAAATAAAACATGCCCGAATTTGTGACTGCTGCCTAGGTGGTGCAGATGGTGCGTGTGCAATTTCTAACCCAAAGGTTGATGGTTTGAACCACCCCTCACCCTGTGGTACCATGAAAGAAAGGCCTGGTGATTTGCTCCCATAAAGATCACAGCCAAGAAAACCTTATGGAGCAGTTCTACTCTGTAAGACATAGGGAGACATGGCGTCACTATGAGTCAGAATCAAATCAATGGCAATGGGTTTTTTTTTTTTGGTTCTGTACTCTGTCCTATAGGGTCACCATAAGTTGGAATCAGCTGGACAGCAACACGTTTGGGTTTTTACAGGTGTTCTTCTCCACTGTGCCGCAGCAACCAATAGGCAACACATTGGTCCCCACTGTGCTGTTTTTGGAGAGGGTCTGACCTCAGAGACCACCCAGAAGCTCCAGGCATTCCATGACCAGGACCTAGAGGTTGAAAGGTGCTGGCTCCATGGGACACACTGCACCAGGCACAGCCAAGCTCTGCCTCACCAATCTGCTTCAGGCGAAATCCAAGCTGCTGATTTCGATCTATAAAGCCCTGCATGGTTTAAGTTCTGGCTACCTCAGAACTGTTCCTGTCCCGTTGGGCTGGAGTATGACCTCGGCTCTTCCACACAAGAGCTCAGGTCGAGCATTCCAGCCCAAGATCCGGGAAGCCAGAGGTTGGGTAATTTTGGAGGAAGCAACAAGCTTCAGCAAGTCACTTCACAGCCTTTGCCACCAACCAGGCAGCATGGCCGGCCTCGGGGGCACCATGGGAGCCCCCAGATATTGAGGTCATGCCTAAGAAGCAAAGAACACACGTTGTCCTTTGTGATGACTCAGGGCTTTCAGGGAAAACCTAGGAGATGTGGCCTGCTCTACCTCAAGTCAAGACCAGGGTTTCTGCTTAGACATTGCAGCCAGCCCAGTTTCTGTCCGTTCTTCTGCAAAGAGCACTAAATCAGGGCCAACTATTTTGCCAAAGACCATTTCAGCCAAACAATGTAAAGCTGAGCGGGAGTGGGCTGTGGCAGGCAAACCTCCTCAGGCTTTAGAACAAGGAACAATGCACTCTTGTCCCCCAGCAGGGTGGGAGCAGAGAGAAATCCTCTTCATTTCTCTCCTTCCCCATCCGAGTGGCTCTGCCATCCCCTCTGCAGAGAGGCCAGGCAGGCGGGCAGCTGGCTCTCCTGGCCGTGGGGAGGACAAACAGGGGCGCCATGGAAACCCCAGAGCGTAAGCGACACTGCAGCAGGAACAAAACTCTGTCAAGTCCAGAAACAAAATCCTGAGCCTTTCATGATGGCCATGGACAGCCCCCAGTGCGGGAAGCTGGCAGGTTCCTAGCCCAGAGCCTCACACACTGCAGGCCCTGGAAGTCAGCCCAGAGAAGGAAAGAAAAGAGGGAGAAACCTATTCTGATACCTCATACCCGAGCCCCGAGATGCACGGTGGGGATGGAGATACTCGGGTCTCTATGTTAGAATGCCCTGCCGTTCCGAGCAAGACACAGCTGCTATCCTGTCTGAGCAAAAAAAAGGCACCAGGCGAAGACCCACAGACAGAGGGGCTTCCACAGATAAAAGAAATGGCCCTCTGTTCTCCCCACCGCCTACAAAATACCCAAGAAGCTCTGTGCAGGGACACTTACCAATGTTTGGATGTTTCAAAAGTCGGCATATTCGAGCTTCACGTTCTAGTTTCTGGTGATCTAAAAGCAGGAGAGAAAAACCAAAGCCATCAACCACGCATTGATCAACCTGGCCAGTCATTCCTTCAATTCTTAGTCACCAACTATGCACTTTTACGTTTTGCCAAATTAATGCAACGTGTCACAGTAAACCTGCAAGACAGGTCTTATGAGCATTTTTTCCAGGTGAGAAAGTGACTTAGGGTAAGCACCTGAGCCAGCAAGTGGCAGAGCTGGGATTTGAATCCAGGTCTGTAACTCAAAACTCTCATGCTCTTTCCACTACAACAGGGATTTCATTGGGGCAGGGTTTCCAGTATCTCTTTCTTGTTAGGAACACCAATAACAGCTAACTTTTATTGAGCACTTACTGTTTGGAAACCCTGGTGGTGTAGTGGTTAAGTGCTACAGGTTGGCAGTTCAAATCCGCCAGGCACTCCTTGGAAATTCTATGGGGCAGTTCTGCTCTGTCCTACAGGGTCGTCATGAGTCGGAATCGACTTGACGGCAGTGGGTTTTGGTTGGTTTTACTGTGTGGCTAAGCACTATATCAAGAACTCTGCACATATACCCTCTTATTTAATCCTTATAAGCAACCTCGAAGTATAACGATGAAGACGATAATGATGATGATAAAAAAAATAATACAAAACCCAGTCGCTGTCGAGTTGATTTTGACTCATGGTCACCCCACGTGTGTCAGAGTAGAACTGTGCTCCACAGGATTGTCAGTGACCAATTTTTTTTTTTAGAAGCAGATTTCCGGGTCTTTCCTCCACAGCATCCCTGGGTAGACTTGAACCTCTAACCTTTCTGTTAGCAGGCAAGCCCATTAACCATTCATACCACCTAGGGACTCCAAATAATAATAACACTTATTGAGAGCTTGCTTCAACACCAGGCAGACACATCTTTTAGTTTATCATCATTACAACCCTATGACATAGGTACTATCATTACGTCCATTTCACAGAAAAAGAAACTGTGACACAAACCCTGTTTCTCCCCAGGATTCTCTTGGCCATCTGCTGCTGGGATTTCCGACCTCTGGGCACACAGCAGGCTCGGGGGTTATTCTGCATTGGTGAAATGACCAGGGCCCCAGAGCCAAGTGAGCTGCATGGCCAATTCTTTCCAGAGCTCCAGAAGTACAAACAGAGGGTGCTACTCAAAGCAAGGAGGCCTAGAACCGCCCCCAGATCCCCCGTTCTCTACTTTCTGGAATCCCACCAAAAGCCATCTTCTTTAGAATGTCTCCCCTGTTCCTCTAAGCAGGCTGTGGCATCTCCCCCCTTTGCCCCCCTACCCAGTCTCCCACTGCCCGATTCTCACACTATACGTTACGGCATAGTTGTCTTTCGGTCACAAATTCTTCAAGGGGGAACCTTTCTGAGTAGTGCTTTGTAGAGATCGTCCTGCAATTGGGGGCTTAGTCTGTTCATCAGTAATAGCAGAGGCAATAACTACCATTTACTCAGCATTTACTGCACTCTAAGCAGAGGCATGGATTACTTCATTTCATCCTCACAGAAACCCTGTCAAGTAGAAGCCCAGATTAGTCCCATTACATTACAAATGAGGAAACTGAGGCTTAAAACACAAAGCCACCCACCCAAGGTCACAGCACTAGGTGGTAGATACAGGTGGTCTGAGCCTAGAGGCCTTTTTCTCCACCACTATGCTATGATGACTGGATAAATGAGAAAAGAAAAATCAGAAAGGCTCTAAGTCTTGGGGGCAGGGCCCAGTTTACCCCACTTCTCACAGGCCTAGGCAGGTGCCTTCATGTCCACACCTGCCAAGTGGTCCCTGCTTCTGTGGAAGGGGCTTCTCCCCATCCTGCCTCTACCCTCAACAGTAATGAGCCTCTGTAGACCCTCCCATGCTGCCCCTCTCAACCCTCACAACAATCCGACAAGGCAGGCACTGTGATTGTCCCATTTTACAGATCAGGAAACCGAGATCCAGAGAAGTAACTAGCCCAAGTTCCCACAGCAGAAAAGGGATAGGACTGCCAGTCTGAGTAATAGAAGGATTACAGATTAAAAGGAATTCATATTTATTGTTTCACCAATCACCTCTGGCTTTGTCCCAGACTTTCCTCCAATGAGAGCTCTGCTTTGTGGAGGAAGGAGGCGGGGACAGGCAGAGATTAGTTCTTGCTGCCCAGCTAATCCACCCTAGCTGCCCCAGGATCTGGGTCAGGCTTTCCTTCCCACCCTCAGCTATGGCATGACCATTGAGCAGCCCAGGAAGCAGGCCAAAAGGAACCCCAGGTAACCCCCACTCCCACATCTTCTGGGACCACTCAGTGCCAGGACCTTCAGAAGCTGGGCAGTTGAGGGGGCAGTGCTGGTACTGCCTGGTGGCTGAAGGGCTTGCTTCTTCCAGATCTGGCCTGGAGGATATTAGGCTGCCTCACCTATGGAGGTACCAAACTAGCCAGCCCCAAAGTTGTAGACCTATCTGCCCTCTTCCTGATCCCTCACCTCTCCACCCTTCACCCCAGAGCTCTCAGGCCTGGTTGCCAGGCAGGTGCGATGTGGAGATGGCAGCTGAGGGAAGGCCCAGAAGATTAATGTTTATCTTCTCCCTTAAGGCTCTTACTGGCTAATGGTTACAGCCCCACAGCAGCAACAGCACTAAAAATAAGGGTGCTCTGGTTTACCAGTGACTCAGAGTGGGGACAGGGGACACACAGACTAATGCTCCCAGCTCCTCGAAGGAGCTGCCCAGGGTCCAAAGGGCCCTCATTAGCCACTGAGTTTAACCCTAGCCCCGGTGAGTGAAGCCCCCTGTTTCAGGCACGGCCCCTAGGCTCGCCTCAGTCCTCGCTCTCACTCTAAGCCACAGAGCATGGTAACCAACATGTCGGTTTTAGAGTCAGACAGCCCTGGAGTGAGTCCCAGCGCTGCCACATCGGGCAAGTTATTAAACCCACGTGAGTCTCATTCATTCATTCCTTCAACCAAAAAATATCTAGCGAGGTCTATCTGGCAGGCACAGTTCAAGGTGCCAGGGACAAAGCAGTAAAGAAAACAGACATGGAGCCCTGCTCTCACAGAGCTGATGTTCTGGGTAGGGGGCGGGCGGTGGGGGCAGGGGTCAAGGAGAAGAGAGAAAGAGTCATAAGAAAACCTAGGTGGTATGTCAGATGTTGTGTCAAGCGTTCTGTAGAAAAGTAAAGCAGGGAAGTTGGGAGAGTGCACATTTAAACAGGGTGGTCAGGGAACACCTCACCAAGGAGGTGATATCAGAGAAAGACCCCAGGAAAGGTGACAGAGTGGGCCAGGAACATACCTTGGGGAAGAGCTTCCTCCCTTCTAAAATGGAGCTTGCTCTGAGGATTAAGGGTGGTAATACTGGTAAGCAGCAGCCCTGGTGGCACAATGGTTAAGTGTTCTGCTGATAACCGAAAGGTTAGTGGTTCAAACCCACCAGCCACTCCATGGGAGAAAAGACCTGGTGATATGCTCCTGTAAAGATGACATTCTAGGAAGCCCTATGGGGCAGCTGTACTCTGTCCTAGAGGAACATGGTGAGAACTAACTCCACGGCACACAGCAAGAACGGGGGTAAAATACACAGCACAGTAGGAGTCTCTGGGTGGTGTAAATGGTTACCGTGTTCAGCTGTTAACCAAAAGGTTGGATGTTTAAGTCCACCCAGTGGTGCCTCTAAAGAAAATCCTGATGACCTATGTCTAAACAATCGGCCATTGAACACTCTGGAGCGCAGCTCTACGGACACATACGGGTCACCCCAAGTCGGAACTGATTTGATGGAACTGCTTTTTTTTAAACTTAGCCCAGTGCCTGGCACAGAGCAAGAGCCTCCTTTCCAAGGGCCCAGGGAAAAGGTGGAGAACGTCGCCCAGGCCGGGCTTGCGGCCGTAGCTATCACCAGAGGCTTTAAGAGAGCAGGACCCACTCTCCTTCCAGCCTGGCTGGCTGGCTAGCAATGGCACCAACTGGACCCTCCCTGACCCTGGGCTTTCCGTGAAGCTCTCCATCCTCCATGGCAGCCTTCCTTGGGAGAAGGGCATTCCTCTCTGGTCTACAGCCTGCAGGTAAAGGTTAGCAACAGGGACAGAACCGCTGCCCACAGGATCCCTCTTTTTCCCTCGGCCTTGTTGGTGTGGCACCCTGCCATCCAGAAGCTCTCTGCTCAATGAGCCATGCGGTTTCTGCTACCACATCTCCCTGCCTCGTTCCACCACGCACAGCCCAGCTGTCACCCCAGCCACTCCAGCTGTTGTCTCCTGTCTCTTCCCCCCACACTTCCTGCCCTGTAATCACCTCCAGGGCTGGGAAGAAGCTAGGTGCTCCACCCCAGCAGCAGCTACATTTCAGAAACCAGTAACGGTCTGTCTTTCTCCACAGCAGGCATTGTCCTGGCTGAGCACAGCTTTCTAGCCCCAAGAGGGACGAGGCCACTGTACTGGGCCTGGGCCACAGGTAGAGGTGTCCCAGGGTGATAGCATGAAGGTGGCCACCTTCTTTGAGATACCCCTCTTCCAGTGGCCACTGAGCTGGCTCTTCCTAGGAACGGCGCAGACCTTCTAAGACCTCTTCCCATCTACCTTTCTACTGGGCTCATCCCCGCCCCCCACAGCCCAGCCCCCCCTTCCTGTTTGACAACCAGCCACTTCCCGCTTTTGCACAGGGCCACTTCCTGCCTGCCCGTGTGCTACTGCCATGGAGAGGCCCACCCCTGCCGGCCTTCAGCCCAGCTCCAACCACAGGCCTCTGCAAGGTTTTCCCCTCACAAGCAGCCATACTAATAGGAGCAGAAAACAGAAGCAGCCGTTATCAGGGACCCATTCCGGCCCTTCCCCAACAGCCTGCCCTGGGCGGAGTGAGGCCTGGGAAAACGAGGATCCCTGGAAGCCTTGCCTCTCCCACCTTCTCCCAAGTGCTTCAAGACCTGGTTTGGGGTGCTGTGAGCTTCACCGGAAGGGCAAAAAGGAGTGACCAGATGAGCCAAGGGAGGTGGAAAGAGGAAGCAGATAGCAATAGCAAGGGAGATAAGCATGCAGCCTCAAGAGCCCCGAGACCAGAACCTGCTCCAAATGCACTTTCCTGTCCCCATAGAATAGGGCGGCCAGGGCATGGTTGGCCGCTGAGTTCACGGCCCTGCTGGAGACATGTCCACTGACTGAGTGACATTTCTCTAGAACCACAAATATGGCATTAGCTTCAAATAAGATTCTGCTTCCACCTAAACATACAACCCTCTAGAAGTGGCACAGGCACATAACCCTACCCCAGCTAGGAGGGACCCTTCACCCTTGAGCTCTAACCTCAATGAAACCCTTGACTTTTCAAAGGATATTTCACACGTCTGTGTGGATCATGAGAAACTTCCTACAGCCACGCCTATTCAGACATTCAATGTGGGTGGCCTCATCTTGCTGCCCTTCCAAGTGGTCCCCATAAGCCTTCATTTTCAAGCAGCAGAAACCCTTGTCCGGCCCCCTCAGGCATCACTCTGAGCAGTGGAAACATGGGCAGAACAAGCACTTGGTGTCATAATTCACCTTCCCCAGCTGGCACAGGCCAGCGGGAATCTCAAGCCAGCATCTCACAGACCTCACCCTGACACGACCACACCACTTCTCTTCCTCTCCAAATTTCACACTAAAGGTGCAAAGGGTCTCTAAGCAAAAGGAAAATCTGTCTACCATGTAACGGGGGGGGGGGTGGGGTGGCGCGCAGCTTCTAATTCCTTCACACCCTTCCACCCTGGGGGCTTGTAAAGGGCTATGAAGACATTGAGACCCCCAAGGTTCTGTCCCTTAGGCCAGTGTCATCCATTCCCTTGAGCTCCACCACAGCAGGCTTAAGTGGGCGGCACTTTGGCCAATCGATCTCAAGACCAGGAAAACTTAAACTCAGGAGGGAAAGGAGAGAGGTGCCAACAAATGCCCCATCACTAAAGTCTCCTGAGCCAGCTTGGACGAAGAAAATCCCATGGGGTCACTATTAAGTCCCAAGAAGGCAAGGCTCTGCCTCTGGACACTGTGGCCACTCTCAGGGGCCAGAACAGGGTCAGACACTTGGGCTCTCCAAGCCCACGGCAGGGCTCCTGTTGTCTGCAGCCTTTGCCCACTGTTTTGGTGACATTTCCTTCATGGTAACCAGCCCCAAGTAAAACATCCCAGGAAGCAGCCCCTAAAAATAGCTCCTCCCAGGGCAGCAGCAAGCAGGGGGGAGGGGAGAGAGAGGGAGGAGAAAAGAGGGGAGCAGATGGAAGGCTGTGGCGGCGCCTGCAGATAGGGCCCAGGAAGTAGAGATGGTGTTGGGGGGGAGTGGCTGGAAATATTCCCGCCATTGAGCCCAGAGAGGTGGGTACAGATGAGAGGCCTCCCCCAGCAATCGATAAGGAAGGCCCTGCTCCACTAGGCCTAGAAAGAGAGGCCTGGGGGTAGAACAGCAGAAATCATCACAGTGACAATACCCAGAGCCCAGGTTTGAAAGGGAGAAGCCATTGGGTAAGAGAAGAGCCATGTTGTTTGGGGGCACTGGGATCTGAACACTGGCAAATTCCCTGGCATACCTACAGCTCAAAAGAAAAAAACAAAAAAACTCATACAAACCTTTTGCGCCTTGGTTTTCCCACTGGCCCTGGGGTAACTGATCTTTCTGGCTGTGGGCAGACGACAAAGGGCCTCTGCCGAGAGAGGCACTCAAGAAGTGCAAAGTGCCGATCTCTTCCTGTCACCAGCCTTTTGGCACCCATGGAATCAGGCCCTTGTCAGGCTGCCAAGGCTGTTCAGAGAGCAGCAAGCACAGAGATGGGGTAGGAGCTGGTCACACCCACTCCTCCCCTTCCCAGTCTCCAGCCTCAGCAGAGAATGGGGTCAGCCATGTACCTATAGGGTTTCAGCACAGCCTTGAGGCTCACAGCACGATTTCTGACAAGGTATGGTGATAGGGACCAGAGCAGAGAGGACTCAAGCAGAGGCCTTTCCTAAGGGATGGGGCCATCTTCCAACCTCCATCCCCCCATATGATGCCAGCGCCCAAAGTGACCCTGCGAGGCTGGGTGGGAGGGCAGAGTCACAGGTCAGTGTTTAAGAGTGAAGTCACACAGCTCCCATCACGACTGCATGAGGAAACGGGTCCAGCTCCAGGCTTGGCACACGAAGGGACCCCCAGCCTGCTCTGCTATCCACTTAGGGAAAGGAATCAGAGGCATTCAGTCACTGATACGCACAACGCCCATTGCTCTGTTCACAGAAACTGGCCTCTTTGATCCTCAAGAGGAAAGCACGGTTGTGCACTCAACCTCCTTAAATGCTTCTTAAACAAGTCTCAGCATTCCAGTGCTGCAGGGGCTTCTCTGCCTTCTCCCCTCCCTCCATGACTGCTTCACCCAGATCCTTAACAGGAAAGTCGCACTTGGAGATACCCCAGAGGACACAAATGTCATGGGGGCTACTCAGGCCAACACTCAGTGGGTGGGGACTTTCAGCTGGCACCACCAAGGGGGATCCCATTTCAGTCCCCAGGGCCAGCTGGACCCAGAAAGGGACAGCCTTTGCCCTTCTGGTGGCCAACAACCTCAGCCACTCGGCCTGCTGCAGCCTCTGACATGGACTGACACACCACTGTGGGGGCCCAGAGGGAAGCCCCTAATCACCAAGCAGTCCATGTGGACAGATGGCCACATACGGGCAGAGAAGCTACCTGGAGACAGCCGGGCAAAGGTGTGTCTGGTAAATCTCAGACAGCATTGTAGGAACAACTCTTGCTGCTGATGATTTTGATGGCATTTCTTAAAGCGTAGGTCAGGGACCATCTGCTGAAATTTACTGGGAAACTTGGTAAAAATGCAGATTCTTAGGCCTCACCCCAGACCTCCTGAAGCAAAATCTCTGGGAGTAGAACCTAGGAATCTACATTTTCAGCAATATGCGAGGTGATCCTTACATACAGTAAATCTGAAAATCACTACTTAGAGGATGTCCCGAAAGTATCTGTATAAGGCCATTAATGACAGGCAAGGGAGGATTACCAGCTACCCTGACTCCTTATATCACCCACCCTGCCTCATGGCCCATGCGCAGGTCTTTAACCTCCTCTGTCCTCTTCCCCAGCTTCAGTGACCCTCATCAGGTCTGCAGCCTGGCTCCCTGCATCAGAAAGGAGGAGCCCGAGCCAGCACCAGGTGCAGGGGCTCCAGCAACTTGGCTCTGAGTTTCCTGGGAGCCAAAATCAGAAGGCAACCATGATTGGTTACGTAGTCCTCTTAACCCAGTCATTTAACATGTATGTGTTCGGTATGTACCAGACACTCGGTTAGGCCCTGCCCACACCGAAGTAAAGAAACAGATCCGGTCTCTACCCTCGCCTCCCAGGTCCTCAGGAAGAGGAAAGCTCAGCTTACATTTAGCTTCAATAGAAATTTCTTTATATGGGACATACAGAGGGGGAAAAATACACACACACACACACACACACACACGTACACATATATAACTCGAGTGCTATAAAAGATTTTTTAATACTGTTTATGGCGGTACTCCTTAGTTAAAGCCAAACACATTACCCCAGTATCCATCTTAGTGAAAGCAACTGGAATCCAGATAAATGGTCCAAATACAGGGGTTTCTTGCGTATTCCAAAGATAAATCCTAAACAATGTAGACCAGTGAAAGGACCATTTGCCTTCAGATATAGCAATATGAGGAGAATGCTTTGAATACAAGCAAAGAAAATAGGATATAAAATTTTATGCTCCACGAGGTGAGAATCTGTATGCATATGAATAAAGATAAGAAGGGAATATGAAGATTTAAAAATAAGAAAAAGACATAAGGGCCCAGACTCCTTGGGGGATGCTCTTAAATCTTAAAATAACGACTTATCATTGCCATCACCTGGCCCGCTACTGTCTGCATCCAGGCCTGTTTTAAAGGGCTCCTTCGGCCTGGTAGAGCTCAGCTTGGAACCATGGACTCTGTTGAGAACCCCAGCTGCCCACCTATCGCTGTTTTGAAGCAAACGGGGTGATGTTATGTGACTTTCAGTGACCTTATGTAGACAGGCCCAAAAACAAAGACCATGCTCAACGTACATCCGTGTGAACCGCATCGACTCCCTACCTTGCGACCCAGCTACCAGAAGAACCTCTGAGGTCACAATGACGAGAAACAACAGACCAGAAGAAGGCTTCCCATCCGGCACTGACCTCCCCGAGGACCAGGTGCTCTCTCCCCGTGCCTCCTGGGCTACCTCACCATCGATGTCAAAGAGAAGCAGCTCTATACTCTCTCTTTCCTTCCTTTGGGTTTGTAGCGCAGAGCATCACAAACAGGTAAGAAAACAGGCAGGGAGACAGCGAACGCAGCAAGCCCCTCAGACCCTTTGTGGATGGCCCTGGTGTGCCCGCTACATTCCCAGACACCGAAATCTAACACCTGCAGAGCCGTAGACAGACAAGACAGCAGCGAGTGAAACCCAGTCCCAGCTGCTGCACCTTTATAAAATATACAGCGTAAACTGAGAGGCCACAAGGAAGCCACAGCCCGACTCCTTAACCCCATGGGCACCAGCCTGTTGGGTACCCTGGTCCAACCCTCTCCAGGGCTCACACCTCTCCACACCCACACCTACAGCCCAGCTCCCCACCTGCTCTCTCCATTTCCAGGACCACACCCTCCCACTCTCCCGCCTGCACGTACACATCCCTGACCCCTCTTTTGCACCTGTGCCGATCATCCAGGACCAGGCCCCTGTCCCAGAGTAACCCAGTACACCAGTCACAAAACAGAGCCCCAGTCTTGGCATAACCATCTCAAGAGAGGGAGAGCGGCTGTCAGAAACATGTGATCCTACACAAGAATCCTCTTCTTGAGGGAAAAAAAATCAGAGAAATCAAACCTAGTCCAGCTGGGCAGGGAAAGAAAGACCAGCGGGCAAAGATGGGGCAAGGTAGAGAGAAGGTGAGGGAGGGAAGGGACACACCACACCGGTTAGGGTCATTCAAGTGGGCAGGGAAGAAGTAGAAAAATAAAAGCCCAGGGCAGGCAGCGCCACAACGTTCCCATATCAGGCCACCCTCACATCCCAGAATTCAGCTCCCAGCTGGCTCTCCCTCCCTCATCCCTGGGTCAGAGGACACTGGTAAGATGAGGAAAGCAAAGCACTGCATCACTAACTGAGGCACCAGACACCGGCCCCATTTCTGATGTACCAGGGCTATCCCTGTGGGCATGGGGACGAAACCATTCTCAATCCATCACCCTTGCCCACAGGATGTCTATCAAAGAGCCCAGCCTACACAGGCACTCCCAAGGGGAGGAGGGCATCTGACCACCCACATATCTCTATGGCAACCATCGCCTCAGACTCAAGGTACCCAGAAAGAAAATAAACAAATAAGTCAACTCTTACAGCCATGTATGGGGCTGGGTGGGAAACGGCAAGGCAAGCCCTGCTGGTGGGGACAGAGAGAGAGCCTCCCAGCCAGGTGGTAGACACAGCCCTGATAAACAAGCTCGCTGTCAGCTCTGTGGAATTTTATGGTTTCTCAGAGGGCCTGGGGACATCTACTACATCCCCTTCCCCAGACGCCTGCGTCATTACTGGTCACAGTCCACGTCTTCCCCAGGGCATCTATCCTGGCTCCTAATGTATTAATGGCATCCCATTGTCCAGCCTTAATTCCTTTCTCTGAATCTCAAACTTTTGCCCCCAGCTGCACCCTGCAGCCCTTGGCAACCTGACCCATTCATGGACTTCCTTACTCACCAGACCTGTTCACAGAGTACTTCACACATTGCTGGGTCTACACCTATCAGATGAGGTGAGTTTGGCAAGCAACCAATAAGAGGTTCAGGGAGTGTACTTTATAGGTGTGAAAAACAGGACCTGACCCTCCTGGCCTGGTAAGTCCCCGCTCCTCAGAACCAGAGCCTTGCTGCTCCCACCAGACCAAGCTGTTGGGCTTTTCAGACCATGAGGCATCACCCTCCACCCAGGACAGACTGCATCTGCTGCCACACCACCAACTTTGTAATTTGATCAAAAAAAGCAATCAAGTTCATCTGGCAGGATTTGTTCCCAAGAAGCCCTCGCCAGTAGCAGCCTCCCCTGATGTTTACTGATTTCCTTCCCTTGGGAGTCTGTTCCACCACCTGGTGGGCACGGGGAGGCTGGATTTGTCAGAGCTGCTCACTTACTGCACTTCCATCCTAAGTCACCACTGCGGCCTAGGGATTAGGATAGGCCTGGCGTGGCTACCACGGCCCCAAAGAGGTAGGCTCCAACTGCCCCAAATCAAGAGCTCGCCATTCTGTGCCATCTACCATCCTCCACATCCCTCACCTCCCCTCTAAGGACCAAACTCCCTTAAGCCTTTGGGGACCACTCCTCCCTGCAGCCATCTACATCTCTTACATCCCCTTCATTCTTTTCTATTTGAGCACTTCCAGTTCCCAGTGCCACTCCTTGTCTGGCTCCAAAATCCACCCACCCTGAAATTCCAACTCTCTTCCAAGTAGTAAAACACATAACCCCCAACTCCTGGAGCATCTTCAGATGAAGCCAAGGCCCTTGGAGCCACCCCCAGGGAGAGACCAAGATGGGGAACACTCACCCCGTGCAGATAACTTCTTGGTATTGATGATTTTTGCTGCGTATTCCTGCGTGGAGGTTTTCTTCACACACCTGCGGACCACAGAGAAAGCACCCCTGGAGGGAAAAGGGGGAAAGAACTGGGACACAGCGCAGGGCAGAGTGACACAGGCACAACCGTGGTCTGAGGAAGCCATGCTCCCATCGCCAGACACCCCCCCCCCCGCCAGGGTAGTGACCACCACCCTCTGACATCAGGCAGAAGGATGTGGCCACTGCATGACCCTGAACAGACCAGGGGTGGAGTGCCACCCCACTGCCACCCCCTCATCCAGCCCCTGGGAAAAGCCAGGACAGGCTGCTCATCAGGAGTTGGTGGGCGATGCTTTCAAACACACACCTGCTGCATCTCACTGATAGCCCTGCGGACGGCCAAGAGACCAGGAGAGGAAAGGGAACAGAGAGCCCCTGCCCTTCCTCAGTAGGAACAGATGGTGGTAGGGGAAGAGAGATGAGAAAGAGGGCATACCCCCCTGAGAGAAATCTCCCTCAGCCACGGACGAGGGTGAAGAAAGTGAGGCTCAAACCCCCCACAACGGGCTTCAACCAACTGCATCCCGGTTCAACCGACAGCAGGGAAGGAGACCATACAGTTTTGGGGCTCAGGCACCGGCGGCTTCCCTTCCCCACAGTATTTTCCTCTACGTCCCCCCCTCCCCCGCCCCTCCATGAGAGTTCGCACTCTCCAGCTCTGGAAGCGTCCAGGGGGCGGGCAGGGCGGGGGCTGCAGTGGCCGGGTTCGGCGCCGCGGGGGGGGGGGGGCCGGGGCTGCTGCAGCGGCCAGCTCAGTGCGGAGGGGAGGGGGATGCTGCGGCTGCGGCGCGCGGCGCCCGGGACCACTGCAGGGATGGGGGGAGGGGACGGGGTGCTGCAGCACTGCCCAGCAGCCGGGCTGGGATCCTGGAAGCGGCACGAGCGGGGGGCGGGGCCGGCACCAAACATCCCCCCGCACCCGGGCACCGCAGCGAGGTTGGAGCTGCAGGGCTGGGGAGGGTCTTGAGCGTCAGGCGCGTGGGACACGGGAACAGGATGCAGAGTGCGCTCCTGAGCAGAGTGAGGAGGGGGCGACAAGCAGGTGGGGTCCGGAGGGGGGCCCCTAAGGGTGCAGGAGGGGCGGGGCTGGAGGGCGCCGAGAGCGGTCCAGAGGCTGCAGTCCCCGCGGCAACGCGGGGTGCAGCAGCCTGGGCAGCTGCTGCAGGGCGCGGAGGGGGCTGCGCGGCAGGGAGCCGGGGGCGAGGGCGCCCCGGAGGCGGCGGGCGGGAAAAGCTGGGGGTGGGGCGGGCCGAGGGGGCGCTGCAGCGGCCGGTGCAGGGCCGGGGGGCGGGGCGAGGAGCCGCAGAGCGCCCGGGCGGCGGGGGCCGGGTCGGGGGCCGCGGCGGGGGGCGCGCGGGCCGTACTTGCCGAGCTCCTCGAAGAGCTGGTAGTCGTCGGTGAAGCGGGTGCAGGTGGCAGTGGTGGCCATGCTGGCGGGCGGACGCGGCGCCGCAGCCCGCGCCGACGTCGGTGCACAGTCACCGCCGCCCGGCCGAGGGAGCGAGAGGAGGAGACGGGGCTGAGCCCGGCAGCACCGCGAGACTTTACCGGGGAGAGCGAGGAGGGAGGGACACCCCCGCGCCGGCCCGCCCGCCCCGCCCCCAGCCCGCCGGCCCCCCGCCCGGCCCCGGACCGCCTCCGGGGAGGGGCCTCCGCCGCCGGCCCCGCCTCGCCCCGGGAGCCGCCCGGGCCCGGCCCGGCGCGCCGGAGAGCTCCGAGGTGGGGGTCCGGGTCCCCGGCCACCCGCCCGGGCGGAGGGAACTGGAAGGTTCGCGACCTGTGGGCTCGTCCTGAGCGAAAACTGCAAGGGCTCGGGACTGTGCGCGCGAGGGTGGCATGCGTTGGGGGGTAGGTGGCTAGGTCAACGAGATCTCCTGAGCGGGACCCACACACGGGGTCCTAAGCCCCCAGCCTGGCTCACAGGATGAGCAGAAGGGGCCAAGGTTAAAGAGCCTGTGTCAAGCTGCGCACGTGGGAGGCGCCCCCAGACTGTGGAGATCCAGCTCCCAGCAGCCTTCCCTTGGGGAGCTGACAGTCTAGACTTGAGCAAGCATCAGGGCCATTATTGGAAGAAACTCTTCAGGCACGGTTTGATCAGGGAGACCAGGCCAGGGGCAAGCGTGCAGGTGGAACTGTGCTTCTCTGCCCTCCAACCTTAGAGATGAGAGAACGTTCTCTCTCAGGCCCATAATAAAAGAAATGAAGTGGGAGAGATTATAAAAGGATTTGTGCATTGGAACTCGAAGAGCAAGTACAAGGAAGGAGAAAGCATCCTCATTTTCTTGCAGAGCAAGCTGTACTTTCATTTTATGTCACTTACCACATTTTGTAATTATATATTCATTTATTTTTTTCTTTTACCACATTTTGTAATTATATATTCATTGATATGAGGGGCAGCAGCGCTAGAACTTAGCTGTTGTAAGCTTTAACTTTGCAGTCAGACTGCTTGACTTAGAACTCTGGGCTGCTCACTGACCAGTTGTGTGACCTAAGGCAAGTCACTTAATCTTCTGCCTCAGTTGCCTTATCTGAAAGCTGGGAATAATCTTATGTACCTCATAGGGTTGTGAGCATTAAATGGGCTAAACCATGTAAACACTTAGCATAGCACCTGGCACCTAATCACAGCTATGTGTTAGCTATTATTATTTGTTAATGTTTGCCTTCCCACTAAATCGTAGGCTGCAATAGGGCAAGGCCTCTGCCTCCTTTATTCACCATTGTATAATCAGCCCAGACCCTCAATAAATATTTGTGGAATGAAAGGGCTTCTCTCGGGCTGTGGCAGAGGGAGATGCCACCCTTTCCTCCATCCTGACCATCACAGGGTGGTGGGACACAGGCACTTAACTGTCTCTCCCCACCCCCCGGGCAGGTTCCCAACCTGCCCAAGCAGCTGTACCCCAGTCAGCCCCAAGTGGGCAGGGCAGAGCTGGTGCCAAGTGCTGCAGCTCAGTCTTGATTACAGCAGAACGCCCACTGGGAGTTGGGCCTTCATTGTCAGCAAGCTTCTTCACCAGAGGAGGCAGTGGAGTGGCTGAGCGGCGTCCCAGCCTCCTTGGCCGCCTCCCCAGGGGGTGGGTGGAGCAAAGCTCCCAGGGAGAGCTCACCTCCTTTCCTTATCCAACAGCCCTAGGAGCAGGTCCAAGAACCAGACCACCCAGTAGGGGCGATCAGGGAATAGGCAGGAGTGGAGCCCAAGAGGAAGAGTGTGAACAGATTTCCTGGGAGAAGGGCAGAAAGGGCCAAGGGAAAGGGTAGAGGTGACAGAGCACCATGCCCCACCCCTCCCTAGGGCAACAGGAAGTAAAGTGGTGAGGAGTAAGGCCACTTCCTTTCTCAGAGCACCAGGGCAAGAGCCAGGTCCCAAGCCCCAGTGTGGGCAGGGCAACAAGAGTGTATATATGGGGATGACAGCAAGTGTTGAGTTTCTGTCATCCACCTTAAAAGCAGAAGTGAGGCTACTCAGACTGTTCTCCAGAAATGAGGACAGCAGCCGCCTGCTCTGGGTAAAGTCAAGGAACTCAGAACTCTGGGCTGCACATCAGCTAATTATTGGTGTACCCTTCCAATGTTCTCAAGGCGACTTGCTTTCTGACCTCCAGACGCTGATCCTTGAAACTTTATATTCATTGATGCAAGGTAGAGTGAAGAGATGGAGAGAGGTCAGAACAAGCACAGACTAGGACTGCCACAGAGTCCCCTGAGGGCATCCCAGGGGAAAAAGTAAAAACAGGACTACCGTCCTGATTATTCTCACATGCCTGCCGTGAGGGGGTATCCTGCCTGCTGAGGGTAAGGACTCTGCACTGGGTATTTCAGGCTAACCATATAAAGCGTTTTGCATTGAGTGGATAAAACCAAGAGTGATGAGAAAAGTATTGGGGCGAAGCCCTGTTGATGACTCACTCACTCCACCGTGTAAGTGCAGCTTAGCTCCCTTTCAGCAAGTACTTACCAACTGCCTACTATGTGCTTTGTACTACCTGTTGGCAAAAAACCCAAATAAGGTAGAATTAGAATTCACATAGTTAGAAAGAAACTCTGTCCATCCTCTCCTTTTTCCTTTCTATTGCTACCTCATTTCTCCCTCCCTACTGCTCTACAGCTCAGATGCTGACGTGTCCGCGGTGGCAATCTGGAGCAGCCTCTAGATACCTCCCTGTGCGCACACAAACGCACACACTAACAGACACCCTTCTTGATCCCCATTGCTGTAGCACCTACACAACCTCCAGCTACCCCACAGCAATTAGAAGGAAGATGCATCTAAACAATAACGAGCTCACCAGCTCCCTGTGCATCAGTATCTATGGCAACCTCCTGGGGTCCATGGGGCTGTGCTGTTCTGGTTGCAGCCGGTCCCCTGGGCAGTGCCAGCACTCGGGCTTTGCCCACAGCACTGGGAACAGGGAATTACGCAGGAAATCGATGCCCTGACAACCACCAGCGAGGCCCCACTGGGTGGGACGCTTGTCATTCTGCCAATCTTTCCCTTTGAAGGCTTTGAACATGGGACTGCCTCCTGAATGAGAGAGAGAGGCTTTCCTCCCTAATTTTGGGATGCAATTTTCGGGTATGAGGGTACTTATTCTTTAGAATTTAGGAAAATGGGGCAGTACAAAGTGAGGTTTTTGAATATAAGGGGGATGAAGTCCTTGGAAACAGAATAGTTACCCACTTGTTGGGGGTTATAAAATAAATTCTGAAGTCTTGGGTCCATGAGAAGTTTTCAATCCATATTCCACAAAACCCTAGGGATTACATAGTTATGTGCCAGCTGCTGCTCAACATATATATTGGGGTTCCACCAGGGAGTTTGTTGAAGAAAAGAGTCCCTGGCTAAAAAGAAGTTGGAAACCCACTGGACCAGTGGTTTCTGAGGTCCTGTCTAAGATTCGGAAACCCTGGTGGCGTAGTGGTTAAGTGCTACAGCTGCTAACCAAGAGGTCGGCAGTTCGAATCCAGCAGGCGCTCCTTAGAAACTCTATGGGGCAGTTCTACTCTGTACTATAGGGTTGCTATGAGTTGGAATCATCTCCATGGCAGTGGGTTTTGGTTCTCTAAGATTCTGTGAATAGTCTGGGAGAGTGGGGGTGAGACATTTGAAACCAGAGAGAAGAGGTGACAATGGGGATAGAAAAGAGTGAGAAGGACAAATGGAAACATTTGAATAAGCAATTCCCAAGCCAGGAGGGAGTGAGACATGGCCCTCTCAAGGAAGATATAGCAGAATCGCCTCTGGGCTTTTCCAAATCTCAGCCTCAGGGGAAAGTTGGATGGCCCCTCCCACCACTGCCGACTGACTGAGCCACTGTCAATGGTGAGAGTACTTTTCTATCCCTCATGGAGCCCAGTGGCTTAAGAGCTATGCTGCTAACCAAAAGGTCAGTAGTTTGAAGCCACCAGCCAGCCACTCCTTGGAAACTCTACGGGGCAGTTCTGTTCTATCCTATGGGGTCGCTATGAGTCGGGATTGACTTGATGGCAGGGCTTGGGTTTGGTTTATGTGTCTAAGAGCAGAAAAAAAGAGTCAAGAAGGAGGGAATAAGCGAATGGCTGAGGTGTTTTTTGAAGGAGGGAGTGAGGCATTTGAAGTGAGGGGCTGAGCTTCTGATGGATCGGGTTGGTTGACTGAAATTTTAGAGCGAGAGGCTAACGATCCTTGGGGTGAAGCTGGAAACATTTGTTATGGGCGTTTGGATTAGGGTCTGAGTTGCTGGGGATGAAGAATTGAGCTCAGAATTTCAGGTGACTTGTCCTATAGGGTCGATATGAGTCGTAATCGACTCGATGGCACTGGGTTTTTGGGTTGTAGGCCTGTTTAATGCCGGGAGCTGAGGTATTTGGAGTGAGGGCCTGAGGGCTCGGCAGGCAGGGTCTCCCATCTATCTAGCCGTGGGGAGGGTCCCAAAGGACAATCTTATCTTTACTTCCCCACCCCGAAGTCCAGGTCAGGGCTCCTCTGCCTCTCAGTCCATGTGCCATCCCCCTACAGGTCAGCACTACTTGAAAGCAGGGGGTATCTTTCTCGTTGCATCTGCCTGACATACCGTAGGATCACCGGTGGAGGGGTGACCCAGCTGTCATTTGAGCCAAAAGGGAGGTCTGTGTACTCAGGGGGAGCCCCGCCCCTGCAAGAGCCGGGAAGGCCAGGGCAGGAAGAGCGGCGTGTGGGGCCCCCTGGTGGGCAGCCGGGAAGCGCGCAGGGAACTTTGAGGGACCGGAGATAGACAGCAGGCTGTCAGTGACAAAGAGAGGTGACTAAAGAGTATAGTATGTATGATCCTAGTTTAGGGAGCGTTTGTTAAGTGCGGGAGGTGGTTACTTGTTTGTCTGCTAACAAGTGGTGCAGTGGTTACTTGTTTGTCTGCTAACCAAAAGGTCGGCAGTTCAAATCCACCAGCTGCTACTTGGAAACCCTATGGGGCAGCTCTACCCTGTCCTGCAGGGTCACTATGAGTTGGAATCGACTTGAAGCCAATGGGTTTGTCTTTTTGGTGCTAAGTGGGAGGCCACTGCATAAGCTAACCCATTTAACCCTCACCACCGCTCTGTGAGTGTGAGAGCTTTCAGTCCCAATTTACAGAGGTGGAAACAGAAGTGTAGTTAGGTGAAATGACTTGCCTAAGGGCAAATAGCTTGACTTAACTGAAGGGAAGTGAATAGAAAGATATGGGGAGAGGCAGTAAATTTTTTTTAGTAAATTACAGGGAGAACAATGCAGACGTGCTCATACCACCAGTGGGATCTAGATTGGAATCTTAAACCCAATGTGGACTTATCCCAAAACTAGTCCCAATTCCAAATCCAGGTCCTTACTCAGAGGGGACATTCATTCATTCACACTGTTGAACACCTCTTCTGTTCCAGTCACTTGGGAAACAGAAAAGAACAATCAGACAAAATTCTTGCCCTCATGGAGGTTACATTCTTGTAGGCAGGCAAAGAACCTAGAAAGAGGCGATTTTTGCCTGGAGTAAGTTCCTTGGAGAAAATAAAAGAGACCAATGGGACAGACGGTGACTGGGATGGAGAATTCCTTTAACTGAGGTGCGCAGACTTGGGTGCCCTCCGAAGTAACTTTTAAGGGAGATCTAAATGATAAGGAGATAGCCATTTGAAGATAGGGGGCAAGAACATGCCTGGTGGAAGGAACAGTAGTGCAAAGACCTGAGATGGGCAAAGAGTATTCCAGGGGCAGAGAGAAGGCTGGTGTGGCAGGAGCAAAGTAGGCAAGAGCCTGTGCAACTACCCTAGTGTTCCTGTGGTGGCCCCACACTCTATGGATTACAAGGAGTCCACAAGAGCAGGCTGCATCCACGCTCACAAAGGAGTGAGACCTGAAGCCCCAGCGCAAGAAGGTATCTCTCTCAAAAAGATGCCTTCATCAAGGACAGACATACACCTGGGCCTGGAGCCAGAAATGGTGCTGTTCCTTGGTCACCACAAGGGAGGGTGGTGAAGATGGGCACAGAATAACCTCTCAGCACTCGGGGGGATCTAGGGGGGGATGTGTCACGTGCCTCTGAAGAAATAGCCAGTGCCCCTTCAGTTCATGTAGACAAGCACCTCTCTGCCCCGGGCAAGGTTCAGTCCTATATCCTATATGGGATAAAAAGATAGGCCAGAAATAGGCCCAGTAAGGGAGCTTTACTCACTGGAAGCAAGAAGACAAGCAATAAAAACAGTGATATACAACAAAAGACTAGTAACCGTAGACAGCCTCTGGACCTTTGCATAGTGGTTGCCTGAATCGCTTTTCCCTCCCCTCTGCCTACTCTCCAGTTCTCTGCTCAAGCATCATTTTCAAGGCCAAGTAGCCTTCCTTGCCCTCTTGACCTGCTCAAATCCCTGTAATGACTAGCACCATCCACTACTTCTGTCTCAATTGTTCCCCCAGGATCTTTTTATTTTTTTAACATTTAAAAAGAATTTATTTATTTTTGTTATTATTGTTGTCGAGAATATACACAGCAAAACGCATACCAATTCAATGATTTCTACAAGTGCAATTCAGCGACCCTGATTACATTCTTCAGATTGTTCAACCATTCTCGTCCTCCTTTTCTGAGTTGTACCTCCCCCGCTAATGTAAACTTACTGCCTCCTAAAGTTCCTATCTAATCTTTTGATTTGCTGTTATAAATTCGATGCCATATAGATAGTTCTTAAAATAACACATTGCTCAAGGCAGACATTTTTTGTCACTTAAGCTAAACTATTCTTTGGCTTTAAGAGGACTCATCAGGGGATGTTTTAGGTTTAAAGTTATCTCAGGGCAATAGTTTCAGGTGTTCATCCAACCTCCATGCCTCCAAAAAGTCTTGAGTCTATGAGAATTTGAAATTCTGTTCTGCATTTCCCCTCTTTTGATCAGAATTTTTCTATAGAATCTTTGATCAAAATGTTCAGTAATGGTAGATGGTCACTTACCAGTTCTTCTGATCTCATGGTAAAAGAGGCAGTTGTTCATGTAGGCAATTAGCCACACATTGCATTTCCTCATCCTATCCCTGACTCTCTTTCTTCTGTTGGTCCAGATGAATAGAGATGAATCACCACTTCCGCAAAGCACTTGTCCCAAGTGTAATTTTACATGTGTTTGTGCAATCATAGAGCCCAATGATGCAGGGTTTGTATTTATTTGTGTTCACCATGGTATCCCCAGTGTCTAATGAGTGCCTGACATGCAGTAGGTGCTCAATAAATGCATGGTAGGTAAAAGCAAAGTATTTTAAAGTGGGGTAATTTGATCAGTTGGAACAATCAGAAAAGATTTGATAGAGGAGATGGAAAGAGGGGAAGGATGTTGGCAGATGGAGGTGGAAGTGAGGGGGCATTGCTAGTGGAAGAGAGAGTGTGAATCAGGCCCCGAAATACTGAGGGCTTGGCAAGTGTTTGGGAAACTAGGTGGTCTGGTGAACTGGAGGGAAGGGCATGGAGAGGGGAGAAACAGGTCATAAAGCGGAGGACCAGATAGAGAGTGTCTGCCTGTGGGTGGGCTTATAGGCCAGGAAAGGGTAGGCTCCAGGCAAAGGACTCTAGAGCTGGCCCAGAGGTTCCTAGGTCCTAGGCCTAGGCTATGGATAATTGCCTACCAGACATTACTGCTTGAAGGTCCTGCTGTCCACCCAAATTCATTATGACCTAAATCCATGGCAGTATAATATGGTGGTTAAGAGCACTGAAGCCAAATTCTAGCTCTGCCCCTCACTAACTGTGGGAGCCTACAAGTTTATAACCTCTGTGTGCCTCAGTTTTTGCATCTGCAACATGGTGGTGATAATAATAGTGCCCACTTCATAGGTTTTTATAAGGAGCAAATTATTATTACTATTTTTAAAATCTTTATTGTGCTTTAAGTGAAAGTTTACAAATCAAGTCAGTCTCTCATACAAAAATTTATACACACCTTGCTATGTACTCCTAATTGCTCTCCCCCTAATGAGACAGTACACTCATCCCCTCCGCTCTCTCTTTCCTAGTCCATTCGGCCAGCTTCTGACTCCCTCCGCCCTCCCATCTCCCCTCCAGACAGGAGATGCCAACATAGTCTCTTGTGTCTACTTGATCCAAGAAGCTCAGTCTTCACTAGTATCATTTTGTATCCCATTGACCAGTCCAATCACTGTCTGAAGAATTGGCTTTGAGAATGGTTTCTGTCTTGGGCTAACAGAAGTCTGAGGACCATGACCACCGGAGTCCTTCTAGTCTCAATCAGACCGTTAAGTCTAGCCTTTTTACGAGAATTTGGGGTCTGCATCCCACTGCTCTCCTGCTCCCTCAGGGGTTCTCTGTTGTGTTCCCTGTCAGAGCAGTCATCAGTTGTAGCTGGGCACCATCTAGTTCTTCTGGTCTCAGGCTGATGCAGTCTCTGGTTTATGTGGCCCTTTCTGTCTCCTGGGCTCATAATTACCTTGTGTCTTGTGTGTTCTTTATTCTCCTTTGTTCCAGGTGGGTTGAGACCAATTGATGCAACTTAGATGGCGGCTTGCTAGCTTTTAAGACCCCTGACGCCACTCTCCAAGGTGAGATGCAGAATGTTATCTTAATAGATTTTATTACGCCAATTGACTTAGATGTCCCCTGAAACCATGGTCCCCAAACCCCCACCCCTGCTATGCTGGCCTTCAAAGTGTTCAGTTTATTCAGGAGACTTCTTTGCTTTTGGTTTAGTCCAGTTGTGCTGACCTCTCCTGTATTGTGTGTCTTTCCCTTCACCTTAAATAGTTCTTATCTACTATCTAATTAGTGAAAATCTCTCTCCTTTTCTCCCTCTCTCCCCCCTCTTGTAACCATCAAAGAATATTTTCTTCTCTGTTTAAACTATTTCTTGAGTTCTTGTAATAGTGGTGTGATACAATATTTGTTCTTTTGCAACTGACTAATTTCACTCAGCATAATGCCTTCCAGATTCTTCCATGTCATGAAATAGTTCATGGATTCATCTTTGTCCTTCATTGATGTGTAGTATTTCATTGTGTGAATATACCATAATTTATTTATCCATTCATCCATTGATGGGCACCTTGGTTGCTTCCATCTTTTTGCTATTGTAAACAGTGCTGCAGTGAGCATGGGTGTGCATATATCTGTTCGTGTAAAGGCTCTTGTTTCTCTAGGATATATTCCAAGGAGTGGGATTGCTGGATCGTATGGTAGTTCTATTTCTAGCTTTTTAAGGAAGCGCCGAATTGATTTCCAAAGTGGTTATACCATTTGACATTCCCACCAGCCGTGTAGAAGTGTTCCAGTCTCTCCACAACCTCTTCAACATTTATTATTTTGTGTTTTTTTTTTTTTTTTGATTAATGCCAGCCTTGTTGGAGTAAAATGGAATCTCATTGTAGTTTTGATCTGCATTGCTCTAACGCCTAATGATCATGAGCATTTCCTCATGTATCTGTTCGCTGCCTGAATGTCTTCTTTAGTGAAGTGCCTGTTCATATCTTTTGCCCATTTTTTAATTGGGTTATTTGTCTTTTTGTAGTTGAGTTTTTGCAGTATCATGTAGATTTTAGAGATCAGACACTGATAGGAAATGTCATAGCTAAAAACTTTTTCCCAATCTGTAGGTAATCTTTTTACTCTTTTGGTGAAGTCTTTGGATGAGCATAGGTGTTTGATTTTTAGGAGCTCCCAGTTATCTAGTTTCTCTTCTGTGTTGTTACTAATGTTTTGTATACTGTTTAGGCCATGTATTAGGGATACTAGCATTGTCCCTATTTTTTTTTCCAAGAACTTTATCATTTTAGATTTTATATTTAGGTCTTTGATCCATTTTGACTTAGTTTTTGTGCATGCTGTGAGGTATGGGTCTTGTTTCATTTTTTAGCAGATGGATATCCAGTTATGCCAGTGCCAGTTGTTAAAAAGACTGTCTTTTCCTCATTTAACTGACTTTGGGCCTTTGTCAAATATCAGCTGGTTATATGTGGGTGGATTTATGCCTGGATTCTCAATTCTGTTCCATTGGTCCATGTATCTGTTGTTGTACCAGTACCAGGCTGTTTTGACTACTGTGGCGGTATAATAGGCTCTAAAATCAGGTAGAGCGAGGTGTCCCACTTTGTTCTTCTTTTTCAGTAATGCCTTATTTATCCGGGTCCTCTTTCCCTTCCATATGAAGATGGTGATTTGTTTCTCCATCTCATTAAAAAATGTCGTTTGAATTTAGATCAGAATTGCATCATATCTATAGGTCGCTTTTGGTAGAATAGATATTTTTACAATGTTAAGCCTTCCTATCCATGAGCTAGGTGTGTTTTTCCACTTATGTAGGTCTCTTTTGGTTTCTTGCAGTAGCGTCTTATAGTTTTCTCTGTATAGGTCTTTTACATCTTGGGTAAGATTTATTCCCAGGTATTTTATTTTCCTGGGGGCTACTGTAAATGGTATTGATTTGGTGATTTCTTCTTTGATGTTCTTTTTGTTGGTGTAGAGGAATCCAACTGATTTTTGTATGTTTATCCTGTATCCTGATACTCTGCTGAACTCTTCTATTAGTTTCAGTAGTTTTCTTGAGGATTCTTGAGGGTTTTCTGTATATAAGATCATGTCATCTGCAAATAGAGATAGTTTTACTTCTTCCTTACCAATCTGGATGCCCTTTATTTCTTTATCTAGCTCAATTGCTCTGGCTAGGACCCCCATCACAATGTTAATAAGAGTGGTGATAAAGAGCATCCTTGTCTGGTTCTCAATCTCAGGAGCAAATTATTAATGGTGAATAATGAAAAATAAAGCAGTGTCTTGTGTACAGTAAGGGATCGATAAATATTAACTGTTATAATGATTCCACCTACCATCCCAGACCAGCTGTCTTTCCCAGCTTCCTTGACTCTGACCGTGACATGACTATCCTGCCAATGACCTAAGTTCAGACTCTTGGAGTTGTCTTTGACTCAGCTTTTACCTCATTAGGGAGGCCAGGCTAAGTTTGAATTCTGGCTTTGCCATTTATAGTTGTGTGACCTTGGGCAAGGTTATCGAGCTCTCTGAATTTCATGTTTCTCACTGGTAAAATAAAGATGTTGTAACTTTCATTATAGGAGCCCCTGGATGGTGCAAATGGTTAAGCACTCTATTACTAGCAAGAGGTTGGCAGTTCAAACCTACCCAGAGGCACCTCAGAAGACAGGCCTGGCGATCTGCTTCTAAACAGTCACAGCCTTGAAAACCCTATGGAGCAGTTCTACTCTGCACACATGGGGTCACCATGAGTCAGAATCAACTTGATTGCAACTAAAAACAACTTTCACTATAGAAAAAAAACAACAACACTATAGACGTGTTCTAAAAATTTAATGGTAATATTTGTAGGTGTGTGGCTCAATGCCTGATGCTAAATAGATGGTAGTTATTATTATTATCTTATGTATCATGGAAGATGTGTGTCAGGGTTGTATCCTTTCACTATACTAATTCAATTTGTATGCTGAGCAAATAATCTGAGAAGCTAGACTATATGAAGAAGAACGTGGCATCAGGATTGGGAGAAGACTTAGTAACAACCTGCAATATTCAGATGACACAACCTTGCTTGCTGAAAGTGAAGAGATCAAAGACTATAGCCTACAGTATGGATTACTAAAAAAAAAAATTTTTTTTTTTTTTAATAAAGAAAACAAAAATCTTCACAACTGGACCAATAAGCAACAACATGACAAATGGAGAAAGTATTGAAGTTGCCCAGGATTTCATTGTACTTGGATCCACAATCAGCACCCATGGAAGCAGCAGTCAAAAAAATCAAATGATGTATTGCACTGGGAAAATTTGCTGTAAAAGACTTGTTTAAAGTGTTAAAAAACAAAGATGTCACCTTGAGAACTAAAGTACATCTGACCTGAGCCGTGGTATTTTCAGTTGCCTCATATGCATGTGAAAACTGGACAACGAATAGGGAAGAATGATGAGGAATTGATGCATTTGAATTATGGTGGTGGTGAAGAATATTGAATATACCATGGACTGCCAGAAGAACAAACAAATCTGTCTTGGAAGAAGTACAGCCAGAATGTTCCTTAGAAGCAAAGATGGAGAGACTTCATCTCATGTACTTTGGACATGTTATAGGAGGGACCAGTCCGTGGAGAAGGACATCATGCTTGGTAAAGTAGAGGGTCAGTGAAAAAGAGGAAGACCCTTGACGAGATGGAACTGACAAGGTGGCTGCAACAATGGACTCAGGCATAACGATGATTGTGAGCATGGTACAGGACCGCGCAGTGTTTCATTCTGTCATACATACGGTCTCCCTGGGTCAGAACCGACTCAATGGCACCTAACAACAAGAAAAACTACTATGTATCATCAGTAACACCAGTATATATTTTTCCCTTTAAATACCTTTGTGTACATCTTTTCTATCTCCGTCCCACCATCCTACTAAGCCTACCTTAGTCTCCGGAGTTAAGGCAGTAGTCTTCCTCCTAACTTTGCTGACTCCATTTTACATCCCATTTTCATTCACTTAGTTATTCAGGAGATACTAGTAGAACACCTACTCTTTATTTTATTTTATTTTTATTGTGCTTTAAGTGAAAGTTTACAAATCGAGTGAGTCTCTCATACAAAAATGTATACACACCTTGCTATATACTCCTAGTTGCTCTCGCTGTAATGAGACAGCACACTCCTCCTCTCCACCCTGTATTCCCCGTGTCCATTCAGCCAGCTTCTGTCCACATCTGTCTTCTCATCTTCCCTCTAGACAGGAGCTGCCCACATAGCCTCATGTGTCTACTTGAGCCAAGAAGCTCACTCCTCACTAGTGTCATTTTCTATCCTATAGTCCAGTCTAATCCCTGTCTGAAGAGTTGGCTTTGGGAATGGTTCCAGTCCTGGGCTAACAGAGGGCCTGGGGACCATGACCTCTGGGGTCCTTCTAGTCTCAGTCAGACCATTAAGTCTGGGAATACCTACTTTTTTCAGGGCATAATCTCAGGGCTGAGGATATAGCAGTGAACAAAACAGATGCAATCCCTGCCCTCAGGAAGCTTACCTTCTGGTGAGAGGGACAAACAATTAACAAATGGGCAAAAAAATATTTAGTATGTCAAGCAGTGATGAGTGTTGTGAATAAAAATGAAAGCAGGGAAAGGAGATAGAGTGACTGGAGGATGCTGTTTAATACAGGGTGGTTAGACCAGGCTCCTCTGCTAAGGTGGGCATGTGGGCAGAGATTTGCAGCAAATAATATCACTTTTGGTAGATCACATTGTTGCTGAAATGCTGTTTCTTGCAGAATTAAGTAGGAAGCCTATGTATAGGTTTCTTGATGCTCCCTAGTTCTAGTTGACTTGAGATTTTGTATCACTCCTCGAATGCCCCTGTTTTGCAGACACACTCAACATGCTTAAGGAGGCACGTCGTTAGGTTAATGGTACTTGTCTCTGGATAGTCATTTTCGTATGAAATTTTTTCTCTTATCCTTAAATGTGTTTTCTTTATGATGAACTTAGATTACTTGATTAACAACAACAATAATGCCATAATTTCTCCCTATCACCTTATTTTAATCTTCACAACAACCCTGAAGGTAGGTTTTATTATCCCCATTTTATAGATAAGGAAACTGAGTCTCAGAGAGGTTGCACTGATTCTCTGGCTCTAACAGTGCTTTAAATTTTTGGCATCTGATTATAGGCTCACTGTTTGTTTGTTTTTAATATGAGTTTTTCCTGCTCAGTTAAGGGTACAGCCTTTGTCTTTTTCTTTTTACGTCCTTATGTCTCTCTCCTCTCCTCACAGCTTTCAGTAGAGCACAGCCTACTGTACATAATGGATTGGCTTATTGGATGGCTGGCCATTGTTCTGATATGGTCCAGTTATCTTGCTGGTGGTGGCATCTTGAATCCTCTGGACCCTGGGCCTAAGGACAGAGAACCTTGAAATCCTGAGGGCAAAGAGGTTGGGGAGCTGGGCCTCCTCCCCAAAAGGGCAGTGATTCCACTTGTCCACTAGAGGCCGCCATAGGCCCGGTTTCAGAGCCAGGAGGGCTGTCAGATTACCCATCCCACCCCACCCTAGGTGTTGTTTCCAGCACCAAATCTGTCCTAGAAGCCAAGGCCCCAGAGACAGAGACAGTGTCCCTGCTTCAGTTTCTTCAAATAGATTGTCAGATTCCCGGACCTGGAACGAGTTACCCCTGGAATAAATGTTGCTGATGGCAACTAGCAAGCAGGACCATACTGGCAGGTTCCGGAGGCCCCTCAACTAGCCAAACCAACAAATGTGTATTGAGTACCCTACTGAGACCCTGCTGTGTGCCACCCAGCATACTAGGCTCTGGCACTAGCTCGGAGAACAATACAGACCCCATGCCTGTCCTCCTAGCTATTGCAGTTCAACAGACATACAGTGAAACCTAAAATTATTGCATTATGCGATAAGCTACTGACGTGGATTTTGTTCCAGGATTTGTTCTTTTTGGGTCTCATTTCACTGTGGATTATCCCATGGGATGTCTACCTGCTTTAGAGAAATGAAATAAAGGCCAGAAGCAGGGTATAGAGCCTTTGCCCACATCTGGAAAATCTCTGCAGACCCTCTCCTCTCGGGAGGTGAAAGGATTCCTCGTGTCTCCTCACAGATCCAGATCCGAGGGTGTCTGGGGTTGGGGTGGACACTAGGGGTGGGGAAGTGCCTAGCCACCTGGCTGCAGCTTTTCTGCTCCCCTCTCCACAAGCTTTGCTTGGGAACATAGGGCAATTCCCTAGATTTTGGGGTGTGACCCAAACTGTGTTTTCTTACTGGTTTCTCTTTGCCTTTTTCTCTTCTTTGCTCCTTTTTTTCCCCCTCGAATTATCAGTCAGTCGACAAATATTTGTCAAATGTGGAGGTCATGGTCCCCAGACCTTCTGTTAGCCCAAGACAGGAACCACTCCTAAAGCCAACTCTTCAGACGGGGATTAGACTGGACTATGGGATAGAAAGTGATACTGGTCTAAGTCAATTGGCATAATAAAACCTATTAAGAAAACATTTTGCATCCAATTTTGGAGAGTGGCATCTAGGGTCTTAAGTGCTAGCAAGCAGCCATCTAAGATGCATCAATTGGTCTCAATCTACCTGGACCAAAGGAGAATGAAGAACACCAAGGACACAAGGTAATTACAAGCCCAAGAGACAGAAAGGGCCACATAAACCAGAGACTACATCATCCTGAGACCAGAAGAACTAGATGTGCCCAGCTACAACTGATGACTGCCCTGACAGGGAATACAACAGAGAACCCCTGAGGGAGCAGGAGAGCAGTGGGATGCGGACCGCAAATTCTCCTAAAAAGACCAGACTTAGTGGTCTGACTGAGACTAGAAAGATCCTGGTGGTCATGGCCCCTAGACCTTCTGTTGGCCCAGGACAGGAACCAATCCTGAAGCCAACTCTTCAGACCTGGATTGGACGGGACAATGGGCTGGAGAGGGATGCTGGTGAGGAGTGAACTTCTTGGATCGGGTGGACACTTGAGACTATGTTGGCATCTCCTGCCTGGAGGGGAGATGAGAGCGTGGAGGGAGTTAGAAGCTGGGTAAATGGACACGAAAAGGGAAAGTGGAGGGAGGGAGCGGGCTGTCTCATTAGGGGGAGAGCAATTGGGAGTATGTAGCAAGGTGTATATAAGTTTTTGTATGAGAGACTGACTTGATTTGTAAACTTTCACTTAAAGCACAATAAAAATTAAATAAATAAAAAGGAAAATGATACTGGTGAGGAGTGAGGTTCTTGGATCAAGTAGACACATGAGACTATGTGGGCAGCTCCTGTCTGGAGGGGAGATCAGAGGGCAGAGGCGGTTAGGAGCTGGCCGATTGGACATGAAAATAGAGGGTGAAGGAGTGTGCTGTCTCATTATGGGAAGAGCAACTAGGAGTGTATAGCAAGGTGTATATAAATTTTTGTATGAGAGACTAACTTGCTTTGTAAACTTTCACTTGAAGTACAATAAAATTTTTTAAAAAAAAATTATCAAATGAACGTTATGTTAAGGGCACTCTTTAATTCAGAAGCATGAGATCAAGGAAGTGAAACAGAGTTAGGGAGATAAGGTAAATAGAGAGTGATAGAGAGATAAGTACCCACACATTGCAGCATCTTGATAAGTGCAATTGGTTGCTGCAAGTGCTAAGGGGTAGATCCCTGGGGACTGAGGTGGTCTGGGAAGACTTCCTGGAGGAGGTGACCAGGGCCTTGTAGGATGAGGCCTGCCCTGCCCTGTGGTAGGGTTTCTCCAAAACATCCCCCACACCGCAGCTGTTCATTCCACTGTGCCTGGACAAGGGTCCCAGGGGCCCGTGTGCTCAACATTCCTGAGACGCAGCTTCTGAGTCAGAGCCCCAGAAAGAGCTGAGGCAGCTTCAGGCTGGAGTCTTGGCTCTCTTCTTCCCTTTTTCTGTCCAAAAGGAACTCCCTCCCTAGTTATTTGGATGTGACCAGAAACCCAAGCAAGGCCCTGGGGTAGGAGCTTGGCTCATCCAGAGTCTATGAAATGTATTTGGTCCCTGCATCCCCTCTTGGGTCACAGCCCTCAGGTAAAACCATGTGCCCAGTACCCATACTGCCCCTGAGCCAGGAAGTTCAAAGGAGAGTCATCTGTGCCTACAGGTCACACCCCCCCAATGCAGCCATTGTTGGGCTGCCTCTGGGAAGGGGGTCTTAACTAGGGCTTGGCTTGAGTTAAAAGAGCAGCATTCCCCAGGCAATCTGCCAGGGCCTTCTCACTGCCTGGGCGTGGGGCCCAGGACATGCCAGGGCAATGCCAGAGAGCTGACTCAGGGGGTGGTGGGTGGAGAGGAGGAGAGAGGAGGCTGCCTGGAGCCCCTGCGGTGGCCCTGCAGTGCCAGACCACCAACAGGCCCTGAAGCCCCACATTTCCTGGAGTGCCCATCAGAAGATCAGGGTTCTCCCTCATTTTCTCAGCCCCTTCCTCCTGCATAGACCTTTAGATGTGCAGTTATAGGCTCCCAAATCCTGTTCTGCAATTGACCAAACCCTGCCATTGTCATTTCTTAAGTCTCTGACCTTGAGAAAGTTACTTCTCCTTCTGCCCGCCCCCTAGGGCCACAGTAAGGATCAAATGACATAATGTCTGTGAAGGTACCTTATAAACTATAAAGCACGTTTGTAACAAGGTATCATTATTGTCATAATTATTCCTGAGACAGGAATTACAGCCGCTGGCCCCTAAACCTCAAAGTCCTTCTGTTTGCCTGTCTTGTCTGACAAGTCACTCAGAAGCCAGTACCGAAATCCTGACCCAGTCCTGAGCCTCAGAAACATTGGCACAGGCTCTCTGCCTGGTGCTATGGTGCCAATTCAGGGCAGCAATGCCCCAACCCCACCCCTAGCTCTGTTAAACCAGTTCTTTCCCTTCTAATCAGACTCCTCCAGTCTAGTTTGCCTGCAGGGATGAAAAAAAAACCTAAAATAGCACAGGCTCTGCAAGTACCACTAGAGACTTGAGGGTGTAAGGTATTGCCTGTCAGCCACGGACCTGTCTGGGCTTCCCAGCCAGGTGCAGCCCTCTGCCCTCTAGGGCTGGCCTGTCTTCTTTATGCAGCACTGGATGACAGGGCCTCCTGTCAGTACTTCGGGCAGCTAAATTGGATGACTACCTAGAAAGCTGGCTTGGCTAGAGGTGCTCACGGAGGCGGCTCACTGCTCCCCCACCAGCTCCTCACACCCACCCTCACCAGAGGCCAGGTAAGCTGAGCTAAGATCCTGAGGAACAGTAGCTGCTGTCATGGCCCTGGGGAAGGCTGCAGACTGGGTACCAGGAGGGTCTGCTTCTGAGACCCTGAAGCTAGCAGGTCCTGGCTTGTGGCTCTGGCTGCAGAACCAGTTTGGTGTGTGGGCTGATGGGGTGCCTCCCTGGCTGCTGGGCGTGGCTCTGCACTGAGACTTCCCACAGGCCTGCGTGTGACTTACCCTGATGGGAGCGGTGGCTGTCAAGGCCCATTCGGACGAGGAGGCTTGTAGCAGGGAGCCAAGGGTATGAACTACTGTTCTAACAGCCGCGTTCATCATTGCTGTTGTTGTCATTAGTCGCCCTTGAGTCGACTCTGACTCATGGTGACCCCATGTGTTACAAAGTAGAACTTCTCCATGGGGTATTCTTGCCTGTAATCTTTATAAAAATTTTTATTTATTTTGTTGTTGTTGTTGTTGAGAATATACACAGCAAAACACACCAATTAAACAGTTTCTACACGTGCAATTCAGTGACATTGGTTACATTCTTTGAGTTGTGCAATCATTCTCATCCTCTTTTTCTGAGTAGTCCCTTCCCCCATTAACATAAACTCACTGGCCCTGAAGGCTCCTATTTAATTTTTTAAGTTGCTATCGTCAATTTGACCCCATATACATAGTTCTTAAAAGAGCATAATGCTTAAGGCAGAGTTTTTTTTACTAGTTAAGCTCAACTATTTGGTTTTAAGAAGATTTCAGGGGATACTTTTGGTTTAAAGTTTAAAGATTAACTCAGGGTAATAGTTCCAGGGGTTTATCCAGCTTCTGTGGCTCCGGAAAGGAGAGAGCCCATGAGAATTTAAAATTCTGTTCTGCATTTTCTCCTATTGATCAGGATTCTTTTATAGAATCTTTGATCAAAATGCTCAGTAATGGTAGCCAGGTGCCATCCACATTTTCTGGTCTCTGGTTCATGGAGCAATTAGCCAGACATTCTATACCCTCCTCTTATTCCTTACTCTCCTTCTTCCTCTGTTGTTCCAGGAGAATAAATACCAATTGTTGTGCCTTGGATGGAAACTTGCAAACTTTTAAAACCCCAGGCACTACGCAACCAACTAGGAGGTAGAACAGAAGCACTGAGCAGGTTATTAGGCCAATTAACTGGGATTTCCCATGAAACCGTGACCTCAGACCTCCTGTCTTAGTTACTTAGTGCTGCTATAACAGGAATACAACAAGTGGATGACTTTAACAAGCTAGTTTATACTCTGACAGCTTAGGAGGCCAGAAGTCCAAATTTAGGGCACCAGCTCCAGGGGAAGGTTTTTTTCTCTCTGTTGGCTCTGGGGATAGGTTCTTGTCATCAATCTTCCATGGTCAAGTTGCTTCTCAGTGCAGGGACCCTGAGCCCAAAGGACAAGCTCCGCTCCTGGCTCTTCTTGGTTGGTAGTAATAAGGTCCTCCTCCTCTCTGCTTGATTTTCTTTTCTATATTTCAAAAGAGATTGACTCAAGGTACAACCTAATCCTGTAGATCAAGTCCTGCTTCATTGACTTAACTGCCTCTAATCCTGCCTCATTAACATCATAGAGGTTAGGATTTACAACACATAGGATAATCATATCAGATCACAAAATGGAAGACAATCACCCAACACTGGGAATCATGGCCTACTCAAGTCGACACATATTTTGGGGGGACACAATTCAATCCATAACATTCTGCCCTTTGGCCCCCTGAAATTCATGCCTTTGCCACGTGTAAAACACACTCACCCCACCATATCATCCCAAAGGTCTTAAATCAACTCCAAGTCCAAAATCCCACCTTCTGCAAAATTCCTCTTCATCTGTGAAATCTAGAATACAAGTTATCTGCTTTCAAAGTAAAATGGTGGAACAGGCACAATGTAGACATTTTCCTTATAAATGGGAGACATTGGAGGGAAAGAAGGAATAACAGGCACCAAGCAAGTCCAAAACCCAGCAGAACACATTATGTTAGCTTTCAAGTCTTGAAAATAATCTTCTTTTCTCTGAGACCATTTAGGCAATGGCCCTGCCCTCTAGACTCTGGGTGTTAATGCCCTGAATTTGGACTTCTAGCATCCTAAACTGTGAGAGAATTAACTTCTGTTAGTTAAGCCATCCATTTGTGGTATTTCTGTTATAGCAGTACTAGATAAGTAAGACAGAATTTGGCACCAGGAGTGGGGTGCTCCTCTAACAGATACCTAAAATGTGGAAGTGGTTTTGGAATTCAGTAATAGGTAGAGGATGGAAGAGTTTTAAAGTGCTAATAGTAAAAGCCTGGATTGCCTGGAAGAGACTATTGGTGGAATTATGGACATCGAAGACAATTCTGGCGAGGGCTCAGAAAGAAGTAAGGAGAACTGTAACACCTGAGATGGCACAGATGGCAAGAAGCAGCAGAAGAGAAACAGGAGTGGCAGAACCAGGAGACCAGTGTAAGATGATGCAGGAGCCAACCCATGGAGCAAGAAAGCTGATTGCCTTCAGACAAGAGGCTTCATTGTGAAGTGTGGTACCTCTGGGCACTTATCGGTGGAGCTAGGCTTGCTGACCCACAAAGCAAGAGAGCTGAGTGCCTCCTGGCTGAAGTTAACTGATGGAGTGGTGTGCCTCTAGGCACTTCTTGGTGGAGATAAAGAGCTTTGTAACACTTACCCAAGGAGGCCAGCCCATGAGGGCCCGAGGGGCCAAGAGGCCAAGGAACCAGGAAGCAGAAGCTGAAGAGACAAGTAGCACAGGACGAGAGCTGCTGCAGTCTCAAACAGTAGGGCCACAACCCTTTGCGGCCTTGAAGGGTGGAACCATGGCCTGCTGGTTCTCAAAGAGTAGGGCCATGGCTTCCTAGATTTCAAAGAATCAGATTCTCACCAACTCAGTTCTGGAGAGTAGGGCTGCCTTTCACGTGTGCCAGTGGGATGGACCTAGATCCGCTGCCCAAAGCTGAGGGGGTGGAGCTGCCATGCCCAAGGGGCAGAATGGGGCCTGCTGGGGGTGAGAGGATAGGGTTACCACTCAGATAGTCTAGGAGAACGGGGCTGTCCAAATATGAGGGAGCAAAGTTGCCGTCCCAGTGGCCCAGGAAGGCAGAGTCGAAGCACAGCGTCAAGGGACCTCTACCCAGAATCTGGAGATTGTGACCGTAATTCAAAGGCATCAAGTCCTCCGTCTTCCTTATTTGTTGTCCAGCTTTCGCATGTACATGAGGCAATTGAAAATACCAGGCACACTGGGTCAGGCACACTTTAGTTCTCAGAGCGACATCTTTGCTGTTTAACACTTTAAAAAGGTCTTTTGCAGCAGATTTGCCCAATGCAATACATCACTGGATTTCTTCACTGCTGCTTCCATGAGCCTGGTTATGGATCCAAGTAAAATGAAATCCTTGACAACTTCGATCTTTTCTCCGCTTATCATGATGTTGCTTTTTGGTCCAGTGGTGAAGATTTTTGTTTTCTTTATGTTAAGGTATAATCATACTGAAGGCTATAGCCTTTGATCTTCATCAGTAAGTGCTTCAAGTCCTCTTCACTTTCAGCAAGCAAGATTGGGTCATCTGCACATCACAGGTTGTTAATGAGTCTTCCTCCAATCCTGATGCCACATGCTTCTTCATATAGTCCAGCTTCTTGGATTTTTTGTTCAGCATACAGATTGAATAAATATGGTGAAAGGATACAGCCCTGACATACACCTTTCCTGATTTTGACCACGCAATAGCTCCTTGTTCTGTTTGAATGACTGCCTCTTGGTCTATGTACAGATTCCCTGTGAGCACAATTAAGTGTTAGGAAATTCCCATTCTTTGCAATGTTATCTGTAATTTGTTATGATCCACACAGGTGAATGCCTTTGCATAGTCAATAAAACACAGGTAAACATCTTTCTGGCATTCTCTACTTGCAGCCAAGATCCATCTGACATCAGCAATGATATCCCTTGTTCCACATACTTTTCTGAATCTGGCTTGAATTTCTAGCAGCTTCCTGTCGATGTACTATTGCAACCATTTTTGAATTATCTTCAACAAAATTTTACTTGTGTGGGATATTAATGATATTTTTCAATAATTTCCTCATTCTGTTGGATCACAACGAATCACCTTTCTTTGGAATCGGCACAACTACGGATTTCTTCCAGTCAGTTGGCCAGGCAGGTGTTTTCCAAATTTCACAGAGTCACTGTACCAAAAAAAATTGGTTGACGTTCAGCCATTTCAGGAGCGAGCACGTGATCAGGAACCAATGGTATTGAAGGAAGTCCGAGCTGCACTGAAGGCATTGACGAAAAACAAGGCTCCAAGAATTGACAGAATACCAACTGAGATGTTTAACAAATGAATGCGTGCTTGAGATGCTCACTCATCTATGCCAAGAAATTTTTTTTTATATAATTTTTATTGTGCTTTAAGTGAAAGTTTACAAATCAAGTCAGTCTCTCACACAGAAACTTATATACACCTTGCTCCCAGCCCATACCCCCAATTACTCTCCCCTTAATGAGACAGCCTGCTCTCTCCCTCCACTCTCTCTTTTCGTGTTCATTTCGCCAGCTTCTAACCCCTTCTACCCTCTCATCTCCCCTCCAGGCAGGAGATGCCAACATAGTCTTAAGTGTCCACCTGATCCAAGAAGCTTACTTCTCACCAGCACCCCTCTCCAATCCATTATCCTGCAATCCATGTCTGAAGGGTTGGCTTCTGGAATGGTTCCTGTCCTGGGCCAACAGGAGGTCTGGGGGCCATGACCACCAGCATCCTTCTAGTCTCAGCCAGACCATTAAGTCTGGTCTTTTTATGAGAATTTGGGGTCCGCATCTCACTGCTCTCCTGCTCCCTCAGGGGTTCTCTGTTGTGTTCCCTGTCAGGGCAGTCATTGGTTGTAGCCGGGCACCATCTAGTTCTTCTGGTCTCAGGATAATGTACTCTCTGGTTCATGTGGCCCTTTCTGTCTCTTGGGCTTGTAATCGCCTTGTGTCCTTGGTGTTCTTCATTCTCCTTTGATCCAGGTGGGTTGAAAACAATTGATGCATCTTAGATGGCTGCTTGCTAGCATTTAAGACCCCAGATGCCACTCTTCAAAGTGGGATGCAGAATGTTTTCTTGATAGATTTTAATATGCCAATTGACTTAGATGTCCCCTGAAACCATGGTTCCTAAACCCCTGCCCCTGCTACACTGGCCTTCGAAGTATTCAGTTTATTCAGGAAACTTCTTTGCTTTTGGTTTAGCCCAATTGTGCTGACCTCCCCTGTATTGTGTGTTATCTATCCCTTCACCTAAAGTAGTTCTCATCTACTACCTAATTAGTGAATACCCTTCTCTCACCCTACCTCCCTCCCTGCTCTCGTAACCACAAAAGAATGTTTTCTTCTCAGTTTAAACTATTTCTCAAGTTCGTATAATAGTGGTCTTATATAATATTTGTCCTTTTGCAACTGACTAATTTCACTCAGCATAATGCCTTCCAGTTTCCTCCATGTTATGAAATGTTTCATAGATTCCTTACTATTCTTTATTGATGTGTAGTATTCCATTGTGAGAATATACCATAATTTATTTATCCATTCATCCATTGATGGGCACCTTGGTTGCTTCCATCTTTTTGCTATTGTAAACAGTGCTGCAATAAACATGGGTGTGTATATATCTGTTTGTGTAAAGGCTCTTATCTCTCTAGGATATATTCCAAGGAGTGGGATTGCTGGGTCGTACGGTAGGTCTATTTCCAGCTTTTTAAGGAAGCGCCAAATCAATTTCCAAAGTGGTTGTACCATTTGACATTCCCACCAGCAGTGTAGAAGTGTTCCAATCTCTCCACAGCCTCTACAACATTTATTACTTTGTGGTTTTTGGATTAATGCCAGCCTTGTTGGAGTAAGATGAAGTCTTATTGTAGTTTTGATCTGCGTTTCTCTAACGGCTAATGATCGTGAACATTTCCTCATGTGTCTGTTAGCTACCTGAATGTCTTCTTTAGGGAGGTGTCTATTCATATCTTTTGCCCATTTTTTAATTGGGTTATTTGTCTTTTTGTAGTTGAGTTTTTGCAGTATCATGTAGATTTTAGAGATCAGGCGCTGATCGGAAATGTTATAGCTAAAACTTTTTCCCAGTCTGTAGGTAGTCTTTTTACTCTTTTGGTGAAGTCTTTGGATGAGCATAGGTATTTGATTTTTAGGAGCTCCCAGTTATCTAGTTTTTCTTCTGCATTCTTAATAATGTTTTGTATACTGTTTATGCCATGTATTAGGGCTCCTAACGTTGTCCCTATTTTTTCTTCCGTGATCTTTATTATTTTAGATTTTATATTTAGGTCTTTGATCCATTTCGAGCTCGTTTTTGTTCTTGGAGTGAGGTATGGGTCTTATTTCATTTTTTTGCAGATAGATATCCAGTTATGCCAGCACCATTTGTTAAAAAGACTGTCTTTTCCCCCATTTAACTGTTTTCAGCCTTTGTCAAATATCAACTGCTCATATGTGGATGGATTTATGTCTGGATTCTCAATTCTGTTCCACTGGTCCATGTATCTGTTGTTGTACCAGTACCAGGCTGTTTTGACTACTGTGGCGGTATAATAGGTTCTAAAATCAGGTAAAGTAAGGCCTCCCACTTTGTTGTTCTTTTTCAGTAATGCCTTATTTATCCAGGGCTTCTTTCCCTTCCATATGAAGTTGGTGATTTGTTTCTCCATCTCATTAAAGGATGTCATTGGGATTTTGATCGGAATTGCATTAAATGTATAGATTGCTTTCGGTAGAATAGTCATTTTTATAATGTTAAATCTTCCTATCCACGAACAAGGTATGTTTTTCCACTTACGTAAGTCTCTTTTGGTTTCTTCCAGAAGTGTACTTTAGTTTTCTTTGTATAAGTCTTTTACATCTCTAGTAAGATTTATTCCTAAGTATTTTATCTTTTGGGGGGCTACTGTAAATGGCATTGATTTTGTGATTTCCTCTTTGATGTTCTTTTTGTTGGTGTAGAGGAATCCACCTCATTTTTGTATGTTTATCTCATATCCTGATACTCTGCTGAACTCTTAGTTTCAGTAGTTTTCTGGAGGATTCCTTAGGGTTTTCTGTGTATAAGATCATGTCATCTGCAAATAGAGATACTTTTACTTCTTCCTTGCCAACCTGGATGCCCTTTATTTCTTTATCTAGCCTAATTGCTCTGGCTAAGATCTCCAACACAATGTTGAATAAGAGCGGTGATAAAGGGTGTCCTTGTCTGGTTCCTGATCTCAATGGGAATGCTTTCAGGCACTCTCCATTTAGAGTGATGTTGGCTGTTGGCTTTGTATAAATGCCCTTTTATTACCTTGAGGAATTTTCCTTCTATTCCTATTTTGCTGAGAGTTTTTATCATGAATGGGTGTTGAACTTTGTCAAATGCCTTTTCTGCATCAATTGATAAAATCATGTGATCCTTGTCTTTTGTTTTATTTATGTGGTAAAAAAAAAATTTATGTGGTAGATTACGTTAATTGTTTTTCTAATGTTGAACCATCCCTGCACACCTGGTATGAATCCCACTTGGTCATGGTGGATTATTTTTTTGGTATGTTGTTGAATTCTTTTGGCTAGAATTTTGTTGAGGATTTTTGCATAAGTTCATGAGGGATATAGGTCTATAATTTTCTTTTCTTGTGGTGTCTTTACCTGGTTTTGGTATCAGGGATATGGTGGCTTCATAGAATGAGTTTGGTAGTATTTGTCCTTTTCTGTGCTCTGAAATACCTTTAGTAGTGGTGGTATTAACTCTTCTCTGAAAGTTTGGTGGAAATCTGCAGTGAAGCTGTCCCAGCCAGGGCTTTTTTTTTGTTGGGAGTTTCTTGAATACCTTTTCGATCTCTTCTTTTGTTATGGGTCTATTTAGTTGTTCTACCTCCATTTGTTTTAGTTTAGGTAGGTAGTGTGTTTCTAGGAATTCATGCATTTCTTCTAGGTTTTCAAATTTGTTAGAGTACAATTTTTCATAGTAATCTGACATGATTCTTTTAACTTCTGCTGGGTCTGTTGTAATATCACCTATCTCATTTCTTATTCAGGTTATTTGCTTCCTCTCCTGTTTTTCTTTTGTCAGTTTGGCCAGTGGTTTATCAATTTTGTTGATTTTTTCAAAAAACCAGCTTTTGGTCTTGTTAATTCTTTCAATTGTTTTTCTGTTTTCTATTTCATTTAGTTCAGCTCTAATTTTTGTTATTTGTTTTCTTCTGGTGCCTGTGGGTTTCTTTTGTTGCTCTCTTTCTACTTGTTCAAGTTGTAGGGATAATTCTTTGATTTTGGCCCTTCTTTTTGGATGTGTGCATTTATTGATATAAATTGGCCTCTGAGCACCGCTTTTGCTGTTCCCAAAGGTTCTGATAGGAAGTGTTTTCATTCTCATTGGATTCTCTGAATTTCTTTATTCCATCCTTAATGTCTTCTATAATCCAGTCTTTTTTGAGCAGGGTATTGTTCAGTTTCCAAGTGTTTGATTTCTTTTCCCTGCTTTTCCTGTTATTGATTTCCACTTTTATGGCCTTATGGTCAGAGAAGATGCTCTGCAATATTTCAATGTTTTGGATTCTGCTAAGGCTTGCTTTATGACCTAATGTGTGGTCTATTCTAGAGAATGTTCCATATGCAATAGAAAAGAAAGTATACTTGGTTGCTGTTGGGTGGAGTGTTCTGTATATGTCTATGAGGTCAAGTTGGTTGACTGTGGCATTTAGATCTTCTTTGTGTTTATTGAGCTTCTTTCTGCATGTCCTGTCCTTCACCCTAAGTGGTGTGTTGAAGTCTCACAGTATAACTGTGGAGCTGTCTATCTCACTTTTCAATGCTGATAGAGTTTGTTTTATGTATCTTCCAGCCCTGTCATTGGGTGCATAAATATTTAATATGGTTATATGATCTTGGTGTTTTGTCCCTTTAATCATTATATAGTGTCCTTCCTTATCCTTTCTGGTGGATTTAACTTTAAAGTCTATTTTGTCAGAAATTAATATTGCTACTTCTGCTCTTTTTTGATTGTTGTTTGCTTGATATATTTTTTTCCATCCTTTGAGTTTTAGTTTGTGTCTCTAAGTCTAAGGTATGTCTCTTGTAGGCAGCCTATAGACGGATCTTGTTTTTTAATCCATTCTGCCACTCTCTGTCTCTTTATTGGTGCATGTAGTCCATTTACATTCAGGGTAATTATGGATAGGTATGAATTTAGTGCTATCACTTTGATGTGTTTTTTTGTGTGTTGTTGACAGTTTCTTTTGCCCACTTAATTTTATGTGCTTAATAGATTATCTTTATATATTGTCCTTTCCTCATATTTGTTGTTGCTGATTTTGTTTCTGGTGAGTCTGTATTTTCCCTTGTATTTTATTTTGATGAGTAGGATAGTTTGTCTCCTTTGTGGTTACCTTATTATTTACCCCTATTCTTCTAAATTTAAAACTAACTTTTATTTCTTTGTATTGCCATATCTTCCTCTCCATATGGAAGGTGTATGATTACATTTCTTAGTCCCTCTTTATTATTTTAATGTTGTCTTCTTTTATATAGTAACATTGCTGTTAGCCTGTTTTGAGCTTTTTTTTTTTATAATTTTGCTTTGGTTTTTTGGATTTCCCTGTCTGGGTTGACTTCTGGTTGCTCTGGCCAGTGTTCTAGTCTTGGGTTGATACCTGATATTATTGATTTTCTAACCAAAGAACTCCCTTTAGTATTTCTTGTAGGTTTGGTTTGGTTTTTACGAATTCCCTTAACTTGTGTTTATCTGGAAATGTCTTAATTTCACCTTCATATTTAAGAGACAGTTTTGATGGATACATGATTCTTGGCAGGCAATTTTTTTCTTCAGTTTTTTAAGATATGTCTTCCCATTGCCCTCTTGCCTGCATGGTTTCTGCTGAGTAGTCCGAGCTTATTCTTATTGGCTCTGCTTTGTAGGTGACTTTTCGTTTATCCCTCGCTGCTCTTATAATTCTCTCTTTATCTTTGATTTTGGCAAGTTTGATTATAATATGTCTTGGTGACTTTCTTTTAAGATCTACCTTATGTGGAGTTCAATGAGCATCTTGGATAGATATCTTCTCATCTTTCACAATATCAGGGAAGTTTTCTGCCAACAAATCTTCAACAATTTTCTCTGTATTTTCTGTCATCCCTCCCTGTTCTGGTACTCCAATCACTCGTAGGTTATTTCTCTTGATAGAGTCCCACATGATTTTTAAGGTTTCTGCATTTTTTAGAAATTCTTTTATCTGATATTTCTTCAAATATATTAGTGCCAAGTGATTTATCTTCAAGTTCAGAAATTCTAGCTTCTACTTGCTCAATTCTGCTCCTCTGACTTTCTATTGCATTGTCTACTTCTGTAATTTTATTGTTAATCTTCTGAATTTCTGATTGCTATCTGTCTACAGGTTTTTCCAGCTTATTAAACTTTTCATTATGTTCCTGAGTAATCTTTCTAATTTCTTCAGTTCCTTTATCTGTGTGTTCCTTGGCTTGTTCTGTGTATTGCCTCATTTCCTTCCTGATGTCTTGAAGGGTTCTGTATATTAAACTTTTGTATTCTGCATCTGGTAATTCCAGGAATGTACTTTCATCTAGAAGATCCCTGGATTCTTTGTTTTGAGAGACTGTTGAAGTGATCATGGTCTGTTTCTTTATGTGACTAGATATTGACTGTTGTCTCCAAGCCATCTATAAGTTATTGTATTAGTTTATGCTTGCTTACTGTGTCATAGCTTCTTGCTTTGTTTTGTTTTGGTATAGCCCTATGGGTTGCTTGAGTGAGCTACCTTGATTATTTTTGCCTTTGGAGCTCTGACATCCTGTAGCTCTGACATCAGGTAGCTGATCATCAAGTGTGTGGTACAGGCTCTGTCCTACAGTCTTAGAGCAGCAGGGGTGACTGGTGTATATACCGCTATTTGATTGCAGCGGGGGTCATGCTCTGAACAAGGCAGGGAGCTGAGAACCGACACCCACGTGTCTCTGAGGAAAGAGCGTCCCTGTTCCCTAGAGCATGCAGGTGGGTCGGTTCTGCAGACAGACCATGGGCACCCCAAATTTTTGGTTGTAAGGACTGGGAGGTACCAGTTATCTTTGGACCCCTGTCATAGGTGGCTGGGTGACCTGAGTAGAGCTGCTAATCCTTAGGTCCCTGATGTGGGTAAGTGAGCACCTTGTTTAATAGGCAAAGCAATGTCAAACATCAAACACCCACCTCTCTGCCGCACAGCTGAAATGGTTGGAGTCTGCCAACAAGGGCCTATTCTCCTGAAATAGGCCCACACAGGTCCATGCAGAAGGGAAAGGTGCTCAAAGTCTGTGGATGGTTTATGCCTGGATAGGAGCCGCTTGTGTCCTGAGCTCCCCCAGTTGGTTGAACTAGCAAATTATCTTTTCCCTCAATTGCAAATTTTTTCCTTCCCCAAGGCCGGGAGGATGGCTCTAGGTGCTCAACAGTGCCTATCTCAGACCCAGGGAATTCAGCCGCTGAGGCCGGCTTGGGGGTGGAGGGCGCGTTAAAATATACGCAAGTACTTTTACTTAGCTTTTGCCGAGAGCGCCATTCTTCTCAGGTTCTGGAGGTGTGACTAGGCTGTGTGGCTGGCTGCTTTTCCCTGAGGAAACTGTGGCTGAATGCTAGTACCAGCTTGCCGCTGCTGCTCCCAGAATGGTGCCTGAGGGCTCCCTGCGATTCAGGTCCTGTAACCCCTCTCCTCTTCTGAACGGTCTCTTCCTCCCCCTGCCCCTCAGTTCGTTGTCTAAGCTTGCCTTTGAAGCTCAGGGCTCCCAGCTTGTCACAAATATACTCGTTTCACTTGTTTTTTCAGGTCTTTGTTATAAAGGCGTATGCCAAGAAATTTGGAAGACAACTACTTGGAAAGTTTTTACATCAAAAAAAAAAATCTGGATTTTAAAAATTTCTTAACCTTTTTGTGGCCTTAGATTGGTTTCTCTCATAAGCAGACCCTGAGATGAAGATTCACGTGCAAGTAGTTTACTTGGAAGATGACCCCAGGAAACTCCAGTAAGGGAGTGAGGAAGTGAGACAGAGAATGGAAGCAGTCAATAAAGGGTGAGTTATCAAGGAAGCAGCCATAGGGCAAACAAACAAACAAAAAACCTGAACCAAGCCAGTTGTTGTGGAGTTGATCACAAGTCATGGAGACCCCACATGCTGCAGAGTAGAACTGTGCTCCACATGGTTTTCAAGGCTGTGACCTTTCAGAAGCAGATCACCAGGACCTCCTTCTGAGGTACCATTGGGTGTGTTCAAACTGCCAACCTTTTGGATAGGAATGGGGTGCTTAACCATTTGCACCACCCAGGGACTCTTCCCATCTGGGCAGCTGGAGCTTAATTCTCCTGGAGAACACTGGGAAACAATGTAGAACATGTGCCTCAAAGTTATCTCGTCTGAGAGGCAAGAGAATTAGAATACGTGCCCACCAAACCCATCAGTCACTGATTGAAGGCTCCTGCAGTGTGGGGAAAGAGGGATAGTGGTGTTAATTCTGGGGAACAGCCAGTTGCTGTGTACTAGGGAAGAGAGGGCTTCAGAGGCCAGAGAAAGCTGCTACTGACAGCATCTGATACAATATGGAAGATCTAGCAAAACTGGCTCTTAGTTTCCACTTGGCAACATTTGCTGATTTAGAGAGGGCAACAGCTCTCCAGTCTGCCATAGTCCCAGCCCCTCCCTATTATCCTACACTCCACCTGCTTTACTCTTTTTTTTTTTTTTAATCTTGTTATTCTTGAGAATATATACTGCAAAACTTTCACCAATTCAACCATTTCTACATGTACAATTTGGTGGCATTGATTACATTCTTTGAGTTGTGTGACCATTCTTACCCTCCTTTCTAAGCTGTTCTTAGGCTTTCTATCTAGTCTTTTGAGTTGCTGGTGTCAATTTGATCCCATATAGATAGTTCTTAAAAGTGTATAACATTCAAGGCAGACTTGTTTTTAGTGGTTAAGCTAAACTACTGTTTGGTTTTAAGAAGACTTCAGGGGATATTTTTGGTTTAAGGTTTAAAGATTATCTTAGGGCAATAGTTTTGGGGGTTCATCCAGCTTCCACAGCTCCAGGAAGTCTGGAGTCCATGAGAATTTTAAATTCTGTTCTGCATTTTCCCCGTTTTGACAAGGATTCCTCTATAGAATCTTTGATTAAAATGTTCAGTAATGGTAGCTGGGCACCCTCCAGTTTTTCTGGTCTCATGGCAAAGGAGGCAGTTGTTCATGGAGGCAAACAGCCACACTTTCCGTTTCCTCTTCCTATTCCTGGTTCTTCTTCTTCCTCTGTTGCTCCAGGCCAATAAAGACTAATTGTTTTGCCTTGGATGGCAGCTTGTAAGCTTTTAAGACCCCAGGCACTACATAAGGAACTAGGAGGTAGCACAGAAGCTCTAAATGCATTCATAGGCCAATTGACTGGGATGTCCTATAAAATCATGACCCTATACCTCCAAACCAAGGAACTAAAACCATGTGGTGTTTGGTTGTGCGTAAGCAGCCTCAGCAGCTACTGTTCTATTTTTTTGTTGTCATTATGAATATATCTATCACACAACTTTTGCCAGTTCAGTTTTTATACCTGCTTTGCTCTTATATTACCGCTTGACCTCTCATTGGTGGGTCAGTCGTAGAATTCTTGTCTTCCATGCGGGAGACCCATGTTCAACTCCTGGCCAATGCGTTTCATGTATAGCCATCACCTGTCGGTAGTAGAAGCATGTGTGTTGCTATAACACTGAACAGGTTTCAGCAGAGTTTTCTGTCTAAGATGGACTAGGAAGAAAGGCCTGTCAGTTCACTTCTGAAAACCAGCCATTGAAAACCTATGGATCACAACAGCCTGATCTGCAACCAATCATGAGGGTGGCACAGGACTGGGAGGTGCTTTGTTCTGTTGCACAAGCGGTTTCCATGTGTTGGGGGCCAATTTGATGGCAGCTAACAACAACAACAAAGCGTGGCCTCTGGGACATTTGAGCTTATAACTCCTGGTTTATGTCTTTGTGTAGGCTATGCCGCTATAGCTGCAAAGCCTAGTGTCTCTGTTTCTTCTTTGCATCCTGCATGGCACCTAGCCTAGTGATTCCAAAAGATGCTGACTGATTATTCCTATGTCTCTAACCCTGTACTTCGGATTATCTAACTTACTGAGTTGCAGGCCTCCTCACCTCCATGCTGTCATAAACACTGTGTCAGAGCACTGGAATAGATCCTCATGTTTGGGAGTGACGAGGGGAGGCCCTTTGTTTTCTTGGCAACACCTCCAGTCTCACCTAGAGCTATGCTTCAGTCACACCAACTTACAGTTCCTAAACTGCACTGAGCTCCTTTCTGCCTCATGTCAATTCCTCTGCCTAGAAAGTTCTTTAACTGCCCCATAGGGTTTCCAAAAAGCGGCTGGTGAATTCAAACTGCTGACCTTATGGTTAGCAGCCAAGTTCTTCTCCCCCTTAGGACAGGCTAACTCCTACGCATCCTTTAGGATTCAGCCTAAATGTTACTTCCTCAGTGAAGCCTTCCACATCATTCACTCTTCCATCCCTATTAGGTTATGTCCCTCTGCTGTACGTTTTCACAGTGCATTGTATTGCTCTTTAACATGTGTGCAATAATTACATATGTATTGGTTTAATTTGTGTTCACACTTGAGTTCCCTCATTAACGTATTCAAACTCAACTGTACACACTCAGCTGAAAGAAAGAAACAAAGAAATTCCTTGATTTAAAGTCACACTCTCCTATGAAAGCCAGATCTTGGTATCTACTGCCTCAGGTCACACCTCAAATACAAAAGAGAAATAGATTTTTTTTTTCTTTTGTGCTTCTAAATGACCTAAGGGATTTTCAAGGGCTTCACAATATTTGGCTTCATGAACCGATTTTATAATCTATTATCCCCGCCCCCATCGCACACAAGCACAAGATGAAATCCACTGCGTATCTATCTGTCTTGCCCCTTAGATTGAAGCTCCGTGAGAGCAGGGAACATGCTTGCTTCTGTCATGGTTGGATCCCCAGCACCTAGCAAAGTGCTGGATACATAGTGAGCTCTCAATAAATCTTTGCTGGATGGGTGATGATGGATGGATGATGGATGATGGTGGATGGGTAATAGATAATGGATGATGAATGGGTGATAGAGGAGGGATGAAGTATGCTAAGAGGTGAAAGGACCAGCACTGTGCAGGATGCACCTGGAGATAGGCTAATACTTAATCTGTCTCAGCTACCCACCAGGTTGGGTGGAGGAAGAAGAATGAGGTGACCGAACTACTTCAATTTGATTGTCTCCCTAACAGCCTGCACTTCTGCAGGTTTCCCAGGATTTGCTAAGTCCTACACTCTACTTTCCTCTAAACCAACAACTCCGGATTAGAGTCTTAACCGAGACAGTGCAGCTGCCTCTGAGTCACTGCACAGCACTGCAGTATGCCCTCAGGGCTCAGACAGTGCGCACCTCTGGCTTGGATTTCTACTCCAAACCCCAAGCCCCACCCAATCTTCCAACGTGATCTTGCTCCTGACTCCCTCCCTGTCCTAGCTCCAAACACTGACCCTATTGCCAAACCTGATCATGATCACAATTACTTTTATACTCTTGGTGCCAATTCCAACCTTGATTCTCATCATGACCCTAACCTTGGCCCATACACGTCCTTGCCTGTGGTCCTGGGTCCAGTATATATCTATGCAATTTTTGTTGCTACTTATCAAAGTGCTTTCACACATACTGTTTCCTTTGATATTTACAACTCTACATAACCATCCCCATTTTACAAATGAGAAAACTGAGATTCAGTGTGAAAAATGCCCAAGGTCACACAGGTAGTATATTTGGGAGCCCAGATCAGATCCAAGTCTTCAGGCTGAAGCCTAGGGCTATTGGAATCTGAGTTGCTGAAGCTCCAGATATAGGTCTCTGTTGCCCTTGTGGTAGAGTAAGCCTAGATAATAAAAATCTTAGGGTAGTGGTGATAATAGTTATGATAACCACAATTTACTGGTAAATTTATTTGTGCCAAACTGTTCATACATTATTTTGTTTAATGTCTCCAACAATGCTATGGGGCTTATGTAGCTTCATTTTACAGGTGAGAAAACCATGGTTTATGGAGATTGAATAACTTGCCCAAGGTCACACAGCTAGTAAGAGGTGAGCCAGAATTTTAACCCAAGTCTTCCTTACTTCATCCTTTACAAAGAAATAGAATGGGGCCACAGAAGTAACTGGAAGACTGGGCCCTGCAACCATGTCCCCACCATACCTTTTGAGCTGTAGTGGCAAAATCCATGGAATTGTGTTTGATCGCCCAAACTGGGTCAAAAATGAGTCAAGCCTTGGTAGAACTGACTCACTGTGGTGTCTGTCAGTTCTAAAATGAGACAGTGGATTCTAAAATGACGCCGAATGGATGAAGATCCCAGAAGCATCACCACCACAAACCCTGTGGTGGTTAAACATGGAAACTCACGTGCCTGCCAAAGAAAAGACCCAGACTTAAGATTCTTAACATCGGGTCTACCAATTTTCTATTTCTTTCTCCATACTCAGCCCTACCCCCTAAAAGGCCTCCATTTTGGTCAACTTCTCTCCTTTTCATCTCTGACTGGCACACTCTTATTCTTTTCCCTGTGGACTGGTTGGTTTGTCTCTATCCCAGTTCTCATCCGCATCTCCATCCACACCTCTGAATGTCATTGCTGCCACCTACTCATGTCCTATGTCTCTGAGTCTTATTCTCAGTGCCTGGTAAGATCCCTGTCTCATGGGATTCCTTTTTAACACAGAGCTCCAGAAGTGTCCCAGACCCCCAGGGTCTGCTCCTCATCTCAGGCATCCCACTAGCCTCCACTGGTTTTGACAACTGGCGTCTTCCCATGGCAGCAAAACCACCATTGCTGACGTGCATCCTATATGCTCATTTCTGTCTGCATACTCTGCTCCTCTCTCTGCTTTTTTGCTTACATAGAGTTAGACTAAGAAATAACTCAGACTCTGGGGAAAAAATGAATTCAATTTCTTTAGGTGCAGTTTTCTGAGCTTTTTCCATGCAGTCTTCCAGACTAGAGACAACTGTGCTAACTCTTTGGAGACTGACTTTATGGTTTTGACCTTTCACTGACCTCAGAACCTGAACAGCTTCCAGAGCCTTAGGCAAAATTGTTCCTTGGTCCCATCAGGACTCAGGGGGGAATATCTCATGCTCTGGCTGCAACACTCCACCTATTTGAATCAGCCTTCTTCTAGCCCCTTCCTTGGCCAAGACTCATTCGGTGGTTTAGGTCTCCAAGACAGATCCTGGGCATGGTGATTCACCTCCTGCATGATCCTCATGACTCCTCGAGGGAATCTTGGGGACCTGGAATTTTGGTCAAGATTCCCAGCTCATATTTCCAAAATCCAGGCTTTTTGGTGAAATATTTGTTTATACAGTTTAATACTTATGCCCTTTCCGTGGAATTCTGATGTCATTAGCAGGACAGGTCAGACCTGGCCCTCATGGCCTCATACATCCTGGGCTTTCATCAGTCCAGGCCAGGCCCACAGCTCTCAATGATCAGCCTCACCCATTTGCTTAAAGGTGGCTGATATTTCTTTTTCTTTTAGCCACTTCTGTCTTCTGTAAAGCAGGTGGAAAAAACTTCCTTCTGCTTTCCACAAAAGGGAAAACAGAGGCCTACAGAGGGAAGTGACTCACTCAGGTTCAGAGATGGAGTCAGCTACCAACTTGGGAATGGAGCTCTATTGTCCAACTCCAAAACCACAGCTTCCACCGCAGGGACCCCTTCCTCAAGAGGAAGCTCTCAGCTTATGCTTGGAGATGTGGCCTTTGCCCTCGGCAGGTGCCACTGGTACTGGGCAGTGGGGCTTTCTACCCCCAGATCTTCCCACTCCAATTCACCAGACTACTGGCCTTCAAATATGGATTCCATGGTGCAGCCCTTTAAGGAACGTTCTAAGGCTCTTTCTAAAGCAAAGCATATGACCCTCCAAGTTTGAAAAACAAGAACTCCTGAAGAATAGGAAAGAAGACAGCTGTATGAGTGCTCATCTCTTCTCTTGCATTCTCACCTCCCTTCAGGAGTCTTCTCATTTCAATTCTCACTCCCACCACTGCACCCAGCCTCAGGGGTTTGTTGTTCCCTCAATTCTCTCCAGCCCAAGCCCAGACAAAATTCAAGTCACTCTCTTCTGCTTCTCATAGTTCAATGAGACTGGCAGGAGTCTTCAGCTTCACTAAAAAAAATATATACACATCCATGTTCAAAAACTTACAGTGTCTTCCTGGAGTCTACGGTATCAGGTGTAGACTCTTTCACCTGGATTTTAAGACCCTTTATAATCTGACCTCATGCTATTTACGCTTACTTCTTGCTACTCTCCAATGTAAACCCTCCCTAATGGGAACAAATTTCTCACTGCTTATACATATACATATACACACACGACCTCCCCCCCACACACACCACACACAAACACACATAATTAAAATACATACAAGCTTTACTTTCCCCAATATGTACAGTGTTTATTCCCAGCTCCTGTCTTTCCCTAAGATGCTGCCTGGTGCTTCATTCTTCCTATCCTCTCTTCATCCCAACCTGACTCATCCTTTAAGGTCCAGGAAATCTTCTCTAACTTGAGTGTCTCCTTTCTCTAAGCTTCTACTGCATTAATGGTCAATGGTTAGACTATGTAATGCTTGACAGTTTTTTAATTGTTTCATGTATATTTATTTTGTCTTCCTAGCCAGATTTCGGAGCCCTGGTGGCATAGTGGTTAAAAGCTTTGCTGCTAATCAAAAGGTTGGCTATTTTCAATCCACCAGCCGCTCCTTAGAAACCCTATAGGGCAGTTCCACTCTGTCCTATAGAGTCGCCATGAGTCAGAACCGACTTGATGGCACTTAATAGCAACAGCAAGCCAGATTTCAAGCTCCTTGAGGGCAGGAATCATGTTTTGTTTGTCTGTGTGCCTGCAGGGCCTTGCATAGTGTTAGACATGTCTTACCAGTACCAGTTGCCATCAAGTCGATTCCAACTCATGGCAACCCCATGTGTGTCAGAGTAGAACTATGCTCCACAGGGGTTTCAGTGGCTGATTTTTTGGAAGTAGATCTAAAGTCCTTTCTTCCAAGGTGCCTGTGGATGGACTCAAACCTCCAACCTTAGCATGTTAACCATTTGTACCACCCAGGGACTCCCAGACAAGACATAGGTATTTGAAAGTACTTTTTGGTTGAAATTAATAGTTTCAGTCAAGCTGAATTCTCTTCTTTTCAGAACCCATTGTGGAATTTTCTTTACAAATAGGGCAGCTGCCTGCCATGATAGAGGCTGAACTACACCCCTGGGCAGAGACTCCACATGGGGAAAATGTCACTGTTGCTTCCTCCTTGACTAACAATGCAAATATTTGGTCATCCCACAAGCTGTTGGGTCCATTGTTGCTGGGGGTAGTTTCACTCTCCCTGCAATGATACAACACTCTTGAAACCCAATTCTGTTCATGTGGAACCAGAAGACCCTAGAAGTAAAAGCCCTGAGCTTGAGAAACTCAGAAGCAGGCCAGGGTAGGAATTTGAAGGTTGAAAACCTGCAGTTTGGGTCACTAACCTAGACTGTTTCCTGCTTCTAGTCGCTCAGTCGTAAGGTCATGGTGTTTAAGGCCCAGGTCCTAGCGCAGCCCTATTACAGGGAAAAAAGTACCAGTGAGTACAGGTGTCTTACCCCAAAACCCGTACCTTTAACATTGTTTTTTTTCTAATTTCTACTCAGTTTCCTCCAATTTCCTGAGACACTGGGGAGCCAATTTCTCATCCACTGCCATAACTTTGAAGGGTACTCTGATTCCCCAAAGGAGCCCTGGTGACACAACGGTTAAGTGCTCGGCTGCTAACTGAAAGGTTAGGGGTTCAAACCCACTAGCAGTTCCGTGGCAGAAATGACCTGGCGGTCAGCTCTTGTGAAGATTTCCAGCCTTGGAAACCCTATGGGGCAGTTCCACGCTGTCCTATAGGGTGGCTATAGATCAGAATCGACTCCACAACACCACAGAACAACTGATCCCCCATGTTTTTTAGTCTCTATATGGAAAAAGTCCCTCAGTTTAGTCACTCATTTGGCACTTTAAAAATGAAACTATCATTAGGAATCTAAAAAAAAGAAGAAGTACAAAAGTGCTGGATCAAGTAGCTTTCTGAGAACTGATCCTTTAGAAAAAAAGGCTCTCAGGTGTACATCCCCCTTCGTTGATTCATCCTTGTCTGGGGAACTCTGCCCAAAACTCTGCCTTCTAGCCCCGGGGACTTTCTCACCTCTGTGACAACATCTGACTCCCATTTCAAAGGATGGGGTTGGAGTAGAAGCCCTAGTGGATAGAAAGTTTGTGGTCTAATTGGACTTTGCTAGGTGAAAAAATAAACCAACACTCCTTAGGTATGCATGCATTGGCTACCATTTTTCCCAGACTTGTTTGGTGATAAGAATCCTCTGGGGTACACAAATCAGAATTTCCAAGGAAATAACCTGAAAACCTGTATTTTTTAACTTTCAAGCCAAGTGACTCTTATCATCAGACAAGTTTGGAAAACATAACATTAGTGGGCATCTATTATTTCAGATACCTGGGCACCTACTCAAAAGGGTGCTTCTTTTTCTCTGGATGGGGTAAAGGAACAATACATAGCAAGTAATAAACGAGGCTTTGGAGTCAGAAACCTGAGTTTGATATGCAGGCATTGGCCGTGTGACTTTGGACAAGCTGTTTAACCTTAACTTATGGATAAGGTTCAGTTTCCTTATCCATAAGGTGGGGATGATATTACACCTCCCTCATTGAGGATTAAATGAGATAATGTATAGAGCTGTTAGCCTGACACCTTTGAAATAAACCCACGCTCAACTATTAGATGCTATTGTTGTTTCTCCACAGAAGAGCCCTAGGGTATCATGTAGATATGGGTGAATAATGGTTATAAAAAAGGGAGGCTGGGCATTGATGGTTCCATAGATCCCTAAAGATATATAAATACAGCTGGAAGACCCAATGATCACATTGTCCAGGTAGACCCAGCAGACACAACTATGGCTAACTATATTAAGCAAAGGGAAGAACACTTTTATCAAAGTCTGGCTTATGCTGGTAGGTACAAACCAATGCAGATGTGACTTGGACAACTGGAGCTACCCTGGGATGCCACCACAGCTTAGAAGTAGGACGACTCCTAGCTATAAGGAAAACACTTCCATCTTCCTGACTGAATGTGATCCCATCTCAGAGATAGTTCTCCAAACCCTGGAATAAACTGGGTCTTGGTGTGAGTCCCAACTCTACCATTTACCTATAAAAAAAAAATTTACCTATAGTGTGCTCTAAATCCAGAAAGAAAATGAGTGCAAAGCAAATAAAAGTTGGCTATTATTATCTGTCTTTAACAAGTGGTAGATTATAACATCCTCTTTGAGAGAACAGACTTCCTCTTCTTTAGTTCCTGTCACACTTCCCGCCATCACTGTCCCCAGAGTAAATAAGTCCTGGCTAGGAACAGCCTACATAGTCACCATTCCTCCCACTCATTCTGCACATACACCTATTTTGGGAGTCTCTGCTGGGTCCCTGCTTCTTCCCACAGATATCCATAAATTTCTTATGTTGTCGTGTGCCATCAAATCGATTCTGACTCATTGTGATCTTAGAGGACAGAGTAGAACTGCCCCATAGGGTTTCCAAGGCTGTAATCTTTATGGGACCAGATCACCAGGAGCCAACCACCCATTAGCAACTGAGCACTTAACCGTTGCATTTTGTACAGCCAACCTTCTCAAAGGAGACTGCCCTTTTCCCAGGACTTGCCTGTCTCCAAACCCTCCCCAGGGGCTCAGCGAACTGTTGTCAACCACTGTTTAGAGAATAGAAGCACCTTCTGCAGGTGGGCAGGGAGACAAAGAGACTGAGGGTGGGGATTGAGAATGGTCAGGAAGGGAGGAGCTGAGAATTCAGAATAGGAGGAGAGAGGGGGGAAATGTGTCATGAGGTTCCTCAAAACCTGTGAATTCTGAATCTCATCATTTTCAGTGAATGAACTCAGATGATTCACTTCCCTCTATTAGCGAATGGAAAGGGAAGTGCTCGCATTTGCTTTAAAAGAAGATATAGAAAGTATATATAGAAGTATAAAGAGAAGTATATAGAATCCAGCTTGGGAGAGCCATGAACACATGAAATTATCCACCTTTTTTTACAGGTTATGGACCTTCTGTGCAGGAGTTTTGAGTATATCAACTCCCAGCTGAACATATTTTCCTAAATGCCATTGACTTCTGTAACAGTATTCAGCAAGCCCACCAGTTTCAGGTTTACCATCCCAGCCCTTTGTTCTTGGGAAGCCCCCTTAGCTCCCAGGGAAGCAGCCATTGCCATCCAATATGGTAACCTGAGCTCTAAGAAGAAGTTCTAGAACCAAGGCCTGGCTTTGGTCCCAGCCAGTGGTGGGGGACTCAGAATCCAGAAGGTCTGGAAAGTCAGGGCCAACACTCCTTTAAGTTCTTGACTTAGGTAGTAATTAGGTTTGAGTTGGGGATAAAGAAAAATTTTGGCCGAGGTTCAAAATATTCATTCAGAGGTCTGAACTGACTGGCCTGGGTGGGGCTAGGAGTCAGGCCAGAAGGTGGTGAAGAAAGGCAGGAGAAGCAGGGGAGGGAGAGGAAGGTAGGGGTCATAGGCAAGCCCAATTTGTTCTCCCTCTGCCCCCTTCCTGGTGCTACTGACGACAGAGTATAACCTCAGGGTCCAGTTTCTGGGCTCTTCATTTTCCATGAGTAAGGAAGCAAGTATGTGGCTTCACTCCCTTTTCCACAGGCTGCTGGGGGCCCTGTGGCTACCACATCTCCCCTGTCATGTTACAGGCCTGAGATGTGGCTTTCAGTGCCTGCCATCTTTGCCCCTTAGCATCAAACATGCAGTGGGGAGAGGGTCCTCAGAATCAAAGAAACTGTGTGACCAATATCAAGTGCCCCCTACCCCCACAGAACTGCTGAGGAGTCCATCTGGCTTGCCCATAGAAGCAAGAGAAAGGCTTCAGGCCAACAGGAGCCATAGACAACAAAGAGGAGGAGACCGTGTGGGAGTCGGGGCTGTGGGGACGAACAGCAATGCATCTGTGTATCCCAGCTTCTCAACTGCCGGGAACTGCTGGCCAAGGACGCAGCTTTCCCACTCCACTGGAATCCTGTGATGCACTCTGGAATGACCTAGTCTTTTGGGTCAATACTGTCACAGTCAGGAAAGGAAGGTAGATACTAGGGGTAGGATTTTTAATTTACAAAGTTCATCCTTCCATCTCTAGAAACGTGCCTGGCAGTAGTAAACCTGATTCCTACTCATGGCAACCCTGTGTATTGCAAAGTAGAACTGCTCCATAGGATTTTCTTGGCTGTAATCTTTATGTGATTGCCAGGCCTGTCTTCCACAGCATTGCTGGGTGGGTTTGAGCTGCCAACCTTTATGTTAGTAGTTAAGTAGTTAGTAGTTAAGTGCAAACCATTTGTGCTACTCAGGGACTTTTGGCACATAGTAAACCAAAGACCGAATCTGTTGCTGTCTAGTTGATTCCAACTCATGGTGAGCTCATGTGTTTAGGTCCATGATAAATACTGAATGAATGAATTAAGGAATGAACGAATGCTTTCCACATACAAGAATGATCTCATTCAATCTGCAAAGTGAGACATAGGCATTGCCTCATTTCGCTGGTGGAGGAACTGAGATCAAGCGAGTTAAGTGACTTGCCTAAGGTCATACAATTTGGATGCAGCTGAGGCTTCGAATCAGTCTGTCCTGGTTCAAACCCCTGCCGAGAATTTGCATTTTCTTTCCACATATACTAAATCAAAAGCTGTATTTTAACAAGATCCCAGGTGGTTCTTAAGCCCAATGCATTTTGAGAACCACTGCTCTCCTAGTGGAGCCCTGGTGGCACAGCGGTGAAGAGATAAAGCTGTTAACAAAAAGGCCGACAGTTTGAATCCACCAGCTGCTCCTTGGAAACCCTATGAGGCAGTTCTAGTTTATCCTATAGGGTGGCTGTAAGTTGGAATCGACTTGATGGCAATGGGTTTTTGGCTCTACTAGTGGCTCTTAGAATTGGCCCCTAACAGCCTCATTAGCATCACCTGGGAACTCAAATGCAAATTCAACGCCATGCTGAGCATTCTTAGCGTACCAATCCAAGAATACATCCTTGGCATGAACTTCCCTTTGCTTCTGGCTGGTGACAGGCTAGCCCTTCAGGGGCCCAGTTTCTTGGACACAGTGTCAGGGCTGGGCTAGGACACCCTGGTCCTTCTGTACGCCTGGCATCTGCTTGCCATTTTATGAGCAGCTCCTGGAAAAGGGGGCCCTTCCATTAGTCTCTGTTGCCACGTGTGACTCAGGAGTTCTGGACCCCTGAGACAGAGAGGCAGGGGTTGGTGGCTTCCTCTGGGAGTCAGGAACAGAATGGAATCACACACATTCAGTTCCTATTTTCTTACCCTCCACAAAAACTGTATGTAGCCTTCACCACCGAGACAGTCCTGGAACCCGGGCAAGCAACTAATTCATACTACAGTGAAGGCTTCCCGGGAGCTCAGAGCCCATAGACCAAGGGAAGTGTTTCTGGAAGGAAGTCTCCAGAGCCAGCAGGAAGGCTCCCCACCCCTCAGCTGGAATGTCTTACATCACCTGGCCCTTCTTGCCACAACATTTTGTCTTATACCCTTTTCTTTCTAGAGCCCAGAAGCAAGGATCAGAAGACCTATGTTCTAGTGCTGGCTCTGCCACTCACCCATTATATAGCTTCTCTTCACTTCATTTTCTTCATCCGTAAAATGGGTATAACAATCCTGGGCTATATATATCATAAGGTAGTTGTAAGTTGAAAGAGGAATGGCTTACATCAAAGCACTTTTTAGCACAAGACAAAAATAACGCAGGTGCTGTTTTTTACAGCAGGAAAAAAAGACAAAAGGGAGGAAGCCTTCCCAGGGTTCCCACTTGCTCAAGATTCATTCATAATAAAGCATTATGTGAACAAGGCATTACTAAGATGTGGTCTCAGTCCTCAGAGAAGTAAAGTCTACCATAGACTGTGCAGTAAAAGATAGATACAGGGATTTCAGTGAGCCTCAAAGGTCAGAGAGACGAAAGGCAACTTCCAGAGAGAGTTCAAGGTGCTAGGATTGTTCAGCCAGGTAAAGAGGCGTCAGGGGGAGGAAGAGGGGCATCATGCTACATAACGGTCTCCAAGCCTCTTTGTCCAGGAGGAAATGAGGTCATCCTGCTCTGGAGATTCAGCATGACAGCCTCCAGCCAAGTAATTCGGAGTCATGAGAGCTGCCGGAGCAGCTCCATGAATCACGACATCCCTCTGGGAATTTCCTGGTAACTGAGGAGTTTCGGGGCAAGTCCTTAGGCTGCAACATCTCTGTTTACATTTGATCACGCTTATTTACAATGAATGGATTCCCAAATCCAAACAAAACGTGCACACTCTTCTAGAGGAAGTAGCAAGGCCGGCTCTGAGCACCTCTGACTCAGTTGATCCACTGGGCAGCTGGCAGCTCAGGCGGGCATAAAGCACTTTCTGCAGAGGGTGATAAGCCACCTGCCTCCTGAAAGCAGGATGCTTAGCTTGCACTTTCCCCACCCAGAGGCTGGCATCCTGAGGCCCCTGGCTGGGGTGGATCAAAAGAGCCTTCCTCTTTCCTGCCCTCCTGGAGCTCTCCCTACCCTCTTTCAGCCCCTCTGAAAGGGTCTGCAGGCCTGGGCAGGGCAAGGGGCCAAACCTTGGTCCCCAAATGAGTTACAAGTTTGCATACCCTCCCCTCCCATAGAGGAGCCAGTCTGGCTGGGTGGCATCGCAGTAACCCCAAGCTCTGGTTTCTAACACTGGCACTAGGGAAAGCTTTGCACCTCCAACGATGCCACAGCCATGTCTGTGTATGTGTGCACACGTGTGTGTATATGTATGTGCATGTGTGTATATGCACACACACCCAGGAAGGATGAGTGGAGTCGGTTTACACATGGTCTCTCTCTTCAGAAAGCCAGTGTTGTTTCACAAGCCAGTTCTTTTTATCTTAATAAAAACAAGGCTCTACGATGAGACAGAATACAAAATACACACTTACAAATTTTTAGTTATCTTTTTGGAACGGGCAATACAGGAGTGTGTTTTTTAAAAAAAAATGTAAACCGTGTAAAAGGGCATGCAGTGAAAAGTAAATCTTCCTCCCTTCCCTGTCTTCCAGGTCCCCAGTCCCTCACCCCCGGGGTGAGAAAGGAACCGTTTCCCCCCTCGGCAGCTCACTGTCTACAGTAACAAGAATTTACACTTCCACTGTCTGTATTAACTAACTTTACTATTCCGGGGGACTCTTGCCCAGGCCAATAAACTGCTGCATTACAAGAACTTTTGGAAAGACCTGTCAACTCTTCAACAGAAAGCATCAATAATTTGTGCCCTAAGACTGTGTTCCCACCAACCCGACAGGACTGTATCCTGAGCCAATCCTAATCAAGCCCCCGCTTTCAAACACCGGTCTTAAACCAACATGAAATTTTCAATAAAACCCGACCTTGCCTTTTGAGACATTACCAATGTACTCAGGGTCCTAGGCGGCTGGGGGCCGAGGGTGGAAAGATTGGAGAAACGCAGATTTAGGGGACCCAGGAGGAGGCTAGGGGACGGAGTCTCCCAAACGTCCTCTCTTCCCAGGATTTCTGGGCTTCCCTGCACTGGGGCGGAGCCCATGGCAAGGTGAACGGGAAGAGGGGCCGGAGAACTTAGATGCCCTTCGATTCCTCATGCCAGACCCTGCTCGTCCCCTCTCTCGGTCAAGGTCACGGAAGCACGCGGGGGCCAAGTCCACACCGCAAGGCTGGAAGGGAAGGGAAGGGAGTGGACGCGGCAATCTGGCTGGGGCGGGGCCGGGGCGGGGGCGGGTTCTAATATAGAGCAGGCGCTGCCGCCGGCAGCACAGTGCGGAGCCTGGAGCCCCGAAGCCCGGCCGAGTGTCTCCCGGTCCCCAGCGCTCTCAGCCCCGCGCCCCTCCCGCCGCCGCCGCCGCCCCCGGTGAGTGCAGGCCGCGCGGAGAGCGCAGGCGGGATGCGCGGCCGCCCGGCCACTGCGCGCTGCCCTTCCACCTCCATCGGGCTGTTCCCGGGGCTGCCCCCTGTCATGCGCCGAATCCCCGCGCTCCCCGAGCCCCCGCGGGTGCCGGTCTCGGAGCCGCCAGAGAGAAGAGACCCGGGCCCGGGAGCCCGGTGACCACGGCCCTACTCCGAACTGCCATAACCCACGGGCGCGCCTTCTCGCTCCTCCGCTTCTTCCCCTGACTTCTCCTTCCTTTGCAGAACCGCTGTCGACAGCCCCAGCCTCGCCACCATGAGAGTTCAAGTGGCGTGCCTCCTTCTCTGTTTCCTGCTCGTTTGCGACTCCAAAGTGAGTGGGCTCGGTGCTTTGACTTAATGGCAGCGGCAGGGGGCTTGCAAGACCCCTGAACAGCGTCAGGGGAAGGCAGGGGCTGCAGAGGGAGCTAGAGTTCTCCGGATTACATCCACAGCTAGGCCAGTCCCTCCCGGGGAAACAGGTCAGGTGGGATGGGGGGAGCGGGTCCCGGAGAGACGGAACCAAGGGGTTCGCACTTGAGGCCAAGGGTGGAAGAGGCTTCAAAGGCTGCCCCAGCCTCCCGGCACCTGACATGGGAAGCTGGCTTGAGTCAAATCATTTCTCCTTGCTGGAAACCCATGATCTTTCACTTGAGGGCTAGGTAGATAAAGACAGAGTGGGGAGAGAGGGAGCTGGAGGGAAGAGTGAGTTTTGGGATCGGCCAGTTTATCCTCACCCTGGAGTCCCAGGGGCATGGGACCTTTGGTGACCTCTCTCTCTCCTCCCTCCCCATCTTCCAGGGCAGCCGAGAACTGCATCGAGGGTCTGGTGCATGTGAGTAGCCACCCCTTGCACAATAGTTAGCTGCACAGACACTTTGGAAAAGCCTCAGGAGGGCAGCCCCTCCCTGTCTCTGCTGTAGGGCCGCCCCCCCCTTGCCTCCTCCCAGGCTCCTTGCTTATCCCCTCCCCGCCTTGTGCTTTCCAGCGAACTGCAGCTGTCTGAACGGAGGAACATGTGTGTCTTACAAGTACTTCTCCAACATTCAGCGATGCAACTGCCCAAAGAAATTCCAAGGGGAACACTGTGAGATAGGTATGGGGATCCTGACTCTAGCTGGGCAGGGGAGTACCAGAGATTTTGCGGGTAGGGAAAGATGAGCAGGATGCAAGAGCAGCAGGAGTTAGTAGCTGGGGTGGGGTGGGGGCATCTTCACTCCCGCTTGATGTACACAGTCAAACATACATACACACACCATCTCGTAAAGCAATGGTTGCTCAAATATGAGGTGGGGGTGGAAGGAGAGCCTTCCAGTGTCTTCTGCCAGATCTGAAATCATATGAAGCCAGGCAGGATCTCAACTATGTCCATCTGAGCTGCCTCCCCTAACATTCTCTCCACATCTTCCTGTAGATACTTCAAAAACCTGCTACCAAGGGAATGGTCACTCTTATCGAGGGAAGGCCAACATGGACACTGAGGGCCGGCCCTGCCTGGCCTGGAACTCTGCCTCTGTCCTTCAGAAAAAGTACAATGCCCACAGATCTGACGCCCTTCAGCTGGGCCTGGGGAAACATAATTATTGCAGGTGAGGTGGTGGCAACAAGGACCAGGAGCCCTCCCCACGGCCTCACAAAAGCCTTGTCACCATCCCCCTCTGCTCCCAGCATGCTGGCCATGACATGAGAGAGCAAGGCCTCTGGCTGAATGTAGCCTGGAGGGGAGGCAGCAGGAAAGGTGTTCTGGCTTGGAATGACATTCCCCATCCCTCTGTGTTCCCAGAAATCCAGACCATCAGAAGTGGCCTTGGTGCTATGTGCAGGTTGGCCTAAAGCAGCTTGTCCAAGAGTGCCGGGTGTATGACTGTTCTTTGGGTGAGTGTCACTGACCTGCATATGACAGTGGAGACAAGGGGACAATGTGTCCATATATCCCCTCAGTCCACCATAGGAGGGATGAGGAGGCCTGCCTGACTGTGAAGAACTGGGTGGTCAGAGGGCGAGGGAAGGGTATTTCACCCTACCTGCCTCCTCAAGACATCCATCTTTTCTCCTCTAGGGAAAAAGCCCTTCTCTCCTCCAGAAACATCAGAGTTTCAGTGTGGCCAGAAGGCCGTGAGGCCCCGCTTTAAGATTGTTGGGGGAGAATTCACAACTATTGAGAACCAGCCCTGGTTTGCGGCCATCTACAGGAGGCACCGGGGAGGCTCAGTCACCTTTGTGTGTGGCGGCAGCCTCATCAGTCCTTGCTGGGTGGTCAGCGCCACACACTGCTTCATGTACGTTCCTCTGTCTCTCCTCACTGACCCTCCCACCCCACCTTAAACATACCTCTTTCTCCTCCCCAGCAAAGGATTCCACTTCAGTTCTCTCCCCTCAGCCCCTCTCCAGCAGCCCATGGCCTTGGGGACAAGTCACACTCTGAGGTCTCTGTGGTAGGAAGGGGAATGGGAAAGGATCTCATGAGACCAGGCTGTCTGACGTGTCTCACCTTCCACAGTAATTACCAGAAAAAGGCGGAGGACTACATCGTCTACCTGGGTCGGTCAAGGCTTAACTCTAATACGTCTGGGGAGATGAAGTTTGAGGTGGAAAAGCTGATCTTTCATGAGGGCTATAGTACGGAAACACTTGCTCACCACAACGATATTGGTGAGTGGGAAACCCTCAGCTGACATAATGATGATGGCTGAGGGTGAGGGGGCCCAGGAAGAGACCCAAATGGGAGGTTGAGGTTGTGGGGGGACTTGAAGGCCCTGCTTTACACAACAGAAGAGTGGTGGGGAAGGGTTCAGAGTAAAACATATGAGGGGCCTGGTGCTCCTCTCTAGAGTTCCTAAATTCCCAGACAGGTAGCCCCCTCTGGGTGGAAATAGCCTCTCCCCACCCCCACCATAGGCATATGACTTGGGCTGAGAATGCCCTGTTTGTGAAAATTAGAAAAAATACCCCTTCCTCTGTTGGATGTAGCCTCTTTCAGTACCAGGATACAGAAGTTGGTGATAGAACACTGAGCTGGTTTTTAGTTCTGTGGCCTCCACTGGGGCTTTTTAGCAGGAAACAATCTGTACAATGGTATGTGGCAGCCCTGGCTACCCAAACCTTGGTCAACAGCTAGTAGAAAGCCCTTGGGCCATGAGGCAAGGAAAGCTTGTTCCAGGTAATCTACCATTAGACCTCCCAGGATGACCTCTGACCTTAACTGACCTAGGGATAGACATAGCCACTCCCTCATTGTTTGGAGGGGAAAGATGGTGGCCACCTGACCAGATGGTGATCTTTCCTGTCTGACCCCACACCTGCCTCATCCTCCAGCCTTGCTGAAGATCCGTTCTGACACGGGCCAGTGTGCGCAGCCATCCCGGACCATACAGACCATCTGCCTGCCCCCACAGTATGACGATGTCCGTTTTGGTGCAAGCTGTGAGATCACTGGCTTTGGAAAAGAGAGTTCCAGTAAGTGACATTTGGGGCTGGCTAAAAAGGGCCTGGGGGAGAGTTGTGACCAGAAAGTGAGCACAGCTTGATCAAGGGAGGACTGTGGAGAGATAGATGGGAGCACTATGGAGATGGGTTCCGGGATGGAGTGGGAAGTGATAGGCCATGAAGGTAAGCAGATGGGGGAGGGGGTTATAGGTGGGGTAAAAGTTTATATTTGGATGGAAAAATGGGCAAGGGCGTTCTCTAGTGCGGACAGTTTTTGTCCCCTCCCAGACAGTCCCAGTGGGAAAGCTAGGCAAATACATCTTAACCCAGACTCCTCACTGTTTCCTCCATTTAGCTGGCTATGTCTATGCGGAGCAGCTGAAAATGACTGTTGTGAAGCTGGTTTCCCACGAGCAGTGTCAGCAGCCCCACTACTATGGCTCCGAAGTCACCCACAAAATGCTGTGTGCTGCTGACCCACAGTGGAAAACAGATTCCTGCCAGGTGAGGGTTCCAAGCATCTCTATCCATCACCCCTAAACCTCCCCAGAACTCATGGTCCTGTCCCTGACAGCCTCAGGGGAGCCTCTTTCTAGCCACGGCTCCAGGAAGCCAGAATCTAGAGCTCAGGTCTTTGGGGGTTTAAACCAATCTTAAAAGTTTAGCAAAAATTTGCCATGAGCCTGACTCTCTTCTGGTCACTTCAGAATGGGGTGACCATAGAAAGAAGAAACAATAGAAGACAACTGAGAGTGTGGTGTGAATCATAAATAATCAGGGAAGCGAGTGCAGATAAGATAGGAATGGAAGGCAGGTTTTAAAGAGAATGGATTTGAATGAGATTTGAGGAGGCAGAGGAAACCCTGGTGGCGTAGTGGTTAAGTGCTACGGCTGCTAACCAAAGGGTCAGCAGTTCGAATCCACCAGGCTCTCCTTGGAAACTCTCTGGAGCAGTTCTACTCTGTACTATAGGGTTGCTATGAGTCAGAACGACTCGGCAGCAACGGGTTTGGTTTGTTTTTTTTAAGTAGACAGAGGGAAGAATGCGGGGCAGTTCAGGTGAAAGATACAAAAATGAGAATGAGCAGGCTTATCCAAGTATGGGGAGGAGAAGTAGGATCTGGGAGCAGGGATGGAATGGTGGCAGGTAACTAGACTTCAAAATCCAAGCAGAAGGTTTCAAACTTAATGATGTAGGAAGTGGGGAATCACTAGAGACTTTGACTCTGGGAAACTCCCTGTCTCCCTCAGGCATGGTAGATGGTGGGATGAGAAGGCCCCGTTTCCTGTTTCCCCACTACTCCCAGAGCTCATCTTTTGTCTCTTGGCTTCTTTATAGGGGGACTCGGGTGGGCCCCTGGTCTGCTCCAATGAAGGCCGCCTGACACTGGCTGGGATAGTGAGCTGGGGTCGTGACTGTGCCTTGAAGAACAAGCCAGGCGTCTATACAAGGGTCTCACAATTCCTGCCCTGGATCTACGCTCACATCGGGGAAGAGGAGAATGGCCTAACCCTCTGAGGACCCCAGGGAGCCGAGAGAAGAAATGGGCACCTCCTACTCCCATGCTGAGCATCGTTTTTGCAGTAGGGCCGTCTCCACCAGATATAAGGAAGAGACTGGAGAAGACTGGCTCTGCAGAGATGGTTTTTGCATGTGCTGCCTGCCAGGGTGAGCAACATAGCTTTACCCTCAGATACAGGCCTGGGTACTGGCCACCCAGACCCCCCTGGCCAGAATGGAGCGCTGGTCCTGACTCAGGATGGTATTGCTCAGCTGTTTGTCTTTTTCTGGACTAAAACCTCCTGGAGTTAAAAATGACGTCTCCTGTGCATGGGTGGAAGGAGAACCAGCTCCCTCAATAGTGGGCATTCATGAGGCACACCGCTGGGAAATGAATAATTTCCCCGTTGGGAAGTGTAGCAGAGCTGAGGTCTCCTAAGGGAGGCTGGCCAATGTGGGAACAGCAGTTTGGGGAGTAGAGACACTAATGAATTGAGGGCAGGGCTCTGGCATTCCATGCATGTGTCAGGAGATATTACATGTGTGTAGGCTGAGCACTTGGTCATGGGCTCTAAGTGGCAGTGTAAGAGCTGGTGCATCCCTGTGTCTGCATTTCTCTAAACTGTGGGGACTGTGATGCCACACAGAGCGGGTCTCTCTGTAGAGGTCGTGGGTCACTCCCAGGGCCTCTTGGCTGTCACACGTGATGACACCTGTGAATGTATCATTCCGGTGCACAACCCATACCTAGCACTAAATGTCTCCGTTTCAGTTTCACGTAAATGTCCCTTTCTTGGCCAGTTATCCCGTCTGACCTTCCAGCCTAGTTCATCCAATCCTCACTGGGTGGGGTGAGGACCACTCCCGTACACTGAATATTTAATGATTATATTCTGCTATTTTTATTTATATCTATTTTTGTAATTTTGAATAAAGATGATCAATAAAATATGACTTTTCTGAGGACTTTGGCTCTCTCCTAGTGCTTGGATGGGAGGGAGTTAGGGAGCATAAGAAGTAAAAAATGGTGATGGCGGCATGCACCCCAGAGTTTCTCGTGGGGATGCGTGTCTGGACTTAATGGGCCTTTGGGAAGCAGAGGCCAGGAGAGTTGTAGGGCAGGACCTCCAAAGCACACAAGACATAAAAAGGTGGCTCAAGCCAGGGGCCTACTGCTTGTTTTCCAGGCTGGGTTTCGGCCCCCAACTGTCTGCTTAACCTGATTCCTTTGTGCAGTGCACATTCTGTACAACTGTATGGGGTAGTCCTCTCTGGAATTAGCCCAACCATATTCTTTCCACTCTGTCCCCATAATCCTTGTGCTGACCTCAGCCAAGGAGAACACCTCCATGAGTGAAAATTGCTAATCCAAAAACCCATGTCAGCTTCGGTGAGTCTGTGGCATTCAGGAAAAAGAAAACGAAAGTTCCTGTCACCTGTGCGTGGGACTGGTGCTGAGTGTTCTCAGTGTGTTAATGGAGCTTGTGATCAGCCATTGCGATCCCTAATATCAGGGGCTCAGAGTCTAAAGCTGGGCGATATCTTAACGGAGGTGACCACATATTTTGAACCAACCATCAGATTCTGAAGAACTGGGGTGTCTACAGAAGACAAGCTGGGAGATATTTTTAGATGCCAAAGTATTGGAATTTCCAAGTTGTGTTAATGGTTTTTGGCAGCGTTTCTTAACCAAGTCACCTGAGAACATTTAAAAAAGATATACATGCCTATGCCCCACTCAGAAAGATTGTGACTCAGAAGCTCAGGTCTAGTGCCAGGGCTTCTAATTTTAAAAAACTTCCAGAGTGTTTCTGGTATGCATCCCTGATTCAGAACCTTTGGGGGAAATTGGTTGGAATATGTGAAGGGCCCAGAAAATTCAAAATATGGTCAGCATGAGTTCTCTGCATGAACAGCCACTGTTTCACTGTTTTCTGAGTGGAATTCAGGACGTACAAAGTTTCCCAGGTTTCCTGGTCAGAAAGTTCCCTAGGCTGTGGGTTCCTGGAGATCAAGGAAGGACCCAACATATTCCTTTTTTTAATCCCTGTAACCTTGCATGTTGCCTTAGTGTGTTGCAGTAGTTCAAACCCACTGCCGTTGAGTTGATTCTGACTCAGTAACCCCACAGGACAGAGTAGAACTGCCCCATAGAGTTTCCAAGGAGCGCCTGGAGGATTTGAACTGCCGACCTCTTGGTTAGTAGCCGTAGCACTTAACCACTATGCCACCAGTAGTTCAGAGCATGGATTTTGGAGTCGGGCAACCTAGACTCTAACAATAGATGTGTGTCTTGGGAACTACTCTTAACCTCTCTGTGCTTCAGCTTCCTCACTTGTAAAAAAGACATACCTACGCTCCTTGGAAACTCTGTGGGGCAGTTCTACTCCGTCCTATAGGGTAGCTATGAGTCGGAATCGACTCGACGGCACTGGGTTTGGTTTGGTTTACCTCCCAGGGTTATTCAAAAATCTCTTAGCATAATTCTGGCACCTATTAAAGGCACAAAATTGTGGCTATTATTACAAAGCTCTATAAATTCTTGTAGAATGGAATGGGAACCCCCCCTTTCCTCTTCTGCCCTCAGGATTGTGTTGGAGTGTTTTACGGGAGCCACAGCTTGCTACAAAAGAAAAGGCATGATATGAAACTAAGTGGCCCAGCCCAGGCTGAGTGGCTGCTTAGCTTCTGCATTCTCCCCCAGGGGCCAAGAAAGATCGTGTTCAAACTCGAGCTGCTCCAGCACTAGGGCTCAGAGACGGTGAAAACAGGAAGCATGAGCCCCACTGGCGGGTTGAGCAATGAGACTGTTAACTCTCTTCAGACCATTTCCCAGCCACCACCCCAACCCCAGCTGGCAACTGCCTCTTCCCTGAATCAACGACCTCACTTGGGGCTGGCCTGGATCCGCCAGTTTCTAGCAACCAGTTTCATGGCTCCAGATACTACTCTGTCAATCAATTTGGCCACCTAAGCCCAGCGCTCACTCACTCCTGGCACTGTGCTAAATTCTTTACATATTGTTGATTGAATCCCCACAGCAGCCCTATGAGAAAGGTATTACTAGCCCCATTTTACAGTAGGGAAAATTGAAGTGCAGAGAGATTGAGTGACTTGCCCAAAGCAATGCAGCCGGTAAGTGGCAGCGCCAGGGTTCAGACCAGGCAGCTGGCTCCTGAGTCCACATGCCCAGCACCCTGATGCATCACCTCTCGGCGGTGTACAAATTGCCAAACGAGAGCAGGCCTCGTTTCAAGCTCCCTACAGCAGAAAGCCTGGAGGTCTAGACTAAGCATATCAGAATCTCAACCCCAGCCTAGATGCACTCTCATAATCCTTTTAAAAGATTCCTAGGCCAATTTCAAAGTACACTTTCACCCTTTTCAAGCTAACCTCAGTCTTGTCTGCTGAAATCTGGTTTCATTGAAGTGGTTTCCGTTTTCATCAGAACCCCTCCTTCTGAAATATTCTGTGACCCATTCTCTTATCTAAATCAACTTGTTTTTCACTTTTTCCCTGCATTCCTAAGCCCTCTTCCCACAATGGTTACACCTCTGTGCACCCCGTGCACCCTCACCCCCAATGCATCCACCTTCCTTCCCCCATCAGTAAATGTTTGAGCCATTCTCTTTAGTCAGACAGTGAGAGGACCCGCTGAGGTGGTTTTTTAAATAACAGTTTTATTGAGATATAATTCATATACTATACAACTCACCCATTTAAAGTGTACAATTCAGTAGATTTTAGTATTTTCAGAGTTGTGCAATCATCATCACAATTAGTTTTAGAACAGTTTCATCATCCCAGAAAGAAACCCTGACTCCATTAGCACTCGCTCCCCTTTTCTCCCCAATTCCACCCCCCCTGCCCCAGCCCTAGGCAACAATTAATGTACTTGCCATCTCTATGTATTTGCCTATTCTGGACATTTCATGTAAGTGGAATCATGTAATATGTGGTCTTTTCTGACCGAATTCTTTCACTAAGCGTAATGTTTTCAAGGTTCATCCTCGTCTTAGCCCATATCAGTGCTGTGGCTAAATTTCAAATAGCAAATTGGGAGAAAAGATGGTGGCCCGGATCCCTCCTGACCTTGCGGTCACATTGAGAGTCATTCAACTACCTTTTTTTTTCCTGTACCTATATTCCAGGTACTGTTTTAGATGCTGGGGACACAAGAACAAGGAGATAGAAACATAACCACTATCTAATGTGATAAAAACATGTGTAGAATGCATGGAATAAGAATGAGGAAGCAATTAATCCTGCATTGGGTATTTAAGGAAGACTTTATAGAAGAGGTGACATTTTATCCAGAGCTCTGCTGGTGCAGTGGTTAAGAGTGTGGGAGGCTAACCAAAAAGTTGGCAGTTTGAATCCACCAGCTGCTCCTTGGAAACCCTGTGGAGAAGTTCTACTCTGTCTTATAGGGTTTCTGTGACTTGGAATCAACTTGATGGTGAAGAGTCTCCAAAGATGCACAAAAATTTGCCAAACAATGAGGAGAAAGGCATTCCAGGTACAGGGAAGAGCATCAAGGCATGAAAAAGTAGACTGTTTTCAAGAAATGACGAATAAACTGCTATGGAAAAAAAAAAAAAGAGTTTGGGAGGCAATAAGTAGGCAGAGAGTGGTGGGGGAAGGAGCTGGTGGGAGCCAGAGGGTGATGACCCTTAGGCAGAGCCAATAATTAGCACTGGACATCAATAAATAGCTCCTGTCTCTAGACCTGTCCATGTGGCCCCCAGTCACTGAGCCTCTCTCTACTTCATGATCCAACAACCACAGGGTTAATGTCTGGCACAGCAGAGGCCTCCAAGACCACCGCCTACCCGCAGCTGCTTGTCCAGTGTTGGTGCCCTGAAGTCCTGGTTGTTAAATACTTTCACATTACCTCTTGCCCTCAGGTGCTATTTTCCAAAACCTAGAAAGTTAACTAAGGTCAAGGAGCTATAGAAGTTTTTTTTCCTCCTGACTAAAATTTTCCACTCCATTGAAAAGATCGTTGTAAAAATAACATGCTTCCATGATCTCACAGCCATTGTTAACATCTCTGGCTTCTTGGGTTTCCTTTGCAATCTCAACCCCCTACTACTTGGCCTTGAATATTGGGTTCCCCAAGGCCTGATCCTGGACCCTCTTCTCACTCCAAACTTTCTTCCAGGCAATCTCATTCACACCCACATTTAAATCACTGCCAATAAATGGATGACTCACAAATGCTTATCTCCAGCCAGACCTCTCAGCTGAGCTTCAGACCCTTATTTCCTTTGGTCTACTTGACACCCCACTTGGTTGTCATGCACAGGGCACCTCAAACTTAACCTACCCCTAAACTGGCCCTGTCTTCCTGCCCCAACCTGGGCCTCTTCCAGCACTCTCTGTCCCAGGAAGTGGCACCACATCCATTCAGTTATGCAAGCCGGGAACCAAGGAGTCATCTTCCCTTCACCCACCTAATCCCATTTATCACAGAATCCTGGAGATTTGCCTAGTATCTCTTGAATTCATCTGTTTCTCTCCATCTCCACCAACATTAGTTGAGTCCAAGCAAACATCAGTTCTGGCCTGGGCTACTGCAATAGCTTCCTAACTGATTACCCCAGTTGATCTTCCTGTACTCCTGCCCACATCCCCAAATCCATTCCATTCACTTAAAGCAGAGTAATTATTTGAAAATACAAATATTCCTAAATGATTCTCATCATTCCTTAACATGGCCTGAGGTAGGGTCTGGCCGCTACCTCATCTCTAAGTCTCTTACATCACCAGGCACCAAGCTCCTCCAGTCTTGCCCTACTCAGCTGTTCTCTCACTCTCTGTCCCCATTCCACCACATGGTCTGTTTTAGGCTGGGTTCTCTAGAGAAGCAAAATCAGTGAAGTGTGTGTGTGTGTGTGTGTGTATGCATAGAGAGAGAGAGTTATATCAAGGAGATGGACCACGTGGTTTTAGGTTCTGGGAAGCCCCAAGGCTGTGGGTCAGGCTGAGTCTTCTCCTGACTCACATAGCTACAGGGGCTGGCAAACCCAAGACTGGCAGATCAGATAGCATGCCTCTGGCTCACAGGCTGCAGAGGTTGATGAATCCCAAGATCAGCAGGTAAGCTGCTAGCTCAAATCAAAGAACCAGGGGTCAGTGAGAAGCCAGCTGCAGGATCTAGAGTAAGCAAAAGCCTGTGAACCTCTTACCAGAAAGTCCACGTATATGGGATGCAGGGCACATCCCCAAGGAAACTTCCTTTCAACTGACTGGCTGCTTGTAGCGGATCTCATCACAGAGCTGTTTGTATTATATCACATCTCATTATGGAGGTGATTATATCTTTACATAGCTGCCAAACTACATCATAACTGCCAAACCACTGAGAATCATGGCATAGCCAAGTTGACACACAATCTTAACCATCATAGTCCATCCCTTGTCAACTTGGCACCTGTACACATCTCACTAAACCATACACAATCTCTAAATAAAGACAATAATAAAGTCATACTTGCGCCTAACATGATACAACTAACACATGTACAACCGAAAACGCACTAGCTCTGTTTACACCTTCTATTCTGTAAGTGATGAGAACAAAAATATTTGATGCACACATATAAGGAAGAAGTACTCATATCAATTACAGCCCTCATTTCTGCAACCGACACGGTCATAGCTGGTATTTAGAACACGGTCATAGCTGGTATTTAGAACTACCTTCTTCCACCACCCATTCCATATTCCCATTACCCTCAGCAAGCACCTCAGCTGGTCATCGTTCTTTGCCTGGTTGTAGTTGTTGTTGTTAGGTGCTGTTGAGTCGATTCCGATTCATAGCGAGACTATGCACAACAGAAGAAGACATTGCCTTGTCCTGCGTCATCCTCACAATTCTCGCTATGCTTGAGTCCGTTGTTGCAGCCACTGTGTCAATCCATCTCGTTGAGGGTCTTCCTCTTTTTTGCTGACCCTCTACTTTACCAAGCATGATGTCCTTCTCTAGGGACTGATCCCTTCTGATAACATGTCCAAAGTACGTCAGATGTAGTCTCGCCATCCTTGCTTCTAAGGAGCATTCCGGTTGTACTTCTTCTAAGACACATTTGTTCATTTCACAGTCCACAGTATACTCAATATTCTTCGCCAACACCACAATTCAAGGGTGTCAATTCTTGGATCTTCCTTATTCATTGTCCAGCTTTCACGTGCGTATGAGGTGTTTGAAAACACCAGTGCTTGGGTCAGGCACACTGTACTCCTGAAGGGGACATCTTTGCTTTCCAACACTTTAAATAGGTCTTTTGCAGCAGATTTGGCCAATGCAATGCATCGTTTGATTTCTTGAATGCTGCTTCCACAGGTGTTGATTGTGGACACAGTAAAATGAAATCCTTGACAACTTCAATCTTTTCTCCATTTATCATGATGTTGCTTATTGGTCCAGTTTTGAGGATTTTTGTTTCCTTTATGTTGAGGTGTAATCCATACTGAAGGCTACAGCCTTTGATCTTCATCAGTAAACACTTCAAGTCCTCTTCATTTTCAGCAAGCAAGGTTGTGTCATCTGCATAACACAGGTTGTTAGTGAGTCTTCCTCCAATCCTGATGCCCCTTTCTTCTTCACATAGTGCATCTTCTCAGATTATTTGCTCAGTAGCATACAGATGGAATAGGTGTGGTGAAAGGATACAACCCTGATGCACACCTTTTCTGACTTTAAACCGTGCAGTATCCCGTTGTTCTGTTCGAACGAGTGTCTCTTGATCCATGTACAGATTCCTCACGAGCACAATCAAGTGTTCTGGAATTCTCATCCTCCACATCCTCCACAATGTTTTCCATAATTTGTTATGATCCACATGTAGAATGCCTTAGCATAGTCAGTAAAACACAGGTAAACTTCTTTCTGGTATTCCGTGCTTTTAGCCAGGGTCCATCTGACATCAGCAATGATATTTCCGGTTCCATGTCCTCTTCTAAATCCAGCTTGAATTTCTGGCAGTTCCCTGCTGATATACTGCTGTAGCAGCTTTTGAATGATCTTCAGCAAATTTTGCTTGCATGCGATATTAATGATATTGTTTGATAATTTCCAGATTTGGTTGGATCACCTTTCTTGGGAATAGGCATAAATATGGATTTTTTCCAGTCGGTTGGCCAGGTAGCTGTCTTCCAAATTTCTTGGCATAGACGAGTGAGCACTTCCAGTGCTATCCACTTGTTGAAACATCTCAACTGGTATTCTGTCAGTTCCCGGAGTCTTGTTTTTCACCAATGCCTTCAGTGCGGCTTGGACTCTTCCTTCAGTACCACCAGCTCCTGACCACATGTTGCCTCCTGAAATGGTTAGCACCAACCAATTCTTTTTGGTATAGTGACTCTTTGTATTCCTTCCATCTTCTTTTGATGCTTCCTGAGTCATTTAATATTTTCCCAGTAGAATCCTTCAGTATTGAAACTCAAGGCTTGGATTTTTTTCTTCAGTTCTTTCAGCTTGAGAAATGCTGAGCATGTTCTTCCCTTTTGGTTTTCTATCTCCAGCTCTTTGTACATGTCATCATAATATTTTACTTTGTCTTTTTGAGCCTCCCTTTGAAATCTTCTGTTAAGCTCTTTTACTTCATCATTTTTTCCTTTTGCTTTAGCTACTTGACATTCAAGAGCAAGTTTCAGAGTCTCTTCTGACATCCAGTTAGGTCTTTTCTTTTTTTCCTGTCTTTTTAATGACTTCTTGCTTTCTTCAGGTATGATGTCCTTAATGTCATTCCACAACTTGTCTGGTCTTCAGTCATTAGAGTTCAACCCATCAAATCTATCCTTGAGATGGTTTCTAAATCCAGGTGGGATACACTCACCATCGTACTTTGGCTCTCGTAGACTTGTTTTAATTTCCTTCAGTTTCAACTTGAACTTGCATATGAGTAACTGACGGTCTAATCCACAGTCTCTGGCCTCGTTCTGACTGATGATATTGAGCTTTTCCACCCTCTCTTTCCACAGATGTAGTCCATTTGATCCCTTTGTATTCCATCTGGCGAGGTCCATGTGCATAGTCACTGTTTATGTTGGTGAAAAAAGGTATTTGCAATGAAAAAGTCGTTGGTGTTGCAAAATTCAATTATTCGATCTATTTTTTTTTTTTTTTGGCATCATTTCTATCATCAAGGCCATATTTTCCAACTACCGATCCCTCTTCTTTGTTTCCAACTTTTGCATTCCAATCACCAGTAATTATCAGTGCACCCTGATTGCATGTTCCATCAATTTTAGACTGCAGGAGTTGGTAAAAATCTTCAATTTCTTCATCTTTGGCCTTAGTGGTTGTGTAAATTTGAATAATAGTTGTATTAACTGGTCTTCCTTGTAGGTGTATAGATATTATCCTATCACTGACAGTGTTGTACTTCAGGATAGATCTTGAAATGTTCTCTTTGATAATGAACGAAATGCCATTCCTCTTCTAGTTTTCATTCCTGGCATAGCAGACCATATGATTGTCCAATGTGAAATGTTCACTACCAGTCCATAGTCCATTTCAGCTCACTGATGCTTAGGATATCAATGTTTATGTATTCCACTTCATTTTTGACGATTTCCAATTTTCCTAGATTCATACTTTGTACATTCCACCTTCCTATTATTAATGGATGTTTGCAGCTGTTTCTTCTCATTTTGAGTCACGCCACATCAGCAAATGAAGGTCCCAAAATCTTGACTCCATCCATGTCATTAAGGTCTACTCCACTTTGAGGAGGCAGCTCTTCCACAGTCATCTTTTGAGTGCCTTCCAACCTGAGGGGCTCATCTTCTGGCACTATATCTGATAATATTCTGCTGGTATTCATAAGATTTTCACCAGCTAATTCTTTTCAGAAGTAGACCTCCAGGTCCTAGTCTGTCTTAGTCTGGAAGCTCAGCTGAAACCTGTCTATCATGGGTGACCCTGTTGGTATTTGGATACCAGTGGCAAAGCTTCCACCATCACAGCAACACACAAGCCCCCACAGTACAACAGACACATGGGGGCTTTGCCTGGTGGGGTGACCCAAATTTTCACTCATGAAGGACCTGGGCCATCAGTAGCCATGTTGGAATTGGATTGCTCTAGTTTTCCATTGATTTTAATCACAGGGCACAGTAGTACTAAGAAGTGTTCTAAGGAATCTCCTGTATTCTAGACATAGTCTTCTTTACCTCCTTTATGTAATTATCAATCCAATATCTTCTTGGTTACCAGGACCAATCACACCATCCAGTAGGGCAACTCCCTTCTTTGCTTGTTGGTCTAGAGTCATGAGGAGCCCAAAGTGGTTGGGTGGCATTCTTAACTTTCAGTTCAGTGGAATCAGTGTTGTGTCTCTTGGTGGGAGCATTCCTATCTTTGGAAGTAAGACCTCTAGACCTGCAGAGCATAGGGTCACAGGGACAAGCAAAAATTTTACAAGGGGATCCATAGGGGTAGTAATGAGTGGTGCCACTCCCATTTCCACCCCTTGATTTCTGGACATATGAATCCTGGCTATGGAGGAAATGACACCACATATTGGATGCTGGTATAGAGCATATACAGCCTCCTGGAGAACATTGCCCCAAACCCGCAAGGTACTGCCACCTAGCTGGTACAGTAATTGTGCCTTTAAAAGGCCATTCCACCATTCTATCAAGCCACCTGCTTCAGGATGATGGGGAACATGGTAAGACCAGTGAGTTCCATGAGCATGAAACAATTGAGGAGTTTCATTTGCTGTGAAGTGAGTCCTTTGATCGGAGGTAATGCTGTGTGGGATATCATGATGGTGAATAAAGCATTCTGTAAGTCCACTGATGGTAGTTTTGGAAGAAGCTTTGCGTGCAGAGAAGGCAAATCTGTCTTCAGAGAAGTGTCTATTCCAGTAAGAACAAAATGCTTCCCTTTCCATGATGGAAGCAGCCCAGTGTAATCAACCAGGCACCAGGCTGCTGGTTGATCCCCTAAAGGAATGGCACCATATCAGGGACTCAGTATTTGGTCTCTGCTGCTGGCATATTGCACACTCGGTAGCGGCTGTAGCCAAGTTGGCCTTGGTGAGTAGAAGTCTACATTGCTGAGCCCATGCATAATCTCCATCTCTGCCACGATGGTCACTTTGTTCATGAGCACATTGGGCAATTATGGAAGTGACTGGGGAAAGAGAATGACTAGTTTCCACAGACCATGTCTATGATCGTTAAGATTGTGTGTCAGATTGGCTGGGCCATGATTCTTAATAGTTTGGCAGTTATGATGTAGTTCGGCAGTTGTATGATGATGTGATCACTTCCATCATGAGATTTCATATAATGTGATCACCTCCAGGATGTGATCTGCTGTGAGTAGCCAATCAGTTGAAAGGGAGTTTCCTTGGGGATGTGGCCTGCATCCAATATAGGTGGACTTTCCGGCAAGGCTTCTGGGCTTTTTGCCTTCTCTGGATCCTGCAACTGGCTTCTGTTAGTCTGACCTCCATTTCTTGGGACTTGAGCTAGCAGCTTACCTGCCATCTTGCCTGTTGGTCTTGGAATTCATAGGTCTTCACAGCCTGTGAGCAAGAGCTCTGCTTTCTAACCTGCCAATCTTAGTTTCACCAGCCCCATGTGGCTATGTGAATCAGGAGATGCCTCCAGCATGACCCACAGACTTGGGGTGTTCCTGTCTCTACAACCACATAAGCCATTTCGTTGATATAAATCTCTCTCTCTCTCTCTATGTATATTTATACACTTCACTAGTTTTGCTTCTCTAGTGAACCCAGCCTAAGACAGTGCCATCCTATCCACTTGATTGTTAAAATCCTCCTCTTCTGATGTCACACTTTGGCGAGCATTCACATGAAACACAAATGCCTTCACCTCTTTGGCCCATTCAGAGAAGTCTATCCACAAACCTCTTCCCCATACCTCCTTGTCACCAACTTTCTAATCATGTTCCTTCCAAGTTCCTGACCATCCAGCCAAAACATTGGCCACAGCCCATGAACCAGCATACAAGTGCATATCTGACCATTTCTCCTTCCAAGCAAAGTCAACAACCAGGTGCACTGCTTGAAGCTCTGCCCATTCAGAGGACCTCTCTTCACCACTGTTCTTCAGGGAGGTTCCAGCAAGGGGTAATAGTGCTGCTGCTGTCCACTTTTGAATAGTGCCTGCATATCATGCAGAACCATCTGTAAATCAGGCACGAGTTTTTCTTCCTCAGTCAACTGATCATAAAGAATTCCCCATGAGGCCATAGGTGCAGACTGGGAGAGGACAGATAATGTGACAGGAGTAGAGACCATGGGCATTTGGGCCACTTCCTCATGCAACTTACTTGTGCCTTTAGGTTCTTCTTGGGCCCAATCTCCTATACACTGCTTCTATTTAATGATGGAGTGCTGCTGTGGACGTCCAACTTTATGACTCTGTGCGTCAGACAACACCCAGTTCATGATGGGCAGCTCAGGCTGCATGGTGACCTGATGGCCCATGGTTAAGCATTCAGTCTCTACTAAGGCCCAGTAACAAGCCAAAAACTATTTCTCAAAAGGAGAACAGTTATCTGCAGAGGATGGCATGACTTTGCCCCAAAATCCTAAGAGTCTGCACTGTGATTCACAAATAGGGGCCTGAAAAAGAATCCAGACAGCATCTCTACCTGCCACTGACACTTCAAGCGCCATTGGATTGGCCAAACCATACAGTCCAAGTGGCAGCGTGGCTTGCATGGCAGCCTAATCTGTTGCAGAGCCTTCTTTTGGTCTGGGCCCCAGTCAAAACTAGCAGCTTTTTGTGTCACTTAATAAATAGGCTGGAATGTTGTTGTTGTTAGGTGCTGTCGAGTTGGTTCTGACTCATAGCACAACAGAACGAAACACTGCCCGGTCCTGCACCATCCTTACAATCATTGTTATAAGCTTGAGCTCATTGTTGCAGCCACTGTGTCAATCCACGTCGTTGAGGGTCTTCCTCTTTCCTGCTGACCCTGTACTCTGCCAAGCATGATATCCTTCTCCAGGGACTGATCCCTCCTGACAACATGTCCAAAGTATGTAAGATGCAGTCTTGCTATTCTTGCCTCTAAGGAGCATCCTGGCCGCACTTCTTCCAAGACAGATTTGTTCGTTCTTTTGGCAGTCCATGGTATATTCAATATTCTTCACCAACACCACAATTCAGAGGCGTCAACTCTTCTTTGGTCTTCCTTATTCACTGTCCAGCTTTCACATGCGTATGATGCGATTGAAAATACCACGGCTTGGGTCAGGCGCACCTTAGTCTTCAGGGTGACATCTTTGCTCTTCAACACTTTGAAGAGGTCCTTTGCAGCAGATTTACCCAATGCAATGCATCTTTTGATTTCTTTACTGCTGCTTCCATGGCTGTTGATTGTGGATCCAAGTAAAATGAAATCCTTGACAACTTCAATCTTTTCTCCATTTATCATGATGTTGCTTATTGGTCCAGTTGTGAGGAATTTTGATGTGCAGTCCATACTGAAGGCTGTGGTCTTTGATCTTCATCAGTAAGTACTTCAAGTCCTCTTCACTTTCAGCAACGAAGGTTGGGTCATCTGCATAATGTAAGTTGTTAATGAGTCTTCCTCCAATCCCGATGCCCCGTTCTTCTTCATATAGTCCAGCTTCTTGTATTATTTGTTCACCATACAGGTTGAATAGGTATGGTGAAGGAATACAACCCTGACGCATACCTTTCCTGACTTTAAACCAATCAGTATCCCCTTGTTCTGTCCAAACAACTGCCTCTCGATCTATGTAAAGGTTCCTCATGAGCACAATTAAGTGTTCTGGAATTCCCATTCTTTGCAATGTTATCCATAATTTGTTATGATCCACACAGTCGAATGTCTTTGCATAGTCAATAAAACACAGGTAAACATCCTTCTGGTATTCTCTGCTTTCAGCCAGGATCCATCTGACATCAACAATGATATCCCTGGTTCCACGTCCTCTTCTGAAACCGGCCTGAATTTCTGGCAGTTCCCTGTCCATATATTGCTGCAGCTGTTTTTGAATGATCTTCAGCAAAAATAGTCTGGAAGAGCACACCCAAATGAGGGATATATTGCCTCCAAAATCCAAAGAGGCTCAGCAGGCATTGTGCCTCTTTTTTAGTTGTGGGAGGCATCAGATGCAATAACTTATCCTTCACTTTAAAAGGAAAATCTTGACATGCCCTACACCACTGGACCCTTAGAAATTTCACTGAGGTGGAAGGTTCCTGAATTTTTGTCTGATGAATTTCCCACCATCTAGCACACAAATATTTTACCAGCAAGTCCAGGGTCATTGACACTTCCCACTTACTAGGTCCAATCAGCACAGTGTCATCAGTGAAATGGACAAGTGTGATGTCTTGTGGAAGGGAAAGGTGATCAAGTTCCCTGTGGACCTTGATATACCCCTGAGATAGGACAGCGAAGGTGTATTGCTGGCCTGGGAACCTGAAGGCAAAGAGCTTCTGATGGCCCTTCAAAACGGGAATGGTGAAAAATGCATTAGCCAGATCAATAGCTGCATACCAGCTACCAGGAGATATATTAATTTGCTCAAGCCATGAAACAACATCTGCAAGAGCAGCCACGATTGGTGTCACCACCTGGTTAAGTTTTCAATAATCCAATACCATTCTCCCAGACCCATCTGTTTTTTTGCACAGGATAAATAGGCGAGTTGAATGGGGATGTGGTGGGAATTACCCCTGTATCCTTCAAGTCCTTGATGGTGGCAGTAATCTCTGCAATCCCTCCTGGAGTGTAGTATTGCTTTTGGTTTACTATTTTCCTGGGTAGGGGCAGTTCTAATGGCTTCCACTTGGCTTTTCCTACCATAATAGCCCTTACTGTATTTTCAGGAATCCATCGTGGGGGTTCTGCCAGTTGCTGAGTATATCTATTCCAATTACGCATTCTGGAACTGGGGAAATCACTACAGGATGGATTTGGGACCTACTGTGAGATGAACCTGAGCTAATACTCCATGAATATCCTGACCTCCATATGCCTCCACTCTCACTGGTGCACCACAGTGATGTTTTGGGTCTCCTGGAATTAGTGTCAGTTCAGAGCCAGCATACAGTAATCCCTGAAAAGATTATTTCCTTTTCCCAGTGAACACTCTCATAAAAGGCAGTAGATCCCTTTTGGAAAGGGTGAGAGAAAGATTAATAGTATACATTTTTGGTAGTTTTGTAGGGTCCTTCTTCAAGGGAACCTGTCTACCCCTTCATTCAAGGGGTTGTAGGTCTGTAAACTTGGTCAAGTTTGGGAATTGATTGATGGGTCATGACTCTCTATCCTGTTAGTTCAAGTTAGACTGCAGTTCACCTGACCTAGAATTCTGCTTGTACAGATCAAGTAAATATTTAGTACATTTCCCATCTATTTCACTCCTAGGGACACCACGATTAAGTAGCCAAACCCATAAGTTCATGTAAGTCAGACTATTCTGATTACTGCTTTGACTCCACTGTCCATTACAGTAACCATGCCTACTTTGTCTTTGTCGATTGAGTGCTGCCACTAGGTCCAATCAGCCCCATTGTGGTTAGGTGTCTTTATTCAGTTAGGGCAGCTCCCACTGTCAAATCTGACTTACATAAAATAGCAATCACATCAGTCTTCAAGGACGCTAGGGCTCACTTCACAAATCTGTTCTTCACCATTGTGGTAAAAGTTGTATCCTTTGGCCACTCCGTATGTATCTGTTGGTCTAACCTGATAAATCCACTGTAACATTCCAATTTCCCTAAGTTTCTAGATTTCTTCTTTCACAGTATACCAAGGCAGTTCTTGTACTTTAACTTGGTTTTGTGTGTTTTATCTGTGCTTCAATGAACCAACCCAGTAAACTATTAGATCATTCCCTTACCTCTTGAGCTCAAACACTGAATGAAGAATCTGTGTTTAGTGGACCCATATTAATAAACACAGACTGATACAACCTATGTTCCTCACATCATTATCCCACACCTTTAACAACCATTCCCACACATATTCTCCAGGTTTCTGTTTATACATATTACAGAAATCCAGCAGTTCTTTTGGAGCGTAGTGTACCGCCTCCTGGATCAAGTTTTTACTTCTCCTTTTGAGGCTTGTTGAGACTTAAGTCTAGTTACAGGTCTAGAAGCAAAAATGAGTGATGGAGATGTGTTCTGAGAACATTCAGCAATGTCTTGTAAGGCATCTGCCTCAGGTGATGCCCCAGGCAATGACTCAGATGCCTCCCCAGGGGATGACTCAGACAAAGGCTCTTCAGACACAGCTGTGTTCATCTCATCAGATGTGGGTGGAGAGGCTAATGATTTTACTGGGGTAGGTGGCTTAGCAGACAAAGGTGGAGTAATCTTTTCAGATGGGAGTGGGAGGGCTGGTCCAGTAGGCAGGAATGATTCAATGGAATTTAGGGGCTCAGTGCCCCCAGCTTCCTGATTATTAGCCCCTATGTTCCCATCTCAAGTTACGGGATCCCATTTCTTCTCAATCAATGCCCTCACTTTAACTTCAGACACCATTTGAGCTTGGGAGTTCAATTGGCATTATAATGCAACCGCTTTTAAGACAAGACTCTGAGTTCAGTTTTCAGCAATATCAGCTCTGTTACTAAAAGAAATAAGGCAAGGCACAAGTACAAACTTTGAAGTCATTTATGCAGTGTTTGCTCTGTGATTCTAAAGCCCTGAGCTCACTCTTTCTTCCACCACTTTGTCTAGCAAAAGTAGGACCAACCAACCAGCTTCCTTATACTTCTCATTCTGACAAAATTGTAGAAAGTTATCAAACAAGCACTGTTATTCATTAGGTTTTCACTGGCCATTTTTTTCAGTAGTAGACTGCTAGGTCCATTTTTCTAGCCTTAGTCTGGAAACACAGCTGAAACCTGTCCACCAAGGGTGACCCTGCTGGTATTTGAAATACCTGTGCCAAATGTTCTGGTATCATAGCAACACACAAGCCACCACAGTACGACAAACTGACAAACAGCAAACATGTCACTTAAGGACTAAGGTGCACCTGAGCCAAGCCATGGTGTTTTCAATCACCTCATATGCATGTGAAAGCTGGACAATGAGTAAGGAAGACTGGAGAAGAATTGATGCCTTTGAATTATGGCGTTGGTGAAGAATATTGAATATATGATGTACTGCCAAAAGAATGAACAAACCTGTCTTGGAAGAAGTACAGCCAGAATGCTCCTTAGAAGCAAGGAAGGCAATACTTCATCTCACATACTTTGGACATGTTATCAGGAGGGACCAGTCCCTGGAGAAGGACATCATGTTTGGTAAAGTAGAGGGTGAGTGAAAAAGAAGAAGACCCTCAACCAGATGGATTGACACAGTGGCAGCAAGAGTGGGCTGAAGCATAACAACAATTTTGGGGTTGGCGCAGGACTGGACAGTGTTTCGTACTTAAAGACAATGACAGCCAAACAAACGATTGCCCAGAGCCTCACCTTTCACCAATACCTGATCTATTGGTGGTGATATTTTGTGTGTTTCTTTTGCCACCTCACGCCATGGATTAGGAGTGCCCTCTTTACTACTGGTAGAAGAGTCATCAACAGCTTCAAGACTAACCAGACTCGAGAACCAATTTAGAAAACTCATCCTTATAATTTCGTTTCTCTAGAACCACTTTTGGTACCAAATATCTTAGTATCTTAGGCCAGGTTCTCTAGAGAAGCAAAACCAGTGAAGCGTATATATATATATATGAATATACATGTATATAAGAATATATAAATGTATATAAGAATACATATATGTATATGTGTGTACATATATATATATATATACAGTTATTGTTGTTAGGTGTCATCTAGTCAGTTCCAACTGATAGCGGCCTTATGTACAGCAGAACAAAATGCTGCCTGGTCCTGTGCCATCCTCATAGTCATTATTATGTGTTTGAGCTCATGGTTGCAGCCAGTGTGTCAAACATCTTGTTGAGGGTCTTCCTCTTTTTTCAAGCACTCCTTCTCTCCACACTATATTCCCATGTCCATTCAGCCAGCTTCTGTCCCTCTCTGTCTTCTCATCTCCCCTCAAGACAGGAGCTTCCCACATAGTCTCATGTGTCTTCTTGATCCAAGAAGCTCACTCCTCACCAGTATCATTTTCTATCCCATAGTCCGGCCCAATCCTTGTCTGAAGAGCTGGTTTCAGAAATGGCTCCAGTCTTGGCTAACAGAAGGTCTGGCGACCATGACCTCTGGCGTCCTTCTAGTCTCAGTCAGGCCATTAAGTCTGGTCTTTTTAAGAGAATTTGAGGTCTGCATATCCCATTGCTCTCCCGCTCCATCAGGGATTTTCTGTTGTGTTCCCTGTCAGGGCAGTCATCAGTTGCAGCTGGACAACATCTAGTTCTTCTGGTCTCAGGCTGATGTAGTCTCTGGTTTACGTGGCCCTTTCTGTCTCTTGGGCTCGTCTTTACCATACATCTTTGGTGTTCTTCATTCTCCGTTGCTCCAGGTGGGTTGAGACCAATTGATGTATCTTAGATGGCTGCTTGCTAGCGTTTAAGACCCCAGATGCCACTCTCCAAAGTGGGATGCAGAGTGCTTTCCTAATAGACTTTATTATGGCAATTAACCTAGATGTACCCTGAAACCATGGTCCCCAAACCCCGACCCCTGCTACTCTGCCCTTCAAAGCATTCAGTTTATTCAGGAAACTTCTTTTCTTTTGGTTTAGTCCAGCTGTGGTGACCTCCTCTGTATTTTGTGTTGTCTTTCCTTTCACCTAAAATAGTTTTTGTCTACTATCTAATTAGTAATACCCCTCTCCCTCCCTCCCCACTCTTGTAACCATCAAAGAATATTTTCTTTTTTGTTTAAACTATTTCTCGAGTTCTTTTAATAGCGGTCTGATACAATATTTGTTCTTTTGCAACTGACTAATTTCACTCAGCATAATGCCTTCCAGATTCCTCCATGTCATGAAATAGTTCATGGATTCATCATTGTCCTTCATCGATGTGTAGTATTCCATTGTGTGAATATACCATAATTTATTTATCCATTCATCCATTGATGGGCACCTTGGTTGCTTCCATCTTTTTGCTTTTGTAAACAGTGCTGCAGTGAACATGGATGTGCATATATCTGTTCATGTAAAGGCTCTTATTTCTCTAGGATGTATTCCAAGAAGTGGGATTGCTGGATCGTACACTAGTTCTTTTTCCAGCTTTTTTTTTTTTTAATTAAAGCAAAGAGTTTTATTGAAGGAATAAAGCAATTCGAATCTGGCAACACTTTAGTGAGGATTCACCAAGATGCTCTGGCATTCCGAGGGAGAAGTGAGCTTTTATACAGAAAAATGGGGAAAGGAGTATGTGGCTACAGTCATGGTGACTTTGGGATTACCCAAGGGTACATGCAGTAGTAAGTTGAAGTCTTACAAGGGTAGTTATTTCTTTTCTAACATGACCTTCTTGGGGCCAATTTAGTAAACTATATATATATTTTTTTCCTGGGCCCTGTGGTGTAGGCATTCTTCTGAGGCCATCCTGACAAACATTTACTGATAAACATTTCTTTACAAACCATTTCCTTTTTCCCTCTATTTTTTTCTGAGTGTGGTTAATGCTCATGTGAAGTTGCAGCCTGAAGTAGAGTTTGTTTGCTTTGTTTTCTTTTTTTCATACAAGATGAAGTTCAGCCTGCACCCTGGGCAGAAGCCTCTCTTATGCCAAGCACCTGGATTTTGGGGGCTCCTACATAATCCCCCTTTTAATCAAGAATTTCCATAGAAATTTGCTGATCATGATTATAAGACTCCTCTGCGTGGACTTATTTTCTTCACGTTTATTAGATGGCTGCCTATTTAGAATAGGCTTTTAAGACCTGTAAAACTCTCCACGAAGGGTAGCTGGGCACCTTCTGTTTCATCTTCTCCATGCTATAGCTTTGGCCTCTACTTCTGTGATCCTTAAGAAGGGTGAAAAATCCAACGCTTCAGAAAGGGACTGGACTGGACTTTAAGATGGAAAATGATACTGGTGAGGGGTAAGATTCCTGGCTCAAGTAGACACATGAGACTACATGAGCAGCTCCTGTCTGGAGGGGAGATGAGAAGGCAGAGGAGGACAGAAGCTGGCTGAATGGTCATGGGGAATACAGGGTTGAGAGGAGGAGTGTGCTGTCTCATTAGGGGGAGGGCAACTAGGAGCACATAGCAAGGTATATATGAATTTTTATATGAGAGACCGACTTGATTTGTAAACTTTCACTTAAAGCACAGTAAAAATAAAAAAAAGCTGTTGCAGCAAAAAAAAAAAAAAAAAAAAAGGTGAACAAGAGTAAGTTCGAATTAATAGGAATACTTGTCAGAAAGGGCTGCCAACAAAGGCGAGAAGCCAAACTACTCTATAAGGAACTGTTGTTTCTTCAAAATACTTGATCATCTGCATAGCAAGTGGCATCATATTGTGGGTGGAAGCATTCGATAAACATTTCATAAAGCGTTTGGTTAACCCTATGACAATCATTACAGTAACTAAAAGGATTAATCTAGCTTGCAAAATTGAATGCAGCCAGGAGCCTATTCCTGCTGGTAGCCAGCTAAAGATATCAAGGAAAGCTGTGTCAGGCATAGGGATTATGAAGCATAACAATTGGCTTCTTGGAGGATCTTATTAATATCCTGCTCAACTTCTCTAGAATTATTTATCCAAGTACAACAGGAGGTATTGGCAATGCTGCATACTCCCTCTTGTTGTGCCAAAAGGAAGTCTAAAATAATTCTGTCATCGTGAACAACTTTACATAATGATTCCAAAGATCTTTGTTGGGTTGTCATTTCATCTGCAATATCATTTGCAATTTTTGTCATGGTAGCAGATAAACTGCAGACAGATTTTTCTAAATCAACAATATCATAAGAAGGAATGAGGGCTCAAAGGAAGGTCCAGTCCCATCCTGGGTTTTCTGCCAAAGGTTTGGTACTCTGGGCTTTGGTTTCATAATCTTTTTTATATCTTCTTCTTTCTAAAAGTCTTAAATTGTTGGTCCAGTGACTGCTTTCATTGTAAGAGCAGATGCTTAAAGGAATTTATAGGAGGCTAAGGTACATTATTGGCTCATCAGGTTCCATTCATCTAGACAGGGCAATGCCCAAGTGTAGACTTTATTACTTGGTTCTGGTCTTTTTTGAGTAAGGCTAATCCAATCCTCCACTTAAAAATACGTATCCATGAAGGGCACAAATCATGTTATTTCTGGCATAATGTGGGAGAAAGGAATGTTTTGATTAACTTGCTCAAGCCAATATTCTGTTAAAGAATTATTACAAATAGATAACCATCCCATCTTTAGAGGGTCCCAGAGTCTAGTACAAAGGGGGAATGCAGTCAGGTAATTCCTTTGCCTTGCTTGATAAAATCCCATAGTATCTAGTGAATTCTCCATGTTGGAGTGAATAGCTAATTTGGCAAACATGAACACCTCTGTGTCTTGCAAAGCAAGCTCTCAAGCATTCCACAGCCTGGTTGGGAGCTATGGATAGGGCCAAATTAAAACATGATACCCGAGATTGGGCTAACAATCCAGGAGGATGCCATAGTCCTACACATATGGATTGCTTAAAAGTAATGTTGAGGTTCATAGTAGCATTGGGTATAAAGCTATAATTCAATATAAAACCAAACCCATGGCCACTGAGTTGATTTCAACTCATAACAACCCTATAGGACAGAGTAGAACTGCCCCATAGAGTTCCCAAGGAGTGCATGGTGGATTTGAACTGCCAACTCTTTGGTTAGCAGCTGTAGCACTTAACTACTATGCCACCAGGGTTTCTGTAGTTCAATACAGGCGACGTCAATAGATCTCAATTTTGATGCCTAGGTTATGGAAAGAGGTGACAGATCCAACATTCAGTCAAATTACTGGCAATAGCTGCTGAATGGGCCAATTTAACAAAGGCATTTTTATCCCAGGACTTCATGGGAGTCATGTTAGACAGAAAAAGAACACTTCATAAAAACTTCATCATGAAGGAAAGTCAGCCAGAAATGATACAACAAGGGAAAAAGCATAAAAATAATGGTTATTATAAAAGTCTCTTCCCTCAGTCATTAGCATAAATGTAATTTCACCAAGAAATGGACCCAAGCTGGTAAAATAAAGCTTTCAAAGGCTATAATAAATATTAAGTAAATTCCAATAATTTCAACAATTGCATTACTAAATAAATGCAGAGTAATGTACCTCAATTATTTGCATGGGAAAAACAAAATATTAAAACAAGGAATAGTGCCACAATTGTGCAGTACAGCAATTATTACAAGGATTCCAGTAATTGAAAAAAAAAAAAATTGAGAAACAAGTCCAAAAATCTCAGCAGGTTGCACAAAGTCTTGTTCTGAGATCTTGAGATAAGTTGTCTACCTCAGAAGTCATCTGCTTCTGGCCACAAAGGTGTCTGAACTTCAGCTTTCGGTTTGAACTTTCAAGTCTTTCAGTGGGTTGAACAGTCCAGGAAGGTCCAGGAATTGCAGGTCTTAACTTCCTTGTGCAAAGGGAGCACAAGGAATGCTCCTCCCCCACTTGCTTCTATGATTATGGCAACAAATCTAGGCTCCATGGTGCAAAATGAACTATCCCAGGTCACATGAGAAAACTGGATGTCATAACACTGGTCGTTTTACACTGCTTGTCAAAACTTGCTTTTTTGTGCCAGTGGCCTCACCATGTCCGGCAGAGGTGCCTAAGGAGCTGTTGGCCAAATCAAAGTCTCCACTTCAAACACCAGTAAACTTTCCAACCACTGCCAGCTCAGACAGCCCTGACCAACATGGCCTATTTCCAGCTTTTTAAGACAGCACCAAATAGGTTTCCAAAGTGGTTGTACCGTTTTACATTCCCACCAGCCGTGTAGAAGTGTTCCAATCTCTCCACAACCTCTCTAACATTTATTATTTTGTGTTTTTTGGATTAATGCCAGCCTTGTTGGAGTGAGATGAAATCTCATTGTAGTTTTGATTTGCATTTCTCTAATACCTAATGATCGTGAGCATTTCCTCGTGTTTCTGTTAGCTACCTGAACATCTTCTTTGATGAAGTGCCTGTTCATATCCTTTGCCCATTTTTTTATTTGGGTTATTTGTCTTTCCGTAGTTGAGCTTTTGCAGTATCATGTAGATTTTAGAGATCAGGTGCCGATCGGAAATGTCATAGATAAAAACTTTTTCCCAATCTGTAGGTAATCTTTCTACTCTTTTGGTGAAGTCTTTGGATGAGCATAAAAAAAAAAAAGGTGTTTGATTTTTAGGAGCTCCCAGTTATTTAGTTTTTCTTCTGGTGTTTGCGCGTTGTTAGTAATGTTTTGTATACTGTTTATGCCATGTATTAGGGCTCCTAGTATTGTCCCTATTTTTTTTTCCATGGTCTTTACTGTTTTAGATTTTATATTTAGGTCTTTGATCCATTTTGAGTTAGTTTTTCTGCATGGTGTTGAGGTATGGGTCTTGTTTCATGTTTTTGCAGATGGATATCCAGTTATGCCAGCACCACTTGTTAAAGAGACTGTCTTTTCCCCATTTAACTGACTTTGTGCCATTGTCAAATATCAGCTGCTCATATGTGTATGGTTTTACGTCTGGATTCTCAATTCTGTTCCATTGGTCTATGTATCTGTTGTTGTACCAGTACCAGGCTGTTTTGACTACTGTGGCGGTATAATAGGTTCTAAAATCAGGTAGAGTGAGGCCTCCCACTTTGTTCTTTTCAGTAATGCTTTACTTATTTGGGGCCTCTTTCCCTTCCATATGAAGTTGGTGATTTATTCTCCATCTCATTAAAAAATGTCATTGGAATTTGGATCGGAATTGTACTGAAACTATAGATCGTTTTTGGTAGAATAGATATTTTCACAATGCTGAGTTTTCCTATCCATGAGCAAGGTATGTGGGTCTCTTTTGGTTTCTTGCAGTAGTGTATTGCAGTTTTCTTTGTACAGGTCTTTTACGTCTCTGGTAAGATTTATTCCTAAGTATTTAATCTTCTTGGGGGCTACTGTAAATGGTACTGATTTGGTGATTTCCTCTTTGATGTTCTTTTTGTTGGTGTGGAGGAATCCAACTGATTTTTGTATGTTCATCTTGCATCCTGATATTCTGCTGAACTCTTCTATTAGTTTCAGTAGTTTTCTTGAGGATTCTTCAGGGTTTTCTGTGTATAAGGTCATGTCATCTGCGAACAGAGATACTTTTCCTTCTTCCTTACCAGTCTGGATGCACTTTATTTATCTAGCCCAGTTGCCCTGGCTAGGACCTCCAGCACAAAGTTGAATAAGAGCGGTGATAAAGGGCATCCTTGTCTGGTTCTCAGTCTCAAGAGGGATGCTTTCAGACTCTCTTTATTTAGGATGATATTGGCTGTTGGCTTTGTATAAATGCCCTTTACTATGTTGAGGAATTTTCCTTCTATTCCTCTTTTGCTGAGAGTTTTTATCATGAGTGGGTGTTGAACTTTGTCAAATGCCTTTTCTGCATCAATTGAGAAGATCGTGTGATTCTTGTCTTTTGTTTTATTTATATGGTGGATTTATATTAATTTTTTTTTTAATGTTGAACCATCCCTGCATACCTGGTATGAAGTCCACTTGGTCATGGTTATTTTTTTCATATGTTGTTGAATTCTGTCGACTAGAATTTTGTTTAGGATTTTTGCATCTAAGTTCATGAGGGATATAGGTCTGTAATTTTTTTTTTTTTTTTTTTGGTGTCTTTACCTGGTTTTGGTATCAGGGATATGCTGGCTTCATAGAATGAGTTTGGGAGTATTCTGTCCTTTTCTATACTCTGAAATACCTTTAGTAGTAGTGGTGTTAATTCTTCTCTGAAAGTTTGGTAGAACTCTGCAGTGAAGCTGTCCAAGCCAGGGATTTTTTTTGTTGGGAGTTTTTTTAAATTACCTTTTCAATCTCTTCTTTTGTTATGGGTTTATTTAGTTGTTTTACCTCTGTCTGTGTTAGTTTAGGTAGGTAGTGTGTTTCTAGGAATTCATCCATTTCTTCTAGGTTTTCAAATTTGTTAGAGTACAATTTTATGTAGTAATCTAATATGATTCTTTTAATTTCAGCTGGGCCCGTTGTGATATCACCCATCTTATTTCTTATTCAGGGTATTTGCTCCTCTCCTGTTTTTCGTTTGTCAGTTTGGCCAATGGTTTATTGATTTTGTTAATTTTTTCAAAGAACCAGCTTTTGGTATGGTTAACTCTTTCAACTGTTTTTCTGTTCTCTATTTCATTTAATTCTGCTCTAATTTTTATTATTTGCTTTCTTCTCGTGCCAGAGGTCTTCTTTTGTTGCTCTCTTTCTATTTGTTCAAGTTGTAGGGATAATTCTTTGATTTTGGCCCTTTCTTCTTTTTGAATGTGTGCATTTATTGATATAAATTGACCTCAGAGTACTGCTTTTGCTGTGACCCAAAGGTTCTGATAGGAAGTGTTTTCATTCTCATTGGATTCTATGAATTTCTTTATTCCATCCTTAATGTCTTCTATAACCCAGTCTTTTTCGAGCAGGGTGTTGTTCAGTTTCCAAGTTTTGATTTCTTTTCCTTGCCTTTTCTTTTATTGATTTCTACTTTTATGGCCTTATGGTCAGAGAAGATGCTTTGTAGTATTTTGATGTTTTGGATTCTGCTAAGACTTGCTTTATGACCTAACATGTGGTCTATTCTAGAGAATGTTCCATGTGCACTAGAAAAGAAAGTATACTTGGCTGCTGTTGGGTGAGGTGTTCTGTACATGTCTATGAGGTCAAGGTGGTTGATTGTGGCATTTAGATCTTCCGTGTCTTTATTGAGCTTCTTTCTGGATGTTTTGTCCTTCACCCTAAGTGGTGTGTTGAAGTCTCACAGTATAATTGTGGAGCTGTCTATCTCACTTTTCAATGCTGTTAGAGTTTGTTTTATGTATCTTCCAGCCCTGTCATTGGGTGCATAAATATTTAATATGGTTATACCCTCCTGGTATATTGTCCCTTTAATCATTATATAGTATCCTTCCTTATCCTTTGTGGTGGATTTAACTTCAAAGTCTATTTTGTCAGAAATTAACATTGCCATTCCTGCTCTTTTTTGATTGTTGTTTGATTGATATTTTTTTTCCATCTTTTGAGTTTTAGTTTGTTTGTGTCTTTAAGTCTAAGGTGTTTCTCTTGTAGGCAGCATATAGACGAATCGTGTTTTTTAATCAATTCTGCCACTCTCTGTCTCTTTATTGGTGCGTTTAGTCCATTTACATTCAGCCTAATTATTGATAGGTATGAGTTTAGTGCTGTCATTTTGATGTCTTTTTTGTGTGTTGTTGACAGTTTCTTTTTCCCACTTAATTTTTTGTGCTGAGTAGTTTATCTTTATATATTGTCTTTTCCTCTTATTCGTTGTTGATTTTGTTTTCGCTGAGTCTTTATTTTTTTCTTGTATTTTATTTTGGTGAGTAGGATTGTTAGTCTCCTTTGTGGTTACCTTAATATTTATCCCTATTTTTCTAAATATGAACCTAATTTTTATTTCTTTGTATCGCCTTGACTTCCTCTCCATATGAAAGATCCATGACTACATTTTTTAGTCCCTCTTAATGTTTTATGTGACTTAATACTGACTGTTGTCTCCAAGCCATCTATGAGTTATTGTATTAGTTTATTTTGTTTGCTTACTGTATCGTAGCTTCTGGCTTTGTTTTGTTTTGATATGCTGAAATTAGTTGCTTGAGTGAGCTAGCTTGATTATTTTCACCTTTGGAGCTCTGACATCCTGGTCCCAGATGGTTAGAACTGTTATCAGGTATATCAGTCTAGGAGTCCATTCACTTTTCTTGTATGAATTCAGCTCAGGTTTCCAGGTAGCTGATATCAAGTGTGTGGTACAGGCTCTGTCCTACGGTCTTAGAGGGGCAGGGGTGATTGGCGTATGTACCGGTATTTGATTGCAGCAGGGGGTCACGCTCTGAACAAGGCAGGGGGCTGAGAACTGACCCCTGGGTGTCTCTGAGGAAAGCGCATCCCTGTTCCCTACAGCATGCAGGTGGGTGGGTTCTGCAGATGGACCATGGGCACCCAAAGTTTTTGGTTGTAAGGACTGGGAGGTACCAGTTATCTTTGGAACCCTGTTGCAGGTGGCTGGGTGACCTGAGTGGAGCTACCAGTCCTTAGGTCCCTGATGTGGGTAGGTGAGGACCTTGTTTAACAGGCAAAGCAATGTCAAACATCAAACACCCACCTCTCCACTGCACAGCTGAAATGGTTGGAGTCTGCCAACAAGGGCCTACTCTCCCGAAACAGGCCCACACACGTCCATGCAGAAGGGAAAGGTGCTCAGAGTCCACATACTGTTTATGCCTGGACAGGAGCCGCTTCTGTCCTGAGCTCCCCCATTAGTGGAGCTGGCAAATGATCTTTTCCCCCCGATTGCAAATTTATTCCTTCTCCAAGGCCTGGAGGATGGCTTTAGGCACTCATCAGGGCCTATTTCAAGCCCAGGGAAATCAACAGCTGCAGAAAGTTGGCTTGGGGGTGGGGGGCATGTTAAAATATACTCAAGTACTTGGCTTTTGCCGAGAGCGCCGTTATTCTCTGGTTCCGGAAGTGTGAGTAGGCTGTGTGGCTGGCTGCTTCTGCCTGAGGAAACTGCTGCCAAACACTAGTATCAGACTTCTGCAGCCACTCCCAGGAATGGTGCCTGGGGGCTCCCAGCAATTCAGGTCCTGTAACTCCTCTCTGCTTCTGAACCGTCTCTTCCTCCCCCGCCGCTCAGTTCTTTTTCCAAGTTTGCCTTTGATGATCAGGGCTCCTAGCTTGTCATAAATATACTCATTTCACTTGTTTTTTCAGGTCTTTGTTGTAAGAGGGCTCGCTGGAAGAGTCTGTCTATTCTGCTTTCTTGGCCCTGCCTCCCCTCTTAATGTTTTAATGTCATCTTTTACATAATGACATTGCTGTTTCCCTGTTTGGAGTGGTTTTTTTTTTTTAATCTTTATTTATTTTTGTGATTTCCGTATCTGGGTTCACATCTGGTTGCTCCGCCTGTGTTCTAGTCTTGGAATGATATCTGATATTACTGATTTTCTAACCAGAGAACTCCCTTTAGTATTTTTGTAGTTTTGGTTTGGTTTTTATGAATTCCCTAAACTTCTGTTTATCTGGAAATGTCCTAATTCTGCCTTCATATTTGAGAGACAGTTTTTCTGGATATATCATTCTTGGTTGGCAATTTTTTCCCTTCAATGCTTTATGTAAGTAATCCCATTGCCTTCTTGCCTGGATGGTTTCTGCCTAGTAGTCCGAGCTTATTCTTATTGACTCTTCTTTGTAGGTGAGTTTTCATTTAACCCTAGCTGCTCTTAAAATTCTCTCTTTATATTAGGTTTTTGCAAGTTGGATTATATGTCTTGGTGACTTTCTTTTGAGATCTACCTTATGTGGAGTTAGATTAGCATCTTCGATAGATATCTTCTCACTTTTCACTGTATCAGGGAAACTTTCTGCCAACAAATCTTCAACAATTCTCTCTGTATTTTCTGTTATCCCTCCCTGTTCTGGTACTCCTATCACTCATAGGTTATTTCTCTTGATAGAGGTCCACATGGTTCTTAAGGTTTCTTCATTTTTTTAAGTTCTTTTAGCTGATTTATGTTCGCATATATTGGTGCCAAGTGTTTTATCTTCAGTCTCACTAATTCTGCCTTCCAGTTCCTCTAACTTTCTATTGAATTGTCTAATTTTGTAATTTTATTGTTAGTCTTCTGAATTTCTGATTGCTGTCTCTCTATGGATTCTTGCAGCCTATCAAATTTTTTATTATGTTCTTGAATAACCTTTTTAATTTCTTCAACTACTTTATCTGTGTGTTCCTTGGCTTGTTGTCCATTTTCCCTGAACTTCTTCCTGATGTCTTGAAGAGTTCTGTATATTAATCTTTTGTGTTCTTCATCTGGTAATTCTAGGAAGACACCTTCATCCAGAAGATTCCTTGATTCTTCATTTTGAGAGCTTGTTGAAGTGATCATGGTCCGCTTCTTTATGTGATTTCATATTGACTGTTGTCTCTGAGCCATCTAGAAGTTATTGTATTAATTTATTTTATATTTTCTTACTGTGTCCTAGCTTTTTGCTTTGTTTTGTTTTGACATGCCCAGATAGCCTGCTTGAGTGAGCTAGCTTGATTATTTTCTCCTGTGAAGCTCCAACATCTTGTCATCAGATGGCTAGAGCTGTTACCAGGTATATGAGCCTAGTAGTTCTTTCACTTTTCTTCTGTGGATTCAGCTTAGGTGTCCAGGTAGTTGGTCATCAAGTGTGTGGTACAAGCTCTGTCCTACAGTCTTAGATGGGCAGGGGTGGTTGGTGTAGGCACAGTTATCTAGTTTCAACATGGGGTCACTCCCTGAACAAACCAGGGGGCTGACAACCATCCCCTGGGTGTCTGTGAGGAAAACACAACTCTTTTCCCTAGAGTGCACAGGTGGGTGGGTTCTACAGCCAGACCATGGGCACCTAATGCTTTTGGTTGTAAGGACCGGGAGGTACCACTTATCCCTAGACCTCCATTGTGGGTGGCTAGGTGACATGGGTGGAGCCACCAGTCCTTGGGCCCCTGATGTCGTTAGGTGAGGGCTCTGTTTAACAGGCAAACATCAGACACCCATCTCTCCACTGCACAGCTGAAACAGTTACAGTCTGCCAACAAGGGCCGATTCTCCTGAAATGGGTCCAGACATGTCCGTACAGGAGTGAAAATTTTTTAAAGTCCGTGAACCATTTGTGCCCGGACAGGAACTACTTCTGTCCTGAGCTCCTCTGCTTAGTGAAGCTGGCAGATGATCTTTTTCCCCAATTGTTAATTTATTCCTTCTCCAAGGCCAAGAGAATGGCTCAGCGTGTGCAGCAGGACCTATCTCAGGCCCAGGGGAATCGACAGCCACTGAAGGCAGCTTGGGGTCTGGGGGTGTGGTAAAATACACAAGTACTTAGCTTTTGTAGAGAGAGATGTTATTCTCTGGTTCCGGAGGTGTGAGTAGGCTGTGTGGCTCACTGTCTCTCCCTGAGGAAACCGCATGTGGAATGCTTCTGCCAGCCCTACCACGGTCGCTCCAAAGGATCCAGTCTGAGGGCTTTCACCAAACCAGGTCCAGCAACTCCTCACCACTTCTGAACCGCCTGTCCCTCCCCCTGAGGCTCAGTCTGTTTTCTAACTTTGCCTTTGATATTCAGGGCTCCTAGCTTGTCAAATACATAGTCATTTCACTTGTTTTTTTGAGCCTTTGTTGTAAGAGCGGTTACTGGAAGCATCTGACTACTTCGCCATCTTGACCCCTCTTCCTCTTTATGTTGAGCTGTGTTCTTTGATCTTCTTCAGTAAGTGCTTCAAGCCTTCTTCACTTTCAGCAAGCAAGGTTGTGTCATCTGCATAATGTATGTTGTTAATGAGTCTTCCTCCAATCCCGATGCCCCATTCTTTTTCATATAGTCCAGCTTCTTGGATTATTTGCTCAGCACACGGAGTGAATAGGTATGGTGAAGGGATACAACCCTGATGCACACATTTCCTGACTTTAAGCCACACAGTATTCCCTTGTCATCCTTAAGATGACTGCTTCTTGATCTATGTACAGGTTCTTCATGCACAGTTAAGTGTTCTGGAATTCCCATTCTTCACAATGTTATCCATAATTTGTTATAATGTACATAGTCGAATCCCTTTGCATGGTCAATAAAACAGGTAATCATCTTTCTGGTATTCTCTGCTTTCAGCTGGAATCCATCTGACATCAGAATATATCCAAAACCAAACCAAACCCACTGCCGTTGAGTTGATTCCAACTCATAGCGACCATATAGGACAGAGTAGAACTGCCCCATAGAGTTTCCAAGGAGCACCTGGCGGATTCAAAATGCCGACCTTTTGGTTAGCAGCCGTAGCACTTAACCACTACACCACCAGGGTTTCCTCAAAATATATATATAAGGATATACATATATATATGAACATATGTATATAAGGATATATATAAGAATATGTGTATAAGAATATATATATATATATATATAAGAGCTTGGTTGCTAACCAAAAGGTTTGCAGTTCAAATCCACCAGCTGCTCCTTGGAAACACAAGGTGGCAGTTCTCCTTTGTACTATAGGGTTCGCTATGAGTTAGAATTGACTTGACAGCAATGGGTTTGGGGTTTTTTAAATTTATTTTACCCATAGGAGTCCTCAGGTAGTGCAGTTAACACACTCAGATGTTAATCAAAAGCTTGGAGGTTTGTGTACACTCAGAGGTACCTTGGAAGAAATGATTGGAGATATACTTTTGAAAAATCAGTTATTGAAAACCCTGTGGAGTACAGTGCTTCTCTGACACACATTGGGTCACCATGAATCAGAATCAATTCAACGGCCACTGGTTTTGTTTTTGGCTTATTTTGTCTACAGTCACACTTCACCATGTACCACTTTTTGATGGCCTGTCTTGCAATTTTACCTTTGCCGTGTAATTATTTCATTAATATTTGTTTTTTCCCATCAAATTGTAACCTCCATGACATCAAGGACAGTGTGTTTTTGATCACCATTGTATCCTCAGCACTAGCATGATGTCGGAAAACCCTAGTGGTGTAGTCTAAGAGCTACAGCTGCTAACTACAAGGTCGGCAGCTCAAATCCACCAGGGCTCCTTGGAAACCCTATGGGGCAGTTCTACTCTGCCCTATATGGTTGCTATGAATCAGAATCGACTCGACAGCAGTTTTTTTTTTGTTTGTTAGTTTTTTTTTAGCATAATGTCTGCAATATGGCAGACATTTAATACATCTTTATTGAATGAATGCATTCTGATGTACCTCATTCTATCTTTTTCTCTATCTGCTGCTTTTTACATTGTTATGCTCACATTCTAGATTCTATTTTCTGTCTTCTTTTTTTCCTTTGACTGTTTTGTGGTAAGCCTTTTCCCCTGGTATTACAAATCTCTCCAAGTTTTGTATGTACCATGTAATTAATAACAACACTTGTCCAACCTACCTTTCAGGATTGAAGTATCACAGAAAAAGTATGTGAAAGTTCTTTGCAAACTTTACAAAAATATGAGGCAGTATTATTTGCATTTCAAGGGAAATGTGGGTGAAGTTTCTCTCTGGTGCCTTCCTCACCCTGACATTTACACCTCTTTCCTCAGGCATTTTTTCAGGGCCCTTGTTCTGCTTGATCACCTAGTTAAGATTTAAAATAACTTATTAACTTTAACTTTAATGTGCTACCAGCCCAAAGGCGGTTGTATTTCTTAAGACCTGTTAAAAGAAGGGCATTCTTAGCCCAAGTTGTTGAACCTACAGATTGGGGGCTGGGAAAGGACTCAAGATATTTGTCGGTTCATTTAGTCATCCTTCACTCATTCATTTAGCAAACATTTAATAAAAGTTGGACAGGAACCTGGCACTAAGTATAAAGATGAAAGACCCAGTTATCTTCAGTGAGCTAAAGGTCAAGTGAGGGAAACCAAAAACCAAACTAGTTGTCATTGAGTAGATTCCGACTCATGGTGACCCTGTGTGTGTCAGAGCAGAACTATGTTCCATGGGATTTTCAATGACTGATTTCTTTGGAAGTAGATCACCAGACCTTTCTTCCAAGGTGCTGTTAGGTGGACTTGAATCTCCAACCTTTCTGTTAGCAGCTGAGTACTTTAATCATTTGCATCACCCAGGGACTTCCAAGTAGGAGAAGAGACGAATGAGATTACAATGAGAGCATTGTTATGAGGAAGATACACAATATGGGCATGGAGGGCTAAGAGAATAAGGTGGAGCAATTGACCTTGAGGGAAATCTTGAAGGGCAAATACAGAAGGGAGAAATGACACTCAGAGTGGAGGAAAGAGCATGTGAAAGGTAAAAAGGAAGGAGCAAGCTTGGGGCACTCAGGGAACTGCAAGTAGTTCAAGTTAAGGGGGCATAGGGCTGGTGTTGGCAAGGAGGAAATCTGGCTGGTGGTATTGGCAGGAGCTGGATTCTAAAGGGGCTAGAGGACCCTCATGCCACATGAAGAACTTTAGACTTTATTGTGATGGGAATCCTTGAAGAGTTTGGAGCAGCATGGCAGTGATGTGAAAGATTGATCAAAGGAAGGTTATGGGCCCAGATATGGGCAGGGAAAACCAGTTTGGAGACAACTACAGGTAGGAGCTAAAAAGTGTCTGAACAAGGGCAGTGACAATGGGGTGTGAGGGAGGGGAGAGATATGGGAGATTCTGTGGGCACAGAATAGACAGGTGCCTGGCTAGATGTGAGAGGAGAAGGAAATATCATTTGGTTTAGGCTCTTGTCTTCAGGGAGGTAAGATTAACTGTATAATTTTACAGGTGAGAAACCTAGGCTCCACAGTAAGTGATTTGCCTAAAGTCATATCTAGCTGACCAAGCTAGAGTTATTACTGGTGAGATTTTAGCCCTAGGGCAAGCTAGACCTGCTGGTGGCCTCTGTGACTTTGTCCACCCAATTGGAGAACTTCTCTATCACCATAATCACCAAGTGGTGATGATATCCAAAACTGCATGGGCGACGCTTGTTCCCTAAACGCCCCAGGTCCGTTCAGCCCTGTGATTGTGGTTCTGACTCCTGAAACTTCTCCAAAACCTTCCAGTCCTGTGATGCACTGTCAGTGAATTCGCGGCTGGGTCTGCGGCATGTAGAAGGGAGTCAGTGGGCGCTGGATCTGTTTGCCTTTCATTTCCTAAAACTGAGATGTGACTTCTGGTGTTTGGGCAGATCACATGCACTTAGCACATAACCAAGCTCTGCACCCAGGGTGTGGGAAGGGGTGGATTTTATAAGTATAAGTGTTCTGGCTGGCAGGGTTCCCACCCTGGATCCCTGCGTCCCTCTTTTGTGTGGTCTGCTAGTGGCCCTTACTTTCTGGCTCTCTCTTAATATAAAGGAAAGGGAATGACTCCCCTCTCTCACCTGACTCTCCCCATCCTCTTTCTCTCCCTCTTACTCTCCCCCCTCGCCCACGTATATAAGCTGGGTTCAATGTCACTGGCGAGCAGGACTCTGTAGTTCCAGCTTGGCTTCCTCTTAATTAGCCTGGTGACAAGTGTCAGCCCCAACTTGAGATTTTCTTATTCCCCATTACACATGTATACCCCTTACCACCACAGGCTGAGAGGCCCTGCCAGGGAAGCTTTGAACCCCTGGGTCCCAGTGGGGCTGGACATATATGCAGAGCTAACAGCTGTTAATCAGATCATTTGTATTCCCTGCTGGAATTAGGCCACCATCCCCAGCTTTAGAGAGCTATTAGAGTTATGCCAGGCTGCCCTAGTCCTGCCAGAAGTCCTTCTCTGACAACCCAAGCTTGTAGCCCCTGTAAGTCAAAACCTTCTTGGGCACTTGCCTCCTGGGCTAGACTCTTTCATGGCTGAGAAGATGACAGAAAAGGAGAAAGAAGACTATGGGATGAGATAAACACCTTGCTTAGAGCATCGGTCTAAAGCAGTGGTTCTCCAAGTATGGTCCCTACACCAACAACTTCAGCATCACCTGGCTCTTGTTAGAAATGCAAACTATCAGATCCCACCCCAGATCTACTGAAATCAGACACTCTAGAAGAGGGGCTCAGCAATCTGTGTTCAACAAACCCTCCAGGTGATTCTGTTGCTTGCTTAAGCTGGAGATCCACTGATCTAAGACATTGATTCTCAGACTTCAATATGCATCTGAACCACCTGGGAAGCTTGTTATGCATGACCTGGTTAAACAAGGTTGGATTGGTGTCTGGGCAACTGTACTTTTAGCAACTCCCTAGGTGATTCGGATGTTCACCAAAGATTGGAACTTGGTGTAGGAAAAGGGTTAGTAGTTTCCTATTGCTGCTGTAACAAATTGCCACCACATTAGTGGCTTAAAACCACATAAATGTATTATCTTACAGCTCTGGAGGTCAGAAGTCCAAAGTGGGTTGTCAGGGCTACTTTCCTCCTGGAAGCTCTAGGGAAGAATCCGTTTCCTAGACTTTTCCAGCTTTTAGAGGCTGTCTGTATTCCTTGGCTCATGGTCCAGCACCCCTCCAACCTCCGCTTCCATTGACCCATCTCCTGACCCTCCTGTTTCCCTTTTACAAGAACCCTTGTGATTACTTTGGTTCCGACTTGGATAATCTAGGATAATCTCATCTCAAGATACCTTAATTTAGTCATCCCTGCAAAATTCCTTTTGCCAGGTAAAGAAAAGTTGTGCTTTTGTTTCCTGAGGAACTGGGAGATGCAGGCCAGGGTGACTAGTTCCCCAGGGGTGGAAGAGGAGCAGAGGGGAGAAAAGAAAATTGTTAGACCAACAAAGGAGTCCTAGATTTTACATTCTCTACCCTCAGGCTTCATTTTAGGAATCACACTTGGTGTGTGATTCCAAAACCCCTCAAAGAGCATCAGGGATTCTTAGCATTCAGGGTCAGTCTTGGAGTGGTCCCTGGAGCCCCCAATGGCTGACCCCCAGGGCTAACCTCCTTCCTGGGCAGGCAGATGCGTCATGTCGGGCAGTCCCTCTCCCTCTCTGTTACCTATGTGGTGACTCAGACCCCCAGGTAAAGCCCAACCCAATGGGAAATGACTAAGCACCAGAGTTTGCTTCCTCTTATTGGGGAGGCAGGAGGAAGCCTGAAGTTGAACTTGGCCCTCCCCCTCTCTCAGATTACTCAAGGTACAGAAGGAGAGGGTGGGGCTTTGCAGGGACCATAGTCCAGGGGTGTCTTCTGGAGTGTTCCTGCAGCTTCTCTATATGTGTATGTGTGTGTGTGTAGACAGTAAACCATCTAGGATACTTGGGCGTGGGCATGTTGGGATCTACCAGGCTTTCCTCTTGTCCTCACCCCTGTCCTCTGCCACCTTCCACTCCACCATCCTCTCATTTTTTTTTTCTTAAATAATACTTTATTGTGCTTTTGGTAAAGGTTTACAGAGCAGTTTAGGTTCCTGTTCAACAATTTCTATACACATTGCTCAGTGAAATTGGTTACATTTTTCACAATATGTCAGCATTTTCATTATATTTGTCCTGATTGTTCAGTTTCCATTAATCTAGCTCCCCGTCTCCCTTTGCCTTCTCATCTTTGTTTTAAAGTAATTGCTGACCGTTTGGTCTAATATAGGTGTTTTTTTCAAGGAGCACAGTACCCACAGGTGATATTGTTTATTTTATGAGCCAATCTTAAGGGTGATCTCTGGGAGTGGTTTCAGTACAAAGTTTAAAGGGTATCTCAAGGCGATAGCCCTCCAGTCTCCACCGGTCCAGCAAGTCTGGCCTTATTTAAGAATTTGAATTTTGTTCTACAGTTTTCTCCCATCCCCTCAGAGACCATCTATTGGGTCCTTGGTCAGAACGGTCAGTAGTGGTAGCCAGGCACCATCGAGTTCTTTTGGTCTCAGGATAGATGAGGTTGTGTTTTGTGTCTGCTATTAGTCCTGTAGACTAGCTTGAGTCTTTGATTTCCTTCTTTCTCTTTTGCTCCAGATGAGGGGAGACCAATAGTATATCTTAGATGGCCACCTGCAAGCTTTTAAGATCCCAGATGCTACTCACCAAACTAGGATGTAGAACATAAACTTTATGAGCTATGTTATGCCAACTGACTGAGTTGTCCCATGAGACTATTTATTCTTCAAACCCAGTAACCAATCCTAAGAGGATTTTGGTTATGTCTTGTAAGTATCCTTAACTGTGCCCCCATGTGCTTCATTACACATGTAGATATATATGCAGCACACGCATACAGGTATGTGCATATGCCTACAGATACACCTATATACATACATGTATATTCACCCATATACTTTCCTTTACACATATATGCATACATATCTACCTAACTACACACATATATTTTGGCTTTTATTGCTGTTGTTGAAAAATTGCCTATGTTAATAAACATTTACCAAAAAGTCACTTATTCTTGTGTATTTCTTAGTGTCATCATTTATCATGGTCAAGTTGTGCACACTTCACCCACATTCGGTATTGCCTTTCCCATCACCAAAAAATGTGTCTGCTATGTAGAAAGCGATTCTCTTTCCTTCCTTCTCCCATTCCTGGTAACCACCAAAGAATGTTACTTTCTGTATATATACCTGCTTTTGTCTCCTTGTAAAAGTGAGATCATACAACATTTGTCGTTTTTGTGATAGACTTATTTCACAGAGCATAATGTCCTCCAGATTCACCCAGGTTATGTTTTGAGAACTTATTGTTTTTTTATAGTGAATACTAGTTTTGTATATTTACTTGTTCATGTCATTTCATAAAAGTGAGAACGTACCATATTTGTTTTTTTGTGTGTGTGTGATTGATTTATTTTGCTCAACATAATGTCCTCCAGGTTCATTCATGTTCCAAGATATTTTGGGAACTCATTTTCACCCTCTGACTTTTGAAGAGAGTCAAAAGATTTTTCCTGCTCCATGAGTCCATTATCAGGACTATGGAAAGTGGGATTTGGAGAACTCGGAGATCTCATGCTGACTGCCCAGACCAGGGTAGCACTTAGGAAAGCCCAGGAGCAAGATAACAAGGACTCCATTAAATGCACAGTTACACTGTCTCTGGAGGTTCCGTCAGTGGCTGCCTTCAGAAAGGGAAACTGGGCGTCTGAAGAACAGGAAGGAAAGACTGACTCTTCTCCATGTACTCTTTGGTAATTATACATATTGTTTGGTGACATTGGTTACGTTTTTCACAAATGTGTTAACGTTCTCATTATTTTTGTTTTGATTGTTCATTTCCCATTACTCTAGCTTCCCTGCCTCCCTTTGCCTTCTAATCTTTGTTTTAAAGTAATTGTTAACCATTTGGCCTCATACAGGTTGTTTTTGAAAGGAGCACAGTACTCACAGGTGATATTGTTTATGAGCCAATCTATTGTTTATCTGAAGGGTGATCTCTGGGAGTGGTTTCAGCACAAAGTTTAAAGGGTATCTCGAGGTGATAGTCCTCTACTGGTCCCGTAACTCTGAAGGACGGGGAGGAAAGACTGACTCTTCTCCGTGTACTCTTTGATAACTTTTAAATCTTGTTCCATTCTCAAGGACTGTCTATTTAAATGGAAAAGAATGCATATATGTGCTTATCTGGGAAGAGAAGAAAAGAGCCCTTTTCTATATAAGTGCTAAAGTAGTTCATAGGGTTTGTCATTTGCTTGACAAACACTTATGGAGTCCCTGCAACTACCAGTCTGTCAGTTTGTAATACTGTGACAGCTTGTGTGTTTCTATGATGCTGGAAGCTTACGAGCAGAGTCACCCACAGCAGACAGGTTTCAGTGGAGCTTCCAGGCTAAGACAGGCTAGGAAGAAAGGCCTGGTGCCCAAATTCCAAAAATTAGCCAATGAAAACCTTATGGATCACAACAGAGTGTTGTCCAATTTTCTTGCTCTGGACGTGTCATCAGGAGGGGCCAATCACTAGAAGAGGGCATCATGTTTGGTGAAGTAGAGGGCCAGTGAGGGTATGGGAGACCCTTGGTGAGATGGAATGGCACAATAGCCACAATGATGGACTTGAACATGCTGGTAACAGTGAGGATGATGCAGGACTAAGCAATGTTTTGTTTTGTTTTACGTAAGGTTGCCATGAGTTGAATTCAACTTAACGGCAACTAACAAGAACAACAATTGGGAGTCAGGCACTATGCAAGGTCCTGGAGACTCAGCATTGAGCAAGACAGCTTCCCTTGCCTCACAGAGACCCTATCCGGGAGACTGATTCAGACAGAATACCAGGTAGTGACCAGGCAGTGTCGTAATGTGATGATGAGGGACGCACAGAGACCAGAGAGCTGCAAAGGAGTCTCCTCTGCTCCGCCTTGGGGAAGGGAAGCCTTCCTGGACTTGGTGATGTCCCGAAGGGTGTGTAGGAGTTAGCCAGGGGAGGGGAAGAGAGTTCCAGGCAGAGGACACATCAGGAATGTGCAAAGACCACAAGGGCCATAAAAACTTGGCTGCTTCCTTGGAATTGGAAGCAGTTGATAGGTCTGGAGTGTCAGATTTGGAGGGGGTATGTGGAGAAATGAAGCTGGAGAAGTAAGGTCAGATCATGAGTATTTTATGACTTTAAGGTCAGTTAGCAGTAGCCTTGAAAGTAGTTGTGGAGCTCTCAGGGACAGAGGTTAATAACAACCCACACATATTGGAATGTTCTTCTTGTGTCAGCACTGTAGTCTTTTTATATGAGTGAGCTCACTTAACCCTCCCAATAAACCTATGAGATATTTGCTGTCATCTTTCTCCTTTTATGGGTGAGGAAGCTGAGGCTCAGAGAGGTTAAATTCAGCATTAAATATTAAATGGTCACATAAGAAACGCTACAGTTGTCTGGGCACACAGCTAGCCGAGGGTAGAGCTAGGAATCTTACCCAGACACTCAGTTTGCCATGCTGCCGCCCCATTCAGACAGAGCAGTGGTTCTTTTTTTTGGAATTAAAAAAATTTAAAAAATTTGTGTTGTTGTTGTAGAGCAGTGGTTCTTGACGGTGTGTATGTGGTGATTTTGCCCTTCAGGAAACATTTGGGAATGTCTAGAAACATTTTTGGTTGTTGCAACTGAGAGAATGCTATTAGCATTCAGTGGGTGGAAGCCAGGAATGATGCAGGACCAAGCAAAATGTACAGACAGCCCCTACAATAAGGAATTATCTGGCCCAACACGCCAATAGTGCCAGAATCGAGACCCTGAGATACAGAATCAGTTGTAGAGGGTAGACATAGCAAGGTAGCTAAGGGCTGGGAATAAGAGCTCCGAAAGAGACATTTTAAAAAAGGCCTGGCACACACTGTTCTTCAGCAGCAAGAGACAGGGTCAGCCACAGCAAAGCCCGTGACGTACTTGGCACATTTTTTCCATACGTTTCTTCTGCTCCCAAGGGCCAGCCTTAAGAGCTCAGAGGAAACTGGATGTGAATTACTCTGGAGTTACCCAGAACTAAATTGAAGAGTTTCCTGCTACCTAACAGGGGCCCTGGTGGTGAAGTGGTTAAGCGCTTGGCTGCTAACCAAAAGGTTGGCAGTTGGAGTCCACCAGCCTCTCCTTGGAAACCCTATGGGGCAGTTCCACTCTGTCCTATAGGGTGGCTATGAGCCAAAATTGACCCAACGGCAATGGGTTATGGGTTAACAGGTCCAGGGGGACCTCATGTCACACTGGTTAAGAGCTCAGCTGCTAACCAAAAGGTCAGCAGTTCGAATCCACCAGCCACTCCTTGGAAACCCTATGGGGCAATTCTACTCTGTCCTATAGGGTCGCTATGAGCCCAAATTGACGTGGTGGCAATGGGTTAGGCTTTTGGTTTAACAGGTTCAGGGTTGCTGAGGGGTACTAGTCAAGATGGCTACCTCACCACCAACACATCTTGACAGGTCAGAGCTCCCAGCTCTGGTCTTGCCAACACATGATCCTTAGCCCAACATTTTTGGTCAATGTGTAATTTCAGAGGATTGTAACATTCAGCTGCCAAGAGACTGGAGACCCAAGGAGTATAATCAAAACCCTCATTGCATAAAAAATGTGATTAAAGTGACAACAGCAACTCGAAAGATTAGATAGGAACCTTAGGGGTAGTCAGTTCATGTTAATGGAGGAGGAACAACTCAGAAAAGGAGGGAGAGAATGGTTGCACAACTCAAGGAATGTAATAAATGTCATTAAACGGTACATGTAGAAACGGTCGAATTGGTGTATGCTTGCTGTGTCTCTTCTCAAAAAACAAACAAAACCCTCGTTGCCTGAATCTTCTCTTCTCTTTGTTATTGGTAGCTGCTGATGGGTCAGCCACTGGTTGTGCCTGGTTGTGGATCAGACCACTGTGCTCCATAGGGTTTTCACGGGCTGATTTTGGAAGTAGAACACCAGGGCTGCCTTCCTAGTCCATCTTAGTCTGGAAGCTCTGATGAAACCTGTTCAGCATCACAGCAACAATCCAGCGTCCACTGACAGACAAATGGTGGCTGCGCATGAGGTGCACTGGCCAGGAATCAAATGGGGTCTCCCTCAAGGAAGGCAAGAATTCTATCACTGAACCACCACCGCTCCTACAGTGTTCTCTTAAAAACCCTCACAAAATCCACTGCTGCTGAGTTGATTCCAACTCCTAGTGACCCTATAGGACAGAGAAGAACTGCCCCACAGGATTTCTAAGGCTGTAATCTTAATGGAAGCAGACTGCCACATCTTTCTCCCATAGAGTGGCTTGTAGGTTCGAACTGCTGAACTTTTGGTTAGTAGCAGAGCACACTGTTCTCTTAGGTCCCTTATATCCTTTCTTCCTGGTGAAGAGAGGACATTAGTTGAGTCAGCTGCCTCTGATTTAACTTGTCAGGAGCTCTTGCTTATTTTTCTACCTGTAAACTACAGAATAGATGCAAGCCTTTATAGCAAGCATATAAAAGTTTGTTAGGATGAAGTGAAAGGTTGCCTTAGTTTCAGGAATTCTTTGTGGTTGGGTACTTGGCTCCTGAGTGCTTTAAACTCTGAAGATCTCTTGGTTTCTGACCTTTAGCTGAACCGTTGACTGTTTCTTCTCCTACTGATTCCCTCCTGGTTCTTGTCTGGCTGTTCAGTTTGACCCTCGACATGGTTTCTGTCCTAACTGGGTTTTCTAGCAGGTCCTTGCTCTGATATCCATGTCCCTGACATTCACCAAAGTCTTGCCTCAGTCTCCCCTATTCTAGCTTGTCATCTTGCCCAGATTCTTAGACCAGCCCCTATTGCCTGGGATCTAAGAGCTCTCAGGAAGATCCACCCTTTTCCTGTGGTTAGAGATCCACTGTTTAGAGGTCAATTCTTCTAAACATCCTGTGCTTCCCAGTGTCCACATGGAAATTCTGTGAGATATTAATAGGTATTAAATGGAAGAATGGGTTTTATAGCAAAGTAAGTTTGGAGAATGCTACATGAAGCCAGTTTCTGGTCTACAGGCTTCTCAGAGCCTTTAATATGCTATGGACATAATAAATGTCTACAGAGAGGGTTTATATAGTTCAGAACCTATTAAACGAAATCCTTGGGGCCAGATGTGGAATTTTCAGATTTTTTTTTTTATTGTGCTTTAGATGAAGGTTTACAGAGCCAGTTAGTGTCTCGTTAAACAATTAATACACAAATTGTTTTGTAACATTGGTTGCCAGCTCCGTGATATGTCAACACTCTCCCCTTCTTGACCTTGGGTTCCCCATTTCCATTTGTCCAGCTTTCCTGTCCCCTCCTGCCATCTTGTCCTTCCCCCTGGGCTGGTGTGCCCATCTAGTTTCATATACATGGCTGAGCAATGTCTATTATTGTTTGTTTTAAGGTCTGTCTAATTTAATCTTTGGCTGAAGGGTGAACCTTAGGAGTGACTTCAGTACTGAGTTAAAAGGGTGTCTGGGGGCCATACTCTGGTTTTTCCAGTCTCTGTTAGACCAGTAAGTCTGGTCTTTTTTTGTGAGTTGAAATTTTTCTTCAGCTGTGTCTAGGACCTTCTATTATGATCCCTGTCAGAGCAGTCGGTGGTGGTAGCTGGGCACCTTCTAGTTGTGCTGGACTCAGTCTGGTGGAGGTAGTGGTAGTTGTGGTTCATTAGTCCTTTGGACTAATCTTTCCCTAGTGTCTTTGATTTTCTTCGTCCTCCCTTGCTCCAGACGGGTTAGGACCAGTGGAGTATCTTAAATGGCTGCTCAACAAGCTTTTAAGACTCCAGACACTACTCACCAAAGTAGAATGTAGAACATATTCTTTATAAACTATGTCATGCCAGTTGAGCTACATATCCACTAAATTTTCAGATTTTAATAAGGTTGTGTGGTGAGTATGCTATTTATTCCATAGCACCCCCATCGGGGTGGGGCAGGCCCTGTAATCAGACTCATACTTCTGCTGCACAACGTGTAGACATTCTAACTTAGTGGGCTGAATAAAGCATCTGTAAAGTCACACATCAATTTAGGTCAGATTTTGCCCCTGGATTATGAAAAAACTTAGTTTTCATGATTTTCTGGGCTTCCGAATTGCTGATAAAGGTTTATGGACACGTTTGTGCCATTTCCCAGTCTTGTTTGACCACTGTTTAGCCAGTTGCTGTTGAGTTGACTCTGATTCACGGTGACCCCGTGTGTGTCTGAGTAGACTTGTGCTCCATAGGGTTTTCGATGGCTAATTTTTAGAAGTTGATCACCAGGCCTTGCTTCCGAGGTACCTCTTGGTGGAGGTGCCGAGGAACCTCCAACCTTTTGATTCGCGGTTGAGCTTGTTCACAGTTTGTACCACCCAGGGACTCCTATTTGACAACAGAACCTCTTTTTCAAGGAGCATCTAGCAGGACTACTGACTGTTTCAAGGACTATTGAGGACACCCTGAGTCTCTAGTGCAATCTTCCTAAGAGAAAGAACAGACCAGAAGCTTGTCATTCACACTGGAGCCTTATCATCTCCCATGATAACAAGGTGAGATGAGGATTCTGGTAGTTGAGCAAGGAAGAAGAGGTTGAGAGCACCAAGCACTGACTGTGGAGTCGTGGGCTCAGCCTTCTGGCGATAAAAGGGACACAAAGAAGAGCAGCATTGGGAAAAACGGGTGAGAGCTACTTTTGTCTTTATATTCTTCTGTATTTTTCAAATTTCCTTAAAAATTGACAAGATTTTTCTAACATAGTGTTATTTTCTACCTCAAGAACTTGTTGCTCTGAGCGTTGCTGAGGAGAGGCAGGCCTGGGGCTGATTCTCACCCTGAGGTCAGGATACTGGAAAGATGGCTTCTTGTTGTTCTGGCCTCGGTGCCTCAGGTCAGAGCTGAGGTGCGTGCATGCCTAAGGCCGGTGTCCCTTGGGTAAGGAGAGAGGATGTTGGATTTCTGGAGGGTTTCCAGGAAGACTTCCTGCTCCAGCAAAAACAACACAAACACAGGAAAGGCTCTGGGACCCAAGGGGAGGGGATAATGGAGCCGAGTAGCCCCACCAGGCCTTCTTCACATTTATGAAGGGCCCCAAATATACACCTTAAAAGTGTGGAGTTATGCACCAGTCACAGAGCTCCACTCAGCCTCACTCACAAGGATAGCAGAAGACAAGCATCCTGAACCTGGTGCCTTAACAGACCACATCAGCTGTTGTTGCTGTTAGGTGCCGCTGAGCCAGTTCTGACTCATAGTGACCCTATGTACAACAGAACAAAACACTGCCCAGTTCTGCGCCATCCTCACAGTCGTTGTTACGCTTGAGCCTATTGTTCCAGCCACTGTGTCAATCCATCTCGTTGAGGGTCTTCTTCTTTTTCACTCACCCTCTACTTTACCAAGCATGATGTCCTTCTCCAGGGACTGATCCCTCCCGATAACATGTCCAAAGTACGTGAGACTAGTTTTGCCATCCTTGCTTCTAAGGAGCATTCTGTCTGTACTTCCTCCAGGACAGATTAGTTCATTTTTCTGGCAGTCCACGGTATATTTGATATTCTTCACCAACACCACAGTTCAAAGGCATCAGCTGTAGCGTGCTGTAAATTAATATTATTTTTATACAGCTTGAGAATTGCACCATTGCGTTGCATTGAATATGTATATATGGACACACATATATGTATATGCGAATATGTACACACGCTTGTGTGTGTATATATATATATATACCAAACAAAATAAAACCAAACCCGTTGCCGTCAAGTTGATCCTGACTCATAGCGACCTTATAGGACAGAGCAGAACTGCCCCAGAAAGTTTCCAAGGAGCGCCTGGTGGTTTCGAACTGCCAACCTTTTGGTTCACAGCTTAGCACTTAACTACTATATCACCAGCATTTCTGATGTATAAATTATACACACATATATATACACAAATACACTCTACACAAATATTGACACATATGTAGTGTGTGTGCAGTGTACGTTTTTTTGTGGTAGTGTATGTATGTGTATGTGTGTCACAAGTTTATTAAGAATAAACATTTGAAATATACCACAATTTTAGTAACATTGTTAACAAGGTTTAAGCCTTTGTTTAAAGAAATATATCAGAAGTCTCAAAAATGGAAATAGTAAAAACATTTTAAAAAACAGCAGAATGGAAGTTTTCACCTCTGAGGAGGGCAGGGGGTGCTCCAAGCAGGAGGCTGAGTGCACTTGTCCTAGCTGGGTGCTTGCATTGGCAGCTTCTGAAGGAAGGAGGACAGGGTATTAAGCCGGCCCCTGGGTGCTGGGGAACTCTTCCTTTCACCAGTCCTGCCGACTCGGGCTTCATTCACATCACTCTGGCGGCCTCTGCTGGGCTGTAGGTGAAAGGCCACAAAGGATAGGACAGTGTCCAAAATCTGGCTGGGAAAGGAGAGGTTGAGTGGGGTGGTCTGATGCGCAGCACAGTGGACAGACAGTGGGGTGAAAAGAGACTCAGAAAAGACGAGTTCTGTCCAACTCATGTTGTTTATGGCACACTCTGGGTTTAAGAAGTTGTTCTGATTAATAGCGGTGCTAAGGAAGGGAGGCAAGTATGGAACTAAAGGCAAGATGGTCAAGTCCAGAGAGAAAACTGTTCTATTGCTGAGTGGGGATTAATGACTCAATTTCTTCTCTTCTGCTTTCTGCCTCCATGTAGTGACCATAAAGGGCCAGGCCTCTCTGGGCAGGGCAGCCTCCTCCTCTGCGCAGTTGAGTGGGTCATGAACTCTCAGATTCAGGCACAGGGAGCAGGAAGCCTTGCTGGGGCTTCCTAGCCAAAGCTGAGTTTCCTGGTCCAGCTTTTACTAAAGAACCCTGTCCTGAGGGCACGTGGGAGCCTTAGCCCACCAATTAATAAAAATGCTTCTTCATTGTCCAGGGGGCATTTATCCCTAGGGGGCGGATGGCAGGAGTCAGGTCCCCAAAACTTTCTCTGAATATGCTGGTGACCAAGTGGATCCCAATGAGTATTTGGGGTAAGAATAATACCTGTGGAGACCATGGCTTAGTGTCGCTGCTGTGGCCAGTGCCTTTTCTGAAGCTGGTCAGGTTATGGGGAAAATGGAGTCAAGGCTCACTTTAAAACAGACAGAGATTTTAGTTATTATGAAGAAAATGGTTTATGCCCCCACAGCTTGTTTCCCCCCTTCATCCTTTTTTCTCACCCAATATTGCAGATGGAGACTTTAAACTGCCGAAGAAGCGGCTTGGTTTCATATGGGTTAAGAACACTTAAATCGCTAGCGATAGTTGGCACCTAATCAGCTTCCCCAAATTCTGACCTTCTTTCCTCTGTTTTGTGCGTTACTCAGGGTCAGTGGAGAACGGTGGCAGAGCTAAGCACTTTCAGAGGCTCCTGAAATCATATCCTCTCCCTACTCATGTGCTCAGGTTAGATCTCGATTGTCGACTAAACGGACCTTGTCATGATGGTTGATTTCACCCTCAGAGATGGCAGGCTCATCCACAGTATGGTGGTCTGTTTTATTAATGGACAATAAAGAGGGAAAGTAGATTTGTAATAACTGAGAAAGCCCATTTCTGGAGTAGTCTACGTCAGACTCAGGGAGAAACTGGACTTGTCTGAAAAATGTGTTTTGGTTGTGCCATCAGAAGAGGTACAGTGGAAAACTGAAAGACCACTAAAGAGTATATGTATATATATATAAAGTCTTTTTATTATAAAATAAAACATAAAGAAAATCATACAAATCAAACATATAGCTTAATTAATTATTACAAGACAAAAGCACCCAAGTCAAGAAATAGATCTTTGCCCACCACCCAGGAGCCCTTCCAACTGCTCCATCCCAACCACAACACCCTTCATCCCCCAACAAGCAACTACTATCCTGACTTTTTTAGCAACCATGAAGGATATTTTGGAGGACAGGCTAGATAGAGGAAACCAGCTTAACTACTTTTAACAAATGGGTCAGCAAAATGGGGGATATTTTATTTGTTCTTGGATCAGGGAGGGTGACTGGGACTTAAAAGATTTAGCAGAGAGTGAGAGGCTGGATCTCAGCAATTGCATTCTATTGATTGTCCAAGAGCGAGCACAGATCCAGGAAAGCAGAGGAAGACCAACCTGGAGAAGGTATTTGCAATGTCTAAAGCTACAAGGAATTAATATTGGAGTGTACAAGAAACACCTGCAATTCAACAACAACAACAAAAAGACCAGGAACCCAATGGAAAAGCAAACAATGAATATTTTGGAAATCACAAAAGGGAAATCAGAATGGCTGGCAAGTGTGTGAAGAAATGCTCAACCTTAGAAATAGTCTGAGCAATGCAAATTAAAGGATGACATCAGTCAGTGTCCATTATATTGGTAAAAATTAGACAAGTCAGACAACACCTACCAGATAATACCTACCAAATGTTGGCAAAGAAGTGGGGAAAAGGGAAACATAGTTGGTGTGAGTATAAACTTGCAGAGCCTTCTGGAAGCCATCTAACTGTGTTTTATGCATTTAAATATGCATATACCCAACGAGCCAGCAATCCCACTCCTGGGTATATCGCCCCAGAAAAACTTTCACACAGGTCCCTAGTGGGGCATAAACAGATATATTCTTCAGAGGATTGTGGGCGAAGCGATCTAGGTGTTCACCATTAGAGAATGGAGAAGTAAAATGAGTGCAGGCATACTTTGCAGGACTGTACAGCAGTTAGCTGCAATGGACTAGATGTACTTACAGACACACAACAATCTTAAAAACATGTGTCATGTTGATGAAGAAGCACAACGAAATTTATGATATAATACTGTTTATGTAAGTTAAAATTATATCTATCCACTAGAGAGCACTATATATTTTTAAGATTGTACACTAAAGGACATACATTAAACACGTTAGAGTGAGTGACCCTTGTAGGGTACAGAGAAGGATGAATGGGAAGGGGAACAAATGAGAAAGAAATAAGAGAGGGTACCTACCTACCAATGACGAAACGGTACATCATGGACTGAAGAGATTCGTCCAAATCTCTGTATCAGAAGTGTGTGTGTGTGCATGCACTCACAAATTACCCTCTAAAAGTTTCACCAATCAAACCAGTTGCCATCAAGTCAAATTGTCACTCATGGAGAGCCCATAAGTTTCAGAGTAGAACTGTATTCCACAGGATTTTCAATGGCTGTGAACTTTAGGAAGTAGATTGACAGACCTTTCTTCTGAAGCATCTCTGGTGGATTTGCACCACCAACCTTTTGGTAAGCAGCTAAATGTCACTTTGTGCCATCCAGGGGCTCGTTGCACCTGCATATGTCTTAGTGCAATTGTACTATTTCTACAGGATAGATTCCTTAAGTAGGATGGCTAAGTCACACAGCATCATATTTATGATTTTGACAGAGATTAACCTCTAATAGCATTCATTCATTCAACAAATATTCTTTGAGTATCTATTCTGTGCCAGACATTTACAGGTTCCAGGGATTCGGCTATGAACAAAACAGACAGTTCCTATTGCTGGACATGGACACTAAACAGATAATCACACACATCAGTACATTATTACAATTGTGGTAACTGCTCTGAGGAAAATAACAAGGTTCTAGAAGAACGTAGTGCAGAAGAGCTTAATTTATACTGGAGGTTCAGAGATAGCCTCTACCAAGCTGAGAACTAAAGGATAAACAGGAATAGACAAGGAAGAAGGGGTTTAGCAGGATGACTGAGGGGGAAAGAGCCTTCCAGACAAAGGAAGGCTGGTGTGGAGGCCTTGAGGAGAACAGAGTGTGTTGTGTTGGAGGAACACCTGGGCTGCTGTGCTGGTTGAGGCAGGCTCGAGGGAGAGTCGGGAAGCAAGGATGAAGAGGACAGCTGGGCCAGACCGCGTTGGTTCCTCTAGTGCCTAATTTACAGTCTCCATGACAATGCAAGAGAGGACCCATTTCCTGCACCTTCGAGACCAGCAATATTTAGAGGTGCTTTCTTCCCTCCATTCTATTCCTGTATGAGCATTCTTTGATTGTGGCCATTCGTTGATTTTCAGTAAAAGTCTTATCACATTTACTTCACCATGTTAACCAAATTCCCTAAATCCCTGAGACCCCAGCATATTTCTTCTATTTTAGGACTTAAGTATGAGAGAAATTTCCTGTTTCTGCAAAACCAATTTGTTCATGTAAAGCAAACAGTGTTGGTTCCATTCAGTTCACATCGCTAGAAGCTCTTGCTAGGGGTCCTGGGTCTTGCCTTGTTTCAGCCAATGAAATGCAAGTTCTGGGTATGAGAGAGAGTGCCAGGCAGCTGACCTTCTAGATTCACACTCTTCAGTTCCATCTTTGGTGCTGCCAAACACAGGCCTCCTAGTTGGTGTCTCTTCTGTGCATCCTGGGATAAACCGTCATTGTAAGCCCCACATGACTGTTTAACTTTTCCTATTGGTGCTCTTCTCCAGGGACTGATCCCTCCTGACAACGATCAGTTCCTGGAGAAGGACATCATGCTTGGCAGAGTACAGGGTCAGCGGAAAAGAGGAAGACCCTCAACGAGGTGGATTGACACAGTGGCTGCAACAATGAGCTCAAGCATAACAACGATTGTAAGAATGGCGTAGGACCGGGCAGTGTTTCGTTCTGTTGTGCATAGGGTCACTAGGAGTCGGACCCGACTTGACAGCACCTAACAACAACAATGACATTGGTGCTTGGTATTGAATGGATACACTGTACTAGCAGAGGGTTAGAAAACATCTAAATTATGGTACATCATTCAATGGAATACTACACAACCATTAAAAAGAATGACATAGATATATATTTACTGATGTGGGAAAATCTCTATGAGCTATTAAGTGAAAAAAGAAAGTTACAGAACATATATAGTACAGTCTCATTTTTTCTTTTGGAAAAATTATATACACATACACACACTGGGAAAGTCTACCTTTTTATTTACATATTTCTGTATTGTCTGAATGTTATAGCGCACATGTGTTATTTTGTAATTAAAATGAACAAATAAATGAATGAAAAGAGGGACTTTCCAGGGCCCTGAGAGGGATGAATGGAGAAGAAAATTTGGTCCTTAAGTTTCTTTTCCATATTGATCTATCTATCTGGGATCTGGTTTCCAATTTAGATTTGAATTTCAGTTTTCTTTTTTTTTTTTAACCATTTCCAAAGAGTGTTCATGATATAATAAATAAAAACAGGTTCAGAACAGCATAACTCCTTTTTGTAAAACACAATCAGAAAAAGGCCTAGAAGAAAATTGCTAATAGGGCTATCCTTAGTTATGCGCAGATTAGGGGAAACGCTTACTTTCTATTGCTTGAATATTTTACAGTGTGCATGTATTCCTTTTATTATCAGAGGCAATAAAGAAAGTTTAATTTCTTTTCTTTTACGATTTCCCTTTTCATTCAAAATTCATTCATTCATTCAATAAATCCTTACTGAGCACCTGATGGTAGCCTGACAGGAGTTTCCCCTCCTAAGGAACTCACAGTCTGGCGGGGAAGACTCACAAGAAAACGATGTGATGTGAGAGGATGTGTAATACAAAGTGTTACAGAGTCATCCTGTCCACCAGGAGCATCAAAGAATGGCCAGGGAAGGATTCATAGAGGAGGTGTTGCTTAAGCTGAGTCTTGAGGGTGAGTAGGAGTTTGTCAGTAGGGATACGTGAGGGAAGGCAGTCCAAGAGAAAGAGAACATCTTGATAAAAAGATCTTTTATAAAAAAGCCAGAGTCCTGGTTGTACAGTGGTTAAGAGCTCGGCTGCTGACCAAAAGGTCAGTGGTTCAAGTCCATCAGCTGCTCCCTGGAAACCCTGTGGGGCAGTTCTACTCTGTCTTATAGGACCACTATGAGTCGGAATCAACTCAACAGCAGTGGGTTTGTAAAAATAGGATATCCCGTTTACCAATATCACAACTCAGTGTGATGGAAGTGTAGGGGAACACACGGGGAGAAGATGGACTGGAGAACAGTGCCAGGTATTCTAGAACAGTCAGAAGGCTTTGAAGGCCCTTGCATGAGATAGTGCAGGCATTATTGCTTTGTTCAATAGTTGAGAAAACTGAGTCATAGAGAGGTTTAAAGACTTGCCCAAGGCCACATTAGAAGACAAGGCCAGCCTGGGTTTCCATACTTCAGACCACAGTCCCTGCTGGGCCAGCCCCTATCCTTGAGAGCCCTCTGATGTTCTGGTTTGAACCACTTCAAGTAGTTACGAAAGAAGAACAGGGCCAACCTCATAGTAGGCCCTGACCACACTGGCCTCACACTTGGCAAACTCTCGTGCCCAGAAGCCACAGAGCTTTCTCCAAGAGAGCATCTCCTGGCAAATGGCATATATACACCCACCCCTAGAAGCTGGTGGGTACTCCTCAGAAATGATGGAGGAGGCAGGTTTCCAGGCACACGGCTGTACTGGGGAGCCACTTTCAATCCCTGCTGCCAACAAATAAGTGGTACTTAGGTATCTTGTTTCCACCCAAGATAGAGATCCATGGACGTAGCAGGCAAAGCTTTATGGTACTGCCAAAGGTATGGGCTTTGAAGTCAGAAAAGACCTGAGTCTCACACTCATCTTAATGGCTAAAATGGAAAGACTGACAATTCCAAGTGTTCACAAGGATGTGGAGCAACTAGAACATAGCTGGTGGGAGTACAAAATGGACCAACCACTTTGGAAAACAGTTTGGCAGTATTTAATAAAGTTAAACATGTTCTTGCCTAAGAAAACTATTTATGGCAGTGTTATTAAAAACAGCCCAAATTTAGAAAAAACCCAAATGTTTATCAGCAAGAGGATGGATTAAATAAATCAGATGGTATATTCATAAAATGGAATACTATCTAGCAATAATAAGGAACAAACAACTGATGCATTGTGAAAATGGTGGTATGGCATTAGAACTCGCCTAGCTTCAGGAGCGGGGAGGATAATCAACCCAGGGTGGATTCCTATGAGACAGAGCTCAGATATACCTTGTCTGTCCAAACTTTTTTCCCAATTCTGATACCTGTCATCTCTCCCTTGGCACTCTACTCTGCTGGGTTTGATAATTCATTGCAATGGCCACACAGAGCTCACAGACCATACTCACAGTTGTGGGTTTATTAGGAAGTAACAGGTTACAACTTGGGATCAGGAATGCTCAGGATATAGTTCTTCGATCAGGACAGCCTCTTCACAGCCATGCTGCAGGCAGACCTCTCTCACCCTTGGCCTGGTCTCTGCCCAGCTTAGGTAAGTGTTACAAAAGCTCTTTAGCTCTGCCAATAAGTGCACCTTACTCTGCCAGTAAGCCTTGGCCCAAAGGCACTCAGCTCTCTCCCTCCATGGGTTGGCACACCCACTGTAGCCACCTTGCTCCATGGGCTGGGAAGCCCACTGCAATGTCTCATGCTGGTCTCCTGTGTCTGCTGCCACTGTTTCTCTGCCACTGCTTCTTGCCGTCTTGCACCATCTCCGGTGTTACAGCTCTCTCTCTGTCTCCTGGGTCTAGGAGGTTCTCAGCACAGGGACCCCAGGCCCAAAGGACGTGTTCCACTCCCAGCTCTTTTTCTTGGTGGTAGTGAGGTCCCCGCTCTGCTCTGAGATTTGCTCTCTTGTAAGCCTAGCAGAATGGCAAAACTGACCAACCCCCTTGTTAGGGTTCCACACACTTTATTTGTATGGCCCCACCCACATAAGGGTTCCATGCACCTTATTTGTATTATTAGCAACCTGTTTAACTCCCTTGGTGGGCCACAAACACATTATTTGCATACTCCCACCCAATCATTTTGTAGGAGTCACAAAACCATGGCAAAAGGCCATATAAAAGGGAACTCATTGCACTGCATACATACAACAACATGGACAAATCTCAGCAACATATTGAGCAAAGAAGTCAGATACAAAAGTATGATTCCATTCATGTTAAGTTCAGAAATAGGTCAAACTAATCTATGAGGATATAAGTGAGAATATTGGTTATCTTGGGGGTTGAGGAGAGTGGGTATTTACTGGGAAGAGACAGGAAGGAATTTTAGGGGTGATGGAAATGTCCTAATCTTAATCTGGGTGGCAGTCACATTGATGTATACATATTTAGTATATGTAAGTTACAGCTCAATAAAGTACTGCAAAAGAAAGGAAGGAGGGATGGAGCGACGGAGGGACTGGATGGAGTGAAGGAAGGAGGAAGGGAGGAAGTTGGTAGGTCCTGATTCTTGTACCCAGTTCTAGTACTTGTGATCTTGGACAAGTTACTTAACATTTCTGAGCCCCTTTCCTCGTCTATAAAATGGGGATAATAATAGTATCCCTCTGCAGGGTTGCTTTGAGGGTCAAATGAGATAATAAACAAAAATCTCTTAGCATAAGAGCCTGGAAATTAATAAGAGTTCAGTAAAATTTACTCTTATTGTTGGCCCCTCACCCACCATCTACTCTATCAGGAACTGGCCCCCTAGCCTTAATCTGAAAGAAGATTCTAGCCTCCGGGTTATGTCACAGCCCCAGGCAGAGCGCCCAAGCCCCAAGTCACTAAGCGTTGTGAAGCTCTCAGGATCCATGAAGCTCGAGGGACTAGAAAGACGTTTCAGCGAATTCCAAACAGGAAGCAGTGGTGGCAGCTGATAGTCGGTGACCTTAATATAGAAAAAAAATAGCTATCCATTATCTCCCTGTGGTTTCTTGTTTCCTTGACAGAGGAAACGCCCACAACTTTCTTGAAGTTATTCTAAACACTCAGTTCCTTGTTTAGCTGGGGCAGGATAATGTTACCCCTGGGTACTCCTGTGCTTTGGGCTGTGGCCTCCCTGCCTGCCTGGGGCTCCCAGCTCAGAAACCAATCTGTGGGACAAGCGTCCCCTTCAGTCGAGGGGTGGTGCAGGTGCGTGCCAGGAAAGAGACCAAAAGTATCTACAGCCATTGGAAGAGAAAAGAAAACAAAGCAAGAAACCTCAAATGCGACAACCACATTTGGTTCCTCTTTAAGAGACCAGCCAGGCAGAACAGATGCTGCTGGGAGGGTGTGTGTTACTACTTTCTTGCCATCACTAGTTTCTAGATTATACTTCATGCTCAGTTGCTTCTCTCCGGTTCTGTTCTCCTCAGGAAAGCAAGCCTGTAGGGGGTCCACCCTACAGTTGAGGAGTGGAACCCAGGTCCAGATTTGAGGTTTGAGCAGAAAAGCTCTTGTGACGCTTGTTCTTGTGAAATTCAGGGTTCAGGAGAGCTCTCAGCCAAACTGCGAGGCAACTAAGTTTGTCTTTGGATTCTCCTCCCCCGCCCAGTCTGCTCTCTACCAAAGCGCTCATGATACTACGTTACTTATCACTGTATCAAGGGAATCATTCACTCTGAAGAATAAAGAATTTCATGTGTTACTTCCCTCAGGAGACTTATATTTTAAAAGTGAAATCTAGAGAGAGAAATGCTTAAATCAAATGACTGGATCTCTAATTGACATCTGGGGAGCTGTATTTGGCGGGATGATGGGCCTTTTGGGTTGGTTCTCTCTAGTCTCCTGGTGGCTATCACTTCTTCTCAGGTCAGTGCTCCAGGATGTAGATGACGTGGCGTGACTCTGGTTTAAAAGACAGTTTTCTGAAGAGGAACAGGGAGGTGGAACTCCAGCAGTTTAGTCAGAACAAAATGGGGAAGCTGTAAAAGCAGGTTGCTGCAAAGCCCAGGAAAACATGTATTCAGAACTGTGCTCAGAGCATGTGTCCCAGAGCCTGTGCTCAGAACAAGAAGGCCCCCAGGAAGGCTGAAGACAGGGTCACTCAGAGATTTGGGGGCACAGTGGAAGTAGTACCAGATTACCCACCAAACTAAATGCCCTGCTGCTGAGTCGATTCCAACTCACCTATAGGTCAGAGTAGAGCTGCCCCATAGGTTGTGAATCTTTACGGAAGCAGACTGCCACATCTTTCTCCCAGGGAGCTTCTGGTGGGTTCGAACTGCCAGTGTTTTGGTTAGCAGCCAAGCGCTTTAACCACTGTGCCACCAGGGCTCCTTAGCATCAGATTAAACAAAAACCAAAGCCACTGCGTCAATTCCAGCTCATAGCTGACCCTACAGGACAGAGTAGAACTGCCCCATAGGGCTTTCAAAGAACAGCGGTGGATTCAAACTGCTGACCTTTTGGTTAGCAGCAAAACACTTGACCACTGCGCCACAGGGATAAAACTGGCCTTCTGAAGGCCTAGCTCTGCCACCGGCTAGTACGGAGTGTCCCTTAACCTCTTGGGGCTCATTATCTTCAATTAAAATGCCCCAGCCAGAAAGAATACACACCGAGACGCTGACGGTGGTCATCTCTGGGTTTGGGGTTACAGGTGAATTTGGTTTTCTTCTTCCTTTTATTAATTTTTTTTAAATTTTATTTATTTTGTTGTTGTTGAGAATATACACGGCAAAATACACACCAGTTGAACAGTTTCTACATTTACAATTCAGTGACATTTATTACATTCTTCGAGCTGTGCAACAATTCTGGTTATCTTCTTAATGCCTGTACCTGTCAGGGTTTAATCAGAGGTGCAGAACCAGTAGAAATGATGTAGGGTAACAGCCTTATTATTGGAATTTTTATTATTATTGTTGATTTATGGCGGTAAAAACATACAGAACAAAGCACTTGAGAATTCAACATTTTTAAACGTGTAATTCAGTGACTTGGTTATGTCCACTATGTTGTGCAACCATCACCACTATATTTCCAGATTATTCCACCACCATTAACAGAAACTCAGTGCCCCGTAAGTGAAGACCTCCCCTTTCCCTTTCCCTCCTACCCCTGGTAACCACTAATAAACTTTGGTCTTTATAATTGCGCTTTTTGATACAGAGGTCCCCAGGGTGCAGAAAAGTCCACTGCAGTTTGCTTGACTGGCCTCGCCATTTCCATTTCCATTGCTTGGTTGGCCTTGCCATTTCCAGTTCCGTGGCTCAGCTGGCCTAACTACTTGCATTAAAATTGCAGTTCCTTTGCTTGACCTGCCCCATGAAAACCTGGCACCTTCACGCGGTATGGTTAAGAATGTTGCTGATGTAACTTGTATGAACTCCCTACTTGTAAACCCCTTAAAAATAACTTTTTTCCCTCACCCTTGAGAAAGTCTTGGTGGCAACAGCCCCGATTGCTTTCTTCCTTGTACAACAAAATAAAGGCACATTTACACTTTCCCATCTCAGTCTCTCGTTTATTGGCTGATACGAGTCACACTGAGCAAAACCTGGAGTTTCCACCTGAGAACATTTTCATGTAAGTGGAATTATACAGTATTTATCCTTTTGTGACTGATTTTTTTTTTTTTAATTGTGCTTTAGGTGAAAGTTTACAGAGCAAATTAGTTTCTCATTAAATAATTAATATAAAAAATTTTGTGACATTGGTTGCCAACCCCACAATGTGTCAACACTCTCCCCTTCTCCACCCCAGGTTCCCAGTTTCCCTTCATCTAGTGACTGACTGATTTTACTCAGCATAATGTTTTCAAGTTCCATCCATGTCGTAGCATGTTATCAAGACTTCATTTCTCTTTATGGCTGAGTAATATTCCATTGTATGTGTGTACCACATTTGTTTATCCACTCATCTGTTGACAGGTCTTTAGGTTGTTTCTACGTTTTAGCTACTGTGAATAGGACTGGAATGAGCATTGGTATATATTACAGGGATTTGATGTAATTGGGGAGCTGGTTAAGCACCTTGTGCACAACTGTTGCTTCTGCTTCTGGTGTTGAGCCTGAAGTCAGGCAGTCAGGAAGGGAGGAAGGATGTGAACTGGGGGAGACTGAGGACAAATCAGAACCCACAAGAACAAAATGGCACCCACAAGGATGAACTGGAGCCTGAACCAGCATCTCACTGCCTCCAAAGCATCCAACTTCAATGATCTGGTGCAGGAGAAGTTGGGCCCTTTATCATGGAACTAAACACACACCTGTTCCAGAAGCTGAAAAAGCTGAAGGAGAGAAGTGGAGGGAGCTGAAGGAGCTGTCAGTCCAAATGCTATCCCATGCCAAATGGGGGAGACAGCACATCTGAGATAACGTGCATGAGTCGCCACGGTACCTGACTGTACATTGACCTTATGAGCAAGAATATGGCTGCTGCTTCACTTCTTCCCTTCAAATTTTGTCCAAATTTTCTGTGGCCGGCCCTAGCCCAGACCATACAGGAAAAGGAATTCCGAAAAAGATAGTTCCAATTTAGCTAAGTTGACATAGTTCAAAGCCACCATGATTCCTTTCTGTATTTGTCAAACCTTCAATTAACATGCATTACTTATGGGGACTTAAATAACCAGGAAAAAGAATTTTTCTAAGTCCCTAGAATATCCAAGGAAACCCTGGTGGTATAGTGATTAAGTGGTACAGCTGTTAACCAAGAGGTCGGCGATTTGAATTCACCAGGAGCTCCTTGGAAACTCTATGGGGCAGTTCTACTCTGTCCTACAGGGTCATTATGAGTTTAAATTAACTCTATGGCAACAGGTTAGGTTTTTTAGAATATCCAAATGGCTAATAAATATATGAAAAGGTACTCAATTCATTAATCACCAGGAAAATGCTAATTAAAAGCACAATAGGATATCCTTACATAGCTACCAGAATAGCTAAAATGAAAAAGACGACACTAGTGTTTGTGAGGCTATAGAGCAATTAGAACTCTTATGCATTACTCCTGTGAATAAAAATAGGAACGAACACTTTGGAAAACTGTATAGCAATATCTACTAAAGCTGAACACATGCATACTCTATGATAAGCAATAACATTTCTAGAAATACATATGTTCACCAAAAGACTTGTATAAGAATGCTTATATGCAGCACGGTTTGGAAGAGTTAAAAACCAGGAACAATTAAAATATCCACCAAAAACAAAATGCATAAATAAATCATGGTAAATTCACACAACAGAGTACTATACAGCAATGGAAATAAATGATCTACAGCTACACAAATGACATGGATGAATATCGCAAACATAACACATGAACATAATATCAAGTGGAAGAAGCCAGACGAAAGAGCGCATACTTTTTTTTTTTAAATTGGAGTTTAGATGAAGGTTTACAGAGCAAATTAATTTCTCATTAAACAATTAATACACCTATTGTTTTGTGACATTGGTTGCCAACCCCACGACATGTTAACACTCTCGCCTTCTCAACCTTGGGTTTCCCATTGCCAGCTTTCCTGTTCCCTCCTGCCTTCTTGTCCTTGCCCCTAGATTGGTGTACCCATTTAGTCTCGTTTTGTTTTATGGGCCTTTCTAATCTTTGGCTGAAGGGTGAACCTCAGGAGTGACTTCAGTACTGATTTAAAAGGGTGTCAGGGGGCCATACCCTCATGGTTTCGCCAGTCTATGTCAGACCAGTCAGTCTGGTCTTTTTTGTGAGTTAGAATTTTGTTCTACATTTTCCTCCAGCTCTGTCTGGGACCCTCTATTGTGATCCCTGTCAGAGCAGTCAGTAGTGGTAGCCAGGTACCATCTAGTTGTGCTGGGCTCAGTCTGGTGGAGGCTGTGTTCCATCCCTAGCGTCTTTGGTTTTCTTCATTCTCCCTTGTTCCAGACAGGGTGATGGACACTTAGGTTGTTCCCATCTTTTTACCATTGTGAATAATGCTGCAATGAACATGGGTGTGCATATCTCTATTTGTGTGATGGCTCTTATTTCTCTAGGATATATTCCTAGAAGTGGGATTGCTGGATTGTATGGTATTTCCATTTCTAGCTTTTTAAGGAAGTACCATATTGTTTTCCAAATTAGTTGTACCATTTCACATTCCTACCAGCAGAAGAGCACATATTTTTGATTTCACTTGTATCAAGTTCAAACACAGTGAACCAAACTCACAGTCGTTGAGTCGATTTCAGCTCATAGTGACCCTATAGGACAGAGTAGAACTGCTCCATAGGGTTTCCAAGGCAGAAATCTTTGTGGAAGCAGACTCCCACATCTTTCTCCCATAGAGCTGCTGGTGAGTTCTAACCATCAACCTTTTGGTTAGCAGCCGAGCTCTTTAACTACTGTATCACCAGGGCTCCTCATCAAGTTCAAACAGGCAAAATTAACCTACGCTGTTAATCTGTGGATAGTTACCCTTGGGATATTAGTGACTGGAAGGGATCAAAGAGGGTTCCTGCGGAGCTAGTTTGTTCTGTTTCCTCATTTTGGTGTCAGTTACATGGGGATGTTTTCCTTCTGAAAATCTATAGTGCTGTATATTTATGATTTGTGCACTTTTCTGTATATATATTCTATACATCTACAGGAGTAAACAAAAGAAAAATTAGTAATCCCTGGTTTTATAATAATCCCTGTTATTATATCCCAATTCAAGGAGATCCAATGCAATAATGTATATTACAGTGCTAAGGAATACATATAGACATAGCAATAAGGAGAGAGAATAAGTATTTAACCTGGTTGATACCCTTTTCTTTTTATAGAGAAAGTGTGTGTGGATATTTGTGTATGTGTGTGTGTGGCAGTGGGGCTGCTAGCTAGTGGGAGGTGGGAAGGAAAGACAAGTTTCCTGAGTCCCTGGTTAGCTATGTCATGGTCTGACTTAAGGTGACAAGCATTTGCTTTGCTTACTCAGCGAAGATCTCACAACTAAGCAGGGAAATGTCACCGCCAGTTGAAGTCAGTCCCTTCATTCATTGACTGTAAGTGACTCTCCAGCCCCCTGAAGCCAGGCTGGACCAGATGTCAGGAGCAACAATGAGCTCTAGAAGTGCCGTTGAACCTTCTGCAGAACTCAGCTCCCCGCAAGCCCGCCACACACATGCAGCCTTGCCTGTGACCATCTCTGCCCACAAAGCTTCTGTCTTCTTCAGCCGGGATTACAAATTCAGCAAAGGTTTTAGATAGGAGTCCCAGGACAGCAGTAGTAGCATAAATTTTGGAAGGCCAACTTGCTCTTTAGAGTGATGCCTGCACTTTCCAGGCTCCTCACTGGGGCAGTTGGTTCTTGATTTGACTCCAACATCTGCGCCATCATCTGAAGAGAGGAAGGAATCCACAGCTCTTAAATATCTACACTGGAAGAGAGGCTACGAATCACAGAAGAACCTGTCCCTGATAATACCGCTGCAGAGAATCTACTGTGTTCCTACCGTGTGCTTGATGTGATGCACCCAGCAACACACCCAACCCTCTTGGAGAGCTGCAGAGGGTTCAGCACTCAGCCAAGTGCAGATTTCCTGAGTTAGAACTTTGGAAGTAGTAGCAGTCAGGTAGTAGTCTTGTAGTAGTCATGTGACCTTGGTCAAGCTATTTCACCTGTGTGAGCTTTAGTTTTCTCCTCTGTAAATATGGATAACAATATACCTACTCCGTAGATACTGTGTTGTTGGGTAGAATAATACACGTTAAGTGCTTCAGTACAGTGTCTGATGCAAAGAAAACAGTCAGTGGGAGCTGTTATTGCCACAGCTGTTATTGTTTCTATGGTTGTTTGATTTTTTTTTACAATAAACATATATCATTTTTTAATTAAAAAACCAATAAATATCTTTTTTTTTTTTTTTTAAACATGGACACCACTGTAGGGGAAGAAAATTTGTAAGAAGGCATGTGGAGCTTTAGGGGCATATGGGTGGAAGGACTCGGTCCTCAAGTGGAGAGGGCTTTTTTGGGCTCCAGCTGAGGAGCTGTCTCTTTCTGCTCTGGGACACCGACTTCTCCACCCCTAGCTCAGACACAAGAGCAATGGCCCCAATTAGCTCTACCCTGGGGACAGCTCTATTTCTCAGAGAATTCTGGGGCACACTGGCCACCAGAGGCTTTCTGCCATGATTTGGGTCCAGGGTGACCTGATCAGCTCAGCACAAGGCACAAGTCACTTCATCTCCCGTTTTGACACACTGTGTCTGTGAGCACTGTTCTCGAAGTCTCTAAAGGTTCACCCCTTGAGGGTGGCTCCTTTTTGTCCCTGATGCTGGATTTGCATTTTATTTTCAGTAAGACATTCGCTGCCATGACGTCATCAAGGGAACTCCAGAAAAGGGATATAGTCCTCAGGGAGGCTGGCCTCATTCCCCTCTCCTGTGGTTGCTCCTTTTCCTTTAAGTGGATGCTGACTCTGGCATGCAGCACACACCATGGGTTTTGCTTTTTGTCACACTGAGCATGCCTCCTGCAGTCCAGCGGCTGGGCCACACATTCTCCCATATTTGGGAGTAAGCAGGAGACTGGAGGCATGTGGGTTTCTGTTTAAAATTCCAAAGCCAGCAGGGCGTATATTATCCATTTCCTCAAATCCAACATGTTGTAAAGCATGAGTCAGACCCAGATAAGCTTCTTCCCAGGAGAAGTTGTGTCAGTTGGTTAGTGAATGTAATTAAACAAGGATAATGCTCGCTGGCATCAGCTGCAGATTAATGCAGAGGAAAACAAAATCTCCATCTTGAGTTTACAATATTCCTGCCCAGATTAACACAATCTCCTGAAGTCTCCTTGATCAAAGAAGACAGCCCAACCTTAATGTGATCTGAGGGGCACAGGGAGATCCCTCGAATAGCACTCCCCGTCTATATAAATGAATGATGCAGATATTAGATACCTGTTTGGAGGGAGGTATGTACATTTTTTTCTTTTTATTGTACTTTAGATAAAGGTTTACAGAACAAACCAGTTTGTCATCAGTTAGTACACACATTGTTCTGTGACGTTGGTTAACAGCCCCACAACATGTGAACACTCTCCCTTCTCAACCCTGGGTTCCCTATTACAAGCTTTCCTGTCTCCGCCACCCTCTTCCTCTCCCTGCCCCAGGGTTGGTGGGCCCCTTCAGTCATGTTTTGTTCCATGGGCCTGATCAATCTCTGGCTGAAGGGTGAACCTCAGGAGTGACTTCGTTACAGAGCTAAAAGGGTTTCGGGGGCCATATTCTCAGGATTTCTCCAGTCTCTATCAGGTCAGCAAGTCTGGTCCTTCTTTTTGAGTTAGAATTTTGTTCTACATTTTCCTCCAGCTCTGTCTGGGACCCTCTATTGTGACCCCTGTCAGAGCAGTCAGTGGTGGTAGCTGGGCACTATCTAGTTGTAGTAGACTCAGTCTGGCGGAGACCGTAGTACACGTGGTCCATTAGTCCTCTGGACTAATCTTTCCCTTGTATCTTTAGTTTTCTTCATTCTTCCTTACTCCAGAAGGGAGGGTATGTATGTTTTGATTGTTGTTAAGGTGCTGTTGTAAGGGGGGGGGGTCACGTGTTAGCAAATACCGATGACGGTTATTCTATCTGACTTAATCCATCATCACCCAAGGCAGACTCTGGGGGAATGGAACATGGGACAGGTAAGATTTGGTAAGCAGTGGGGAGCATATGAGACTTACTGTGCTTTGCACATCAGTGGGGTCTTTGGGAAACAACACGAAGGCTCCAGGCTCTAGGAGGGCTAAGGGGATGAGAGCAGAGGAGAAGTTAGGAAATGGGGGATGTGTCTAGAAAGCACTGGAGACCAATGGTTTCTATTCCACACTTATATCTAGAGAAGTCTTTTCGACAATCGTGGAAATCATAACACAGAATGTGAATTCTGGAAAGGGCCTTGGAGGTCATTTAGTCCAACTCCTCTTAGAGAAGAGCAAACTGATGCCCAGAGAAGTTATTTGTCCAAGTTCACCCAGCACATTAGTGGCAAAGTTGAGACTTGACCCATGCCTCTTCTTTTTGTCTTCCGCCCCGAGCTGCTCCTGGGTAGTTCTCAGGAATGACAGGAGCTAACATTCAGGCTGGCTCCATTGGCCCATTCCTCAAATATCTACTTAATCTTGTTTTTTCAAATATAACTTCTGCTTAGGGTGCTAGAAGCAGTGCGAAACCATATCTGAGAAAGTATATTCTCCTGCCACTCAGGCAGGCCCTTTCCAGCTTTGGCAGCATAGACTTCAAAATATACACTTTTTAATTCCAGTTAAAAGTGGAAATATATCACAGTCAAAAGTGTGATATATTTCCTATAACTGAGATTCAGAGCTTGTGACTAACTACAGAAACTTCTGGGGTTAAAAAGAAAGGGATTCATGAATTTTCTTCTAGCTCTCTGATGAAGCTTTCCTCCCCCTTCCCCTGCCACCTTCTATCTGAAGCAAAGTAGAAATATAGTTGATCTTTTCAGTGTGTTTCTCTGTGCTTTAGTGTTTTCAAGTGCTCCTCCTGATACAGGTCAAGGCATTTTGTTTTTCTTAAATGTGAGATTGTATTCTTTCTGCCCAAATAGGATGGAAAAGGCTTTTCCAAATAAGGAAGTCTTGCTGAGTGTGTCTGGCCCAGGCAGCAGCGGTTGGTGGAGTCTGAACTTAGTCAAGTACAGTAGCTCCTCTAAGCTGGGAAGGATTTAGGGACTCATTAGTACTTTGGTATAGCTGAACCATTGGGGTCAGGGAGAGGGTGCCACCAGGAAGCCATTGTGGGAACCAGGAGTACAAAATAAATTTGCAGAGAAGGCAAAATCTGTCTTTGGCACACCCTACTTTCTCCATTCCTTCCTCCTTACCCCCAGAGTCCCACTGGGGTCTGCTCTAGATGCAGAATGGTAAGGGAATGTGCTGATTCTTTGGAATCTAACAGATTTGGGTTAAGATTCCAGCTCTCCAGTTAGACCGTGTGATCCTCAGTAAGTTACTTTTTGAGCCTTTCTTTTAAACTAAAAATGATAAATAGTACTCATCTCATCAAGTTGTGAGGAGTAAATGATCTCCTAATGGTATTGTGCATACTATGTTCTAAATCACCCTTTCTTAGGATCTAAAATTACCCCCTTTTCCCTCCTTTTTCAGTACCTTCTCTATTATCAGGACACTTTGGTTTGTGCTAACTCTACTTAACTAGGGTTTAGGAGAAAAGCATGATTGCTGAAGTAATTTGTCCTAAGGTGTGAATGACTACCAAAACCCATTGCCCTAGAGTCAATTCTGGCTCATAGTTACCCTATACAACAGAGTAGAGTGGCTCCATAGGGTTTTCAAGGCTATAAATCTTTACAGAAGCAGACTGCCACATCTTTCTCCTGTAGAGTAGGCAGGTGGGCTTGAACTGCTACCTTTCAGTTAGCAGCCAAGCGCTTAACCATGAGCCACCGGGGCTCCTTGTGAATGACTACAATAAAAATTTGTTAAAGCACATGAATTTCTAACTACTGTGACCAGGGATGTTGTAAGTGAAATGAATAATTTCTTCGCAATATAGGGGACACATATTCTTTTGGAATGTCTCTTAATTAAAACCACCAGACCTTGCTTCACCTGTCCCTCAGGCCTACTTAGATTTAGGGCAAGAGGAGACAAGTGCTCCATGGAAGTCCATAGAATTCTGGAAACTTGATAAACAGGATCATTCTTTTTCTTTCTTGATAGAAGAATGTTAATCATCTTATTTTAAAAACTGTTGAGAAACACACACGCTTTGAGATTGCCAATTCCAGATTATAACAAGTTTTTGACAGAAAAGTTTCTTACCTGAACAGCAAAGTATTTCCCCAAGGCCATACCCGAATAGAACAATTAACTCCAGATCACTTAGATCTTACGATAATCTTGACATAGAATGGTACAGCCACTTTGGAAAACAGCCTGGCGATTCCTCGAAAGGTTAAACATAGAGTTGCCACACATTATGGATTGAATTGTGTCCCCCCAGAATGTAAGTCATCTTGTCTACGCCATGATTCCCAGTATTGTGTGGTTGTCCACCATTTTACAATCTGATGTGATTAGCCTGTCGGGAATCCTAATCTCTATGATGTTAAAGGGAGCCCTGGTAGCACAATGGTTACGAGATAAGCTGCTAACCAAAAAGTCAGCAGTTCAAATCCACCAGATGCTCGTTGGAAACCCTTTCGGGCAGTTCTACTGTTCTATAGGTTGCTATGAGTCGAATTGACTTGATGGCAATGGATTTTTTGATGATGTTAATGAGGCAGGACTCAATCTACAGGATTAGGTTGTACCTTGAATTAAACTCTTTTGAGATATGAAAGAGAGAATTGAACAGAGAGGAGACTGACCTCATACCACCAAGAAAGAAGAGCTGGAAGCAAGCGTGTCCTTTGGACACAGGGTCTCTGCCCTGAGAAGCTCCTAGGGAAGATTGATGAAAAGGACCTCCCCCCAGAACCGAAAGAGAGAGAAAGACTTTCCCGGGAGCTGGTGCCCTGAATTTGGACTTCTAGCCTCATAAACTGTGAGAGAACAAGTTTGTCTTTGTTAAAGCCCTCCACTTGCATTTCTTTTATAGCAGCACTAGATAACTAAGACACCATATAACTCAGCAATTATATAAGAGAAATGAAAACATATGTCTACACAAAACTTATACATGAATGTTCATAGGAACATTATTTACAAAAGCCAAAAAGTGGAAAAACTCAAATGTCTATCAACAGATGAATGGATAAACTAAATGTGATATATTCAAACAATGGAATATTTGTCAGTCATGAAAAAGAATGAAGTACTGATACATACTGCAACATGAATGAACATTGAAAACAGTAGGCTAAGTAAAAGAAGCCAGATACAAAAGACCACAAACTGTATGATTCCATTGCTATGAAATGTCCAGAATAGGCAAAGTTGTGGAGACAAAATAGATTAGGGCTGAGGGTCTGGGGAGAAAATGGAAGTAAGTACTAATGGGTCCAGAGTTTCTTTTTGGAGTGACAAAAATGTTCTAAAATTGATTGTGGTGATGGCTACACAACTCTGTGAATATGCTAAAAAAAAAAAAAAAACTACTGAATTGTATAATTTCAATGGGTAAATTGTATAGTATATGTATTATCTCAATGAAGCTGTAAAAAACAAACAAAAAACCAAAAGCTTCAAGCATAGCCCTCGTTACTTTATAGGTTCTTGCAGGTCATTTGGTTAAAAGACTACAGGTTTCTCTAAGTATGGAAAATGGCTCTGGTGCCCTATTTGGAGTTCCCAGTGAGCAGTCATTGTCAAGTCCAAGCGTGGACAGGAAGAGCTAGGCCAAGGGCATCAAAAGCTCGCCATCCTGTACTCCTGTTGTCCTGAAAAACCAAATCCAGTGCCGTCGAGTTGATTCCAACTCATAGCAACCCTATAGGACAGAGCAGAACTGCCCCATAGAGTTTCCAAGGAACGCCTGGCAGATTCGAACTGCCAACCTTTGATTGGCAGCCATAGCACTTAACCACTATGCCACCAGAGTTTCTGTTCTGAAACACGAGTAAAACAAGAGAAAACTGGCCTTAAATGGCTTCTAGAGTATTTTCGTTTACTGGGTAAAGTACATTTTAACAGTTATTTTTAGTATGTCTGCTATTTCCTCTTGAAATCTAATTTCTCTTTAAGTCCTAGAAATAGAACAAGACTTATTAAAGAGGAATCATTATTTAAGCTTGGAGTCACTAGAGAAATCATATATTTAGTAATTCTACAGGCTATGAATTAAAATGAAATGCTCAAATCAGCTGTAGGGACATGAGACAGGATCTTTGGAAAGATGTTAAGTTATTAAGAGATTTATTTTGCACTGACACAAAAGGACTTAAGGGTCAAAAAGAAATTTAGTTAAAATTGCTTTGCGTCAAAGATCCAAATGATCAATGGAATAATAAAAGCAACTCTCTGTAGACTAGAAAATTTAATATTGTTAGTATTTGTTTTACGTTCAATTTTGTTAAAAATTGCATCCACTGTTTCATGAATTTGTCGGCAGGAAATTCTCCCTCCTGATTTGCAAAGCGGAACAGAATAACTAAAGCACAATTCAGATCTGAAGTCAGCGATCTCCATTTCCTCAGTTAATCTAAAACAAAGACACCAAGGAAGTAGGATCAGATCATTATTTTCTAACTTAAAGCATGATTCGATAATGTAAGCATGCATTTAAATTAGTAAACACACAAAATTAAGATTGAATTTACACATTTTTAAATTGTTTCTAAAATTACAAGATAAGTCCATTAAAAAATGTAAAAATGCATTAGTGTGTTCTTAGACTGGGTTCTCTAGAGAGAGACATAGAGAAAGAGAGAGGTTTATATCAAGGAAATGGCTCATGTGGTTGTAGAGGCTGGAAAGTCCCAAATCTGTCGGTCAGCCATGGGGCTGGAGGCTTCTCCTGACTCACGTAGCTGCAGGAGCTGACAAACCCAAATCAGCAGGTCAGACAGTAGGCAATTGGCTCAAGTTCCAAGAACCAGAGGTCAGATGATGACAAGCTGAATGCAGGATCCAGAGCAGAGCAAAAGAAGCCAGCTTTGCTAGAAAAGAAAGTACATATTTATTGGATGCAGGTCACACCCTCAAGGAAATTCCCTTCCAACTGATTGGCTGCTCATAGCAGATCTCATCACAGAGATAGTTACAACATTACATAACTTCCAAACCTCTGAGAATCATAGCCCAGCCAAGATGACACATAACCTTAACCAACACAGTCCGCCCCTAGTCAACTTGGCTGAACACATCTCCTTAAACCATACATACACTCTAAATAAAGACTATTATAAAGCCATATTTGCACCTAAAGTGATACAACTAACACAAGTGCAACTGAAAACACACTAGCCCTGTTTACAGCTTATATTTTATAAGTGGAGAAAGCAGAAATGTTTGATGCACACATACAAGGAAGAAATAGTCACAACAATAACAGTCCTCATTTCTGCAACTGGTTACAGGGTTGTAGCTAGTATTTAGAACTGCCTTCTTCCACCACCCATTCAGTATTCCCTTTACCCACAGCAAGCACCTAAGCTGGTCATGGTTCTTCGCCTGAAGGGCCTGGGCCATTAGTAGTCATGTCAGAATCGGATTGCTGTAGTTTTCTGTTGACTTTAATCGCAGGGCATAGTAGTACTAAGAGATATCCTAAGGAATCTCCTGTATTCCAGACATACTCTTCTTTACCTCCAATGTGTAATTATCAATCCGATTTCCCCTGGGTAATCAGTATTAGTCACACCAGCTAATACAGTAACTCCCTTCTTCGCTTGTTGATACAGAGGCATAAGGAGCCTGAAGTGGCAAGGTGGCATTCTTAACTTCCATTTTAATGGAATCAGTAATATGTCTCCAGATGGAAGCATTCCTAACTTTAGAATTAAGACTTCTAGACCTTCAGAGCATAGGGTTGCGGGGACAGGAAGCAAAAATTTACCAGTGGGTCACTAGGGGTAATAGTGAGTGGTGCCACTCCCATTTCCACCCCTTGATTCCTGAACCCATGAATCCTGGCTATGGGAGAAACAGCACCATATATTGGACACTGGTTTAGAACATATACAGCCTCCTGGAGAACAACTGCCCCAAACCTACAAGGTATTGCCACATAGTTGGTACTGTAATTGTGTCTTTAAAAGGCCATTCCATCATTCTATCAAGCCAACAGCTTCAGGATGTTGAGGAACATGGTAAAACCAGTGAATTCCATGAGCATGGGCCCATTGCTGCACTTCGTTTGCTGTGAAGTGAGTCCCTTGATCTGAGATGATGCAGTGTGGGGTACCATAAGGGTGGATAGCACATTCTGTAAGTCCATGAATGGTAGTTTTGGCAGAAGCATTGCATGCAGGGAAGGCAAATCTGTATTCAGAGTAAGTGTCTATTCCAGTGAGAACAAAATGCTGCCCTTTCTATGATGGAAATGGTCCAAAGTAATGAACTTGTCAGCAGGTTGCTGGTTGGTCACTGCAAGGGATGGTGTTGTATGGGTCTCAGTGGTGGTCTCTGCTGCTGGCACACTGGGTACTTAGCAAGTTGGCTTTGGTAAGTGGAGTCCATGTATTGCCGAATACATGCATAACCTCCATCCCTGCCACCACAGCCACTTTATTCATGACCCTATTGAGCAAAGACAGGAGTGTCTGGGGAAAGAGGATGACTGGTTTCCACAGAACATGTCATCCTATCCACTTGATTGTTAAAATTTTCTGTTGAGGTCACCCTTTGGTAAGCATTCACGTGAGACACAAATATCTTCACTTCTTTGGTACATTCAGAGAGGTCTATTCAAGTACCTTTTCCTCATAAATTCTTGTCTCCAATTTTACAGTCATGTCCCTTCCAAGTCCTTGACAATCCAGCCAAAACTCTGGCCACAGCCCATGAATCAGTATAAAATCGCACATCTGGCCATTTCTCCTTCCAAGCAAAGTGAACAACCAGGTGCACTGTTCATAGTTCTGCCCGTTGGGAGGATTTCCCTTCAGCACTGTCCTCCAGGGAAGTCTGAGCACGGAGTTGTAGTGCTGCTGCTGTCCACTTTTGACTAGTACCTGTGTATCACACAGAACCATCTGTAAACCAGGCATGAGTTTTCTCTTCACCGGTCAACTGATTGAAAGGAACTCCCATAAGGCCATAGGTGCAGACTGGGAGATGGAAGGTAACATGACAGGAGTGGAGACATTTGGGCCACTTCATCATGCAACTTACTTGTGCCTTCAGGTCCTGCTTGGGCCCAATCTCCTATATACTACTATAATGATGGAGTGCTGCTGTGCAAGTCTGACTTTATGACTATGTGGATCAAACAACTCAAAGTTCGTGATGGCAGCTCAGGCTGCATGGTGACTTGATGGCCCATGGTTAAGCATTCAGTCTCTACTTAGGCCTAGAAACAAGCCAATATCTGTTACTCAAAAGGAGAGTAGTTATCTGCAGAGGAGAATAGGTAGGGCAGGGCTTAGCTCCAAAATCCTAAAGTTCCGCACTGTAATTAACCAATAGGGGCCTGCCAAAGACTCCAAACAGCATCTCTATCTGCCACTGACACTTCAAGCACCATTGGGTCAGCCGGATCATATGGCCCAAGTGGCAGAGCAGCTTACAGGGCAGCCTGAACCTGTTGCAGAGCCTTCTTTTTGTCTGGGCCGCATTCAAAACTAGCAGCTTTTAAAGTCACTTTATAAATAGGCCGGAGTAGCACACACAAATGAGGGATATGTTGCCTCCAAAATCCAAAGAGGCTCAGCAGGCATTGAGCCTCCTTTTTAGTTGTGGGGGGCATCAGATGCAATAAGTTATCCTTCACTTTATAAGGAGTATCTTGACATGCCCCACACCACTGGACCACTAGAAATTTCACTGAGGTGGAAGGTGCCTGAATTTTTGTCAGATTAGTTTCCCACCCTTTAGCACACAAATATGTTACCAATAAGTCCAGAGCCATTGACACTTCTTCCTTACTAGTCCAATCAGCATAATGTCATCATCATAATGGACCAGTGTGACATCTTGTGAAAAGGAAAGTCGAGCAAGGTCTCTGCAGACTAAGTTATGACACGGGGCTGGAGAATTGATATACCTCTGAGGGAGGACAGTGAAGGTGTATTGTTGGCCTTGCCAGCTGAAGACAAACTGCTTCTGGTGGTCTTTTGAATCAAGTATGGAGAAAAAGGCATTAGCCAGGTCAATAGCTGCACACCAGGTATCAGGAAATATGTTAATTTGCTCAAGCAATGAAGCCACATCTAGAACAGCATCTGCAGTTGGAGTCACCACTTGGTTAAGTTTTCGATAATCCACGGTTATGCTCCAAGATCCATCTGTTTTTTTGCACAGGCTACATTGGTGAGTTGAATGGGGATGTGGTGGGAATCACCACCCCTGCATCCTTCAAGTCCTTGATGGTGGCAGTAATCTCTGCAATCCCTCCTGAATTGCAGTATTGCTTTTGGTTTACTATTTTCCTAGGTAGGTGCAGTTCTAATGGCTTCTACTTAGCTTTTCCTACCACAATAGCCCTTACACCACTTGTGAGGGATTGAATGTAGGGTTTCTACCAGTTGCTGAGTATATCTATTCCAGTTATGCATTCTGGAACTGGGGAAATCACTACAGGATGGGTTCAGGGACCTGCTGGACCCACTGTGAGATGAACCTGAGCTAAGACTCCATTAATAACACGACCTCCATATGCTCCTATTCTGACTGGTGGACCACAGTGATATTTTGGGTCTCCTGGAATTAGTGTCTGTTCACAGACAGTACTCAGTAATTCCTGAAAAATCTATTTCCTTATCCCCATTGAACAGTCACTCTCATAAAAGGTGGTAGATTCCTTTGGGGAAAGGCTGGGAGAAAGATTAACAGTATACATTTTTGACAGCATAGTGGGTTCCTTCTTCAGGGGACACAACCTCCCCTTCATTCAAGGAGTTTTGAGTCTTTAAACTCGCTCAAGTGTGGGAATTGATTGAGGGGCCCTGACTCTCTATTCTGGTGATTTGAGTTAGACTGCCACTTACTTGACCTAGAATTCTTCTGCTTGTATACATAAACATTTCGTAGACTTCCCATCTATTTCACTCCTAGGGACACCATGACTAAGTAGCCCTTGCCGTAAGTCCATACTAGTCAGGCTATTCTGATTATTTCTTTGACTTCGCTTTCCATTACGGTAACCATACCCACCTTGTCTTTGTCAATTGAGTGCTGCCACCTGGCCTCTACCACCACATGGTCCAATCAGCCCCATTGCAGTTAGGTGTCTTAATGCAGTTAGGGCAGCTCCCATTGTCAAATCAGACTTACATAATATAGCAATCACAACTGTCTTCACAGATGCTGGGCTTCCCTTCACAGATTTGTTCCTCACCATTGTGGTAAAAGGTGTATTCTCTGGGCACTGCATGTGTGGGTCTGTGGGTCTAACCTAATAAATCCACTTTATTATGCCAATTTCCCTAAGCATTGGATACTGTCTTGTACGGTACATACCAAGGCAGGTCTGGTACTTCAGCTTGATTTAGTGTAGGCCACCACAGAGGCCATGCTTCAGTGAAACAACCAAGTAAACTATTGGATCATTTCCTAACCTCTCGAGCTGAAACACTGAATGAAGAGTCTGCGCTTAGGGGACCCATATCAATAAACTCAGACTGATCCAACTATATGTTCCTTGTACCATTATCTCACACCCTTAATAGCCATTCCCTAGGTTTCTGTTTGTACATATTAGAAAAGTTAAGGAGTTCTTTTGGAGTGTAGCATACCTCCTCCTGGGTCACACTTTGTACTTCACCTTTTGGGTCCTGCTAGGAGTTAAGTCTAGTTATAGATCCAGAAGCAAAAATAGGTGTTGGGGATGTGTTTTGAGAACATTCAGCAATGTCTTGTAAGGCATCATGCGATGCCCTAGGCAATGACTCAGATGCCACCCCAGACAATATCTCAGACAAAGGCTCTTCAGACACAGCTGGGTTAATCTCATCAGATGGGGGTGGAAGGGTTAATGGTTTCATTGGCAGGAGTAATTCAATGGAATTTAGGTGCTCAGGGTCTGCAGCTTCTTGATTATCGGCCCATATGTTCCCATTCCAAGTTATAGGATCCCATTTCTTCCCAAAAAATGCCCTCACTTTAACTTCAGACATGTTTCAATGTTGGAAATTCAATTGGCTTTGTAATTCAGCTACTCTTATGATAAGATTTTCAGTCTGGTTTTCAACGATATCTGCTCTGTTACAACAAGAAATAACTCTTTCTTTCAGGGTACAAGTGGCAACTTTGAGGTCATTTATGTGGTGCTTGAGCTTTGACTCTGAAGCTCTGAGCTCATCTCATTCTTTCATCACTTGTCTAGTGAAAATAGGACCAACCAACCAGCTTCCTTATACTTCTCATCCTGACAAAACTGTAGAAAAGTATCAAACATGCGATCAGCCAGAGCCTCACCTCTCACCAATACTTGATCTATTGGTGGTGATATTTTGTGTATTTCTATTGCTACCTCACACCATGGATTAGCAGTGCCCTTTTTTTTCTTTACTACTGGAAGCAGAGTCATCGACATCTTTAAGATAATAAGATTGGAGAATCAATTTAGAAAGCTCATTCTTCCTATTTTGTTTCTCTAGAACCACTCTTGGTACCAAATGTCCTAGACTGGGTTCTCTAGAGAAGCAAAACCAGTAAAGTGAATATGTATGCATATATATATATATATGTGTATGTATGTATGTATATATGTATATACACACACACACCCCAAACCCATTGCCATTGAGTCAATTCTGACTCATAGCGACCCTATAGGACAGAGTAGAACTGTCCCATAGAGTTTCCAAGGTGCAACTGGTGGATTCAAACTGCTGACCTTTTGGTTAGCAGACAAACTCTTAACCACTGTGCCACCAGGGCTATATATGTATGTATACATGTATTTATATATGTATATATATACAGAGAGATTTATATCAAGGAAATGGCTCACATGGTTCTGCAGGCTGGAAAGTCCCAAGTTCATGAGTCAGGCATCAGGCTGGAGGTTTCTTCTGACTCACGTAGCTGCAGGGGCTGACGAACCCAAGATTGGCAGGTCAGACAGCAGGCTGCGGGCTCATGGGCTGCAGAGGCTGAGGAATCCAAGATCAGGAGGTAAAACGTCAGGCTGCTGGCTCAAGTCCCAAGAGTGGGAGGTCAGATGGTGACAAGCCAAATGCAGGATCTAGAGCAGAGCAAAAGGCAGAGAGTTTTGCCAGAAAGTACGTATATATTGGATACAGGCCACAACCCCAAGGAAACTCGCTTTCAAGTGATTGGCTGCTCATAGCAGATCTCATCACGGAGCTGATTACATTATATCAGATCTCATTACGGAGGTGATTACATCATGACGTAACTTCCAAATCACTGAGAATCATGGCCCAGCCAAGTTGACATACAAGTTGAAGCATCACAGTATATTAATTAGATAACTAATTAATGAGCATTTATAACATGTCCAGCTAACAATTAATGAGCATTTATAACATATCCAGCACTGGGTTTAAAGATATCTTATTAAATCTTCACAACATTATGTGGTAGTTATTATTATATTTTCCAGACAAAGAAACCAAAGCTCAGAGAGGTTAAGTAACTTGCCTATGGCCACACAGCTTGTAAGTGGTAGAATCAGGTACGCTTCAACACCTAAGGTCTTAAATTTCTTTATACTTCTTTTTTTCTAAATTTTATTTATTTTGTCATTGTTGTTGAGAATACACACAGCAAAATATACACAATTCAACAGTTTCTACACACACAATTTAGTGACACTGACTACATTCTTTGAGTTGTGCAAACATTCTCACCCTCCTTTTCTGAGTTGTTCCTCCCTCATTAACATAAACCCACTGCCATCTAAGTGCCCTATCTACACAATCTTTCTAGCTGCTGTTGTCAATTTGATTCCACATATGTAGAGAGTTCTCAAAAGAGCATAATGCTCAGGCAGTCCTTTTATACTAGTTAAGCTAAACTATTATTTGGGGATATTTTTAGTTTAAGGCTTAAAGATTACCTCGGGCAATAGTTTCAGGGGTTCATCCACCCTCCATAGCGCCAGAAAGTCTAGAGTCCATAAGAATCTGAAATTCTGTCCTGCATTTTCTCCCTTTTGATCAAAGATTCTTCTATAGAATCTTTGACCAAAATGTTCAGTGATGATAGCTGAGTACCATCCAGTTCTTCTGGCCACATGGCAAAGGAGACAGTTGTTCGTGGATGCAATTAGCCGCATATTCCATATCCTCCTCCTATTCCTGCCTCTCCTTCTTCCTCTGTTTCTCCAGGTGAATGGAGACCAATTGTTGCGCCTTGGTTGGCTGCTTGCAAGCTTTTAAGACTCCAGTCATTACACAACAAACTGGGTGGTAGAACAGAATCACTAAACAGGTTATTAGGCCAGTTAACTGGGATGTCCCATAAAACCATGACCCTACACCTCCAAAGCAAGGGACCAAATCCCATGAGGTGTTTGGTTGTACATAAGCAGCCTCAGCAGCTACTCTTTTTTTTTTTTTTAATCGTTGTAAATGTATCTATAACACAACCTTTGCCAATTCAACTTTTTACAGGTGTAAAAATTATTGGCCGCAATTACAATAATCAGCTGTGCAATACCCTTAATCAATGGAAATTTCCATCACCATTAATTCCCTTTTTCCCCTCCCTCTCATACCTGGTAACCACTAATAAACTTGGTCTCTATACATTTGCCTTTTCTTGTCCATTTATACAAATGAGGTCATACAATATTTGTCCTTTTGTGATTGGCTTATTTCGCTCAGCATCATGTCTTCAAGCTTCATCCATGTTGTAGCATGTATCAAGACTTCATTTCTCCTACTGGCTGAGTAGTATTCCATTGTATGTATGTACCACATTTTGTTCATTCATTCATCTGCTGATGAACATTTAGGTTGTTTGCACCTTTTGGCTATTGTGAAAAGTGCTACAATGGACACTGGTGTACAAGTTTCTATCTGAGTCTCTGCTTTCAAGTCTTTCGGGTATATACCTAGGAATGGAATTGCTGGATCTTATGGTAGTCCTAGTTTTAGTTTTCTGAGGAATTACCACAGTGTTTTTCATATTGGCTGTACTATTTTGGATTTCCTCCAGCAATGGATAAGGGCTCCAATTTCCCCACGTTGTTTCCAAAATTTACTTTTTTTTTTTTTATCTTAGCCATCCTAGTGAGAGTGAAATGGTATCTCACTGTGATTTTGATTTGCATCTGCCTGTTGGCTAATGACGTTGAGCATTTTTTCATGTATTTGGTGCCCGAATACACGAAAATGTCCTCTTTGGTGAAAGTCTATTCAAGTCCTTTGCCCATTTTATGTTTGGGTTATTTGTTTTCTTGTTGTTAAGTTGTCGAAGTTTTATATATATTTTAGTTATTACATTCTTGTCGAATATATGGCTTCCAAAGAGATTCTTCCAGTTGGTAGCTTGTCTTATCACTTTTTTGGTAAAGTCTTTTTGATGAACAAAAGTTTTAAATTTTTATGAGGTCCCATTTCTTTATTTTGTCTTTTGTAAGGAAATGTAAGTCCTCCTACTTTGTTTTTCTCTTTCAACATTGTTTAAGCTATTTGAGGCCTCTTGCCATTCCATATAAAGTTGGGAATTGGTTTTCCTGTTTCTCCTTTATACTTTGAATTGAAAGCCCCCATTGACTTTTTCTCTAATCCCTCTCCCCCAAATTAACCATTGTTAACAGTTCATATGTATCAGAAAGATGAAGTTTAATAACCAGAAAATAACCATGGACTTTCTCACAAAAGTACCAAGTCATGCAACCAGGTATCTTTGTGAAAGGCATGAAATCATATGTCCACACAAAAAAACTTGTACATGACTATTCATAGCAACATTATTCATAACAGCCAAAAAGTGGAAACAATTCAACTGTCCATGAACTGGTGATTGATAAAGCAAATGTGGTATATCCAATCAATGGAATATTATTCAGCGATAGAAAGGAATGAAGTACTGATACATACTACAGCATGAATGAGCCCTGACAACATTATGATAAGTGAAAGGAGAAAGATACAAAAGACCAAGTATTGTATGATTCCATTTCTATGAAATGTCCAGAACAGGCAAAGCTACAGGGACAGAAACTAGAACAGGCAAATCGACAGAGGCAGAAAGCTAGTGTTTGTCAGGGCTTGGGAGAAAAGGAGTATGGGCAGTGACTGCTAAAAGGTAGGAAGTTTTATTTCTGGGGATGTCATGGATTGAATTGTGTCTCCAAAAATGTGTATCAATATGGCTGGGCCATGATTCCCAGTATTGTGTGATTGTGCATCATTTTGTTATCTGATGTGATTCTCCTATGTGTTGTAAATCCTGCCTCTATGATGCTAATGAAATATGGAATTAGTGGCAGTTATGTTAATAAGGTAGGTTTCAATCTACAAGATTAGATTGTGTCTCAAGCCAATCTCTTTGAGCTATGAAAACAGAAGTGAGTAGAGAGACAGGGGAACCTCATGCCACCAAAAAAGTAGTGCCAGGAGAAGAATGTGTCCTTTGGACCTGGGGTCCCTGTGCTGAGAAGTTCCTAGTCCAGGGGAAGATTGATGATAAGGACCTTCCTCCAGAGCCAACAGAGAGAGAAAGAATTCCTCTGGAGCTGACACACTGAATTTGGACTTCTAGCCTACCAGACTGTGAGAGAATAAACTTCTGTTTGTTGAAGCCATGCACTTGTGCCATTTCTGTTACAGCAGCACTAGATAACTGAGACAGGGAGTGATGAAAATGTTCTAAAATTGATTGTAATGAATGGTTGGTCAACTCTTTAACTACACTAAAAAAATTGATCTGTACACTTTAAATACATGAATTTTATGGCATGTAAATTATACCTAAATAAAGCTGTTAAAAATTTTTAATTCATCATAGGAAAGAACATTATGGTCAAAACCTATTTGGTTATTTCAACCAGCCCTTGAGTAACTGTGAATAATTATGGAGGTGTATAACCAGTACATCTTCATAATTAAAGTAGTTAGGTTGCTGCTCAGATATTTAAAAAATAGAAATAAAAACCACAGGAAATAACTACAGAGTCACATACTGACCAGATAGAGGGAAGAAGAGTTAACTTGCAAGAACTTATAGTGTATCTCCTAAAAAAAAAAAAAGAGCTGTGATATATTCTGCTTTGGTTCACATCTGGCTTTTAAAAACTACTCATTTAGCATGATTTTAAATGATAACATATTTCTGTCCAGGAGATAAGTAAATTAGATGTGATGACTTGGTAGCTAATCTTCAAAGATGGCCCTGCGTAAACTTCTTGTTATTCATGCTTTTGTGTAAGTCCCTGCCATGTAGAATCTGGATTGATACTGCAACTCATTTTAACCAATTGTATTTTTTTTTTTATACAGCAAAAGTGACACTATACAATTCTGGACCCAAGCCTTAAGAAGAGCTGGTAATTTCTGATTTTGCACCTTTGAGGGTCCTGAACTGCTATGTAAGAAGCCTGTCTACCCTGCTGGAGAGATCCCATGGAGAAGTTACTTGGAAAAGCCATGTAGAAACAGAGAGGCCCTGAGACTACATGAAGAAAGAGATCCAGCCATCCCAGGACTCCAGCTGAGCCCAGTCCTCCAGCCATGTCTGCCAAGGCACACAAGACATTTGAATGCATCATCGTGAACATTCTAGCCTATTGGAGTCCCCAAGCGACTGCGTCCCAAGTTGACTTTGTGTGAAGCAGAACCGTCCAGCTGAGCCCAGCCAACCTGCAGACTCATGAGAAATAATACAATGGTGTTGTCTTAAGACACTGAATTTTGGGGTGGTTTAAAAAAAAATTTTTTTTTTTAATTTTTCTTTTTATTATGCAGTAATAAAAGACTGAAAGGAGCTTTTCTGTTTGTTTGTTTTTTTCTAAGTCTCCTAACCGTGGGCTTTGCTCTTCTTTGGGAAAGAAACTGCTACAGTTTTTTCTTTTTTAAAAATTGCTTTTGGAAATAATTTCAAATTAAAAGAAAAAAAAGTTACAGAATAGTACACACAGTTTCCCTGTACACTTTACCTAAATCCTCCACTTGTTAATATTTCTGAATCGTTTGAGAATAAGTTGCAGACATAATGTTCCATTAATCTTTACTATTTCAATTTGTATTTCTTGGGTGCAAAGATACAGTATGTCCACCAAAATTGGGAAATTAACATTGGTCCAATAATACTGTCAAATCTACAGACCCCATTCACACTTCACTGATCGTCCCAATAACGCTTGTTGCCGGTCCAGGATCCAGTCTAGGATCATGTCTTGCTTATAGTCATCACATTTCTTTAGTCTTCTTCAACCTGGATCAGTTTCTCAGTCTTTAGTTATTTTTCATGACCTTGATAGTTTTGAAGATACTAGCCTGATTACTCTTTAAATGCCCCTCACTTTGGATTTGTCTGATGTTTCCTCAAAAGTAATATATTTTGGCAGGAATATCATAGAAGTGATGCCATGCCATTCTCATATGAGGAAGCACATGACCTTGATTTGTTCCACTAATGGTAATCTTAGCTTTTATTGCTTAGTTAAGATGGTGTCTGCCAAAGTCAGTGTAAAATAATTAATAATTATTCTGCGGCAAGCATATTTAATACTATGTAAATATCTTGTTCCTCATCAAATTTTCACCACTTGTAGCATCCATTCATAATTCTAACCTGAGTAAATTACTACTCTAATGATTACTGTTATGGATTAAATAAAGTCCCCCCAAGATATATGTTGAATTCCTGGCCCTGGTACCTGGGAATGTGATTCCGTTTGGAAATAGAATTTTCTTTTGTTATGTTAATGAGGACATACAAGTGTAGGGTAGATTCTAAACCTAATCACTTCTGAGTTATAAAATGACCAGAATAGACACATAGACACACACACACACACACACACACACGCACACACACACACACACACACACACACACACACAGGAAGACCGATGCCATGTGAGGATTGTCAGTAAACCAAGGAACCAAGGAACACCTAGGGCTACTGACGAGCGAGGAATTTGCATGGCAGAGACCCTGGTTACCCTCAAGGACTGTGAGATTATAATTTTCTGTTCTTTAAAGCCACCTACTTGTGGTATTTGTGTTACAGCAGCACTAAATAATTAAGACAGTAACCAAATGGGGATTTTTCTTTTTAATAATTTTTTTTATTGTGGTGATATATACATATATAAAACACAGCATTTTCCAATTCAATACTAAATGGAGATTTTCTAATCCTATTATTCCTTCTAGGGGGTGCAGTGGTTAAGCCTTCAGCTGCTAACTAAAATGTCAGCAGCTCAAATCCACCAGCCACTCCTTGGAAATTCTATGGGGCAGTTCTACTCTGTCCTATAGGGTTGTTATGAGTTGGAATCAACTCAATGGCGGTGGCTTTGTTTTTTGTTTTTTGGTTTGTTTAATTTTATTCCTTCTAGATTGATTAGGTAGGATAGAGCTTTCCTTTATCCCTCCATTAATTAATTAATATCAGTATGGATTCAGGATTCCTCTTCTATTCACAGGGTTATAATCTGTTATTATCATTTTTTAATTTTGATCCTTGTGATTGTTAGATTGTGTGTTAACTTCACTGGAGCATGATTCTCAGTGGTTTGGCAGTTATGATGTAGTTTGGCAGTCATATGATGTTGTGATCTCTTCCATGATGAGATCTGATATAGCGTGATCACCTCCATCATGGATCTGCTGTGAGTAGCCAATCAGTTGAAAGGCAGTTTCCTTGGGCATGTGGTCTGGATCAAATATAAGCAGACATTCAGGCAAGGCTGTGGGCTTTTGCTCACTCTGGATCCTGCAGCTGGCTCCTGTTCATCTGACCTCTGGTTCTTGGGACTCGAGCTAGCAGTTTACCTGCCATCTTGCCTGCCGATCTTGGGATTTGTCAGTCTTTGGAAGCTTATGAGCAAGAGCCTTGCTGTCTGACCTGCTGATCTTGGGTTCACCAGCCTCTGTGGCTACATGAGTCAGGAGAAACCTCCAGCCTGACCCACAGATTTGGGACATTCTAGCCTCTACAACCATGTGAGCCATTTCCTTGAAATAAATCTCTCTATGCAGATATTTATATGTTTTACTGGTTTTGTTTCTCTAGAGAATCCAGCCTAAGACAATTCTCAAATCATCCCGGACTTGGACTGTGGGAGCTCCTTCAACCTGGTTACTGTGTCTTATAGCCATGTTCACATCATTCTTTGAGCGCTTTTTTACTTTTTGGTGCCATAAAATGTTCCAAACACATCTTACATTTCCACTCTTCAAGTCCTGGAGTCAACCATTTCTCCAAGGAGCCCTAGTTCCTTTTAGTGAATGATGATATCAAAAAAACTAACATCTAAATATGCTCATTTCTATTGAAATGCCATTGTTTCTAAGCCCTCTTAGTACACAGAGCTAGAACACACATACACATATACATACATAACTCTATCTATCTATCTATCTATCTATCTATCTATCTATCTATCTATCTATCTATCTATCTATCTATCTATCTATCTATCTACTTGTCTGTCTACCTATCTAGACCATGATATCGATACATCCTATTCCTATCTAATGGTACATGGTTTACTCTAGACTTCCTAGTTTCTATATTTGTAATTCCTTTATCTGACAATGAGAGACCAGTATTTACTTATTTGCTCAATTCCAGACATGCTGACCCCCACCCCTCACTGGAAACTGTCTTAGGCTGGGTTCTCTAGAAAAGCAAAAGCAAAAGGAATAAAGTGTATAAACATCTATATATAGATTTATCAAGGAAATGGCTCATGCAGTTGTAGAGGCTGAGACGTCCCAAGTTTATAGGTCAGGACAGAGGCTTCTTTTGATTCATGTAGGTGAACCCAAGATCAGCAGGTCAGACAGCAGGGCTCTTGGTAACAGGCTGTGAAGACTGATGAATCTCCAAGATTGGCAAGCAAGGCTGCAGGTAAGCTGCTAGCTCAAGTTCTGAAAACTGGAGGTCAGAAGAAAAGGAGCCAGCTGCAGGATCCAGAGTAAGCAAAAGCTCACAAGCCTTGCCAGAATGTCCACTTATATTCGATGCAGGCCACACACCCAAGGAAACTCCCTTCCAACTGACTGGCTACTCGCAGCAGATCCCATTATGGAGGTGATCATATTATATCAAATCTCATCATGGAGGTAATAATGTCATATGACTGCCAAACTACATCATAACTATCAAACCACTTAAAGTCATGGCCCAGCCAAGTTGACACATAGCCTAAACCATCACAATGACCAAAAAGCTCAGCCTCTGTGAACAGAAAGAGGAAGGGAAAAGGTTTGTTTTTGTTTTTGCTTTCCCAATGTGTCAGAAACTTAGGCAATATATGTTGGCAAACAATTATGTATATTCAACTATTTTGACCAAGCAGTTCACAGACCATTTATTCTTAAGTGACAAGAAAGACAAGCAAGTTTATGCAAAGCTCCATATATTATCATTAACTAAAGATTTAGCAAACTAGACTTTCAGTAGCACCTCTGAAAGCAGTGGAAACGTGAAATTTTGAGCTAGAATGAGCTGGGTTTAGCTTCTGTCTCTACGTACTAGTGGAGGAACCTTGGGTAAATTTCTTCACTTTTCTGAAATGCAGTTTCCTCTTCTGTAAAATAGAAATAATGAAAGACATTCTTGTTTCTAGGATTAGAGACAATGTATGCGCAGTGGATTGCCCTAATAGAGGCTAGACTTTGAGATTTTTAAAGCAGAAAACAAAAGAAAAACCTGTTTCTTAAAAGGTACAAGCAGTTCCTGCCTTCTAAGAAGTGAAAACTTGGATGTAAATTTAGGGCAGATTGTCCTCTGTTCTGGGAAAGCCGCCACTTTGTATTTTAAAATATGCAAATGTAAACAAAGTATCCATCCATCATTCTTGGAAAAAAAATGTATATAGTAAACTAACTCAATATAGTTGTTTTGTATCAAGTTAAGCATTCGACAATGTAAACTGAGTGTATCTTTTAGTGGCCTTGAAGGGGAACCTGTTCTTTGACTAGCTAACTTCGGTCGCACCGTCAGGAAAGACTAATGACTAGAGAAGACATCCTGTTCGGTAAAGAAAAGGGTCAGTGAAAACAAGGGAACACAACAGCTACAACAATGGACTCAAACATGCCAGTGATGTGAAGATGGCACAGGACCGGGCAACATTCTGGGCAGTTAGCAACAGCAAAAAACCAAACCCGTTGCCACTGAGTCAATGCTGACTCAGAACGACACTATAGGACAGAGTGGAACTGGCAGATAGGGCTTCCAAGGAGTGCCTGGTGGACTCGAACTGCCGATCTTTTGGTTAGCAGCCTGAACTCTTAACTCCCGTGCCACCAGGGCTCCTAACAACAACAATAATGCTTGTAAATTATTGCTTATTCTTGGAGCTCTGAGCTTATTTTTCCAGTTGCCGAAAACTGTAGCAGGGATCTGCAGGCATGAACTTCACCTCGTGCTGGAGGAGAGACTGTACAAAGCAATTCCTCTGGGCAATTGCTGCCCTTCATGCGAGCAGAGTGTATAATCCAGAATATATTGATGCTGGATGTTTTAGCCGGGGTCATCTGAGAAGCGGATGTCAAGATGGTATTAAATGTGCAAGGTACTTATGAGGGAAACCGCCTGTGAGAGAAAATGGGGAGGGAGCCAAGAGAAGCAGGGAGAGTCATTTTCCATGCTGTGGCTATAAAAGTTTAGGAAGTCAGACTACAGAGAGAGGAGGATGAAGCAGATTCCCACAAGACCAAGAGGTTTGGCAGATATCGAGATGAAAGTGTATTTGTCAGAGTGCTCTGGAAAAACAGTACCAATAGGATGTATTGTCGTTGTTGTCAGTTGTCATTGAGTCATTTCTGACTCATGGTGATCCCATGTGTGCAGAGTAGAACTATTCCATAGGGTTTTCAAGGCTGTGACTTTTTGGTAGTAAATAGCCAGGCTTGCCTTCTGAGGAGTGGATGGGTAGGTTCTGACCACCAATCTTTTGGCTAGTAGTTGAGCACTTAATCCTTTGCACCATCCAGAGACTCCATATATAGGAGATATACACATATACACACACATAAATCCAAAATCGGTAGGCCAGGTGACAGGTTGGAAACTCAGGCAGATTATTTATGTTACAGTCTTGAGGCAGAATTCCTTCTTCTCTAGGACACCTCAGTTTTTTATCTTAAGACCTTCAACTGAGTGAATGAGGCCCACCCACATTGTCCACTGAATGTAACTGAATGTAAATATTAACCACATCTACAAAATACCTTCACAGCAACATCTAGACTAGTGTTTGGCCAAACAACTGGGCACCATAGCCTAGCCAAGCCGACACTTGGCTAAAATTAACCATCACAGTAGATACCTTAGCACATGACAACTTCCTAATTCCTTGTGTTCTGTCTGTTATGAGGCTGGAATGCACCTCTCATTCTTAGATTCTATGAGATATTCTTCTATCAATGCAATATATTGCTTTTTTACAGTTAGTTTGATTCCTGACTAAGACAGCCACATTTGTGAAAGAGTAGCAAAGGAGAGAGCAGCACTCCCATTTCTGACATGTGGAGAGAATCAGGGAAGAACAGAGGTGTCCGCTGAAGTGACTATCTCATAAGGGTCCTTGAGAGGGAGACAGCAAGGTGAGGAGACCCAAGCAGCAGAATGTTACAGTCCATTCCTAATCCCTCAATAGTCCCCTCTCCCTGATTATACTTTGAAGAGGTGATTTTTGACAATCAGAGGAATGAGTGTTGATTATTTGTTTTAATATTAATTGAAATATGCAGAATTTGTAGCCTGAGGTTGATGATACCCAGGCATTTGAGTTCCCAGTACAGTGCAGTGAATTATGTAATATGGCCTTTCTAGCCCTACAGCTGCTAACCAAAAGGTCAGCTGTTCGAATCCACCAGCCACTCCTTTGAAATCCTATGAGGCAGTTCTACCCTATCCTACAGAGTTGCTATGAGTCAGAATCAACTCGAGGGCAACAGGGTTTGGGTTTTTTTTTTTTTTTTTTTTTTTTTGAGCCATAGCCTTGATAACTCCCACCAAATGACCAGGCGGGACTATGCAAATGAGGTGCTTGCGGGTCACCAAGGGGATTGGATAGCTTGGTAATAGTGTGAATAAGATGAATGCCACCCTTGTGGGAATGTGGCCATGCAAATAAAGTTTATGAAACTCTAACAAGGGGATTGGTCACTTTTGCCATGCTGCTAGGCTTAAAGTGAGCCATCCTAGAGGCAGAAAGCGGGGATCTCACTACGACCAAGAAAGAAGAGACGGGAGTGGAGTGTGTCCTTTGGACCCAGGATCCCTGCACTGAGAACCTCTTAAGCCCAGGAGACAGAAAGAGACTATAACACCAGAGACGGCGAGAGATGGCGAGAAGAAGCGGCAGAGAAATGGCAACAGCAGAGGCAGCAGAACCAGGAGACCAGCAGCAGATGGTGCAGTGGGCTTCCTGGTCCACAGAGCAAGGCAGTTACAGTGGGTGTGCCAACCCGTGGAATGAGAGAGCTCAGCTCTTCGAAGGAGGCTTACTGGCAGATTGGGGTGCCTCTAGGTATTTATCAGCAGAGCTAAAAGAGCCTTGTGACACTTGCCCAAGCAGAGCAAAGGCTGGGCAGAGGGGCTGAGGTCCAACGAGAGGCCTGCCTGTGGCACAGCTGAGAAGAAGCTGTCCTGATGGAAGAACTGTATCCTGAGCATTCCTGAGCCTGAATTGTAACCTGTTACTTCCCTAATTAACCCCATAACTGTAAGTCTGATCTGTGAGTTGTGTGTGGCCATTGCAATGAACTATCGAATCCAGCAGAGTAGAGAGTGCCTTGGAAGGGATGGTTGGTATCAGAATTGTTAAAAAGGTTGAAGAGTGGAGATATGTCTCACCTCCACTGCATAGGAATCCACCTTGGGCTGTTGATCTCAATTCTCCCTCCTCCCCCCTGTGAAGTTAGAGGAGGTCCGACGCCTCGGCATGCCATTCTTACACTCAGGTAAAATGATTGCTTCGCAACACACCTATAGCGAAAGCTAATTATTTCTCATCCACTTTCCAAGATTCTCTGTCATTCTATAAAATAACATGCTGCACAGCCACTTCGTCTCTGAACGCACTCTAATTTCTGGAATAATCACTCTTGAGCACATAAAAAATAATGTAAAAGTGCCCCTTGCTTAGGAAAATAAAGTGCATTTTAAGAGTTTTGGTGTTAAGTGGCTTACATTCTTTCACTGACTTTCATTAAAAATTACCAGACTAGAGGTTCTAAAGTACTCTGATTACAAGTGTCTTTAGAAAAGGTAAAAAAAAAAAAAACCAGAAAAGGTAATAAAATAAAAATAACCTTCTTTAAGAAATAAAGCAAAACAAAACAAAAACAAAGCTGTATTAATCACACACCAGAGGGAAAACAAGAACTTTCTGGGGAAATATACTAATGTAATTATCCACAGTATCCCAAGCTACAATACTGTACTGTTCTCAAAATAAGTCCCAAAATAAAGACTAAATGTATACATGATGCTGGAGGGGGTATGCTGGGGGTAGGTGGGAAAAGGAAGTAATATCCCTCTTCTTTGGGTGATTTTAATACCTTTATTTTCTTCCTAAGAAGTCCTCGTGGCACAGTGGTTAAAGCGCTCTTTGGACGGTTTAAACCCACCAGCAGCTCCGCAGCAGAAAGATGTGGCAGTCTGCTTCCTTAAAGGTTTACAGCCTTGGAAACCCTATGGGGCACTTCTACTCTCTCCTATAGGGTCTCTATGAGTGGCAATCACCTCAATGGCAGTGGATTTTGGTTTTAGGTTCTCCCTAAACTGGTACAAACCATTTAGTATACTTTCTTTCCTTTCCTCAGGCTGGGAACACAGAGAAAACTGGTGGATAGAAATGCACATTGACCAGAGCTCTTTCAGCTACAGATGGGAGAATCCTATCTTAACCTAGCTAAACCAAAAAAAACCAAACCCAGTGCCGTCGAGTCGATTCCGACTCATAGCAACCCTATAGGACAGAGTAGAACTGCCCCATACAGTTTCCAAGGAGTGCCTGGCGGATTTGAACTGCTGACCCCTTGGTTAGCAGCCATAGCTCTTAACCACTATGCCACCAGGGTTTCCAACCTAGCTAAAGCCAAAGGGAACTTATTTGGGTAAAAGCTCAGCAGCTAACCAAAAAGGTTAGTAGTTTGAATCCACCAGCTGCTCCTTGGAAGCCCTATGGTGCAGTTCTACTCTGCCCTATATAGGGTCACTATGAGTTGGAATTGACTTGATGGCAATGGGTTTGGTTTTTGATTTATATCTGGGTGGTTTAGGGCAGGCTCTGGCTTTAAACGTGATTGGATTTAGGGGCTTAAACAATGGGTCAAGTCTTTTTCTCTTTCCCTATCTCTGTGCTCTGTTTCAGTGGATTGGCATCATTTTTTCCCGTTCCAGGGCTGCCTCTGAGGAAAATGACTGCTTCATCTCCATTTTCACATCTTCAACTTTAGCAACTCCAATAGAGAATTAATCTCTCTCAATGCCTGTCTATCAATCTCAGGGAAGGATTTTGATTAGTTCTGCTAGGGTTATATGTATGCTCTTGAATGGTTGACTGTTACCAAGGGGGCTGGGTACTATATTCGGCCAGTCCTGGGTTATATTCATTCCACTTTGGTAATGGTGGAGGGAGGTGGTTAGAGGTAACTGTAATGAAGATTCCCACCAGGTCATACAGAGTAGGAGAGAAATTCTTCAAAGCAAATGGGTATGTGTCTTAATAGAACAAGAATAAAAGAAACACATCAATTTCTTTAAACTCCTAGCTGATTTGGGAAGTGCTAAGACTTACGGCTTCTGGGAAAGTTTTTTTCCTTAGTGATATATGAAGAGAAATACTTTAAGAACTCTTTGCTACTGCTCCTACCCCATTCCTGTTTCTTGGTTTTGGATGTAGTGTTGATTCCTAGAACTTTAGCTGTTTTCTTTATTTTTTTAACCATAAGGCAACAAGCATGAGGATGAAAAGTTCAAATATCAAGGATGGCAGAGTGAAGATTGAAAGAGCTGGAAACCTTGAAAACTGATCAGCTAAATTAAAGTCAGATGCTGTCATTTTCAATCTTTTTGTTATGTGAGAAAAAGAAATCCTTATTATTATTATTTTTGTTGTTAGGTGCTGTCAAGAACTCATGTACAGCAGATCGAAACATGGCCTGGTCCTGTGCCATTCTCACAATCATTGCTATGTTTCAGCCCATTGTTGCAGCCACTGTGTCAATCCATCTTGTTGAGGGTCTTCCTCATTTTCATTGACCCTCTACTTTACCAAGCATGACGTTCTTCTCCAGGGATTGATCCCTTCTGATAATATGTCCAAAGTATGTGAGACACTTCTACGGAGCATTCTGGCCGGACTTTTTCCAAGACAAATTTGTTCATTCTTTTGGCAGTGCCTGGTATATTCAATACTCTTCCCTAACACCACAATTCAAATGCATTAATCCTTCTTCACTCTTCCTTATTTATTGTCCAGCTTTCACATGCATATGAAATGAATGAAAATACCGTGGCTTGGGTCAGGCACACTTTAGTCCTCAGGGTGACATCTTTGCCTTTTAACACTTTAAAGAGGTCTTTTGAAGCAGATTTGCCCAATGCAAATCTTCACTGCTGCTTCCGTGGGCTTTGATTGTGGATCCAAGTAAAATGAAATCCTTGACAACTTCAATTTTTTTTACTCCTTTTATCATGACGTTGCTTATTGGTCCAGTTGTGAGGATTCTTATTTTCTTTATGTTGATGTGCAATCCATATTGAAGGCTGTGGTCTTTGATCTTCATCATTAAGTGCTTCAATTCCTCTTTGCTTTCAGCAAGTTTGAGTTGTCTGCGTATTGCAGGCTGTTAATGAGTCTTCCTCCAATCCTGATGCCACATTGTTCTTCATATATCCCAGCTTTTTGGATTACTTTCTCAGCATACAGTTTGAATAAGTATGGTGAAAAAATACAGCCCTGACACACACCTTTCCTGACTTTAAACCATCTGGTATCCCCTTGTTCTTTTCGAATGACTGCCTCTTGGTCTGTGTATGTATGGGTTCCTCATGAGCAAAATTAAGTGTTCTAAAATTCCTATTCTTCTCAATGTTATCCAAAATTTGCTTTGATCCACCCAGTTGAATGCCTTTGCAAAGTCAAGAAAACACAGGTAAACATCTTTCTTGTATTTTCTGCTTTCAGCCAAGATCCATCCAACATTAGCAATGATATCCCTAGTTCCACGTCCTCTTCTGAATCTGGCTTGAATTTCTGGCAGTTCCCTGTCAATGTACTGCTGCAAGTGTTTCTGAATTATCTTCAGCAAAATTTTGCTTGCATGTGATAATATGTGTTGGTCTTGTACCCTGAAACTTTGCTGAATACATTTGTTAGCGTTAGTAGCTTTCTTGTGTATCCTTTGAGAATTTCTATATTTATTATTATCTCATCAACCCTGGCGGTGCAGTGGTTAAAGCATTCGGCCACCAACCAAAATTTCAGTGACTCAAAACCACCAGCCACACAACAGGAGAAAGATGTGGCGATCTGTTACAGCCTTGGAAATCCCGTGGGGCACTTCTACTCTGTCCTACAGGGTCACTATGAGTTGGAGTTGACTAGATGGCAGTGGGTTTTCATCTAAGAAAAGGGTAGTGTTATTTCTTCCTTCTTGATTTGGATATCTTTTATGCATTTTTTTCTTCTCTAATTGTTCTGGCTAAGACTTCCAGTACAATATTGAGCAGCAGTAGTGACAGTGGGCATCCTTGTCTTGTTCCTGATTGAGGGGAAGGCTCTCAGTCTTCATATGTGAGTATGATGTTAGCTGTGGGTAGGTTTTTCATAAATGCCCTTAATCAGTTTGAGAAACTTCCTTTCTGTTTCCACTGTTGAGTGTTTTTATCATTAAAAGGTGCTGGATTTTGTCAAATGTCTTTTCTTCATTGATTGAGATGATTATGTGGTTCTTTTTCTTTGTTCTTTTAATGTGGTATATTACATCGATTGATTTTCTAATGTTGAACCACCTTTGCATTCCTGGGATAAATCCTGCTTGATCATGGTTAAACTCCTTTTAATATGGTGTTGGGCTTGGTTTACTAGTATTTTGCTCAGGATTTTTGCATCTATATTCATGAGGTATATTGGTCTATGGTTTTCTTTTCTTGTGCTGTCTTTGACTGGCTTTGGTATGAGAGTAATTAAAAAAAATTCTTGAACTTTGTTCTAGAATGCAGCTAAGTTACTTTGAAAGAATTTGATCCTTTCAGATCTTTTTTTTTTTTAACTGTGTCAACAACTTAAGGTTGTGCAATCTTTCGTCTAGGGTTAATTTTGACTCTCTACTGATGCAATACCATTTTGACTATGGTACTTGATGCCCCATGCGTTATGAAGTTTTTCTACTCTAGCTGTTGGGAATGTGAACTAGTCTCAGTTCCATCTGAGCTCCAGAAATTCCTCTGCTTGCTCCTTTCAAATGGTTCTTTCTCCAACTTTGGGTATTTTCCTCATATGCTTGTGTGCTGAACAGTACTCAGTGAAGGCTCGAGAGCAATCCTTTGCAGATAGCCAGAGATCTCTTTCTGTGAAAACTTCTCTTTTTTGGTGCTCTTTGTTGTGGATTCCAGTCTCCTTGGCCTCTCTGCACTGCCAGCAACACCTCTACAGCTTAGGGAGGTTGCTCAGCTCTTTACATTTCTTTTCCCTCTGCTGATAGTAAGTACGGCAATTGTAAAGCTCACTTGTTTTTCTTCTCTTAGGGGTCTCTGTCATGCTCTGAGTGTTGTTCAATGTTTTAAAATGATTGTTTCATACATTTTAGCTTTTTTTTTTAGTTGTTTTAGGCAACAGGGTAAATCTGTCCCCTGTTACTCTATCTTGGTTGAAAGCAGAAGTCAAATTCCTATTTTCTTTTTATGCCTGTCTTAGGTTTTCTGTTATTTGCAGCTAAAAACATTCATAATAATAAGGGCGATACCACCCATATCATTATGAATGTTTTCTAAGCATAATTTTGCTATTTATCAAGACAAAAAATAAAATAATTTTAAATGGTGACATACTAAAGTCATTATCATTAAAAAAGAGATGACTATAATCATCACTACATTTGACATATTGAGAGTTGTAGCTAATACAATAAAATAAGAAAAAAAAATATGTGGGAAAAATGTTGGAAATAAAGTAGCAAAGTAAGTTTTATTTTTCAGATGATGTGATTGCACAAGAAGAAAACCCAGGGGAGAAGGTGGAGCCAACATGGTGCCCTAGACAAACACATCATGCCGTCCCTCAGCAGCAAAGGCACAGAAAACTAAGTAAAACAGATACAAATGTCAATCCCAGAATGCTGAGCATCAAATGAAGGGATAAAGAACTAGATCAAACACTGAATGGAAGAAGAAGCTGAAGGAAAACAGGGAACAAGGAGAGAAACACAGCCAGCAATGACCCTGGACAGGAGCATGGAAAGGCAACTTAATGGAGCTCTAAACAGAAGACAGAGTACATGGTAACCAGAGAAATGCTTTTCTACACCTCACAATCCTGCTCTATATGCCACCTCTACCCCTTCCCAACAGGCGTGCCACACTGCCATGGGTAGGAAGCCACCAACCTGCCACCAGATCCTGCCACATCATTTTTTTTCTTTTCCCTTTTTATCTTCTTCCTCTCTCTCATTTAGTCCTGTACACCACCTCTACCCCTTCCCAGTAGGCCATGCCATGCTGCTCAGCTAGAGGGCTATAGGCTTACCGCCACCTCAGTCTGCCTCGGCCCCACCTGCTGGTTCCAGCTGCACCATTTTTTCTTTTACTTGTCTTCCTTTTCTTTCTCCCTCCCACCTAGCCCTATAGGCCACCCCTACTCTTTCCCAATGAGCCGTGCCATGGCTGGAGAACTACCTGCCTGCCCCCAGCCCAGGTCCACCCTGCCCCCACCTGTTGGCTCCTGCAGTGCCATTTTTTCCCTTTCTTCCTTTTCTTTCTCTCTTCCACCTAGTCCCATATACCAACCTACCCCATCCCAGTAGGCCATGCCACGCCTCTTGGCTAGAGAGCTATTGACCCACCATCACCCTGGGTCCACCTTGCTCCCACCTGCCAGTTTCCACTCCACTGTTTTTTTCCTCTTTCTTCCTTTTCTTTCTCTTTACCATCTACTTCTGTACACCACCTCCACCCCCTTACTGCTGGGCCATGCTGCACTGCTGCAGCTAGAGAGCTATCTGCCTGCTGCTATCTGTCTACCTCCTAGCCCTGTAAGCCACCTCCCCCACTTCCTGCTGACCCCCAGGTCTGCCCCACCCCCCCCACCAGCTACCCTTTTTTTCTCTTTGTCTTTTCTTTCTTACCCCTACCTAGCTTTGTACACCACCCCCTCTTCCCAACAGCCCTCACTGTGCTGCCATGGCTAGAACATCCCCACCTCAGGCTTACTGCCGCACGAGGCCTGCACTGCTCCTCCACTCCTGCCACTTGATTAGCTGCTGAACAGTAGGAAGTGAGCCTGTACCACTCATGATTCAACAATTCTGCCTTTCTAGCAAGGGGCTATGAACACTCCCACACCACTGAACCAACATCAGGAAGCAGACAATGCCTGTCCAGTCTGCCCTTAGCTACCTTGCCAAACCAGTGTACAGCAAAGCAGGCTAGCCCTTCCTGCTGCTGCTTTGCCTATCTGGACAAGGTGGTGAGAGCTATTGTGCTCACAGATGAGCAAGCAGCAAACAATGCCTGTCTTGCCTGTCCTGCCATATCAAAATAAAACAAAGACGCCAGACAAGACAAATAAACATACAATCAATAAATAAAGAAAACAATACCTTAATGTCTTTCAGAGACAGCAGACAATATCAAAACATTAAAAAATCAGGGCAAGATGGCACCAGCAAGTGACCAAAATAAAGAATCAGATGACCTTTGGTAGAAGAAAAAGCAGTGGAACTACCTGATGTGTTATTAAAAGACTAATATTTAGGCCTCTTTAAGAGATTAGAAAAGAGATCAAGGAAAACGTAGACAAAACTAAGGATAAAATAGACAAAATCATGGAAAACACAGACAAAACCACAAAAACATAGCCAAATTCAAGGAAAATACAGTCAAAGTAATAGAAGAACTCAGGAAAATAATACAAGAACAAAACTTCAAAATAAATAATTAGAAATCATGCCGAAACAGCACCTAGAAATCTAAATGAGAAACAACAAAATTTCAGAAACGGACAACTCAATAGAAGGTCTTAGGAGCAAATTTGAAACAATGGAAGACAGAATCAGCAAGATTGAAGACAAATCAATGGATGCCACTTTGAGGAAAATCAGAGAAAGTAATGAAGAAAACCTAAGAATTATGTGAGACACAATCAAGAGTAAAAATTTACACATGATCAGAGTTGCATAACAATGATGGAAAATGGAAAACACAGAGCAGATTGTTAAATATTTGCTGGAAGAAATCTTCCCAAATATCATGAAAGACAAAAATCTGGCCATCCAAGAAGCTCAACAAACCTCATACAGGATAGACCCTAAAAGAAAGTCACATAATCACGCTTGCTAAGACCAAAAACAAAGAAAGATTCCTGAGAGCAGCTCAGGAAAAACAAAAAGTCATTTACAAAAGGGAAACAATAAGACTAAGCTCTGGTTACTTGGGAGAAACCATGCAGGCGAGAAGGGAATGGGATTACATGTTTAAATCCTTGAAAGAAAAAAATCGCCAACCAAGAATAATATATTCTACAAAACTCTGTCTCAAATACAATGGTGAAATTAGGACATTTTCAGATAAATAGAAATTTAAGAGAATTTGTAAAAACCGAACCAAATTACAAGAAATATTAAAAGGAATCCTTCAGTTACAGGACCAACAACATCAGACAACAATTGGAGTCTCGGACACAGGACAGCATCAGCCAGATACCAGCCTAGGTAAAGAATTTTCAATAATAATAATAAAAAACCTGAAAGGCTTAAAAAAGGAAATACAGGCATCAATCTGTAAATGATGACAATGTCAAAACAATAAAAGTGGGAATAAACAGTGTAGGTATAGAACTTTCAAATGGAGAGGAGGACAAGATGATATCAAGTAATAAAAACTGGTTCAAACTTAGGAAGATAAGTGTAAATTTCAAGGTAACTGCAAAGAAAGTTAACAAACCTACTAATCAGAATAAAAAAAGAAGAAAAACCTAAAGACTTTATAATAACAAAAGAAAAGAAGATCCATCAAAAGAAGGAACTCAGCACAGGAAAGTAACAAAAACAAGGGAAACATTGGCATAAACACACACACACACACACACACACACACAAAACAACAACAATATGACAGCACTAACTCATACCTTCAATGATCACACTGAATGTAAATGATTTAAATGCTCTCGTAAAGAGACAGAGAGTGGTAGAATGGATAAAAGGAACATGACCCATCAATGTGCTGTCCACAAGAGACACACCTTAGACACAAAGACACAAATATATTAAAAATCAAAGGATGGAAAAATATATCAAGCAAAGAGTAACCAAAAAAGGGCAGGAGTGTCAGTACTAATCTCAAAGATAAAATAGACTTTAAGGCACAATCCACCATAAAAGACAAGGAAGGACACTGTATAATGATTAAAGGGACAATCCACCAAGAACACATAACTTTAATAAATATCTATGTACTCAGTGACAGGGCTTGAAAATACATTAAAAAAAAAAAAAAACTCTAACAGCATTGAAAAGAGAAATAGACAGTTCCACAATAATAATAGGAGACTTCAACACACTACTCTTGCTAAAGGACAGAACATCTAGAAAGAAACTCAACAAAGATACAGAAGATCTGAAGGCCAAAATCAACCAACTTGATCTCATAGACATATATAAAACACTCCACCCAAGAGCAGCAAAGTGTACATTCTTTTCCAACGTACATGGAACATTCTCCAGAATAGGCCACATTTTAGGCCACAAAACAACCCTCAATAAAATCCCAAACTTCAAAATAACACAAAGCATTCTCTCTGATCAAATGTCATAAAAGTAGAAATCAATAACAGGAAGAGCAAGGGAAAAAAATACGTGGAAACTGAATAGCACCTTGCTTAAAAACAACTGGGTAACAGATGAAATCAAGGAGGGAATAAAAAAAATTCCTAGAATTAAATGAAAATGGAAACACATTATACCACAACCTTTGGGACACAGCAAAGGCCAATTTATAGCAAAGGTCAATTTATAGCAATGAATGCACACATTAAAAAAGAAGAATGGGCCAAAATTCAAATGTTAGCCCTACAACTCGAACAAATAGAAAAAGAACAGCAAAGGAACACATAGCCACAAGAAAAAGGAATATCTTCTAATAAATAATAAAGATTAGAGCAGAAATAGATGAAATAGAGAATAGAAAAAGAATAGAAAGAATCAACGAGACCAAAAATTGGTTCTTCAAAAAGATCAACAAAATTTGACAAAACACTGGCCAAACTGACAAAAAAGAAAAACTGGAGAGGAAACAAATAACACATGTAAGAAATGAGATGAGAGACATTACAAAAGACTCAACTGAGATAAAAAGGAGCTTAACAGAGTACTATGAAAAACTGTACTCAAAAAAAACTTGAGAACCTAAAGGGCAAATTTCTAGAAATATACTATTTACCTAAACTAACACAAAGGAAGCTGAAAATCTGAATAGACCCATAACAAGACAAGAGATTGAAGAGGTAATTTTAAAAAACTCCCAACGACAACAACAACAAAAGTCCTGGCCCAGACAGCTTTGCTGGAGAATTCTACCAGACGTTCAGAGAAAAGATCACACCAGTACTACTCAAACTATTTCAGAGTACAGAAAAGGAAGGAATACTCCTGAATTCATTCCATGAAGCCAGCATAATCCTGATAACAAACCCAGGCAAAGATCCCACAAAAAAAAAAAAAAAAAGGAAAATTACAGATTAATCTCTCTCATGAACACAAATGCAAAGATTCTCAACAAAATTCTAGCCAATAGAATCCAGCATCACCTCAAAAAAGAATACATCATGAGCAAGTGGGATTCACACCAGGTATGCAAGGATAGTTCAACATTAGAAAATGAGTCAATGCAACCCACCACATAAACAGAACAAAAGAATCACATGATATCTCAATCAATGCAGAAAGAGCATTTGATAAAATTCAACACTCATTCCTGACAAAAACTCTCAATAAAATAGGAATAGAAGGGAAATTCCTCAACATGATAGATGACTCTTATACAAAACAAACAGCCAACATCATTCTCAACTGAGAGAGCTGAAAGCATTTCCTCTGAGAACAGGAAAAAGATAAGGATGCCCATTATGACCCCTCCTATTTAACACTGTGCTGGAAGCCCTAGCTAGAGCAATAAGGCAAGAAAAAGAAATAAAAGGTATCCATATTGGAAAGGAAGAGGTAAAGTTATCCTTTTCACAGATGATATGATCCTATACATAGAGACCTCCAAAGAGTCCACGAGAAAACTATTGAAACTAATAGATTTGGCAGAGTAGCAGGATGCTAGATCAACATACAAAAATCAGTAGGATTCCTATACACCAACAAAGAGATATTCAATAAGGAAATCAGGAAGAAAATACCATTTTTAATAGCCCCTCTAAAGTTAAAATACTTAGGAATAAATCTAACCAGGGATGTAAAAGACCTGTACAAAGGAAATTACAAAACAGTATTGCGAGAAACTAAAAGAGATCTACATAAATGGAAAAGCAAACCACACTCATGGACAGGAAGACTCAACACTGTGAAAATGCCAACCCTATTCTAAGGGATCTATAGATAGAATGTGATTCTGATTCAAATACCAACATCATTCTTTAACGAGATGGAAAAACTAATCGCCAAATTTATATGGAAAGGAAAGAGTCCCCGGATAAGCAAGCATTATCGAAGAAGTAGGAGGCTTCACACTGCCTAGTCTCGGAATCTATTACACAGCCGTAGTAGTCAAAACAGCCTGGTACTGGTACAATGACGGACAAAGAATCGAGAACCCAAACGTAAATCCATCCACCTGTGGTCAGCTGATCTTTGACTAAGGACCAAAGCCTTACATGGGGAAAAGTCAGTTTTTCTAAAAAATGGTACTGGCAAAACTGAATGCCTATCTGTAAAAAATGAAATAGGACCCATACCTCACACCATACAGAAAAACTAACTCAAAATGGATCAAAGGCCTAAATATAAAACCTAACGATAAAGATCATGGGAGAAAAAATAGGGACAATGCAATGGGCCCTAATACATGGCATAAAGGTAATACAAACCATAACTAATAATGCATACACATTGGAAGAGAAACTAGATAACTGGGAGCTCCTAAGAATTAAACACTTATGCTCATCAAAAGACTTCACCAAAGAGAAGATGGAGTCAACATGGAGCTATAGACAGAAGCACCACACCGTCTCTCCACAGCAAAGACCGGAAAAACTAAGTAAAACAGAGACAAACGTCAATCCTAGAACCGTTAAGTATCAAATGAAGAGATAACGAACTAAACCAGGCACCAAATGGAATAAGAAACTGACAGCAAACAGAGAGTGAGGAGAGATACGAATGGAGGTCTCCTATCAGCTAATGCAGAACGGATTCACCGTCTTGGAACTTGGCAGAAACCACGCAGGCAAGAAAGCAATGGGATGACATATATAAAGCCTTGAAAGAAAAAATGTCAACCAAAAATAATATATCCTGCAAAACTCTCATTTGAATACGACGGTGAAATTAGGACATTTCCAGATAAACAGAAATCAAGGGAATATGTAAAAACCAAACCAAACTTACAAAAATTATTAAAGGGAGCCCTTTGGTTTGAGAACAAACAACATCAGACCACAGCCTGAATATAGAATGCAATGCAGTACCTGCCAGATATCAAGTTGGAAATCAATTCTGTCCATTTTGGACTGTCCAAAACCAAAATGATTACAACAGGGAATCAGGGAGGTTAACCTGTAAACGACAACAATGTCAGAACAATAAAAGAGGGAATAATGGTGTACATATAGAACTTTCTAATGGAGAAGAAGGCAAGGTAATACCAAGTCATAATAGACTGGTTCAAACCTAGGAAGATAAGGGTACATTTCAAGGTAACCACAAAGAAAGTTAACAAACCTACTCAACAAAATGAAGAAGAAAAACATAAAGTCTCAGCAAAAACAAAATAAATGAAAAAAAAAATCCACGAACAAAAGGAATTCAGCATAGGAGAGTAAGAGGAACAAAGAAAACATCAGCACCACAAAAAAGAAGCACTACAAAATGACAGCAATAAACTCACACCTATCAATAATTACACGGAATGCAAATAGCCTAAATGCACCCATAAAGAGACAGAGAGTGATGAAACGGATTAAAAAACCAGGATCCATCAATATGCTGTTTATAAAAGACACACCTTAATAATAAACACACCTTAGAAACATATAAATTGGTTAAAAATCAAAAGATAAAAAAAATATATCAAGCAAACAGTTATCAAAAAAGAGCAGGACACTGTGATTTGCCTTGGAGGGGCCTTATATAACCCATGGATGGCCAATAGCAGTTTTTCCATGACTTCTGATATATAGATATTGGGAGAAATAGGATCTCTCTGTCTAGGATCGTGTAAGCCCAAAACTCCCAGGAGCCATCTTGTTGCCACATAAACAGCCTGCTTGAGAAGAAATGGAGTACAGGTGAAAGATGAACGAAGTCCCAGTGGCACTGGATACACCTATTCCTGAAGCCACCCACTCTTTGGATGTCCCTGGAACCTAAGCCAATAAATTCCCTTTTGTGTTAAAAAAAAAAAAAAAAAAAAAAGGCAGGAGTGGCAATACTAAGGGCAGATAGAATAGACTTTAAAACAAAATCCACCGTAAAAGACAAAGAAGGGCACTATATAATGATTGAAGGGACAATCCATCATGAAGATATAACCATAATAAGCATCTATCCACCCAATGACAGGGCTCCAAAATACACAAAATAAATTCTAACAGTGCTGCACTGAAAAGAGAAATTGACAGTTTCACAGTAATAGTAGTAGACTACAACACATCACTCTCAGTAAAGGACAGAACATCTAGAAAGAAACTCAACAGAGATACAGAAGAGCTAAAGGACACAATCAGGCAACTTGACCTCATAGATATATATAGAATACTCCACCCAACAGCGGCAAAGTACACATTCTTTTCCAACGCACGTGGAATGTTCTCCAGAATAGACCACCTTTTAGGCCACAGAGCAACTCTCAACAATATCCAAAACACTGAGATAATACAAAGTATCTTCTCTGACCACAACCCCATGAAAGCAGAAATTAACAACAAGAGGAGCAAGGTAAGAAAATCAATTACATGGAAATTGAATAACATCCTGCTTAAAAAAAAAAAAAAAAAAACAACACTGGGTAATAGAAAAAATCAGAGATGGAATAAAAAAGAAATTCCTGGAATCAAATGAGAATGAAAAACGCATCATACCAAAACCTTTGGGACATGGTAAAGGCAGAGCTCAGAGGTCATTTTATAGCAATAGATACACACATCAAAAAAGAAGAAAGGGACAAAATCAAAACATTAGCTATACAGCTTGAACAAATAGAAGGAGAACAGCAAATAAAGCCCACAGCCACCAGAAGAAAGAAAATAATAACAATCAGTGCAGAAATAAATGAAATAGAGAACAGAAAGACAAAAGAAAGAATCAACAAAACCAAAAGTTGCTTCTTTGAAAGGATCAACAAAATCAACAAACCACTGGCCAAACTGACAAAAGAAAAACAGGACAGGATGCAAATAATCCAAATAAGAAATGAAATGGGGAATATTACAACAGACCCAAAAAAGAAAAAAAAAAAAAAGGATCATAGCAGAGTATTATGAAAAACTATACTTCATCAAATTTGAAAACCTAGAGGAAATGGACAAGTTTCTAGAAATACACTACCTATCCAAACTAACACAAAATAATGTTGAAAATCTGAATAGACCCATAACAAGAGAAGAAACTGAAACGGCAATTAAAAAAAGAATTTTTTTTTTCAGCAAAGAAAAGCCCTGTCCCAGATGGCTTCACTGGAGAACTCTACCAAACATTCAGAGAAGAGCTTACACCAAACTCTTTCAGAATTTAAACTATTTCAGAACACAGAAAAGGAAGCAATACTTCCGAATTCATTCTATAAGCCAGCATGACCCTGATACCAAAACCAGGCAAAGGCACCACAAAAAAGGGAAATTACAGACCAATATCTCTCATGAATACAGATTAAAAAATTCTCAAAAAAAATTCTAGCCAGTAGAAATTAGCATCATATAAAAAAAAAAAAATAAACCTTGGCCAAGTAGGATTCATACCAGGTGTGCAAGGATGGTACATTAGAAAATCTATCAATGTAATCCACCACATAAATAAAAGGAAAGAAAAGAACACATGATCATCTCAATCAACACAGGAAAGGCATTTGACAAAGTCCAACACCCATTCCTGGTAAAAACTCTCAGTAAAATAGGTATAGAAGGGAAATTTCTCAGCATAATAAAGGGCATCCATGCAAAACCAACAGCCAACATCTTTCTTAATGAGAGAGGCTGAAAGCATTCCCCTTGAGAACAGTAACAAGACAAGGATGCCCTTTATCACCACTCCTATTTAACAATGTGCTGGAAGTCCTAGCTAGAGCAAAGAGGCAAGAGAAAGAAATAATGGTCATTCAAATTGGTAACGAAGAATTTAAACCATCCCTACTTGCAGATGATATGATACTATATGTAGAAAACCCAAAAGGCTCCACGAGAAAACTACTGGAACTAATAAAAAGATTCAGCAGAGTAGCACGATACAAGATAAACATACAAAAATCAGTTAGATTCCTATACACCAATAAAAAGAACAATGAAAAGGAAATCAGGAAAACTATCATTTATAATTAGCATGTAAAAAATTAAAACTCCTAGGAATAAATATAACCAGGGATGTAAAAGACCTATACAATGAAAACTACAAAATACTACTGCAAGAAATCAAAAGATATCTACATAAATGGAAAAACATAGCATGCTCATGGATAGGTAGACTTAACATTGTGCAAATGACAATTCTACTCAAAGCACTTTACAAATACAATGCAATACTGATCCAAATACCAACGACATTCTTTAAAGAGATGGAAAAAAAAAATCCTTAACTTTATATGGAAAAGGAAGAAGCCCCAGAAAAGTAAAGCACTACTGATTTTTTTTTTTTTTTTTACTGAAGAAGAATAAAGTAGGAGGACTCTCACTACCTGACCTCAGAACCTACTATACAGCTACAGTAGTCAAAACAGCCTGTTACTGACATAAACGACAGATGCATTGACCAATGGAACAGAATTGAGAACCCAGATGTAAATCCATTCACCTACAGTCACCTGATCTTCAACAAAGGCCCAAAATCCATCAAATGGGGAAAAGACAATCTTTTTAACAAGTGGTGCTGGCAAAACTGGATGTCCATCTGCAAAAAAATGAAACAGGACCCTGTCATACCATACACAAAAACTAATTCAAAATGGATCAAAGGCCTAAATATAAAGCCAAAAACTATAAAGTTCATAGAAGAAAAAACAGGATCAATGCTAGAGGCCCTAATGTTGTTGTTGTTAGGTGCCATCTAGTCAGTTCCGACTCATAGTGAACCTATGCACAACAGAACAAAACACTGCCCGGTCCTGTGCCATCCTTAGAATCGTTGTTATGCTTGAGCTCATTGTTGCAGCCACTGTGTCAATCCACCTTGTTGTGGGTCTTCCTCTTTTCCGCTGACCCTGTACTCTGCCAAGCATGATGTCCTTCTCCAGGGACTCATCCCTCCTGACAACATATCCAAAGTATGTAAGACACAGTCTCGCCATCCTTGTCTCTAAGGAGCATTCTGGCCGCACTTCTTCCAAGACAAGATTTGTTTGTTCTTTTGGCAGTCCATGGTATATTCAATGTTCTTCGCCAACACCACAATTCAAAGGTGTCAACTCTTCTTCGGTCTTCCTTATTCATTGTCCAGCTTTCACATGCATATGATGCGATTGAAAACACCATGGCTTGGGTCAGGCACACCTTAGTCTCCAGGGTGACATCTTTGCTCTTCAACACTTTGAAGAGGTCCTTTGCAGCAGATCTACCCAATGCAATACGTCTTTTGATTTCTTGACTGCTGCTTCCAAGGCTGTTGATTGAGGATCCAAGTCAAATGAAATCCTTGACAACTTCAGTCTTTTCTCCATTTATCATGATGTTGATCATTGGTCCAGTTGTGAGGATTTTTGTTTCCTTTATGTTGAGGTGTAATCCATACTGAAGGCTGTGGTCTTTGATCTTCATTAGTAAGTGATTCGAGTTCTCTTCACTTTCAGCAAGCAAGGTTGTGTCATCTGCATAGCTCAGGTTGTTAATGAGTCTTCCTCCAATCCTGATGCCCCGTTCTTCTTCATGTAGTCCAGCTTCTCGGATTATTTGTTCAGCATACAGATTGAATAGGTATGGTGAAAGAATACAACCCTGACACACGCCTTTCCTGACTTTAAAACAATCAGTATCCCCTTGTTCTGTCCGAACAACTGCCTCTTGATCTATGTAAAGGTTCCTCGTGAACACAATTAAGTGTTCTGGAATTCCCATTCTTCGCAATGTTATCCATAGTTTGTTATGATCCACACAGTCGAATGCCTTTGCATAGTCAATAAAACACAGGTAAACATCCTGGTATTCTCTGCTTTCAGCCAGGATCCATCTGACATCAGCAATGATATCCCTGGTTCCACGTGCTCTTCTGAAACCAGTCTGAATTTCTGGCATTAATAGGATACGTGCCATAATCAACAACACACAAACTTCAGAAAATAAGCTAGATAACTGAGATCTTCTACACTTCTGCTCATCAAAAGACTTCATCAAAAAAGTAAAAAGAGAACGCACAGACTAGGGAAAAAAATTTGGCTATTACAAATCAGACAATGGTCTAATATCTAAAATCTACAGGAAAATCTAACACTTTTACAAGAGAAAGGCAATCCAATTAAAAAATGGACAAAGGAAATGAACAACACTTCGTCAAAGAAGACTTTAAAGTGGCAAACAGACACAGGAGGAAGTGCTCTCAATTACTAGCCATTAGAGAAATGCAAATCAAAGCCACAATGAGATACCATCTCACCCTGGGATTACTGGCTCAAATCAAAAAGGAAGGCAATAACAAATGTTGGGGAGGCTGCGGGGAGATTGGAAATCTTATGCACTGCTGGTGGGAATGCAAAATGATACAACCATTTTGGAAAATGATATGAAGCTTCCTTAGAAAGCTAGAAATAGAAATACCACGGGATCCAGCAATCCTACTCTTAGGAATATGTCCTAGAGAAATAACAGTCATCACATGAATATACATATGCATACCCATATTCATTGCAGCTTTGTTCACAATAGGAAAAAAATGGAAACAACTTAGATGCCCATCAGCAGATGAATGGATAAACAAAGTATGGTACATACACACAATGGAGCATTAGGCGACAATAAAGAACAATGATTAATCTGCAAAGCATCTCATAACATAGATGAATCTGGAGGGCATTATGCTGAGAGAAATCAGTCAATCACAAAAGGACAGATATTGTGTGAGACCACTACTGTAAAATCTCATGAAGAGGTTTACACACGAAAAGAAACAATCTTTGATGGTTATGAGGGAGCGGATGGGGGGAGAATGGAAAGCACCAAATAGACAACAGATAAGTGGTGACTTCGGTGAAGGTTAAGACAGTACACAATACTGGGGAAGCCAGAGAAACGTGTACAAGGCAAGGTCATGGAAGCTCCATAGACACATCCAAACTCCCTGAGGGACCGAATTGCTGGCCTGAAGGCTGTGGGGACCATAGTCTCGGGGAACATTTTGCTCAATTGGCATAACATAATTTATAAAGAAAATGTTCTACATTCTACTTTGGTGAGTAGCGTCCGGGGTCTTAAAAGCCTGTGAATGGCCATCTAAGATACTCCACTGGTCTCACCCCTTCAGGAGCAAGGGCCAATGAAGAAAACTAAAGATACAAGGGAAAGGTTAGTCCAAAGGACTAATGGACCACAACTACCACAGCCTCCTTCAGACTGAGCCCAGTACAACTAGATGGTGCCCAGCTACCACCACTGACTGCTCTGATAGAGATCATAACAGAGGGTCCTGGACAGGGATGGAAAAGAATTCTAACTCACAAAAAAGACCAGGCTAGCTAGCCTGACAGAGACTAGAGAAACTCTGAAAGTATGGCGCATGGGCACCCTTCAGCCAAAGACTAGACAGTCCTGTAAAACAAAACAAGACTAAAGGGGCACTCCAGCCCAAGGGCAAGGACTAGAAGGCAGAAGGGGACAGGAAAGCTGGCAGTAGGGAACCCAAGGTCAAAAATGGAGAGTGTTGACATGCTCGGGGTTGTTAAGCAATGTCATAAAACAATATGTTTACTCACTGTTTAGTGAGAAGCTAGGTTGTTCCGTAAACCTTCATCTAAAGTACAATTAAAAAAAAAAAGTGCCCAAAACAAAAACAAAACTTCACCAGAAGAATAAAAAGAGAACCTACAGACTGGGGGAAAAAAAAGCTTTGGCTAGGACATATCTGACAAGTGTCTAATCTCTAAAATCTACAGAATACTTTACCACCTCAACAGCAAAAGGATGAATAATTCAATTAAAAAACGGGCAAAGGGTATGAACAGACACTTCAACGAAGAAGACATTCTGGTGGCTGATAGACACAGATTTGCTTGAGTTGATCAGCCATTAGAGAAATTGAAATCAAAGCTACAACGAGATATCATCTCGCCCCAACATTACTGGCTGTAATCAAAAAAGCAGAAAATGACAAATGTTGGAGAAGTTGTGGAGAGATTGGAACTCTTATGAACTGCTGGTGGGAATGTAAAATGGTACATCCATTATGGAAAATGATATGGTGCCTCTTTAAAAAGCTAGAAAAAGAAATACTCTATGATCCAACAGTCCCACTCCTAGAAAAAAAAAAAAAAAGGAATATACCCTAGAGAAATAAGAGCTGTCACAAAAACAGACATATACACACCCATGTTCATTGCAGCATTATTCACAATAGCAAAATGATGGAAACAACCTAAGTGCCCATCATCAGATGAATGTATAAATAAATTATGGTATATATACACAATGGAATATGATGCAACGATAAAGAACAATGATGAATCCATGAAACATCACACAACATGAATGAACCTGGAGGGCATTATGCTGAGTGAAATAAGTCTATCACAAAAGGACAAATATTGTGTGAGACCACTATTATAAAAAAAAAAAAAAACAAGAAAAAGTTTACACACAGAAAAAAAACATCTTTGATGTTTACAAGAGAGGGGAGAGGTGGGGAGGATGAAATCATTAACTAGAGAGTAGACTAGTTAACTCTGCTGAAGGGAAACAACAGCCAACATAGTGGAAGTCAGCACAACTTGATCAAGGCAAAGTCATAGGAGCTTCCTAGACATATCCTGACACCTTGAGGTACCAAGTTACTCGGGCTGAGGTCTGGAGACCATGGTCTCAGGGAACATTTAGGTCAATTGGCTTAACATAGTTCATAAAGAAAATGTCCTACATTCTACTTTGGTGAGTAGCTTCTGGGGTCTTAAAAGACTGTGTGGGACCACCTAAAATACATTTATTGGTGACATCACATTCAGAGCAAAGGAGAGTGGAGAAAACCAAAGACACAAGGAAAATATTAGTCCAAAGGACTAACGGACCACTTAAACCACAGCCTCCACCAGTCTGAGCCCAGAACAACTAGATGGTGTTCTGCTACCACAACCGACCACTCTGACATGGATCACAATAGAGGGTCCTGGGCAGGGCAGAAGAAAAACGTGGAACAAAATTCAAATTCACACAAAAAAATGCCAGACTTACTGGTCTGACGGTGACTGGAGGAACCTCTGAGATTATAGCCACCAGATATCTGCCTAATGCAGAACTGAAGCCACCCCTGAAGTTTACCTTTCAGCCAAAGATTAGTCAGGCCTATAAAACAAAAAATAACACATGTGAGGAATGTGCTTTTTAGTTCAATCAAGTATACGAGACCAAATGGGCAAGAAGGGACAGGAAAATTGGACGCAGAGAACACAGGAGGACAGGCAAAGGAGGAGAGTGCTCACACATTGTGGAGATTGCAATCAATGTCACAAAACAATTTGTATATAAAATTTTGAATGAGAAACTAATTTGCTCTGGAAACTTTCACCCAAAACACAATAAAATTTAAAAGGAGAAAGAAAGCCCAACAGACTCTACCAAAAAAAATATGTAATTAATAAGAAATTTATCTTATGGTAAAATTTAAAAATGTTGTTGTTGTTGTTAGGTGCCATCGAGTCGGTTCCGACTCATAATGACCCTTTGCACAACAGAACGAAACACTGCCTGGTCCTGTGCCATCCTTACAATCGTTGTTATGCTTGAGCTCATTGCTGCAACCACTGTGTCAATCCACCTCATTGAGGGTCTTCCTCTTTTCTGCTGATCCTGTACTGTGCCAAGCATGATGTCCTGCTCCAGGGACTCATCCCTCCTGACAACATGTCCAAAGTATGTAAGACACAGTCTCGCCATCCTTGCTTCTAAGGAGCATTCTGGTTGCACTTCTTCCGAGACAGATTTATTCGTTCTTCTGGCAGTCCATGATATATTGAATATTCTTCGCCAACACCACAATTCAAAGGCATCAATTTTTCTTTGGTCTTCCTTATTCATTGTCCAGCTTTCACATGCATACGATGTGATTGAGAATACCATGGCTTGGGTCAGGCACACCTTAGTCTTCAAAGTGACATCTTTGCTCTTCAACACCTTAAAGAGGTCCTTTGCAGCAGATTTACCCAATGCAATGCGTCTTTTAATTTCTTGACTGCTGCTTCCATGGCTGTTGATTGTGGATCCAAGTAAAATGAAACCCTTGACAACTTCAGTCTTTTCTCTGTTTATCATGATGTTGCTCATTGGTCCAGTTGTGAGGATTTTTGTTTTCTTTATGCTGAGGTGCAGTCCATACTGAAGGCTGTGGTCTTTGATCTTCATTAGCAAGTGCTTCAAGTCCTCTTTACTTTCAGCAATAAAATAAAGTAAAAATAGGTTTCTTTAAATTAGAAAAAACTTCCTAGATATGATAATGGAAAAAATAAGCCATTCCGGTGAGTAACAATCTATGGAGAAGTAGAAATAAATTTAATAAAATATTATAACTTCATATGAAAAAATCAAGAACATTTTATTACAAGAACAAAACACAAGACCTTTATGATCATTAGATAAAAAAATCCATTTTTTGGAAACACCATTTCTAAGTGTTTTTGAGGGTGGGGACTTGAAGGTTTTTCTCTCAAAATCCACCCAACCACAGTGACCAGCTAAAGTCTGACAATAATCTGTTAAATATAAATTTGTTCCTGAGTTTCCTAGATTTTGCTTTGGTGCCCAACCTAACCAAAAACCAAACCCATTGCCGTTGAATCAATTCCAACTCATAGTAACCCTATTGGACAGAGTAGAACTGCCTCATAGAGTTTCCAAAGAGCGCCTGATGGATTTGAACTGCTGACCTTTTGGTTACCAGCCATAGCACTTAACCACTGCACCACCAGGGTATCCAGGTGCTCAACCTAGTGGTGTTCAATTTGATATCCTCATTAATAGCTGTTAGCACATTTGAAAGATGTCTGGCAAGGTGCTGAGTTATCAGATGCTGTGCAGAGTTGGACTGTGTGACGCATACAGTTAACAGTTTAGCTGAAAAGGATGTGGACAAGATAGAAAATTGGAAAACCAAGCCTGTTGCCATCAAGTCAATTTCAACTCATACTGACCCTATAGGACAGAGTAGAACTGCCCCATAGAGAGTCCAAGGAGTACCTGGTGGATTCAAATTTCCAACCTTTTGGTTAGCAGCTGTAGCACTTAACCGCTACTACTAAAGGTACTAAAGGTATTTCAGAGCATAGAAAAGGATGGAATACTACCAAACTCATTTTATGAAGCCACCATATCCCTGATACCAAAAGCAGGTAAAGACACCCCAAGAAAAGAAAATTATAGACCTATATCCCTCATGAATGTACATGCAAAAATCCTCAACAAATTTCTAGCCAATAGAATTCAACAACATATCAAAAAATAATTCACCATGACCAAGCGGGATTCATACCAGGTATGCAGGAATGGTTCAACATTAGAAAAACAATTAATGTAATCCACTACATAAATAAAACAAAAGACAAGAATCACATGATTTTATCAATTGATGCAGGAAAGGCATTTGACAAAGTTCAACACTCATTCATGATAAAAACTCTCAGCAAAATAGGATTAGAAGGAAAATTCCTCAACATAATAAAGGGTACTTATACAAAGCCAACAGCCAACATCACCCTAAATGGAGAGAGCCTGAAAACATTCCCATTGAGATCGGGAACCAGACAAGGATGCCCTTCATCACCACTCTTATTCAACATTGTGCTGGAAGTCCTAGCCAGAGCAATTAGGCTAGATAAAGAAATAAAGGTCATCCAGATTGCCAAGGAAGAAGTAAAAGTATCTCTATTTGCAGATGACATGATCTTATACACAGAAAACCCTAAGGAACCCTCCAGAAAACTACCGAAACTAATAGAAGAGTTCAGCAGAGTATTGGAATACAAGATAAACATACATAAAGCAGTTGGATTCCTCTACACCAGCAAAAAGAACATTGAAGAGGAAATCATCAAATCAATGCTATTTAAAGTAGCCTCCAAGAAGATAAAATACTTAGGAATACATCTTACCAGAGATGTAAAAGACTTATACAAAGAAACTACAATACACTTTTGCAAGAAACCAGAAGAGACCTACATAAGCAGAAAAACATACCTTGCTCCTGGATAGGAGTATGTAACATTATAAAAATGTCCATTCAACCAAAAGCAATCTATAGATTTAATGCAATTCTGATCCAAATCCCAAATCCCAACAACATTCTTTAATGAGATGGAGAAACAAACCACCAACTTCATATGAAAGGGAAAGAGGCCCCAGATTAGTAAAAAAAAAAAAAAAAAAAATTACTAAAAAGAAGAACAAAGTGGGAGGCCTTACTCTACCTGATTTTAGAACCTATTATACCACCACAGTAGTCAAAACAGCCTAGTACTGGTACAACAACAGATACATAAACCAATGGAAAGAATTGAGAATCCAGACATAAATCCATCCACATATGAGCAGTTGATATTTGACAAAGGCCACCACAGGAAACCCTGATGGCGTAGTGGTTAAGTGCTACGGCTGCTAACAAAAGAGTCAGCAGTTTGAATCCAAGGCGCTCCTTGGAAACTCTATGGGGCAGTTCTACTCTGTCCTGTAGGGTCGGTATGAGTCGGAATCGACTGAATGGAACTGGTTTGGTTTGGTTTTGGTATACTGCCACAGTAGTCAAAACACCCTGGTACTGGTACAACCACAGATACATGGACCAATGGAACAGAATTGAGAATCCAGACATAAATCCATCCACATATGAGCAGTTGATATTTGACAAAGGCCGAAAACAGTTAAATGGGGGAAAAGACAGTCTTTTTAACAAATGGTGCTGACATAACTGGATATCCATCTGCAAAAAAATGAAACAAGACCCATCACCTCACTCCATGTATAAGAACTAACTCAAAATGGATCAAAGACCTAAATATAAAATCTAAAATGATAAAGTTCATGGAAGAAAAAATAGGGACAACGTTAGGAGGCTTAATACATGCCATAAACAGTATATAAAACATTATAAAGAATGTAGAAGAAAAACTAGGTAACTGGGAGCTCCTAAAAATCAAACACCTAATGCTCATCCAAAGACTTCACCAAAAGAGTAAAAAAAGACTACCTACACACTGGGAAAATGTTTTTAGCTACGACATTTCCGATCAGCATCTGATCTCTAAAATCTACATGATACTGCAAAAACTCAACTACAAAAAGACAAATAATCCAATTAAAAAATGGGCAAAAGATATGAATAGACACTTCACTAAGGAAGACATTCAGGTAGCTAACAGATATATGAGGAAATGTTCACGATCATTAGCCATTAGAGAAATGCAGATCAAAACTACAATGAGATTTCATCTCACCCCAACAAGCCTTGCATTAATCCAAAAAACACAAAATAATAAACGTTGGAGAGGCTGTGGAGAGACTGGAGCGCTTCTACAGTGCTGGTGGGAATGTCAAATGGTACAACCACTTTGGAAATCAATTTGGCGCTTCCTTAAAAAGCTAGAAATAGAACTACCATACGACCCAGCAATCCTACTCCTTGGAATATATCCTAGAGAAATAAGAGCCTTTACACGAACAGATACATGCACACCCGTGTTTATTGCAGCACTGTTTACAATAGCAAAAACATGGAAGGAACCAAGGTACCAATCAACGGATGAATGGATAAATAAATTATGGTATATTCACACAATGGAATACTACGCATCGATAAAGAACAGTGACGAATCTGTGAAACATTTCATAACATGGAGAAATCTGGAAGGCATTATGCTGAGTGAAATTAGTCAGTTGCAAAAGGACAAATATTGTATAAGACCACTATTATAAGAACTTGAGAAATAGTTTAAACTGAGAAGAAAACATTCTTTCCTGGTTACCAGAGGGTAGAGGGAGGGAGGGTGGGAAAGGAGCATTCACTAATTAGATAGCAGATAAGAACTACTTTAGGTGAAGGGAAAGACAGCACACAATACAGGGGAGATCAGCACAACTGGACTAACCAAAAGGAAAGAAGTTTCCTGAATAAACTGAATGCTTCGAAGGCCAGTGTAACAGGGGCAAGGGTCTGGGGACCATGGTTTCAGGGGACATCTAATTCAATTGGCATAATAAAATCTATTAAGAAAACATTCTGCATTCCAATTTAAAGAGTGGTGTCTGGGGTCTTAAATGCTAGCAAGCAGCCATCTAAGATGCATCCATTGGTCTAAACACACCTGGATCAAAGGAGAATGAAGAACACCAAGGACACATGGCGATTACGAGCCCAAGAGACAGAAAGAGCCACATGAACCAGAGACTACATCATCCTGAGACCAGAAGAACTAGATGGTGCCTGGCTACAAGCAATGACTGCCCTGACACGGAACACAACAGAGAACCCCTGAGGGAGCAGGAGAGCAGTGGGATGCAGATCCCAAAATCTCGTAAAAAGATCGGACTTAATGGTCTGACTGAGACTAGAAGGACTCCGGTGGTCATGGCCCCCAGACCTTCTGTTGGCCCAGAACAGGAACCATTCCAGAAGCCAACTCTTCAGACATGGATTGCACTGGACAATGGGTTGGAGTGGGATGCTGGTGAGGAGTGAGCTTCTTGGATCAGGTGGACACTTAAGACTATGTTGGCATCTCCTGCCTGGAGGGGAGATGAGAGGGTGGAGGGGGTTAGAAGCTGGCGAAATGGACACGAAAAGAGAGGGTGGAGGGAGACAGTGGGCTGTCTCATTAGGGGGAGAGTAATTGGGAGTGTGTCGTGAGGTGTATATGGGTTTTTGTGTGAGAGACTGACTTGATTTGTAAACTTTCACTTAAAGCACAATAAAAATTATTTTTAAAAAAGCTAGAAATAGAAGTACTATATCATCCAGCAATCCCACTCCTTTGAATATATCCTAGAGAAATAAGAGCCCCTACACAAATAGATATATGCACACTCATGTTCACAGTAGCACTGTTCACAATAGCAAAAAGATGGAAGCAACCTAGATGCCCATCAACAGATGAATGGATAAACAAATTATGGTACATGCACACAATGGAATACTACTCAACGATGAGGAACACTGATGAATCCATGAAATATCGCACAACATGGGTGAATCTGGAGGGCACTAGGCTGAGTGAACTTGTTGTTTTTGTTTTCAGGTGCCGTCGAGTTGCCTCCGACTCATGGTGACCCTAGGTGCAATAGAACAAAACACTGCTCAGTCCCGTGCCATCCTCACAATCGTTGTTATGCTTGAGCCTATTGTTGCAGCCACTGTGCCAATCCATCACCTTGAGGGTCTTCCTCTTTTTTGCTGACACTCTATCTTAAGAAGCATGATTTCCTTCTACAGGGACTGATCGCTCCTGATAAGATGTCGAAAATATGTGAGACCTAATCTCACCATCCTTGGTTCTAAGGAACATTCTGGTTGTATTTCTTTCAAGACAGATTTATTTATTCTTTTGGCAGTCCCTGGTGTATTCAATGTTCTTCAACAACACCACAATTCAAAGGTGTCAGTTCTTCAGTCTTCCTTATTCATTGTCCAGCTTTCATATGCATATGAGGCGATTCAAAATACCATGGCTTGGGTCAGGTGCACTTTAGTCTTCAAGGTGACATCTTTGCTTTTTAATTTTAACTTTGAAATTAGTCAGTCTCAAAAGGACAAATATTGTATGAGATCACTATTATAAGAACTGAAGAAAAGGTTTAAACACAGAAGAAAACATTCTTTGATGATTACAAGGGTGGGGAGAGTGGGGAATTCACTAACTAGATAATAGACAAGAATCATCTTAGGCGAAGGGAAGGACAACACAGAATACAGGGAAGTCAGCATGAATAGACTAAACCAAAAGCTAAGAAGTTCCCTGAACACAACCAAACACTTTGAGGGACAGAGTAGCCGGGGCTGGGTCAATTGGCATAACAAAGTTTGAGAAAATGTTCTGCATCCCAGTTTGGTGAGTGGCGTCTGGGATCTTAAAAGCTTGAGAATGAAAATCTGAGATGTTTCAATTGGTCCCAACCCACCTGGAGCAAAGGAGAATGAACACCAAAGACACAAAGAAAATATTAGCCCAAGAGACAAAACAGCCATATAAACCAGAGACTCCATCAGCCTGAGACCAGAAGAACTAGATAATGCCCAGCTACTACTAATGATTGCCCTGACAGGGAACACAACAGAAATTCCCTGATGGAGTGGGAGAAAAGTGTGGAGCAGAACACAAATTCTAGTAAAAAGACCAGACTTAATGGTCTGACTGAGACTGGAGGAACCCTGGAAGCCATGGCCCCGGCCGTTCTGTTAACCCAGAACTAAAATCATTCCCGAAGCCCACTCTTCAGACAAAGATTAGACTGAATTATAAAACAAAATAATATTCGTGAAGATTGTACTTCTTAAAGAAGATACATGAGACCAAATGAGTGGCTCCTGTCCAGAGGCAGGATGAGAAGGCAGGAAGGGACAGGAGCTGGTTGGATGGACACAGGAAACCTAGAGTGGAAAGGAGGAGTGTGCTATCACATTATAGGGATTGCAGCTATTGTCACAAAGCAATCTGTGTATAAAGTTTTGTATGAGAAATTAACTTAAGCTGTGAACTTTCACCTAAAGCACAATAAAAAAATAAATAAAATGCCTTTTCTGAATCATGTGGCTGTTACCTTTTGTTTTATTTATGTGATGTATTACATTATTTTTCTAATGTTGAACCATCCCTGCATACCTGTATGAATTTCACTTGGTCATGATGAATTATTTTTTTGATATGTTGTTGGATTCTTTTGGCTAGAATTTTGTTGAGGATTTTTGCATCTATGTTCATGAGGAATATTGGTCTGTAATTTTCTTTTCTTGCAGTATCTTTACCTGGTTTTGGTATCAGGGTTATGCTGGCTTCATAGAATGAGTTCAGGAGAATTCCATCCTTTTCTATGCCTTGAAATACCGTTAGTAGCAGTGGGGTTAACTCTTCTCTGAAAGTTTGGTAGAAGTCTCCAGTGAAGCGGTCAGGGCCAGGGCCTTTTTTTTTTTTAAATGAGCTTTTTTTTTTTTTACCTCTTCAATCTCTTCTTTTATTATAGGTTTATTTAGTTGTTCTACCTTGGTTTGTGTTAGTTTAGTTAGGTAGTGTGTTTCTAGAAATTTGTCCATTTCTTCTAGGTTTTCAAATTTGTTGGCGTACAATTTTTCATAGTATTCTGTTAATCCTTTTAATTTCAGTTGGGTCTGTTGGGTCACCCATCTCATTTCTTATTCAGGTTATTTGCTTCTCCTGTTTTTCTTTTGTCATTTTGGCCAATGGTTTACCGATTTTGTTGATCTTTTCAAAGAATCACCTTTTGGTCTTGTTAACTCTTTCAATTGTTTTTCTATTTCATTTATTTCTGCTCTAATTTTTATTATTGACTTTCTTCTGGTGCCTGTGGACTTGTTTTGCTACTCTCTTTCTATTTATTTGAGTTAATGTTTTGATTTTGGTCCTTTCTTCTTTTTGGATGTGTGCATTTATTTCCATAAATTGACCTCTGAACACTGCTTTTGCTGTGTCCCAAAGGTTCTGGTAGAATGTGCTTTCAGTCTCATTTGATTCTATGAATTTCTTTGTCTCATCCTTGATTTTTTTCAATAACCCAGTAATTTTTGAGCAAGGTATTGTTCAGTTTCCAGGTATTTGATTTTTTTTTCCTAGCTTTTTCTGTTATTGATTTCTACATTTTTGTCTTTCTTGTCAGAAAAGATGCTTTGTAATATTTCAATGTTTTGGATTCTGTTGAGGCTTGTTTTGTGGCCTAATATGTGGTCTATTCTGGAGATGTTCCATATGCATTGGAAAAGGAAGTATACTTGGCTGCTGCTGGGTGGAGTGTTCTGGATATGTGTATGTGATCAAGTTGGTTGATTGTGACATTTAGATCTTCTGTGTCTTTCTTGAACTTCTTTTTAGATGTTCTGTCCTTCACTAAAAGTGTGTGTTGAATTCTGCTACTATTACTGTGGAGCTGTGTATTTCTCTTTTCAATGTTGTTAGAATTTGTTTTACGTATTTTGGAGCCCTGTTGTTGGGTGTGTAAATATTTATCATGGTCATGTCCTCCTGTTGTACTGACCATTTAATTGTTATATAGTGTCCCTTATCCTTTGTGGTGGATTTGCTTTAAAGTCCATTTTGTCAGAGATTACCGTTGCCACTCTTGCTCTTTTTTGATTGTTGTTTGCTTGATATATTTTTTTCTATCTTTTGAGTTTTAGTTTGTTTTTGTCTTTGAGTCTAAGGTGTCCCTCTTATAGGCAGCATATACATGGATCATGTTTTTTAATCTATTCTGCCACTCTTTGTGTCTTTATTGGTGCATTTAGTACATTTATATTCAGTGTAATTATTGATAGGTATGAGTTTAGTGTTGTCATTTTGATGTTTGTATGGAGTTGAAAGTTTCTTTCTTCTACTTATTTTTCTATGCTGAGTCATTTTTCTGTATTCTCTTTTCATTTTTTACATATTGACATCTCAGTTTCCCTCTTTTCAGTGTTTTAGCTCCGATTTATTTTTGTGACTTCCCTATCTGGGTTGATATCTGGTTGTTCTGTCCTGTGTTTTAGTCTTGGGCTGTTATCTGATGCTATTGATTCTCTAGCTGAAGGACTCCCTTTAGTGTTTCTTGTAATTTGGGTTTGGTTTTTACAAATTCTGTTAGTTTCTGTTTATCTGGAAATGCCCCGATTTCGCCTTCATATCTGAGATAGAGTTTTGCTGGATATAAAATTCTTGGCTGGCAATTTTTTTTCTTTAAGGCTTTATATATGTCATCCCATTACCTTCTTGCTTGCATCGTTTCTGCTGAGTAGTCAGACCTTAGTCTTATTGACTATCCTTTGTAGATGACTTTTGTTTATCCCTAGCAGCTCTTAAAATTCTCTTTATCTTTGGTTTTAGCAAGTTTGATTGTAATGTGTTTTGGTGACTTTCTTTTGGGATCTACCCTGTGTGGAGACTGATGAGCTTCTTGGATACATATCTTCTCGTCTTTCACGATATCGGGGATGTTTTCTGCCAACAAATTTTCAACAATTCTCTCTGTATTTTTTGTTATCCCCCTTGTCGTGGTACTCCAATCGCTCTTAGATCATTCCTCTTGAGAGATTCCCACATAATTCTTAGAGTTTCTTCATTTTGAAAATTGTTTTATCTGATTTTCCCTCAAATGAATTGGTTTTGAGTGCTTTACCTTCAGTCTCACTAATTCTGACTTCCATTTCCTTGGTTCCACTCCTATGACTTTCTATTGAATTGTCTAATTCTGACCTTTTATTGTTAATCTTTTGGATTTCTGTTTGTTATCTGTCTATGGATTCTTGCAGCCTGTTAGACTTGTCATTCTGCTCTTGTACAGCTTTCCTAAATTCCTCTATTGCTTTTTCTATGTTGTTCCTTGGCTTGGTCTGCATTTTGCCTGATCTTTTGAAGAGCTCTGTATATTGATACGTTATTATATTTATTTATTGTATGTTTGCTTACTGTGTCTTGGCTTCTTATTTTGTTTTGGTATGCCCAAATAGCCTGGTTGCATGAAGTACTTTTATTATTGGCATCTTTGAAGCTCTCATGTTCTGTCACCACGAGTCTGGAGCTTTTACTAGGCATGTAAGCCCAGGAGTCTGTTTACTTTTCTTTTGTGGGTTCAGCTCACATGCCCAGGTTGTCGGTCGCTGAGTGTGTGGTGCAGACTCTCACCTACAGTCCTAGATGGGGAGGGCTACGTAGGGGTGATTGGAGTAGGCACAGTTATCTGGCTGCAGTGGGAGGTTATGTGCTGAGCAAGGTAGGGGGCTGATGGCTGCCCCTGAGTGCCTGGGTGGAAGGCATCACCCTGTTCACTGCACTGCGTAGGTGGGTGGGTTTTGCAGCCAGACTTTGGGCACCCAATGCTGTTGGCTGTAAGGACTTGGAGGCATCACTTATTCTTGGACCCCTATTGCAGGTTGCTAGGTGGAGTGGGTGGGGCCATCTACTACAGTCCCCTGATGTGGGTTGGTGAGGACCCTGCTTAATGGGCAGGGTGGTGTCAAATGTCATGAGTCTGCCACTCCCCCTTAGCTGTTGCAGTTGAAAATAGGCTTCAGATATATACCCTGTCGTACTCTGATAATGAGGGCCTATGCTGTTGAAATGGGCCCATACAGGTCTAGGGAGGAGTGAAAGGCATTCAATGTCCAGGGATGCCTTATGCCTGTGCCTAAGCAAAGGGGATTTGCCTGCCCTGGGTTTCTGGCTTAGGGGAGCTGGCAGATTATTTTTTCCTGTTTGTTAATTTGTTCCCTCTCCAAAGCCAGGAAAATGACTCGGGGTGCACTACAGGTCCCACTTCTAGCCCAGGGGGCACAGCAATCGTGAAGCCAGATGGGAACCAGAGCAGAGTAGGGAAGGGGTGGGCAGATGGGAGAGAGGTACTTTTCAGGGGGGGAAGGGTTTTTTTGATCCCATGTGGTAGGTTAGATGTTTACACTTATCTTTTGCGGATTCTGCACCGCTTCTTCCTGGTTCCAGAGACTCGAGCAGACTCTCTGCCACACGGTTTCTCCTGGTGTGGAAAACACGTCCCAAGTACCAACTTGCCTCAGCCCATACTCCATCTGATCCAGCTACAGGGTGCCGACCAGGTCAGGTCTGACAAATCCTCACTGCTTCTTTACTGTCTTTCCATCCCCCTGTCGCTCAGTTCAACTCCTGAAGTTTGTCTTTGATGTTCAGGGCTCCTGGATCATCATATAGAATTGATTCACTTGTTTTTTTTGGTATTTGTTGTAAGAGGGACCACAGGAAGCATCTGATTACTCCACCATCTTGTCTCTGACTCGTGGTAGCCTTCTTTTAGGCATGTCAAGTGCCACAAAGAGTTTAATTTTAGGGTGCTTTTTCTCATCTGATGCAAAATTCTGTGGTTTAGGGATTCAGGAACAGCTTATCTGGGTGGTTCTAGTTTGAGGTCTCTCATGAGGTTGTAGTCAAGATGTCAACCAGGTTGAAGTCATTTGAAGGCTCGACTGAGACTGGAGGATCCACTTTTTGAGGTGCTGGCTGTTGATGAGAGGCTTCAGTTCCTGAACACATGGGCCTCTGTAGAGGGTTGCTTGAGCATCAGAGCAAATGATCAAAGGAGAGCAAGGCAGAAGTCACAATGTCCTCTACGACCTAGCATCGGAAGTCACACTTCCATCATTTCTGCACTATCCTCTTGGTTTGTCCAAAACAAACAAAAAAACCTGTTGCCATCAAGTTGAAGCCAACTCATAGCAACCCAATAAGACAGAGCAGAGGTGTCTCATAGAGTTTCCAAGGAGCAGTTGGTAGACTCGAACTGCCAACCTTTTTGATAGCAGCCGAGCTCTTAACCACTGCACCACCAGGGCTCCTATGCATGTCAGCCCTATTCAATTCAATGGAGGGCACTATATAAGGGTGCAAATACCAGTGAATGAAAATTATTGGGGACCATATTGGCAGTTGGCTACCACAGGAGATATTACCTGGGAAGCGGTACAAAGGAGCCTTCTGTGGTACTGGAAATGTTGTATGTCTTTATCTGGGTGGTGCTTTCACTATTGCTTATAAATGTCAAAACTCATTGAGTTGTGTACTTAAGATCTGGGCAATTACTGTATGAATGTTATGCTCTCATGAAATATTAAAAAATTTTCCAAAAAATCAATGGTTTCCCTATGCATATTTTTTAGACTATTCTTTCTCTTTTTTTTTTTTTTTTTTTTACCATTTCTGTGTACCAGACGTAATACTGTAACATATTAGGTGCTCTGTATCAATTAAGTCTCTTTTTGTTGCAAGTGAATGAAACTCAGAGGAACCTGGCCTAAACCATAAGAAGGATTTATTTGCTCAATAAATGAGAATCTTAAGGTTGGTCTGGATTTAGGTGAGGATTGAGTTAAACCATCACCAACTCTCTCTCTACATGATGCTGTCTTCAAGTTCAAATTCCATATAGCATTGCCCAGAGTTTCAGACTTTCGTATCATGAAAGAAAAATTGCCACAAATGCTTTTCATTCTCACATCCACACCTTCAGAGAAAAGAAAGTTTGTCTTTTATAGCTTCTATACCTGGGCTCACATTGGCTCACATTAGGTCAGGTGGTCATACCTGAACCAATTACTATGGCTGAATGGGTTGGCTGTATTGATCGGCTGTGTCTTTCAAGGCCCACCCCTGGAGATGTGTTCCTCGGCTTCAGGAAGGGGCAAGTACCTACATCAGAAAAGCGAAAACTTTCCTAGAACTCTTAGCATAGTTTCGTTGGGCAGAATTTGTCGCTTGGCTGTTGTAGATGCATGGGAGCCTGTATAATTTAGTGTATTTAGCTGGAATCTGATAGATAGGAGAAAGAGGAAATGAAATTTGGGTGGACAACTAGCAGTCTAACCACTAACAAAAAAAATGGTATGACCATACTTGGTTCAGACAAGTCAGAGATTATCCTTTAGGGTTGGGGGAGGGGCCCACATTCTCTGAGCATGTTTGCCTCCTGCTGCAGATTGTATTTTCCAAAAGTTCGTATAATGTGGGATTGACATTTTTCTGTCAAGTAGTGAAGTTTATGTTCCCTGTCCTGGAATCTGGGCAGGTCTATGACTAAGGCAGAAGTTATATTTGTAACTTCCAAGGCTGGGTTACAAAAGGTGATACAATTTCTCTCTAGTTCTTGATCTCTTGGGAGACGTATCTTTGAAACTATGAACCCCACATAAGAAGTCTGGCTACCCTAAGTCATCGTGCTTTCAAGACTATGTGGAGGGACCTCATGAGCAATGTCTTGGTTATATAGTGCTGCTGTAGTAGAAATACCACTAGTGGGTGGCTTTAAAGAGAAATTTATTCTCTCACATTCTAGTAGGCTACAAGTCCAAATTTAGGGCATCAGCTCCTGGGGAAGGCTTTCTTTCTCTGTCAGCTCTGGAGGAAGGTCCTTGTCACCAGTCTTTCCCTGGCCAAAGAGTTTCTCAGCATAGGGACACTGGGTCCAAAGGACATGCTATTTTCCTGGCTCTTGTTTCTTGGTGGTATGAGGATCTTATGTCTCTCTGTTCACTTCTTTTCTATCTCAAAAGAGGCTGGCTTAAGACAAAATCTAATCTCGTAGATTGAGTCCTGCCTTGTTAATATAACTGTCACTAATCCCATCTCATTAACATCATAGAGAGAGAATTTACAACACATAGGAAAATCACATCAGATGACAAAATGGCAGACAATCACACAATACTGGGAATCATGGCCTAGCCAAGTTGATACAAATCTTTTTGGAGGACAAAATTCAATCCAGGACAAGCACCATATATTCAAGCCTCCAGCTCTTTGAATCTTCCCAGTCCATGTATAAGACATGTGGATGAAGAAGCCTTTGAAATGACCCCAGCTGTAGCTAGCATGACTGCAATGAGAGACCCTGAGCTAGAACCTCCTAGCTGAGCCACTTCCAAGTTCCTAAGCCACAGAAACCATGAGAGATAATAAGGGATTATTATTTTGGAATAATATATATGAAGCAATAGGTAACTGATATACCTCGCCACAATACTGGGTTCTATAAATTAAGGACAAAGGAGAAAATCGCTGTTGGGTAGCCAATCAACAATGTTTGTCCTTTTCATAAGTAATAAATGTGTTAAAACAACAACGAACTGCCTGTAAAAATAAAAACTCTAGGATGTTTTTCAAAGCATTGTTTACAATAGTGAAAAGTTGGAGAAACCCTAAATGTTCAATCACAGGGAGATGGGTAAATAAATTATGGTTCTCACACACTTCAAATATGACATGGCTATAAAAAATTATGCTTTTGAAGAATATCCAATGTCATTGGTATATGTTTTTGACACAGTAACGTTAAGGTAAAAAAAGCAGGACTGAAAACTGAACTTTATACTTTAAATGGGTGAATTTTATGGTAAGTGAATTACCTTACTAAAAAATTTGCATGAGAAAAAATTACACATGTAAAATACATACATATATGAACAGAAAAAAAGCTGAAAAGGAATATATTAAAACACTGGAATTTTATATAATTTTAATAGTCTCCTTTGTAGCTTTCTCACAGTGCAGAAGATTGAAGTGTAATAAAGAAGTATGAAAATTAGAAAAAAGCATCAAGCTGAAAATGATTTAAGCCCGCTTTTAATTAAAAAATTGGTCATAAAAGACAAGAGGCGCTTTGTTTTCAGAGTGGTGGGGAAGTGGTTGTGGTTTGGGGGTGTGGGTGGAGGGTGGGGCATGGAGTACATGACAGCATTTGGGGAGGGGAAGGAAGAAGGCTACTGACCGAGCTGGTTTGTGGTTCTGATGTCGGGACAGTAGGGACAGGGGCTGGTGAGGTGGTCTAGGTAGAGAGAGAAGGTAGATCTGTGGTGAACTTGGGAGTACAAAGCATTTGTGTGTGTGTATGTGTGTGCACACGTAAATTGTAGTTTAATCCACGTAGGCACGAAGTGTGTGTCGTGTCTATGAGCATATTGAGAAGCTGTAAGTAAATCTTTAGACACACAGCGGAAATATTACAGTCCAAAAACTAGTCAGGAGGAGAGCCCAGAAACAGAGAGAGAAACTGGGCTTCCCAACTAAATTTGAAAGACTCTGATTTTACATCCAGCTCTACCTTCAACTAAAATTTTCAAGAGTTGTACTCACAACTGACAGTTGCTACTAATCCTGAAGTTCCTAGTCTGTGCAATGAAAGAGAGCTGTGCTCCTTGTTTTCCATCTGCCTCAGAGAACTGCCAGGGACTTAAAAGAACTGAAAATTTCCCATATCGTAGGGCACTGTGTAAATAATCACCGTCATCAAATAATTTTCCCCAATTACTTTTAACTTAGAAATGCTAACTTTTTACATATGTTACAGTGTTCCCTATAATAAACAGCCTTTAAACTAATTACATGGTGTTAATGATTGAACCGTGTCCCCCCAAAATATGTGTTGTAAATCCTAACCTCTATGCCCGTGATGGAAACCCTGGGGGCATAGTGGTTAAGAGCTACTGCTGCTAATCAAGAGGTTGGCAGTTCGAATCCACCAGGTGCCCCTTGGAAACCTTATGGGGCAGTTCTATCGGACAGCAATAGGGTCACTATGAGTCGGAATCAACTCAACAGCAATAGGCTATGCCCATGGTTATAATCTCATTTGGGAATGGGTTGTCTTTTTTATGTTAATGGACAGGGTTAGTGTAGGGTATGTTTTAAATCAATCTCTTTTGAAAGGTAAAAAAGAGATTAAACAAGCAAGCCAGAGAAGCAGAGACCAGGGAAGACACATCCCAAGCCACATGAAGATCAGTCAGTACAAACCAAACCCAGTGCCATCGAGTGACCCTATAGGACAGAGTAGAGCTTACCCATAGAGTTGCCAAGGAGCGCCTGGCGGATTTCAACTGCCAACCCTTTGGTTAGCAGCCATAGCACTTAACTACCATGCCAGCAGGGTTTCTGATCACCCAGCAGCAGAAGCTAAAAGAGACAAGAACCTTCCTACAGAGCTGATAGTGAAAGAAAGCCATCATCTAGAGCAGGCACCCTGAATTCAGACTTCTAGCCTCCTAAGCTGTGAGAAAATACATTTCTGTTTGTTAAAGCCACCCGTGGCAAAGAGTAACGATGAGCTAGCCATAATCAAGAGCAAGGTTTACACAGTCCTTAACCTCTGCAGGCTATAATCTTGTGGAAATTTACCTTTTCAGCCTTATCTTTGAATTGCATTAACAGTCACTCCAGTCTGACTAATCACTGTCCTGGAACATGCTCCCACCTCCAGGCCTTGCTCATTCTGGAATGTCTGCCTTCTTGCCTGCCTAACCAAACATTATTCTTCCTTTAAGGCCAGGTACAGTTCCACTGCTCAGTGAGCTCCGTCTTAGTCTCAGGCCTGTGGTCATCTCCTCTTGCTTGGAGCTTGAGCATCTCATGGTCTTCACCACTTCATTTGCAGTTTAGTTTCACGGTTATTAAGGATGGTTCCTTAGTCTAGTGCAGACTATGAATTGATCTCCATCTCTGCTAACATTATTTGAACACTTACCATGTGCTAAGCCCTTTATATTTAATGAGATTGAAAACATTATTATCTCCCTTTTAGAGGTGAGAAAGCTGAAGCTTTGTAACTTGCAGAGTGTAAAATTGGAACTACGTAGCTAAGTAAAAAAAAAAAATATATATAGTACCCGGCTGTAAATCTGGAGTTCTATTACTGTAGAGGAAGAACAGAATGGACATGGGGGAGGGGGGACATCTAGCAGCCTTTGTCACTGACAGATCAGAGACAGATGTAAAATGGTCAGGTAAAAGGTATTCTATCACTGTGTGGCAAATTACCACAAATTTAGTGATTTAAAGCAACAGCTATTTATTGACTCATGGTTCTGTGAGTCAGAAGTCCTGGGTGGCATGGGTGGGTTCCAGACTCAGTAGCACAAGGCTGAATCAAGGTGTCGGCTGGACTGACTTCTCATTTGGAGGCTCCGGGGAGACTCTGCTTCGAAGCTCATTCTTGTTGTTGGCAGAATTCAGGTCCTTGCTGATATAGAACCGAGGTCCTCATTTCCTTGCTGATTCTTCTCAGTTCCTAGAGACCACTTGCATCTTTCAGCAAGTAATAGGTCATCAAATCCTTCTTGTGCTTCAAATGTCTCATTTCTTCAGTGAGCAGCTGGAGAACACTCTTTGCTTTAAAAGATCTCAACGTTAAATTGGCAAATGTTGCATTACATACATTTTTACAACAACAATAAAAACGGTCTCATGTGATTAGGCCAGGCCCACCTGGCTAATCTCCCAATCTTAAATTGTCGTGTAACATAATATAATCATGGAAAAAAATTCATTATATTCACAGTCCTGGGGGTTATGCAGTGTATTCATTAGGGATGGAAAATCTCAGAGGATATTTTAGGATTTTACCTACTGCCAATCAACCAAATAACCCAGTTGCTGTTGAATCCATTCTGACTCGTGGTGACCCTGTGTGTTTCACAGTAGAACTGCACTCCATAGGATTTCAATGGCTGTAATCTTTTGGAAGCAGATCACCAGGCCTCTCCTCCAAGGTGCCTCTGGGTGGATTTGAACTGCCAGCCTTTCAGTTAGTAGCTGGGCACTTAACTGTTTGTGCCACCCAGGGACTCTTTGCCTACCATAGTAGGTAAGATTTAAACAAGCAGAGATAGCTTTGTAGGTGGGAAAGAAATGAGAGCAAAGGCTTAAAACTGAAATTCCATCATGGATTTTTTGGAGGCCGTGATTATGTCTCTTTGTAACTCCTCCAATAATAATAAAAATAACTCCCTTTTACTGAGGGTTTCCTGGGTGCTTTACGTAAACTCATTCTTCAATCCTTACATCAGCATTAAAGAAAAAAAAAAACCAAGCCAAACCTGTTGCCATCAGTCGATTCCAACTCATAGCTACCCTATAGGACAGAGTAGAACTGCCCCATAGGGTTTCCAAGGAGAAGATGGCGGATTTGAACTGCCAACCTTTTGGTTAGCGGTCATAGCTCTTAACCACTGCACAGCCAGGGCCCCATACATCAGCTCTATGTAGGTGATATTATCCTACTTTTACAAAGAAAGAAATTCAGGCAGGAAGAGAAAAGTAATTTGCCAGAGTTGTTTCCCAATCAAGTTGCAAAGCTGGGATTATGGTTTGAGCCCTGCATGGCTTTGAGTCTGCAGTATCGAACCCTCCTGTCTGTGGAACTGGGTGGCGAAACAGAAGCCAGTAAGGTTGGTTTGAGGCCAGATTAAGGAGAGCATCGATGTTAACATGTGTTAACAGGTGCCATGGAAGATTTTATAGTGTGCACGTGAACGTGGGGGAGGAAGGGGCAGAAGTGGATACAGACGTGGATGGAGCATAGCACGTGGACTAGATATGTAATGTGGTATTTTAAGGGAGGTTAATATGGCCAGTCAGGAGTAGCCTGGGTTATAAAATATGCTGCAGTTAAAAAAAGGCATGATCAAGCCTCTGAATCCTGTTGCCCATTTGTAGGAAATACATAGACAGAAGAATATGTTAAACTGCAAAGAAGTATACAATCAGTAAAGTGGGGACAGATTGGAGATTACAGAAAAAGAAATCAAATACAGCTCCTTCACCTGAATATTACTATTATTAACATAAAGCAAAGGGCAGGGGAAACAGCTTTGGTAGTTGTGGCAGGACTAGACAAAGTTTCCTAAGTTTTGGTAAGAGGCTTCATATGGAAGAGGAGTTCCTGTGGAGCTGCTTAGCAATTAAGAGCTGTTGGCCATCAGACCTGGGTTACCAAGCTTCATGGGTGTGCAATCAGTGTGGTTGTACATGGTCCTGCACTAAGTCCCACGTTTGTGGTCTAATGCTCTGTGGTCACTGTCTTAATTCCTAATAATTTTATCTTCGAGTTTGTGTTTTAGAGTGAAGTCTGACGCACAGTGGAGCAGGCATCAGGACTTGGAGCCTCAGCTTATGTAAACCCTGACTCCGCTGCCTCCCTAGGATGGGTCTCAGCTGCCCATTCTTCTACTGCCTGGCACTGCCCAGTGACCACTGCCAAGCTGGCAATGGCACAGTGCGTTTGGCAGTTGACTTGGCAGGGCGAGTCTCTCGCCTACCCCCAATCCAGTTATTGGCCGAGTCTCAGTGTGGAGGTTGCAATACCCTTGAGGGTCATCTGTCTGCCATGAGATGGGGTGGCAGGCCTTTGGGAAGAAGAGATGCCTGACTTGGCTTCCCTGCCCCCTGCTCGGGGATCTCATGTCAGTCCAGCAGTTGGCAGGAGAGGGGGAGTTCCCAGGAAAGGAATCCTGGTAGCTGGTGGGTTGCACCAAGTGTGGAACCTTGCAAATTGAGTCACTGGTCCTGTGTGCAATCTTAGACAAACTGTAGAGCTTCGGTTTCTTCATCTATAAAATGGGGGAAATAAAATGGTATATACTGCATATACCTCAATTTAAATAAGGAGGTATCACAGTACCTAGAATTTAGAAAGCACCAAGTAAGTGTTAGCTTAAAATAGAGCTGGAAGTCCACTGCCTATAAGGGCATGGAAGAAGTAACAAAAAAGTGAAGATACTATTAAAAGGCAAAGTGCAGGATTTGGCAACACGCAGAGCAGATAGTGGATACATACCACTGAACAAGAATAGCTTCAAAAATTGCACAGGACAGTACATAGTTTAGAGTGTTGCAAGATGTGAGTTCTCAGGAAATATTTTCATTTGACTTGAGGATCTTGGCTTTGAGGCATTAGTGAAAATGTTTTACCTCAAAATGAGGATGTTTGGGCAAAGAGAGAATTTGAGGTGAGACATTCAGATGTCTTACACAAAGCGTGCTGCGAGAGATTGAGTAACTTAGTATATCTTTCAAAATGTAAAACGTATGTACTTTTGCACTTTTGCTTCACTTTTAGGTATCCATCCTAGATAAATACACATATACACAACACAGAGGTAAGTACAATACTTGTGCAGAATTGTTTTTTAATAGCAAAAAACAGAATCCAATCTAAATGTCCATCACTAGGGAATGGGTTATATGAATTATATTTTATTTCATACAATGGAATATCACGCAGCCATTAAAAAGTATGAGGTAGATCTACATATAAACGAAAAGATAACCAGGAATTCTAATTGGGGGGGGGGGAATCAAGTTCCAGGAAAATATTTAATCACATTTTCTTTTAAGATATATATGTACAAGTTAATGCATAGACAAAGGTCTAGAAGGCTATACACCAAACCGCTGAGTATTTCTGAGGGAAGTGGGTAGAGTGTGTGTGTGTGGGTGTGGGTGTAAATAAACCAAACTCTCATGTTTCCCTATGCATTTCTATTGTTCGAATCTTTCACCAAAAACGCTTCCACGTATTACTGAGAGGAAAAGGAGAGAGTATTTTGAGAGCCTCTGAAGGGAAAAGTTGGGGAGGGGCGGGGACACCTACAGCCTCCTCATCTCCTCAGGCACGGGCTCTGCGGAAGGTGAGGAGACCCCGCCCCGCTGAGGTGATTCTACAGAGGGGCGGGGCTCCGCAGATCCGAGGCGGGAGGCGGGGCCGAGGGGCGGGGCCAGCCGACTCCAGCCGCACGCTCCGCTCCCTCCATGTCCTTATAAGGAGCGCCCCGCGTTAGGTTCGGGAATCCGGTCGCAATCCCTGCGGCGCGGCCCGGATCTCAGGCCCCTCCCTTGGGAATGGGGGCGGGGCGGGGCGGGGCTTTGGCGGCGCGGAGGCGAGGGCGAAGCATCTCAAAGCAGGACCAATAGGAGTGACGGCCCGGGTCTGAGCGGCGCTGCCATTGGGCGCGACGACGCGAGGGGGCGGGACGCCCGCGAGGCTGGTTACGCTGAGGGGGAAGCCCTGAGTCGCGAGTCGCTTCACTGCTCCGAGTCCGACTCTCGGCTCGCTCCCCGCGCCGCCGATCCCAGTTTTCTGTCGCCCGCGGTTCGCCGCCCCGTCAGCCGCCGCGATGCCGGTCTTTCATACGCGCACGATCGAGAGTATCCTGGAGCCGGTGGCGCAGCAGATCTCGCACCTGGTGATCATGCACGAGGAGGGCGAGGTGGACGGCAAAGCCATCCCTGACCTCACCGCGCCGGTGGCCGCGGTGCAGGCGGCCGTCAGCAACCTTGTCCGGGTGAGCGCACGGGGCCTGGGGCGGGGAGCAGGGCGGGAGGCGCCGCCGGGTCCCGGCCCTGGGGCCCGGCGCGGAGCGGCTCCTCTTCGCCCGTGGCTTACGCGTGGGTTCCAGGGCCGGACCGCCGTGGCTTGCAATCCTGACTCCCCCGCTGTATGACCTTGACCGGGCCTCAGTTTCCTTATCTGTAAAATGGGGGCAGTCGTATCAATGCCTGCCTTGGGGCTTCGTCGTGGAGATTCAGCGAGGTGGGATTTGTCAGTTGTTTAACGTAGCGTACCACCTTTCATTTGCGCTCAATAAATGATAGTTGTAGGACGTCTAATCGCCCCTCTCACTCAGCTGGCTGTCGCCCCCCCGACTTTGGCTCCCTTGGTCGCAACTCCTTTTTAGGCCTTCGCAGTCTGGCCCGTGGGCTGGCGGGCTCCCCTACTGACTCCCTGCTTTTCCTTCCAGGGATTCTTATTAGAGCCACGTTGTTCTCCTTTCTCATACTTCTGCCCCTACCCTGAGACCTACCTTACCCACCACCCGGAGGTCTAGGCAGGGTAACAGGGCCCAGGGGCAGTCTCTAGGCCCACCACCCAGGGGCCCAGGGAGGGTAACAGGGCTCAGGGGCAGTCTCTGGGCCCACCACCCAGGGGTCTAGGAAGGGTAGCAGGGCCCAGGGGCAGTCTCTGGGCCCACCACCCAGGGGTCTAGGCAGGGTAACAGGGCCCAGGGGCAGTCTCTGGGCCCACCACCCAGGGGTCTAGGGAGGGTAACAGGGCCCAGGGGCAGTCTCTGGGCCCACCACCCAGGGGTCTGGGGAGGGTAACAGGGCCCAGGGGCAGTCTCTAGGCCCACCACCCAGGGGTCTGGGGAGGGTAACAGGGCCCAGGGGCAGTATCTAAGTTGCGCCCTCCCCCACCCCCCCATTGGGGTTCCCCAGGGTAATCTCTAAACTGCGCCCAGTTTCAAGATGAATAGACTGAAAGGGGCGACGTCTCAGCAGAAACGCCTTTCTCTCCCTTGTCTCGCTCCTTTCGTATTTGTGGCGCCTCGGAATGTCATTCTGCACCTCCTCTGGTGCCTCATTGGACTTGGGGAGGGCAAGGTCCCCCCCCCGCCTCTGCCACCACGCCCACCCCAGCGCTCCCCGCAGCAGGCCCCTTTGCCCACTTGTTTTACCCACAACTCTGCCCCCTCCTCTCCCCCTCCTGGGCATTTTATTTCCGCTTACACCTCTGGCAGTCAAACACCGGGTCATTCTTTTATGAAGTAATTCATGACTTTTCACCTAAACCTGCTACCTTTCATTTTATTCCCTCCTCAGGGAGATTTTCACCTGGCTTTACCTGCTGTCAAATATTCCTCCCACCGGGGTCATTCCAGACTCACCCCCCTTCAGCTCCTCCTCCTGGCAGGAAGCAGGATGGAGCCCTGGGAGAGGCCTGTGGAATTTGGGATCTGCAGCCCCTGCAGGAGATCAGGAAGGGGTGCCCCCCCCAACCCACAGCTTTGGAGGGGTGCTGAATGACTCCGCAGACCCCTTCGCCCACAGCTTGTGACTAAAAGGAGCCCTGGTGGAGCAGTAGTTAAGAGAGCTCTCTGCTAACCAAAAGGTCAGCAGTTTGAATCCCCCAGCTGCTCCTTGGAAATCCTATGGGGCAGTTCTACTCTGTCCTATAGGGTGTTATGAGTCAGACTAAAAACCGAAGTGATTACCCAAGGAGGCAGAGCCAACTTCCGAAATGGGAAAAGAGACTGTGACCGATCTCCTAACACTCTCCTGGCTAATAATCACACTTCTCTTTTCCACCCTGGGTAAGTGACTCAGACTGCTGCTGCCTGTGAGGAACAACTTTGGAAAAAGTTCTTACTGCTCCCCCACTGAACTGTGCAAATAGTATGTGCCAGGGCAGTTGGGAGGCAACTGTGGGACTGGGTGGGGCTTGGGTTACTTATCTGATTAGAGCACTTTGGTGCACTAGAGTCCCTTCAGCAGCTGAAAGTCTTCTGTCTTCAGGGCCTCTTGACTCTCTCAGGCAGTTCAGGAGACTGGCAGCTAGGAAAACTGGAATACACCACTGACCAGATTCCTGATCTTTCTTCCTTGTAGATTCAGTAAGAATCTATTTGATAAGAATACTGCCTTCATTCAGAATGTCCAGTTCTACATTGTCCTTGTCCTTTTTATAACTTATTTTAATTTAAGGCTCCAGACTGCATTCTTATGTAGTATTGTCTAACATGGCTGCATTCCAGGCCTCCGTTTTTCAACAAATGGGAAACAATGTAAAGAGACGGGGTAATAGTGCCCCTCCATGTAGTTATGTATGGAGTACTTCAGGAAATGAAATCTTAAAACCACATGTTGTACTTGGAACCAAGTTACTGTAGTCTAGAGTTTGATCTCTGGTTAGGGTATTTAGAAAAAAGTTAGTTATAAGTTTCAAGACTGTGAATTAATAAGCTCTGAATGTCTGCTGGATGGGGAGCCGTGTAATAAATCAGTGGTTCTCAGACTGGGGTGTACATCCGAATCACCACTGGAGCTTTTTAGAAATAAAGATGTCTGGCTCCCACCCTGGACTTGCTGAGGAGCTCTCCAGTGCCCAGGCCTGTGTATTTTTAAGAAGCTTTATAGGTGATTGTGATATGCACCCTTGGTTAGGGAACACTGTAATAAACACAGGTGAATATAAAAGAAGTAAGACCTGTTATAAACTTAAAAAAAAAAAAAAGAGAGATATGTGGTTACATACTTCCCAACACTTGCAAAAGAAGGGACTTGAGATCAGTGGTAGATTTGAATTAGCAGAGAGAATATGGGGATGATTATGCTGATAAATAGTAAATCATGATCAAGGATACTTGTGAGTAAGTCATTCCCAGATATAGCAAGTAGATAGTCTTGATTGCAGGTGAGGGGGCAAGTTGGAGAGAAATTGGATGAAGTCGGTACATAACATGGGCAGTTTAGCAGAAAGCATTCTTTAATAAAATGAACAAAGAAAGACAGAGAGGGAGAGAATGAGAATGGTGTGTGAGGAAGATTGTCCAGGGGTTGTGTTCTGGGGAGGCCAGAGGACTTACCCATTCCTTTGAACTGTCAGGGGCAATTGTGGCCCTTAAATATATGCTGCTGAATATTGTGGTGAACTACGTATATTCCTCAAGTTCCCAAATAGATTGTTGCTGGAGAGCAGGCCTCATTAGATACTTCCATATATGCTCCCCAGTTCCTGCCATTAAAATAGGCACACAGGATGGACTGATAAATATTGTTGGAGGAAGGAAGGAACAAAGGGGAGGGGAATAAATTAGAGACTTCTTAAATTGATTGGTCGTTAAAAAAATGAGGGCCTGGACTTTGGATGTGACAGGGAAATTGGAGTTGTAAATAATCAGAAATATAGTGGAAGAATTAGTAGCACTTGATAATAGAACTCTAACATTTTGCTAGGAAAAAACGTGGTGTTATTATAAAGCAATGAAACTGATTTCTGAACAAACATTCTGGAATTTATATAATCCAGGAGGGTGTTCCTTTCATAGTATATTTACCTGGGCAGGTTATACCAAAATGTTTCTCTTTGAAAATTTCCTTCAGATTATTTACATACATATGCCAAATTACTTTTGGTTTACTTTGGTCAAGAAAACATACATTTTGAGCAAAGCTAGCATTCTTTAGCCCAACTACTTTACCATTCTTGACTCTCAATCACCGTTGGGTATTTCTAAAATTTACATTTACTCAATGCAGATGAAATTCTCAATTGTTGGGTATAGTCATCCATTTATTGAGCAGGTATTTACTGAGACCCCTTCAAATGTCAAAGCAATAGGTATGATACTGGATAGAAAGTTATAAGCGGCAAAGAAGAAATCACACAGTATGAAAGTTCAGAGAAAGGTGAGATTTCTTTTGATGGGAGTGTCAGGGAATGTTTCATGGAAGAAGTAACATTTGAGCCAGGCCTTAATGACATGGGAATTTGAACATTTAAAGTTGTGCCAAGAAAGGCATTATGAATGGAAGGAACTACCCAAGCAAAGGCATAGAATTACCAAGAATATGAGGATAAAGTTTTGAATTGAGCGGTGTTAAGGTAACTTTTTTGAGGACAGGACTCATTTGGATTTATCATTTCATGTATATTTATTAAACAGAAGTAGTCTGGTCCTTTTATATACATATCACAACCGAGAGGGTCATCGCTTTAAAAGCCTCTGACAACTTCCTGGTGTTTTACTCCACATTCAGGAAGGGAATAGGATGGGAATATTTATTTACGTGTCTGTTTTTCTAATCAGGATCCTGAACAAGACCATTTTTTAAAAACAACTTAGTTGAGGTGTAACTCATATAACTTACCTATTTGCAGTGTACAATTTATTATTTTTTAGTATATTCACAGGGTTGTACAGCAGTCACCACAATCTAATTTTAGAACATTTTCATTGTCTCAAAAAAGAACCCTGTACAACCACTTCTCGTTCTCTCCTGTCCTCTACCTCCCTAGCCTTAGTTAACAATGAGAGTACTTTCTGTCTCCTTAGATTTGCCTATTCTGGATGTTTCATACAAATGGAATCATATAACGTGGACTTTTGTGTATGATTTCTCTCATTTAGCATGTTTTCAAGGTTCGTCCATGGTATAGCATGAATCGGTATTTCACTCATTTTTATGGCTGAATCATATTCCATTGTATGGAACAAGACCATTTTAGACACAGAGCGTTTCCAATGCAGTAGTAAAGAGGGCGGGTAGGAGAAGGGAGGGTGGAAAAGGAGACACAGAGGAAGGGCACAGGAGGTTCCAGGGGTGGAATTCAATAAGCTGTGTGAAAAAGTCAGAAGGCTTAGCCTGCTGACCCTGTAGCCTGGTGTATAAATTTTTCTTTTCTTCCATTGAAGTGGCCCATAGATATCTTTCAGTCTCTGACGTGACCATTACAGTCGCGCCAGTTTTATTAATGGGGCTTCAGACACTTTGCCTTCTCCATTGCATCTGAGGGCGTGTGTTGTAACTACTCCTTGGGCTCATGAAATATTTATTTTGGGAGTTTTTGTGGCCTTGACTTTTATGAGCCTCACCCATACATCATACTCTGTTGGGACCAGCTCAGGGACAATTGGCAGCATTGTCTTCACTTTAAACTGGTAGCTGAGAAAGGCTGCTCTGCTATTGAAAAGACATTAGCAGCTGATTTTGTCATTTGTAAGTGATCGATATTAACATGAAATTATTTTAACTTTGTTTTTTTGTTTGGTGTTGGACTTAGTTAAAAGAAGTAACAGTGTTTGGGTGATAGACCTGTGGGTCATTTGTTTTCTTCTTAATACTTTTTTTATATCTTCTGGTTTTTAAAATGAACGTATAATTACTATGTTAAGGAAAAATTAATAAAGTAAATAAAATAACATTTATATAATCCTTTACAGTTTATAAAATACTTCCATATATGTAACCTCATGGCAATCCTATAAAGGTAAGTGTTGCTCTGGTTCCCATTATATAGATGAGGATACTGTAGTTGAAAGAAATTAAGTAAGCTGCCCACGGTGCACAGCTAGTAACTAACTGGTGGGGTCTGGACTCAAACCCTAGTCCTTCTACTCTGGCTCCTCTGCCTTTTTTTACTCTACCATTCCACCTCCACTTAGAGCAGAGTTGTTAACTATCAGTGGTTTTCCACCTAGAATCAGAAGCAACAAGAATGCTACTAGTTACGGAGCTTCCATTTGTCCTGGGCCTGGCCGGGTTACCTGTTGAGAGCCTGGCTTTGGCATACTCTGCATGAAGAATGATGCGAAGGCCCTACCCTGCAGAACAGATAAAGACTTTTTATAATATACGTGACCGCTTAACCTCAAGCCTGTTAGAAATAAAAAGTACTTAAAGTAGGTTTGGGGAACCATGGAATTTCATGTGAAAAATTTTGTCCCCAGATCAAAAAAGGTCTAAGATTAAGACAGATGTGAACTTTGTTCTAATAATACATAATATTTACTCATGTGACTACTGAGAGAACAGATTTTTGGAGATTGTGTTTCCCCAACAATGTTTATAATTTTAATGGAGCTGGAATTTAAATGTTTGTTCACATGTCTCTACATAGTGGACAGTTGGACTTTCTAAAGCTGTTTTATAAATAGCAGTGGTGTAACTCTAATGGACAAAATAAGAGTGAGAGCAAAAGTCCTACAGTACCATCAAAAACATGAGCCAAGGTCAGCTCCTGCTGTTAACAGAAGAAAGGGCAACATTAAGGCAACTTCTTTCATGGGGAGAGGGCTCGTTGGATTTAAAATTTCTTATATTGTGTATTATATATTTTTATATTGTAGCTATATATTTTGTACATTCTGTATTGCATGTGAAACCCTGGTGGTGTAGCGGTTGAGTGCTACGGCTGCTAACCAAAGGGTTGGCAGTTCGAATCCTCCAGGCGCTCCTTGGAAACTCTATGGGGCAGTTCTACTCTGTCCTATAGGGTTGCTATAAGTCAGAATTGACTCGAGGGCACCGGGTTTGTTTTTTTTTTGGTTATATTGCATATATTGCATAAAAGTCTTCTAGTCTTTTAGAAGCCCACCCTTAGGGAAGAGGCAGGAAAGGAATATCCACAGTCTCCACAGTCCACAGCCCAGCATAGCATATGTATGCCCTCTTGTGACACCGTCATACTTGTCACTGTTTGTCTTCTGTACTAGACCGTAGGCTCCTCAGTGGCAGGGGCTGTGTCTGTATGTTCACCTCTTTATTTCCAGTACCAGGCTGGTCATAGGTGTGCAGTAGAATTGTATTTTTACTACTTGAACATATGCATAGCCTTCACTTATTTATGTATAAAATATTATAATAGGAATTATTGTGCAGCCAGTGTTTCCCATCCTCAGCTTTCAAGCATCTGGTGCAGCTAAATTTGAACGGTCTTATCAAAAGTATAATGGGCTTTGGCTAAAACAAGAAGAATACATACTAAGAGAGAGGAGTGAATGGCTAACTGCCCATTGTTTGAGATAACAGAAGTGTTCAGGCTATTTTGGGTTGTGGTTCTTTGTTTCAGAATCATTTCAACTATGCAGGCCTCTTACTAAATTCATAACATGAGAATATGTTGCCTCCTATCTGAAAGTGGCATTGGGATTTTGCATTCTCTTCTTGGGTGTGTCTTTTAAAAATTTAATGATTAAGACCAGGTGTTGATGTGTTATTGGGAGCTCTGCTGGTTACAGTGAGCATCATAGTGTGAGTCATGAATGCCTCATTGGAAGATTTATATTTCCTTGAACCATATGGCAGGAGACAGAGATATCATAAAATTGATCTGCCGCTTTTTTGCCTTCTGGCTTATCTGGGCTCAGCCTTTTCATTTTAAACCTTATACCGTGGTAATGATCCATAAAAAAAAAGAAAAGAAAAAACCCATTTCCATCAAGTCGATTCCGACTCATAGCAACCCTATAGGACAGAGTAGAACTGCCCCATAGAGTTTCCAAGGAGTGGATGGTGGATTCGAACTGCTAACCGAGCTTTTGGTTAGCAGCCAGAAATCTTAACCACTGCACCCCCAGGGCTTCATGGTAGTGAGAGTGGGGTATATTTTTACATGATACACCAGTATTAGGGCAGTATCAAAAGAGCAGAACTGCCCAATAGGGTTTTCTAGGCTGTAATTTTTATGGGAGCAGATTGCCAGGTCTTTCACCCATGGAGCTGCTGGGTGGGTTTGAATTGCCAACATTTTGATTTGTAGGTGAGCATTTAACTGATGTGCCATTAAAGCCCCTCATCAACAGAAGTGGCAGTCCTTAATCAGCAAATGTCAGAGATTCGCTGGTATCACGCAAGGCTTCTCTCTAGAATAATGCTGTGTGCTGAGGACTCTTGATGAGTAAGGGTCATTCAGTCAGTTCATGTTGCCTTCAGGCCGATCTACTTTTAGATCTTCTCTTATAGACAGGACTAGAAGTATGCCTTGGTATTTTTAAGTTTCAGCAACCTTCAGTGGTATGTAGTATATCCTTCAGTATGAGCTTTAAGGAGTCAAGTTCCAATCTCTAATAAGGCTCTGAAACAGCAACAGAAGAAAGTTGATAAATTGGAGGAAGGCCCCCATGTTTCACCTTTCTATTCCCGGTACATTGGACCTGTAAAATTCTTGCAGCCCCTGTTTGGTTACTATATTAGGCTACATAGACAGCTAAATTCAGGTAACACACATTTGGAATTATCTGGGCAGCTGCTTCTCTTTTTTTCCAACCATTTTACTTCTTGTTCTGTTTCCATTGGGAGTGGTTGTGGAGAGGAAGGCTATCTTACCTTATTTTCTTCTTAACACTTTACAAAAAAAAAAAAAATTAGTAGGGAAGGAAGGTGAGATTTACATATGTCAGGAACTTTGGTTCATGTACTTTTATCATCATAGTTAAAGTATTTTATCCTTTATATAGCTCTAAAATAGCACTAATAATAACAGCATATTATTAGTAATCATTTTTTTGCCACGTAGAGCCTTCAGGTAGTCTTCAAAAACAAACAGAAGTATTACATGTGCAAAACGTATCCTAAGTCACAACCTTATCTCAGTGTTTATCATCCCTTTTCCGTCTACTTGAACTTGATTTGTCTTCTTACTCTCTCTTTTCTCTCTCCCCTAAACCCATTTATGTTAACCTGGATGTAAATACAAGCTTAAATGTATATAGATGTATCAGCTGTCATCCCTTTTCACCATTAAAACAAATAAATAACCTTTTAATTCCCTTTCCTGCTCAAGAATCTGTAAGGAAGAGTGAGGTAACCCAGCTTATTACAACATCCCAAGACTTTCTCTGCTGTTAATTGTTGTTTCAGTGTGGAATGAAATACATTCAAAATAACGGACTTGATCCTGAAAGAACCTCAAGTCTAGACATGCTTATTAAAGACATGGGTCAAAGAATCATTGGATGAATCTACTTAAGTACGTGCATTGCGTGCAGACAAAGGGATTATCTTAGCCTGGGTTGTCTAGAGGAGCAAAACCAGTGAAGCGTATATATAAATATATAGAGAGAGAATTACTTCAAGGAAATGGCTCACGCAGTTGTGGGGGCTGACAAGTCCTAAACCTACGGGTCAGGCGGCAGGCTGAAGGCTTCTGCTGGCTCATGTAGTTGCAGGAGCTGACGAACCCAAAATATGTAGGTCAGGCCGCAGGCTGGAGGCCTTTGCTGGCTCATGAGGTTTTGGGTTCTGGCTAATCCAAAATCTGCAGGTCAGTGGCAGGCCGAAGACTTCTGCAGGCTGACATCCCAAGAACTGGAGGTTAGGCAATGAGAGGAGTGGAGGTTTGAGAGAGAGAGAGAAAAATGCACACATGTGCACATGTGAGCAAGCTTTGCCAGAATGTCCCTTTACATACTGGAGGCAGGCCATATCCCTAAGGAAATTCCCCTTTTAACTGATTGTCTGATACATTGGATCACATCGTGGAGGTGGTTACACTAGACCAATGTCTCCAAACCACTGAGAATCATGGCCTAACGAAGTTGACACAGTGTTAACCATTACAGGGGTAAAGTATAATAGAGTCGTGGGTAAAAGAGGACTTGTACAATTAGACGTATGATATTGGGGATTCACTGCCTTCTTTCTAGTTCCTTGGTAAAAGCTTTGTAGATTTTGTGTCCTTGTATGCTGGGCCATCAGTTTTTGGATGATTGATTTGATGGGGTTTTTTCTTGTTTCCTCCCTACTCCACTAGGGTGTCTCCTTTTAGACTGTTGGCATTTTGAGGGCAAAGAGTGGGTCATATTCTTCTTGCTGTTCCTGGTGTTGTGCTCATCATAGTCCCTTGCTCATGGTAGTGCCTTGCTGAGTGGCTTGTGCTTTGATATTTAGTATACCACTTAGCCATTCTAGGTTATTTCATGATGATGAGGATAGCTCGCTATTTCTTGCCTCGTTTGGAAGGCATGATGATTCTCTTTTCCTGCCTTCAAACACAGCCACATACCAAATGCTTGTGTAATCAGAAAGAGAAACAAAGATTCAAAAATTAACTTGCATTAGTTACATGTTTTGGACTTTTAGATTCTAAAAAATTCTGTTACTTATACCAGAAGTCTAACACTCTGGATTGGTGTTAAGTGGTGTTTGTGTATGTATGTGTGTGTGTATGGAGGGTAAAAGGTGGTATATCTTAGAACTAAAAATGTTTTATAAATATTGTTAAATTGTAGAAAATAGAGTCTTTGGCCCATAGAAAATTTCCCACTGATAACATTTCCAGTTGAATGACTTTTAAGGGGAAAGTGGCTATATTTCATGGCAGTTCTTACCACACTGGCCACAGTCCAAGTCAAAGTCATTCCTTCTTTTGAGATAAGCTTAAATTATTCCCATGAGTAAACTCTCTGTGAAGAAAGAGAAATGCCACATTTGTTCTCAGAGTTGAGAGTTGAGGGACCTCTATTATCTGGGTTCCCTATATTTCAGCCTTCTCTCTGTCCCTACCCCACCACTGGAGAACTAGAACTGGCTCACTTTTTATCTGCAAGGTAGACAGTTAAAGCAGACAAGGACATAAGAACGGGTTAAGAAATCTTATATAGAAAAAAAATCTAGACTAGCAGCTCTTAAATTTCTTATTCTATAATTCTTTTCCCCAAATAGCAAAATTATTTGTCAGACTCTAGCTATGCACATTGCTAGGTTTTATATATGCTAAGATATGATCTCTGGCCTCAAACTGCTTAAAATACAGATGAAATTTATAATCTTATAAAAGATTTACCCACATCCTCTCCACCAATAAAATTGTTGCAGAATTAAAATTATTCCTCTTAAAGGATTGTACACTAGTACTGTGTATAAATACAGTCGTTTACATTCCTTGCAGCCAGGGAGAAAATGTGAACTGATGTTGATGTGGGGAAAAGTGATAAAAACTTAGTGGCCAGCTGCAGATAGGGAAGGGTGAGCAGGTGGTGGACCCCATAGTTAGAAAAGACTTTAGAGTATTGGCCTTAGCTGTTCTCTGCTTGTGTTACCCCAGGTACACTGGATTTTCATTTCCTCCAAAGCACAGAGCTTCTTGGGCTTTTGGCCTTCACTTGTGCTGTTTCCTCTGCCTCTTTACTTGGACAATTTCTCTTGGTCCTCAGTTCCATATTAAATGTCAATTTCTTAAGGACACCTTCCCTGACTTCACCTCCTGTTAGGTTAGATCCCTCTGTCATATGTTATTGTAGCCCCTATGTGTTTTCTCTTATTATTCTTATCACAATTTGTTAAGTATTTGTGTGATTATTACTTGTTTAACATCTTTCTCCTCACTGAAGCCTAGAGGGGAAGTACTAGCTCTGTCTTATTAGCCTCTGAGTTTTCAGCACCCATTATAGTGTTTGGCAAATGGTAAGGTCTTGAGAAATACATGTTGAATGAACAAATAGGAAGACCATTTGCTGCCTCCCTACCAAAAACTGTTTTAAACTTCTTAGAAAAATATATGTCATGCTGTGAGTGAATCTTGGTGAAACCGAATTACCAACTAGAAATGTAGCTGTAAATCACTGATGACCCTGTGTGTGTCAGAACTGTGCTCCATAGGGTTTTCAGTGGCTGATATTTTGGAAGTAGATTGCCAGGCCTTTCTTCTGAGGTGCCTTGGAATTGAACCTCTAACCTTTTGGTTAGCAACTGACTGCATTAACTGTTTGTACCCGTAGGAACTTCTTTGCATAGTAGGACCAACAATTCATGTTTACTGAGTACATAAATTCCAGGCATAGAATTCTGAAGGGAGGTGGGTGGTAATCCAGCCCAATACAGAATTATATAGAATAAACATGGATTTGGAGTTCTCTTATTAGTTTTGACCCTCTACAATGAATAGAATAGCCAACTTTGGCAAAATGTATCTAGCGTGAGTTGTTGTTGGTGTTAGGTGCCATCAAGTTGGTTCCGACTCCTAGCGACCCTGTGCACAAGAGAATGAAACACTGCCCCGTCCTGTGCCATCCTTACAATCGTTGTCATGCTTGAGCTCATTGTTGTAGCCACTGTGTCAATCCACCTCATTGAGGGTCTTCCTCTTTTCTGCTGACTCTGTGCTGTGCCAAGCATGATGTCCTTCTCCAGGGACTGATCCCTCCTGACAACATGTCCAAAGTATGGAAGACGCAGTCTCGCCATACTTGCTTCTAAGGAGCATTCTGGTTGTACTTCCTCTAGGACAGATTTGTTTGTTCTTTGGCAGTCCATGGTATATTCAATATTCTTCTCCAGCAGCACAGTTCAAAGGTGTCAGTTCTTCTTCGGTCTTCCTTATTCATTGTCCAGCTTTCACATGCATATGCTGCGATTCAAAATACCATGGCTTGGGTCAGGCACACCTTAGTCTTCAAGGTGACATCTTTGCTCTTCAATACTTTAAAGATGTCCTTTGCAACAGATTTACCCGATGCAATGCGTCTTTTGATTTCTTGACCGCTGCTTCCATGGCTGTTGATTGTGGATCCAAGTAAAATGAAATCCTTGACAACTTTCAGTCTTTTCTCCGTTTATCATGATGTTGCTTATTGGTCCAGTTGTGAGGATTTTTGTTTTCTTTATGTTGAGGTGCAATCCATACTGAAGGCTGTGGTCTTTGATCGTCATTAGTAAGTGATTCAAGTCCTCTTCACTTTCAGCAAGCAAGGTTGTGTCATCTGCATAACGCAGGTTGTTAGTCTTCTTCCAATCCCGATTTCCCGTTCTTCTTCATATAGTCCAGCTCCTTGGATTATTTGCTCAGCATACAGATTGAATAGGTATGGTGAAAGAATACAACCCTGACGCACACCTTTCCTGACTTTAAACCAATCAGTATCCCCTTGTTCTGTCCAAACAACTGCCTCTTGATGTATGTAAAGGTTCCTCATGAGCACAATTAAGTGTTCTGGAATTCCCATTCTTTGCAATGTTATCCATAATTTGTTATGATCCACACAGTTGAATGCCTTTGCATAGTCAATAAAACACAGGTAAACATCCTCCTGGTATTCTCTGGTTTCAGCCAGGATCCATCTGACATCAGCAATGATATCCCTGGTTCCATGTCCTCTTCTGAAACTGGCCTGAATTTCTGACAGTTCCCTGTCGATACACTGCTGCAGCCATTTTTGAATGATTTTCAGCAAAATTTTGCTTGCGTGTGATATTAATGATATTGTTCTATAAATTCCATGTTCGGTTAGATCACCTTTCTTGGGAATAGGCATAGATATGGATCTCTTCTGTGTTCCATGTTTCTTGGCATAGACAAGTCAGCACCTTCAGCGCTGCATCTGTTTGTTGAAACATCTCAATTGATACTCCATCAATTCCTGGAGCCTTGTTCTTCACTGATGCCTTCAGAGCAGTTTGAACTTCTTCCTTCAGTACCATCAGTTCTTGATCATATGCCACCTGTTGAAATGGTTGAACATTGGCTATTTCTTTTTGGTATAATGACTCTGTGTATTCCTCCCGTCTTCTTTTGATGCTTACTGCGTCATTTAATATTTTCACCATGGAATCCTTCACTATTGCAACTCGAGGCTTGAATTTTTTCTTCAGTTCTTTCAGCTTGAGAAACGCCGAGCGTGTTCTTCCCTTTTGGTTTTCCATCTCCAGCTCTTTGCGCATGTCATTATATACTTTACTTTGTCTTCTCAAGACGCCCTTTGAAATCTTCTGTTCAGCTCTTTTACTTCATCAATTCTTCCTTTTGCTTTAGCTGCTCGACGTTTCAGAGCAAGTTTCAGAGTCTCCTCTGACATCCATCTTGGTCTTTTCTTTCTTTCCTGTATTTTCAATGACCTCTTGCTTTCTTCATGTATGATGTCTTTGATGTCATTCCACAGCTCGTCTGGTCTGCGGTCACTAGGGTTCAATGCATCAAATCTATTCTTGAGATGGTCTCTAAATTCAGGTGGGATATACTCATGGTCATATTTTGGCTCTCGTGGACTTGATCTGATTTTCTTCAGTTTCAGCTTGAACTCGCATATGAGCAATTGATGGTCTGTTGCACAGTCGGCCCGTGGCCTTGTTCTGACTAATGATATTGAGCTTTTCCATTGTTTCTTTCCACAGATGTAGTCAATTTGATTTCTGTGTGTTCCATCTGGTGAGGTCCATGTGTATAGTCGCTGTTTTTTTGGTGAAAGAAGGTATTTGCAGTGAAGAAGTCATTGGTCTTGCAAAATGCTATCATTTGATCTCTGGGATTGTTTCTGTCACCAAGGCCATATTTTCCAAGTACTGATCCTTCTTCTTCTTTTTCGAACTTTTGCATTCCAATCGCCAGTAATTATCAATGCATCTTGATTGCATGTTCAATCAATTTCAGATTGCAACAGCTGATAAAAATCTTCTATTTCTTCATCTTTGGCCCTAGTGATTGGTGCGTAAATTTGAATAATAGTCATATTAACTGGTCTTCCTTGTAGCCATATGGATATTATCCTATCACTGACACCGTTGTACTTCAGGATAGATCTTGAAACGTTCTTTTTGGCAATGAATGCGACACCATTCCTCTTCAAGTTGTCATTCCCAGCATAGGAGACTATATGATTGTCTGATTCAAAATGGCCAATGTCAGCCCATTTCAGCTCACTAATGCCTAGGATATCAATGTTTATGTGTTCCATTTCATTTTTGACGATTTCCAATTTTCCTGGATTCATACTTCATACATTCCAGGTTCCAATTATTAATGGATGTTTGCAGCTGTTTCTTCTCATTTTGAGTCGTGCCACATCAGCAAATGAAGGTCCCGAAAGCTTTACTCCAACCATGTCATTAAGGTTGACTCTACTTTGAGGAGGCAGCTCTTCCCCACTCATCTTTTGAGTGCCGTCCAACCTGGGGGGCTCATCTTCCAGGACTCTATCAGACAATGTTCCACTGCTGTTCATAAGGTTTTCACTGGCTAATGCTTTTCAGAAGTAGACTGTCGAGTCCTTCTTCCTAGTCTGTCTTAGTCTGGAAGCTCAGCTGAAACCCTTCCTCCATGGGTGACCCTGCTGGTATCGGAATACCTGTGGCATAGCTTCCAGCATCACAGCAACATGCAAGCCCCTACAGTATGACAAACTGACAGACACGCGGGGGAGTGTGAGTTAGCAAATACCAAAGTAACACTTCAGATGTAGACAATAGGTAAAGTAGCATACAAACATGACAAGTATCTTGGGGGGTAGTAGAATGTAGTGGTTAAGAGTAATGGCTCAAGGGTTAGGTGTCCTGGGTTTGAAGCCCAGCATTGGTGCCTGGGAGTTATGTAACATTGGGGAAGTTATTTAATCTCTATTTCTCATAGTCCTTTGTAAAACAAAGTTAATAGTAGTACTTTACTTGTAGTGTTGTGAGGATTAAATAAGTTCATAAAAATATTTAGAACTGTCTGGAACATAGTTACGTGCTCAATTAGTGTTAGGTATTATCATTAATACCTTTTCCCATTTTTTTTTAGTGCTATTTTAAACGTTAGTCTAATGAAAAGGCAGTGTTGATTTTTTTCCTAAATGTCTAAGCATAGCATTTTACTCAACAAGGCAAAATGCCAATGAAAGCTTTTAGTAGAATTCCATATGTTGTGAAATATACAGTTCTACCAACTGTGGGGAAAATACCACTCACAGTTTTAGGTGCCTGAACCTCTGATTGTCAGTTTCCCATGATTAAAATCAAACACTTAATTTTTTAATCAATATATCCATTGCTTGGAACAATAGTGAGGAAAGACAGTGTAGCTCCATTCTTTTTTTTTTGTCTTTTGCGATTTAGATGCAAGAATTGGGCCTTATGATTTGGGTTTTTTTAGCCCAAGCATTCACTGTCCTATTTTCTAAAATATACTCAAACTGAAGGCATAGCCACGCCACTCACTAAAATAATAAGATGGAATCAGCCTTCCAGATAGAGTTGAGAAGTATGATTTTGTGAAATAGAATTCATCTAATTCTGGAACAACCAATTAGTTTAACAAATCTTTGATGAGCAGATGCTGTGGCAGGTAGATGAGCAGATGCTGTGGCAGGTACTGGACTAGCTTAATAACTCTTGACTGAGTGGAGGGATAGACTCTTCCAGATGTCCTTTCAGCACAGGAGTAATAGAGTTGAAAACGAGGGTCATGGGACTGTAACTACTAGTTTGGAAGTTATACCTACTATTTCTAGTCTTTCATTGTTTCTCTAGAAAATTTTTAACGTGTATATATTTTTAAAATGTTATTGTGGTAAAATGAGCATAACAAAATATTTGCCATTTTAATCATTTTTAAGTGTATAATTCAGTGACATTAATTACGTTCACCGTGTTGTACAACCATCACCACTAGCCATTTCAAAAAAAATTTTTTTATATACTGTTTTATTGTGTTTTAGGTGAATGTTTACACAGCAAATTAGTTGCCCCTTTAACAATTTTTATACAAATTTTTCCATGCCATTGGTTACAATTTTTACAATGTGTCAGTAGTCTCATTTCCATTCTGTTTGTTCTGTTTCCATTGATCTAGCTTCTCTTTCCCTCCTTGCTTTCTCATCTTTGCTTTTGGGTAACCGTCGACTGTTTGGTCTCGTACAGTTCACTGTTTAAGGGAGCACATTACTCACGGATGGGATTGCTTATTTTATAAGCTGATCTTTTATTCAGCTGAAAGGTGATCTGCAGAAATAGCTTCAATTCCAAGCTCAAAGGGTATTTTAGGGTGATAGCCTTGGGGGTTCCTCTAGTCTCTATCAGTCCAGTAGGTTTGACCTTTTTTAGGAATTGGAGTTTTGTTGTACATTTTTCTCCCATTCTGTCCAGGACCTTCTATTGTGTCCCTGGTCAGAACAGTCGGTAGTGGTAGCTGGGTGCCATGTAGTTCTTCTGTTCTCAGGTTAGAAGAGGTCGTGGTTTGTGTGAACTATTAGTCCCATGCACTAGTTTCTACTTTGAGCCTTTGATTTCGTTCATTCTTCATTGCTCCATGTAAGTAGAGACCAATAAGTTGTATCTTAGATGGCTGCTCGCAAGCTTTTAAGATCCCAGACACTACTCACCAAAGTAGGATATAGAACATTATCTTAGTGAACTGTGTTACGCCAGTTTACTAATTTGTTCTCTTAGACTATGGTCCCAAGCCTTTAGACCCAGTAAACCAATCCTGCAAGATCAAGAAGCAGTCTTCTCCAGTGAGGCTGTCTGGGCCAGGGCTTTTTTTTTCTTTTCTTTCTTTTTTGTTGTTGGGAGTTTTTTTTTGTTTTGTTTTTTTAAATGACACCTTCAATTTCTTTTGTTATGGATCTCTTCAAGTTTTCTACCTCTATTTGTGTTAGCTAAGTAGTGTGTTTCTAGAAATTTGTCCATTTCTTCTAGTTTTTCAAATTTGTTGGAATGCAGTTTTTCATAATACTCTGTTGTGATCCTTTTTATCTCAATTGGTTGTGTTGTAATGTTAGCCATCTGATTTCTTATTTTAGTTATTTGCATCTTCTCACTTTTTCCTTTGTCAGTTTGGCCAGCTTCTAGTCTTGTTCTTTCTGTTGTTTTTCTGTTTTCTATTTCATTTATTTCTATGACCTTTGTTATTTCCTTTTTTTCTGGTGACTATGGACTTCTTTTGCTGCTGCTTTTCTATTGTTTGAGTTTTAGGGTTAAACTGTTGATTTTGGCCCTGTCTTCTTTTTCGATGTGTGCATTTATGGCTATAAATTCTCTGTGCACTGCTTTTGCTGTGTCCCAAAGGTTCTGTATGTTGTGTTTTTATTCTCATTTGATTCTAAGAATTTTTAAATTGCATTTTTAATTTCTTCTGTTACCCAGTAGTTTCTAAGTAAAGTGTTATTCAGTTTTCATGTGCCAAGGATTAAATTGTGTGCCAAAAAAATATGTGTCAACTTGGCTAGGCCATGATTCCCAGTATTGTGTGGTTGTCCTCCATTTTGTGATCTGATATAATTATCTTATGTGTTGTAAATCCTAACCTCTAAGATGTTAATGAGGCAGTTATGTTAATGAGACAGGACTCAATCTACAGGATTAGGTTGTATCTTGAGTCAGTCTCTTTTGAGATATAATAGAGAGAAGAAGCAAACAGAAAGGAAAGGGACCTTGTTATAACCAAGCAAGAAGAGCCAGGAGTGGAGCATGTTCTTTGGACCTGGGTACCCTTGCTAAGAAGCTCCTAGACCAGGGGAAGATTGATGACAAGGACTTTCCCCCAGAGCTGACAAAGAGAAAGCCTTTCCTTAGAGCTGGCACCCTGAATTCGGACTTCTAGCCACCTACACTGTGAGATAGTAAATTTCTGTTTGATAAAACCCCCCCACTTGTAGTATTTCTGTTATAGCAGCATTGGATATCTAAGACACCATGTATTTAATTTTTTTCCTTGTTCTTTCTGTTATTGATTTCTAGTTTTATAGTGTTATGGTCAGAGAAGATGCTTTGTATTATTTCAATGTTTTTGACTTTATTGAAGCTTGTTTTGTGGCCTAAAATATGGTCTATTCTGGATAACGATTCCTTGTGTTAGAGAAGAACGTGTACTGTGCTACTGTTGGGTGATGTGTTCTGTATATGTCTGTGAGGCCGAGTCGGTTGATTGTGTTATTTAGATTTTCTGTATGTTTGTAGAGTTTCTTTCTAGTTGTCCAGTCCATCATCAAAACTGGTGTGTTGAAGTCTCCCATTTCTCTTTTCAATTCTGTTAAAGTTTGTTTTTCTGTATCTTGGAGCTCTGTCATTGGTTGTGTAAATATTTATTATGGTTATGTCCTCTTGGTGGATTGACCTTTTAATCATTATATCATGCCCTTCTTTTTCTCTTATAATGGATTTGACTTAAAGCCTGTTTTATCAGAGATTATCATTGCCACTCTTGCTCTCTTTTTGTTAGTGTTTGCTTGATATATTTTTTCCCATCCTTTGATTTTTTAACCTTTTTATGTCTTCGTGTCTAAGATGTGTCTCTTATATGCAGCATTTTTTTAATCCATCTTGTCGCTCTCTGTCTCTTGACTGGTGCATTTAAATCATTTACATTCAGTGGGATTATCGATAGGCGTGAATTTACTTCTGCCATTTTGTTATGCTTTCTTGAGGTATTAACAGTTTCTTTGTTCTGCTTAATTTTTTGTGTTTCCTTTTATTTATTTATTTATTTTTTGGATTTTCTTTTTGTATCCTTCATTGTTGTTGATTTTGTGTTTACTGAGTCTTTTTGATTTTCTTTATTTTGGTGAGTACATTTATTAATTTTCCTGGTGGTTATCCTGAAATTTGCCTTTATCTTCCTAAGTTTAAGATAGTCTGTTATATCTTGATATTGCCTTGACTTCCTCTCCATATGGAAGTTCTATAACTATAACATTTCATCCCCTTTTTATTTTATCTTTGTTTGAAGATTAATATCTCTGGTTCCCTGTTTTCAGTTTTGCAGCTTTATTTTGCTTTTGTGAATTCTTTATCTGGGTTGGTATCTGGGTGATGTTGTCTTGTGTCTTAATCTCAAGTTGTTGTCTGATGTTGTTGGTTCTCTGTCCAAAGGACTCTCTTTAGTATATCTTACAAGGTTGGTCTACTTTTTACAAATTCCATTAATTTCTGTTTTTCTGGGAATGTCCTAGCTTCGCCATCATATTTGAAACACAGTTTTGGTAGATATAAGATTTGGTTGGCAATTCTTTTATTTCAGGGTTTTGTATATGTCGTCCCATTGCCTTCTTACCTGCATGGTTTTTGTCGAGAAGCCAGTACTAAGTCTTATTGGTGCCCTTTTGTAGGTGATATTTTGTTTATGAGCTGCTCTCAGAATTTTTTCTTTGCCTTTGGTTTTTGAAAGTTTGATTATGATTTATCTTGGTGACTTTCTTTTGGGGTTGATCCTGAATGGGATTTGTTGACCTTTTTGGTTGGAAACTTTCTTGGTTTTCATGATATTAGGGAAGTTTTCTGCCAATAAATCTTTAAAAATTCTCACTGTGCTTTTTCACCCTCCTCTTCTGGAATTTCTCTTGCAGGTAAATTATTCCTCTTGATAGTGTCCCACATAACTCTTAGGATTTCTTTATTGTTCATTCTGTTTTCTGATCCTCAAAAAATTACACCTACTCTTCACTTATCGACTATCTTGTTATCCACCATTTAGCATTTACAACAATAGTAAAAAACTACTATCTATTTTTATTTTGTGCATTAACAGCTTATGTCTAGCAGTAGCAAACACCGAGGTGTGAGGTGAGAGTAACGCTGGGTGTGATGGGTAAGGTTATGTGGCAGCTTGGCTGGGCCATGATTCTTAGTGGCTTGACAGTTGTGTAATGATGTGATTTGGTAGTTATGTAATGATGTACTTATCCTCCATTTTGTGATCCAATGTGTTCATCCTGTATTTTTGCATAACGCTGATTTTCGCATAATAACCTGGCCTTTGGAACCTAACCATATCAATAAGTAAGGAGTGCGTGTAGTATTAAGAGATTCCCCTCTATTTTCCTGATGCTTTCTTCCATTAATTCAGTTCTACTTCTTTGTCCTTTCATTAAGTTATCTAGTTCTGGTATTTTATTGTTAATCTTTTAGATTTCTAGTTGCTGTTTTGTATGGTTTCTAATCATCTATTTATTCTGTCATTTTGTTCTTGTATTGTTTTCCTGAATTCTTCTAGTGTTTTATCTGTGTTTTCTTTGATCTCTTTGAGGATCCTATATATTAATCTTTTGAATTTCTAATCAGGCAGTTCTATTACTATTTCTTCCTAAGGAAGATTTTCTGCCCCTTTACTTTGCTCACTTGTTTGAGCCATCTTAGCCTGATTCTTCATATGATTTGTTATTGTCTACTGTCCCTGAGGCATTAAGAAGTTAATTTATTTATTCCTTTATTGTATGTATGTTTGTTTTCTGCCGATTTTTAAAATTTGTCTTCATGTATCTAGAGCTCTGTTTCTTCTCTTTCTGTTTAAAATGCCTTTCTTCCTTTGTATTATTTTACTTGTTGTTTTGTGGTTCTGGCCTATGTGTGACTTGAGTGGAATCTGTTGGCTGGGCATGATTTTCTCTCATTAACAGGTATGCTGGGTCTCACTCACTTTTGAGGCCTCTGTGGTTAGGGTTGTATGCCTTTCCTTACCAGATTGGGTGGAAGTGGGAGAGCAGGTTCTTTTCCTCATACTGGGTGACAAGTGTTGGGTGTTTAGGGTCTCTCCACAGCCCTTGTGGAACTGTTGCTCCTTCTGGGTTGGTGCTAGCACTAACTGTGTTCTTTGGTGGTGAGGGCAGGATGTGTCCGTATCCACTGTGAGGGAGTGCTGCCCAAATGGACAGGGTAGGCCCTCTGTGCATGCATGAAATGGTATCTTAGTAGGTGATGGGGTATCAAGGGGTTTCAGTACAAGTGCGGACAGCCTGCAGGAGCTGTTTGGGTGTGCGATGTGTGAAGTTCAGCTGGGCAGGTGTTGGATGTGGGTACTAGGATCTCCTGCTGTCATTGTTTGGCAAAGGTACAGATGGTGCCTTTAGGATGTGACTGGCATTGCTGATGAGATGATGTGTCTGTCTAGGTGGTCACTAGGGTGGGGGTGCAGGGAGGATTGTTGCCGGTCACTGGGTTGGGTGCTGTGTGTGCATACCACTGGTTGCCAGGTGGTTGTTGAGAGAGTGCACAGGTCATCAGTCATAGAATGGGTGGCATAGGAATTTGCTGCCAGTTGTGGGGTGGGTGGAGTGGTGGGGGAGGGAGATCTCATGCCTCTGGTCACCCATCTGGTGGTGGGCATGCAAGCTGCTGATTGCCAGGCGGGTAGGGTGGTTCAGGGCTGGACAGAGTGGACAGAAATCTCTGTGCAGGTCTGACAGCATGGGAGTGGCACCGCAGATCACCAGGGGGGCAGGGCAGGGCAGTGCAGGGATGGGTGGAGTGGGCGCAAGCCTTTGGTCACGGGTCTGATGGTGCAGGAGTGTGTGCTGTGGATCACCGGGTAGGGGAGGCGGCCTCACCACTGGTCATGGGGGGGCAAGAGGGAGGAGGGGGGTAGCATGTTCCCCCAGTTACTGGGGTGGGTGCTGGGGTACTCCCTGCAGAGTGCATCCAGTGATTAGGACCCAGCCCCAACCAAATGCAAAGAGGGGGTGGCTGTCCAGAGTTTGGATGGGTTGGGGGATCTCTAGCCACCACTTCAAGGATCCTGCACTCTGCTAGCGCCACTTGCCCAAATGATCAGGGACTGCTATTGGTGAGTAGTTCTGTCCTATTTTCTGGCTCCCTCACTGCTCTGTGGTCGCCTGGATCCCTAGGGCTCTTGCCCACATTCCTGCACTTTCCCTCCTTAGATCCAGTTCATGTTCTTCTCACCTTGCTTCACTCCGGGTTTGTCTGCGCAGTATCTCTGTCTCCTATTGGGGATTCTGTGAAGTTACCTTCCTGTGCTCCTCACCCGGGAACGCTGCTCGCTTTGTCTCAAGATGGCGGCGCTGGGCTGCTGGCAGGGCGCCTACAGTCTGTAAGTCTCCACGTTCGCTGTTTTTATTCAGTTTCTCTTTCCCTTTGGTGTTCAATCTAATTCTTCATCCTTCCGTTTGCTGTTCTGGGTTCCCAGATTGTCATCTGTAGCCGTTTCACTTGATTTCTCGGTTCTTTGCTATAGGGGCATTGCGTCGTGTGTATGACTAAACCACCGTCTTGAGCTGTCTTCCCCTTCCAAAAGTTTTTCATCACCCCAAAGAGAAACTCATTACTCTGAGCAGTAACTCCCCATTCCACTCTCCTCCCAGTACCTGGTAACCGCTAATCTACTTGTTTCTGTGCACTTACCTGTCCTAGATGTTTCATATAAACTCAGCATATGTGTTCAAGGTTCAATCATGTCGTAGCATGTACCAGAATTTCACTTCTCTTTATGGCTGAATAATATTCCATTGTATATATGTACCACATTTTGTGTATCCATTCATCTATAGTTGGACACTTGAATGGTTTCCACCTTTTGGCTACTGTGAATAATGCTGCAGTGAACATTGGTGTACACATATCTGTTTGAATTCCTGCTTTCATTTCTTTTGGTTGTATATCTAGGAGTGGAGTTGCTGGGTCACATGGTAATTCTATATAACATGTACATTTAACTTCAAAGTTTTAAATTAATTAGTATCTGTACTGTCCTCCTAAGTAATATAAGAACCTTAAAACACTTTTAATTTCCATTATCCCCTTATATGCTATTGTCTAAGATTTCATTTATGTCTTGATATTGTTTACTCCAGTAACAATTAGACAGTATTGTTGACTTACACAGTTTTTTTTTTTTTTTTTACGTTTACCAACATGTTTGCCAGTTTCTTTGAGATGCAAGGGAAATGATGAATAGACCTTCTTTCTAGGTTCATTTACCTTCTTCCTGAAGTGCATCTTTTAGTAGTATCTTCAGGGAGGACTTTTGTCAGTACACACTCAAAACATCTTTATTATGTCCTCTTTTTGAAAGATAGTTTCATTGCATATACAAGTCTGTACTGATAGTTATTTTTCCCAAACACCTTGAGGGTATTATTCCATTGTCTTCTGTCTTCAAATCAACCATCAGTCTAATTTTTTTTTAAATAATTTTTTTTTGTTGGTATTGAGAATATACACAGCAGAACATACACCAGTTCAACAATTTCTACATGTACAGTTCAGTGACATTGATTACATTCTTTAAGTTGTACACCCATTCTTACCCTCCTTTTCTGAATTGTTCATTCCCCCATTAATATAAACCCACCACCAAGTTTCCTATCTAATACTTCAAGTTACTTTTGTCAGTTTGACCCTAGATAGATAGATAGATAGGTAGATAGATCGATAGATCGATCAATCGATCGATCTTAAAAGAGCACACTGCTCAAGGCAGACATTCTTTACTATTTAAGCTAAACTATTGTTTGGTTTTAAGAAGATTTCAGGGGATATTTTTGGTTAAAGGTTTAAAAATTATTTCAGGGCAATAGTTTTGGGGGCTCATCTAGCCTCAATGGCTCCAGAAAATCTGGATTGCATGAGAATTTGGAAATTCTATTCTCCATTACTCCCTTTTGATCAGGATTCTTCTACCAAATCTTTGATAAAAATGTTCAGTAATGGTATCCGGGCAAGCACCATCCAGTTCTGCTGGTCTCAAGGCAAAGGAGGCAGTTGTTCATGGGGGAAATTAGCCACACATTCCATTTCCTCCCCTATTACTGACTCTCCTTCTTCCTTTGTTGCTCCAGGTGAATGGAGACCAGTTGTTGTGCCTTGAATGGCAACTTGTAAATTTTTCAGACCCCAAGCACTCACAATGAACTAGGGAATCGAACAGAACCACTATAAATGTTATTAGGCCATTTAACTGGGATGTACCATGAAACCATGACGCTAAACGTCTGAATCAAGAGACTAAATCCTATGAGGTGTTTGGTTGTGCATAAGGAGCCCCAGCAGCCGCTCTTTTTTTTTTTTTGCCGTTGTTGTACCTTCGGTCTAATTGTTGTTTTGTGGTAGGTAATGTCTTTTCTTTCTGTGGCTTTTAAGATCTTCCTTATCTACCTTGGAGCTTTTTGGGCTCCCCGATTTTGAGGATTGGTTCCTCTTATCAGTCCTGGAAAATTCTTGGCAGTTATGTCTTTGGATTTCTGCCTCTTCCCTCAATCTATTTCCTCCATCTGGAACTCTAATTGGAGATATGTTGGACTTTCTCTCTCTATGCACCATGTCTCTTAACAGCTTATATTTTCCATTTGGTAATTTCTTCAACTCTTCCAGTTTTCTAATTCTCATGCACCTGTGTCTCATATGCTGTTTAATCCATTTGCAGAGTTTTTAGTTTAAATGACAACATTTTTCATTTCTGGAATTCTGTTTGGTTCTTTTTCAAAACCCACTCATCAGTTGTGATAGTCACTTGTTCTTTCATCATACTTTTATTGCTTTATGTGGCCTGGACTCTGTTCCCAAGGGGCATAAGCTTCTGATGGACTTGAGGTAGGACTGTGAACCCAGACTCAGATGCCAGGGAGCGAACATGTAATCAAAGGAGGCCAAGGGGCGCTTTTGCTGAATGTTGTGGGAAGAGAGGGGAGGAGTTAATTCTACCTTAGGAAGGCAGGGTTTGAAGTATGAGGAAGTTTGCCAGCCAGAGAAGGAGGGAAAGTCTTCGTAAAGCAAATGTGAAGATATGAAGGTGTGAATGTGTTGTTAGGGAGTGGGGGAGATTTAGTAATGAAGCTACTAAGGTACATTGTGCAGTTTGTGAAAAGAATTATGTGCTGTATTAAGCAGTCAAAAAGGCATTTTTTTGGAATAGGCAATAAAACTGGTTCAGGACTTAAAAGGTGTAACAGGTATACAGGGAAAATTTTCCTTCCCAGTAGTCTGTCTTGCGTATGTTCCAGAGATGGTTTATGTATACTCAAGCAATATGTATCCCCCTTTTTATACAAATGGTGACCCATTATACCCTACTGTCCTGTTGCTTGATTTTTTTCCTGTAATATATTTTGAAGAATATTTCTTATCAGTACATAATGAGCTTTCTCTTCTTTTGCACAGTTATATAATAGTCCATTAATTATTTGTTTAATTTGACTCTTATGAAAGTGTATTTATACGGTAAGTCCTAGAAGAGGAGCATAATAAGCAATTGGTTTTTAAGCTGGGGCATAAAGTGGGCAATTTTGGTTTTTAGTAAGATAACCCTGGTAGCAGTGAAGAAGATAGATTGGTGGGGAAGGCACTAGAGTTGAAGAGCCATCCATTCCTCCAAGTAAAAGATAGTGAAGACTGCCTTAAAGGAATGGGAGGAGTGTGGATAGAGAAAGCAGGAGCAAAGGCTGGAGACAGCCTCCTTATTGCTTAATTTATGTCTTAGATTCATAGTATTCTCAATTTAAAAAACGAATCAGTAGAACAAATATGTTTTAAAGATCATTAATTATTTCATTAATTCTCAGAGCAACACTGTGGTTATTGTCTCCATTTTATAGATGAGAAAACTAAGGCTCATAGGATTTAAGTAATTTGCAGAGCTAGTAATTGGCAGAACCAGAGCTTATATATTTTATTTATGCAAATGAACCCACTTTGAAATGCAGGACAAAAACCTAAAATTCTTGTCAAATCTAAAAGGTATCAACAATGATTTTATTGAAGTTTTATATTAAACAAATCATGCCCATGCCTTTTATATCTCATGTGGAAGAAAGAAAAATGGAATACAATGGCTAGTGGCATGGATCCACCTATAGAGATGCTGGAAGAAAATTGAAAGAAAAGATCAAGTTGAAACAGGAGCTTGAATAAGGTCTATAAGGGAAGGGCTATACTTGCCCTTGAGCTCAGGTATGCCTGTCATGGAAAGATACCTATGTTGTTAAGATGTTAAGTAAAACACAGTAAGGGTGATGTGTCAAGAATGATCTTATTTTGTATTGTGCTATATGTGGAAGAAGGAGCCTTGGCCGCACAGTGGTTAAGTGCTCAGCTGCTAACTGAAAGATCTATGGTTCAAGCCCACCAGCTACTCCATCAGAGAAAGATGTGGTGATCTACTCCTGAAAAGATGACAGCTTTGGAAACCCTATGGGGCAATTCTACCCTGTCCTATAGAGTTGCTATGAGTTGGAATTGACTCGATGGCAACTGGTTTGTGAAGAGTATATACTGAAATGTGGTTATATTTGAGTGGTGGGATTTCAGGCTAATTTTTTTTTTTTTGCTTACCATTATTCATTTTTCCCCTAACAATGAACATGTACCACTTTTGAAGTAAAAAATAAAAAGATAATCCTGATATTTTCCCACATCTCTTTGTTGTTGTTATTGTTTGCCCTTCATCTTTTCTTAAGATAGGCCCAGCTCAGAAGCCACTCTCTTTGAAGCCTTTGCCAGGCTGCTCAGTTGAAATTGGTTTCTCCCTTTGCTGTGCTCCTGTAAGGCTTGATTATGGTTGTTAGCATACACCGTCAAGAACTGGAGCTACTCGTGTTCATGTTGGTCTGCAACGCTCCTTCCACTGGCCCCACCCAACTTCCAGATTTGAGTTCTGGAAGGCATCTGTGCTCCCATGAAGCTTATACTTGGTGGTTTATTGCTGAATCTGTTGCATTTGCAGCGCCACGTTTTTATTTTCTAAGAGTACTAGTCCATCAGAGCAAGAAAAGATAAAAATTCTGAGGCAATCAGCAGAGTGATTTTAAAATTCTGAGAGCAATGATATATTTATGTACGCCAGAAGAATACCATTGCCTAATTTGGGAAGACTGCTGAAAAGTCTCTAGAGTAAAAGGAGCCATGAATAAATCAACATCATCTCTAAAACTGCCTTATTTTTTGCATCTCTAAAACCAAAACATGGATGCAGCACTTTACCTGACGTGAATCAGAGGACTTTATGTGTGATCTGGAGGCTTCAACATGGGCTGTTGTAAACCTTCTGTTAAAAGACAAATTCCTCAAATTCCTCAGTTAGGTTACTGCAGTCATGGACTACAGTTGTGGTGCTGGGGAATGGGAGTGCAGAAATCCGCCCTTTTTTTTCTGGAAATGGAACTCTTTTGTTATGTTTGCCAGATAAATCAACCTTTACTTACTATTTTGGAAGTAATGCTCTGTTACAACAACAGTAATAACAAACAGTAATTTATGAGTGGCTACATTTTTTTTTTACATAGGTGGTTATGTATGCTAAATAGGTGTGAGAAGGCGTACAGAAGCACACTGCATGCATATGTAGGTGTGGTTGTGGATATTTCTACATACGTATATGCATGTGCTGCATATATATTCATCTATATAATAGAGCACATAGGGGCACAAGTAGGGAAACTTCTTGGACATATTCAAATGCGTCACAAGACTGAGCTACTGGGCTTGAAGGCTAATGACCATAGTTTTGGGGGACACCTGGGTCAGTTGGCATCGTTCATAAAAATAATGTTCTACATCCTAGGCTGGTGAGTAGCATGTAAGGTTTTTTAAAAGCTTGCGAGCGGCCATTTAAGATACAACTATCGGTGTCTTCCCGTCTGAAGCAATGGAGTATGAAGAAAACCAAAGACTCAAGAAAGTGATTAGCCCAAGGACCAATGGCCCACATGAACCACAGCCTCCACTAGCCTGAAACCAGATGGACTAGATGGCGCCTGGCTATTACTACTGATTGCTCTGACCAGGAACACAATAGAAGGTCCCAGTTAGGATGGGTAAAAAATGTAGAACAAAATTCAAATTCATGAAAAAGACCATACTCACTGGTCTGGTACAGATTGGAGGAACCCCTGAGATTGTCCTAAGACACCCTTCAGACTTGGAGCCAAGTAACAGACTGGCCTATAAAACAAACAATAACACCTGAAAGGAATGTGCTCTATAGAAAAAGCAACTATATGAGACCAAAAGGGCAACAATTGCCCAAAAGCAAAAGATGAGAAGGCAGGGAGGGGCAGGGAAACTGGTTGAATAGAAATGGGAAACCCAGGGTGGAAATGGGGAGAGTGCTGACACATTACAGGGATTGCAGCCTGTGTCATAGAACAATTTGTGTATGAATTATTGAATGGAAAACTAATTTGCTGGTGAACTTTCACCTAAAGCACAATAAATTTTTTTAAAAAAGAAAGCAATGCTCTGTTAATTTTCCCTTCCATATCTTTTTTTCTTCCTTTCCTTCCTCAAAGCTACAAGTCTAGATTAGGCTTTCGTATTTTTTCCTCTTCTTCTCATCTCTCCCCTCCTATCCACTATTGGCAGATACATCTTCCTTAAATACAGTTCGATCCCAACACCTTCTTGCTCAGAAACCTTCTGTGTCCTCCATGCCCCCATTTGTCTTCTAAATTAATCCAGATTCCTTATTATGTCTCTTAATTTAAGCTGTAATACTCTGCCTCCTCTCCTATTTTATTACTTCTTGATGGAGAGCAGGGGTCAGCAAACTACAGCCTGTGGGCCAAATCCTGCCTGCTGCCTGTTGCCTGTTTTTGTACTGCCTGGGTGCTAAGAATGATGTGTACATTTCTAAATGGTTGAAAATCATATAAAATTAAAACTGTAGTGTCCATGAATTTAGCCTTATTGGAGCCGTGCTCATTCGTTTATGTCGTCTATGGCTGCTCTCACGCAGTGGTGACTGACTGCAGAGTTGAGAAGTCATAACAGAGACCGTACAGTCTGCAGATCCTGAAATATTTATTATCTGACCCTTTACAGAAAATGTTTGCCATCCCCTGAGCTAGAGTCATAGATGCATAGAACTGGAAATAGACCACAGAGACCAACTCCTTTGTTTTAAAAATGAGAGAGTGTATTCTGAGACATGATCACCAATGTGTCTAAGATCACGTAACTTTGTCAGTGGCAAAGCCAGCTTCAGAATCCAGTACTGATCTACCCCACCCCAGACCCCTTCTCGTGAAGTCCAATGAAATTGCTTGGCATTACATGAACAAACTCTAGTCCTCCTCGCTTTTACCCTTGTCACACACTGCCACTTCTTTTCTATCTAAGATGCCTTCTTCCCTCCTGCAATTATAGCTATGCAGGCTCAGCTCAAATGCTGTCTCCTACCTGATCCCAACAACTGTGTAAGCTCTCTCTGTCCACCGACCCCTGGTATTGCTAAGATGTGCCTTCTTTTGGCACCCACTGGAAATCTTTATACAGTCTTGATGTCATTCCAGGCTGTGCAGCCCCCTGGCTGTGCATCCTTGTGCCACCTGCATGGTGCTTTATACACAGAATGCTTAGGACATAATTTAAAGGATGAGTTAATTTAAAAATGGCGGGATATGAGATGCCTTCAACATCTCTTGTTTACTTCCATCTGTTAAAAAAAGAAAATATAGCACCACCGAGTGATATTTTTAATGGGATCAGCCTCATAGGAGAATTCATAGAGTTTCTCTGTATCACATCCACCTAGCAATCGATAAAGTAGGTACATGCTGGGGAGAAAACTTAGATTTGTCCTAAGGAGGATTATCTAATTGTGCGGTGATTATTTAAGCTCTTCATACATTTATCGAATACTAGATTTAAGAAAGGAGCCCTGGTTGTGCAGCGGTTAAGTGCTCAGGTGTTAACCAAGAGGTCAGTGATTCAAACCCACCAGTGGCTCCAAGGGAGAAAAGATCTGGCTATCTGCTCCTGTTAAGATTAAACAACAATAACAGCAACAACAACAAAAAAGACTGAGCCCATTGCCATCGAATTAAGACTCATAGTGACCCTATAAGACAGGGTAGAACTGCCCATAGGGTTTCCAAGTCTGTAAATCTTTATGGAAGCAGACCGCCACCAGTGGGTTTGAACCCATGACCGTTCAATTAGCAGCTGAGTGCTTAACCACTGCACCACCAAGTCTCCTTTGTAAATATTACAGCCTAGGAAACCCTATGGGGCAGTTCTACTCTGTCCTACAGGGTCTCTATGAGTCAGATTTGACTCAATGGCACACACAACAGGATTATAGAAACTTGCCTTTAAATCAAATTGCATCAACGAAAACCTGGTACATTCTCTCCCCATCTCCAGGGATTCTCTGCTGTTGTATCTTCCATTTGAACTCCCAATTTGTGAAGGTTTCCATTTATGAACCAAATATAACCTTGTGTTTTTCTTTAATGAACCATTAGGACCAAACTTAATATTTAGTAAGAATTGAAGATAAAAGGATTGTAGATTAGTGGATAGGTGCTTTGCCAGCATTGTCTTTAATACTTTTCCTTAAAACAACAACGACAAAAACTAGATAGACTAATAGACTCTCATATCTAACTAAATCTGTTTTCTCTTTTTGTCCAGTTGGGAGTAAGTTATCTGAGACCATAGAGCTGGACCTTACTAATGGGTTTAGTTGCCTGTGGCAACTGTTCAACATTTAGGCTGCAGTATTGATATTTGTATAAGTAAGCAAGTGAAACAAAAGGAAATAAATTTAATATTGCAGTATAAGTCTTTCTTATGATTTAGCCCAAGGCTGTGTCTAATCTATAAATGTTATATGAAGACCAGTGATGAAATACAGTCTGAAAAAGGCACAAACACAAATAGTAGTGCTGGGGATAGTTTACAGCTTTTTTCTGTCTGTACATCTTGGCCGCCTTAGTCTGGAAGTACTGCAGCTGTTCTCTTATTTCGCTGTTCAGCAAGTTTAGAATGGAGCTTGTGCTCAGCTGCGTGTCCAAAAAAAAAAAAAAAAAAAACCCAAACCCAGTGCCGTCGAGTCGATTCCGACTCATAGTGACCCTATAGGACAGAGTAGAACTGCCCCATAGAGTTTCCAAGGAGCTCCTGGCGGATTCAAACTGCCGACCCTTTGGTTAGCAGCCATAGTACTTAACCACTATGCCACCAGGGTTTCCAGCCCGTGTGTAGACACAATTATACTAAGTTTTTTTTTTTTTTAAGCCCCCAAAGTTTTACTCTTAGGCTTTTTTCCTTAATGTTTTTAACATTCAGACGCACTGAATTATGTTTGCAGTAGTTCGCAGTAGTTGAAAAACCAAAAGCATTAAGGAAAAAAGCCTAAGATTAAAACTTAGGGGGCTTACCTAGTATAAAAAAAAATTAGGTACAATAAAATAGGTCTTTTCTATGAGCATTAAAGTCGCCAGCCTTAGCCATTTGAAATGTTGGTATTTAAAAACAGAATTTTCAGTTCTGGCTGCTTGTGAGAAATATGTTTGTAGCTTGAGCAAGGAAATAGAGTAATTTTGCTTATGGCTCTAATTTAATGGGTCAGAGTGTCTGTTACAGCCTGGAGCCAAATTCAATTACTAGCCTGTAAAAGTGATTCTGAATAATCTCCAGTTAGCAAGCAGGATGGCTCCCAAGATTAGCGAAGACATTTAAAGACTTTCACCACTGATACTATGTTGGGTTATGACCACACCTGTAATTAACGGAGCCCTGGTCAGCAGTTTGAATCCACCAGTCGGCCACTCCTTGGAAATCCTTGAAGGGTCGTGAGTCGGAATTGACATGACAGCAACGGATTTTTTTTGTAATTAAACAAAGAAAAGACTGCTTTGTTGGTCAGTCCAGTTCCTGGTTCAATTTCAAAAGCGAATAAAAGTTAAGTAGTTGAAGCAGCTGAAGCCCTAGTGTACCTAACTGATCTTGGCTGAGGAAACCTCCCAGCTTCTGGGAAGAAGACGAGGACAACTGGACATCAACGGTCAGGCTACATCCTGACGGCTTCTATTTGCCCGTTGTGAGCTTGAAGTTTCTCTTGTGTCCTCCTTCCATCTGATAGTTCTGCAGAATAGAGAATCATGCAATACACAGCAAAAAAACCATTAGACATCATTGAATTCCACTCCCTAATTTTAGACAGGCTTTGTAGTGGTTTAGAATTAGAGCGTGGCTGTGCTGAAGTCAGTACCACTGTCTGCGTGATCCCAGGCAAGTCAGCTAACTTCTTATTTGTCTGTTCCTCATCTATAAAATAGTAGTAACAACCCTCATAGGGTTGTTATAAGGATTTAATGAGATAATAAAGAGCTCCTGACTTATAGCATATACCCTTATCTTTTTTTTTTTAATGAGAAAACTGAAATCATAAATGCATGGCCAAGAGAAAGAGAAAGGGACTGTTTATTTAGCAGATGTTACCTGCCAAACCTGCTCTAGGTGATTTATACATGTATTACGTCATTTAGCCCTGAGGGAGGTTTTACTTTCCCCATTTTACAGATAAGAAGACTGGAGTTCAAAGAGATTCAGTTACATGTTCAAAGGCACAGAGCTAGTAGTGGCCAAGCCAGGTGATATTCGGACTTCCTCATTCCAAAGCTCCAATTCTTTTTCCACTACTGCCTGTTGCCTTCTAGAATGGGGAGTAGGACCAAATTTTCCTAACAGAAAAAAATGTGTGGTGTTCCAAAAGTTGATTTGTAAATTGGTTGCTTGGAGTTATTTTGCATAGGCACAGTATTATACATGGTGGTTACATATGTGCCCAGGCTTATCTGCAAAAGCTACAGTGTCATTGAAATAATGTACATTTCTTGGAACTGTTTAAAAAAAAATGCTTTTGCAATTCTAGCTATTAAAGTAGAAAAACAGTAAAAATATGGAATACATTTTAAAATCTGTGCAGTGTGAATAGCACTTTGAGAAAACCAGGTTGGTCAGAGGGCTGTGAGGAAGAAGGTGGAGACTTAGGATTCTGGTGGGGCCTCTGGGGCTCTTTAAGGGATTAGACATTTATAGGATAGTAACGTTCTACATTTGGTAGCACTCTGATGGCATCCAAGCACACTCACGTGCTTTATTTTTCATTATAATCACGTATGAGACAGGACAGGTGATGGTGTCTACCTAATTTCCCTTACCAATATGTAGTTTTCCCATGTTTTTAAATCATTTTTTGTAATGGAATGTGAGAATTTAGCTAGTCATCTTAATAGAGTCATGGAATATTAGTTCATAGGTGTGTTGAAGAGAGACTGAAAATAAAAGAATGAAGATTTTCCTGAGCTAATCGAGCAGGAATTAAAAGGAAGAGGAGTTAACGAGTATGTGTGGGCAGATACGAAAGAGATTCCCTGTGGTTAAATGGTGGGATTAAATAGTAATCTGTTTTAATTATTTTCCTTTATCATTTTCCTTACTTCAGTCGACATTTATTTTCTAGAGCACTTATTTTGTGCCAGCCACAGTGTGTCATGCCTATGAAGGACAAAACAGACACAGATCCTACCTCTAAGGAGTTTGTTCTCTACTTGAAGCATCTACTAAAGGTTATATTCAAATCCTCCAACGATTTGACTCCCCACTAGATTTATGAATCTGTTATTTAATTATAATGATGAGAATAATACTGAGTTCCCATTTAAGTAATCTTTTTAGCAGCTAATAAAACTTGAAAACTAAAGGAGGTAATGAAAAATAAAATAAAAAACAGTTCTTTTATTTCCCTGTAATTATTGCTTGTTTTCTTGCTTTAAAAAAAAAAAAAATTTAAGACTAAAGGGTGGGAGTTGGGAGACCTTTATGTTATGTTATGTAGCATTTGCTTATGTATGTTTGAAACCAAAACAGAAATCATTTTAAGTAGGATTTGATATATTCTAAATGAGCATAGGAATATTTATTACTTAACAAGTGACTTGCTTGCAAGTCAGGAAGTGTACCTGAAGACTACTAGAGACTGAGTTAAGAGGCTTGGATTCAAATTCAAATTCTGCAAATTTCTTGAAGAAAAAAACCGTCTCTGAGCCTCATTTCTGAAGTGAGAAATTTGGATTAGACGCCAAATTCTTTTTCGCTCTAAACTTCTCTGTGAAATGGGAAGAGCACATCTCATGTTGCTTTGAGGAAGTTTGGGGGAAAGTGAGTGGTGGGGAGAAGTTCCCTGTTTTAGCGTTGATTTGGTGGCTGTCCAGAAGACAAGTGTGTGTGGCTGTGAAGCCCACAGAAGAAGCCTGAGTCGAGGGAGTGAATGAAGCGTTTGCTCTCTGGAAGTCTGCCTGCGTGTCTTCGTAAATAGGGCTCTGGTGAGCAAGGCTGCCTTGCTGACATTTGTCTAGCCTTAATCGATACACTCAATCTCCTGGTGTGTTAGAATGAACAGCTGCTACCAACGCAGCTTAACTTGAGTTCTCAGGAAAATATGTGGCATCAGATGAGCTTCTTGACATTAACATTTGCTGTGAACATGGTTCATCGGCTTTTTAATCCATGAGATTGTGTCCTCATGCTGCACATTTAAGTTAAATTTTTGGCAACTGGTCAGAATTTAAACCTTTTAGGCACCAGTGGTTTCTCATTACTTTACAAGTTATTCACCAAGAGGAGTTGCTAGGTGGTACAGTGTGCTTGGCTGCTAACCAAAAGGTTGGGGGTTCAAGTCCACCCAGAGGCACCTCAGAAGAAAGGCCTGGCAATCTATTTCTGAAAAATCAGCCATTGGAAACCCTATGAAGCACAGTTCTACTCTGACAAACAAGGGTTGACCATGAGTCAGAATTGAGTCAACAGCAGCTGGTTTTTGGTTTATTTACCAGAAATATTGTTGTTACATTTTAGAAATTTAGTTTATAATTTTCTGATTATGAAGGCAATGCATACTCACTTTCAAAACTGGAAAGCACAGAAAAGAATTAAGAAGAAAATAAAATTCCTCTGAAATTCTGCCTCCAATGGGTGTTTTTTTCTAGTTACTTTTTCAATGTGGATATGTATTTGGGGAAGAGTGGGTTGTTTCATTATCAGTGAAATAGCTGAGGCATAAATAAAATTTCACATAAACTCATTCTGTTGAAAGCTTGCCTAATGCACTGTGCTAATCAAGGTTGAATCTTGTTAAATTGAGTGGCACAAGCTCAAATGCCTACAGAGCCCACCTAGATAGTGAGTGAATCAGGCCAGTTATAGGATACCAGGGAGTGATGGAGTCTGTGGTAAACTCAAAAATACAGGCTCCGAATGAAGAAGAAAGCTGCTACTATCTCCAGTTTATCGTCAGCATGTGGAAACAGGGCCCACATCTTGTACAAAGACCACTAGTTTGCAATCTCTGCTTTAGATCACTGTTTTTCCTAACCATGTTCTACAAACCCTAATTCTATTGTAGGTTAATAGGTTTTGTTAAAAAAAAAAAAAAGAACTTTTGGTCAAATGAATTTGGAAAATGGTGGTTAAACAGAAGTAAACCAATTTCCTGACTGAAGCTTATTTACAGTGCTAATGTGCATTGTAAATCCCTGAGAAGAGGAGGTATGGCCCAGGCAACCTTCTCAAAAGAACGACCTGTTTCTTTTCACCATTTGCTTATCCTCCGTTTGGCCATCAGCCTACTGCAGACTGGTTTCTACTCCATCATTGCTAATGGTTTCCTAAATTGTGAAACTTGGTGATCCTTTATCAATTCTTAACCTCTTCCTGGCATTTGACACTATTGACTGTCTTTCTCTTTCTTGAAACTCTATATTCCTTTGATTTCCATGACACAGTTCTACTATTCCCTCTCTCCCATCTCAGGTATTTTCTTCTTAGCTCTTTTCACCTGTTTGTTCTTCCGCCACTCCTTATCTGTTGGCGTTGTTGGGTCTTGATTTCAGTCATTGGCCGTGGCTTTTAGAATCACCTGATTGCTTGTTGGAAACCCTCATGGCGTAGCGGGTAAGTGCTACAGCTGCTAAATTAAAGGTTGGCAGTTCGAAGCCACCAGGCGCTCCTTGGAAACTCTATGGGGCAGTTCTACCCTGTCCTGTAGGGTCGCTATGAGTCGGAATCGACTCGATGGCTACAGGTTTGGCTTGGTTTTTTTGGATTGCTTGTTAACTTTCAATTCCATTTCTCCAGCTCAGGTGAGTGAACTGAGGAGCCATCTATCCAGTTGCTTATTGGGCAGCTCCATCTGAACACCCCGTAGATATTAGTTTTCTTCTCAGATCTGACTTTCTCCTTCGCCTCCACATTGAGTGTGATATAGATGCATCTCTCACATCTGCCCTCTTATCTCCATCCTTACTGCTGCTGCTTTAGTTTATCTTTCACCAAGCTCCATGAGATCAGGGGCCATGTGTTTTCTTCATCACTGTCTGTAATACCTGGCACGTAGTATGGTCTATAAATATCAATTTACTGAATGAATGAACTAATAAATAAACTTGTCTTTCCTAGTTTTCTTTCCTCTGGTCCATTCTTTACATTGCTGCTGTATGTATCTTTTTGAAATGCAAACCCAATAATATCTTTTGCTTAGAACCATTGCTTAGAGGATTGCATTACATACTACATACTGGGGCCCCCTCCATGACGGGGCCCCTTTCTGCTTCTCCAAGTTCCTGTCCTTTGTTCACCTCCTCTCTACTCAATACCTTGTAGTCCAGCCATGTGGATCTGTGCTCCCTGAACTGGCCGTGGTTTCATATAAACTGACCCACTAACTGGAAAGGTCTCGTTTCTACCCCTAATCCCATTATGTAGATCTGAAGAACTCTAGTTCATCTTCCTAGACCTTCCTTTCCTCTGTAAACCCTCCCTTGCTTCACCGACACAGAGCTGAAACCGGGATGTAACTCTTAGAGCATGCATTACCTTGCCTTGCAACTGTTTAAGCGCACGTCTTATCTATGAAAGGCAAGGACGGAGTCTCACTTATTTTGGTATCCCCGTGACACATGGTGATGTACACAGGATCTACCATATAGGAATTGCTCAATAACTACTTAAATGAATGAATGAATGAGATCAGAGTAGGATAGAGTCCTAATTTTTCTGGGCATGTAGCTATTTAACCTGACTCTGGCTGACTGACTTGTGAATGATGCAAAGGATGCTAGTGCGGGAGTGGATGGATCAGCACAAGTCTGTCACCGCTGCAGGAAAACAATGTGAATGTGTTGCTGATGGTAGGTTGCTAATGGTGGGTCACATAGATTATTATTATTCTTGTATGGCCTAGACCTGGCACTGGGCCCAGCTGTACATTGGAATGGCTGTTCATTATAATGCATTGATCAGCCTAACACGTCATATGAGACATGGATTTGAGCCAGACTAGGTGGATGGGTGCACATTCGCTTGTCTGGTCACAATTAGTGGGCCCCAAAGCTTAGGCCACTGTAAAAGCTAGGTTTGCATTTTCATCCTGTGTTGTCCTGTTGTCTAAATACATTAAGAACCTCTGTTGGCTAGCATCTCCCACCATATTTTTAATGTAATACTCTATAGTTACCACTTGTACTATACAAATCTGTAGTACAAGTCCTCCATATTGTGTTTTGTCTTACTGTTACGCATAAGCTAGCTAAGGGAGACATCTACATTAGCATATTTTTTAGTAGCTAGTTGAACCAGTTGAGGTTTTTTTTTTTTGCTAGAAAGAAACCAAATCTCTACATTACTAAACCAAATTGAGTAGGTTGTGATGAAAGGAGTAATAATAACAACAGCAAAAGATAAAAGACACCACAGATAGAATTTTAAACAAAAGTCACATGTTGAACAAAAGATATTTAAATTAACTAGTGAACAAAGTAAGAGCTCTTCAGAAGAAACAAGGCTTCCTGCCAAGCCCCTAAAAGTGCCCCTCGGCCGCTGAGTCATTCACTACCATGATTTCAGTTCATGTGTCTACGAATGTTTTATTTCTTATCTCATTCTCTTCCTACCACCTAGGGGACACATAGTTGGCACTTACTGCCTGTTTATTGAATTGAATGGAATCAGGCTTCATGAGCTAAATAAAGACAATTCTCGGAAGAAGAAAGTAAAAGAGAATTTTTGCAGTGAATAGAATCAACAGGTCCGAGATTCTCTCAGCATTGGAGTAAAGTTTAGAAGCAATAAAATACCTTTACTATAAAGTTAAAAAAATTAAAGTTAAATCCCTCCAAAAGGCTTGCTGTTAAACGCTAACCTGAAAATCCTGCTCAGAACTTAGACTGTAACTAATACCTGCTTGTGATTCTTTCCTCTTGTGTTTTTCTTACCCCTTAACTTATCAGTTTTTCTTTTTTTAAAAAAAAGAGGAAATAAGATTTATATTAAGATTAAAAAATCAGGCATCTAATTTAGTTGAGTCTCATAATCATAAAACATATAGACAAAATATTCAGGAAGTGAGAGCCTTTAAATTTTGTATTTATTAATCATATTACATGTTGTCTTGTTCCCAAAAAGAATTTGAAGTGGTAAACGAGAGTTTAAGATAGAAAAGATAAGGGTCAAAGATGAGTTTCCTTTATCTGAGAGGCTAAAAGAGAGTTTGGTGAACCCTAGTAGACAAGGAAGCACCAAGAGAGATCGCATAGTGATAGAAGAAATATTTGAGTGATTAAATGACTTATTTAATTAGGTCACATAGCCATTAGTTTCCAAATTCCCATGCATGCGTTCTTAACATGTATGTAATAAAAACATATGGCTTAACTACTAAAAAAGCAGTTCAAGTCCTGGTGTTGCACAGGTTAGAGAAACATTTGTTAGGATTACCGTATTGTTGACATGAATTTTTGAAAAGCTGTAGACTATATTGGGAATTACTTGCATCCTGACACTAAGGCTAACCTCCAGAAATAATGTTTTCCCACAAGTCATGATGACTCCTGCTAGTTAACAAAGAACATTTTATGAATGAGTCCCTTTCTTAGTTGTTTGCTGTACTGTATTTTTATGAGTGCTATAGGAACTGTTTCTGTTTTGATGGTGTGGGGAGAGAGGAGAAAGATGCGTTTCCTGTCATCTCCTGATTGATGGCTTAAAAGCTTGAAGCTTTGTCTTCTGCCGTCCTAGACAGGCTTTGCTAGTTGTTCACAAATAGGAGATGCTTTCCTGGTCTTGTATATCTTTAGAAACTGGTTTTAGAAGTTCTCAACTTGATACTTCAGTGATAGAATGCTGACTTGGAAAGATCTAGAACAGAGGATGACAACCTTTGAATGAATGGGCAGATCAAGTTACATAATCCTCTCTGCCTTCATTTGGCATCCAAAGCCCTTCCCAGGCTGACTTGAACTCCCTTTCTGGCCTTGTTTCCTTTGCAGAAGCCATACCAGCCTCTTTCTTGTCCAGTCAACCATGTACTCAAACACATCTGGGCTTTTGCCTGTGCTGTTCTTGCTGCTTGGGCTGTCTGATCCCTCTCTTCTCTGCCTGGCAGCTGCTGCTATCTTTCCATGCCTAGGTCCTTTCTTCTGTGAAGAGACCACATAGCAAAGGCATAAATGAAGATTAGTCTAGCAGGTATGTGAAGAATGGACTAGAAGAGGAAAGAGTTTGGAGGTAGAAGGACCAGGTTTGGAAGACCACGAGATTCCTGTAGACCTGTACTTTCTAATATGGTAGCCACTAGCCAAATGTGGCAATTTAAATTAATTAAAATGAAATAAAAGTAAAAATTCAGTTCCTCACTTACACTATCTACATTTTAAGTGCTCAGTAGCCACCTGTGACTAATGGCTACCTTGCTGGGCAGCGGAGAGATTAAAGAGAGCATTCCTACCATGTCAGAAAGTCCTATTGGACAACACCGCCAATTCCCCAAGTAAAAATGGCATTCATTCTGAACAGTCATGTTTTATATGTTATTAATAGGACCGTTCATTGTACCTAACCTAATTCCAATCTGAGTGTATTGAGAATCAGAGCATGGAGCCCTGGGGGCACAGTGGTTAAGAGATCATCTGCTAACCAAACGTTTGGCACTTCGAATGCACCAGCTGCTGCTTGGAAACCCCATGGGACAGTTCTACTCTGTCCTACAGGGTCAAGTTGTTGGTAACGTTTTTTTTTTTATCACTACAAGTGTGAATGCAGGCAGCTTAAATAAGGAAATCAGATTTAGTGCCTGTCACTAAAAAAACTTAAAAAACAAAAGAAGCTTTTAAATAAGTAACTCTCGATTATGTTATTATTATCCATTTCTCTTTCCCTACCTGACCCTACCCTTAGAAAAAAGGCATAAGGTAATTAAATGAAATTCATTCTTTAGTAATTACCTCTACTGGGGTCAGAATCTTTGTTATTTGCAGAACTGTTTTAATGGTTTTATCTTTTAATGATAAATCTTTGCCGTGTAAGAGCCTTCTAGCATTACTACATTTGAAGACATTTTCTTTAAACATTTCATTTATTTGACCAAGGCATTTTCTTGACCTAAACCCGTTGCCATCGAGTCGATTCCAGCTCATAATGACTCTAAAGGACAGAGTAGAACTGCCCCATAGGGTTTCCAAGGAACGACTGGTGGTTTCGAACTGCTGACCTTTTGGTTAGCAGCCATAGCTCTTAACCACTACACCACCAGGGTTTCCTTACGTGACCTAGAAGGCATTTTTTATTTCTCTCTTTCCCTCGGTCCACTCCCGTTCCCCACCCTGTCCAGTCCACCAGCAAGTCCTTTTAGTTCTACCTCCAGTTCTGTTCTTTTCCCCATCTCCATCTAAGTCGCTACCATCCCTCCCCTTGACTACTGCAGTAGCCTCCTAACTGGTCACCCTGCTTCCCTTCTTCTTCCCTCCAGTCAGTTCTCCACATAGCGGGCAAAATGACCTTTTAAAAACTAAATCAGATCGTATCAATCTCTTGTGTAGAACCCATTTTCTATTGCACTTAGAAAAGATTCCAAACACCTGCTGTGGTTGTTAGCTGCTGTGGAGTTGGCCTGGCCCAAAGGGTTCTCTCTGATCTGGCCCTTGCCTTCCTTCCTGGCCTCATCACTATACCATGCTTCCCTCACTCACTAGGCTTCAGCCACGCTGTTTTCTTTCTGGTTCATTGAATACACCCAGTCTTTCCTGCTCTGGGGCCTTTTTTTTTTTTTAAATAATTTTTATTGTGCTGTAAGTGAAAGTTTACAAATCAAGTCAGGCTGTCACATATAAGCTTATATACACCTTACTGCATACTCCCCTTTATTCTCACCTTAATGAGTCAGCCCGCTCCCTCCTTCCAGTCTCTCCTTTTGTGACCGTTTTGCCAGTTTCTAACCCTCTCTACCTTCCCATTTCCCCTCCAGACAGGAGATGCCAACACAGTCTCAAGTGTCCACCTGATACAAGTAGCTCACTCTTCATCAGCATCTCTCTCCAACCCATGGTCCAGTCCCTTCCATGTCTGATGAGTTGTCTTCAGGAATGGTTCCTGTCCTGGGTCAACAGAAGGTTTGGGGACCAAGACCACCGAGATTCCTCTAGTCTCAGTCAGACCATTAAGTCTGGTCTTTTTATGAGAATTTGGGGTCTGCATCCCACTGATCTCCTGCTCCCTCAGGGGTTCTCTGTTGTGCTCCCTGTCAGGGCAGTCATCGGTTGTGGCCGGGCACCATCTAGTTCTTCTGGTCTCAGGATGATGTAAGTCTCTAGTTCATGTGGCCTTTTCTGTCTCTTGAGCTCATAGTTACCGTGTGACCTTGTTGTTCTTCATTCTCCTTTGATCCAGGTGGGTTGAGACCAATTGATGCATGTTAACTGGCCACTTGTTAGCATTTAAGACTCTGGGGCCTTTTTATTGCCACTGCTTTTGTCTGAATTGTTCTTTCCTAGCATTTTTTAGGTCTTCCTTGGGTGGTTCCTTCTCAGCTTCAAGGCCTCAGGTTACCTCTTCAAAGACACCTTCTTTAACAAACGTAGACTCCTACTCCTGCGCCACTGTTTAGGGTATCATTCTTATTATCTGGAATTATCTTTTTTTTTTAATTGTGCTTTAGGTGAAAGTTTACAAAACAAATCAGTTTCTCATTAAGCAGTTAATACACGAATTGTTTTGTGACATTGGTTGCCCACCCCAGGATGTTTAATACTCTTCCCTTCTCTGCCTCGGGTTCCCTATTTCCATTTGTCCTGTTTTCCTGTCCCTTCCTGCCTTCTTGTCTTTGCATTTGGGCTGGTGTGCCCATTAGGCTCCTATGCATGAATTTAACTATGAAGCACGTTCCTCATATATGTTATTATTGGCCCTATGGACTTGTCTAATCTTTAGCTGAAGGGTGAACATCAGAGGTGATACCAGTTCTGAGTTAAAAAGGTGTCCAGAAGCCATACTCTTGGCGTTTCTCCAGTCTCTGTCAGACCAGCAAGCCTGGTCTTGTGTGTATGTGAATTGGAATTTTGTTCTACATTTTTCTCCCACTCTGTCTGGCACCCTATTGTGATCCCTGTCAGAGCAGCCAGTGGTAGTAACAGGGCACCATCTAGTTGTTCTGGGCTCAGTCTGGTGGAGGTTATGGTAGTTGTGGTCCTTTAGTCCTTTGGACTAATCTTTCCCCTGTGTCTTTGGTCTTTTTCATTCTCCTCTGCTCCAGCCAGGATGGGACCAGTAGATATATCTTAGATGACCACTTGCAGGCTTTTAAGACCCCAGTTGCTACTCACCACAGTTGAATGTGGAACATTTTCTTTATAGGCTATGTTATGCCAATTGAGCTAGATATTCCCCAAGACCATGGCCTCCAGCCCTCAGCCAAGTATGTCAGTCTCTCAGGGTGTTTGGATATATTTGTGAAGCTTGTATGACTTTCACCTGGTCAAGTTGTGCTGACTTGCCCAGCATTGTGTACTATCTTACCCTTCACCAAAGTTACCACTTAACCTATTGTCTAGTTAGTGTTTTTCCCCTCCTCAGCCCTCCCCTCTCTCATAACTACCCAAGATTATTTCTTTCTGTGTGGAAACATTTTCATGTGTTTTTATAATAGTGGTCTCATACAGTATTTGTTCTTTTGTGATTGACTCATTTCACTCAGCATAATACTCTCCAGATTCATCCGTGTTGTGTGGACTAATCTTATTTGTTATTCGTTTACTTGTGCAGTGTCTGTCTACCCATACTAGAATATAAATTCTGTAAGAGTACAAAACTTGTTTTTATTCACAGCTCTATCCCCAGTTCCTAGAACTGTGGCTGGCACACATAGTTGTGCTCAGTAAATGTTTATTAACACTGAATTAATGCTTTTTAAAGGAGATGTGAGAAGAACTCTCTCCCTTCCTCTTTTCTGTCTCTCTATACATATGTATAATAAAAGGATTTTCCAAGTGCCTAAATGTGACTTTCCTTCTAGGCCCTTTATACTTAATACGAACCAGCAACTTTGTGGCTGAACGTCATCTTTTCCTTCATGAAGTACTGACCCACAGCTTTTTGAATGGTTGGTTTTCAGCTGGAAAAATAGTGAACAATACATCTGGAAATATTCTGTCATGTTTTGATCTGAGAAACTCTGGAGAACCAGCTGCTGATTTGAAAGGCTTCTATTATGATACAGACGGCCTATTGTCTACAAAAGCACTACTACACAGTGGTATCTGTGTGCTGCTTTTTCTGAGCTATTAGCTTGAGAGGAAATCTTGTATTCATTAACTTATGTATGACTTGTATTCCCTGAGAGTAGTTTATTGTGTTATTTTCTTTAACTGATTTACTGTGCATTTAGGGATTTTCTTTCTTTTTTCTTTTTTTAAACTAAGTCAAGTTAAATGGTTAAGTAACAGGTTTACGATACTTCACATTCTGAGTTTAAGTTTTTTAAAATAGATTTCTGCATTAAAATGCTTTATTTTTGTGATTTTACACTTCTCGGTAGCTTTATATTGATAAAATGGGTGAATTTCACCCTTCACTATATTAAAGCTTACTTCTTGTGTATACGATACTTGATATAACAAAAGGAAAACTGACATCCAAACCCTGCACAGAAATAATTTTGAAGAAGGTATGAGCCCCATACACACATGTGCACATACACAGAATCCAGTTAGTATAAGTTTTAATATTTTAAAATATTTTCTTACTTTCCGCCACTGTTTTTGGATGATATATAAAGTTTTCAGAACCTTGATGGCATAGTGGTTAAGTGCTACAGCTGCTAACCAAAGGGCCGGCAGTTTGAATCCTCCAGGTGCTCCTTGGAAACGCTATGGGGCAGCTCTACTCTGTCCTGTAGGGTCACCATGAGTCGGAATCGACTGGACGGCACTGGGTTTGGTTTTATGGATACAGTGACAGACAATTACTAAAATTATTAGGTAGATAATAATTGCACCTAAATAACCCAGAGTGAAGGATTCCCTGGGTGGCACGAGTAGTTAAGTGCTTGGCTACTACCCGAAAGGTTGGAGGTTCAAATCCACTCAGAGGAGCCTTGGAAGACAGGCCTGGCAATCTACTTCTGAAAGGTCACAGCCTTGGAAACCCTATGGAGCAGTTCTACTCTGTCCTGTAGGATTGCTATGAGTTGGAATTGTCTTGACAGCAACAGGTTTTTTTGTTTTTTTAGAAATGTAGCAGAGTTTGTTAGGTAAACACATGTACATCTGCAAATCTATTCTAAATGATGAATTTCTCTTTTTTTCTCACTGTGCTCAATGATGTCTTCAAATTAACTTCTCTGGAGAAGGTGTACTATATGTAACATTATGTTTGTACGCTGTATTATTATCCAATTATATCGTGGAAGCATATGGGAACAATCTTAATAATTTTCAAAAAAATCCAGAAATTTCCTTTGAATTAAGAAACTTCAATGGTAGATTTATGTGTAAAGTATATGTTTCAAATATATTTAAATAGGTTTTTTGTTTTTAGTTTGAGAATTTAGATTTGAACTATGACTCTTTCCCCCCATAGGTTGGAAAAGAGACTGTTCAAACCACCGAGGATCAGATTTTGAAGAGAGACATGCCACCAGCATTTATTAAGTGAGTAATTAAAAACGCTCTGGTGTCCTACTGTTGATTTCAGTCATTGGTACTAGGCATTTTTGACATCATAATTTATTAAAAAACCATGTCTTCTAAGTTTTGTTTTTTGGAATAGAAAGGATTTGGAAACATATTATGTATGTATAAATCTGAATTTTATACTAAACCCCTTTGGAGAGGAAAGAATAACAGATATAAATAAAAAAAAATGTCATAACATATTTCATAGCATTTTAAATTGAAGTTACATTTATATATTGCCTAATGCTCCTACAAATAACTTCTAGACAATTTGATATATCCTACATAGAAGAAGCAGAGATACTAACTTTTGATGAGATAAAGCATCTCACATTCTTGATTTTGTCATCTTTGACTGATAGCTTTGTTCTATGTTGCATTCAAGTACTATGTAAAGGTAAAGGCTGATGATGCATAAGACAAACTCCTACAAGTCAATAAGAATGTGACAAAACTATTCAATTAAAAAAAAAAAAAGGCAAAGGATTTGAATAGGTACATGAAAAGAGAGGAATTCCAAATGGCCAGTAAACATATGAAAAGGCACTCTACCTTATTTGTCATCACTGAAGTGCAAATTGTGCTATTATAAACCCCTAAATTAAACACTGATGATATCCGTTGTTGATGACGATGTGGAGGAACTAGAACTCTTGTACACTGCTGTTGTGAATGTAAATTGGTGCAGCCACTTTGGAAAATAGTTTGGAATTAATAAAATTGAAGAGAGGCAATGTCACTCTCAAGTGTGTTGCTTGTGTATACTCATATCAGGATTTATATAAAAAAATTAGCATTGTTCATAATGACTTCATTGTCTATCTAAAGTATAATAGACAAAAACAATCATGGCATTAGACATAAATTGGAATATTAAGCTGTAATAAAAAATTAATGAATGAAATCTCAAAAACAATTGAGAGAAATGAGCTGTAGATACATAGGTTCCATTTATTTAAAGTTCAGAAATATGCAGAAATAAATTACATTGTTTAGAGATGCCTGTTCATGTCTTAAAATGATAAGGATAAGCAAGGAAATCATCACAAAGGTCAGGGTAGTGGTGCTTCTGGGAGGGAGGGAGGAGGTCATCCTTAGGGAGAGGCACACGTGAACTTCTAAAGAAATGCTGTTCTATTTCTTGACTTGGAGGATGGGTTATGTGGTTTTTTTTTTTTTTTGAAGATCATTCATTATACATATTTTTATGTAATTTTCTGTGTGTATGTTATATTTTCAAATAAAGCTAAAAGTGTTATTTTTATCCTCCTTATGTTCTATTGGAAACCCTGGTGGCATAGTGGTTAAGTGCGACGGCTGTTAACCAAGAGGTCGGTAGTTTGAATCCGCCAGGCCCTCCTTGGAAACTCTATGGGGCAGTTCTACTCTGTCCCATAGGGTCGCTATGATTCGGAATCTACTCTACGGCAGTAGGTTTGGTTTTGGTTTGGTTTATGTTCTATTGAGCCCTAGTGGCACAGTGGTTAAGAGCTTGGCTGCTAACCCAGAAGTCGACAGTTTGAATCCACCATCTGCTCCTTGGAAACCCTACAGGGTTGCTATGATTCAGAAATGACTCAGTGGTAATGGGTATGGTTTTTTTGGTTTGTGTTCTATTATTTCTATTGAAAAGATGCAAAATTTTTACCCATATTGATACATTCTTATTTCTAATTTACTTGAGTGGGTGCTTCTATAGAAATGTTGTTTATCGTTAGGTGCTGTTGAGTCGGTTCTGACTTAGAGCGACCCTGTGCGCAACAGAATGAAACACTGTCCAGTCCTGTGCCATCCTCGAAATCGTTGCTACGTTTGAGCTCATTGTTGCAGCCACTGTGCCAATCCATCTCATTGAGGGTCTTCCTCTTTTTTGCTCATCCTCTACCTAGCATGATGTCCTTCTGCAGGGACTGGTCCCTCCTGAGAACATGTCCAAAGTACGTGAGGTGAAGTCTTGCCATCCTTGCTTCTAAGGAGCATTCTGACTGTACTTCTTCCAAGACAGATTTGTTTGTTCTTGCAGTCCCTGGTGTATTCCAATATTCTTCGCCAACACCATGATTCAAATGCATCAATTCTTCTTCATTCTTACTTATCCATTGTCCAGGGTTGGGTCAGGTGCACCTTAGTCCTCAAGGTGACATCTTTGCTTTTCAACACTTTAAAGAGATTTTTTTGCAGCAGATTTGCCCAGTGCAATTCATCGTTTAATTTCTTGACTGCTGCTTCCATGGGGCTCTGTAGAAATGCATTTCTGTTAGTACTGCAAAATGTCTTCATGTGTCAGGAAGTAAGGTACAGGAAGCATCTGGTTTTTGTAGAACCTGTTTTATGGCAGTGGTTTGTTTTTTCTTTTAAACTTGCTTTCATTGGATTTGGAAACCCTGGTGGTGTAGTGGTTAAGTGCTATGGCTGCAACCAAAGAGTCAACAGTTTGAATCTGCCAGGCGCTCCTTGGAAACTTTATGGGGCAGTTCTACTCTGTCCTATAGGGTCGCTATGAGTCGAAATCGACTCGACGACACTGGGTTTGTTTTTTTGGTTTTCATTGGATTTGGTGATCTCCAGGGTTCTTCCAGCTCTAAACTCCATGAATGTACTTTGTGTGCCATTCCATCAGTGTGGTTATATAAGAGGAGTCCTGTGCTACCTGTTAAACATTATAATCAAACTTGTATATTTACTTTATATTAAAAACATGGGTAGCTTGTACCAGGTTGTCCCTTATCCCCTGGAAGGTACAGAGCATGGTGAGATAGTGTGTATAGAGGGTTTCAACATCAGGTTGTAGTTAGACTAGATGACCCTAAAAATGGTTCCTTTAAACCCTGAGATTCTAGTCTCTGAATATCATTTGATTGGTAGATTAATTTCTTCAGGAAACTGTGTCTATTCTATACCAGAGAACCTTTGAAATATGCTGTGTGCTCTCAAAGGCTTCCTTGGGGACTTAGAAAAATGAAAGAGGAGTGTGCCCTGATGGTGTTAAAGTTTTCAAAAGAGTAGGTACTTAAGTACAAACAAAACAAAACTTCTTTGATCACTTTTGCTGGCAACTAGGATACCAATCCCTTATTCTGAAAATTGGTAATTAAAAGGAAAGAATTAAGCATTTATGCAGCCTTTTCCGTACATACGTTATTTCAGGGTACCCTAATAGCCTTAGTTGTTGAGGGGAGTTCTAGCCAGTAAATGTGGAAGGAATGACAGAAAATCATCATTGTGCAACTTTTAATGAAACAGTTGATGCAGGCAAGGATCATCAATGAGTGAAACCATTCTGGGATTTTAACCTTTGTGCCACCTGGGAGAAAACACCCTGCTGTCCTTGGAGACTCAGGGAAAAATAGTGTACTATGACCAACTAAAAAATTTACTAAGCAGTTTTTAAAAATAAATAATATACCACATTCTGAAATGTTTCTCGAAAATAGCCTAGAGTACAAACAACAATATGGCCATGGTTATCTCACACATTTGGGGGAAATATTCAACAATTTAAAACACGATGCCTCTTGATTACACTTAGAGTGTAGAATGAAGCAGAAAATAACTTTGGTAGATGCCTTGGCTTGGAGGGGGAGGGGACAGAGAGGGAAACAGATGGAAGCAATTAGTGTCATCCTTGGAACTGTTGAGTAGGACATTCTTTCGGGCTGTTTGGTTGATGTTTGGAAGTTTCCAGGACATGATGGACCGAAGCTCCCTCTAGTCTACTTTTACAAAGGTTTCTAAATAGTGGCTGCTTAGGCAACACTAAAGGATAAAAGAAGTTAAAATTTTTATTCTTAGATTAATCTCTACTTGTAGAATGTTAGGACATCACAGTTAAAGAAAACAGGAGACTCTTGGCCTGTAGATAAATTTATACCTAAGCCATCCAGTATGTATTTCAAGATTTTTCAGGGAAGGATATGACATTTTCAGGATTTGGGAGGTGGGGGAAGGGGAGGAGTGTTTCAAAATCAAATCGTAGGCTATTTGTGTAACTGGCAATTAAGGGCGTATGATAATGTTGGACTGGTGGCATAGTGGTTAAGTGCTATGGTTGCTAACCAGGAGGTCAGCAGTTTGAATCCACCAGGCGTTCCTTGGAAACCCTGTGGGGAGGTTCTACTCTGTCCTGTAGGGACGCTATGAGTCACGATTAATTTGACAGCAGTGGGTTTGGCTTTTGGTTTTAATATAATGTTGGATAATCTGTAATAGCAGTTAAAGAATTATATATTTATATGATAATTGTTGTTGAAGGACTCCCAGTAGTCGATTGATTTCTTCTTGTAAAAGTGAGAACCATTTTAATATAGAGCAAGATTTGCTTTGTCATAGGAAGGGTTTCTCTTGGTGGAGCAAGAGTTATCTGATCCTTGACTGCACTGGCAGGTGAAGTTTACAATTTACTAATTTCACCCAGAATTACAGCAATAGCCACACTGTTACACAAGAAGTATAGGGCTGCATGATGATTGCCATAGAAACTGTTGCAATTGTCATAAGCTTCAGAAGTGCAACGGCCATGCTGTACTGTTTGAATATTGGTCATATTCACTCTGTAAGGTATTCATTTAGAGTCTGTCTGCAAGAGTCAGCTAGTGTACTCTGTGTTTGTAGTTTACGTGGTTGTCATCATCTTCATCAGGTGGCAGCAGCAGTAATTAATACTTATGTATGATTGATTGATTAATGGGCTGACATACTAATTGGTTAATTAAGTATTTATTGATTGCCATCTATGTGTCTAGAATGCTAAGTGCTACGTAGAATAGCAGTTCTTGCCAGTGTCTTAGGAATAATCACTTGTGAGTTGTATTACAAGTAATTTATTGGTGGCAGTAAAGTGCCAACATTTGCAAATGCCTTACTTTTTTTTGAAGAGTAAATTGAGCATATTTAAGGTCACACTGATATGAAAGCCCTTTCATTCCCACTCACTAGGTTTTTTTTTCTTTACCTCTTTATTGAAGTATAATGTACTCACTCACTGCTTTTTATTCTGCTTTCTTTAACCAAAAAGCAAAAAACAAAAATCCAGTTGCTGTGGAGTCAATTCTGACTCCCGGTGATCAGAGTAGAACTGTGCTCCACAGGGTTTTCTTTGGTAGGAGAGAAATTAGTGGAGTTGACAGCTGCGTGGCTGGGAATTGTACATAATCCCAAGTATACCCATCGGGGTATGTCATGTAGATATTATTCTTTTATGTATCATGGAGTAACAAAAGTGGAAAGCTGTCGTCGCAGAGAAAAAAGAAAGAAGTTGCTCCCTGACTTCAAGAAGTTTCCAGTTGAAGAACTGTAGCATTGACCTTAACTGTAGTAGGAATTCAGGGAAAGAGTGCTGTCATTGCGGGCAGGAGAAGTAGAAACACGCTGCATGGCAGAGGTGAGACCTGGGAGGGGTGGATGTGGGAAGGAAGGACAATATTCTGGGTGGGATGACTAGCATGAGCAAAGTCTGGGGGCCTTTGGGGAGAGGAGGAGCTGTGTTGGGGCTGGCAGGAACTAAGCTTAGATAGGTAGGCTGCGCCAGACGATGAAGACCCTTGAAAGCCAGGTAGGAACTTGGAATTGGGCAACAGAGAAGCTTGGCAGTTCTTGAGCAGCAGAATGACAAGATGAAATAATTTTTTTAGGAAGATTTATGGCCAAATGCAGGGTAAATAATGGGTGCAAGTTCTGTTATGAAGGAGAATAAGTTGTATATCAAACTGAACAGATTCATTTTCTGTTAGTGCGAGTTTGCTTCAAATTGATTCCTTACAGAAAAAATGGCAAACTGTCTTATTTACCCTAGAAAAAATGTCATTGCATTATACAATGGAATTTCACTCTTATTCCTGCAATAGAGCCGAAATGAATAAGGAAGGCAGTTCTTGGATCCTGCCCAAGGGTGTTCGGTATCTGAGTGATTAAAAGATGTCTCTCTGAGGTGGTCTTGTGATATGAACTCCTTGAAAAGGGCAATAGTGCACATTGCCTGTTGTCAGGCAAATGACAGTACCATTTAGAACTATAAAGTGTTGTCACTTTCTACCTCAGTGCTGCTCTGAACCCCCCAAAAGACCCGTTGCCATCGTGTAGATTCCAATTCATAGCCACTGTGTAGGACAGAGTAGAACCACCCCATAGGGTTTCTAAGGAGCGCCTGGTGAATTCAAACTGCTGACCTTTTGTTTAGCAGCCTGAGTGCTTACCCACTGCATCATCAAGGCCCCGCTGGTCTGAACTCTCAGCCTGAAATCATCAAAACTTTGATCGATTCACTGCCTTGGACTATTTTTGAAACATATTGTAACATCTAGGCTTATTGAATGAAAGAATGTTTCTAAAATGCCTTGTTTTGAGGATGTACTATTGCTACATGATTGCCATTAACCATGTTTCCTGGGAAATGACCTTGTTTCAACACTTCAGCTTTAGCAGTTCCGCACAGTTACAGTGTGTACTTACATTATTTACCATTATTGATATTCATGTACAAACGGGAAATATGAAAAGGATTAAAACATGCTTATACTTAATTTAGATCTCTTTGGGACTAAAGTAATAGAGTCATATTTTTAGATCACCAGCCCTTGTATTGGGCTTTTTCTTTCATTATGATCTTGGACACTCAAAATAGAGATGAAATTTGTATTTTCAAACTCTCTTGTGGGTGAAAGTGCCTAGAATGTCCTTATTTAGAATTATTTCTTTGATCAGACCACTCAGTGCACTTTGCTTGTCCGGGGTTAATGTGTGATTCTAATGTTTTGTTTTTTTAACTCAAGCTTTTTTTGTGATCCTTTTTGTAAGATTCTTTCTATAAGAGAAGGTTTTTGTTTCATGACATGGGTGACCAAGTTTCCGTAAGATAATCACTCACATCTGTGCTGCCTTGCTGCATTTTTGACCCAGAGCAAGCTCTCAAACTTTAAATAGCTCACCTTTGGACTTGCTACATTAAACATAGCTGGGTACTACGGATTTTGACAGACTTTCTCAAGCAAAATGATTTGTGAAGTTTTGAGTCTTCTCAATGATGAACTCTAAGTCATGTTATTAAACTTGTAGAAGAGTTCTAAACAGCTTGGCAGGATTTAATTCTTGGTTTACTTTGTATACCCTTCATGATTAAGAAATAAACAAAACTTTAAGCATAACATACTTTGGTTTCCATTTTCTACAGAATAATCAAAATCACGTGATTGCAAGGAACTCAGGGGGCCAAAGGAGCTAACATTTATTGAGTACCTGTTACTGGGCCAGGTCCCTAGGTAGCAAAAACGGTTCGAGCTTGACTAGTAACCTAAAGGTTGGCAGTTTGAACCCACCAGGGGCCTCATGGAAGAAGGGCCTGGAGATCTGCTTCCATAAAGATTACAGCCAAGGAAACCCTATGCAGCAGTTGTACTCTGTAACACATGAGGTCACTATGAGCTATGATTGACTTGATAGCAATGGGGGTTTTCTGGGGGAGGGGAGTCCGGGTGCTTATATATCTTCTTTTTCTCATGTAATTCCAAGGTATTAATAAACTCATTTTACAGATAAGAAGACTAAGGTTTGACAAACTTCAATTCACTCAAGGTCACTCAGCCAGTAAGTGGCAGGACAGATTTTCTGTTAGTGGTCTCACAGCTGCTAAGTCCATGTTCTTTCCCTGTCAAACCTTCCAGGAAGTCATCTAGTCCATCCCTTGGTCTCCAGGAAGTACTAACTTTGTACCACTCGTAGAGGATAATAATTTATACTTCTAAGTATTTCCAGAAAAGGACTATCACAGATGTAATTGGTGATGTACTACAGTGTTTTGTAATTATTAAGCTGTAAAAAAGTGAAGTCATACAATTTTAAAGTTAAAAGGAATCATAAAAATTGTTTAATCCAACTGCTTTATTTTCACAGATGAGGTCATTGACTACCCCGGTCCTGCCCTCCAAAAACAAACAAAAAACAAAACAAAACAAAAAACTGGAATTACCAAAAGCAATTAGACACACCAGTAAAAACAAAAACAAAAACCACCTGCTGACTAGTTGCCTGCAACTCATGGCACCTCACTGAGTAGACTTGTGTGTCAGAGTAGAATTGGGCTCCCTGGGGCTTTCAATGACTGGGTTCTCAGAAGTAGATCACTACGTTGGCGGATGCCAACCCCTAACCTTTCAGCTAATAGCCGAGCTCGTTAACTGTTTATATCATCCAAGAACTCCAGATTGGGCACAAGTATTTACGTTAGCTTTTCTCGTTTATGTACTGTTGATTGATGTTAGCCTGCTGTCAACTTGGACCTCCAGATCTTACCCTTTTTTTTTTTTTTTTACCACATCCTAGTTAGTTTTTGGTATATTTTTCCAGAAATGAAAAGATCCTTTTATTGTGTCTATTCCATTTCATTCTGTCTTTAGGTATCCACACTTCTAATTCATCTGAAATAAAAGGATTTAGTTAGCTTTATTATTTCAATTGTACATGTTCTGGCAAAGAAGGGGTTGGTGTTGTCTTTAAGGAGTTTTGAGTGTTTTCACTATGGCTCATTGTGGTTTTTAACTTTAGTTTTTGGTGTGCACATGCAGCGTCCTGCACTATCACTGCTTGGCCTTAATAGAAGGAGAAGGCCACTTTGCACTGTGTCTTACTCAGCGAGTTGGGACAGGGAAGGCAATAGTTCATGGCCGAGATCTGTAGGCTCTTTAAATATAGGAGCAGGGGTTGGAACATCATGTCAGTGTTACCACTCAGTGTGCACCGAGGACTCGGTGCTGTGCACTTGCTACTTGAACTCCATTAAACTGTACTCTGTGTTCCTGCCTGACTCCCTCCTAAAAACTGACTGTGCTTGTGCCTTCGTTCAGGCTTCTGGGTGACTAATGGTTGAGCGCCCTCAACCTTTCTCAAAATGGCAGCTCTAGGAGTAAAGCATATTAGCTAGTGCTGGGATGCCACAGAAGGAGTCTACTTCAGCTGTTTTAAAGCCGTACTTGTGCCAAATGGGAGGGTGTATAAAAGAAAAAAAATCTTTCACACATCTTTCTAAGTCTTTTGAAATCTTTATATATATTATCTTTATTATTTTCTTTTATCATATGTAGATAAACAAAAAGATGGAAGGAGGGAATGAGATGATTAGAGAGGCAGTGCCTCCTATTGGGGGGATGCTGGATAAGCTTTAGATGGAGAGTATGGCTTCCTGTCACTGGTGCCTGAAATTTCACTGGTGCTCATTCCTTGGGGTAACACTTTTAAATGCTTAAATGCCTAGTGGAGGGAGGCTTTTGAGGCCTCAGCAGTCCTTTTCACTTAAGTGTGGATTACTTTATCAAACCATTGGTCGAGGATAGGGTCTAATAAGTAGGAAAGCAGAGAGAGTCTCCTGCCTCTCAACCTCTCACACAGTCTTCATATTCTTGAGGGGCCTGGACTTTAATATTATCTTCAAATGAGAATATATCTGTAACCACAGAAAAAGAGAGGGTCTTAAAAGAGGATGCTTCCCAGGCAATTTAAATTATTACATGTAAGTGCTTAAACATTCTACCATTTTAATGGCCCTGTTGTGGCATGTCTTCATTTTTAAATACAATGGACTTCTTAATGCAAATCAAAATTACAGTGAGATACCATCTCACGCCAACAAGGCTGGCATTAATCCAAAAAACACAAAATAATAAATGTTGGAGAGGCTGTGGGGAGACTGGAACGCTTACACACTGCTGGTGGGAATGTAAAACGGTATAACCACTTTGGAAATTGATTTGGCACTTCCTTAAAAAGCTAGAAATGGAACTACCATATGATGCAGCAATCCCACTCCTTGGAATATATCCTAGAGAAATAAGAGCCTTTACACGAACAGATATATGCACACCCATGTTTACTGAAGCACTGTTTACAATAGCAAAAACTTGGAAGCAACCAAAGTGCCCATCGACAGATGAATGGATGAATAAATTATGGTATAGTCACACAATGGAATAGTACACAACAATAAGGGACAGTGAGGAATCTGTGAAACATCTGGAAGGCATTATGCTGAGTGAAATTAGTCAGTTGCAAAAGGACAAATATTATATGAGACCACTATTATAAGAACTCAAGAAAAGGTTTAAACGTAGAAGAAAACATTCTTTGATGGTTATGAGGGTGGGGAGGGAGGGAGAGAGGAATTCACTAACTAGATAGTAGACAAGAATTATCTTAGGTGAAGGGAAGGACAACACACAGTACAGGGGAAGTCAGCACCACTGGACTAAACCAAAACCTAAGAAGTTTCCTGAGTACAACCAAACACTTTGAAGGAAAGTGTAGCAGGAACAGGGGTCTAGGGACCATGGTTTCAGGGGCTGTCTAGGTCAATTGGTGTAACAAAGTTTATGAAGAAAATGTTTTGCATCCCGCTCTGGTGAGTGGCATCTGGGGTATTAAAAGCTAGCCAGTGGCCATCTAAGATACATCAATGGTCCCAACCCACCTGGAGCAAAGAAGAATGAAGAACACCAAAGATACAAGGAAAATATTAGTCCGAGGGACAGAAAGGCCATATAAATCAGAGACTCCATCAGCCTGAGAGCAGAAGAACTAAATGGTGCCTGGCTACCACCAATGACCCATTCTGACAGGGAACACAACAGAGAGTCCCTGATGGAGCAGGAGAAAAGTGGGGTGCAGGACTCAAATTCTTGTAAAAAGACCAGACTTAATGGTCTGACTGAGACTGGAGGAGCCCCAGAAGACATGTCTCCTGGACTCTCTGTTAACCCAGAACCAAAACCATTCCCAAAGCTAAGTCTTCAGACAAAGAATAGACTGGACTATATGGCATAAAATGATACTCGTGAAGAGTGTGCTTCTTAGAAGTTCAAGTAGATACACGAGGTTAAACGGGCAGCTCCTGTCTGGAGGCGAGATGAGAAGGCTGAAAGGAATAGGAGCTGGTTGAACGGATACCAGAAATCCGGGGAGGAAAGGAGGAATGTGTGGTCACATTATAGAGATAGCAACTAGGGTCAGATAACAATGTGTGTATAAATTTTGTATGAGAAACTAACAAGCTGTAAACTTTCACCTAAAGCACAATAAAAAATAAATAAATATGATGGGCTTCTGAAACTTGAAAGTGATTTGGGCCTTTCTTGATCTCTGCGAGACCCTGCCCAGATGGGGAAAGAAGGTCTCAGCAAGGCTTAAGAAGAGAGCAGACATAACCCTGACAGTTGATTGTGCCTGCGAATGAAGTAATTCTATCCGGGCCAGCCTGGTTGCAAATGGCTGTGAAGGAGGGGGTGGATGCAGTGGCCTCAGTGGGGAAAGATTACTGATCAGCTGATCACGTTCTTTTCCTTACTTCTGTTTCCTTTCTATCTCCCAAGTGTTGTCAGTGCTTTGTGTGATCGAATATGGTTGTGGTCAGCCCAGCTCTCTCCATCTAAAGTAGAGGCCCCAAGATGTAAACACCTGCTTCCTTGGGTATGCTCCAGGCTAATCCGACTTGCATGAAATCAGATTTTCAGGTGTTCTGCTCCATAGCAGTTCAGTCTTTAACAAGCAGAATACATTTTTGTGACAGTGTTTATAACCTAAATGGCTGTACTGTCTAAGGTCAGATTTTATAAAAACAGTGACTTGTGATGTAGGACAATGGTCCCCCTCTCTTGAACATGTTTTTCGGAGGTAAAAGTTTAACTTGTTGAATGTTTTAGAGAGCTATTCAGTATGTCTAAATAGACCCATCAGGCCATCTCCCTTTATATTATTTTGTCCAAAGCCCTCACTCCATTTTATGGCTAAATGAGAGAGCTGGGATATGATGACTGATTTTTATAAAAAAAAATTGAGATTGTTTGGTGTCTAGGTGAGTGAGTTGCCTGCACCCTGCCTTGTGTGTGTGTGAGAGAGAGACACAGAACACACACACACACACACACACACACACACACACACACACACACACACACACACAGAGATCAGTATTATTCCATTGGGAAAATAACTCAAAGAAGTGCTATGAAGAGTATCATCTTTATAAGCAGTGTTGAGCTCTGGAGGGCAGGAACATTGTATTTATCTCCATCAAAACTTCTCTGACCTTCCCGGTAAAACTGACTACGCCCTCTTTTGTGCCTCCTCAGGATGCCCTGCATGTGCTTGTAAGTACTAACTTGTATTTGTTTGTTTACATGTCTGTTTCCTCCCACCAAGATGATAACCCCTTCAAGGTAGGGACATTTTTTTTTTCCCCCTATTTCTAGGACTTGTAAAGCATGTAGTAGATACTTGATATGTTAGATACATTAACATATGACATAATTTCATTAGAGAAATTTAAGATCATTAACTCTCTTCTGGATGCAGTGAAGAAGCACCTTTAAAAATGACTTGTGGCACTCTTCTTATAATCTCTGGGTCTGTTTTTTTCTTAAAAATCTAAGTGTACATTTAAGCTTCTTGATTAATGATAATTGAAATCACATGGAACTAAATAGTTTGGACACTTTCTCTTAAATTGTATAGCGTGATGTTATAGCATGTGATAATTCTGGGAAGAATGGATTAGTAAGTCAAGAGTGAGCATATTTAGGGGTCCGATGAGGCTGCCGTTGGTCCATTTGATGGAAAGCATAAGAATCTTCTAGTAATTTAGGTTGAAGAGTCAAAGGCAGAGAGGAAAGGTCTTAACTTGTATTAGTTGATTGATTTAAAGTATCTAAATCAGTATTATTAGTATGTAGTTAAGCTGTGTGATTATTTAGGAAACTGACCTTATACCTACTGCCATTCTGTAAAAGGCTTTTTAAAAAATCAGATTTTTATTATAAAATAGACGATCACTTTAAGAGGCCAGGCAGCCTGAATGTTTAAATAAAACCTCATTTTCTACAGACAAGACAGACTCCTTCCTGTTTCTGACTTCTGGTTAGTCATGGTGGGATTTGTTTGGCTCCTATAAATGTCATTAAATTTTAATGTACAGATCAGCTGTCTTATTGTAGAAAAACAACGGTACAGTGTCTGTTTTGACCCTATCACTTTATCACACAAGGGAACCATTAGTGGAGAATCAATACCATTCCTGCAAAGCTTTTCCATTTCATCTTTTTTTTTTCCTTTCTCCATGACAGTTATTTCTAACTATTGTCTGATTTTTGTTTTTGTTTTTCCAAATTTGGAAAGCTTATGTAGTAACTGGGTCCTTGGCAAGAGGTGTGGCATAAGAACTGCATTCTGTGATGCTTATGTTTGTTTGCTATAATTGCATTAAGGTTTATGTTCCTTGGGAGTGAAATCAAGTTTGTGACTTTTTTTTTAAAGTTAATGATTTCTATGGGCCAGATGATTATTTCATTGCCCCTGCTTGGTAAAAAACGTATTCATTCAACACGTATTTACTGAGCATTTATTATGTGTCAGACATTATGCTTTGTGAATATATTAATGAACAAGATGGACAAGGTCCCTGGCCTTTCTGAACTTAAGGTGTTTTGGGAGAGAGAGACAACTAAACTGAGAGGGTGTGATAAATCCCATTGGAACACATAGACGAGGTACCCATAGATTTGAGAGAAAAGTGGTGCAAGAAGCATTTGAAGGTTGAGTCTAAGAGTAACTAGGAGTTAGCCAAGCAAAAGAAGGGAGGAAGGGGAGGTGTTTTAGTTAGAATGATTGTGTAAAAAAACCTTCAAACGAGGTCAGTGGCCTTCAACTAGTGGTCTAACTCAGACTTGAAATATTTCACTGAAACATTTTTAAGATTGCATTTAAACGTTTTTTTTTTTTTAATTGTAAGTTTAAATAGTTGCCAAGTATCTATTTTCTGCCGTATTATGTATTATGTACATGTCTTAGGTATATTTCCATGTAAATTTAACTCACTTAATTTATAGAAAACATTTGCTATACAACTGCATTGGCAAAGCCAGTCCTCATTGTTTAATTGGTCAGCAAAATCAGATTTGTTTATTTATTTTTGGTTCACTTTTTAAAAAGTTTTTACTTCAATCGACGAATTATCTTTTTTAATTATAATTTATTTTATTTTTTGTGGTTGCTGTTGAGAATATACATAGCAAAACATACACCAATTCAACAGTTTCTGTATGTACAATTTAGTGACATTGATAACATTCTTTGAGTTACGCAACCATTCCACCCTCCTTTTCCAAGTTGTTCCTTCTCCATTAACGTAAACTCACTGCTTCCTAAGGTTCCTATCTACGTAATCTTTTGAGTTGCTATGTCAGTTTGATCCCATATATGTAGTTTTTAAAGGAGCATAATGGTTAAGGCAGACATTCTTTACTAGTTAAGCTAAACTATTGTTTGGTTTTAAGAAGACTTCAGGTGATGTTTTCGGTTTAAACATTATCTTAGGGCAATAGTTTCAGGGGTTCATCTAGCCTCACTGTCTATAGAAAGCCTACGTTCCATGAGAATTTGTAATTCTTTTCCCTTTTTTGATCAGGATTATTTTATAGAATCTTTGATAAAAGTGTTCAGTAACGGTAGCGAGGCACTATCCAGTTCTGGTCTCATGGCAAAAGAGGCCACTGTTCATGGAGGCAATTAGCCACACATTCTATTTCTTCCTCCTATTCCTGACTTTCGTTATTCCTCTGTTGTTCCAGGAATATAGAGACCAATTGTTGGGCCTTGGATGGCCGGTTGCAAGCTTTTAAGACCCCAGGCACAATGCAGCGAACTAGGAGGTAGAACAGAAGCAATAAACATGTTATTAGGTCAGTTAGCTGGGATGTCCCATGAAGCTATGACCCTAAACTTCCAGATCAATGAACCAAATCTCATGAGGCGTTGGGTTGTACGTAAACAGCCTCAGCAGCTACTCCTTTTTTTTTTTTTTGGTCATTGTAACTATCACACCCGTAAACTTTTGCCAATTCAACTTTTTACAGATGTACAACTTACTGACAGCAATTACAGTAATTGACCATGCAACTCTACCCTTAATGCCATTTTTCCATCACTGTAAACCAAAACTCGGTACTCTATAAGCAATAACTCCCCCCCTTTCCTCTCCCTCCTACCCCAGACTTATGTCTCTACACATTTGCCTGTTCTTTTTATTTAAGTGAGATCATAGAATATTTGTCCTTTTGTGATTGACTTATTTCACTCAGCAAAATGTCTTCAAGCTCCATTCACGTTGGAGCACATATCAAGGCTTCATTTCTCTTATTGGCTAGGTAATTTCCATTGTAAATATGTACCACGTTTTGCTTATCCATACATCTGTTGATGGGTATTTAGGTTGTTTTCACCTTTTGGCTATTGTGACTAGTGGTTCAGTGAACAGTGGTATACAAATACCTGTTTGAATCTCTGCTTTCAAGCCTTTTGGGTATATACTTAGGGCTGGAATTGCTGGGTTATACGGTTGTTCTACAATGGCTGTACCAGTTTGCATTCCCACCAGCAATGGATAAGGGTTCCACTTTGCCCACATCCTCGTCAACATTTATTATTTTCTGTTTTTTTTTTTTTTTAATTTTTTAAATCGTAGCCATCCTAAAAAAAAAAAAAAAAAAAAAACTAGTGAGAGTAAAATGGTATTTCGTGATTTTGATTTGCATCTCTCCAATGGCTAATGATGTTGAGCCTCTTTTCATGTGTGTGGTGGCCATTTGAATGTTTTCTTTGATGAAATGACTATTCAAGTCTTTTGCCTATTTTATGATTCAGTTATTTGTTTTTATGTTGTTAAGTTGTTGAAGTTTTATATCTGTTTTCGTTATTAGATTCTTACCGGATGTATGATTTCCAAAGATATTCTCTCAGTAGCTTGTGTTTTCACTTTTTTTTGTGAAAGTTTCAGTGAATTATTTTTTAAAGATATTTAAATAGTAAGAAAAAAAGTCTTTCGTATTTACCCATATAGTTATCGTGTCCAGTGCTCTTCATTCCTTTTATATACCTAGTTTTCATCTGGTATTATTTTCCTTCTTATAGAGGACTTCCGTTAACATTTCTTATAGTGTAGGCTGAATTCTTTCAGCCTTTGTATGTCTGAAAAACTCTTTATTTTTGAAATGTATTTTCATTGGGTATAGAACTTTAAATGGACAGATTTTTTTTTTTCTTTCAGTACTTTAAAGATACTGCTTTGCTGAATTCCACCTTGCATTGCTTCCAGTGAGAAGTCTGATGTTACTCTTGTCTTTGTTCTTCTGTATATAAAGTATCATTTTTCTCTGGGTATTTTTAAAATTTTCTCTTTATTATTGGTTTTAAGCAATTTGATTTATGATATGCCTTGGTATGTTCTCTTGATTAAGCTTCCAGTATCGGCAAATCCAAACAGTAAATTGCTTAGGTATACGTATCTAAAAAGAGCCCTGGTGGCGCAGTGGTTAAAGTGCTTGGCTGCTAACAGAAAGATCCGTGGCTCAAACCCACCAGCTGCTCTGTGAGAGAAAGATGTGGCAGTCTACTTCCATAAAGATTTACAGCCTGGAAACCCTATGGGCAGTTCTCTGTCCTATAGGGCTGCTGTGAGTCTGAACTGACTCAAGGGCACACAACAATTAACAACATATGTAAAGAAAAGCAAGGGAATAATTAACACAAAGTTCAGAAAAATGGTTACATCTGGAGCGCAGGAAGGGGGATTATGTTCAAACAAAGAACATAAAGTTTATGCAACCTTTTACCTGTGTGGCTTTACTTTGGATTAAAAAATTATGAAAGTACCCTCAACCTTACTCATAATAAGAGTACAGATTAAAACTATATTGAGATCTTCTTAAAACCAAACAATAGTTTAGCTTAACTAACAGAATGTCTGCCTTGAGTTTTGTGCTCTTTTAAGGACTATCTATACGGAATCAAATTGACCACAACTGGAAAGATAGGTAACTTATGGGGCAGTGAGTTTATGTTAATGGAGGAGGAACAACTCAGAAAAGGAGGATGAGCATGGTTGCACAACTCAGGGAATGTAATTAATATCACTAGATTGTACATGTAGAAACTGTTGAATTGGTGTGTGTTCTGCTGTGTGTATTCTCAACAACAACGATAAAGTATAAAACAAGAACAAATCCCTATTTTTAAAAAATTTTTATTGTGCTTTAAGTGAAAGTTTACAAATCAAGTTGAACTCACATACAAAATTTTATAAACACCTTGCTATATACTCCTAATTGCTCTCCCCCCAATGAGACAGCACACTCCTTCCCTCCACTCTCTTTTTTCGTGTCCATTCGGCCAGCCCCTAACCCCCTCTTACCCTCTCATCTCCCCTCAGACAGGAGGTACCAGCTTAGTCTCATGTGTCTACTTGATCCAAGAAGCTCGTTCTTCACCAGTATCATTGTCTATCCCGTAGTCCATTCCAATCCCTGTCTGAAGAGTTGGCTTTGGGGATGGTTCCTGTCTTGGGCTAAAAAAAGGTCTGGGGACCATGACCTCCGGGGTCCTTCTAGCCTCAATCAAACCATTAAGTCTGGTCTTTTTACAAGAATTTCGGGTCTGCATCCCACTGCCAAACCCCTGTGTGTGATAGCAGTTTTAGTCTAGTAGGTTGATGAAGATGCAAAAGTTTGATTACGTACTGACTTGGTAAGGCTGTGGAGAAACACGCTCTCTAATCCATTGCTGGGGGAAATATAAATTAGTATAACTTCTGTGGAGGAAAATTTCGCAACATTTATTAAAATTGCAAATGTACATATCTTCAACTCAGCAATTCCATTTCTAGAATCTATCCTAAAGATACACAGTGAAAATGAAGATTCATTGCAGAATTGTTTATAATAACAGAAAATGAAAGCAACCCTAAATGATTATCAGTAGGGGCTATAGGGGCTAGGCTAACAAATTATGGACTGTTACATAGCTGTAAAAAAGAACAAGGAGGCTGTTGGTGTACTGTTTTGAAAATATTTCCAACTTAAATTAAGGAAAAAAGATAGAATGCAGAGTGTGTGTGTAGTATGATCCTATATATGTAAAAGTGGGGGAAAATAGACATTTTTGTTTCCCTGTGCGTAACGACTCGGCAATGAGTTGATGGGTTGGGTGCATAAAATGTCTTTTTGAAGAATACAGAGAAAAGTTATAACAATGGTTGCTTGTGGAATATAATTTGAGTACTTGGGAGATAGTGGAGGGTAGGAGATTTTTTAATGTATTATCCCTTTATTTTTATGTATGTTGATATGTTTGTGTAATATATATGAATATGCATATTATATAATTTAAAATTACAATTTAATTTTAAAGGGAAGAAAAACAACCAGCCCTTTAAAAATCTGGTCAAATGCCACATTGACAAGTCCTTGACCTTTGCTGATATTTATTACATACATTTTTTAAATTAATTTAATTATGTGGTTTAAGTAGAAGTTTGTAAATCAAGTCAGTCTCTCATACAAAAAGTTATATACACTTTGCTAGGTACTCCTAGCTGCTCTCCCCCTAATGAGACACCATACTCCGCCTCTCTACCCTGTATTCCCCATGTCCATTCAGCCAGCTGCTGTCCCCCTCTTCCTTCTCATCTCGCCTCCAGGTAGGAGTTGCCCACATAGTCTCATGTGTCTACTTGAGCCAAGAAGCTCAGTCCTCACCAGTATCATTTTCTGTCTTATAGTCCAGTCCAATCCCTGTCTGAAGAGTTGGCCTTGGGAATGGTTCCAATCTTTGGCTAACAAAGGGTCCGGGACCATGAACTCCAGGGTCCCTGTAATCTCAGACCATTAAGCCTGGTCTTTTTATGAGAATTTGAGATCTGCATCCCACTGTTCTCCTGCTCCATCAGGGATTCTCTTTTGTATTCCCTGTCAGGGCAGCAATCGGTGGTAGCTGGGCACCATCTAGTTCTTCTGGTCTCAGGCTGATGTAGTATCTGGTTTATATGGCCCTTTCTGTCGATTGGGCTTGTCTTTACCATATATCTTTGGCGTTCTTCATTCTCCTTTGCTCCAGGTGGGTTGAGACCAACTGAGGCATCTTAGATGGCCGCTTGCTAGTGTTTAAGATCCCAGACGCCTCTCACCAAAGTGGGATGCAGAATGTTTTCTTAATACATTTTGTTATGCCTGTTGACCTAGATGTCCCTGAAACCATGGTCCCCAAACCCCTGTCCCTGCTACCCTGGCCTTTGAAGTGTTTAGTTGTATTCAGGAGGCTTCTTTGCTTTTGGTTTAGTCCAGTTGTGCTGAACTCTCCTGTATTGTGTGTTGTCTTTCCCTTCACCTAAAACAGTTCTAGTCTACTATCTAATTAGTGAATACCCCTCTCCCTCTCTCCCCACCCTTGTAACCATCAAAGAATATTTTCTTCTGTGTTTACACGTTTTCTAGAGTTCTTAAAATAGTGGTCTTATACAATACTTGTCCTTTTGCAACTGACTAATTTCACTCAGCATAATGCCTTCCAGATTCCTCCATATTATGAGATGTTTCACAGATTCATCATTGTTCTTAATCATTGCATAATATTCCATTATGTGAATATAAAAAAAAAAAAACCAAACCAAACCCAGTGCCGTCGAGTCGATTCCGACTCATAGTGACCCTATAGGACAGGGTAGAACCACCCCATAGAGTTTCCAAGGAGCACCTGGCAGATTCGAACTGCTGACCCTTTGGTTAGCAGCCATAGCACTTAACCACTATGCCACCAGGGTTTCCTATGTGAATATACCATTATTTATCCATTCATCTGTTGATGGGCAGATTGGTCGCTTCCATCTTTTTGCTATTGTAAACAGTGATGCAGTGAACATGGGTGTGCATACATCTGTTCGTGTGAAGGCTCTTATTTCTCTAGGATATATTCCAAGGAGTGGAATTGCTGGATTGTATGGTAGTTCTATTTCTAGCTTTTTAAGGAAGTGCCAAATCGATTTCCAGAGCAGTTGTACCATTTTACATTTCCACCGGCAGTGTATAAGTGTTCCAGTCTCTCCACAATCTCTCCAACGTTTATCGTTTTGTGTTTTTTTGGGGTGAGATGGTAACTCATTGTAGTTTTGATTTGCATTTCTCCAATGGCTAATGATTGTGAGCATCTCCTCATGTATCTGTTAGCTACCTGAATGTCTTCTTTGGTGAAGTGTCTGTTCATATCCTTTGCCCATTTTTTAATTGGGTTATTTGTCTTTTTGTTGTTGAGTTTTTGCAGTGTCATGTAGATTTCAGATATCAGGCACTGATCGGAAATGTCATAGCCAAAAACTTTTCCCCAGTCTTTAGGTAATCTTTTTACTCTTTTGGTGAGGTCTTTGGATGAGCGTAGGTGTTTGATTTTTAGGAGCTCCCAGTTCTCTAGTTTCTCTTCTGGTGTTTGTGCACTGTTAATAATGTTTTGTATACTGTTTATGCCTGTGTTAGGGCTCCTAGCATTGTCCCTATTTTTTCTTCCATGATCTTTATTGTTTTAGATTTTATATTTAGGTGTTTGATCCATTTTGAGTTAGTTTTTATGCATGGTGTGAGGTATGGGTCTTGTTTCTGATTCCATTGTTTTTGTCATAGCTTATTAAAGCATGTTTGTTCAGAGTTATAACAGTGCCTTATGCATCTTTATTTACGTACCTATGGTGTTCATTGTCTAATGCCTTTTGGGTGCAGCCCTGGTGTCCATTGTCTAATGCCTTTTGGGTGCAGCCCTGGTAGTACCGTGGTTAAGAGCTTGGCTGCTAACCAAAAGGTCATCAGTTTGAATCACCAGCTGCACCTTGGAAACCCAGTGGGGGCAGTCCTACTCTCTCCTATAGGGTTGCTATGAGTCAGAATGGACTGGATGGCAACGGGTGAAAAACAGGTATGATGTCCGTGGTCTAATGCCTTTTGGATTGTTGAAATTCTTATGTTAATTTAATCCTGTTTATTAACAGTGCAATGGTGTATTGTACTTGTGGAGCTTTGTATCATTTGATCCTGAGAATAGTCCTGTAAAATAAGCTTTTATTTGCGTGTGAGATTTTCTGTGTCTTTTTGTTTTTAAATAAGAATTCATATTTGGTTAAATATTTTAACTTTAAGTAGTTTGCTCAATATCTTTATAACTTTCTCAGTGATGACATGAAGGGTATATTGAATATGAGATTAGAGGAGTTGATCTATAAGGTCCTTTTCAACTCTGTGTGGATGAGCAATTGAATGAATGAATGCATTTTACTTGTAGGTTTATACATTTTGAGTTCCTCTTCTAAGTGAACCTTCCCAAGTCCTTGGCTGATCTGGTAGTCTATATTAAACTCAAGTTCAGTTATTAATGCTAGTGACCTTTTAATTAACAAGATAATTTTATAGGGCTGTTGTCAGTTTGATAGATTTGCCAAATAAATCCATTTAGCTAGATGAATGAAAAATTCATGCATTACCTCATGCTTTTTCCTTGTGTTTCCTCCTATTCCTTCGCTTTGTCTGGTTATTAAATTTCACTTTACATAATGCTTTGGCATTTTATTTCCAGATGTTAAATCTGAAAATGCTGTTCAAGATTTCAGTTCTTTGTGCAGCATCTTTTTAACATCAGCGTGTATAGGGTGGGGAGGAGTGGGGAAATGAAGTAGTTATGGAGATATAGCAACCAAAAGCAAAAGGCCCCAAACATTTCCTCATCATTTCTTGTTGCCAGGAAATAAGAACAACGGCCCAGTGCAGTGAATGAATGAATGAATGTGCTGCTTTTAGCTGTAAATTTTAAAAACTAGAAACTTAGGTCCTATCATCAACTGGTCTTGGCTGTTTTCCATGTAAGGAAAAATTTGAATTTATGTACTTGCATTTGTATTTGCATATGACACGCTTCTGTGTGGTGACCTCCAGTGAGTTAACTCCATGTTCTTCCCCACAGAGTTGAGAATGCTTGCACCAAGCTTGTTCAGGCAGCCCAGATGCTTCAGGGAGACCCTTACTCAGTGCCAGCTCGAGATTATCTAATCGATGGATCAAGAGGCATCCTCTCTGGCACATCAGACCTGCTCCTCACCTTTGATGAGGCCGAGGTAGGCAATCTGAGGCCTGTGCTGAAATCCCACTTCACTAGTTAGCAGGGAGGGGTTGGACTTGAAGGCTGACCATGAGCCTGGGTACCCCAGGCAGGTTTAGAAGGACTCACAGGCCTTTCTTAGGCCCCTCTCAAAAAACATTTGGAGTTATAGCCCTTTGCTTCTTATTTCCTAATAAAATGTGGTTGTGATATTTACAAGATGGGCGAGCTAATTGTAGACCTCCCCCCAACAAAAGGCTCAGTCTTAAAGATAGTCATGGAGGATTAATGTTTGTTTAGGATGAGAGAAAGCTGAATAACTATGCACCTGCCTTATCGTATTTTCCACTAATTGTCTATTCACTTGACTGAATACTCTGAAATAAATTTGCAGGTTCGTAAAATTATTAGAGTATGCAAAGGAATTTTGGAATATCTTACAGTGGCAGAAGTGGTGGAAACTATGGAAGATTTGGTCACTTACACAAAGAATCTTGGACCAGGTTAGTTATATCCAACTTTTCTAATAATTTTTTTATGGCTGGTATACATTTGATCAAACAGGGGACTCCTCCTATAGTCCCCCCCAACCCCCCCTTATTTTTGCAGAAGAAAGATAGTGATGCATTGGGCTTTCCGGTGTCTGCTCTGCTGCTGGAGCTGATGCTACGCGTCTAAAGAGGCAACGTCATTGTCTCTGAAAGCTGAACCTGCCTTCTACAAATCCTGGCCTGTCTAATGAATTAAACCAGACATTCAGATGTTGCTGAAGAGTATAGGAAATACTTTTCTATTACTGTAATGTTGTAGGCCACCCTGTATCCTAACCTCTTCATTCCACGTTCCACAGCATTCCTTCACGGTCTGCCAGCTGGCCCGTAGCTCTGTATGACCTCTTAGCTTGCTAATTAGTCCGCCTGCTATTATGGATTCATTCCCGAGCCCAAGGGTGCATAATATCATCAGACCTAGAAGGAGAGAACAGCATTGTGGTTAAATCTCCTTTGAAATGGTTTTTAGACTTCTGAAAATCAAATAGTCAGAATACATGAACAGTTACCAGCTTTCGATGTTATAGACCTATAATGTGAACTTGAGGGTCTTTAAAGTATGAATAAGACCAATGATAAGACACATGAGATATTTAACTTGTCAGTATTAAAAGTCACATACCACCTTATAAAATTCTTGTGACAGAATTTAAAGCTGCCCTTGTAAGGACCTGTCCTAAGTGAAATATTGATTTTTAATTAATATTTTTATGAGGTTTCAGTGTCGTCTTTCTGTAAACTTAACGACAGTTAAGAATTTTTCTGAGTCATCATTGCAGATGACTGGGAAATGGCTTTCCTTGAGGGCTGTAGAGCAGTATGCTTTAAACTTTCTCATATTACTCGAAAACAGTTTTTCCCCAAATGAAATTTTACACAGAATCCCAACATATAAAAGACAAAAGTAGAGCTACTTTGGGTGAAGCAGGGGCAGCCCCACCTTTCTGCTTCCCTCTGGTTTTCCTTGGTGGTCTCCGGGACAACTTGAGAAACCCTTGCAGCAGTTTGATAATCAAAGCTTTAGAGAATCACACAGCACCTTTGAATAATAACCAAAGTAAACAGAAAGTGCTAGCGGTCTGATTCTAAAACACCAGATGCTTTCAAACACTGTCATCACCGGAATTATTTTTATAATATTTCTATTTGTTTCTAATTATGAAAGTAGTGCATGCTTATTTTGACCAATTGGAAAGACAGAAAAAATATGAAGATGAAAACAAAACACATCATTGTAATTCTTGAGACTTTTTCTAGCTGCCGGATTCTTAGTTCCAGGTTCACGTGATATTCTTATGCGGCGTGAGTACTGTGCCTAGATGTATGGCATTAAACCTGTACCAGTGGTAGCCTGGCAAAATATTTTTTTTCTGACTTAAAAATTTATTTTTTACAAAAACATATTTCTTTATTTCAACATTTTTTCAATTGTGAATATATTTATGTCAAGCGTAAAAATCATATTGTGTTGAGAATTTACATTGAATAATTCTTTTATTGAAAAGAATAAGACTGATTTAAGTCAGAACTGTCCTGAAAAATTCTATATTGTAAATATGAGAGTTGTGATAGTGTCTGTCCTTTAAATAAGCAGGCAGTACTTCCGATCCAAATTCCAATGACATTTTTTAATGTGATGGAGAAACGAATCACCAACTTCATACGGAAGGGAAAGAAGCCCCGCATAAGCAAAGCATTACTGAAAAAGAAGAAGAAACTGGGAGGCCTCACTCTACCTGATTTTAGAACCTATTATACAGCCACAGTAGTCAAAACAGCCTGGTACTGGTACAACAACAGGCACATAGACCAATGGAACAGAATTGAGAACCCAGATATAAATCCATCCACATATGAGCAGCTGATATTTGACAAAGGCCCAGTGTCAGTTAATTGGGGAAAAGATAGTCTTTTTAACAAATGGTGCTGACATAACTGGATATCCATTTGCAAAAAAATGAAACAGGACCCATACCTCACACCATGCACAAAAACTAACTCCAAGTGGATCAAAGACCTGAACATAAAGACGAAAACGATAAAGATCGTGGAAGAAAAAATAGGGACAACGTCAGGAGCCCTACTACAAGGCATAAACAGAATACAAAACATTACCAAAAATGACGAAGAGAAACCAGATAACTGGGAGCTCCTAAAAATCAAACACCTATGCTCATCTAAAGACTTCACCAAAAGAGTAAAAAGACCACCTACAGATTGGGAAAGAATTTTCAGCTATGACATCTCCGACCAGTGCCTGATCTCTAAAATCTACATGATTCTGTCAAAACTCAACCACAAAAAGACAAACAACCCAATCAAGAAGTGGGCAAAGGATAAGAACACGCACTTCACTAAAGAAGATATTCAGGCAGCTAACAGATACATGAGAGAATGCTCTCGATCATTAGCCATTAGAGAAATGCAAATTAAATCTGCGATGAGATTCCATCTCACTCCAACAAGGCTGGCATTAATCCAAAAAACACAAAATAATAAATGTTGGAGAGGCTGCGGAGAGATTGGAACTCTTACACACTGCTGGTCGGAATGTAAAATGGTACAACCACTTTGGAAATCTATCTGGCGTTTTCTTAAAAGTTAGATATAGAACTACCATACAACCCAGAAATCCCACTCCTCGGAATATACCCTAGAGAAATAAGAGCCTTCACACGAACAGATACATGCACACCCATGTTATTGCAGCTCTGTTTACAATAGCAAAAAGCTGGAAGCAATCAAGGTGTCCATCAACGGATGAATGGTTAAATAAATTGTGGTATATTCACACAATGGAATACTACGCATCGATAAAGAACAGTGATGAGTCTGTGAAACATTTCATAACATGGAGGAACCTGGAAGGCATTATGCTGAGCGAAATCAGTCAGAGGCAAAAGGACAAATATTATATAAGACCACTATTATAAGATCTTGAGAAATAGTAAAAACTGAGAAGAACACATACTTTTGTGGTTACGAGGTGGGGAGGGAGGGAGGGTGGGAGAGGGTTATTTACTGATTAGTTAGTAGATAAGAACTACTTTAGGTGAAGGGAAGGACGATACTCAATACACGAAAAGTCAGCTCAACTGGACTGGACCAAAAGCAAAGAAGTTTCCGGGAGAAACTGAATGCTTCATAGGTCAGCGGAGCAAGGGCAGGGGTCTGGGGACTATGGCTTAAGGGGACTTCTAAGTCAATTGGCAAAATAATTCTATTATGAAAACATTCTGCATCCCACTTTGAAATGTGGCGTCTGGGTCTTAAATGCTAACAAGCGGCCATCTAAGATGCATCAATTGGTCTCAACCCACCTGGATCAAAGGAGAATGAAGAACACCAAGGTCACACGATAACCATGAGCCCAAGAGACAGAAAGGGCCCCATGAACCAGAGACTTACATCATCCTGAGACCAGAAGGACTGGTTGGTGCCCGGCCACAACCGATGACTGCCCTGACAGGGAGTACAACAGAGAACCCCTGAGGGAGCAGGAGATCAGTGGGGTGCAGACCCCAAATTCTCATAAAAAGACCAGACTTAATGGTCTGACTGAAACTAGAGGAATCCCGGCAGTCATGGTCCCCAAACCTTCTGTCGGCCCAGGACAGGAACCATTCCTGAAGACAACTCATCAGGCATGGAAGGGACTGGACAATGGGTAGGACAGAGATGCTGATGAAGAGTGAGCTACTTCTATCAGGTGGACACTTGAGACTGTGTTGGCATCTCCTGTCTGGAGGGGAGATACGAGGGTAGAGAGGGTTAGAAACTGGCAAAGTTGTCACGAAAGGAGAGACCAGAAGGGCTGACTCATTAGGGGGAGAGTAAGTGGGTGTATGGAGTAAGGTGTATATAAGCTTATATGTGACAGACTGACTTGATTTGTAAACGTTCACTTAAAGCTCAATAAAAATTATTAAAAAAAATAGGCAGTTTGTTGGACTTTCATAGTAATTCATAATAGATTTAGGCTGAGAAAACCTGGATCGCTCTTCTCCTCACCCTGCGCACTTTGTCTGTTCTGCACAAGGAATGACAAAGATGGCCAAGATGATTGACGAGAGACAGCAGGAGCTCACCCACCAGGAGCACCGAGTGATGCTGGTGAACTCAATGAACACCGTCAAAGAGTTGCTGCCAGTTCTCATTTCAGGTATTCCCTGCTTTTACTTTATTTATAGGAAAAAAGTGTTAACCTGTTCCAAACTCTGAGTTCATTTTCTTTCGCTGCTTCTTTGCATGTCTTTCACTCAGGGAAAAAGTAAGATGTGGCTGGTCAGATATTACGTGATGCCTGCAGCCGATGGGCTGAGAGCCAGTGTTCATCTTCTCTCATACGCCGCTTATCCTGCTCTGTGATTGAAACTTCCCTTCTGTGGCCCAGTTCTGTTCTGAGGCTCTAACAGGCCCTCTTCCTGGGATGTGGAATTGCCTCTAGAAACTCTAGTCTTGGATGTATGAATTTTGACGCCTTTATTTGCATTATGCAAAACAGCTAGGAGCACTGTCATAAAGAAGTGAGCCAGAGTCCTTTCCAGTGTTGTGTTAACACAGTTTTACCTAAAAGATATTTCACTGTTCTCTACTGAGTAGTTAGTTTCTACACTGTGGCCATATCAGTTCTGCAGTCACCAGCTGGGACCACCTTCCCATTGGGCAGAGCTCAGAAATGCAAACACAGTGGCTGCTCTATTATCGAAAGGGATTGCACTTATTGTCTAGTATGTGCCAGACACCTCATGGTTACATGCATTACTCAGACTGTGGACAAATTAGTTCAACCCTCAGAAGGCAGCCTTATTTTCAAAATTTTATGATGCATGTCACTGTGACCCCTGCTACTGCTTGCCTGCTTTGGCACGTGAGATAGTAGCTAAAAAAGGAGACATGAGTGTAAAGGTTCAGAACGTCCTTACATGAATTAGAAAACAATTTTATAATCGTGGAAATATGTTTGGAGGCCAACTTTTCTATATGCGAGAAGGGCGGTTGGAAGGAGGGTTTCTTTCTAACCTGGTCAGTAAAGTGTTAATCTGTATTTTTAAATTTTTAATAATTTTAATTATTTTCTTCACTGCTTCATATTATTTCTTTTTCTTCTTCATCTTGTTTGGGGGTTAGACACTGCTACATGTTGAGAGAAATCCTGGAAGATAAATTCTACACCTTGGGGTTTTCCCTTGAGATTGGGCGCAGCAGGATGCTCCACTCACAGTTTTACTATTTTAATTTTGTCCCATTAGGCTCGTATTGGATGGGTTCAGGGGTAGGGCCAGGATGATAACTGATTTAGGAGAAGATTGGGTATTTTGTGATTCTAAGTCATCACTATATGGATGTTGAATTAGTTCCCTAGTCATCTTGTGTGATATTACGAACCTTGAGTTTTCTTTACAGTGAAAATTGTTGATGTTGGAACATTACTGGTAGACTTGGCAGTGTTCGTTTTGTATATTCTTAAGAACTTTGAATCCCAAAGCATGTGTTCAAAGCATGGATGGGGCATCTTGTGTGGATAATGTTATATAAAAAAAACCCAGTGCCATGTTATATAGCAAGATTAAATTCTAAGCTTAGCTTCTGCTTTCGTTTATTTTTATAGCTATGAAGATTTTTGTAACAACTAAAAACTCAAAAAACCAAGGAATAGAAGAAGCTTTGAAAAATCGCAATTTTACAGTAGAAAAGATGAGTGCCGAAATTAATGAGATCATTCGTGTGTTACAACTCACTTCTTGGGATGAAGATGCCTGGGCCAGCAAGGTAAGTATCACTTAGTGGATAAATAAGCACAGTCCCAAATTTTCCCCTCCTAAGGGTTTTGATTGTTACCTGTCTCACATTTTATCTTGTAATTGTGTGTAGCACAAGACAATTCTGATATTAAGAAAGTAATTTCTTCTTTACTTTTATCTCATGGGTTACTACTTGCTGCCTTTGTAAATTTCCTTTCTTACCAAGGTAGATCAGATAGGCATGTGGGATGAATGTTGGTTGAAGGCTGAGATGTCCAGCTTTTCCTTCAGGCTGGAATCTGGAGGAATTCTGGTGTGGTACACATTCCCCTTACAGAGGGCTGGGCCAGGAAATGCAGCCATATATGTAGGTGGTTGTTGCTAGGTGACTAAGTAAGATACAGAATACCCCGTGACTCTGGACCATATGAAAAACTTTTCCTCAGTCAACTTTGACACAGAGAAAGCTACAGAGGAAACTCTTGGCATTTCTAGATGTGCCCCTTGATCATTCCGTTTTCTGCGAGGAAAACTTTATTGAAATATTAATTTCACATTCATCAGTTAGTTTGAGGGGCCCCTTAATAGGAAACCTTAATTAAAATACTAGTTTTCACATTCATCAGTTAGTTTCAGGGGCCCGTTCTCTCTCTGTCTAGAGTCTCTTCTTGGACTCCAAAGGGGTTGATGGATTCCTTCTAGAGCCTGTCAGCAGTGGTTTTGTGTTCTGCACTGGGTTGGCTTCTCCCCTGAAACTCTGTGAAGAAAGCCTCCAGATCTCGGGGAACAGAGACACTTGGATTGACACTTCCCTTGTAGCAGCCCAAGATGCAGGCAGTCATGTGAATACACGGTCTCCATGGTCCATCTTTCCCAAGTGTGACCCAAACGCTGTGTCCAGGGCCACCCAGCAGTTAGAGCTAAAGAGGGAGTTTTGTAGTATGGCTTCCATTCAGTGTCCAATAGGGCCATGGTTATCCTCCAGGAAACCTATAAGGTAAGGTCAAAGTTGGGACCTGGTATCACCAGCCCTCTGTCTTGGTGCTCAGAAAGCTAACCTAGATATGCAGAATAAATTAGCCAGTGAATCTTAAGTGCAGTTTGCTTACAGAAGTGTTTTCTCATTGACGAGAAGGACTTGAACCATTCTAAGACTGTTTTAAATCTGTATGGTAAAACCTTTTAAAGTCTTTGATATTTTACTTAATTCTGCTTTTTGCACACTTGACAACGTTCACTTCCCTGTTATGACTTCTTTATGCATCTTTTTTTTTGTTGTCGTTCTCTTGTTTGTTTTATTTTTCTCACATTTAGAAGGTAAGCTTTCTCTTGCGCTCTAGTTTCTTTTTTGCTTAAAAAGAGAATAAGCATGTCTGTGAGGTTTTTATGCTGTGTGCCGTGCCTTATTCCGTGTGCAGGTGTGTAACACTGTGCTCGACTCTGTGGCAGAATGGGATTGAGTATTGGACTCTGGGCTATGCTAGCGGACTGTTGGACTCTCAGCTACAGCCAGATAGCTAATTGAGCTATTTCTTTGGGGGAAAATAAAAGGAAAGACATTATTGTGGGATTTCAGGCCTTCAGTATTTGGTGGATGCTTTCATCTTTTGAGCAGGCTTCTGAGAACTGTTTTGGCCTGGTCGTATCTGCTGACTTCATTGAGGGATTGGCTTTGCTCTTAGGAAAGGAGACTTGTGACTGATGCCGCCTGTTTATTTGCCTCTCCCACCAGTCTCCTTTGCAGGCTCTGGAGTTTTGCTTTTGGGTATCTGTCACTGTTTAAGCCATAATGAAAAGGAAAGGGGTAGGCTAGAGAGGTTAGGTGAGGTACCTGTCTTTCTTAATAATCCGAGGCTTCAAAATCAAAAAGAAGTAAGGTGTATCTAAAGAGTTCCCTAACTTCAGCTGCTGGCTCACTGCATGCTCTGCTGTCTACACTGTGAATCAGGTATAGTTCTCCTTGACCTCCTGCTCCCCTACCCTAATCTCTTTCCGTATTCTCTTGCCTTTGCTTCTAGCAAATGACAGACAGTAAGCAATAAGGAGGAGCAGGCACTGCAACCTTAATCCTTCAGTGTTTTCAGAGGGGAAACTCATCATTTATTTTGTGCAAGTGCGATCAGGAGCTACTTCTTAAAAAAAAAAAAATATATATATATATATATATACACACACACACACACACACACACACGGTCAGTTAGGTTTTTGAGGACTAGGGTTAGGCACTTGGGATATGTAAGAGGACTAGACCTGGTCCCCATTGTGTGCGGTCTTGTACTGTCCAGTTTTATGCCTATCTGGAGGAAACAGCTTGTTAGGATGCTCTAAAACTAAGTTTGTCAGGAGTGAAAGAAAGTAAAAGCAATTAGTTCACACACACACACACACACACAAAAGCTGAAGTACATAATGACATCAGAATAAGCAAGAAACTTTTTATTAACCTAATTTTGCCTTTGTTATACATTTACCTGGTTCAAAAATCAAATTGCTGTAAAAAGACATACATGGCGAGTCTCACTCCCAACCATGTCCCTATCTACTCCACGCTCCCTCATTCCCTGAAAGCATTTTTATTAGTTGCAAGAATATTTAGAAAAAAATAATTAACTCGAAAATGGGGTAACTAGAATTTTGGTTATCTTTCAGCTTAGCACTGTAAGCAGTGAGCTAATCAAGGACCTAGTACCTGGCCCTGACCACTGGGTCCCCCTTCTGGTTAATGCATACAGTATTTTTCACCTCTTTTTGCCCCTACCAATAAATAACTTTGTCCTACCATACTTGTTTCATGCTTCCACACTGGTGCAGTTTTCTTCTGGAAAGTGATCGTTCCTCTAGAAAAGTAGGGGAAGGAACTAAGTGGAAAAAAATCCTGGTCAGGTACATCTTGCCAAGCAAGTTCAGGTTTTAAAGAGGCAGCGCAAAGGTTAGCTGATCATTTTATGTTTTACCCTAGATAGATTCACATTGCAGATTTGTAAGTTTAAAAGTAACTTTGTCTTTAAGCCTCTTGTTTTATTTTGAAAATAAAAATGGTCCCATCCTTAAATCAGTAATCATCTTGTAATGATCATTAAAAATTAATTTAGCACTTTTCCTGGGAATCCTTATTAAAAAAAAGAATTTGTGAGTTAAACACAACTCTGATTCTACCCTGTGTAAATTTAGCGCTGTATATTTGCAGTTTTTTATAAATCTTAGTAGTTTTATTTGTCTTAATATGACTTGTATCTTGATGCATATTGAGAATTAAGAGGAAGTGAGAAAAAATTTAAAAGTTTTTAATGGTTGATTTTTAATTTTGAAAAAGGATACGTGAGCTTTTTTTTATCTCTCAGTGTTTTATTTTAGCAGCTTAGAACTATGCAAGATTCCTGTCTTTGGGTTGGTGATAAATAGTTAATTTATGCATTTACACTTTTTATCTGGTTAAATGCTCGGCTGCTAACCAAAAGGTTGACGGTTCAAATCCACTCAGAGGCACCTGGGAAGAAAGGCCTGGTGATCTTCTTCTGAAAGGTCACTGTCATTGAAAACGCTATGGAGCACAGTTGTACTCTGAAACACACGGGGTTGCCATGAGTTGGCATTGACTCAACAGCAACTGGGTGTTTTGTTTTTTTGTAATCTCTCCAAAAGGAGAAAAGCCCAAAATATCAAAGGAATTGATGTTTCCCTTCTGATCTAAGAGACACTTTAGTAGTAACATCTGATTGTATGTATATAGATGGAATAGATTTTTAGAGCTAGGAGAGTATCCTTAGAGATGAGAAACTGAGGCCCAGGGAGAGTAACTTGCCTGAAGGCTCAGGGCCAGACGACTTTGTCTCATCATTGTTTAAGAGGCTTTTTTTTTTTTTTTTTAACTGCCCAATCTATTCTTTTCAGAAATGTCTTAGTTTACAACACTGATTTGGGGATAGAAATGTAGTCAGGAAAGGGGTGGAATGGGATGGGTTAGGGAGGGGAGTATGTTAGCAGAAGAAGGAACAGAAGTGAGAAAGAGAAGTCTTTATTCCCCATATTTTGTTTTCTGGAGCCTGGGATTGCAGTACTTCACTTCTGTGACTGCAGTTCTTCTTGGTTGTCTATAGGAGGAACTTAGTATTATTTGTAGGTGTTCCTGAGGCCTAAATTTTATTAAAATTTAAGAGTGTTTCAGTTCCTGAAAAAACATTCAAAAAGGGGTTCTTTTAGGTTGTCCTTCTACCTTTCGGAATGTGGGAGAGAGGGCCAAGGCACTGCAGTCTGTCCATTTAAAATTGACCTAGGAGTTTTATGGTAAAAGGAGTAGGGGACCAGATCCCTGATAGCTATCCCCAAACCTCATGACTAGACCTGGTCTTTTTATACCCACTCTAAAAATAACACACTAGATATCAGTGAAGACTTTTTCTCTTCCAAGTTTGAGTTTTTACAGAAAAAAATATTCAAATGAACGTATAGTTTTTACTCTTTTACTTCTTACCCAGACTGTACTTTGGGTACTTAGATTTATATGAAAAGGTTTAACAAAAAGCTTTGTGGTACATGTGATAGTTGACCACGAGGGTTATGATTATTTTCACCCTTTATATATATGTCTCAAAATTGACTTCTCCTATTCTTAGTTCCTCAGTGAATTTGTTTATATCTTATCCAACGTTAGTGTACTCCTTATACTTATAAGTAGTGCATTGTCTCTCACTGTTATAAATACTGCCCTTCGAAAGAAATATCTGTGAGATTCTCAGATCAAGATACCTGTTCCCATAGACACTTTAGTTTTTAATAGATATGTCATTAAAACGTATCATCTTTAAGTGATTTTTTATAACCTGTTTGTCTTAGCCAGAGCCCTGGTGGTGCAGTGGTTAAGAGCTGCAGTTTGAATCCACCAGCCACTACTTGGAAACCCTATGGGACAGCTCTACTCTGTTCTATAGGGCTGCTATGAGTCGGAGCTGACGTCATGGCAACAGGTTTGGATTTTTTTGGCTTTTTGTCTTAGTTATCTAGTGCTGCTGTAACAGGAATACCACAAGTGGGTGGCTTTAACAAACAAATTTATTTTCTCACAGTTTAGAAGTCCAGATCCAGGACAATAGCTCTAGGGGAAGGCTTTCTCTTTTGACTCCTTCTCAGCCTTTCTTTCTTGGTTCCTTGGAGAGCTCATGTGACTTGACATCTATCTTTCCACACCTCTGCTTGCTTTCTTGCTTGCTCAGTTTGCTCTCTTTATATATCAAAAGAGATTGACTTAAAACACAGGCTACACTAATACTGCCTCATTAACATAACAACCCATGCCAATTTCGCAAGTCGAAGATGTGGTAAAACCCCTGTGAAACTGTATACTGAAAAAAAAGATTAGTGTATACAAGTAAACCTGTGCATATCTTGGTTATTGGGTAGTCTGTCCCTGTTTAGGGTTTAGGATTTATAGCACGTATTTTTTAGAGGATACAGTTCAATCCATAACACTGCTCTGTTCCAGAAAGAATTGAAGATGGCCCTTTCAGTGACTGTTCTAAATCTCCAAAATTATCTAAAAGTCAAGCTCTGAATTAAAAGCTATTAAAAACTTTGATAACAATTGAAATCCTCTGTTTTAAAATACAGTTTCATTCCAAATTTGCCATTGATTCTTTTTGGAGCAAATTACTCACTTCCTGAGAATCACATTCTTTCCTTGCTGTGGAGTGACCATTCAAGCTTTATAAGGGAGGGGGAAAAAAAAAAAGATTTGTGAGGATGCTGAATAGAGCAAAGCCAATTTTTCCACTGTGTTTCAGATCATTTGGGAGCAGTGGAGAATAAGAGCAGTTATTTAGGCTAGTGAGGATTATAAATTAGATTTCTAGAGCTTCCTTTCTGGGCAGAATTAAACAAAACCAAAATTAACAAGGCAGGGGTTTACGAGTTATTGTAGAATGTTAGTGGATGCTCTGACAGGGATCACAATAGAGAGTTCCAGGCAGAGTGGAGAAATACGTAGAACACAATACTAACTCACAAAAAAGAAAAAAGAAAAAAAAAAAAGACTAACTTACTGGTTTGACAGAGACTGGAGAAACCCTGAGAGTATGGCCCCCGGACATCCTTATAGCTCAGTAATGAAGTCACTCCTGAGGTTCACCCTTCAGCCAAAGATTGAAAAAAAACCCAGCGCCATCAAGTCGATTCTGACTTTAGACAGACCCAAAAAAGCAAAATGAGACTAAATGGGCACAGCAGCCCAGGGACAGGGATGAGAAGGCAGGAGGAGCAGGAAACTAGTAATAGGTAACCCCAAGGACAAGAAAGGGAGAATGTTGACATGTTAGGGGGTTGGCAACCAATGTCACAAGACAATATATGTATTAACTGTTTCATGAGAAGCTAGTTTGCTCTGTAAGCCTTCATCTAATGTACAATAAAAAAAAATTATAAAAAAAAGAAAGAATGTCGGAGGAATGCTTGGTAACTCCCTTCGGTTAAAGAAAAAACTTCTGCGCGTTGCCTGGTATAAAATAAAGAGGGCTGGCGTCCACAAACCCGAGATCCAACTGGCTTCTAGGGTTTAGCAGGCCTGTGGCTTGGGCGTGTTACTTAACCTGTCTGAGCCCCTATTTCTTAATTCATACAATTAAATTACATTTAAATTTGAGGTTTAATGAGATAATGAGAGAAAAAATGCCTAAAACAGAACCTAACATATAGGAAATGCTCAATAAAAGTTAGTTACCACTAGTCAGCTTTTAATTATTAAAATTTATATTATATTAAAAAAAATGCCTGGTATATTATAATATAATAATTTCTAACCTTAGTTTCCCTTTAAATTTAATTTTTGAAATGTAATATTTTCTCACTGAAAATATAAATGTGTTAGTGAAATGGTTATTAATAGGTCTTAAATATTTTTACATTGACATAATTTCTATTCTCCAGCGTGTGCATGCTTCCTAAGTAAGAATCTGTGATTTTTTATCTGTACCTAGACAAAGTCCTACAACAGGCTGGACCCTAAAGCCTATCCAGGTTGACCCTCTAAGGTTAGGAGTTGCCTGAGGCAATCTTGAAAAAGGTATTGATTTGGGCCTTGATAAATTGGAATTAAGCTAAAGTTATTTATTTATTTATTTTAATTAAGCTTTTTTTTTTTTAATTAAGCTAAATTTGACCTTTGTATTGTATTTCTGTTTTTATAATAATTTAGATCACCTCTCTTTAAGTGTTATGGCTGAGAATTTGGTATTTAGAGCCTTAGATAGTGCTATCAAGGTTACAAAAACCAAACCTGTTGCCATCAAGTCGATTCTGACTCATGAAAACCCTATAGGACAGAGTAGAATTGCCCCATAGGGTCTCCAAGGAGCGGCTGGTGGGTTTGAACTGCCGACCTTTTGGTTAGCAGCCATACTCTTAACTACTGCGCCACCAGGGCTCCATAATAAAAATAGCAGGGGAATAATCCATCTCAGTTTACATGGGGAATCCTAAAGCCGAGAGTAGTATAATTTGAATAAGCAGGTTGGAAAAGCAGCATCAGGCTGCTGACTTTAGACGTAACTATGAGCTCGGCTGTTAACCAAAATGTCAGCAGTTCGAATCCACCAGCCGCTCCTTCGACACTGTGTAGGGCAGTTCTGCTCTGTCCTGTAGGGTTGCTGTGAGTCGGAGTCGACCTGATGGCAAGGAGTTTGGTTTTCTGTTGTCCCAGTGCTTACATCTGCTAGGCTATCTTGTTAGCACTGGAAATGAGGGTGCTCCTGGTGCCCCCGCGTGGGGGACTGGTGGTGCAGCACCTTTAAGAAGCCCAGGGAGTTAAGGCATTAGCGTTTTGGAGGTTAGTTCCGTGCTTTGATGGATTAGACTCTGTCAGAATCAGTTCTCTAGATCGAAAGGGAGATGGGCTGACTTTTCATGTGTTAAAGATACTTCAGAGATGGCCATTCTCTCAGTTCTGAGGACGAGTGTTTGGGAATTTGTGAATTGTGCATTTTTCTGTATTTAAAAAAGTCTTATTAAACTTTTTTTAAGCGAGTAGTCTTTTGTCTCAGCTTGTCACGTGTAGCCTGGAAGGTAAAGGCTTTATGGTAGTCCTCACGAATCCTGGTTGTAACACTGAGACCCACTCACTTCATCTGGCCTCCTCTTCTAGGTTAGGGATGGCAAGGAATCTAAGCCTAAGAAAGGCAGGGAAGGCCAGAAAAACACTTCTTTCTTATATTTAGCAGTTCAGTTGAATTAAAAATAAATTCCTAGATTAACATTTTGAATTTTTCCCAGTCAGTAATTCAGAGTTTTTCAGGTTAGTTAACTGTAGGGAAACATCATCCAGACAAGACGCAGAAGAACTGATTTGTGGCACCACATACTAAGGAGGCTCCCCTGGGCGGGGGGGGGCTTTGGCAGGGCTGCAGTACGTGAATGTTGACTAGTGGAAAGGCTGATGATGAGGCATGTGACAACAGGCCTTTTTCCTGCTGGAGACATTAAACATCTTTTGGCTTGAGCGATTTTAGCAGTTTTCATAGTTTTAGCAACAGGGACACCAGGAAACAGAATAGAATTAACCAAAGACTTGCATGCAAGATGCTGCATTTTGACAGAAATAAGAGTTGTGGTGTGAAGAGAGTATCTTTAAGGCCGTTGGAGGACTACCTTAGCTATTGTTTGCTAATACTGTAACTTCTCCTTGTCTTATTTTGTGTCATGGTATCTCAATTTTTGCAAAGAAAATCATTGCGAGAATTTCTATTCAAAGGACACTGAAGCCATGAAGAGAGCATTGGCCTCCATAGACTCCAAACTGAACCAGGCCAAAGGTTGGCTCCGTGACCCCAGCGCCTCCCCAGGTAACCCTCTGGCTCTGCTTTTCTGATATATACAACAAAAAGTTAAAAACCAAGCAAACAAAATGAAAGCAAGAGACAAAGGAAGGAGGAAGGGCGGGAGGACAGGCCTCGCTTGCACTTTTCTAGTCCGGGGATAACTGCTGTAACGTTTTGGAACATCCCCGTATCCCATTCTCTGATAGTTTTAGCTGAGTGAGGCACTGCCGGGCCTTAAAAAGGTTGAAGGGCATAGACTATATCACCTCCTATCGTGGAGAAGTAAACCAGGCTGAGCTGGGTGTTCTTTGTAAATGTATTGGTTCACCCCTTCCTTGAATTAGAAAGGTAACTGTTTTGAATAAAAGCTCTTCATATTTCCATTGGGCAGGCTTCCATTTATGCCCACAAGTACTTAATTAAGCAAATTAAATGATGATGCCAATAAGAATTGGAAAGCGATGTTGACTGCGTAAAAATAGGTTATTGAACTAGGCTTTATAGATTTTCTAATCTAATATTTATTCAGTGTTAGATCAATATTTGAACGAATGGGAAAAGCCTAATGGAGGTGCTAAGTACTATTAAATGGTTAGAGTCTTTTTTCATCACCCCTATCTTTACCACAAGTTGCTTAGTATCTCCAGATAGATACGGTTCCAAGCATCTTATTTAGAAATGTCTGTGGCTGAAACCTCACCCCACAGTTGTAAGGGCTCTATTTGGCTGTTAGCTATCAGATGTATTGCCTGCTATTCACTTGTCATTTAAAATCATCTGTCCCTTCATGAATGAAATAACTTGTAAAGTATCTTCTCTAAATAATTAATGTGTCAACAATGTAGATATTGAATAGCTCTTTTCATTTTAGGGGATGCTGGTGAGCAGGCCATCAGGCAGATCTTAGATGAGGCTGGAAAAGTCGGTGAACTCTGTGCAGGCAAAGAGCGCAGAGAGATCCTGGGCACGTGCAAAATGCTGGGACAGATGACAGATCAAGTGGCTGACCTCCGAGCCAGGTAAATACCTCTGCTCCTGACAGAGCAGTTATGGAGAATATACAGGATCTCACTCCTAATGGGGTAGTTAGAAAGCAGGTCTCTGCCAGTTTTACTGAATTATCTTTTTGGCTAATAGATAATATAGAGATTATATTTTATTAATTCTTTTGAGATGGAGGTGAACTTTTCCTTTGCTGAAAGTTTTAAAGCATGAAAATACTTTGTGATAGAGTTGAAACTTACTCTGTAATTGCAACGGATAATACAAATCTGGTTTTTCAGTTTTGAGGTATAAGCTTGTGGAAAATAATGGGCAGTGGTGAAGTCTGGCCTGGGTAGATATCTTTAATGAAAGGTGGATACGAAGGAACATAAAGAATGAAAACCTTAGAATTATTTCACATACAGTTTTGAAAATTAGTTAAGTAGGTTATCCTCTAAGTTGGTCATATCTAGACTGTTTTGAGTTTCTATTTCATCATTAATCATTTGGTTTCATAATTTTTTTTACCTCCCATTTCCCCTTCTCAAGTCTTGGCTTTTAGAACTTTTCTTCCATAAATTAAATATGTATAGTCTCCTATTGAAAAAACTGAGTATAATATAGGCTTGTTTGGAACCAATCCATGGAGTCAGTAGAGTTCTAAACGATTCTCATTTGTATGGAGTTTTATATGGACACTAAAAAAAGTTGAAGTATGATAACTCGAATGTAGACACAGTTTAATTTTGTTGTACGAATGTTGCAGAACATCTTAAAATTATTGGAATACACAGGGGTCCAGACAAACAGGACTCAGGAATACAACTCAAAGCATTGCACATTGTTATAATTGGTCTCAAATGTATTAATATAATAGACTTAAGAAGTCTTAAGATTTTAAAGGATTGGTTGGTAGCCTTTTTGGACCAAGATCACTTTCTTAATCTGATGAACGCCATTAACCTCTATCCAAAAAGATGCATATAAACATGCTCACACAATACTATATATAATTTCCAGAAGTTCATGGATTCACTGTAGCCCTGGAAATTCCTGGGGCTTCAGGTTAAAAGTCTCTCCCTTAAAGGGGAGAAAGAACAGCTTAAATAAACATGAAGTTATTAAGCTCAGTGAGCCTTTTTGTCCTGCTGCGAAGCAGTCTCCCCTGTCGTCAGCGTAACAAGAACCGTGTAGAAGGGACAAAAAGAAATTCTGTTCGCATTCACAGAAATGCCAGTGGACTTTGACAAGATTCTTGGCTTTTCTCATTTTTCACTGCTGGCTCTTTTGTCTGCAGCCTTTTCACAGTGTGGTAGACAGTTTTCACTTGGAGTTCTCCAACACACAGTTGTCTGTGTTTAAAGAAAGGTGAATATGAGCAAGAGAATAAGGTAGTTGCTGTGTGGGCTGGACCGCTAACCTGCAAAGGGAGAAGGTAGGAACAGTGATGAGCAGCCCTGGGCCTGCTTCACCGCGGAGCCTCAGTGTCCACGTACAGTGAAAGACTGAAAAGCTGCCTTCCTGCTACGCCTTCTGAAATATGCTCAGCTGTTTTACATTTTAGTGGCTGAAAAGCAGCAACAGTCTCTTCATTGCTATTCTTCTGTTCCGTGAAGTAGGGTTTTTAGGAGTATGTGTTTTTTCCCTGTGGCACTCAATCAACTTTTTATTTTGAGTGAGAAAGTTTTCACCCCATTAATATTTTTACTTTCTCACAGTTGAACTCTTAAACCGAAACATTCTTCCTCACTCGTTCCTGGATTTGAAGGAAAAAAGCGGGTTAAATCATAGAGAGTATGTTTTCCACTCCACTGCCACGTAAAAAGAGGGCCTCGAGGACAAGCAGAAGGTGCCGTGCTGTATACATCTGTGAGCAGCCCGATTGCCGCCGAGTTGGCTCTGGCCCGCGGAGACCCCGCGTGTCAGAGTGGGACTGTGCTCCGCAGAGTCTTCAGGGGCTGATTTTCTACCCCTTCTGGAAGTAGATCACCAGGTCTTTCTTCTGAGGCACCTCTGGGTGGACTCAAACTGGTAACCTTTCAGTTAGCAGCTGAGCACTTAACTGCTCGCGCCATCCAGGGACTCCTATACATACATACCTCTATAAAATTAATTTATGGAAATCATTACCTCAAGTATTGGTATAGATGACAAATAGAGGTGAACCTAAAAAGAGGATAGATAAATGAATTAATGACGGGTTCGTATTATTAAGGGAAACAAAGATGTTTTAGAGTTCATCCTAAAATTGAAAGTTCAGATTAGGATGATCGACCATGTCGTTCTATCATCCACCCGTATCGTACAATTGGCCAGGAAAAAAAAAACCAACAACAGCCAAACCTGGTGCTGTTGAGCCGAATCCAACTTATAGCGACCCTATAGGACAGAGTAGAACCACCCCATAGGGTTTCCAAGGAGTGGCGGGTGGATTGGAACTGCTGACCTTTTGGTTGGCAGTCATAGCTCTTAACCACTGTGCCGCTTTGTGGATAAAAAAAATCTGAGTGTGTATGGGAAATCTTACTTTGTTATTACTTGGAAAGTCTCTTTCACAAGGAAAACAAGTTTCCACTAATTCACATCAATATTTTTAATAGCAGATATCACTTCTCAAAGAGGAAAAGAGTGAAATTAGTTCTTTAGGAACTTGATGGAGAACAAGATTCTTGTACCCATGTGCTCTTCCTCAGTACTAACTGGCTTTGATATTTCTAGATTGCATGGGAGTAGAAAGCAGATATTTAAAAATTATCATTAGGTTCATTATAGTGATAATAATGGCAATAATTCAATAATGATAATAGGTTATATATTTGTATAGCTTTATTGCCAAAATGTTTTCAAGTGTATTTTCTTGATGTTCAGAGAAACTCTGTTCAGTAAGCAGGGCAAGGGCAAGTGTTGTTACCCTCCACCCTTCATTTTATAAGTTAGAAAACTGAAGCCCAGTGAGGTGATGCATCTTAAATCAGCCTCCACAAGGACTAGGAGCCAGGATTGGAACACAGACGTACTTGGTCTGGTTTCAGTAACACTGTGTGTGCTGCCCCTTGAAACACTTCAGTGTATATTGCCCATAACTAGGAGAACCTAATGAGCTGTTTCTGAAGCACACACTACTGTGGTAGCGAGGCCTCCATAGCAATGAAATCACAAGCACAGTCCTCCCCTGAAGTTTGGATTTGGTTGTATGATCACCGCCAAAAGGGAGTCGTTATCCCCAAAATGTGCAGACCTGGGCTTCGTGGTGGTTGTACAATTCTCTGGAGGTAATGTGTGTTTTTAAAAGCAAAGGAGAAGATAGATGGTTTGGGTGTCTTGCTTTGTTTATTTCTGTGTTTTCTTGTGCTATCCCATATTTACTGGGAAAGGCGGCAGGGGGCGGGGAAGACAAGCGTGTTAAGGAAAACAACAGGTACTGTGCTGTTAGGAATCCTTTGCTGGTAAGTATTTGCAGAGTACAACAGCGGTCCACATCTGTATTTTGAGCAGAGGACAAGGAACCTCACCAGTGGCCATGCAGAAAGCCCAGCAGGTGTCTCAGGGTCTGGATGTGCTCACGGCCAAAGTGGAGAATGCAGCCCGTAAGCTGGAAGCCATGACAAACTCAAAGCAGAGCATTGCAAAGAAGATCGATGCTGCTCAGGTAGTGATGTGATCTTCAGGAGGGGTGGGGAAAGCAAAGCTAAAGAGAACTGCCCCATAAATAGCCTCTTTCCTCCCTCCCTCTCTCTACAGCCGTCCTACCTAGGGAAGAAAGGGTAATTTATTTGCTGGTCAATCCAGCCCAGGGGCGGGGATAGTGGGCGTTTCTGGTGATGACTGAATCTTAGCCTTTGCCCGTGTTAACACCTCCCCTACAACCACAGGTTTAGACTAATGCTTTTCATGTTTTGAAATAAAGATTTTAATCTTGAATACTTTGGTAAAAAGTAAGCACACTGAGTACCAAGAGAATCTTCATTTCTGATACAGATTACAGTATATGAAAACTGTTCCTTCTCTCAGAACTCTCAACGTTTGGTCAAAGCAATGTTAAAGGGTGAAAGTTTTCCGATGCTAGCTTACTGTAAAGTGATTTTCGGCATTTCACAAAGAAACACAAATGTTTAAGAAACTTTGAAGTTCATAAGGTGTGATTAATTCAGAGGTGAGATGAATCTTGTGAAGGTATTTTTGAGGATGAAAACAGATAGTTATTAAAATGAAGGAATTGAGTGGATCTTACCTGAGCTAAGAACCCATGTGAAACAGTAAGGATCAGCATTATAAAAATGATTACTGGTGTGCCCAGTGATTGCTTTAGAAATATTTCTGGTGGCCTTGTTAAGTTTAATAAAATGTGGTTCATGAGTGGATCACCGTTTCTTTCTTCCCCTTTTCTATCTGTGTAGAATTGGCTGGCAGATCCAAATGGTGGACCAGAAGGAGAAGAACAAATTCGAGGGGCTTTGGCTGAAGCTCGGAAAATAGCAGAATTATGTGATGATCCTAAAGAAAGAGATGACATTCTACGTTCCCTTGGAGAAATATCTGCTCTGACTTCTAAATTAGCAGATCTACGAAGACAGTATGTATTATTATTATTTTTTTGTATTGTACTTTAGATGAAGTTTTACAGAACAAGCTAGCTTCTTATTAAACCGTTATTATACGTATTGTTTTATGACATTGGTTAACAACCCCACGACTTGTCAGCACTTTCCCTTCTCAACCCTGGGTTCTCTATTACCAGCTTTCCTGTCCCTTCCTGCCTTCTTGTCCTTGCCCCTGGGCTGATGTGCCCCTGTAGTCTCGTTTTGTTTTATGGGCCTGTCTAATCTTTGGCTGAAGGGTGGACATCCGGAGTAACTTCATTACTGAGCTGAAACGGTATCCGGGGCCCAGACTCTCGGGGTTTCTCCAGTCTCTGGTCTTTTTTTGTGAGTTAGAATTTTGTTCTACATTTTTCTCTACTTCTGTCTGGGACCCTCTATTATGATCCCTGTCAGAGCAGTCAGTGGTGGTAGCTGGGCACCGTATGGATGTGCTGGACTCAGTCCGGTGGAGGCTGTGGTAGTTGTGGTCCATTAGTCCTTTGGACTAATCTTTCCCTTGTGTCTTTAGTTTTCTTCATTCTCTCTTGCTCTGGAAGGGGTGAGGCCAGTGGAGTATCTTAGATGGCTGCTCACAGGCTTTTAAGACCCCAGAAACTCCTCACCAAAGTATAGTAGAGAACATTTTCTTTATAAACTATGTTATGTCAATTGAGCTACATGGTCCCACAGCCCTTAGGCCAGCAATTTGGTCCCTCAGGGAGTTTGGATGTATCTATGGAGCTTCCATGACCTTGCCTTGGACAAGTCGTGCTGGCTTCTCCAGTATTGTGTACTCTCTTACCCATTACCAAAGTTACCACTTATCTATTGTCTATTTAGTGTTTTTCCGCCCCCACCCCTCGCCTCCCTCATAACCATCAAAGATTGTTTCTTTTTGTGTGCAAACCCTTTCATGAGTTTTTACAGTAGTAATCTCATACAATATTTGTCCTTTTGTGACTGACTTATTTCACTCAGCCTGATGCCCTCCAGATTCATCCATGTTGTGAGGTGCTTTGCAGATTCATTGTTGTTCTTTATCATTGCGTAGAACTCCATTGTGTGTATGTACCGTAGTTTGTTTATCCATTCATCTGTTGATGGGCATCTAGGTTGTTTCCATCATTTTGCTATTGTGAACAGTGCTGCAGTGAACATGGGTGTGCATATGTCTATTCATGTGACAACTCTTATTTCTCTAGGATATATTCCTAAGAGTGGAGTTGCTGGATCATATGGTATTTCTATTTCTAGCTTTCTAAGGAAGTGCCATATCATTTTTCAAAATGATTGTATCATTTTGCATTCCCACCAATAGTGCATAAGAGTTCCAGTCTCCCTGCAGCTTCTCCAACGTTTGTTATTTTCTGTTTATTTGGTTTGTGCCAGTAAGGCTGGGGTGAGATGGTATCTTATTGTGGTTTTGATTTGCATTTCTGTAATGGCTAGTGATCTCAAGCATTTCCTGAAGTGTCTCTTAGCTGCTTGAATGTCTTCTTTGGTGAAGTGTCTGTTCATTTCCTTTGCCCATTTTTAAATCGGATTGTCTTTTTGTTGTAGAGGTGTTGGATTTCCCTGTAGAATTTAGAGGGTAGACCTTTGTCGGATTTGTAATAGCCAAAAAGTTTTCCCAATTTGTAGGTTCTCTTTTAACTCTTTTGGTGTCGTCTTTTGATGAGCATAGGTGTTTAATTTTTAGAAGATCCCAGTTATCTAGCTTATCTTCTGGATTTTGTGTGTTGCTAGTTATGGTTTGTATCCTGTTAATGCCGTATATTGGAAACCCTGGTGGCGTAGTGGTTAAGTGCTGTGGCTGCTAACCGAGAAGTTGGCAGTTCGAATCTACCAGGTGCTCCTTGGAAACTCTATGAGGCAGTTCTACCCTGTCCTATAGGGCCGCTATGAGTTGGCATTGACCCGATGGCAATGGGTTTGGTTTTGGTTTTTTGGTAATGCTGTATATTAGGGCTTCTAGCATTGATAGTTTTTGGTTTTATATTTAGGTCTTTGATCCATTTTGAATTAGTTTTTGTTTATGGTGTGAGGTATGGTTCTGTTGTTTTTTTTTTTTTTTGCAGATGGCCATCCGGTTTTGCCAGCACGGTTTGTTAAAAGGACCCTTTAAATTACCCTTAAGTAATCAATTTCTTTTTAACCTAAGCACGTACGTACCTACTTAAACTCCCATAGGCCAAATGCATGAATGATACTCCTCCCCTATATTCTCACTGATTCTGTGTGACATGGCTGCATTAGATTTTAAATCTTTTATAAACGACATAAGTGAGATTTCATGATTTATTTGTGATCACATAGTTTTAAATTAATAGGAAAAGGATGCTAAAGCTCATTTTTTTATTTTTAGGAAAAAAAATTCTAAGCTGGGACTTTTCCTGCACCATCATGTTTGTGTCTTATCTGTTCCCTAGACAGATGAGGAAAATAACTTTTGTGGCTAGCTATGAAAAGCAGGAGTGTGTGTGTGCGTGTGTGTGTGCACGCATGCACGAGAGAGAGAGGTAGACATAAGAAGGTACTTTGTTCCTTCCCAGCAATGTCATTTCTTAAGTTGCAATTATAAGATGTCCCTAAATTATATTTCTTGGGTGATTATTCCTGTAACAACCTCCTCACCACAGCTTCCTCTTCTAAAGACTTTCATGGTACCTACTTAGGTCATTTGGGAAAAAAAGTGTTGTTTTCTTCTTTTGATAGATACTTTTTTTCTCTGAGAAAAACTGCAATAATGCTAATGGAAGAAAAAAAAAAAACACTAAGGAGGGGTACAAGACAAAAAGTAAAAGTTGGTCTCTTTCCTACTTCAGTCCTCCAATCCCATTCTCCAGGGATAATTATAGTCAAGCGTCTTGTGAAACACTCCTTTTCATTTAACTTACATGTTTGATTTCATGTTCTTCCATAGGGAATGGCTAGCTATTTTCCAGTGAGAGGTACTTGACAGTTCTTTCAAGTCTTACATTGACTCAGAGGGCAATGTTGGCTGAGAAAACAGACTCCCACCTAGGGTTGCGATGTGGTGGGAGCAGAGTAGATGTGTTTTAGGGAGGAGATTGTGGTGATGGAGCTCAACTTCAGTAACAACTCAAATTTGGTTATATGCCAAGCTCAGTCATTTGGAGATTACTACTCTATGCCTAAAATCTTGAATTATTTAAGTGGAGAACATGTGTAATTTAAGAATTTTAAAATATAATTGTCTACACAGTTGTCTGTTTTCATTAATGTTAACCCTTACTACTCTCAGTTTACGTTCTTTTTAGATTTTAAAATACTCAAAGGCAGAGAATATATTCTCAGGACTTAACTCAAGTCCATATACATAGTAAACCTCATGAAATGTTTCTTAATGATAAAAAGATAATTAATGATAATATGAAGACATGCTTTTACTACTATTATCATACTGTCATTGGTTATTACTATAACATACATATACACACACACATACATACATATGCGTACATATATGTAACATCCTGGCAGCAAGCCGTGATCTGTATGAAAACCCTCTTTATCCAGCTTTATAATGAAGAACATTATAGATTTAGAATTATAAAGGTGCTCTTAAGGGAGTACCTAAATTAGTCATTTTTGGAAGACAGGCTAATAATTTCATCTTTACACTGAGACAGATGAGATTAGTGTGAAGTTTGCTTTTCTGTGACTGATGGACTTGAGCTATAAAATGAGTCAGACTGTATGCTCATGATGGTTAGAATCAGAAGTCTTTGGAATAAGGTTTTGGGGGCAACCCTGGTGGTGTAGTGGTTAAGAGCTACGGCTGCTAACCAAAAGGTCAGCAGTTGGACTCTACCAGGTGCTCCTTGGAAACTCTGTCCTGTAGGGTTGCTGTTAGTTGGAATCGACTCGACGGCAGTGGTGGGTTATCTCCCCTTTATGACATAATTGTGGTTGCTTTTTATTTCTGTGCTGGTGTTCTTGAGGCTTTTCGGTTGTAAGGAACTAGCTTAAGCAAAAAGTGGGGGTTTGTTGAAAGATATACAGTCATGTGCCATGTAACGACCATTTGAGCAAAGTCCGACCACGTATACATCCGTGGTCCCAACCCCTGTAAGTCCTATTATATTAAAAATATGAGGTATATACAATGGTTTGTAGTAACAAGTGAGCATTACCTTGCAGTGTGCATCAAAACATTATGATTATTACTGTATTATTATGTTAAAGATGTTTTAGTGTATCTGGAAGTGTTTCTTTAATTTTTTTTATGCAAAGAAAGGTGCACTATATACTATATACCAAGACAAACATTTGACCAACTGACGTTCTATATGAATTGTACCTAACTATTCCAAATTACGTACAAATTCGACTTATAGACAGACTTAGGAAGGGAACTTGTTCGTAATGTGGGGACTGCCTGTATATAATATGATGTTCGCACAACACCCAAATCATTTAACCTCCTATTTCACAGGATGTGTTGTGGATATAGGTATCTGAAGGAACCCAACAGCTTGAAGTGTGACCAGGCCTTATGGCAACTAGAAGCCCTTTCATCTATCTCTTAGCAGTTGTGTGGTGTCTTTGTTTTTCTCTCTGTGTTGACCTTATTTATTTGGGGCTTCTTCATCTGGCTTTGACCTAGCAGGGCCTAGGCTTAATATGACTTGCCAGCTCTATTCCACCACTGGTTGGCTATGCAGTGTTTGAAGTATGGACCAAGGACCATCTACCTCAGAATCACCTAGGAAGGTTGTTAAAAATGCAAACTCCTGGACCCCACCCCAGACATACTGAATCAGAATCTCTTTTTTAAATCTGCATTTAAAAGTAAGAAGATCCCAGGCGATTTTTATCCACGTTGAACTTTGGGAACCACCAGAATCTAATTGGGTGCCTTGCCTGAATGTGGTTTTGTTGTCTTTAAGATAGGTAAGCACCCAGTCCAGTCAGCTGTGGCAAGGATTGGAGATTATATGATACCAACATAAGACAGTACATATGGTAGCTAAAGTGAGGGCTCTGAAGTCTGAGTGCCTGGGTGTGAGTCCTGGCTCCACCACAGTAAGTGATGGGACCTTGAGTAAATTAGCCAACCTTTTTGTGCCTCAGTTTTGGTTTTTTCATGATGGGGCTAATATTGTTTTTTTTTTTACCTCACAAGATTGTTGTCAGGATTAAATGAATTCATACAAGAAGAGGTTTTGAGTATTAAATGAGCTAATACAAGAGAGTGTTAGCAACAGTACTTGGCCAAGTTAGGATCAAAAGATAGTACTGCTACTGTTCTACTGTAACTGCTCAAACTACTACTTCAGCAACAAACATGGCTGCTTGGGCCCACCTATAGTAGGTGCTGTGGGACTAGTGTTTTTCAGAGACAGCAGACTAAGGGAGTCAACCAACCTGATGCCCTTGACTGCCCCAAACTCGTACTCAATGTTTTAACTAGGACAAAACAATCTGAATTTAAATAATTTCTTGTTCAAGGTCCAGGTATATAAACCTTTCAAACCAAGTTAGTAATAATGATTGTTTGTCATAAGCAATTAAGTCATCTCACTGTAATTACTGTCTCTGTGTGACAAGATGGCCGTTTTGTTTTCCTCTTCAGGGGGAAGGGAGATTCTCCAGAGGCCCGGGCGCTGGCCAAACAGGTGGCCACGGCCCTGCAGAACCTGCAGACCAAGACCAATAGGGCTGTGGCCAACAGCAGACCCACCAAAGCAGCTGTCCATCTTGAGGGCAAGATTGAGCAAGCCCAGCGGTGGATTGATAATCCCACAGTGGATGACCGGGGAGTGGGTAAGGTCATCAGTACACTTAGCCTTCATTAAACTGGTTTCAGTGAAAATAAGCAAGTTATTCATAGGGGTCCTGTGGCATCTATAATTAGATGCTGAAGGGGTTCCTCAGCCTCTGGCGAGTAAGTCCCTTTCCATTGTAATGGCATTCATAGATGTAACCAATAAGATTCCTGTGATTTAATCAAGACATATTAGAGAATAAATGACTTTGCTATGAACAAATAGAAAAGTCCTCATGTTGAAACTGAAAACTTTGAGCTATTTTCTAGTCCTATACATGCTTCTGTTCTCCTGTAACTAAAAAACCAGTTGTGCTTGAGTCAGTTCCGACTTCAGCAACCCTATTATATATTTCAGTTAATACAGTCCTTGTAAAGTGCTCAATGAAATATAATTTTTGAAATTGAGTAAAAGGTACCTAATTTCCAAGGTTATTCTCAGCTTTGAGGACTTCTGTATCACAAAGTCACCTATGGAATTGTAGACTTGCTATCCTGAAACTTTGATTTGGAGAAGACTTTAGGAATGGACCTGCAAGAATTTATGTCATATTGTGATAGCCAGTCTGCTGAAATCGAAAGACTTATTTACTCCATTCGTTGTATCGTTTGGATAAAAAGATAAAAATTTTAAATGGTGACACCCAGTGTTGGTAAGAGAACTGGGGAGATGTATAATTTATTGGTGGCAGAATACATTGGTACACAGTTTCTGAATGGCAATTTGGTATATTTCAAGAACTTTAAAAAAAGTTCATACTCATTGATTCAACAATTTGACTTCTAGGAATTTATTCTAAGGAACAATTAAAGGTGTTTCTAGAGACTTAGATATACTAGTGTATGTAAACAGGGTGAATGTTTAATAATAAGGTAAATGGCCAAATAATTACGGTTAATATGATAAATATTACATAGATTTTAGGTCATGATTTTTGAAGAACATTTAATATTTAAAAAATACTTATTTTAAATAAAAAGAAGCAAGGAAAAAAGTTAACATACAGTGTGATTCCAGTTTTGTAAAAAATAAATGTGTATGTGTATAGATGCATTGCAGTTCCTGGGTGGTGCAAATGATGAAGCAGTTGGTACTAACTGCTGAAAGGTTGGCAGTTTGAACCCACCCTGAGGCGCTTGAAAGAAAGCCCTGGTGATCTGTTTCTGAAGGGTCACAGTCATCAAAACCCTAGGGAGCACAGTTCTACTCTGCAACACATGGGGTCTCCATGAGTTGGAATTGATCTGACAACGACTGGTGGTGGTGGTGGACAGATGCATGCAATGCATAAAAAAAAGACTAGAAGGAAATGTTCTAATATATTGATTCCGAAGGGATAGGATTATAGGCAGTTTATTCTTATGTATATTTTTCTGTATTCCCCCCATTTTTTCTGTCATTGTTATTGTTGTTAGGTGCTGTTGAGTTGGTTCTGACTCCTAGTGACTCTGTCTACAACAGAATGAAACACAGCCCGGTCCTGTGCTAGTCCTCACAATTGTTGCTATGTTTGAACCCATTGTTTCAGCCACTGTGTCAGTCCATCTTGTTGAGGGTCTTCCTCTTTTTCACTGATCCTCTACTTTACCAAGCATGATGTCCTTCTCCAGGGACTAGTCCCTCCTGATAACATACCCAAAGTACGAGAGACAAAGTCTCGCCATTCTTGCTTCTAAGAAGCCTTCTGGCTGTACTTCTTTTAAGACAGATTTGTTTGTTCTTCTGGCAGTCCGTGGTGTATTCAGTATTCTTCACCAATACCATAATTCAAATGCATCAATTCTTCTTTGGTCATCTTTATTCATTGTCCAGGTTTCACATGCATATGAGGTGATTGAAAATGCCATGGCTTGGGTCAGGCACACCTTAGTTCTCAAGTTGACCATCTTTGCTTTTTAACACTTTAAAGAGGTCTTTTTCAGCAGCTCAATGCAATATGTGTTTGATTTCTTGACTGCTGCTTCCATGGGCTTTGATTGTGGATCCAAGTAAAATGAAATCCTTAACAACTTCAACCCTTTCTCCATTTATCATGATGTTGCTTATTGGTCCAGCTGTGGGGATTCTTGTTTTCTTTATGTTGAGGTGTAATCCATACTGAAGTCTCTAGCCTTTGATCTTCATCAGCAAGTGCTTCAAGTCCTCTTCACTTTCAGCACCCAAGATTGTGCCATCTGCATATTGTAGGTTGTTAATGAGTCTTCCTCCGATCCTGATGCTGCCTCCTTCTTCATATAGTCCAGCTTCTTGGATTATTTGCTCAGCATATATGTTGAATAAGTATGGTGAAATGCTACAACCCTGATGCACACCTTTCCTGATTTTAAACCATGCATGCTTTTTTTCCATGCATTAGGGGAAAAATATTACTAACTGCTATTCTTTTTAAAGATACCAGAATGGCACTGCAGTTGCCTTCTCTGAGTCTATGTGAGTTTTAACATTTTCCTTGGTCCAGGTCAGGCTGCCATCCGGGGGCTTGTGGCTGAAGGGCATCGTCTGGCTAATGTCATGATGGGGCCTTATCGCCAAGATCTTCTTGCAAAGTGTGACCGAGTGGACCAGCTGACGGCCCAGCTGGCTGACCTGGCTGCCAGAGGGGAAGGGGAGAGTCCTCAGGCAAGAACACTTGCATCTCAGCTCCAAGACTCCTTAAAGGTAGAACTCAGAAGCAAATGTTACTAAGTTTATGTTATTGTGATTGAAAAACTTGGGAGGGAGAGGGAGTTTTTAAAAATGTAGAATTTTCTTGAGTCTAGGGCAAGTGCAGAGTATGTCCAAGGATATAAGGAAATCCAGGTTTATCAGGAAAAACCTCCCTAGGGTGTTGGTAGCAATTAAAGCTGTGTTTCTCAAATTTCACTCAAGACCTCTTTCATGAGTGTTGCTGTATTCACATATTGCTTGTACTTTTATTTAGTCAATGTTTTTCTTAAAGTATACTCCTTTTTTTTTAAACTTAAATAATGTATTTGAAAGAAAATTTTGAAATAATTTTGAAATCATGGGCTTGATGAACTAGTTATATTTTTTCTAATATTCATTAAAAGAAGCACATAATTATTAGGATAAAAACATTTTGCCCGTGTAACACCTAAAGTCACCCCAGATATCACCAGCCAGCACATGCCACTACCTTGAGAAACACTAGGGGTGACGGAGACTCCATTGTATGAATCCAGAGAACTTAAATTAGACTGACTGTAAGAAAGAACTTTTTAGTGACGTCTAAGAATCCTCTCATTTAGACCCATGTTAAGAAGTGGATACATATGTTGTTTATCAAGTTTTTCTGGAAGCTTAATTAAGAAAACTTGGATCAAAAAAAAATTTTTTTTTTTCTATTTTTGATTTCTTCTCTCTTAAGATAATAAAATGCTTAGAAATTTGGTACTGTATCCACCAAACAGGTATAGTGGTCTTTATCAAGCCCTTCCAGCACTGGGAATGATGAGAAACTCTAGTCTCAGGGCCTACTTTGGGCTTAGAGGCCTCTAAGAAATAAAGTAAGATTCCTTGATTGGGTAGAACAGTCTCTAGGAAAATGTGGGTCATGTCTGACCCCTCCCGGGAGACACAAATTTCTAAGTGGGCAGGATCATATCTTATACTTGTTCTATGCTAGGTCAGTGCTCTGTACACATTTGGCACTCATGCATGTTTGCTGAAAGAAAGACTGAATGAATGAAGGAATGTGTTAGTGAAGTGAGGACATCAGCAGATGTGTTGTTGGATATTTCTGGAAATTTTCATTTGTAAACAATGTTTTTAAGGATCTGAAAGCCCAGATGCAGGAGGCCATGACTCAGGAGGTGTCAGATGTTTTCAGCGATACCACAACTCCCATCAAGCTGTTGGCAGTGGCAGCCACTGCCCCTCCTGACGCACCTAATAGGGAAGAGGTGGGTATCTAAGGTTTTCCGTTTCTTCCACTGGGCGGCCTTATATTGTTGTTGTTAGGTACCATTGAGTTGGCTCCAACTTATAGTGAACCTATGTACAACAGAACATTTAGGGTCTCCCTTTTTTTTCGCTGACCTCTACTTTACCAAGCATGATGTCTTTCTCCAGTGATTGGTCCTTCCTGATGACATGTCCAGTGTAAGGGAGCCAAAGTCTTACCATCCTTGCTTGTAAGTAGCATTCTGGCTGCTTCCTCCAAGACAGATTTGTTCATTCTTCTGGCAGTCCATGATACATTCAATATTCTTCACCAACACTACAATCTGAAAGTTTGTACATGTCAATTTGGTCTTCATTTTTCATTGTCTAGCTTTCACATGCATAAGAGATGATTGAAAATACCACGGCTTGGGTCAGGCATACCTTAGTCATCAAAGTGACATCTTTGTTTTTTTAACACTTTAAAGAGATCTTTTACAGCAGAGTTTCCCAATGCAACACTTCAGCCATATCAATGTGTATATAAAGGTAAAATGTGATTATGGCATACATCGGGGCAGTAGTTAGGAGATTTCCGATGAAGGGTGATAGGAGGAAGGCCCTGCCATCTCTTCTTTTAGTCACCAAGGATATCAGTTGAGGGATGTCTTTAAGTACAAGCAGTAGAAGATCTGATCAGCAGATCAAAATAAACAAATAGGGGTTTATTTTCATCACATAACAAGAAACCTGGAAGTATGTAGTCTTGGCATTGGTTCAGCAATATAACACCATTAGGGCTGGCATCTCTGATTTTCTTGGTCTTTTTTTTTTTTTTTTTTTTGTGGGTGTGAGAGGGCTGTTGTAGCCCCAGGCATCACATTCAAGGCAGGAATACATGAATGAGGTGCTCCAGTGACAACCGTCTCTTTTACTAGGGCACTTGATTCTCAACATAGAAGTCAGGGTAACCCTTTTTAGTCATTTGATATCATTCCCCTACTCAAACCCTCCCACTGACTCCCTGTTTCAGAGTAAAGCCCGAGTCCATACAGTGACTAGCGAGGCCAGTGATGTGCTGTTAGTTCTTGAGGAAAACAAAAAAAAAAGCCCGAATGTGTAGTGCTTGTTGATTTCCATGATGTAAATACTTCCACCATGACCATTTCAATCTGAAGTCGCTAAAAGCAGAGTTGGGAAAAGATGGGCCCATTTGGCTCTTATAAACTGTCGTGATTTGGTACAAGCTGGCTTCAGCCCCCAACTGAACAAGGCCCTAAAAAATCTGGTCCCCCATCTACTTCTTCTACCTCATGTGGTACCGCTCATCTCCCTCATGCTCCTGTGTCTCCATTGGGCTCCTCATGTTGTATTCCTAGTGATCCTTCTTATGTTAAGTATGTTATAACTGTACTTGTTAGTAAGTACAAAGGTCTAACAGCCATTGTACTTGCTGTTCTCTGTGGTTGTCCCACTTTCTTCTGCTGTCTGCTCAAATGTCATGTTTTCAGTGGCCACTTTATATAAAACCCTAACTCAGCCCCAGGCACTCCCTACTTTTCCCCTTATCCATTATCAGCATTTGACATAAAATATATTTACCTGGTTTTTGTCATCGTTGTCTGTCTCCCTCTTCTTAGCGTGAAAGCCCCACGCAGGCAGGGACTTTGTTTTGTCACCGCTTTATTACAGTTTCTAGAACAAAGCCTGGTACACAGTTGGTGCACAGTAAATATGTGCTGAGTGAACGAATGAAAGTGAAGGCTCTCGCAGAAGTCCTCTCCTTATGGCTCATCGTCTGGGACCTCTGCTTATGTCTCGTATTCTGGAAGTCTGTCACATGGCCATCCTTAGCTACAAAGGAATTTAGGAAAGCTTCCGTTTGGTTTTCCAGCCTTTATAGCACTGGCAGCAAAGGAGAAGAGGTTTGGGAATACTTGCTGAGTCAGGTGCAAAAGACAATGCAGAGCTGGTGGGTGTTACTTGCTAAAGACCTTCGTTTTCTTTCTCTAGCCAGATTTACTGGGCAGTTCAGCTCATGGGCCCCTCAAGCTGGAATGATTTGTTGTTTTTTCAGACTAGTAGACCAAAGTTTCAGACTAGTAAATCCAGGTCTGCTGGTCATCTCCACCCAAACGCTTCAGAGGTACTTTAGCATGTGTTGTCCTTCTGTTCTCTCTTGGAAATTTGGGAGTCACCACTGATTTTTCCCTTACCCTCTCCTTCCCATACCAGTAAGTAACCTACCAACAACCAAAAACCAACCACTGCTGTAGAGTCGATTCTGACTCATAGCGACCCTATAGGACGGAGTAGAACTGCCCCGGAGAGTTTCCAAGGAGTGCCTGGTGGATTCGAACCGCCGACCTCTTGGTTAGCAGCCGTAGCACTTAACCACTACGCCACCAGGGTTTCAACCTAGGCCCTGCTAATTTGACCTCCCGAATATTTCTCGAATCATTTCCATTTTCCATCCCTGCTACCACAACTCTAGTTCAGGTCATTGTCCACTGATGCCTGTCTAGTCTTCTTTAAATCTGTTGCTAGGCCACCAATAAAATAAAAAATACAAATACGACTCTGCTATTCTGCTTAAACCCTTTAGTGGTATTAAGTAATCAGTAATACCTAATTTTTTTTTTTAATTGTCTATGGTTTTCCGCATATTCTGTCCTTTTTCTCTTCCATGTCTTTGTTCTTTCTGTCTCTCTGCCTAATTCTCTTTCCCTCCTTCTTTATTGACTGATTCTTATTTATCCTATTATCCTTTGCTCTGGATACATTAAGTGACTTTCCTTTTCTGCCATAATATCAGTGCTTAGCTCTAACATTTCACTCAGCACACTGTATTATGAATACCTGTTTAGAAGTGTTTCCCCCTACCCCACTGGGCTATGAGCTCTTGAGATACAGAGATTATGCCTTATTCATATTTATATCCTTAGCAGCTACCCCAGGGTTTGGCACATAGTAGTGCTCAATAAATTTTGGTTGAGTGACAAGAAAAGCAAGCTAAGCAGTCAGTTAAATCAGAGGCAACAGCAGACATGGTCTGGGAATCTAGATGGTCAGCCACAATAGGCAAAAGCCCTGTAGATTCAGAATGTGGGAAACCACCTAAGGTAAGAAACAAGGACTGAGGCCAGGAGAAGGGAACTAGGAGATGAAGGATGTAGGAAGAGATTCCAGGCATTGGGTAGCAAGAACCCAGGTAACTGAACCCAAACAAGAGGTCAGGATGAGGAGGAGACTTGAGTGGGTAGACTAAGAACTGTCAAGGAGAATGGAGCCTGCTTATGAACCAAGCGCCCTTCCAAAGCAGGTGATCTTTAAAGACTGCAAAAGTCAGAACTGGCCTCTAAGTAGGGGCAGGTAGACTCTCAGGAGGAGGCAAAGAAAAGGATGGATTCTCTCAGGCAGTTCTCAACACGCTCTGTGTAGTGTAATCCTGACCTGGAAGTGTTTGATGTAGCTTTCCTTTTCAAGCATCATTTCTAATAATGTTAACCAAACAAATGACAGAAGAGCCTTTGTCATTTTAACTGTTCCTTCATGGTATGCAGCCTTGCATAATATCCACGTCGAAGGATATTTGAGAGCTGAATGAACAATTCAGTAGATGGTTTTGCATTTGGGGTTAATAAAATTCAGCCATCCTTGGTTTTGTGTCAGGCCTGAGTGTGAACACCAGCTATGGTTTTCCCCACAGAGGTCAGGGGCAGAGCTTTTACACCATTAGTGCCAATGGTATCTAGTAGGGATGCTGCCCTAGGGAAGGTAGAGCTCAATTTAGGATTCTTGCTGGATATTCTTGGCTTTTAATGTCCTTAGCCCCTTCCAATAGAGCTTGGACTGGGTTTGTCTGTCTTTGTTAAACTAGATGATAAGCTTTTTTGGGAATGGGGATTGTATAGTCTTTCCATTCTGTGAACTCCTTGTTGCAGAGTACACAGCATTGTGTGTTCTGCGAACACTGGTAGGTAAGCACTTGTTGAACTGAAATTCAAGGGTGTGTATGCGTGTGTGCACACAGGATGTCTATGGCCAAACCTCTGAGGAGGTCCATCAAGGCCAAGACTTGGCATTTGCCTGTTGTCTTATTAACTAAGATTTGGTATCATTTCCTTGAGCAGTTGCTGCCTCTGCTTAATAACGAGACCTTTTCTTAGGCTGCCTGGACATTTTATTGAGATAAATTTTCTTGATGTCTGTGTTTTTTCCCTCAAGGTGTTTGATGAGAGGGCAGCTAACTTTGAAAACCATTCAGGAAGGCTTGGTGCCACTGCAGAGAAGGCGGCTGCTGTTGGAACTGCTAATAAATCCACAGTGGAAGGCATTCAGGCATCAGTGAAGACGGCGCGAGAACTCACACCCCAGGTTTGGTTTTGCTCACTCTTCACTTAAATACCATGTATTGTTCAGTAAAAGAAAAGCTAATCACAGGACAGTTTATATACATTTTGAACACTTACTGTAAAATGCCATTATGTGTGGCCTGACACATATCCTTAATGTTAAACTCAGTCATCTTGAAGGTTAGGATTACGGGGGACTTTGTACTTTATGTATTTTTGTATTGTTGAAAATTTTTACAATGACCATATATTAGTTTTGAAAATACAAAAAAAGTAGTAAAACACCCACCTGTATACATATATACATAATTCAGAAAATATTTGGATAATCTTGAAAGGATAGTTTGTTTTTAGAGTTTATGTCTTTCCCCGGATCTGATTTTTTTTTTCTTTTTTTAATTCAGCTGTCTAAAACCTATTTTCTTTTTTCTACTTAATTTTATTACTAAGATATAGGTAGTATGCTATGAAAAATATACTGGAAGACTGAGAACAAAAGAACATGTGTTAGACAGGAATTAAAGTTCTGATAGGTGGTAGGTGTTCTTAAAAATATCAGCTCAACATCATTTAGTGTGGTGTTTTCTTCTATGCGAAGTATAGAAAATCCTTTGTTTGATTTTCTGTTCATTTATTCAGCAGATATTTATTGAACACCTATAATACATTACAAACTGCTAGGCTTTACAAATCTGTAGTACTGGTTTAGGTGGGAACTGGGGGAGATTAAGGAGAAATAAGCATATCTCTTAACCTTTCAACTTTTTGCCAGTGTGGCATGTTAACAAATTAGATATCCTTGAAAAGTTCCACATGTCCAACTTTCTTTAAAAATTTCTATAGAATATGAACAATGATTCCTCTCTCAGATGGGATTTCGGTATAAAATACCATGAAAAAGAGAAACAGAAAACTAGGGAAAAGAGACCAACTATGGAAGTGCATGGACTTTGGGGAGAGATCTGAATGTGAATCCGGTGTGACCTTGAGGCTTAGTTTCCTCGTCTGTAAAATGGAAATAATTCTTCCCTAATGTGAGGATTGAGAAGATGTGTGTAGAGCACACTGTTCCTGCAGCTTACCAGATACTCAGTAAATGTTATTCCCTTCCCCCAAGTGTTGCATTGACTAGCTGGGAGCTTTGCAGCAAGTCACTTACATTTTCTGAGTCTCAGTTTTTACATCTGTAAAATGGAGCTATTACCTGTCCTCTCTCTCTCATGAGGTTTTTGGGAGAATCCAGTAAGATAATGGGTGTGAAAGCACTTTGTTAACTCCAGACAGGTGTTTTTATTAATACTATTCACAAATCAGTTTAAGTAATTTTTGTATCCTTCTGAATGGTTGAAGAGTTGACACCAAGAGTTTAAATAAGTCAGTTTTGTATATTCTTTTCTGAAGTTACAAGTGAATATCCCTTTACTTTCTCACTTTATTACCTTCTTAAAATCAGGCTGTGGCTGTAAAGCCATTCTGGGGAGCTATTTATAAGCCCAGACCTAAGGTGTATGTCAAGGCTGTTGTGAGTTCAGCCAGAACAGAGGCTTGCCTGTGCAGACTGAATTTTGGCTCTCTAGTGCCATCTGTAGGTAAGAAGGAGAAGGCTCTCCAGAAGTTTGCATTTGAGTGTGGGTGCTCTGGTGTTTAAAGATTGTTTTGTCATTGCCAGGTTGTCTCGGCTGCTCGCATCTTACTTAGGAATCCTGGGAATCAAGCTGCTTATGAACATTTTGAGACTATGAAGAACCAGTGGATCGATAATGTTGAAAAAATGACAGGTAGAGTTTTATGCAAAGTTCTCATGGTCTAATCTGCAAGGAATGAGCTCTGAGAAACTTGAGCAGAACTGGTTATGTTCCTCAGCTGTAGTTGGATAAAGTGATGGTCATGTGCTTGACGGTGTACTTGGCCCTGAGTAAGGCTGTTGAGCAGTGGCGGCTTCTCATTCAAGCCTTGCAGCTTTGTCCAAGAGAGATTCTTACAGTCTCTTTTATTTTCATGCTGCCCTCCTAGTGTGATGTTTATTGTTAAAGCTCCTATCTTCTCTTTGAATAGAGTCTTTGCCCAGTCTGAGCCAGAGTTTGGTTTCAGAGGCTGGGAGGCGGTGTTTGTGGACACAGTAAGTGTCCCTGTCATTTTCAGTGGGTTCACATTTCAAAGAACCACAATAGCTACCATTTAATACAACTCGTCTCAGAGTTTCCTCCAACTTATCAACTACGTAGTTTAAAAAAAAAAAGAGGAAACCAACCACCCACAAACCCGTGTCTGTGCAGTTGGAGTGGCACCTCTAAACTGTCTTCATTCTCTGTGGAGGGAGGGGTAGGAGAGAAGGGAAGAAATGAGGAATGTAGGTGCTTCGGCTTCCCAGCAAAACCTGCTGTGACAGGGTCCCCAGCAGCCGGAGATGAAAGTGGAGCTCCTGAGGTGTCCGAAGAGAGGTAACAAACAAGAAACAGGCTGTTAGGGTTATTGGAATTCTCCGCGTGGCTCATCTTGGACACTGTGAGCTGCCAACAAGCAACAGATGGCTGAGAATGAGATGGGAAGGGAGAAAATGTTATTAACAGATAACGTGGTGAAAGTTTCAGATACAATCCTTGTTTCTTCCTGATGTCATTGCGTTTCTGGTTGTTCGTCGTGGATACAAGAAGGCCAGTGACCACAGTTGGCATAATGCTAATAGTCCATATGGCCTTCTGAGCTACAGCCTCACTTGTTTTTTTAAGGGTGGTATTCACCTGGAAACTTTTGATTATGTATGCAGAGCTGAAGGAGGGAATTCTGGGTGTTGTACCTTCACATGAGAAACTGGAGTGGACAGCAGGGTTTTGGAAGCTCTCTTCTTCTAACATAGAAACTAAATTCCATTTCTGTTCTTCTGTCAGGGCTGGTGGATGAAGCCATCGACACCAAATCTCTGTTGGATGCTTCTGAAGAAGCAATTAAAAAAGACCTGGACAAGTGTAAAGTGGCCATGGCCAACATTCAGCCTCAGATGCTGGTCGCTGGGGCAACCAGCATTGCTCGTCGGGCCAACCGGATCCTGCTGGTGGCCAAGAGGGAAGTGGAGAACTCTGAGGATCCCAAGTTCCGTGAGGCTGTGAAAGCTGCCTCTGATGAATTGAGCAAAACCATCTCTCCAATGGTGATGGATGCAAAGGCTGTGGCCGGAAACATTTCTGACCCTGGTAAGCTATGCATGATACGTTCACCTCAGCTGAGAGGCTGACTCAGGAAGCTGACAGGGTGGTGAGAGAATATGCACCCGACAATCACCACACACAAAGTCTGGGAGCAGAAACTACAGGCTTAGTTTGAGAATGCTAGATTAACCTTTTTCTCTCTAAATTTCTGCAATATTGGCAGGCTTGTTGTAAGTTAGCTTCTTAATGTTGTTTGGCTAAATAGCTTCTGGTCCTATTCAGTCATTCTTTTGGAAATTTCTCAAAAGATGCATAACCAATTGACCAACTGTTTAGCTTATGTAACTGGCATAACTCCTCTTATGCTTTTCTTAAGAAGCTTTTTGGTTTTTGTAAGACTGTATTTCTGTCAAATGTGGAGAGTTTAATCTTGACCTGTGGATCTCCTAGAGCATGTACTGGTCCCACCACACCAAAGGATCTGGGTTTTCTTTAGATGGATTTTGAACATGTTTTTAGTACTACTAAAGCAGATCATAACTGGAACCACACATTTGTCTTGTTAGAAATATCTGAATTCTTTCCTATTCGGAGCCCCCAATGTTTCTAGACTCCTCTGTAAGTAAAATCCAGTCACTGTGAGAGAGTAGAAAGAGGGGCTGCCCTATTCATCCCTGGCCCAGGTAGGTTCTTTCTAATACTCTTAACCCACCATCACTAAGGACATGCTCAGTTTCCCAACTGGAGTTTCTGATAGTTTGAGTGGATTCCCGAATTCTAGGTGACAGGACACAGGAGCAGCTGTTCAATATAGGGGTTAACATGCTAAAAGCCAAGTAGAGCAAAGGAGCAGGAGAAAGGTGAGAGGCACTCCAGGGAATGTATGCCCAACCTGAAACTGACATCTCCAATGTTCTGAGCTGGGCAGCCTTATCTTCTGACTACCTCATCATAAGAGGTGATGGGTACAACCTGAGCTCACTTTCAGAGATCAGCGCTCACTTTCAGGGATTGCCCGAGTATTTGTTAGTTGTACCGGCAAGAAGGCACCCTGAGCCCTGCAGGGAACAGCTGTTTAGTGATGCTTCCAACTCTTCACAGACCTCAGGATGTTTGTCTTGCCCTGACCTCCCTTCTCCTTCAATCACTGCCTGAGATGCTCACTGGCAGCTTCACATCCAGCTTTTGTTCCTGGAACCAGTTCTTCTGCTGCACAGGCAGTGCTCAGGGCATTGACCTGCCCAGCTGAAAGTGGGTGTCTTGTGTTTAGGCCTGCAAAAGAGCTTCCTGGACTCGGGATATCGGATCCTGGGTGCTGTGGCCAAGGTTAGAGAAGCCTTCCAACCTCAGGAGCCTGACTTCCCGCCTCCTCCCCCAGACCTTGAACAGCTCCGCGTAAGTAAATTCAGAGAGTTGGGGAGAATTGAGCTGCAAGGTGTTGGCACTATAGCAAGAGAGGGGTAGGCTGCTCTGGAGCCCCAGTCACTGGGTAGCTTTGTTTAGTTTTTACTTGAAGCTTTACTCAGAGACAGAGCTTGGTTATCATTCCTGTATCTAGTGGATTCATAACCCGTGCTTACACATGGGGTGCGCAGGGTAGGTGGTTGTCTATGGTGTTGGCCTGCTGTGATGGGGAGTGGCTGGAGCTGAGGAGCTGGCGTCGGTAAGTGTGGACTTGGTGAGTGATGAATTAGTGGGGCAAGTTAGTGAGGATTCGTAAAATATTCTGCACAATCATGGTGAGGAGTTTTTGTGTCTCGCCAGTTGACAACAGTAAAACTGAGGTGGTTAGAATCTTGTGTAGGTTCTTCTTTCCTTTACTTGACATCTTTTTTAAAGTAACAAAAGTAATAATACTTGTTTTATTTTTAAAAAAACTTTGTTTTTTACCTTACCTGTGATTTAAAACCTATTGATGCCTCCAGAGTACCATGAATATATTCTTCCCATAGTCAAATGGTTTAGGACGAGGCTAGGTGAGCCATAGATTGCAGATACAAAACCTAGATACAGAAATAGTGATTGTTTTTAGACATCTACTCCAACTAAAAAAAAAAAGGTAGTGGAAATTCCTTGAGTTTTGGAATAGCCCCACTAAGGCACTAGTTTGATTTGCTTTTCCATATTTAATGTGAGTAAAAGATGTACATTTCTAAGCTGATTGAGGGGAGAATTGGGTCACTGTGCCCCTAGTCAAGGAATGTGCTTCCCCAGCCTCCAATATGTGCTTTCTTTCCAGCTGGGCTCTGGGCGGTGGTTAAGGCTGGGAGAGCAGGTATTCCTGGGAAAGTTTATGTGATCAAGAGAGTCACGACATTGGAATGAAGAGCTTAGAGATCATTAGTTCTAGCTACCCGTTACAAGGAAGGATAGACAAGGAAGCCGGGGCTCAAGGGTGAAGCCACCTGCCTACACAGTTTCCTTCCAGCAAAATCACACCATGACTTGGGTCTTCTGTGGGGATCTTTAAGCATCCTTGGTCCAGTAGTGCTGAGCATGCATTCCTGGGATATGACCAAAATGGTAGCTGCTAGCTTTTTATGTGGGAAAAAGGAAGAAAATAGGCTTCTATCGGTCCTTGTGGCTCAGTGTGGGAAGTCTCATATAGAGTGATTGTGGTGGCTTTTCTGGGGATGCTTTTTAGAGGAAAGGAAAGCATTTTGGAGGGGATAGTTCCTAAGGCTTCATGGCAATTTGGTGATTTTCTTTCTTAGCTAACAGATGAGCTTGCTCCTCCCAAACCACCTCTGCCTGAGGGTGAGGTCCCTCCGCCCAGGCCCCCACCACCGGAGGAGAAGGATGAAGAGTTCCCTGAACAGAAGGCTGGGGAGGCGATTAACCAGCCAATGATGATGGCTGCCAGGCAGCTCCATGATGAAGCTCGCAAATGGTCCAGCAAGGTAAGGAGTGAGGCTTTTCTCGTTGAGAAAGGATGTCTTCTCAGGAGGGATTAAGAACCAGGCACATAGCCCAGGAAGAAGGGTCTATTTGGAAAGTCACCCCTCTCTCTGCTTTGGTTCGTGTGTTACCTGTGTTTTAGTGAAATGGTTTCTATTGCTTGATGGTTTCTCCTTCTAACACAGAGGTAAGAGATAGGATGTCTGTGGTTTGTAAAATGGGTCCTTTTCTGTTTGTCCATTATCATTTCTGCTGTCCTGACCCTGGACATGGGGTCTTTTAGAAAATGATTAGCGTTCTTGAGCTTGCTGAATGTTTTTATATGCTCCATTGCTAATTATCAGAGCACTAAACATGGAACTGTCTTCCTGGAGCTCTGCTACAGTTACATGAAATGTTTGCATTTCCCTTCTATTTTTTCACAAAGGCAGGCATGTTAGTGTCTTAGAAGCCGTATGCTTTTTCCTTTCTCAGAATCATCTTACCTTTCAACTCAAGATGGCTTTAGGCTAAATCCAACTCAGCAAATTTGAAAGTGTAAATAGTAATGTGCTTGGTAAAAATTTGGATGCTGCAGCAGTCAGGCCTTGTGAATAACTTTTGCCTAATATTCCCTAAATGGTGAAAAGTGAGTGATCGCTTTTCTAGAGAAGAGCTAAATATTATTGCTAACTTACAGTGAAATGTAATTCTAATTCAGTTCTAAACTGTTTCTCATATGACCCTGTCTTTGTTCCCACCACCTATTTGCCTTTATTCTTTTCATACCCTCAGTCTTCCCAAGCTCTTGTATTGAATGTAGTTCCCCAGGGACCCCCAGCACATGCAGCTGATCTTGGGTTTTTTCAGGCTGGGAACTGACCTTGATTTTTAACTCTGTTTTTCTGACTTGTTAGTGAGCCTGGGTTCTAAGAAGGAATGGAGACGTTGCTGGTGTTGGACTTGACCTGTGGAATTATTTATAATGGCATCTCTCCAACTAGGGCATGCATACCCCTGGGACCATGTGGTAGAGTCCTAGTGGGCATAGGTAATAGGGGAAGGTGACAAAGAACATTAGTTTTATGCAAAGATTTTTAAAAGAAATTTGAATTGCATTATATATAAATTTTCAAGTTAAACTTAAAAGGCTTTAAAGGGGATAGGTGGTGTTGGCCTATACATTGACCGTGTTCTGCCATTGGTGGCCAAAAGTCCTTAGGTCTGACAACCTCTAGAGGTTTTGGAGCATCAGGGGATTGCTGACTTTGAGTTTTGTGTGGTCAGGAGCTATTCGAACTGTGTGTGTGTGTGTGTGTGTGGTGTTTGTATATCTGTCAGTCTGTCCTTGTATGCTTTGGGACTCTGAACCTCAGCAGCAGTGAGCTGGCCTCTCTTCTAAGGAGTGTGGATGAGTCTTGGTTGAGACAGAGTTTGGAGGAAGGGTTTTTGATGGTAACTGAATGCCTTGTTGGTCCTGAATCCTCCAGCTTCATTGTTTCCCTCTGGAGACAGGCTTCCTATGCAGGATGAGATTTTTAGAAGTGATAACAACCTCAAATCAAATTCTATACAAACTCCTACTCCCTCTTAGTCAGAGATGTTTGTTATAAAGTACCTGTGTTCACTGCTCACCATTCTTCACATAAGTGCTTTGGCTTCACTGAGGCAGTTCCTTGTATTTTCTTTCCATTCTAGCCTGTTTTCGGTATTTGATCCCTGCCTCCTCCTCTGGCCTTCCAGAACCCCTATGTTTGGTATTAAATTCATTCTCTTCCCCTCATGGTTCCTATTCTGTATTGGCACTGATTTTGGGCTCCTGTGAGGATACCTCTGAGCTCATTTTGGGACATCCTCAGCCTGTTCAGTTGCAAGGTCCATGTGTTGTCTTATCTGTGAACTAGGTAAGTTGAGTGTGGGGTGGATGAGAACCGTATTTTGCAACAGAGTAGATTTAGGTTATACCCAAGGAGAAGCTTTGGTGCTAGCAACCGGTGCAATAAGAGATGATGGAAGCTTTGTCTCTGGAGACTTCGAAGGGAGAGAGAGCTGGCCTCAAGGGTGGTTTTTCTTTGAGATGGGAGGCTGGACAAAGTGTCTTCTTGAGGTTGTTTCAGCTGGGTGACTGTAGAGTACTTGGTAAGTCGTCTTCACCCATCATTGTGTTTGTTTTCCTGCTTCTCTTCTGGTTTGTATTTGTCACCACCTATGTATTGTTTTTTAATTCTGGGATTTTTAACTCTTGAAGGTAATAATAATTGCGATTGATAACTGCAGAGCTGACCAGTGTTGCTTACTCTGCCCCTGTGTAAACAATATCCATATGGGTGTTCACTTTGTTCTGTTCAAAGCAACTTGTGTGGCTGTACTTTTTTTTTCCTCTCTGGATCCCTTTTAAAGGTACTCAGCTACTATTGTTTAGTTGGTTGGCTCCACAAAAATGTTCTGACATGAGAATTACTCTTGGCAAGTTTAACTTTGTTAGTATGTGAAAAATGAATGCCACTTGCCCTCTTAGTATAAATATTTCTTTGGAAACCCTTTGCCATTGGACTGAATTTCTTGCATTCATTCACCACAGGGTGGCTTAGGCTCAGAAGCTAACTGTTCCACCTTCTGTGGAGCTTGGTTCATCTGGCTTCTGGAGAGTATGCCGTTTTCTTTCCCATCACAGGCAAGCTTTGGTTACTAAACCAGCGGGAGCTCAGTGTCCTGAGTCCTACTGCTCGTACTAACACTAACCCTGTTTCTCATCCTTCCCGCCATCGACAAAGCCGGGTAGCCCAGCCGCTGAGGTGGGTATAGGTGTTGTAGCTGAGGCAGATACGGCTGATGCTGTTGGGTTCCCTGTCCCCCCTGACATGGAAGACGATTACGAACCTGAGCTGCTGTTAATGCCATCCAGTCAGCCGGTCAACCAGCCCATTCTGGCCGCGGCTCAGTCACTGCATCGGGAAGCTACCAAGTGGTCTAGTAAGGTACTGATTAGCACCCCCAGCTGGGGGCTGCTCCAAATGCATCCGGCCATGTGCAGCCTTGACACATTGCATCACTCATGATCTGTGCGGGTCCTGTGAGTCTGAGCAGGGCGGGCATCTGTCTGTCTACACCTTGTTAAGACTGGCTTCACAAGTTTGATAGGTCTGCTAATGCCAGATTAATGGAATTGCATTTATGTTTGGGCCCGGGGAGAGATGGAGTCGCTTTTTGAAAGGATTCCTTTTCTTACCAACCTTGTGGCCACTGTTGGAACCTGAAACCACTTGGGAAGCCCTGGATGAGCCTCTCAGTGACTTCCAGGTCAGGAACCATTATAGACCCTTCAAGAGGTCACTTGGCCAGACCCTTGAGTTTTGCCTGCCCCCTGCTGACTTCTCACTGATGGCTCAGAGGCAGAATTGATCTGGGTGAGGAGCAGCTTTATATAGCAGGGTCTCTGGGGAGGACTGCTTGCTGCCCTGCACTTGGCTGTGTGACAGATGCTGGCCTGGATGGGAGCCCACAGGGAAGGGGCCTTCACTGACTGCTTGTCCAGGTGTCTCAGTGGTAGGCGGTGGGAGTCGGGAACTAAGCGCTCAAGGCTGCAGGGCAGCAGCAACAGAGCTTTGGCCTTGGGGACAGAACCAAAACTAATTTTGGGGATGGGGGTGGGGTTAACTTCTTTTTCCTTTGAAGGTGGCATGTTGTGAGAAGAAAGGGTTTGAAGAGTGATGAGCAATAACTAACCTTAGCAGTAGACTGTCTTCTAACCAAGGTCATGAAATCCTGGCATCACCTTAGGTCTGCACTGGAAGAGGTGGGCCCAGAGGGCCTTCTCCAGCACATCCCCTTACCTTATAACTTCTTCCCATATCTGTGTTCATTCCGGCCTCAGTTACTGCCTGACATGTGACACACCTTCCAGCATCAGCAGTTACTTAATGGTGCTTGTGGAGCTTCCCACAGAGGTCCTGCAGTGGCATGTTTTGTGTATGTCTCACTGCATTTTAAAGACAGAGCAAGCATGAGGGGAAAGGTGAGTAGGGCCCGGCTTTTTAGGTAGTTTTTGAACACTGCCTTACCACTCTGCAGTTGCTGATGTTTTTGGTTATCAGCCTCAGCATTGTGAGGGCAGAAATTACTTATACATTTCTTTAGTATGTCCTGTGAGGGTTTTAATGAGCCAAAATGTCAAATCCATGATAATCTGCCAATAGTTGGTGTGGGGCCTAACTCTTGATTTTGATTTTCCTGATGGCCTCCTAAGATATCCTTTTAGCCAATTCTTTTAATTGCAGGCTTCACTTAGCTGAGGGGGCTGAAGAATTCATCCTTGGCATTTTTAAATGTTAAGAGTTTAAGATAGCCTGTTCCTTCAGGCTGACAGGACAAAGAGGCAGCAGCAGGAGGACTGGAGCGGTCTAGATCAGAAAACGATATCCTTTCTCCCTGCTCACCCAGGCTGAGAATAGTTACTTGGAGTTTTAAATTCTCGTTCAGCTGTTTGCAGTGAGGGTAAGGATGAAGGGATGATTTCAGCATCTGGAGAGGCTCCTCTGTATTTTTCCCCTCATGCCAGCTCTACTGCTTTCCCCTAAAGAATCATCGAAAATGCCTGTTTAACCAACTCCTTGGCCCTGCTGCCCATTTCACTGATGTGATTAACTTGGAAATGCTGAAGTGCTTGTTCAGTGCTGTGCCTGGAACGTACTTTCAGACTAATTATCCAAGTTTTCCTTTTTTCAGTAGGGTGGTATTTCTCCCTTTCTCTCACTGAGTGCTGGGGAGAGCACCCTGGCTTACTCTTCTCTGCCTGTCTCTCCAGTGCTTTCCATCTGACTCAAGAACGGTCCTTTTATCCTCTTCCCACTCTTCCAGAAGAGCTGCTAGTGCAGCAGGCTCCCTTCTCTCTTCTCTGCTCCTGCTTCTTTCCCTAATTGACCAGAAGGTGGGCCGGGCATCACTCTGTATCTTTTCTTCTCTCTAGGGCAATGACATCATTGCAGCAGCCAAGCGCATGGCTCTGCTGATGGCTGAAATGTCTCGGCTGGTAAGAGGGGGCAGTGGTACCAAGCGGGCACTCATTCAGTGTGCCAAGGACATCGCCAAGGCCTCAGATGAGGTGACTCGGTTAGCCAAGGAGGTCGCCAAGCAGTGCACAGATAAGCGGATTAGAACCAACCTCTTACAGGTACTGGAGAAAGGAGGCTGTATGGGCGGGGGGTACAGGAGAGGGAAACGTGGAAAAGTAGGGAAGAGGTACTGCAGAAGAGAAAGAAATAGCAGACAGGGAAATATACCTGTATATTTGGGACAGATTTAAGAAAGTTTATTTCCTAATCAAATGAAGGAATTTGAATGCTTCTGCTTCTGGACAAAGGGACTGTCCTTGACCCTGGAGAGAAAGCAAGTGGAATCCTGCTGCTAATTTGTTGAACTTGCGGGCAAGACAAGCATGGAAACATACTAAATGAAACCTTCTTCTCAGGTGTGTGAGCGAATCCCAACTATAAGCACCCAGCTCAAAATCCTGTCCACAGTGAAGGCCACCATGCTGGGCCGGACCAACATCAGTGATGAGGAGTCTGAGCAGGTACGTGCTGCTGCTTCTGGTTTCTTGCCAGCAGCTTCTGTGCCATTTTACAGCAATTTAGTTCAGCTTTAGGGAACTTTTACAAATGAATCGATGATTCAGTTTGAGGGACAGACTCGTAGACTGTCTCAGGAGGGTATCTATGTTGGAGAAATGCATCAGGAATTTGGAATTGCAAGTAAACCCTTAACTCTTGTGCAACTTTTATCATTTTACAGATGGGAAATTGAGGCCTAGAGAGGCTGTGTCCAAGTAACACTCTGTATCAGTGGCCAAGTTAGGGCTCTAGTCAGTTCTTTTCCTCCCTGGAATAGGTTTGGCTATCTTGAGGCCTCCTGTGCCTGTTCACCCACACTCCTGTATCTTGTTGGCTGGAGAGGTTTTTGCTTCCCAGCTCTCTGGGTGAGCAGTGCTCAGGGAGGATGGGCAGTGTAGGCCTTTCAGGGGCATGAGGTGGTCAGGCCTGTGCTGAGGCTGAAATGACAACTCAGAGATGCTTCTCTTATATTCAGTTAGGTTTCTCTGACAGAGATTGAATTAAGGATGATGGGAGGGTTCTCTGAAGTGCTGCCTTCGGAATGTACCTGGCAACTGTTTTTTTTTTTTATTTTTTATTGTGCTTTAAGTGAAAGTTTACAAATCAAGTCAGTCTCTCATACAAATATTTATATACACCTTGCTGTATACTCCTAGTTGCTCTCCCCCTAATGAGACAGCACACTCCTTCCCTCCATTCTCTATTTTCGCGTCCATTTGGCCAGCTTCTGACCCCCTCTATCCTCTCATCTCTTCAGACGGGAGCTGCCCACATAGTCTCATGTGCCTACTTGATCCAAGAAGCTCACTCTTCACCAGTGTCATTTTCTATCCCATAGTCCAGTCCAATCCCCGTCTGAAGAGTTGGCTTTGGGAATGGTTCCTGTCTTGGGCTAACAGAAGATCTGGGGACCATGACCTCTAGGGTCCTTCTAGTCTCAGACCATTCATTAAGTCTGGTTTTTTTTATGAGAATTTGATGTCTGCATCCCACTGCTGTCCTGTTCCCTCAGGGGTTCTCATTGTGTTCCCTGTTAGGGCAGTCATCAGTTATAGCTGGGCACCATCTAGTTCTTTGGGTCTCAGGCTGATGTAGTCTCTGGTTTACGTGACCCTTTCTTTCTCTTGGGCTCATAATTACCTTGTGTCTTTGGTGTTCTTCATTCTCCTTTACTCCAGCTGGGTTGAGACCAATTGACACATCTTAGATGGCTGCTTGGTAGCGTTTAAGACCCCAGATGCCACTCTCCAAAGTGGGATGCAGAATGTTTTAATAGATTTTTTATGCCAATTGACTTAGATGTCCCCTGAAACCATGGTCCCCAAACCTCTGCCCCTGCTATGCCGGCCTTCAAAGTGTTCAGTTTATTTAGCAAGTTTCTTTGCTTTTGGTTTAATCCAGTTGTGCTGCCTCTCCTGTATTGTGTGTTGTCTTTCCCTTAGCTAAAACAGTTCTTATCCACTATCTAATTAGTGAAAACCCCTCTCCCTCCCTCCCTACTCTCGTAACTGGCAACCGCTTCTTGCAGTTTGTCTTCCCTCACTCTTGGAAATGTGGCCTAGGTCTTGGAGAAAACCTTCATTTGAGCACCCCTTCCTCTCTTTATCTCCCCTTTGGTATGCCCTGCAGTGAGCTAGAGACTCCCAGTTTCTTATAATAAATAGTACATCTTTGGTTGGACTGCCAGACAGGGCCCATCATACATGGGGTATGTATAAGGCACTGTATTAGGTATTATGGGAATTAAAAAAAAAAAAAAAAAGACACAGTCCTTCCCTTGGGTAATTCAGAAATAGTTCTCTGACTGACCGCTAGGCCAGGAAACAGAGGCTGGGGGCACTTCAGAGGGACCAGTGAGGCTACTCTTCCTGGTACCATTGTTCTTGCTTTCACCACCAAGTTCTAATCCAACAGCTTGAAACCTAACCCTCTCTTCTTCCAAACTGGGGGAACGCGACCTTCACCCCTGATTTCAATGTATTTCTAGGCAGGGCTTGGGCACTAGGCTGCATCCCTGTCATGTGATCTCTTTTGTCCAGAGAGGAAAATGGAAACAATGGGGAAGGAAGGATAGAGACTCAGCCAACAAAAGTGTATCATTTAATCTATCAGCCAACAAAAGTGTATCTACTATGTTCTAATAAATGTTCCAATAAAAAAGCTCCAAGTGGCAATGTGATAGAATGGAAAAAACAGTTGCTGCAAGTCTCTGAACCTCTCTGGGCCTCAACCTCTTTGTCATCTAAGCAGAGAGACAGCTGACCAGGAATTCTAGCCTGTCAGAATCCATGAACCCTCTGAAAGTGCGCGCACGCATTTTGTGCATGTGAGCATTTTTTCTGGAGAGTCCACAGCCTTTATCAAATTTTCAAAAGGTATGTGACTCAAAAGTAGTTAATAATTAGTCAGCTAATAAATTGCCAAGTTCCATTTTTATGGTGTCCTAGTCCTGTGAGTTTGTGTGAAATTTAGATTTTTATGGATTTATAAGGTATTTGTTTGTTCACTTGATTGTTTTATTCATTAAATATTTATGAAGTACTTCCTATGTGCCAGGTACTGCCTAAACATTGGGAGTAGAGCAGTGAGCAAAACTGACAAAAATCTTTGCCCTCATGGAACTTAAATTTTATGTGGAGACAGATAAAACAAGCAAACAAACAAAAAGAAAATATATTGTAGATCAGTTAGAGTGATAATGGAAGAAAGAACCAGAGGATTAGGAAGGCTGGGGACTGGGGAGTCGGTTGGTGAACAGGGAGGGCCTCACCAAGGTGACACCTGAGCAAAGATCTGAAGGAGGTGAGCAATGAGTCATGGGATACCTGGAGGAAGGGCATTCCAGGTAAAGGGAACAGTAAGAGCAGAGGTGCTGAGGCAGGGTGTTTGAAGAACTGGGAAAGAGTACACGCCATAGGCCATCTGAGGGCACAGTACACAATCAGTGAGGGACCCAGTTTTGGGTTCGTTCTGGTGATCCAAACAAATCACCATTGATGCAAGGAAGTACAGGGGATGCGAGGTGCAGGTGGGGTTCACTGCAGCCACCTCTGGCTTAAGCCTGTCTCAGGGGTGGGCTGCAACGGGCACTGAGAGTAATGGAAAGCTCTTCTCTCCTTACAGGCCACAGAGATGCTGGTTCACAATGCCCAGAACCTCATGCAGTCTGTGAAGGAGACCGTCCGAGAAGCAGAAGCAGCTTCGATCAAAATTCGAACAGATGCTGGATTTACACTACGCTGGGTTAGAAAGACTCCCTGGTATCAGTAGATCCTGGGCCAAACCTGGCTGGCACAGAAACCCCTACAAAACAGAAGGAAAATTATCTGAGTCCCAGGAACCACCCAGCGTTGCTGGGGGGTTGAAAGCCACATCCTGGCCTGTCACATCAGAAAGGAATGGGGGCCTCTTCACATTAGAAAACATTTACTCTTTTGTCATGGAGGACATTTTGAAACTGTCTCCACATAAAGCCTGTATTCTCAAACACAGTTATATTTGTGCACACTGTGTCCCAGTAGGCAGACTGGGTCTCTAGCCCACGGACTTCACATAAGCTCAGAATCCAAGTCAGCACTAGCCAGGCACCCTTCTCTGTCCTTGTCCCTTTGGGGACAGTTCCCTGAGAGAAACCCTCTCTGCTTCTTACTTCCTGCCTCCATTCTCCTCTATAGGCTCCTAAGACCCAGGGCCCAGGCAAGTTAGTTAAGTCACCGTGCCTCCAAAAATTGTTCTGGGCTTCCCATGTTGCTGCTGACCCTGCCTGCCTTCCCTGGGCTGTGCTACTTGGGTCATTTTTAGAAGTGAGCTTCACTACTGCAGGGGAAGGTGGCCTCTGGGGGGGTCCCAGTATATGGGGCCTGTATTCATTTTTCGCCCTTCCCAATTTAACCCTGGTTTCCCACAGTACAAAACCAAATTTCATTCTATCTGGAAGAAACCAGAGAATCACATGATTCTCTCTTCAACATGCCCCAGAGCAACGTCTGTGCTAGGGACACTTCTGCCCCACTTCCTGCCTTGGCCTGCAAGGTAGCCACTACAGGAAAACACTGTGTGTCCCGGTGCTCTTTGTGCCAGGGACATCTCCTGCCCCACTTCCTGCCTTGGCCTGCCAAGGTGGCCATCGTGGGAACGCACTGCGTGTCCTGGTGCTCTCTGCCACTGAAGGGGCAGGGTAGCTGGGGCGTGGCCCTGCCCATCCTCCCAGTGGGGCCACTCCCAGGCACTCCACGCTGTCACTGCCTGCAGAGGTCTGTGCTGAGGCCTTATCACTCATTCTTAAGCTCTTACTGTTCTGAGCTGAAGTGCTGCATTGATTTTTAACCAAATCATGTCTTCTCTCCTGGCTTTTATAGTCTCCCCCACAACCTTCCTAAACAAGATTTTAAAGCTATGTAGGTATTTGTTCATCTGTAACAACAATTACAAATGAACAAACACCTACCTTTTCATCCTGAAATTCAGTCCTAAGAATTGGTGCTTGTCCCTCAAGAGTGTTTAATGCAAAGTCTGAAATGTCCTACGTAACGGAGAGTAGCTGCAGGCTGCAATTCTGGCGCTGCCAGGGGTTTACATGATGAATCAGTGGGAAACACTCCTCTGAATCCCTGCTCCCCTTCAGCTAACTACAACCAAGCCCCACCACACGTGTCATTGTTGGAGAGAGTAAAGGGCATAATGTTTAATTTTCACCGCAAGTTTCCTGTTAGGCAAAGTGAGAGAGAAGGTGTTTTTTTTCTTTTTGCACTTATCACTGCTGTCTAAGCATTCCCCAGCACGAGAAAGGATGTATTTCTTCCCAAAGGCAGAACCAGATGAGTGAATAAGAACCTTGCCTGAACAGCCTTCCCTCCCACCCTCAATGTGTTAGACCCCAACACTGAATGTGTAAAACTTGTCCTAAGTGGTCTTACACACTTAAGACTTCTATTTCCTTTTAATGGATGAACATTATTTTCAAGGTCCTCAGTATATCTGTATAGTTGCTTACCTGATATAAATGCAATATTAATGCCTTTAAAGTATGAATCTATGCCAAAGATCACCTTTTGTTTTTCTAAAGATGACACAGAGAAAATAAGAGAAATGATGTTTGCTCTCCAAGTTCTTCCAGTGTTTCGAGTCACTGGTTTACACTTTATGCCGGGTGTGCTTTTTCGCAATATCAGTGCTCAAGATACAGTGAAGCAAAGAAAAAAAGGAAATTAAATCCCTGAATGACGACTAGAGATGTCACCCCTTAAGAAATTACATTTATAAGCTAGGATTTGTTATATGCAAGTATTTTCTGCCTCTTTTGTTCTGTTTAAAACAATAAAGTGCATTTGTATAAATGATGGGTGTGTTGTTTTCGCCAGAGCCTGTAGATCAGGTTTCCCCCTATTCTGAAGGGTAGCCAAGGAAACTAATCCTCGGGATCTGGAATCTAAAAGCTTTTATTTCATCAAAATGTTGTCTTAGAAGAACCAGAAGCCAGCAGTGGTGTCTTTGCTTAACAAGGACCTGTGTGGTAAAGAATACCTCTGGGGACCACATATACCAGGAGGGGAAGTGACAAAGGCAATAGGAAGAAAGCAGCCAGATGATGTGGAACCCCACCACTGTGGTCGAGATACTGTTTTCATCTTAGAAGATTCTAGCTCTTGGTGAGATGATCACTGTCCCCTAAGAAGCTGTTAAACATGCAGGAGTACCACAGGTCCATTTTTTAATATTCCAAAGCCCAGAACAGAAAAGCAGGGTTGTCAGGGGCCACCAGGGCAGAACCGTGAGGCAGAGCTAGCTTTTTGGGACATAGTCCCCTTCTTGCTTGAGGAACCAATGACTAACACAGTAGGAACTCTTGGGAATGGAGCTGGGGGAATCACTGTTTTTCACTTGATTTTCTAAGTCTGAAAGGGGCAGATCTCATGAAGGGGCAATATCCAGCGCTGCCAACTGCATTCATCACTGTTTTAACTTATCAGGAAAGTTGCTGACAGAGAGGCAACTGAAGGGGAAAGGCCCGGGCTACTGAAGTAGCAAGGTAATCTCTGAAAACAGCATCCATAACCTCATTTTTGCCACCTGCCGCATGCTCAACTGGTGATGCCTTCCTGCTACGTTAAGGTTTTGCTGTTTTCTCAAACCAGCTGACTTGAACGATAGCAAGAGCTGCATCTTCCAAGGGTTCTGTAGCACCACTTCAGGAATAAACCCATCAGGTGGATGCCCTTTGAATAAAATGATGGCAACTCCCTAACGGAAAAAATGAGGATCCACTTCATTTGCTCTTGGGATATACTCCACTCCCTTAAGAATTTAAAAAGAGGGATAATATCGATTAAAAAAAAAAAAAAAAGAATCTAGATGGGGGTTATTCTGTGATTAGCCTGAACTCTGTCCCTGAAAAAATATTCCAATGCTACTAAGTATACATGGACCTTTGTTATTGGTAGGTGGTGGTGGTGGCTGGGTGGGTAAGTAGCTTTGATCATTTACTGCTCGAAGTCTGTGGCCAGGAGAGTGAGGCGTAGAAACAGCGTGCATGGTATCACCATACTGTGCTTAGGACAGGAGCACTTGGAAGTGCTGGCAGCTATCCTCACACCTTGATAAGGAATAAAATCTGATCATGTTCAGCCTGCTCTGGCACTGAGCCATCCATGTGAGGCTGCTCAATCAACAGTCAAGCAAAAAAAAAAAAAAATCACCTAGTTGCTTTCATCTTTTTTATTGACATTATAGCCAGAGCTAGAGAAAGGATTTACTGGATTCTATCAAATTAAATAAATACAATAATTTAATTGTAAAAGGAAAAAGTCAACTCGGGACAGAAACTTCTAGAGACAACGGATTCTTGGCACACAATCTACTTTTATAAGAGAAAAGAGCACGAGAGGAAAACTGAACAGTCCAGGTTGGATGGTTGAGATTAGAAAGTCTATAGAAAGAAAAGCAGACCTTCTGGTTGCTCTTCTGAAGTAAGAACTCTAAAGAGGAAGACACTGGAAAGGAAGCAGCTGAACTGGGTAAACAACCTTAGGCAAAGGAAACATGTCTTGGCAACATTGTGATTTTGGTTACCCTAGAAATTTAGAAGTTGCAAAAACCGGCCATTTGTATCAGGTGAAAGACAAGTTGGGTGCGTAGGCAGGTAAAGGTAAGAATGCTGCTGTACTGTGGGATTTCCTGCACCAGCACCAACCACCCGCCCTTGACAGGGGAGATGGGCGAGTGTAGGAAGGGCCTTCCTTAGCATGAAAAGGGAAAGAGAGTCATAGGCAGAGGACGAAAAGAATGGAGCCACACGGAGAAGAAACCTAACAGCATAAGTAAGAATAAGAAGGAAACATGAAGAATAAACACTTATCTTTCAGCCCTTCTCCAGTTCTGTGTGTCTAAAGAGGCAAAATAACTGTGTAGGGACTTCCAAACCACTGAGGTTGAGTGACATGATACGTCAACTGTAGACTGACTAGTGAACCACAATGATCACAACAGTGTCATCAGTGTCGCTGAGGATTTTCTGTTTCTGCCTCAGTATAACACACTTCCATGTACTTTATCAGGACAGAACGACAGCAACAGTGACAATTACAACAACAGCTTGAGGAGAGAATCTGAGTAGTAATCTACTGACATTCTCTGTGTGAGAACCACATAATGTAAGAAAGGAGTCCCCCCTAAAGACAAGGGATGCAGGCAAATTCGAGCCCTTAAAAACAATAACCAAAAAGATAAAAGATTAAAAAAAAAAAAAAAAGACTGAGGACAATGAAGCTGGCACATTTCTCTACGTTTGCTAAGCTAGGGCGTGAGGCATTTAGGCTAACTGGTTTAAGTGGTGGTGGATAAGCTTTGTAAAACATGAAGATGGCAAAGTTTCAGCTGAAGTCTCTTTTACTGCTTTAATTTGCTTAAGAGCTCGAATGCTTGTGCTTGCAGTAACTTCCTGAAACTGGTGGTAGTGTTCCCTTTTATTACCTTAGTAAAGCACTCGCGCTTTAATCCAAATGATTTTACTGTGCTATCTAACAACTGAAGCAGTGGCACAAAACTGAGATGGTATTTACTGCAGCAAGGTCCCTGTAAATCAAAATCTGAGTTTTACATAAAAATCTTATTTATAAAAAATACACTACCGAGTACAGTGAGAGTGGAGCATGGTGCAGCTGTGCTCCTGCCAGGGCCATGTGGAAGTGGCTTTTGCTACAGTGCTTGCTTAATGGCACAAGTGAAAAGCTGAATAAGGCAAACACTTGAAAGAGGCAGTTTTCTGTAAACTTCTTAGGGTGCGTGGCTGGGCGGGGCGGGGCGGGGGGGAATCTTCCTCTGTTGGGACAGATGCTGATTTAGGATGGGCAAGATCAGAAGGTATGACACTTGGCTGCACCTGACACAACACAACACAGGTTAAGACAGCGCCTGCTGGCTGAGACCAGTTCACTTGTTTTTGGAGAGAGGTTATCACTGTAGCCTTCTGCCTTTACTGTTCCAATGTGCAGCATCTAGCTAATAACCCCTATGGAGAAAATCACCTCCAAATCCTCCTTAATGAAAAGGTACAAAATAAGCTAAGTCATTAGAAAAGTTTCCTTAGCTTAAAGCTCCTTAAGAACCCTACACTGATTACTAAGCGACTTTGTTAGGGGTGTGTGGCTTGACACAAATGCTTTAACTAGACTATGTATTCCCACCCACTTGGTACCCAATAGTAATACACTGTAATGACGCTTGGAAAACAAACAGATCTTGAAGAATTTTGGCCTCTTCTCATGTCCTCACTTGGAACTTTCCAGCTTTTGTGACATATTTGACTCCTTTAAATGGCTTATATTTTTCCCCATACATGTCCAAGCGGTTTACTTTTAAGCCTGTGTCAAAAAAGAATAGGTAAGGAAAGGAATAAATTATTATCTTCCTGGTCACACCAAGGAATACAGTATTTGTTTAGCAGTGAGCACGACATAGTAAATCTCTTGACATTTACCAGTGTCCCTTTCACCACTAGGAGGGAATGTTCCTTCTACCACTCACATCTTATAGCGCTGTTGGAGTATGGTTTCAGTTAAGACTCCCAAGTGGGTAGGCAAAAGTCTTTAAAGGCTAATTCTACTTTTCTCTGAGTATGAATGAATCCCTCTTTGGTGCTTCAGTGAGAGTGGGAGTGAAGGAAGCTGCGTGAAATCATTGGTACCTGAGAGGTGAGCACCATAGCACAATATGAAAGGCAAACCAGAACTGTTGTTCTTTCTAAAGAGGGAATGTTAGTTGCCCTTTTTAAACTTCTAATAACTGAGGGGAGCAAAATTCAATGACTCTTAAACACGGTCAACCTGATGATACATCCTAACCTGAAATAGCAAGCTGCTGGATCTTGAACTGTATGTTGAGGCTTGGATTCTCTTCTGGCTTGGGTGCCCCAGACTGTAAATTCACCAGTCCTTTAAGACTTGGGAGCTTTTGTGGAGTGATTTTCCCCACATCCCATGTTAGCACCTTCAAAAATAAAAAAGCAAAAAACAATCTGAATGACTTATCAAAGACAAATGTTCAAAGACAAGGTGATGATATCATAAATTTCTCTCCGAAATGAAGCACAGTATCTTAGAAACGAGAGATCGGGGTCTACACTGAGTTTTGCCACTCATTAGCTCTGGGACCCTGAAGGGAGAAGGAGGGTGAAGAAGAATCAACATTTACTGAGCATCTTCGTTCAGATACAGCACGGTGCTAGGCACCGCTCACACATCATCTCAGGATACAGCATGGTGCTGGGCACCATTCACACATCATCTCAGGATACAGCACGGCATTGGGCACCGTTCATACGTTATCTCAGGATCAGCACGGTGTTGGGCACCATTCACACGTTATCTCAGTACAGCACGGTGCTGGGCACCGTTCACACGTTATCTCAGGGTACAGCACGGTGCTGGGCACCGTTCACGTTATCTCAGGATACAGCACGGTGCTGGGCACCATTCATATATTATCTCAGAAACCTGTGAAGCAGATTTGTCTTCTTTGCACAAATGAGAAGCTAAGGCTCATGGAGATCAAATGACTTGCTCAAGGTCATACCACTAGTTAGAGGCAAGGGATTTGATCTGGTATTTGAACCTAAGGCTACCTGACTTCAAATGACTTTTTTCCATTTTACTACCTTCACTACTTCTCCCTGGGCCTCAATTAATTTTTCTGTAGAATTAGAAGAATGGCTTATTAAATCAGTGTTTTTCACCCTTTAAGCCAGGGAACCCTTTGTTCAAATGAAATATTAAGTGTGGAAACTTAATAACAGATGAAGTTGAAGCTATCATGGTTACAGTTGGGTGAAGGGCTAGGGACCTGGAGCTTCCCTTTCACTTATCAGCCCTGTGTGGTCTCTGGGTAGGTTTTTCACCACCTTAAGACTTGGTTAGATGATCTTTAACATTCTACGGTTTTGCTAAAAGATAGGTCCTTTCATTTATCAGGCAGCTCAATGACTCTGCTTTTGGGAAGAATCACATTTTTTACCTAAGCAGGAAGCTGAAAGAGAACCGTCTTCTGCAGCTTCCCTGAAAACCCGCTAGAGGCACACTTACACAGGCTCGGGAAGCGGCTTTCCTAGAAAAACACCCTGTGGAAGAGTATGAGATTATGCTTTTATGTTAAGAAAGGAAAGGTCTTCATGATCAACTTCCACAGAAATATTAACGATTAATTGATTACAGTGATAGCTTCTTATATCCACATAATGCTTTTCTCTTTTTAAAAAGCTTTTACATTTCCTTTCTCATCAAGTAGTGGAACGAGCCTGTAGATGATCAACGGTTAAGGAAAGGCTCGCTCTGAAGGCGGGCAGAACCAGTCTCGCGGAGGCAGCCTTGTCCGTTCATCTACTCAGCGGCAGATGCAGGACTCCTTCCACAGCCAGTGGCACAGTAATTTCTCCAGGTTATAATAGGAATTTTAGAGTAAAAGAAGAAGCCCTGATGGTGCAGTGGTTAAAGAGTTCGGCTGCTAACTGCAAGGTTGGCAGCTGGAACCCACCAGCCACTCTGTGAGACAAAGTTGTGGCAGTCGGCTTTGTAAAGATTTACAGCTTTGGGAACCCTATGGGGCAGTTCTACTCTGTCCTGTCGGGTTGTTAGGAGTTGGATTCCACTCTATGGCAGTGGGTTTGGTTTGGTTTTGGTTAGATTTAAAGAAGACACTACCCTGTCCTCTCCACCCCCCACATCACGAAATACAGACTGTGGAAACACTCGCTCACTCTTGGTCTGCAGTGGCTGTACCTTGGTGACTGGATCAAATGTATAGCTGCCTTGTGTTGGTGTCAGATTCATGTTCAGCACGACTTTTGGCATGTGAACTGTCACTGTGATTCCTTCAATAGTTTTTCCCATATTCTGCTTTGGTCCAATTGTAATATCGAATCGGCCACAAGCACTGTTCTCCTTAAAGCTGATGCAATGTTTCACGTACACTGGAATTGCTACTAGACTAAAAAGAGAGAGAGAAAGACACAAAAGCACACACATACACAATTAATGGTATGGAGCCGTTTCAGAGGTGGCCTGAACACCTAAGTCCAGAGTACCCACCCGGTCTCTAACCCCAAGTATAGGGCCCTACACGTCTGGAAGTACAGATTCAGCATGTGCACAAGGAGAAGCTGAGTACAACACAGCAGTATCACTGTGCTGGGAGCTGTATGATTTCTGAGCAACAAGCATACAAGTCAAGAGAGGAATCTGAAGCTTAATTATAGTATACACAATCGGGTCAAACAGTCCTAATGTAAAGAAATGAATTAAGACCTCATAGAAAGGTAATTAAAAATTCTAGAAATAAGGCAGTTCCTACATGGTGAGTGTCAAGAAATAATTCTTCTGCTTTTTTCGTCCTGTCCTGATGTTATCCAAATACATCTGCTATTTTCAAGGGAACAAACCAGCTACACATACCACTAAATCATCCATTTAAATCTCAAGGCACAGAAGAGTGACTTGAAGCTGGTTAGATGGGGAGTGTCCTGGGGAGCTGCAGGTAGGTCTGTCTCCCATTGTCAGCCATGAAGTATACAGACATGGTGTAATTATGGTACAGCTTTATGGTTTTGCCTAGGTTATGCATGGTCCAAAATGCTTCTCTCAGCTATGGATTTTAATACGGTCCCATTTACAACTACTCTATACTCTTACATTCAAGGGGCACGGATTATTTTAGACATGTACTTTCACCAATTTTCCTTTGGTCTCCTGGCGAGCCATGGCTAACGGGAGCAAAGAGGAACTCAAGTACCCAACCATCAGAATGAAATAGGAAAAGGAGACCTCTACCCCGTACACGGATAAAGGATGGCAGATTCTGGCTGCTGCATCAACATACTTTTGTGAGCTGACACGATACGATATGAGTCGGAAATTTCCATCTGGAGGAATAAATGACAAAACTCTTTCAGATTCCCAACGCTTGAACCGGATGCAAGGGTGGAAGCTGACATCATCCAGAAGCCTTGGGTTCTGCCAGAGAAACAGTCAGTCATATTCACAGAGTATAATGAATATGGCAACTCCACTCAGATATTATGAAAAATTAATATGTTCCCTAAAGATAAACCAGTCATATAAGAGTTTGTTATTATGACCATGTCAACATAACCTTTTAGTTTGTAATCATTTTACATGTATTATTTTATTTGAATTTCAGTAACTCTATGAGGTAAAAAAGGCAAGTAGTAGTATTTCTATTTCATAGATGAAAAACCTTAAGTTCAAAGAGCTTAAGGTCAAGACAAATTAGTGGCAGAGATGGCACCAGAACTCAGTTTTCTTGATTATTCTTAGCAGTGTGTCATGCCAAGTTCTAAAAATGACGTGAAAGACTAATGCCCTTTCATACCAGCAAAACAAGTAGTTATTCGGTAAAAACGACACTGCAGATTTATGGAATTAAGTCAGCCAATTTAAGCCACTTTATAGCACACTTAGGCAAAGAGCTTTCTACAGCCTTTCCATAAAGGTCGTGCTTATCATGTAAGCTAGTGTCTTGGACAGCTGTACTAGGAATATTTCTGAGATAATCTTTTGCAATCTGAGATGCAAACTTGCCTCAGCGTTTATCTCTTCATTTAGTACTTCATATGTAGTAGGCATGCAAGAGATTACATAACAGAAGAGTAAAACTTACCATGAAAGAAAGGGAAAGATCAGGCATTCCAGACAGCTTAATACAAGCATCGATGACTCCCTGAATTTCTGCAAAGACTGTAGATCCTGAAAGAAAGAGGTGATAGCATCAACAGAATCTGGGTCTTTTAACAGAGCTATCACTGTATCTGGAGTAATGGAGATACCCCTGGGTGTCAGACTCACTGAAAGCTTCGCACCTCTATTAACAGGTCAGTGGACAGAGGATCCATTACACCAGTTAGACAGCTTCTTCACTGAGTGCCACAGCCTGTACCTAACTCTGGTTAAAATACAATAATCCCAAGGAATATCACACCTGTCTCCTTCACAGAGTGTAATGACTGTCTGCTGGATACTGAGCTTAAAATATAAATAGAAGTGATGATCTATTATTCTGTAAGATGGAACGTTTATAAAGAAAAGGGCAATGAAGAGGAGATACTGGCTGTAACTCGTAACTCTGCATCATACATGAAGTAGCTGTGTGACCTTGAGCAGGTTACTTATAACTCTTCTAAGCCTTAGTTTCCTTATATATAAAATATGAGGGCTGGAATAGATGAAATTTTATGATTCTAACGGAGCACCTTCATTTTATCTGGTTAAAAAAACTTTCTAGACTAGAAGTCCTGCACATACAGTGGAAGCCAAAGCATCGTATATGGTTCTTACTGTTGTGAGGTGCCGTGCAGTTGATTTTTGGCTCACAGTGATACGAGGTAACAGCAGAACTGCCTCATAGGGTTTTCTAGGCTGTAATCTTTATGGGAGGAGATCACCAGGTCTTTTCTCCTGCAAAGCTGCTGGGTGGGTTGGAACTGCCAATCTTTTGGTTAGCAGCTAAGCGCTTAACAGTTGTGTCAACAGGACTCCTTTTGGTATATGGTAGAGACTCAAAAAATGTTAGAGTGAATAAATGGCAAGAGGGAGAGGTATACACGGTAATATTTGGCTTAAAATCAGGCAGCATAAGACCTCATTTAAAAATGTTTGGCAGATCTCAACTAGTGGGTACGGAAATAATACGTAACCTATGGGTGAAATAAACAGCTTTTTAAATCATAGGAAAACAAATGCCTTTCACATAAGCCATATCGCCAAGGAATTTCAATTTGTGTCAGCTGAACTGTTTTTCCCCAAATAAGATCACATACGCACAATTACCTGATTTATCTATAATTGCATCTATTTCTTCAACGACATCAAAATAGGCTTCGTTGTTTGTGTACTTCACTCCTGCCCGGCGCCATGGGATGTTGGACAGCTGCCCAGTGGGGAGTGTGTCCCCAACATTACTACTACCTAGAAACCAGAAAAGGAGAAAGCAAAGTTGATGCATAAAATGGTCATTAGAAAAGCTTCTGACAGAAAAAAAATGAATGTTAGCAGTGTCTTCGATATTCGCATTTTTCTTTATTGAAGTTGTGGATGGTTTCCAGGAGAACTGTCAGCGACATACCATACCAACATGATCAAATTTCTACAAGACAGAAATAGGCCATGTGGTCCTCTGTCTACCTGCCAAACCAGGTTAAATTCATTTACTTATCTTCTGCTTCCTGTGTGTTAACAGTAACCTAACCTAATTCCAATGGCTATACAACAAAATTTCATCCTGCTGCTACTGATGAAAAAGAGGCTAGTTGTTTCAAAACTTTCTGCTGATAAAATGTCTCCACTGAGAACACAGAGTGATAACTAGGCCCTTGGGTATAATTCTACATGAGATGCTGCCAAACAGGCCTCAGTGGAGTAGCTGGATAAAGAACATACTCTGGCTTTTTCCCATTTTAAGGTCAGCACACCCATACAGATGCAATATGGCTAATGTTCAATATCTGGCTAACTTCCTGGAAAATTCAGAAATACGTTTAAAAATAAGTCTGGTTGTCCAAAACATACATCCTTGAGCTGTGACATATTTAACATTTTCATTAATTTACATTTCAAAACTATACATGTTTAATAAAGAAAATATGGAAAGTTCAGAAAAGTGGTAACAAAGTCATCTTCCTATCATCAAAACACAACCACCATTAACATTTTAGTTATAATCACACTGTATACACAATTTTGCAGTCTGCTTATGGTTGGTGTTCATGGCTTCTAGAATAAGCTTCAAAAAACATTGCTTTAATCCTGTTATTTTCCTGCTCAAAACCTTGAATGTTTTCCCATTACCTTTATGATAAAAGCTAAACACTAGCATTCAAGGATTTCCTCAACTTTCCTTTTTATTTCTCACTACTCAACCAAAAGGTCGGCAGTTTGAATCCACCAGCCGCTCCTTGGAAACCCTATGGGGTGGTTCTACTCTGTCCTATAGGCTCACTATGAGTCGGAATCGACTCGATGGCACACAATGACACAACATTCCACCTAAAAACAATCCTTACTTCAGCTAAACTGGTTAATACATCCCCTGAGTACAATTCATTTTGTGTGGGCTTTTTCTTATCCTATTCCATCTGTCAATAATGCTCTCATTCCTCCCTTTCTTACTAAATTCTACTGGTTCTGAAGGCCCTGCCCTAAGGCCACCCACTCCAGTTTCAAAAAACCCAAACCAAACCCATCGCCATCAAGTTGATTCCAACTCAAAGCGACCCTAAAAGACAGTGTAGAACTGCCCCATAGAGTTTCCCTGGAGCACCTGGTGGATTCAAACGGACCTTTTGGTTAGTTCGACCTAGCTCTTAACTACTATACCACCAGGGTTTCCCATTCCAGTTAAGGAGGGGTTCTTTAAGCCACTGAACCATTCCCTTGAATTTTATAATATATTGCCTTATGGGTGTGTGTTCTATTCTTTTCTTTCTCTATTTTAGTAGCTTTTTTCTGACTATAAAATACATATTCAGTTGGAAAATTAGAAAGCATAAAGCAAAAATAAAGATAACATGTATTCCCACAGCTGGAGATAATCACTGGCAACATTTTAGAGCTTTTTTCCTCTATGTATAATTAAAAATTTTTTATGGTTTTGTGCTTTTTTATTTAATAATACGTGTACTTTCCAATATCACTACATTGGCTATAAAATATGGAATTGCTTTTTAAAATCTTGTACTGTTATTTGCCTTAAAACCTTTTTTTTCTGGTCTCCCACCCAGATTCTACGTTTTAAGAACACAGAACTCTATTATTTCTTTGAACTTCTCCTGACAGTTAGCTTTGTACAGAGAATAAAAACTGCTGAATGGTATTTCTTACGGGCTTCTTTTTTTAAAAAATGCTAATCTTTTTTATTTTTACTTATTCATTTTTTAAATCTTATTGTGCTTTAGGTGAAGTTTACAGCACAAATTAGTTTCTTATTCAAAAATTTATACCCAAATTGTTTTGACATTGGTTGCAATCCCCGCAATGTGTCAGCACTCTCCCCGTTTCTACCCTGGGTTCCCGGTGTCCATTCACCCAGTTTTCTTGTCCCTTCCTGCCTTCTCAACTTTGTTTTGGGGCAGGTATTGCCCATTTGGTCTCATATACTGGATTGAACTAAGAAGCACGTTTCTCACATATGTTACTGTTTGTTTTACAGGCCTGAAAGGTGGACTTTGAGAGTAGCTTCAGTTCTGATTTAGTAGGGTGTCTAGGCGCCATAATCTTGGGGGCTCCTCCAACCTGTCAGACCAGTAAGTCTGGTCTTTTTTTTTAAAATTTGAATTTTGTTCTGTATTTTTCTACTGCTCTGTCTGGGACCCTCTACTGTGCTGTCAGAGCAGTCGGTGCTGGATCCTCTATTGTGATCCCGGTCAGAGTGGTCAGTGGTAGTAGCTGTAGTTCATGTGGTCCACTGGTCCTCTGGACTAGTATTTTCCTTGTGTCTTTGGTTTTCTTCATTCTCCTTTGCTCCGGACAGGATGGGACCAATAGATGTACCTCAGATGGCCGCTTATAAGCTTTTAAGACCCCAGACACTACTCACCAAAGTAGGATCTAGAACATTTTCCTTATAAACTATGCTATGCCAACTGAGCTAGATGTCTCCTGAGATCGTGGTCCCCAGCCCTCAGCCTCAGTAACTCAGTTCCTCAAGGTGTCTGCATATGTCTAGGAAGCTTCTGACTTTGCCTTGGTCAAGTTGTGCTGACTTCCCCAGTCTTGTGTACTGTCTTACCCTTCACTAGAGTTACTACTTACCTACTGTCTAGTTAATGTTTTTCTCTCCTCACTTCCCCTCCCTCATAACCATCAAAGATTGTTTCTTTCTGTGTGTAAACCCTTTCTTGAGTTTTTATAATAGTGGTCTCATACAATATTTGTCCTTTTGTGATAGACTTATTGCACTGAGCATAATGCCTTTCAGATTCACCCACGTTTTGAGATGTTTCGCAGGTTCATCACTGTTCTTTAGCACTGTATTCCATTATGTGTACGTACCATAATCTGTTTATCCATTCATCTATTGAAGGGCACTTAGTTTGTTTCCATCCTTTTACTACTGTGGATGATGCTGCAACGAACATGGGTGTACATATGTCTATTTACGTAACGGCTCTTATTTCTCTAGGATTGCCGGAATGTATCCTATTTCTATTTCTAACTTTTTAACAAGGCATCGTATGGCTTTCCATAGTGGTTGTAGCATTTTACATTCCCACCAGCAATGCGTAAGAGTTCTAATCTCCTGAAAACCTCTCCAACATTCGTTATTTTCTGTTTTTTTGATTAGTAACAGTAATGTCAGGGTGAAATGGTATCTCATTGTAGTTCTGATTTGCATTTCTCTAATGGCTAGTGATCTCAAGCATTTCCTCATGTGTCTGTTAGCCGCCTAAATGTCTTCTTTGGTGAAATGTCTGTTCATATCCTTTGCCCATTTTTAAACTGGATTATTTATCTTTTTTGTTGCTGAAGTGTCTTATAGGCTTCTCTTGCCCCCTTTTTTAGGCTAATCCACTGGAGGGGGGTTTACAATGGTAGACAGTATAGCTGGAGTGGCATATAACATTCCATAGAAATCTTTCTCTAAAAAATGACCTAGTCTCTCTCCTTGAAAGGAAGTACACATCCATTTTAATATTATCACCAACTTCAATTCCAAACTGGACTATTTGAATAATCTGTGAGATAATAACCAGCAACGAATTGTTTATAAATTTTTAATTGCTCAGTTCCTAATAGAATATTTTTCACCTTACCTGTAATAGAGTTGACAACAGAACGTAGAATTGTTGGTGGTTTAATCAGTTCTTTCAAAATGTTGGATTCAGTAGCCAGTGGAAATCCATTATCTAACATTTCTTCTAAGAGCTCATATACTATGACCACGTTATCCTTAATTGCAGCCTCCGAACACTCACCAAAGTAGTCCTAAGAAAATGCACATAATGTTGCACATGAAGAAAGGTTTACTATTTGTTTTGTTCTCAAGGATAAACTTCGATTAGCATGATTCACTGTTGAAAATATGTAAAACAGAGGGAAAAAACCTCTACAGTTCTACATACCCACTCCTCACCTACTGACACGGCTAGGTTCCAAAGACCAGGTTGTTAGGCGCAAATCGGCGTTATGTGAAAATGGAGAATGACCATATCAGATCATAAAATGGAAGATGACCACATGATTACGTAACTGCCAAAATTACATCATTATATAACTGCCAAATCACTGAGAATCATGGCCCAGCCAAGCTGACACATAACCATAACCATTACATCCAGCGTTACTCTCGTCTCATACCTTGGCATTTTTTACTGCCAGACGTGCATTGTTAAGGCACAAAACAGTCAGATAGACTTTTTACCACCGTAAATGTGACGTATCAGATAATGAGACAGTCAGTAAATGAGATAGTAAGTGAGGAGTAGGTGTATATTATTCCTCAATATTTTCTTAGTATTTTTAGACAAATTAAGAATTGAATTTCCATTAAACATTGTGCCAGAAAGTACACTGAGATATTAAATATGAATGCGTGACCTATAAACTTCATTCGCCCTTGTTAGCTGCCTCAAAATGTACATCATAAATGAGTTTTAAATTATTTGGTATATTTAAGGAAACAAAAGGCAAAATAACAAAATATGAATATTGGAAGGGTTCATGACCAATAAAAACCATCTTGGGACCATGCAGACAGCTGTGTGTGGAAGACACTACTGTTTCCTGACGACATTAATTTATACACACACACACAGCCTCCATAACCAGGAAATTGCTCTATTATCCTAATACTGCCTTATGAATCTACAAGTGCCACTGTATGCCCTGCAGAAAAATGTTCATGAATTCACGTTTACTTATAAAAAGAAGAAAAAGAGATAGACTATACATCAAAAGCTGGGTAACTGAAGAATATCATCACGTCACCATTTAATTCACTTTCTCCACCCCCAACTAACCTGGGTAATTTAGGTTCAAAAGGTTTGATGAATGACTGACCTGAAAAGTATCTGCAACTCTATGTAGGAACTCAATTACAAACAGAGGTGGCACTTCAGTCTGTATGACAGACACAAAGAAGAGCTTATCCCGGTAGATACTGATGAGGTAGTGGTGAGGTGTTGAAATGACAGGTGGTACATTTTCAACATCAGCAGCTTTCTCCTGAGCTTCAAAGAAATAATCACAGACAGACTGGCTTACAACACTCTTCCAGTGCTTCTCTAGAAATATGTCACCGGAACAGTTTATGAGAAATAGACTGTGGATCATTTTCTGTGAGAAAAAAAGTTTACATTCATTATACATAAAAAAGTATCCTTGTATTACCCCGAAACTAAAATCACACAAAGACTTCAAAAGAAAACTACAGACCAATATCCCTTATGAATATGGATGCAAAAACTGTCTGTAAAATACTAATAAACAGAATCTGGCAACATATAAAAACAATTATACACCATGTCCAAGTGGGATTTATCCCAGGAATGCAAGGTCAACATAAGCAAGTCAATCAATGTAATACACAGAATTAATATAACAAAGGACAAAAACAAATGATCGCCTCAGTAGGCAAAAAAAGCTTTTGACAAAACGCCATAGTCTTTCATTACTAAAAAACAAACTAGGAATAAAGAAGGATTTTCTCAACCTGATACAGGGTATGTATGAAAATCCCACAGCTAACAACATACTCAATGGTGAAAGACTGAATGCTTTCCTCACTAGATCAGGAACAAGACAAGGACGTCCATTTTTGCCACTTACAATCAATACTGTACAGAAGGTTCTAGTCAGGGCAACTAGGCAAGTCAGAGAAATAAGGATTTCAGATTGGAAAGAAAAAACTAAAAATATCTCTACTTACAGATGACGTATATTATACATACAGCAAATAATAAGAAAGCCACTAGAAACATTACCACTACTAAATGAGTTGAGGAGGGTTGCAAGATACAAGATTAATATACAAAAATTAATTGTATTTCTATTCACTACCAATAAGCAATCTGCAAATGAAATTAAGAAAATAATTCCATTTATAATAGCATCTAAAAGAACAAAGTAACAAAGAATAAATTTAACAAAAGAAGTGTAAGACTTATACACTGAACATTAAAAACATCATTGAAAGAAATTAAAGAAGATCTAAATATAAGTGGAAAGACATTCCATGTTTGTGGATTGGGAGATTTAATATTGTTAAGATGGCAATACTCCTCAAACTGATCTTCAAATTCAATGCAACCTTATCAAAACCCCTGCTACGTTTTTTGTGGTGACTGACATGTTGATTCTAAAATTCATATGGAAATGCAAGAGACTCAGAATAGCCAAAATGATTTTGGAAAAAAAAAGAACAAAGTTGGAGGACTCACACGTACCAATTTCAAACCTACTAGAAAGTGACAGTAATCAAGACTGCGTGGTACTGGCATAAAGACAGACATAAATCCAAGGAATAAAATTGAGAATTAAGAACTAAACCCATACATCTATGGCCTAATTCATTTTTGACAAGGGTACCAAGACCACGCAACTTTTTATTCTGAAAAGAGGTACAAATATAGTACAGTTTCTATATATCTTTTACCCAGCTTCCCCCAATGTCTACATTTTACATTACCGTGGTACATTTACCAAAACTAGAAAATTAATATTGGTCTAACACTAATAACTGTGGAAACCCTGGTGGCGTAAATGGTTAAGGGCTACGGCTGCTAACCAAAAGGCTGGCAGTTCAAATCCACCAGGCACTCTTTGGCAACCCTAGAGGGCAGTTCTACTCTGTCCTATAGGGTCGCTATGAGTCAGAATCAACTCAACGGCAACAGGTTAATACTAACAGCTAAACTATAGATTTTACTTGGAAACCCTGGTGGCATAGTGGTTAACATCTACAGCTGCTAAGCAAGAGGTGAGCAGTTTGAGTCCACCAGGCGCTCCTTGGAAATTATGGGGCAGTCCTACTCTGTCCTATAGGTTCACTATGAGTCAGAATCGACTCCACGGCAATAGGTTAGATTTTACTTGGATTTCTCTACTGTCAAATAAAATTTTGAGTAACATTGTTCAAAGCTGTCATTCTGAATTTCCATTAACTTGTCCTACACTACAATAATGGCCTTGGGACACATTTGAAAACATTTTCCCCTAAATGGCCCGAATTGTTTGTTTTTTAAACTTTATTGTGGTAAAACATATACAACAAGAAGTTTGCAACTTAACCATTTTAGTGTCCAATTTGGTGACACTGATTATATTCGCCATGTTGTGCAACTATTACCACCATCCATCTCCAAGTCTCCCATCATCCCAAACAGAAACTCAGCACCCCGAAACAACTTCCCATTCTCCCCTCCCTAGTCCCTGACAATCACCAATATGCTCTTGTCTTTATGCATTTGGCTATTCTAGGTATTTCATGTAAGTGGGATCATACAATATTTGTTCTCCTGTGTCTGACGTAGTTCACTCGGCATAATGTTTTCAAGGTTTGTCCATGTCACAGCATGCGTCAGAATTTCTTTTCTCTTCACAGATGAGTAATAATCCATTGTATGTGTATATAGCATTTTGGTTTGCCCACTCATTTGCTGACAGACACTTAGGCTGTTTCCACTAGCTCTGGAGTAACGTTTGAAATTGTGAAGTGAGTCCTCCTACTTTGTTCTTCTTTTCCAAGGTTGTTTTGGCTACTTAGGAGCCCCTGCAATTATGTATGGATTTAAGGATTGACTTTTCTATTTCTACATAAAAGGCTGCTGCAATTTTGAGAGGGATTGCATTGAATCTGTAGATCACTTTGAGTAGTACTGACATCTTAACAATACTAAGCCTTCCATCCATGAACACAGGGCGTCTGTTCATTTATTTAGGTCTTCTTTAATTTCTTTCAGCCATGTTTTCTAGTTTTCGGTGTATAAGTCTTTCAGCTCCCTGGTTAAATTTATCCTAAGGTTATTTTTTTATTTTAGATGCTATTTTAAGTGGAACAGTTTTCTTAATTTTCTTTTAAGACTGTTCATTGCTGGTGTACAGAAACACAATTGATTTTTGTGTGTTGATCTTGTACCCAGGAACTTTGATGAGTTCATTTATTAGCTTTCCTGTGGAATTTTTGGGATTTTTCTATATATAGGATCATGTCATGTACATATAGAAATAGTGTTAATTCTTCCTTTCCAATCTGGATACCTTTTATTTCTTTTTCTTGCCTAACTTCTAGTATAATATTCAGTAGCAGTGGTGAAAGTGAGAATCCTTGTCTTGTTCCTGATCTTAGGAGAAAAGCTTTCAGTCTTTCACAATTGAGTATGATGTTAGCTATAGACTTTTCATAGATGACTTTTATCATGCTGACAAATTTTCCTTCTATTCCTAATTTGCTTAATGTTAAAAAAAATTAATACCTGTGACACACATAAGAATATTTGTTAGCAGCCAAAATTTGCAACAACTCAAATGTTTAACAGTACAATGAAAAAAATAAAATGTAGGACACATATAAAATGAAACATTACACAGCAATGAAAATGAACAAACTACCATTAAATACAACAGACAGATGAATCTTACAAACATAATGTTGAACAAATGAAGATACAAAAATATGCATACTGTATGATTCCATTTATATGAAGCTCTAGGACAGGCAAAACTAATCTATGGCCTAAGGACTAGCTTCCTTTGTAGAGGACGGTGAGGGTAGTGACTGAGGGGAGCATGGAAGAGTCTTCTGACGTGCTGATAATGTTTCATGTTTTGATCTTGGTTATGGTTGTAGTACATATTGCATTCATTTTGTGATAATTCACTGGGTGTGACACTATCTGTACACTTTCTGAGTGTCAATTAAAAATTTTATTTAAAATTTTACTTTCCCCACAATACAGGAACAGTAGAAAAATGTCTAAGTATCTTAACCTGTCCCTTTCTTTTGCATGGATATTACCAGTATCAGGTATTTAGTTTAATGGTCCAATCATTCAACATAACAATTTGATAAACTGTATGAATTTATAGTTTCTGTGCACGAAGATAAATTCCAATGAAAAAGGGAAGATAAACTTTCTAGAACTGAGTCGTTCAATTCCGTTGACACAGAAAACAAGGACATTAACCTGACTAGTTCTTTTTAGAGGAAATGCAGTCACTTATTTCATGAAAGCAGCTGACATTTAAAAAAATATCTGGTGATGATTTCTCCTTCCCATTCTGGCACGTGGTCACCTGCTATCAAGCAAATACGAATTACTAAGACATTTGTATTCGCAATCACCATATTTTAGAGTACAAACGCTGTTAATAGTGTAAGGTTCCTGTTCGTTAGGAACAACAACAAAAAGATTCTTGTTTTCAAAGCCACTCTTTTGAGCCACGCAATCAACTTGACTTAGCAGCAATAATTCTGACACCTTAGGCTTGGGACCTGCTAAAATTTTTCAGGTTAACATCTGGAACCTACTAAATTTTTCTACTTTATGCAGTCATATGTTTTCTGTCAGTCTTGTATCTCTTTTTGGGTATCAAAATAATATCACTGGAATATAAAGGTTTGCTACAGAGGACCTCCTGACTTTAAGTATAATCTGAGCTTTTATACTTTTCTTGAAATAGGAAGATCCAGCGATAAGATCAGCAACTATATTTTTTATTATAACAGCTCTTCTTGGAAGAAAATGTTTCTGAAATATAAAGTGTGGCTTTATAAGCAGAGGCACTATAATCAATTCAGTGACACTCACTTTCTGAGTACTACAAGTGAGCCAGCTGTGGTATATGGCATCCTTAGCAAAACATTCATTTAGCTCATTCAAAGTGTTTTATTCATTAAAGACAAATAATACATAAAATGCACTAAGGACTTATTGTGGACCAGACATTATCTTGTCCCTAATCATCTCATTTATTCTTCACAACAACTCTATGCTATAAATACAGTTCTCATTCCCATTTTATAGGTGAGATAATTCTTAGAAAAGGTAAGTCAGTTACTTAAGCTCACACAGTTAAGTGTCAGATCCAGGATTCAAAACCTGATCCATTTGAATCTTGAGTTCCCGCTCTTACCTGCCTCTTAGGTGATTACTTATTAGAACACACTCTCATGCAGCACTGTTGAATAGGATTTTATGCAATGATGGAAAGGTCTTATGTCTGCAGTGTCCAATACCATAGCTACTTGCCACATACGGCTACTAAGCACTTGAAATACATAGTGCACCTAAGAAGCTGAATTTTTAAGTTTTATTAATTTAAATAATCTTTTTTTTTTTTAATATGGCTGCTGGCTCCTGTACTGAGCAGTGCAGCTAACTGTAGTCTCTGAATTTAAGATTTAAGAGGAAGAGTTGAAGGATACGCCTTCAGGCGTTCTAGTTTTTATGCTGAGAAATAAATTATTTAGAGTAAAAATTATATTTAAAAAAGCTGACCTAAGATTTTTTTTAAAACACTGATTCTAAAGCAAGTATAATTCACACAGATCTGTGGAATTCCACTGCCACAATGCTGTTGTTGTTAGGTGCTGTCAAGTCAATTTTGACTTACAGCGGCCCCATGTGACAGAGTAGAACTGCCCCATGTGGTTTTCCTGCTGTAATCTTTACGGAAGCATATCGTCAAGTCTTTTCCCGCGCAGCCCATAAGTAGGTTCAAATGCCAACCTTTTCACTAGCAGCTGAGTGCTTAATCATTTGCACCACCAGGGCTACACAACAAAGCCTGAAAAAAATCTGCTTGTTTTTGAAGCAAGACCTTTTTGTAGTCTCCTTTATTTTAGGTCCAGAGCTCTGCTCATTCTCTTAAGCTGGTAAAAAAATTCTTTCCAGGAAAAGTTTCCACCAAAGTTGTTTTTACTGGCAGTAGTTCAGATCTCACAAGAATACAGTAAGTTAAATCAGCAGTCTGGATTTACTGTTGTTATCCTTAGTGCTGAGATGAAAGCATAATACTTGCAGCTCTCAACAGCACTTAGCTTTAAAATCCATCTTAACCTTCTATGACAGAAAAAGAGAGCTTATTTCTTCTATCCATATAATGACCTGGGCCTAACACACATGACAATGAAATAATTAAATAAATACCACCTTCAGCAGTGTAAATTAGCCTGCCTTTTTAAAAAAAATTTTTTGTTGTGCTTTAAGTGAAAGTTTACAAATTAAGTCAGTCTCTCATACAAAAACTTATATACACCTTGCTATATACTGTGCCGTCCCCCTAATGAGACTGCACATTCCTTCTCTCCACCCTGTGTTTCCGTGTCCATTCAGCCAGCCTCTGTCCCCCTCTGCCTTCACATCTCCCCACCAGACAGGAGCTGCCCATAGTCTCATGTGTCTACTTGATCCAAGATAGTCTGTTTCTTTAGCTATTTATGCTTTTAGTAGCTGCACTTACTTCATTATAATCAACTTTCTGGGAAAGCTCTATACTTACCACCATCACAACCATCTTTTTTTGTTTTTAGTGACTTTTGAGTCATAAAACAGAACTCTTTTTGCTTATTTGAAAGCCACTAGAGAACCTGTGTTCAGAGTCAGTCCCAGGAGCTTAAACAGTTCATATATTCTATTTACCAAATGTTGAACAAACTCATTCTGCTGATTCACAAACTATAGTTAAAATATCCTTAGAAAGCAGTGTTCAAGAAATAAAATGTATTCCTTTTATATGTAACAGAAGTATAGAAAGTCTATATCCAAGCTGAGAAAATGAGATCGGAAATGATTCTTATCCAATAATTCTGAGTACTTTTTACATGCTAGGCATTGGGGATACGAGGGTGAACAAAACAAGAGTCCCTGCACTCACAGCATTTACAGTTCAGCAATGAAGACGAATAATTGCAGTAAGATGTGATTCCTATTATGATAGGGGAAATACAAGTGTGCTATAGGACTCCACAGGTTTTGAGATGAGACAGAACACAAGACAGACAAATTCAGCACAAAAGAGCAAGTTGGAAGGTGGAGGGGAGTGGTGAGATGAAACTGAAGAGGGAGGTAAGCAGAGACTGGTTCATGGAATGCACTGCTAGCCATGGTAGAGATTTTGGACTTTATCCTCAGTGCAATGTAAAGTCATCTACAGTGGTTAAGCACCTGGCTGCTAACTGACAGGTCGGCAGTTTGAACCCACCAGCGGCTCTGTGGGAGTAACATGTGGCAGTCTGCTTCCAGAAAGATTACACCTTGGAAACGCTTTAGGGCAGTTCAGGTTTGCGTATGCAGGGAAATGCTTTGATCAGATCCACATTTGTAGGAAGACGACACTGCTTGCACTATGGAAACTAGATATTGTAACACCAGTTGGGAGATGAATGACGATGATGGCCTGTATGCGGGTGCCAACAACAGGGATGGAGAAAAATGAGAAGATTACAGAAACATTTAGGCTTGAGTAAAGACTAGGTAGCGGTGAAGTAGGTATGGGAGAGAAGATGAGGCATTCAGTTCCAGTCGGTTTAATACGACCCAGTTTTGAGACAACCAAGTTTATTCACATGACTATTGTATATCCAGGTCTGGTGCTTTGGAGAGACACCTAGGTCAGAGACAGATTTGTGAGTAACGAGGATTTTCTGTTCATGAGAAAGAACTGTAATCATAAGGAGGATGAAACTACAAAGAATGTGCTCAGTAAGAAGAGAGCTTACGGAAGGAACCCTAATATCTGAGTGGCAGGTGGGTCAAAGAAGTGGTCCTAAAAAGACTGAGAAGACGTGGCTAAAAAGGCAGAAGAAAAACAAGTGGTGGTGGGTTTTAGTAACTAGAGTGTGTTCGTGTGATTCCAGAAAAATACAGTGGTAAATAATGTTAAATGGCAACAAGAGGTCAACCTATAAGAAAAACTGAAAATGTCTGTTAATTTTAGCTTTTCAACCTTCTTTTCATTGTTGCCCCCTAAAGGGCCTTTTTCAGAAACTTCCCCTCTGAAGTTTCCCCTTTAAAATTTCAATACCATGTCTGTTATGTACATATGTATATCTGTGCTTCATTCATAAAGCACGATTTTTTTCATTCTACAAGAAGCAATTTTCATAAAGAGGACACTGGTTTCAGTGTAGTTCAGAGGAATGCTGGAAACAAGACAGACTGCTGTGGCTGAAAAGTAAATTGCAAGGAATGGGAAAAACAGAGAGAGGGAGACTAAATGTTACGTTCAAGAAGTTTAGTGTTAAGGGGATGAAAAGACAAACAAAAAAAATAAACGGGAGTAGTTCATAAAATGGAGAGTATTTTTAATTGCTGAAGGGCAAGTGTGAGTAGAGTGGGGAAAGGCTGATGATGTAGGAGAGATAATAACTTAAAGAAGAGGACCCTGAGAAAGCAGGTTTGTAGGTTTGACTACAGGAAGGTGGTGGGTTCTATTTTCTCTGTGTAATAAGCCTGTTGCCATTGAGTTGATTCCAACTCATGGAAACACCATGTGTTATAGAACAGAACTGAGCTCCATAGGATTTTCTTGGCTGTAATCTTTACAGAAGCAGGTCACCAGGCTTTTCTTCCATGCACTGCTGGGTGAGTTGGAACCACCAACCTTTAGTTAGTAGTGGAGTGCAAACCATCCGGTGACTGTTCTCTGTGTAATGGACAGGGAGTATTCATAGAGGGAGGGTGCAGAATTTCTCTTCTCTACAAATGCCTCTGCTACTCACCAACTATGAAGTACTAGCCTACTTTAGTCTGCAACACACTCTAATACTATGCTTAATGTTTAGAAACATTGTAAAAATTATATGACTTAATAAGAAAACCAACCTTGTCGTAATGACACCTTTCCTACTAAATATATGTAAACTTTCCGTGTGGCGTTTCATTCACTCATACACTCCCCTTCTCCTAAGATCTCAACTCAAAGTGTCCCTTTTCTTTCCAAAGTTAATCCTTCTACTTGTAATCTTGATCTCCTTCCCTTCTGTCTCTCTTGGATCTCATCCCTTTCTCTTGAACTTTCAATCTTATTACCTTGGTTGCTTGCTTTCTGCCTAAAAACCATCATGTCTCTTGTATTCTTTGAAACAAACCCCAAATTTTTCACCATCTTGCCAATATCATTTGCTTCATGCCCCAAATCTACACTTGCAACCTCTCCTCCCAGTCACTGACTCTTAAAGCAGCTAGCTCCCTCAAGGAGCCCAAAGACTTTCTAGTCATCAAGTTCAATGGCTTTTTCTCAGACGTCAACTTCCTCCTTTGACCCTTACAGCATTTCAAGTCACTGAAAGCCTTCCCCCCAACAAATGATCTCTTACGCTATTATACGAAGCTTCTCCTCTTTTGGTTTTTGCCTTGCAAGTTTCTTTCTGGTTTAATTACCAGGCTTGTTTTTTTACTCTATCATCTCCATCCAAGGCACTGTTTCGAACTTGATATATCCCAAACTACATATGACATTCGTTCTCCACAAAATTCCCCCTCCTCGTGTGAGGGCTCCTAACTTTCCGGTGGCACCACCTTTTTAGTCATCTAGGCTATAAATTTCAGCTTCAGTTCAAATCCACCAAATCCAACCAGCCCCATCGCTCGTCACTTTTCCTCAGTTTAGGCCCTTGTCACCTCTCTTCTGAAGCAGTGCAACACCCTCCTCCCTCTACTCCGCACCCCAGGCTCACCCAGGCGCCACCCTCTCACAGGACGTCAGCTCAGGTCCCTCAGCGGTGTTGCTCTTCAAAGCGGAAACCTGGAGCTGAGGTCCGCGTCGCCGGTACTCCAGCTCAGTATGGGTGACAACAGCTTTTCTCCACGCCGGGGCACAGAGAGGGACCCCAGTAAGCGTGCACCTCCCGGGCCCGGGAGCCTGGAAACACTGGGCCGCAGAGGCACGGCTCCCTTCCGGCCCTGCTGGCAAGAAAGCCCGGGGGCCGGGAAGGAGGTGCAGCCCCGCCCCGCGGCACCAGAGACGCTCCCACAGCCCAAGCTAGAGACAGGAGCCCCGGTTACTCGGTCTATTCCCCATTCTCCGAGCTGCCCCCAGCCCGCAGACACCCCGCCCCTCATACTCACCCCGACACCTGGGCCCGTTAGTGATTCGACGCCGGGTCCTCTTCGGACCGAGGCTGAGGCTGCGGAGAAGGCCGTGAGGACCCCGTAGATGGAGTGCCCGGTAGAGTGCCTGATTAACGGCTTCAAAGACACTGACTCTGCGGTTTTGGGAGGATTAAATAATCGGGAGGACGTTAAGTGAAAAGAAAGATGTCTCTTGAAGTTTAGGACCTAAATCTTCTAGATGGCCCAGGATCTCGAAGCATAGGCGGTTTCGCACCGTCTGAACTCAGGCGCTCATCCGCAGCCTAACTCGGTCTGGAATCCTCCTCCAGGCAGGGAGGCGGAGTCAGGAAGGGGCCGGTATGGGCTTTGGGGAAGAGCCAATGGCCGTGGACGGGAGAGGCAGTGACTGGGAGGAGCCAAGGGGGCGTGGCCTGGGGAAAAGAAGGCGGTGAATCCAGGAGGGGGTGGAGCCAGCGAGCCCAGGGGGTGGGGCGCACTCCGGAGCCAAAGTCGGGTGAGCGTGAAGATGGCAGCGGCAGAGGAGGAGCCCAAGCCCAAAAAGCTGAAGGTGGAGGCGCCGCGAGCGCTCAGGTGAGCGCTGCCTGACGTGGGGAGGAGGGTGACGGCGGCTGCCACAGGCCAGGGCCCACGTGGGGTGGCGCGGCCCCCGGGCTGGTTGGCTCCTTGCTGTCTGCCTGGGGCCAGCATTCCGGACCAGCCCCTTCGGGAGCTGCACGCGCGGCCACAACCCTTCGCCCCTCGCCCGGCGCCCGCCCACTGTCTCTGGCCGCGTCGCCGCCTGCGCCGCAGCGCCTCAGGCTCCCGCTGCCCTTGGCCAATCAGAGCGGGCGGCCGGGGGGCCGAGCCGGCGGCGGGCGGGTTGCGGGCGCCACGTGGGAGCCTGCCCGAGTTGGGCAGGGGCGACCCAGCACGCGGGCGGAGCAGCGTGCAGAGGCGGGCGCCTCCTCTTCCCCGGGGCTGGGAAGGAAGGAGGCCCTGCGCCTGCCCTACCTTGGGGAGAGGACAGCTACTAGCGAATTCTTGGGGATGTCGCGGAAAGTGCGGCGGAAGGGCGCCGTGACCTTCCTCATCACACACACTCTGAAAGCCTGCACCGTTGAAGACCCTCTCCCGGGGACCCAGAGCCCGTCTCCAAGGCATGGCGAGGGAGGCATGTGGCTGAATGGATGGAAAGGCTTATTCTTTTCTTCTTTGAACTTTTTGACGAGAGGAGAGTTATGTCCCAAGCACCTGTCTCACCTGTAATTGATGTTGCAATTTTTATATAAAATGGTTATTAAAAGTATCTCTCCCTAATAAGTATAAAATGCAGCGTGCATAGTCCTTGATGATTTTGAAATGTACCTTGGAAGGTGGTGATTTTTCTATCTAAAAATAGACATAGCAAACTGAAGTAAAACTATTGTCACATTCCTGATTATACTAGACACTTCCTGTTTTTTCCAACATCACCCTTCTTCACCTTAGAAAGAATGCATCATTCACAAAAAGAAAAGGCCACTCAGAGGCCTGGTTCTGTGGTCCCATTTTTTTGCGTGGAGGTTAACCAAATCCGTGCCAGTGCCTTTGATAAATTCCTCTTACCCACAGAGGGTTAGTGTGCCTACATTGTTGTTAGCTAAGGTCCGTTGGGTGGCCCCTACTCGTGGCCACCCCAAGCACAACTGAAGGAAACACTGCCCGGTCCTCCACCATCTCAGTGATCAGTTTCAGACCGGACCATTGTGATCCACCTTCCAAACCCAAACCCATTGCCTTGAGTCGAATTTCAACTCTTAGTGACCCTAGAGGACGGATTAGAATGGCCCTGTAGGGTCGCTATCGGTCGGAATCGCCTCAAGGGCAACGGATTTTTTTTTTTTTTTTTTTAATTTTTGTGGAAGCAGACTGCCACATCATTCTCCCACCCAGCGGGCTGGTGGGTTTGAACTGCCTACCTTTCGGTTAGCAGCCGAGCGCTTAACTGCTGCGCCACTAGGGCTCCTTCCAGTGATCCACTTTACACCAATAAAATAAACTTTTATTTATTTTTTTTAACTCAGCATTTTCTATTTCTGTTTTAAAGCTTTCAAACTGTATTCAGAGTAAAGCAAGAGCTTTTGAATCAGACCTACCTGGGTTCCAGGCTTGTGGTTTACCTCTTTATTAGAGTATTTCCTTAAAAGGCACCTTCTTCATAAAGCATTCCCCACAAAATTGGAAGACAGATACCAGCTTTTCCCTACTGTCCTACTAAGCACATTACAACCCTTAGAGTTTTACTTAATAAGAGTAATACTTCGTATATAATGCTGATCCATTTGCAAAATGCTTTCCTGTTTACTGTCTCATGGGACATCTTGGTGATTTAAGGAAGGCAAGACTTAACTTCCAGTTTACAGATGAGGAAACTGAAGCCCAAATGAAACAATTAGTTAAGGAATTGAAATACGAACCCAGGGCATCTGGGTGCAATTCATTGATGTGCCACTCTACTGTTACTGCCTTTATAGGGCCACCCAGGATACGCTTAAGCATCCTTAAAAATACTGGTAAATAATAGTACTTAAATATGTGTGTGCCAGGCTCTGTTTCAGCACCTTTACCTATTTTGACTCATTCAATCCCCCACAACAACCCTGTAAGGCTGTAAGGTAGATGCTATAATTATCTCCATTTTACCAAGGAGGAAACAGGCAAAGAGAAGTTAAGTAACTTGATCAAGCTCAACTATCTAGTAAGTGATAGGGTTGGGATTTGAGTCCAGGCAGTTAGGTTTTAAGTGTGTACTCTTAATTACCATGCTATACTTATTAACTTTAAACAATTTACAAAAAAAAGCTAGAGAACTGTCTTTCAGTTTTTGTTTTTCATCTTTCTCTTCTGTTTTTTATTAGTGTACATAATTGTTTATGTTGTTGCAATATATGTGCATATGATACATAAAAAATACATAATAATTCTTACATATGGTGCGCTTTATTTATCATCAGTGTCTACTTGAGTTTGCAAAAGTCCTTAGACAACTAGAACTCGTTTTATGCAACATTGATTTAGTACCACCTGTAGACATGAGCTTAAATTCTTTTGAGGATGAAAATAAAAGATTAGACACTATTGACTACTAGGGCAAATCACTTAATTTAGTGCAAAGACCTTTTCAGATGGTCTGTTTCTACTTTCATTATATTAGTTTGGCTTTAAGGGTCAGGATGTGATAATGCGTTCAGTGGTTGAACTGCGTTATCTATGATGACCTGCTTGACAGTTAACGAATGGCTGCCAGTTTTGGTTAACTCTTTTTTTTTTTTTTTTTTTTAAATCCTCGTTTTCAGGCTACATCTTGTGTTACAAGGACGGGAAAGTTCCTCATACATTCTTAGCCTGAGAAAACACTGCATGGATTCTCCCCTGCACGTACAGTAGTCCAGAGAGTTATGCTGGTTTTCAATCTACATTGTGTATAACAAGGATGAGAATGTTCCCACAAGATTCTTTGAATGAAAATACAATAGATTTCCATTCAAGTACACTAAGTCATATTGGATTTCCGGTTGTTAAAGTACATCTTTTGTTATAGGATGAGAAAGTTCTCAATACGTTCTTCTTTTTTTAATGATACTGTATTGTTTTCGGTCAAGGTTTACACAGCAGTCAGTTTTGGTTAATTCTTAAGGAAATGACTTATAAAATCCAATCTTAATTTAATGGGTAAAATCAGCCAGTGGGGAACAGATAAATTTGTAGATGTCAAGGAAAGGATTTAGGGCTTTGTGGGAATTTCAGTTAGATCTAGGGCAGCGCTTAACCAGGGGAGATTTTGCACCCCAGGGGATGTTTCAGAGTGTCTGCAGATATTTTTGGTTGTCACAACTGGGGGTGCTACAGCCCCCTAATTGGTAGAGTTTGGGGATGCTGCTAAACACCCCACAGTGCACAGGACAGCCCCCCATAACAAAGAATTATCTGGCCCAAATTGTCAGTTGTGCAGAGGTTGAGAAACTGACAGCAAGACTAAAACCAAACCAAACCCAATGCTGTGGAGTCGATGCCAACTCACAGTGACCCTATAGGACAGAGTAGAGCTGCCCTATACCAGCAAGACTCGTCCGCCTTTTCAAGATGTCTAGTATTTTTCTAGGCTGGGTATAACATTTGCATTTCAGTGTGTAACATTGGTAAAATTGGAAAGAAAGACGGATACTCTAATATGTTTTCAGCTGCACTTGGGGAAAAGGGAACATTGAGTGTTTATTATATATCAGGTATTATACTAGGTGCTTTATATATGCTATCACATTTAATCCTCCCAGTAAAATGTGAGGTGGGATTAATCATCCCTGTGAGGTATTTGAGGCTAAAGGAAGTCGAGAAACGTCAGGAACTGCTGCCTGGATAAAGACGTTCCATGATGGTTACCTATATTTAGAACCACTTAGTTTTTGTTTCGTTTTTTCCTCTCCTTTGGAAATCTTATCCAAGTTCATTTCTTCATCAGTCACCTCAAAGGGGCTACAGCTCCCCCAAGGCTTATTGAGCATCTGCCAAGTCTGTTCCTTCAGTCAGTCTTTCAAGTGCCTACTATTTTAGTCATGTTGTTAGAAATTGGATACATATATTAAAAAAAAAAAAAAAACCCCAAGCTAAACCCGCTGCCGTCGAGTTGATTCTTTCTCATAGCGACCCTATCAGACAGAGTAGATCTGCCCCATAGAGTTTCCAAGGAGTGCCTGGTAGATTCGAACCGCTGACCTTTTTTGGTTAGCAGCTGAAGCTCTTTTACGCCACCAGGGTTTCCAGGGTACATATATGGACAGAGGTAAAACACAGGTACCTGGCAGGAAAGGACTGGGGCTTGGGGAAATGCTGCCTGAACATCCTGAAGCCAGAGATGGGAGAGAGCTGTGTCTGTTGTGGAACTGCAGATGGTTTGGTCTGACTGAAGCAGAGGGGTTAGGGGATCCAGGCTTTGTACTAGACACTTTCAAGTGTGTGATCTTTCCTTTATATCCTTCAGCTCTCAGACTCTGATTTCAACTGCCTCCTGAGTATCTCCTTTTGAGAGTCTTGTTGACACTTAAAAGTCATATTCAGCATACCAGAGTAAACTCATCTGCTGTCCTGCATCTGCGCCTTCTCCAATGGTTATCTGTTACTGGCACCACTAGCCCCCATTTCCCCAAAATTTGAAACCTAGATATCTGAGTCATTTTTCATCCACATGTACTTATTGAAGTGGGTCTTTTATTCCTCAGTAATGCCCCATTAATGTCTTGCCACAACTCAAGTTTAGACTTTATGTTTTGCTTAGATTTTATATTGGCTTCGTAACTAGTCGTTCCACCTCCAGTGTCAAGTTATGCTCTGTTTATTTATCATAGCAAATAATTTGTGAGCTCTGAAGTTGATGTTAAGAAGGGTTGAATGCTTAGAACCTGTATCATAACTCCCTCTGACATCAGCAGTTAAGGACTGTTCCTAGTCATGACTTTTATTAATACTAAAAAGAAACACTGCGGTTTTCCCATCAGCAAGTATTGAACTTTTCCCAGATTACTATTTCCAACTCTTTCACTTCCGTGGACCCTTTTTCTCTTTTCCTTCATCGCCTACCTCACTGTGGACCCTGTGTTTTAAAATCACATAGCAAACCTAGGGAGGAAAGTGTGTATGTATCTTGAGGGGTGAAGCAACAGCTTCAGTAATCTGTTCTCCCAAAACACACGTTTTTCTCTTTCAGAAAATTCTCTAGAAGATATTTTTATAAACTGAGCTCACACTGGGAGTGGACCATTGCGAGAGTTAAATGAGGAAAATACATGCAGAACACTGGAAACTAGAAAGGCTGATGTCCCTAGTGTTTTGCGTGGTGCTTGATCCTTAAGAACTACTCAGTTACCGTTTGCAGAGTGAATTACATTAGCACAGCCTATCGTGGGACTGGTAACCTTCACTTTTCTAGAGCTTATACTTTCAGTGGAGCCCTGGTGACTTAGTGGTTAAGAGCTTGACTGCTAACCAAAAGATCAGCAGTTCAGATCCACCAGCCGCTCCTTGGAAACCGTACGGGGCAGTTCTACTCCGTCCTGTAGTGTCGCTATGAATCGGAACCGACTTGATGACACCTAACAATAACAGTATCTCACACTGTTCACTCATATTTACAGATTTAATCCTTTAAGATGAAGGCTTTGGGCTAGGGAGGAATGGAAAACAAAAGTCCTCTGAGAGACATTGTATAAATGCCTTTCCTGGGCATTATATACTAGGGCAGAGGGTGGGTTTTGGAGAGAGACAGGCAGAGAAAAGCCTGCATGGATGCTATTGGGTACCCAGAGGTGAACAAGGAAGTGCTTGAAGCCCAGGGAACATGTGTGGACCTAGACTAAAAATAACACTAAGTAAGACATAAGTTGACATGCTTCTTTCTAGCTGGAATATGGCTCCACTTCTCTTCCACCAATTAAAATCCTGTCTATGTGCAAAATGTTCACAGTTAAGTGGGGAAAAAAGAGGAAGAATCAAAATTATAGGCAGACTTCGGGATTGGAATGGATGCCAATGGAGCAGTGATGAAGACCATGGGCTCTGGAATCAGACGTCTGGTTTTACTCCTGGTCCTTATTAGCTAGTTCTCTTGGGAAGATTGCTTAATTGCCCCATGCCTCTGTTTTCTTATCTATAAAATGGGCATAATAATATTACCTACTTTATAAGATTGTTGAGAGGATTCAATGAGAAAATATAAAACGGGCACATGGTGTGTCTTCAATAAATGTCAACTGTTGTTATTATGGTACTATTTATCCTCCTTTTTTTTGCCCCAAGCCCAGCAATTACAAGTTAAAAATGAAAAGAAAATAAGCATCTCCAGGGATTAAAAAACAGAAAAGAAACTTGCAGTTAGTGTCCAGGTTCAGGAGCTGGCAGACACGGCTGTGTGCAGGGAAACGAGTCAGACACAAGGGATGAAAGAGGGAGCTGGGCTGGGGCTGGATGAAAGAAGGCTGAGAGCATCTGTTACTGGCTGTTGCTTTAAAAAGCTGCGGACCTGAAGTGGTGACACAGAAGTAGCTGAGCTGCTAGACAGCTGAGTGAGGAACTGTAATTTCTCCACTGTAACCTAGAACAAGAGCACCATGCTTGGAGGTCATGGGTGCTGTGAGAGGGTGACTTACCTCAAAACCACTGGGAAGAGTATTTGTCCCACACACATTTATATGTTTGAGTTGGCAAGCATAAAGAATACCAATACTGAGAAAATAAATGCAACTAACAGGAAATAAATTACTCAAAATCTAATGGAAATATTAGAGCAGGTTCAAAATGACAAGTATTTTAAAGAACCTCAAAAAGATAAAAGTAGTGACCATCAAAAAACAAATGTTATGAATAAAAAAAAGTATGAAATTGATGGCTATGGAAAAGCAAAAATAGAATTGTTGAAATTAAAACGAAGTTGGTTAAACTCTAGACTGGACATATTTGAAAGGGAAATTATTAAATTGGAAGATAGTACTGAGTAATTTATGTGGATATGGCACAGAGATAAAGAGTAATTAAGAGATATGGAATTAAATTGAGAGGCATCAACTTACATCTAACAGTTCTAAAAAGAGGAAGTAATTGTAAATGGTAGAGAAACAATATTAGAAGAGATAATGGCTGAGAATTTTCCAGAATGTAAGAAAAATCAAAGCCCTCAAGTTGAAAGGGCGTTCCACGTATCTAGTAAGATTAAAAAAAAAAAAAAAAAAAACCACACCAACGCTATAGAGATTTTGATCCTAACTATGTTAACATTGTTAATGTGTATAGAAAAGAGAAAATTTAGATACTGAAAGTTTAATAACAGTTACCTGCAGGTGAAAGGATTGTGGATTATTTTTATTTTCTTTATTTTGTATTTCCAAATTTCCTTGCAATGAGCATGTATATTAGGACTCCTCGATTGTATATTGCAGAAACTTGATGTGTACTGAATACGTATTTTGGCTAAGTGTTAAGTGGCTAAATACCACCATTACAGAATGGACTTCTGGGATACCAAATAAATGCGGAACTTTCTAAAATAATTATAACGATTTTATTATGGGTTGTAACCTTTTTATTTACATTTCTGGAATCCAAAAAGTTCTGAAAACCAGAAGTTCTTAAAAAGTTTTAATGAATTAATTTGGCAGCATAATCTGAACTGATACGAGGTTCTCTGTAGTATTTATTTGTCCCACACACGTATATATGTTTTGCTGTAGAAATATTAGTCTGTTTGGTAATTGCCTGCTGTGTGAAACCCTCCTAGGTGGTTTACAAAATATGTAGTACCTGCAATATGCTACTTACCTAAAATCCATAACAATTTCAGTTCTATAAAATTCTAAATTCCAAGATATACCTGGCTCCAACAATTCAAGAAGGGGATTGTGGACCTTAATAGTCAACTTTGAAAAGTTTGCTATTGTGCAGGAACAATAATTTCTCATCAGGCTCAGTTGCTAGATTTTTCCTGCAGTCCTTGTTCTGTACTTCTATGATACCAAATAGATGCTTATTTCAAAGATTATTTTCTGGCCAGCTCCACCATAAGAGGTACTATTGATGATGATGTCATTGAGTTACTAGGCTTTTCTTCTTCTCTGATAGTAACTAAGGTAAAGACTTGTCTTCAAGTTCTTGACTTAGAGATTGGAAGGCTCTTTTACTGAAGTATTCTTACAAACTGAAGTTCTATATACTGACTGAAGAAGATACTTTTTGAATATTTTCCAAAGCAGATTTAAAGTTGATACCTCCACTTATAATGTTTTCTTTATAATGTTTTTGTTTGTACTTGAGGCTTCATACATTTCCTTCAAAATGTTCATAAACTTAAGATCTTCATCTTAAGAAAATTTGTTCATAAAACTTAAGATCTGGAAAGCACTGTAGCTGGCTTTGAACATAAGAACATCTGACCTTCCATTTGCATTTTGGATTTATAGCATGCATGCTGATTTCATCATCTTCTCTAGAGTAAGAACGTGCGTACAGAAATTATCATGTAATAAATTCTTACCTTCTCAAGTTCTCACTATTTTGTCAGCAAGCCACATTTAGTTACTAGTAAGCCCTGCTATTTTGCTATGTTCCCTGCAAATACAGAATTATGAATATGAAGGTAACCTATGTGATGACACAGTCATTGGTCACTCAAAATTCGGGATTATCAGAAATGATATTGAAGTGGCCACTTGGCTGTTTGCCGTCCGGAGGCTGAGGCAGAACTTTGGTGCATCCCTAGTAGAACCATCTCTAGTATCTAAGCAACTCATACCTGGGAAGTCCAGCCAAATATGACCCAATCTAGGAGTACACCTCTTGCCTCTGTTGTCCTCTGGTACTGGATTTATTTCTTACACAGGCAGTCTCCATGTAACAAGAAAGATGGCAGTTCTCAACCCTGAGCCCAGATGTCATGAACCCAAAGGAATACACCCTTTTTTCACATCCATGTATCAACTTTGGGAGAACTCTGGTTGGTCCTACCTGGGTTACGTCATTACCCTTAAACCAGTTACTGTGTTCAGAGGTGGGGAACTTGGTCAGCCTTGGGTAATCACCCCCAACCTGTGTGTATGTGTGTGTGTGTGTGTGTGTGTGCGCGCGCAAGCTCACACATGTGCTCACACATAGGGGTTTGTAGGGAGAGTGGTGGGGGTGTGTGTGTGTGTGTAGGTGGTATTACTATATGTGGAGGATGCGGTGTCACACCCAGCCCCCGAGAAAAATCCATTATAGCATATGTAGAAAAGATTTATTAAAACTTAAAAAAAACCTCATTCCTCAAGGTCCTGCCAGAGTGCTGTCTTCTTTATAAAACTTTCCTAATTGCCCAGCTTGAAATAGCTCCTTCTCTGGCTGTTCGTACTTTGTACTTTGCATTATAGCTATGTACGTGCATGTTTTATCTCGTCTACTGCTATACTGCCACTTGAAGTCGAAAAACTAGTTGAATAGCTCTTAGCTGCTCGTAACTGATCATGTCATCGCAACATAAGAGGCTCTAAATTTTTTTTTTTAATTAATGAATTCTTAATTCTTTTATGAAAGCAAATTCTTCTAAAGATGTTTTCAGGTTATGTTGGTAGCATTCAGCATTGTAAAATGGATTCATGTTCTTCTTAGTTATCTAGTGCTGCTGTAACAGAAATACCACAAGTGGGTGGCTTTAACAAACTAACACAGTTAGGAGGCTGTAACTCCAAATTCAGGGTGCCGGCTCTAGGGGAAGGCATTCTCTTCCTGTCAAATCTGGAGGAAGGTCCTTGTCTCTTGAACATCTGCTCCTGGATGATCTCCATGTGGCTTGGCATCTCTCTTTCCCCATCTCTGCTTGCTGGCTTGCATTTAATCTCTTTTATATCTCAAAAGGGATTGACTCAAGATAGACCCTACCCTAATTCTTCCTCATTAACATAACAAAGACAACCTATTCCCAAGTGGGATTATAACTACAGGCATAGAAGTTAGGATTTACAGCACATGTTTTGGGGGACAAATTTCAATCCATAACTTTCCACCCTTTGGCCCCCCAAAATTCATATCCTTGCCACATGCAAAACACATTCATCCCATTACATCATCCCAAAAGTCTTGAATCAACTCCAAGCCCAAAATCTCATCTTCTAAATCATCTAATCAAATATGGGAGAGACATTAGGCATATTCCATCCTGGGGCAAAATTCCTCTTCATCTGTGAATCGGTGAAATATAGAATACAAGTTATCTGTTTCCAAAGTACAATGTTGGAACAGGCACAAGGTAGACATTTCCATTACAAATGGGAGAAATTGGAGGGAAAGAAGGGATAACAGTCACCAAGCAAGTCCAAAACCCAGCAGAACAAATTACATTAGCTCTCCAGTCTTGAAAATAATCCTCTCTTCTCTGAGACCATCTGGGCAATGGTTCTGCCTTCTAGACTCTGGGTGTTGGTCATGCCCTCTGGATTCTCCGTCTCCTTGGCCCTTGGCTTCAGCTTCACCTTCCAGGCCCACTGGAACTGCAACTCTGTTCTCTCAGCTTGAGGTGGCCCCATTCTCCTACTCCATCTGAGTGGGGACCCTACCCCCTCAGCCCCAGCAGAGCCCATTCTACTGCCTCTCAGGCATAGCACACCTGCCCTTTCAGCTTTGGGTGGTTGCCCCATCACCATGGCACACCTTAATGGCAGTTCCAGAACTGAGTTGATGAAGATCTATCTGAAACCTAGGAGGTAGTGACCCCACCTTTTGAGATCCAGGAGACCACGGCCCCACCCTTTGAAACTGAGAAGGCTCTGCTTCCCATGCTCCTTCTAGCAGTTCTGCTGATCTCTGAGCTGCTCCAGAGCTGTCTTGGAGGACAACAGATGTAGTTTCTTTGGTCTGTTCCCTGCCTGTAGAATTCCAAATGGCAAACAGCATTCTTTCCTTTTGTTCTCGCTCTCTGTCTCCTTCAGTCTAAGCCGATGGGTTTTCTGCTGTATTAGTTGGTTAGATCCATCAGTCACAGGCTTAATCTCTTTAACAAAAGATTGTGTAGCTACATCCTTGGTGAACATTCAGGACACCTGTCCTTAGTTTGTACAACGGTATTTTCTAAATCTTTAAGTTCTGTTTTCATTTTTCATGGTTCATTTTTAAGTCAATCTCTTTCCTCTTACATTTTACTATAAGCAGGCAAGGAGAAACAGTGCAGCCCTTGTAAGAGCTTCTTTAGAAAGCCAGATATCCAAGTTCATCACTTTCAAGTTCTACCTTCCACCAAACGTTTGAACATAATTCAAACAAGTTCTTTGCCACTGCATGAAAAGCATCACCCTTCCTCCATTGTCAAATCACATGTTCATTTTCTTTTAAAGCCTTGCCAGAACCACATTTGATGTCCATATTTGTAGCAAATTCTGTTACTGGTGCCATGTGTATTCTCTAAGAGGATAGATACTTTCTGTATAGCTCTCTTCACTTCCTTCTGAGCCCTCATCAGAATTGCCTTTGACGTCCATAATTTTACCAACAGTGTCTTTAAGGCAATCTAGGCTTTTACTATTAGACAACTTAAAACTCTTCCAGACTCTACCCATTAGCCAATTCCAAAACTGCTTCCACATTTTAGGTATCTCTTTGAGCAGCACCCCACTCCTGGTACCAAATTCTGTTTGAGTTATCTAGTCCTGCTGTGGAGTCCTGGTGGCACAGTGGTTAAGAGCTGTGGTTGCTAACCGAAAAGGTCAGCAGTTCAAATCCATCAGCTGCTCCTTGAAACCCTATGAGGCAGTTCTACCCTGTCCTAGAGGGTTGCTATGAGTTGGAATTGATTCATTGGCAACAGGTGTGGTTTAGTACTGCTATAACAGAAATACCACAAATGGTTCGCTTTAACAAACAGAAGTTTATTTTCTCACAGTTTAGGAGGCTATAAGTCCCGAATTCAAGGTATAGGGGGAGGCTTTCTCTCTGTTGGCCCTGGAGGCAGTTCCTTGACTCTTTTGAGTTTCTGCTCCTGGGCGATCTTCATGTGGCTTGGCATCTCTTTTCCCCCATCTCTGGTCGCTAGCTTGCATTTAATCTCTTATATCTCAAAGGAGATTGACTCAAAATACACCCTATACTAATCCTGCCTTATTAACATAACAAAGACAGCCCATTCCCAAAAGGAATTATAACGACAAGCATAGAGGTTCGGCTTTACAACACATATTTTTTGGGATACAATTCAATCCATAAAAATGTTTTAGCCGTAAATTCTTACTATTCATGAGAGTTGATAGAACTCTTACCTGTAAACACTTCACGTTTCTTGGACTTCCCATTTTTCTTGTTACATGGAGCAAGTATGTGTGAGAAATAAATCCAATATGGAAGACAGCAGGCAAAAGATGCATTTGTAGATTGCATTTCTGTTCTTCCTGGTGATTGTAGTGAAGTTTAACTTTAGTCATCATTTCATGCGTTAGTCCATGGTGAAATTCCTCAGACCCTCAGAATAAAAATACTTGTTATGTATAAGCAGTAATATTGTATTAAAACCCTATGACTGATTTTATATATATAGGAGCTCTGGTAGTACAGTGGTTAAGCACTTGGCTGCTAACCCAGAAGTCAATGGTTCGAACCCACTAGGTGCTCCATGGGAGAAAGATGTGGCAGTCTGCTTCCATAAAGATTATAACCTTGGAAACCCTATGGGGCAGTTGTACTCTGTCTTACAGAGTTGCTGTCAAGTCAATTCTGACTCACAACGACCCTATAGGACAGAGTAGAACTGCCCAAAAAGTTTTCAAGGATGGCTGGTGGATTCAAACTGCTGACCTTTTGGGTAGAAGCCAAGCTCTTGATCCCTGTGCCACCAGGGCTCCATATATATACATAAATAATAGCCGAGTGCTTAACCACTGTGTTATGAGGCCTCCTCCTTTGCTTCAAAAGGCATTCTGTATTACACAGGAAATAATTACTAGTAATTTTCTAAAAAGCTACGCATCTTTTAAAACTACTGATAATTTAATGGAAACCCTGGTGGCGTAGTGGTTAAATGCTACGGGTGCTAACCAAAAGGTCGGCAGTTCGAATCCACCAGGCGCTCCTTGGGGAATAATTTAAACTCCTATATGTATGTATGTGTATGTAATATGTATATTTTTACACAAATAATATACACCTTCTACGTTTGTGCCTTCCCCTGTGAGGCATTTTGATACATGTGCTAAATAATGTAGCTCACTTACAAAAATATCTTTTGGTGGGAAGGGTGCAGTTGGCAAACACATGTAGAAGTCGTGTTATTTGCGTGAAAATGTGGTGTGTATGTGTATATATAAATATACATATATATGGATTACTTTTTTGGTGAAAGAATGAATTTTCTGGAAGAGGGAATTTATAAAGATCTCAGTAACCTGTCAGAATGGTAAATCTCTTTCCTCTGGGTTAGTAAGACTTTTTTTAATTAGAGAGGCTGTCTGCAATGTAATTACAACTCCAAAGCCATTGAGTGTGAGCACAATACTGTTCTAAGTTTTATAAAGTACTTTATAACATAGTGTACTGTATAATGCCACAAAATGGTATTTTTTAAGTGGTTTGTCTTATGATTCATCCAGGAGCAGTCATTTGAAAACAGAACAAAACAAACAAATAAAACAAAACAAAACAAAAAAAATAGCAAAGGAATCAAGTTCAGATGTCTTAGGTTTTCTCAAATTCCTTTAAGCTTGTTGTAGCAAAATCAACTGTGAGCTGAAGTCTGAAAAAGTATCTAAAGTTTTTGAGTAAACAAACTAAAATAAAATTATCTCCTTAAAAAATAAACAGTTGTAATGTCTTATCTTTGAAGTTAACCACATTAAAAGTTTGAACATTTTCTCACTTTATAGGCATGACTGAGGAAGTCTTAGGTTCCTCCTAAAATAGAGTTCTTTAGAAATTGTTTTTCCTGAACAGCTGAGACCTTAGCTATCATGTTTAGTTTTGTTGAGGATTTATACTGTTAAACTGTAGATGGGATTCAGACTTACACCCTTTGAGATGAACTGATTGTGTTCCATTTTAGCATGGGATAGCATGTTGATACACATTCAAGTATGCTGACGGAATTCCACCTTGTTCCGATGAGCACTTGCTCATCCATAATGTACAGAACTGGATCGTTTAGATTTGAGATATTACAATAAAACATAGTTATATTATTTAATAAAACAGTTACATTATTAAGTTCATTCAGGAGTACTAAGTACTTAGTATTACAAATAGTATCTTAGTAAAGAAGTAACTTGAAAGGAAAGATTTGTCTTTTTTGGAGGGCGGTATAGGTTCTTCTTTTTCTATCTGGTAGGTTTGACTTCTTTGGGTGCGTGTGTCCCTGTGTTCCAGTATCTTAAGAGTGTTTTGTACAGAAATGTGTAAACTTCTAGACTTACATTTACAGAAACTTAGAATTGTGAGGGATCTTCAGTTATCTTTGTCTGGCTTCCTACAGAAGACAGGGATGCCTTCTTTAGTAGTCCTCTTACCCTGTTTGTGTAGTGTTCCTCCCCTCGATTCAGCACAAATAAGGAAAGAGGAGCACAATTTCCTTCTAATGGAAAAAACAAAAACAACACATAGAGTCCTTTGACCTCAGTTCTACGTGAAGCTTGAATAAACTACATTCCTGAGGCTTGTTAGTGTCCTGCAGATACCAAGTCAGATTCGGAGGTCTTTAAATGTGTTCTTTAGTTGGCCAAGATGTTGCTTCTTTACAGTCATTAAACAGGCTATGGCAGGCCCTCCTAGCATTTCCCTTTGAGAAGCTCTTTTGGTGTCTCCAAAGATTGCTTGAGAATGCTGGTGGAGTAAGAGAGGGTGGGAGGAGATGGCTGAGAGGCTAAATCTCCCGGGTAGAGAGGGAAATGTTCCCCTCCCAGAGGTGGGATTTCCTGCAAACCATAGAGCTGGGGTGTAAAAGCAGCAGCAGAACACAGTATCAGCCAGATATGACTGAAATGGCAATTCACAACCTCATGTCACTTTTGAAAACTCTTTGCGTGTGTATAGAACCTTTAGATTGGTAGTACTTGACATGGTACTTAAATTCGGAGTCCAGTATTTATGTTGGAAAATTATGACTTCACTGGAACAAGGTATGTAGTATTTGTTTTCTTTGGAACTTTTTTTTTTAAGATTAATATTTAAAGAGAATGTGAAAACATCAGGTGCTCTCATGTCTTCTTATTGATCCTCATGAGGAGGCTATCATGTAATCAGCATACTTATTCCCATCTTCTGCTGAGGAAATAGACCCAGAGGGGTTATGAGTCCTTAAGTAGAGGTCGTTGGTGGTTCAGTGGGTGAGTTTTCACTTTACACGTGGGTTTGATTTCAGTCTGATGCAACTGTCTGTCCTTGGAGGCTTGCATGTTATGCTGCTAAACAGGTTTCAGTGGAGCTGCCAGACTAAGACGGACTAGGAGGAAAGGCCTGGAGATCTACTTCCAAAAATCAACCAGTGCAAACTCTGTGGATCACAAAGGCCCAGTCTGCAACCAATCATGGGACTGGCACGAGACCTGGCAGTGTTTTGTTCTGTTCAGCTTGGGGTCATCATAAGTTAGGGGCTGACTCAATGGCAGCTAGCAACAACAAGTAATGAGCTCACATTTTACACCCAGGACCTCTGACTCACATTTCTTGCTTTATTGTACTTTTTTGGTACTTTTTATTATACTTTGAAGATAAAAATTGAGAAGCTGTCAAAGTGAATTCTGTATGTGCTAGAGAAGCACACTATTTAAGGAAATTCTGTGGCAATGTGTTTTGTAACTTTTTTTTTGGTAGATATTTGTCTTTCAAGTTTTCTTGTTCACACATACGTAGTTTTTGCCCCCAAAATAAATATTGTCTTGTGGGTTATACTTAATGGATGCTTTGTAAATGGATTAATTTAGTAACTTGAGTTTTAAGTAAATTGTGCTTTCTAATTAAAAGCCTTGGGAAAACCAATTATGTTTATGTTTAAGAGTTAAAATGTTCCAGTTAAGAAAATAATTTTTAGTAAGCTTTAGTTTATTTTAGAGATTTTGTACTTTTCATTAATGTAACAATTTGAATCTTATATCTTCAGAACTATTATTGTAAGATTACCATTACTATTTCTATTTTACAGATGAGGAAACTGAGAGTCACAGTTTAATTACATGCCTAAGATCACACAGTAAGTGACAGAGATAAGATTCAAATCTGAATTTGTCTCAGTTTCATATTTTTAGTAATTATTCCAATTTTCAGGTATTGTTCTCAAGGTGACACCATGTGCTGGAGTAGAACTGTGCTCCACAGGTTTTCCAAGGGTCAGATCACCAGGCCTTTCTTCTGCAGCACCTCTGGGTCGACTCGAACTGCTAACCTTTAGGTTAGCACCCCAGTGCTTTAACCATTTGCACCACCCATGGGGTGTACACAACAACAAGACTTATTTAGGAGTGATTCATGTGATTAAAAAGTTAAATGGGTTCATTGCTTCAAAGCCCAAGTCTGTTGCCACTGAGTCAGTGCAGACTCAATAGCAACCGTATAGGACAGGGTGGACCTGGCCCATAGAGTTTCCAAGGTTGTAAATCTCCACAGAAGCAGATCGCCACGTCTTCCTCCCAAGGAGTAGCTAGTCAGTTTGAACCGTCGGACTTGCGGTTAATAGCTGAGTGCTTAACCACTGTGTCATCAGGGCTCCTTCTTTGCTTCAAAAGACATTCTGTATTATACATGAAATAATTACTGGTAATCTTCTAAAAAAGCTATGCATCTTTTAAAACTACTAATAATTTAAACTCCTATGAAAATATTCTAATAGTTCCGCTGGCAGTGATGAGAAATTTTTTTCATTGGAAATAACCCACAGTCAAGAGGGGAGGAGTTGGGGTGGAAAAAAACTAAACAAACAATAGATAAGTGGTAACCTTGGTGAAGGCTAAGACAGTACACAATACTGGGGAAGCCAGTACAACTTGTCAAAGGCAAGGTCACAGAAGCTACATCTAAACTTCCTGAGGGACCGAATTATTGGGTTGAGGGCTGTGGGCACCATGGTCTTGAGGAATATCTAGCTCAATTGGCATAACATAGCTTATAATGAAAATGTTCTGTGTTCTACTTTGTTGAATAGCATCTGGGGTCTTAAAAGCTTGTGAGTGGCCGTGTAGAATACTCCACTGGTCTCACCCTGTCGGGAGCAAGGGAGAATGAAGAAAACCAAAAATACAAGGGAAAGATTAGTCTAAAGGACTAATGGGCCATGATTACCACAGCCTCCACCAGACTGAGTCCAGCACAACTAGATGCTGCCTGGCTGCCACCACCAACTGCTCTGACAGGGATCACAGTAGAGGGTCCTGGACAGAGATGGAGAAAAATGTAGAACAAAATTCTAACTCACAAAAAAAGACCAGACTCACAGGCCTGGCAGAGACTGGAGAAGCCCTGAGAGTATGGCCCCCCTTTTAGCTCAGCATTGAAGTTACTCCTGAAAGCCATCCTTCAGCCAAAGATTAGGCAGGCCCATAAAACAAAAAAAAGACTAAAGGGGCACACCAGCTTCAGGGCAAGGACTAGAAGGCAGAAGGGGACAGGAAAGCTGGTAATAGGGAACCCAAGGTGGAGAAGGGAGAGTGTTGACATTTTGTGGGGTTGTTAACCAGTGTCACAAAAGAATATGGGTACTAATTGTATAATGAGAAGCTAGTTCTGTAAACCTTCATCTAAAGTACAATAAAAAAAAGAAATAACCCACTGTCAAAATGAGCCTTGAACTTCCCTCGTACAAAAAAAAAAAAAGGAAGCGTCTTAGGCTGGGTTCTCTAGAGAAGCAAAACCAGTAAAGCGTATAAATACATTTATAGAGAGATTTTTGTCAAGGAAACAGCTTACACGATTGTAGAGGCTGGAATGTCCCAAGTCCTTGGATCAGGATAGAGGCCTCTCCTGATTCTTGTAGCTGCAGGGGCTGGTGAACCCAAGATCGGCAGGTCGGACAGCAGGGCTCTTGCTCACAGGCTGTGAAGATTGATGAATCCCAAGATCAGCAGGTAAGCTGCTAGCTCAAGTCCCAAGAACCAGAGGTCAGAGGAACGGGAACTAGCTGCAGGCTCCAGAACAGGCAGAAACCAGAACATCCACTTATACTTGGATGCAGGCAACACACCCAAGGAAAATCCCTTTCACCTGATTGGTTACTCACAGCAGATCCCATAATGGAGGTGATCATGTATAAACACTGGGAATCACGGCCCAGTCAAGTTGACACACAATCTTAACCATCGCGGGAACCTTTTTAAAGAAATGATGAAGGAAAAAAAAAAAAATTTAGTTAGCCCACTTTTGTTTTTTGTTTCCATGTGCAGCAGTTACTTTTATTTTTGGAGCATACAGTCTTTTAAGGTTTTGCAGTAATTATGAAGTTCATTTCTTTGGTACCTGTTTGTTGTTGTTGTTAGTTGCCGTCAAGTTGATTCCGATTCATGGAGACCCCATGTGTACAGAGTAGAACTGCTCAGTTAGCCCACTTTTAAGAATTGGCCTACAACACTTCATTACATACAACCGAAAATGTTTAGAAACCTGAATTTCATAATGCTTGGTAAACACAGTTAAAGGGAAATGTGGGGGATGAGTGTAGATCTGTGAACAGGGGGGAAGAGGAGAAACACAAGTAGTGGTAAAAAAGGAAACGCCTCAATTCCTCTTAACCATTTCAGATTTCTATATGACCTCCAGCTGCAGACATCTTGGTTTTTCAGCTTTTCACTCAGCTCTGAAGTATGTGAGTGTGTGTGACAAATTTATAAACTGTAATACCTGTGGACTGTTAGCATGTTGCAAGGAAAAGAGTTTTGGATTAGGAATCAGGATGCCTGATCCTATAAAGGTCTAGATTTATGTGTGTAACTTTAAAGTGAGTAGCAAGACTAAAAGGCTTTTCAAACTTGATTGTGGGTGCATCCCACAATCAAAAGAGAAATAGAGTAGGTAATCTCAGTGCATTGACTATAAAGGTAAGTATTCTTTTGCAAAGCGTTGTTTTAATTATGTATCCATATAGAGTATGAGATTGCAGTGTAAAATGTATTTATCACCCTGACTGAGTTTGGTTTTCTATCCCAAAACTTAATGTTTTGAAATAACAACTATTTCATTTAGATTGCATGATTTTGTGGGTTGGAATTCAGACAAGGCTTGGCTGGTCATTTCTGCTCCAGGGGGTACTGACTGGGATCACTTGGAGGTATTTAGCTGACAGTAGGTCTGGCCTGGTGGCACCAACTTGTCTTTACTCACCTGCTTGGTGCCTTGGTTCCAAGGCTAGAAAGCTCGGCTCAGCTGGGCTTCTCTCCCTCTGCATGTATGCATGCTATGTGCTTTCTTCAGCAGATTGTTTGGACTTTTTATGTGGCAGCTCAGGGTTTCAAGAGACAAATAGGAGCTGGCAGCCCTGTTACAGGCTAGCCCAGAGCCTGGCACAGTGTCACGTCCAGTGTAACTGTTGGTCGGAGGAGTTACAGGCTAGCTCAGTTTCAAGGGGAGCGGACATTGACTCTTGTCTCTTGATGGGGAGAGGATCTAAGAAATTATGAGCATTTTTATGGTAAGATAATTTTGAAAAGTGACTGAATTGTAGCCAAGCTGTGAATTCTGTTATTGCCCTTTGAAAGATGACTACTTTTAATAGCCTTTTTTTCCCTCCAACGTTGGGAAATGAGTCTATTTTGTATTCAAAGCTTAGAGTTTAAATATGCATATTGTTTTTCCATGGAATACTGAAGATTTTATGTTTTTGAAGAAATGACTTAAGATTTATAAATTTCTACGATGTCTTACACATTTGCTATCTAACACTACCTAAAAGTCTATTTGGCCCTGTAAAAGGTAATAGCTTCTTGCAATGCTTGAACCGCTGTTCCATCAAGGCTCGAAGATTATGTTTGAATTTAATTAACCTCTTCCTTCACATACTGAGATTGTTTTTATTGAAACCTGAAAGAATAAGAAATCTGCCCACTCCCCCCCCAAAATTTTCCACCCTTTAGTAAAGAAAAAAAAAAAATCAAAAGAAAACTTTTTAGAAACCAATTCCATCATTAAGCAAACTACTAGGTAGAAGTGATTATTTCTTAAGACATTTTTCAGATAAAACTGCATATTAAGTTTGAGACCACATTCATTTTTACATAGAAAATGGTAGGCACAAAGGAGTTATGAAGAAAGAAAAATATACCCAAAGACTATATAACCAAACCAAAACCCGATGCTATAGAGTCGATTCCAACTCATAGTGACCCTACAGGACAGAGTAGAGGTGCCCCGTAGGATTTCCAAGGAGCCGATGTGAACTGCAGACCTTTTGGTTAGCAGCCGAGTTCTTAACTACTGCGCCACCAGGGCTCCATGGACTAAGTATGTATATATTAATAGTGGAAACTTGGGTCAACTTTTGTGGCCTCAACTTCTGAGTCTTTAATGATCTTGATATGAAATAATTTGTAATTTTACTGAAGCCTAAATTTGATTAATGCAAGCCAAATGGCTTGGGATGGGGATTTACTTAGCTTGGTAGTAAATTTAGTCACTCGCTATTCACTGTGTGCCCCATTTTTTTTTTTTTTACTTGTCAAAAATCACTCTTGTGATTTTGATAGAAATAAAATTGTGGTTGAAATTTAAAAAAATGGAGAGGTCTGAGAAATGATTCTTGGTACAATTAGGAGACTTGGCCACATTAAAGACAAAAATGGTAGATCCATTGGCTGCTCAGATTTAGTCTATCAATGAGCATATATGGAAATAAAAGAAGCAATTTCTGGAAGTACTTCATGAGATGCTTCAGCTAATGCAAATGTTATTTATCAAAAGGTAAGCTATTAAGGCTATGATTGGATCACTGCGTCTTATAGGTGAAATCCTAGCCTGGTGTCATGAAGTTTGGCTATGTCAGAGTATTCTGGGTTTACTCCATTGAGACCGTATTGCACAGTGGTAATTAGCCACAGTTCTGGAGTCAGACTACCAGGGTTTGAATTTCTGTTCTGTAATGTATGACTTTGGGCAAATTATTTAACCTCTTTGAGCTTCAGTTTTGTTATCTGTAAAATAGGTTGTGAATTTAAAATGGGACAATGCTTGTAATATATATATACAGCATGGTGTTTGGCACATATTAAGCGTTCAATAAGTTTTAGCTATATTCTACTTATATACATACCTATGGCTGCTAGCAGGCTGCCAGGGTAGAATTTTTCCCCTTTTAGGATATTGTCCAGATGAATATACAATTTAAGACATTTATTTTTAGTTTACCAATAGAGAACAGTAGGCATTTATGCAATCAGACTATAAAGAAAAATCTGTTTCCCAAGTCTGTGTCTCTCTCTGTGACCTGTCCCAGAACTCCAGTCTTCCCTGTCAACTCAGTAAAGAGCAGCACCATCCACCCACTCAATTTCTCATGCCCAAAATCTTGATTCTTTTCCTTAGTCCCCTGTATCTAGTCCACCAACAGCTTCTGTCAGTCTACCTCCAAAATGTGTTCTGGATCCATCTGCTTCTCTCCATATATCCATCCCTGTCTTCGTGGTTCACACCGCAGTTATCTGTCACCTGGGTCACCTGTTATAGGCTGTTAATTTGGTCTATCTGCTTTCATGCTCCTTTAGTCCAGTCTTCACACTACAGCAATGGTAATCTTTTAAAACAAAATCAGACCATGTCATTCTTCTGTTTGAAGCTTAACTACGGTGACTCCCTGTTGTGCTTATAACATGATCAGAATTTCTTAGGCTCGTAAAGCCTAAGGTCTCTCCTTGCTTAGACCACATATTCTTCCCTCTTGCCCTCTCCTTTTCATACCTTTGTGGCCTCCCAGTTCTCATCTTTGGGCCTTTGCATTAGCTGTTCTGTGTGGAATGCTCTTCCTGGACCTGGCTCTTCCTGTCATTCAGCTCTCTCCTGATAGAGGCCTTCCCTAACTACCTTTCTCTATACTGATGAGCTGTTTTAATTCTCTGCTTGGCACTTATGACCATTTGACGTTGTTCTTGTTCATTTATTTCATTATTTGACTGTACCCCTCCCTAGGACATAAGTTCTATAATGGCAGCACGAGTTCTTGATCGTTGTTGAATTTCTAGTGTTTAGAGAGCAGGGTAGATACTCAATAAATATTTGGTGAGTTAATGCATGAATGATTCCCAAAAGCTTATTTGTGAAGTATCATGGACCAGATCTATGGTGAAATAACAAAAATACGGGTAATCTTTTTATGTGTGAAATATTTTTCATAATATTACTAACAATCCTTTAAGAAGGGCTGCTTTTATTCTGTGATATCCTTCCTATGTTTTTGTGTTAAAATGCTCTAAAAAGAAGCATGGGTGCAGCATCTGACCTCCTCTAACTTCAAAAGGGGGAAGAAGAATCAAGACCAACAGTCCAAGGCCGATTCCTATGAACTAGATAGAGGTCAGACATGCCTCTCACTCTGCCATCTTTACCAATTCTGACATCAACCGTGCCTCCCACAGCACTCTCTGCTTCTCTTCTGGGTTCGATAATTCATTGTAATGACCACACAGAACTTACAGGCAGTACTGATGTTACAGGGTTTATTAAGGAAATAACAGTTACAATTCAGGTTGAGGAATGCTCAGGATACAGCTCTTCCATCAGGGCAGCGTCTTCTCAGCCATGTTCACAGGCACACCTGTCTCTGGCCCTTCAGCCTCTGCCCTGTTCAGGCAAGTGTTAGAAGCTGTTTTAGTTCTGCTAGTGACTACCCAAAGGCACCCACCCCACTCCACTAGTAACCATTGGCCCAAAGGCACTCAGCTTTCTTGCTCCATGGGCCACCAAGCCCACTGAACTGTCTCCTGCCAGTCTCTCCTGTTGGTCTCTCTGGCTGCTATTTTTTTGCCACTGCTTCTTGCTGTCTTCAGTGTTACAGCTCTCTCTCTCTCTTGGTCTCCTTGTTCCAGGAGCTTCTCAGTATAGGGATCCTGGATCCTAAGGACACACTCTGAACTTGGCTTTCCTTCCTTGGAGGTTGGTAGAACCCTCTCCTTCCCACCTCTGGGATGGCTCATTTCAAACCCAGCGGGATGGTAAAACTGACCAATCCCCTTGGTGGGCCACAATTATACTCCCTGCGCAGTCTCACCCAATCACTTGTGTGGGACTTATAAGACCATGGTGAAAAAGGCCACACAAAAGTGATCTATCCCACCACAAAGGCCTTTTTTTGGTATGAAATGATAGTGCTGTTCAATTGTAGTTTAAAAATATGTTCTTACTTGGCAGCATAAATAATTGGGAAGCACTGTTGCCCTGTACTTTTAGATCAGAGGTTTTCTTAGAGTTTCACAGATTTGTAGTTCACTGAAAATAAAGAAGCACTATGTAGGTGTACCTGGGAGGGAGTTTTGCTAAGAATTCTTACTAAATAAAAAGTTCAGTCAATCAAATGTTAGTGTCTTCTTCAAATTCTCTGGAGAAATAATTTGTCAGCTTCCATTTAAAAAGATTGTATTCTGTTTGAATATATTTTGGTATAACCCAAACCAAAACCTGTTGCCGTGGAGTTGATTCTGACTCATAGTGACCCTACAGGACAGAGTAGAACCGCACCACTGGGTTTCCAAGGAGCGGCTGGTGGATTCGAACTGCTGATCTTTTGGTTAGCAGCCGAGCTCTTAACCACTACATCACTAGGGCTCCTCTTTTTTGGCATAAAACTTCCATAATGTCTTTTCCGGCAAAGAGCTAGTACGTTTAGCAGTGTTTCTTTGAATAATCTTGTCATAATGAAAAGTAAAATTACATGCATTACCACATTAAAATTGATCAATTCTTAAATAAAGAACCCCAGTTTGTATTTAGACACAAGTAGATGGTCCTTTCTTTCATTGTCTAATAAGAACTGAAAGGGACCTGAGAGATGCTACCTTTAACAAACTCACTTGTATTTCAGGTAAGGAAACTGATGGTCAAAGAGGTAATGATTTGTCAGAGGGCATAACGTTACTGGTAGGTCCAGGAGCAGAGTTCCCATCTCCTCATTTCCCAACTCCTAAACTTTACCCTACATAACTCTACTTATTTTAGGGAGACATGTCTTAAGAAGTTTATATTTTTGGAGCATGCTATAGCTTGCTCCAAAAATATATGATCTTATCAGTACCTTAATGCATATTAACTGAAGGGATGAATTTTAACGTGAAGGGAAGACATTCCACAATAATGTTATGACAGCTGGTGTCTTAAAGACTATGCAAAGTTCTAAAAGTTGTTTATAGTTTTAACTTTTGTCCAGTTATGATTTAAAATTCTTAACCAAGAAAATCATAAAGACATTTTATTTTTGTTATTCTTGTCTTAAAGAATCTTTATAAATGAAAAATGAAACATTTATATAAAAATCCCAGTTTCTCTAACAATAAGGGTAATTTTCATGGTTGGAATTTTAAAAATAGAAGCTTAAGAAAATGGCAGGCATAAGTTTGCATTTTTAAACCCATTTAAAAAGATAATTAAAATTTAATAATTATAAAAATCTATAACTATAAAACCAATATATAGTAGGAAATTTAAAAAGTAGGTCAGTATAAATAAGAAAGTAAAAATCCCACGTAATCCTATTTCCCAGAGATAATCAGTAATAACATTTTGGTATGTTTCTTTCCAATCTATTTTCTATACATATATGGCATATGGTTTTACTTTTTAATACAGTCAAGATCATACATTTCCTTAGTTTGTCTAGCTTTTTTTCATTTAACATTATATCATGAGCATTTCCCTATGTCCTTAAAAAGTCTTCAGAAACATTTTATGATAGCTGTGTAACATTCTACTGTAATGTATTTAACAATCACATTTATTTTGGTTATTTAGGAAATATTTTTTTGCTATTATTAATAATGCTGAAATGATTAACAGGGTATACAGATCTTTGTTCGCATTGATCTATTTTCATTACAATAGTTGCTTAAAAAATGGAATTGTTCTTCTGATTTCATGGAGGCAATTAGCCACACATTCCATGTTGTTGTTAGATGCCATCGGCTTGGTTCTGACTCGTAGCGACCCTGCGTATGACAGAATGAAACACTGCCCATTCCTGCGCCATCCTCATAATCACTGCTTTTTGAGCCCATTGTTGCAGCCACTGTGTCAATTCCATCTCGAGAGTCTACCTCTTTTTTGCTGATTCTCTACCTTACCAAGCACTATGTCCTTCTCCAGGGACTGGTCCCCCCTGATAACATGTCTGAAGTATGTAAGATGAAGTCTTGCCATCCTCGCTTCAAGGAGCGCTCTGGCTGTACTTCTTCTAAGACAGACTTGTTCATTCTTCTGGCAGTACATGGTATATTCAGTATTCTTGGCCAACACGGTAATTCAAAGGCATTAATTCAATATCTTCCTCCTATTCCGGACTTCTTCCTCTGTTGCTCCAAATGGGTAGAGACCAATTGTTGAGCCTTGAATGACTGTTACCAAGCTTTTAAGACCCCAGGTACTACGCAGTGAGCTAGGAGGTAGAACAGAAGCACTAAACACATTATTGGACCAAATAATTGGGAAGTTCCATGAAACCTTGACCCTAAACCTCCAAACCAAGGAACCAAATTCCATGAAGTGTTTGGTTGTGCATAAACAGCCTCTCTTTATTTATTTTTGTTGTTGTAGTAACTATATCTATCACACAACTTTTGCCAATTCAACTTTTTACAGGGGTATAACTTACTGACAGCAATTCATTAATTGGCTGTACAACCCTATGCTTAAACAAAGCGATTTTTTCCATCACCACTAACTCCTCTTTTCCCCCTCCTTCCTACCTGTGGTAAAAAAAAAAAAACCTGTGGTAACCACTAATAAAAACTTTGGTCTCTATACATTTGCCATTTCTTGTCTTTTTATATAAGTGAGGTCATATAATATTTGTCCTTTTGTGACCTCATGAAACCAGAAGAACTGGGTGGTGCCTGGTTACCATTACTGAACATTTTGATCAAAGATTCCGTAGAAAAATCCTGTTCAAGACAAGGAAAATGCATCAAAATTTCAAATTCTCATGGACTATAGACTTTTTGGAGCCATGGAGGATGGATGAATCCCTGAAACTATCTCCCTGAGGCAATCTTTGAAACTTAAACCAAAAATAGCCCCTGAAGTCATCTGAAAACTCAATAATAGTTTCGCTTAACGGGTAAAAAAGGTCTGCCTTGAACACTATGCTCTCTTAAACCCATTCCTGTCATGTCAATTCTGACTTATAGTGACCCTATAGGACAGAATAGAACTGCCCCATGTGGTTTCCAAGGAGCTGCTGGTGGGCTTGAACTGCTGACCTTTGGTTAGCAGCTATAGCTCTTAACCACTGCACTAGCAGGGCTCCTTATGCTTTCTTATGAACTATCTATGTGGGATCAACTTGACAGCTGCAACTCAAAAGATTAGATCAGAACCTTGGGGGGCAATGAGTTTATGTTAATCAGGGCGGAATAACTCAGAAAAGGAGGGTGAGAATGGTTGCACAAGTCGAAGAATGTAATCAGTGTCACTAAATTATACATTTAAAAACTGTTGAATTGGTGTTTCTTTTGCTGTGTGTATTCTCAACAACAAACTGAATAGAGTTTAGAATGAAACAACAAAAAATGGAATCCACTGACACGTATTGCCAAAAACCTTTCTAGAAGTGTACTAATTTATGCTCCCGTTAATAGTGTATGAGAGTGCTTGTTTTCCTACACCCTTGACAACAAACTGGTTGTATTTGAAGAGAACATTGCTATTATTTTGGAGTCTGAAGCATTTGTGGAAAACATTGGTAGAGTGGGTCCATGCCTTTGTTATGCTTCCAGAACCATTTAGCTGTTTGCGATCAGCCATCTCCTTGCTTTAATAGAGGCAGACTAACCTCATGATGGAAGCCCTGGTGGTGTAGTGGTAAAAAGCTATGGCTGCTAACCAAAAGGGCAGCAGTTCAGATCCACCAGGAGCTCCTTGGAAACTCTTATGGGGCAGCTCTACTCTGTCCTGTAGGGTTGCTATGAGTTTTTTTTTTGAATCTGCTGATTAGATAAAGTAGATAGAATATTATCAGTTTTACTTAGAGCCTCTAAAATGACCCGCTTATCTTGATTCAGCTATTTAGATTGTAAGAAGGCTAAGAAAAGTTAAAAATTTCAATTGATTGCTTTTCCCTAAAGTCATGGGATAAGGTAGGACTTTAGGATAGGAACAGGGTTGAAATAAATTGCTTAGAAAATTGATCAAAAGAAGCTTAAGTAGTAGTTACTTGGTAACTACTATGTGTGTATGTGTATGTGAGTGAGTGAGAGAGAGAGACTAAGGAGAAGAGGATGAAAGGCTGAGCAAGAGAAGGCTCGGTGAATAAGAAGAAATGCCTTTACCTGAAAAACATCTTTACCTTTGCACCTACCTGACTGATTTTGAAAGATCACACGTGAGCCTGAAATACTTTTATGTCTATATCTGCAGCAACGAGTAGTACCTAAATCCATTTTAAGGGAATAAACTTTCTGAAAGTTGTTTCGGTTAATTATGAGTAAGAAACATTAACATTTATGTTAGATAGAAAATGTCACACATCAAAAATAACTTTTCTTTATCTTTGAATGTCTTGTGGCTTCAGTTTAAATATTTGAACATTGCAGACCCTTATCTTCCCTTAATTACATAGGATTTCTAGCTGTTTTGGCACCCAAATTAGTTGTTTTTAAACTTTATTGTTAAAAGTCAAAAGTAGGAATTGCGAAATTATGCTAAGCATGAGCAAAAGCACATTTTTTTTTTTTTTTTTTACGCAGAGCCAAGTTCATGTTAGCTTTTGTATCATACTGCCCAGAGAGTCATCTTAGCTAGCAATAACTGTGCCTTGTGCCAAGTGTACTCTTAGACCATTGCCTGCAGTTAATTTTCACTCTTCACAGTGCCCCGGAGAGCATGCAATGAGTGAACTGAGGGACAGATTGGTTAAGAACCAGCCCAAGGTTACACAGCATGTGGAAAGTTAAGTGGAGGTTTCAAACCAGATCTCTCCTGTTTTTTCCTTTATCCCTTACTATGCAACCTGGCCCCACAGGCCAGAGCAATTGGGACAACTTGGGAACAAAAAGAAATGCACAATCTTGTTTGCCCCAGAGGGAGTCTAACCTGCATTTAACAAGATACCCCAAATGATTTGTATTTATGGAGAAGTTTGAGAAGCACAGCTTTACACCATACTGTTAACTACCCCGGTGGCGTAGTGGTTAAGTGCTACAGCTGCTAACCAAAGGGTGGGCAGTTCAAATCCGCCAGGCACTCCTCGGAATCTCTATTGGGCAGTTCTGCTCTGTCCTGTAGGGTCACTATGAGTCGGAATCAACTCCACGGCGCTGGGTTTGGTGTTTTGGTTAACTACCCTATTGGAAACCCTGGTGGTGTAGTGGTTAAGTGTTACAGCTGCTAACCAAAAGGTCTGTATGTTGGAATTCACCAGCCGCTCCTTGGAAACTATGGGGCAGTTCTACTCTGTCCTATAGGGTCGCTCTGAGTTGGAATTGACTCAGTGGCAACGGGTTTACCTACCATATTAAAAGTTGCATTGAGTTTTTGCAATAATTTCTAAGAATTATTCCTGGTTTGATTTTAATCCATGTGGATTATCTATTAACATTTTTCATAACAGGAGGACGGAGAATGTTGAATTAGTGTTTCTGCTGCTTTAGGAGCACTGGTTAAGAGCTTTGACTGCTAACCAAAAGGTTGGCAGTTTGAATCCACCAGCCGCTCCTGGGAAACCCTGTGGGGCAGTTCTGTTCCGTCCTATAGGGTCACTATGGGTTGGAATTGACTGGATGGCAACAGGTTTTCTGCTGCTCCAAATTGCTCTCTAGCTGCTACTTTGATTCAGATCCTGTTTTAACCCAGAGGAACAATCGACTGATTGATTTGTGGACGTTTGGTCACATCCCACCATGGAAGTGTAGCTCAGTGTTTTAACAGCCTCTACTCATGGATCAAACACATCAAATTTATAGCCTGTGGCTTCATTCTGAATAGGCTTTTCCCAAATGAGAGAGAAAAATGCTAAAAATAGCATTTCTAAGGAAACTTGGAATTTTTTGGAGAACTTGTTATTTTAGATGGTTAGCAAGGAACCACAGCTCTGTATAGACTGATTTCCCTACTAATTTCATTTTGTGGACATAATTATTCTGTCATAGGGGCATTGATAGGTGGGAAAAAAGCAAGGCTACTTCTTAGACTCTGGAACAGCTCTGCCCTTTTGAAGTATAACGTGAGACACATGTGATTTAAAATATTCTAGTAGCCACAATAAAAAAAAAGTAAAAAGAAACAATTGACATTAATTTTAATATTTTATTTAACCCACTATGTCCAAAATATTATCATCCCAACATGTAATCAGTACAAAAATTATTGCTGAAGTATTTTGTATTCTTTTTCCTAATACTAAGTCTTGAAAGGAGCCCTGGTGGGATAGTGGTTAAAAGCTTGGCTAACCAAAAGGTCGGCAGTTCATCCATCAGCCTTTCCTAGGAAACTCTATGGGGCAGCTCCCCTCTGTCCTATAGGGTCGCTGTGAGTTGGAATCAACTCAATGGCAATGGGTTCAATGGGTAAGTCTTGAAAAATCTGGTGTGTATTTTACAGGTACAGCATCTTAATTTGGATGCTAAATTTTCAGTGGTTAAAGTGACGTGTACAGTCCACCCTAAACAATAAAATTGTGTTTAATGGAGAAGTATTTTACATTGTTCCAGTTTTAACTTTTAAACTAATTAAGATTAAATAAAGTTAAACGTCCATTTCTTCATCACATTAGCCACATTTCAAGGTCTCAGTGGCCACATGTGCCTAGTGACTGCCCTGCTGGACAGCACAGCTCTAGGATGAACTTCGGAAATCAGCGTGAAATCTAAAATATTCTAATATTGTTTAATGTGGAGTTTAAAGGGCTAGAAAAGTGAGAATGCCCTTTATTTCTAAACAGCAGATGTTAAGAATTTATAAATATCACAGCCTGCTGATATTGGGCTGTGTTTTTGATCTGATTTCAGATCTGTGAAATTGATCACCATTCTCTATGGTCACTGAATGAATGCCACTGGAAGTTGCAGTCTGTTAATGTAATATTATTGTACAGGGAATTAAAAAGGGAATAAAGAAAAGCTATTTAGGTCTTAAAGCGTTCACTGATTTTTTTTTCCCCGTTCCACAATTCCCCCCAGGTGGAATTAGTTTCCTTGCATTTATATTAGTGGTTCATAGTTTACTTTTTTTTTATTTATAAAGCATTAAAAAAATAATTTATTGAAATGAAGTTCACATAACATAAAATCAACCATTTTAAAGTGAACAATTCAATGTCATTTAGTACATTCACAACGTTGTGTAGTCACTATCTCCATTTTGTTCTAAACATATCCATCACTCCAGAGTAAAGCTGCTTAACCATTAAGTAGTTTATTTCCCTCTCCTCCCATAGTTTACTTCTTAATCCCACTAAATTCGACTCAATGCCGACACTAACAACAATAAATTACAAGGTTAGGGCTAGGAGTTACATGCCTCCTATTTTATGGGTATTTAGATGCCTGCCTTCTAATAGCACGGCATACCATTCAGGAAAGTGAAGTAATCTGACAGTTAAGTGTGACAAACAGGTAGTCCCAGTTAGGCTAGTTTTAGCCCAGAGGCAGGCAGGTCCCTGATTTTAAAACCTTCAAACGTGTACCTGGATGACCTATAAACGTGTTAAAGGCCTCACCCTTCTAGATTTTGATCCACTACGTTTAAATTGAGCCTAAACACTTGCATATTAAATTGTTTTTGGTGTTTCTGATGTCCAAAGAACGTCTGGGGATCAGTAGAATAAATAATTGACTCTCAAAGGTTGCGAATTCGAATTTAACGTATTCTGCAGCAGTTGCCACGCGTTTGATTTTCCCCAATCGAATGTTTCCCAGGCAGTTACTAATTTTCTGCAGATGGGTTTTGCAGATTGTTAAGCTCCATCCCCGGTGATTTGGCCTGCCAGTTCCTAGTTTTCCCGGCCAGCGTCCCTTCCCCAAGCGACCTGAGCTTGCCGCGGTAGACCGTGGCCATGTGACTAGTAAACCAGTTGCCAGTCGGCGCGGCCATTTTTGAGGCGGGCATCCAATCTCATGCCCTGTAAGCCGGGATGGGGAAACGGTGTTACCAGGACTCAAGATGGCCACCGCGCCCGCTAGCCAGTTCGCTAGCCCGCGCGCCGGCGAGCCGGCACGAGACGGACGGGCTGCTGACCGTGGCCCGCGGCGCTGGGGGATGATCTTCGGCCGTCGGCCCGGGGCGGAGCACCGCCTCCACTCCGGCCGCGGCCAATCAGCGCGCGGGGCCGGCTCGGCGGGGGCCGCCCGTGCTCCGGGTGTATGAGGACGCGCTCCTTGTCGAGGAGTGCCTGAGCAGAGGAGCAGTTGCCGTGGTACCTGCTGCTGCTGCTGCTGCTGCTGCTGCTGCTGCTGCTGCTGCTGCTGCTGCTGCTGCTGCTGCTGCTGCTGCTGCTGCGGACGCGGAGCATCGGACGCGGGCGCTGTTGCGTGAGGCAGGAAGGTGAAGTCATGACGTCCGTCAGGTAATGAGAGAGGGCTAAAGCACTCCCTGGCTGGGCGTTAGTCTAATGATCGCCTGAGAACTCGCGCTCCCCGTGGGTGGTCTGGAGCTTCCCGTCGACCCCCGTCGCCCCCCGTCGCCCCCCACCCCTCATGTTGGTGGTTCTCCCCGCACTTTTCATTTGGTCGTTTCTGGTTGCCGCAGAAGTTTTTGGGTCTGTGGCACATGGCGGTGCCCTGTTAGTAGCCGCTCCGCTGAGGTGACCCTCGCCCAGATTCCAGGGTTTGAAGCTTTCTTGGGTGTAGTGGATTTTTCGTGAAGAAATGTTGCTGCCTTTCCCCCTCGGGGTGGCCCAGGGCCTGAGGGAGTGGGACGTGCACACAGTGTGTGGCCATGCCTGCACGTCATGCCTCCCGACAAAACTTCGTTAATGGCATGATGGACCTTCAGAGCTGGCCCTTCTCAGGCACAGGTGGGTTGCCCCCAAGTTGAGAAATTCTGTGCCCTTAAAGTGTTTACTTATGATTGCAGTTAGTACTATGACTCCTGAACTCCCCATCTTTTATCGAGAATCCGAAGTGAAATGAGTGTTGTGAGACAGTAGGCGTATAATGGAAGTAATAAACCAAGAGACTTTCCCCGAATTGCCCTTGCAGAGTTTTGAAGGTTTTTTGTTAATGCTCACTGAATAATGGGCCTCTCCACTCTCTCGTGTTGCCTTAACTGAATGTTTAACTTATGCTAATTCAGTTATTTATAAAAAGAGATAAATCGCCTTATTTACCCAGTGTTCTTACCTGCTTCTTTTAAAGTAGACCTTGGCCTTCATCGTGCAGAGAAAGAGGCTCCAGCACAAATGTGAAGAGAAACAAAATAAGATTTGGTCTGTGAGCTTCCAGGAGTCTAAGACCACTGATTCAGGGCTTCTCAATGGTAATTTTGACTACACAATATTTAAGAGATGGTTTTAGAACCTAACCTTCAGTTAAGATAAAGTAAAATGCAGCTCTGCTAAACTTGGATGCAGTCTGTCTTTCTTAAATCGCATAATTCTGTACTCACATAGACAAAGGGTAACAACTAATGTCATTGTTCAGAAGGAGAAATTCAGGCGCTGAATCAGAAACCCATATGGAAAGATGTCACAGTAAAATATATTGAGACATATAAACGTTTAAAGCTAACACTATTTTAGGATGAATTAGGATTATGCTCTTGTATCAAGAGTTAAATCCCTCTCCATATACGCACTCCCTCTCCCATTCCCATCATGCTGCTGCTGATTGGGCGTGTGAGTCAAATATTTTCCATATTAATCAGTTTTGGTGTGGATTCAGTTCTAATTTGCCATCTTGCTCGCTACTACTGAGTGGAGAAGCACCAAGTCTAAAGCTTCTACTGTTTAGCAAGTGATAGCAAAATGTGTATTTTCTACATTAATCTCCTACATTTTCAACTCTGCAATGGGTTGAATGGTTGTTTTCAAAAGACTGATTTAGAGATTGGCAGCAGACCTATGTGATATACTATGAAAGAATACCAGTTAAAAACCGGTTGCCTGTGAGTTGACTCTGACTCATGGTGACCTCGTATGTGTCATAGTATAACTATACTCCATAGTGTTTTCCATGGCTGATTTTTTGGCAAGTATATTGCTATGCCTTTCTTCCAAGGAGCTGCTGGGTGTACCCGAACTTTCAACTTTTTTGTTGAGCAGTTGAATGCTTTACCATTTTCACTGCTCAGGGACTCCTGTGAAGAACTAAAAAAAAAATGCTGTTAAGTCAGTTCCGACTCATGGCAGCCTCATGTGTGCACAGTAGAACTGCCCTCCACAGGTTTTTCAAGGCTGTGACCTTCCAGGCCTTTCTTCCAGGGCACCTCTGGTTGGGTTTGAACTACTAGTTGAGCACTTAATCATTTGTGCCACCCAGGGACTATGGAAAAGAATAGAGATGAAAGAATAGATAACTACTAATAAAGTTACACTTAGGTTTCTTCAGATTTTGGTTTGCATTTTACACAGTCTTGAACTATAGTGACATGATTTGTAGAAAAAAGATCTTTAGATACCATCTAACCAGCTACCAAGTTTTATACTGAGAAAGTGAGACCAAGAATATTTGAGTGCCTTGTGCAAAATGGCAGATTTAGGAACTAAAGCCGTTATCTCCACAATCCAATGCTCTGCATGCTGCCTTTATGGAAACAATGTAATAGTTAAATTTCTGGGAAAAAGGTGCTTCTGTGGATAACTATTGTAGTTAAGTGTTGTGAGAGACAACTATAGTTAACTCTTGTTTTCCTCTAGTCCTCCAAACGGCACTTGATAGATAACTTAGGCTCAGGAGTAGGCAGGTAGGTTACTAAAGATGATAGCGATGGTTTTTGAATGAATCGATAATCCTATAGTTACCAGCCAGTTCTCAGTGAGGACTGGATTTAATGCATTTATGTCACTCATTTAGTTTTTTAAGAGGGGAATAATTCAGATGTAGGCTCCACAATCATGATGTTAGGCATGTTCCTATTTTGTACTCATTCTAACATATGACAGTCATTATTGACTCTCTCTTACTGGATCAGGAGCCCTGGTGGTGTAGTGGTTAAGAGTTTGGCTGCTAACCAAAAGGTCGGCAGTTTGAATCCACCAACCGCTCCTTGGAAACCCTATGGGGACAGCTCTACTCTGTCCTGCAGGGTTGCTATGAGTCAGAATCGACAGCAGCGGGTTTTTGGTTTACTGGATCAAGGTCACAAGTTATCAAAATCTGACTTCATGTCCAATGTTCTTGTTTTTACGCCACACTTAATTTTTGCTAAATATAGTAACATGTGACTGTTTGCAGTGACTGCAAAAGAACGTAGGATTGGAAATCAATGAGAACTAATGGTCAGGAAGTCAATATACCTGGATTCTTATTGAGGGTCTTTTACTGTGTTATTAATCTTCCTTTTGTCTTCGTTCATGCTCTGGACATTTGTTTAATGAAATACTCACTAATGGTGATGTTCTAATATGCATCCCACAGTGTTGTTGGGTAGGTATAAAAGTGATTTTAAAGTTTAATGCGTTTTATAAATGCAATATGCTTTTCTTGTTGCTATGAGTCAGAATCGACTTAACAGCAACAGGGCTTTTTTTTTGGGGGGGGGTTCTTGTTGCAAGCATGCTGAGCCATCAAGAGAGTATTGCCATTTGAAAAGAAATGCTTAAATGCTAAAGTTTTAAACAGAAACAAATTTACCAATCTTATTTCCTCATTTTACAGTTCAGGAAACTGAAGCCCAGAGATATTGTGGCTTGTTCAAGTTCATATAAATAGTTGTACATTTTGAACCAGAATTTGGATCTCTAGACTCTCCTGGTTCAATGGCTTCTCCAGTGTAGCATTCAACTGTTAAGAATTCCTGAGTAATTATTTCAAATAAAAGCATTTATTTAAAACACTTAAGTGAGGTCTTTGAATGGATTTGGCTAGAGATACTAACTTCCATCGTTTGTATATACTCTATTATATCATTACTGATGAGTCTAAACTTACAGCCTCTAAAACCAGTGATCCTTGAGGAACAACTTTTATCTTTTCCTTTGTTACGTATATCAGATTCCAACTGTTTTTCATTTGGGAAATGATAGAACATATTTGAGAAATTGATGCTTCTTTTAATTGGTCCTCTAGGAAAGTTAAAGCCTGGGTTAAATTCATGAGACATAGGAGAACATAGAATACCAGGATTCAGAGAGGATCTTGCAGACTGTTTCACTTTTACTGTATTGAGGCCCAAGGTGAAGTAGAGAGTGATAGAGCCTAAGATAGGACTAAGTAAGGTCTTCTGATTCCTACTTCGTGTACTTTCCACTGAACAACACTGTTTCAAAACATTTCTCTGAATTTTGCCTTATTTTCATAACATCAGTGTGTAGTCTGGGTTTGGGCATTGCTTCCAGCTTGGGTTTGTGCCAGGGAAGACTGGGAAAGTGAGGTGGGGAGACAGCAAGAGTGTTTGCTGTAGAGTTGAGGAGCCCTACTTCAACTCTGTTCTTTGGCCTACCCAGACAGAAGTTAGGCTTGAGCTAAGACTGTTCTGGGACTTTGGACCTGACTGTCTTACACTGATGATTCTGAAACCACTTCTGTGAGTTGGGCCTACACTGGAAAGTTTATGTGGGCTGTGGGTGGAGTCCTGGGGTATTTTTCTAACACTCAAGACTTTTTGAGGTACAACCAGTAGGAGCTGCCAAGCCACTCAGATGGAGAACATTCATATGGAGGCTAAAATCTGGCTAAGATGGAAACTGCCTTTCTTTGTTGGATTGGTTTCTTCAGAGCATTGAAACAATTTTTACACCCATTTCAGAACCTGTGTCTTTCGTAAGAGTTGTAAATTTCAAATTACTACAGAAAGTTTTTATGATACGGAACTTCTTAGTGAAGCAAATGAGCTTTAAAATAAATGAGGTTGTATCATTTATGAAGGATTTTGGAGGACTAAAACAGCGATCCTTAGAGAACTGTGCAGTGTTGTCAGCTGTAAATGCTCATCTTTATAAATAGGTCATCTGTGTTTGAAAAAGCATACAAGGTTTTCTAAGTCCAAATCTTTCTAGCCACAGTATTGCTACATTAAGCAGAACTGTCAAAGATAAAACCGGAACCAAAATGATTGTCTTGACTGTTAGAATGTTAACCCTTTCCTGCAATATTTATTAACAATTGTGTCTCTTCCCACCTCGTTGACTTTAAATTGTTATTTTAAAAAATACTGTGATAAAACATATGTATGGATTTTTATCTCTTAAATAACAAAGCTAGCTTATTAATAGGATGACCATATGTCCCAGTTTGTCCAGGACAGTCCTGAATCATGTCATTTATCCTGGCATAATTAATAGCCCCTCCTTTAGTCTCAAAAGTGTTCTGTTCAAATAATAAATTATCTGGTCACCTACATATAAACTATAATGATTTTGTTGTAGTAGGTTTGGTTGTTGAAATGTTATTTGACCATAAGATAATGGAATATTAGCTTATTTTGGCTAGATTTGGATATTTTTCACTGGTCAGACATTTTCATTGTATTAAGAGAGGGCTCTTAGTGTCTAAATGTAGCATATTGAACAAGAAAGCCCAAGATTTGAAGTTGTCGTTGCTAGGTACTGTCAAATTGGTTCTGACTCGTAGTGACCCTGTGCACAATACAATGAAACACTGTCTGGTCCTGTGCCATCCTGACAATCATTGTTATGCTTGAGCACATTGTTGAAGCCACTGTGTCAATCCATCTTGTTGAGGGTCTTCTTCTTTTTCGATGACCCTCTACTTTCCCAAGCATGATATCCTTCTCCAGGGACTGATCCCTCCTGATAACGTGTCCAAAGCATGTGTGACATAGTCTCACCGTCCTTGCTTCTAAGGAGCATTCTGATTGTACTTCTTCCAAAACAGATTTGTTGGTTCTTTTGGCAGTCCATGGTATATTCAGTATTCTTCACCAGCACCAAGGTTTGAAGTTAGGGATCATTTATTTGTTGTATGACCTTTGGCAGGCTATAAAACCTTTCTGAACCTCCTGTTTCCTCGTGTAAAACAGATAATAAGCTGCAAATTGTTATATAAGTATTAATCTTTATTATCTCATACATATTCCTTGAAAATAGAATTAAAAATAAATAATTTTATCTAGTTTAGGGAAAGTTGCTATTTAACGGAGCACAGACAACCTTTTAAAAGTGTTTTGCTGTAAAAGGGAGCAGGGAAATAATGGTAGTTGGAAATACATGTGGGGTTGTTATTTTTTGGGGGAGAAGGTTAGAAATTTCAATTGTATGCTAAGAAGAATGATAGACTTTGGGTTGTTGGCAGTCTTTGGTCACTATGAACATTCTTGTATGTCTTTGTGTGTAAATATCTAGGAGTGCAATTGTGGTATCCTAGGGTAGGTGGGTGTTCAACTGTAGAAACCACTGAACTATTTCCAAAATGGAAATTTTAATACATTTTACATTCCCAACATCAGGGTTATGAGAATTCCAGTTTTCCACATCCTGGACAGTGTTTGGCATTGTCAGTCTTTTTGCTTTTAGCCATTGACGGCACTGGGTTTACTGGTTAGTTGGTGTATAATGGTATTTCATCATAGCTTTAATTTGCATTTTCTAGGTGGATGATGATGTGCTGCTGTTGGTCCTTTGTTTATCTTTTCTTTAGAAGTGTCAGTTCAAGTCTTTTGACTGCATTTTGATTGGGTTTTCTTTTGTTGATTTGTAGGAGTTCTTATATTCTGAACGTTAAGTCCTTTGTCAGACACATATTCACACACACACGTAAATATATACATATATATATTTTTTGTAGGTATACATATAAACATTTACATATTTATATATGTATGCATTTTAGAGCCCACGTGGCACAGTGGTTAAGAGTTCGGCTGTTAACCAAAAGGTTGGCAGTTCGAATCCACTGGCAGCTCCTTGGAAACCCTATGGGGGGGTGGTTCTGCTGTGTCCTATAGGGACACTATGGGTCAGAATCGACTCTACGGCAACAGTTTTTTTTTCTTAAATTTTATAATATATGTATATTAAAAATATAAAAAATATATATGTATACACATTTTCTTTTGATCTGAGCCATGCCTCTGTATTCTTTTAACAGGGTCTTTTGAGAGCAGTTTTAAATTTTTATAAAATCTAGTTTATCATAAGATTTATTTTATGGTTATTACCTTTTGTGTTCTAAGAAATCTTTTTTTACCCCATCCCAAGGTTGTGAAACTATAATGTTTTCTTCTCAAAGCTTTATAGTTTTAGTGTTCATATTTAGGTCTGTGATCCATCTTGAACTAATTTTTTTTTTTTGCTGTGGTATGAGAGGGGAATCAAGATTGAAAAATTCAATCAATTGGGTAGGTGTGGGTGTTTTTCTAGAACTCACTCTTCTGTTCCACTGATCATTGTATATCTTTAAGCTAATACCGGAAACCCTGGTGGCCCAGTGGTTAAGTGTTACAGCTGCTAACCAGAAAGTCAGCAGTTCGAATCTGCCAGGCGCTCCTTGGAAACTCTGTGGGGGTTTTCTACTCTGTCCTGTAGGGTTGCTATGAGTTAGAATCGACTCAATGGCAGTGGGTTTTTGGGATGCTAATACCGGAAACCCTGGTGGCGTAGTGGTTAAGTGCTACGGCTGCTAACCAAAGGGTCGGCAGTTCGAATTCGCCAGGTGCCCCTTGGAAACTCTATGGGGCAGTTCTACTCTGTTCTACAGGGTCACTATGAGTCAGAATTGACTTGACGGCACTGGGTTTGGTTTTTTGGTTTGGTAAGCTAATACCACACTATTTTAATTAGTGTAGCTTTACAGTATTGTTTCTTCTGTAAATTTTTGACGGAATTTGACAGGGAAGCCATCTGTGCCTGGAGCATTTTTTTTGAAGTAGGTATAGAAGGCTTTAAATTATGTCATCAGTTTCTTTAATTTATATATGGTTGTTCTGATTTTCCACCTGTCAGTTTTGGGAAGTTGTATTTTTAAACGAATTTGTTCCAAATTATTGAATTTATTGTTATGAAGTTGTTCATAATATTGCCCTAATATTCTTTTATTGCCTGTGGGAACTGTTTTGTGTCTCCCTTTTTATTCCTGATATTGTTACCTTTTTAAAAACTTTTTTTGATCATTCTTGCTAGGGGCTTATTAATTTATTAATCTCTTCAGAAACCCAGATTTTTTCCCCTCTTTTGCTAATGTTTTCTATTTCATTTTTTTCTTCTATTTCCTTCTACTTTTTAAAATTTTATTTGCTCTTTTCCTTGCTTTTTGAGTTAGAAGTTTGGATTACTGATTTTAAACCTTTCTTGTTTTCTAATGATGCGTTTCATATATAAAACATTCCTAAGTACTCTAGTTCAACTTGTTTTCTAATTTCCATTATGATTTTCCTGATCCGTGGGTTATTTAGGAGTATATTGCTTAATTTCTTATTATGTTTTTATTGATTTTCAGTTTAACTCCATCATGGTCAGAGAATACATTTTTTTGTGATTTCAGCCTTTTGGTATCTACTGAGATTAGTTTTATGGCCCAGTCTTTGGTCTGTTTTGGTGAATGTTATATGTGCTTCTGAAGTCTTTAATTCCTCTCAGCAATATTTTGAGGTTTTCAGTGTACACATCTTTCATTAAATGCGATGTTTGCTGCAGTTGTTGAATGTACTGCTCCACAAAGATCAATTAGGTCAAATAGTATTATTTATTTAATTATTTTTATGGAGATATAATTCATATACCATGAAATCCACCATTTTAATATGTGCAGCTCAGTGGTTTTTAATATATTCATGAGGTTGTACAACTATCACCATTATCTAATTCCTGAATATTTTTATCACTCCCAAATGAAATCCCTCCTTATTCACTCCTCATTCCTCCCTCCCTCATCCCCTGGGAACCACTAAACTACTTTCTGTTTTTGTATATTTACCTAGACATTCAAACATAGCAGCAATTGTGAGGATCATGCAGGACATGTTGTACATAGGGTCCTTCTGTTGTACATAGGGTCACTATGAGTCAGACTGACTTGATGGCACCTAACAAGATATTTCATAAATAAATCATACAATATGTGCCTTTTTGTGTCTGACTTCTTTTATTAAGCATTTCAGGGTTCATGCATGTTGTAGCATGTATCAGTACTTCATTCCTTTTTATGGCTGAAAATATTCCATTTATAGATATACCACATTTTGTTTTCCATTCAACAGTTAATAGATATTTAGGTTATTCTACATAATACTGCTGTGAACATTCATGCGTAAGTTTTTGTATAGACATATGTTTTCATTTCTCCTGGGTATGTACCTCGGAATGGATTTGTGGGTTTTGGTTTTGGTATGGTAACTCCATGCCTGGGTACATACCCAGGAGAAATGAAAACGTATGTCTACACAAAAACTTATGCATGAATGTTCACAGCAGTATTATGTAGAAACAACCTAAATATCTATTAACTGTAGAATGGAAGACAAAATGTGGTATATCTATAAATGGAATATTTTCAGCCATAAAAAAGAATGAAGTACTAATACATGCTACAACGTGGATGAACCTTGAAATGCTTAGTGAAAGAAGTCAGACACAAAAGGGCACATATTGTATGATTTATTTATGAAATATCTTGTTAGGTGCCATCAAGTCGGTCTGACTCATAGTGACCCTATGTACAACAGAAGAACCCTATGTACAATGGGTCCCTGGTGGTGTAGTGGTTAAGTGCTACAGCTGCTAACCAAAGGGTCGGCAGTTCAAATCCACCAGATGCTCCTTGGAAACTCTAATGGGCAGTTCTACTCTGTCCTATAGGGTGGCTATGAGTCGGAATCGACTCGATGGCACTGGGTTGGGTTATAGTAACTCTGTATAACTTCTTTAGGAATTGCCAATCTGTTTTGCATAGCGGCTGTGCCATTTTACATTTCTACCAGCAGTGTACAAGGGTTTCAGTTTCTCCGCATTCTTGTCAACACTTGGTTATTTTTTCTTGGTCATTGCACAATGTGCTCTGTTTGCATGTTGGGACAAGCCTTCAACACTCATCCAGGTTTACAACTCTACCTTAGCCTTCACTTCCGTCAAGGTCACTCAGGTGAGAGCTTAGGGCCTTCTCAGGTCTTTCCTGAACATGCCCACAGCCCCTGGACACATGCCCATGGCCTTCTGGGTTTTCAGAAATATCTCAGAACTTTTCAAAGCTCCCTATGGACATCTCATTCCCCTGGTTTTCCTTTTAAGTTTTATTATTATTATTATCTTGTTGTATGCCCTAACTGGTTCAGGCAGCTGCCTTGTTAAATAATTGCAACTGATTGTTATGGACAGATGCCCCAGGGGAAAAGGCTGTTAGCACTGGGAGAACTCTGTGTCAGGTCAAATAAAGAGAAGCCTTGGGAATAGGGTTTTCTAGGGAACTACCAGTTAACCCAAAAAATTGCAGCTCTCTGAAAATGGGGCTTTGAAAGAACTCCAATCCTGATCTGACCCCTTCAGTGACTGCTAGCCTGCTGGTGGTTTCCACTGTGATTGTGGGGTGTTAGTTTTCAAGGCTACCATGGACCTGGGAAGAGAGAGATGGGGATAGGGCAAGGTAAAAAGTCACAAAAATCTTTTATTTTTTTACTTAGATTCAGCCACGTTTTTGAATGAACACACCTTGGATTGTTGCAAGCCTTTGGTTAATTTCCAGAGTTCTGAAAAAGTTGATTTTAACTTTTTTTTTTTTTCCTGATGTTCTTATTCTTTTTTTGCAAGGTAGATTTTGGAAAGTTCTTACTTTGCCATCCCTGATGATGATGTCACCCTAATTGGCTTGTAAACAGTTTTTGTATTCTTACTTTTTTTTTCTTTTTCTGATTCTTTTGAAATATTTTAAGACTTACAAGAAGTTGATTAAATAGTGCAGAATTCCCTTGCACTATTCACTCGACTTCCCCAGTGGTAAATCTTATATAACCATAGTATATTATCAAAACCAGGAAATTAATTTTGGTACAATACTATGAGGTTGACTACAGACCTTATTAGGACTTCAACAGTTTTTAGATACACTTTTTTTTACTGGGGCATGGGAATGCAGTGGTATATAGTTCTATGAAATTTTATCACATGTCCAGGTCATATAACCATTACCACAATCAGGGTACCGAACTGTTCTCCCCACAAAGAAACTTCTCTGTGTTATCCTTTTATGGTCATACTCTTCTTGCAAGCTTAATCCCTGGAAACTACTGATATATTCTCCATCACTATAATTTTGTCACTTGGAGAATATTATATAAAGAGAATCATACAGTATGTAACCTTTAGATCTGGCTTTTTCAACTGTGTACTATGCCTTTGAGATCTATGCAAGTTGTTAAGCTTATCAGGAGTTCATTCTTTTTTCATTACTGAGCAGTTCATTGTATGGATGTCCCACAGTTTGTTTATCCATTCGCTTGTTGAAGGACATTTGGGTATTACAAATAAAGGTGTTATGACATTTGTATACAGATTTCTGTGTGAGCATGTATTCTCTAGAATAAACATCCAGGAGTGTGATTCCTCATTTATTTTTGTGTCTACTTATTTTATCAATTACTGAAAGAGAGGTGTTAAAATAACTAAGATTGTGTATTTTCTATTTCATTGTTTTGTCTCATTTGTATGTTTTTCTCAAGTATTTTGAAGCCATTTCATTTGGTGCATACACAGCTAGCGTTATTATATTTTCTGGATTCATTGACCTATATATCTTTATGAAATCTCTTTTTTTCTATCTGTTGATACTCCTTGTTTTGAAGTCTACCTTGTCTGATGTTAATATAGCTGCTGCAAGTTTATGATTCGTGTTTGCATGATGTATCTTTTTTCTATTTTTATTTTCAAAATCTCTGTGTTCTTATACTTAAAGTGTATCTCCAGAAGTAGCATTTAATTTGGATTTTTTTTCATCCAGCCTGACAGTTTGTATCTTTTAATTGCAGTGTTTAATCCATTTGCATTTGATGTAATTACTCATATGGTTGGTTTTAAGTATACCACGTTGCTTTTTGCTTTCCCTCTTCCAATCCTTTGTTTTTTCTTTCCTGCTTCTGTGTGTGTGTTTTTCCCTTGATAATTGGAATATACTTCAGTATTTCGTTTTACGCCCTCTGCTGCGTTCTTTAGGAGCCCCTGGGTGGTACAGAGGTTAATGAGCTTGGCTGCTAACTGAAAGGCTGGCAGTTCAAGTCCACCCAGAGGTGCCTTGGAACAAAGGCCTGATGGTCTGCTTTTGAAAAAAATCAGGCGTTGAAATTGCTGTGGCACACACTTCCTCTCTGACACACACAGGGTTGCCACGAGTTGGAATTGGCTTGATGGCAACTGGTTAGTGGTACTGGATTTTTAGTTATACCTCTTTGTATTATCTTCTAGCGATTGCCCTGGAGAATATAATTCCTTCTTAGCTTAACACAGTCTACCTTGACTTACTGTTCTATCATCTCACCTTCAATGTAAGGACATTTAAAATCTAACTTTACTCTAGACCCAGCCCTGACCTATTTGAGCCTGAGAGAAGTAGCAATCTGTTGATTAATCACTCAAAGCCCACGCGATTATCATATGCTAGCCACTGGGAATACAAATGCAAATAAGATTAAAATTTTTTTTTTTACCCTTTATAATCTAGCTGGCTGAGACCATTTGTTTGAGATGAAGTACAAAGCAGCCTTGAAAGTCAATGAAGGTACATCAAGGAGAGCTCAGAATCTTTTGGAAGGGAATGACTAAATCTTTAGCTTAAGGATGGCAGGGAGAAAAGCCTGTCTAGGAGCCACCATTCATATTCTGAGCAGCTCCCTCTGGAATTGTGTAGGGGACACGGCCTGGGGTAGCAGTTGGGCAGAGAAGATTTGCTAAGAGAGGTGGCATATGAGAAGTCCTAAAAAGATGAACGTGAGTTTGCCAGGTCAAGGAAATAGAAAGGGGAAGGACTTTACAGGCAAAGTCTTACTCAGGGAACAGTGAAAAATTGTGATTAGAAAAAGGTATGAGGCTAGAGATACTGTATTTCAATGATTTAAATATGCACATTTCCCCCCCATTTAAAAATCTCTGAAATTGGCATGCATCTTACAACTGATTGGTACTGCAGTCCCCTTCAGAAATTTTTATACATTTTAATGTAATAGAAATTGGAATATGTATTACAATTGATGACATCTTTGATTTGATGAGATGTGGTAAGTTCAAGCTAGATTCAATGTTCTTTGTTTTTAAAAAGCTAATGATTTTGGATTTGATCCTATATCGCGGTCAGATTTGCTTAAAATAATATAATTCTGGTTAGTTATATGGGATTTATTGTTAAAAGAAATTAATAGGAACGTAGGAATTTAAGGAAGGTATTTAGAGGGCCAGGAGCCCTGGTGGTGCAGTGGTTAAGAGCTCAGGCTGCTAACCAAAGGGTCAGCAGTTTGAATCCACCAGCTGCTCCTTGGAAACCCAGTGAGGCAGTTTTGCTCTGTCGTATGGGGCCGCTATGAATCGGAATTGACTTGATGGCAGCGGGTTTGGTTTTGGTTATGTACCCACTGCTACTGTGTTGATTCTGACTCATAGTGACCCTATAGGACAGAGTAGAACTGTCCCACGAAGTTTCCAAGGAGTGACTGGTGGATTTGAACTGCCAGCCTTTTGGTTAGCAGCTGTAGCTCCCCATAGTTCTTAACCACTGCACCAGTAGAGGGCCTTATTAAAGGCATGGCCAGTGGGGATGTTGTGGAGACTCCTGGCACATTTGAAGTATTTGAGAATACCAAGAAACTGGTGGTTACTGATGAGATTCTTATTGACGGAAAGGGAAGAATCACGGATGCAGCTGAGGTTTCTGGATTTGAAGAGAGGATGGTCAGTGAAGTTAAGGACATTCATTATTAGTATTTATTCTGATGCTGTAGCGTAACTAAACATTTTTGCTACTCGGAGGGCTAATGAACATTAAAACATTAATATATCAACAGCCAAGAAAAAGTTTTCTCAGGAACCCTTACTCTAATATTTATGTCAGGGAATCAAATTTATTAGCTCGCCAACAAAATGATAGTTATAGTATAGAGTTGTGTTGGCTGGATACCTAAATAACAATGAGACATTTAAAAATTACAGACTTAAAAAAAAAAAAAGGATCTTTCAGAGTCTCTCATCATAGCATTCATTCCAGGACAAAAACATTGCTAACATTTGAAACAAAATGGTAATCCCAGTATGGGTCTGTCATGGTTTCTGGCCATAGACTAGATCCCATCTTGTTCACATCTAGTAGAACTGGATAAAAATAAATGCTTACTTATATGCCATGGGTAGTATCATCACCATTTAAGAAGAGTTACTAGTACGGACATCAGTTTATACACGTTTGTATTTAAGAAACTGACCAATTTAAAGAACTAGTGTTTTTAACAGAATTCTTTTGTCATGTTAGAGTGAAGTCACATAGTAGTCTTCTGGAGAGGAAAATGTGAAGAGTAATCCCACATCATTTGCTTTTTGAAAAAGCTGTATTATTTTTATTGTTTTTACTTAACTGTATGGAGACACCTTTTGTGTGTCACTCTGAAGTCCCTTGCCCTACTTCTTAGACTGGCCACTGCTGCTGCACCTAGTTCCATGCAGGCTTACTTGCAGCCTGACAGCATCTTTCATCAGGGTCCATGCTGTGTACTCCTTGCAGTGGGGACAGGAGCCGATATATAAATTTTTTCCTTTAGGCAGGGACTTCTGAGTCACATTTTATAAGGTTCTTTAAAAGGTTTGAGCAGCAGTCAACTGCAGTGGTGAGATTGAGCATATCATCTATAGTGGTGGCCAACTAAATAACACATCTTTATGTGGTTTTTCCTCCTTCCCTGTTTCACACGCCCATCCCTAACTCTTGCTTTCTGGAATCACTTTTCAGATAAGTGCCTGCACACAAGCTTTGTCTCTGGCTCTGCTTTATGTTAAAACTTTAATTTACATCTTCAAATGTATTTATTAAGTTGTCCTTGGGGAAGTAATCTAGATGTACAAGCTCAAGAATTATAAATAACTTTATAACTGAAGACACAAAACAGCCTATATGTATGAATAAGTAGGAATTTAAGTGTATGAAACTGTAAGATTACCACTGATTTAAGGTATATAAGCAAAGATATGTCAGAATGTTGGTTGAACATGTTTTTAAGCTCCATATTTCTATGACAGTAAGATTATAAAATTAATATAACTCTTTGCACCAGGGAGAAATCTGCCTGAGAATTAATGAGATTAGAAACTTTAAACTCAGAGGAACTTAATAGATCATAGATTCATAATGCAAATACTAGCTACTGTGTCTATATTACAGCCTTATAATAAAATGCATTTAAAAAGTAAAGCAGATTCACAGAATGAAATATGACAATTTATATCTGTTAATATACTTTCGGTTGTAAGTAACAGAAAACCAGCCTCAAATAGGAATAAGTAAAATTATTGACCTATGTAACTAAAAGTCCAGAGGGAGTATAGGTTTCTGGTAAAGCATAACTTCACCAACAACTTCATCAGTGACCCAGTTTCCTCAGTTTTTCCATTATGCCTTCTGTGGTGTCAAATTTATCCCAAGGCAACAACCTTGGGACCAGAGGTGCTTAAGGCTGCCAGTACTTTCTGCATTTATCTCTGTTAGGAAAGAAGATGCCCTCTGTCTAAGGATTCCTAGAAAATATCTTGGGGTTTGGTTTGATTTGACAGGCTTAGTTTACATGCACATCTCTGAACTAATCAATAAAGCTAGGGAATATGATGATTGGTTTGGGTTTGGCATACCCCAAGGTTAAGCCAAACAAAGCCCTGCTCTCCATGAACTGAGGTGGATCAATTCCACCCAAATCTCTTAAGCAAAGAAATTTTGGGTAAAAGAAGAAAGTTGACACTAGTCCTGTCGATATTACTGATGGTCAGGATGGTAACTGTTTTGTAGGCAACCCGAAGGAACTTTCAGCAAACTGAAGACCAATGGGAAATTACAGAGAGGCAAATCTTATTGAATAAACTAGAAGAATGCCTCCCATGACTGATCCAACCATGGCCACTTTTCTGTTTCTTGCTGTCACTTGGCTTCCTATTAAGGCATCATTTATGATGGAGTTCTTTCTTCCCCTTGGACATAAGCCATATTGCAATCAATTATGGAAAACAGACTTCCTCAAACTGCAAAACCACCTCCCAACTGTGATGCTCTGGTTTTAATAGCTGTCAAATGCCTCCATAGTCTATGGTTTACTTCCACTGGAGAATTCTGAAATCCTTTGATTGATTGAAAATTATATCACCTGTGATACCTATTGTGAAGGCCTGCCGTAGTATTCGCAGTGTGTCAAGGATAAGGCTCTTGCTGGACTCTTCCAGAATTGCCCTGTGTTCCCTAATAACTTTCAGTCGTCGGGCATCTTACTGGCTAGAGAGTGTTAGTTATTGAACATGTTTATCAAGTATAGAACTTTGTGGTAATAGACTTTTTTTCTTTTATAAAAGAATACTGAACTTAGTTTCAATCATTAACTGTGGAATCTTATGAAAAAAATTCTCACAATCTGGTTTCTTTTGTTATATTTTATTCCATTTGATTTAAATATCATCCTCCTTTCTAAATAATTTTGTGCTACTTCTACAATGCTGTTCTACATCTAATAGGCAGATGAAAGATTTAGTAAACTAGCAAGTTAGGTTTATTTTCAGGGTGAAGTGAAGATATTTATTTTTGTTATTTGTGTGCATTTTCTATATCAGCTTACTTTCAGAAGTATTTCTAACTTGTGTTTGTATTTTGTCTTTTTTTTAGTGAAAATGTTCTCTTTGGATTGGGGAATCCTCTTCTTGACATCTCTGCTGTGGTGGACAAGGATTTCCTTGATAGGTAAATATTAGATTCTTCATGTGTACTGTGTGAAACTTATATCTGAAGAAAAACTGTGTAAGTTTTATAATTGAATTTATTTCCCAGCACCTCGAATTGGAGGAAAATTCAGGAAATTTAAATCTATTAGTAACAAGTACACTATCATTATTTATTAATTGACAACAATTTTCCTGGGAAAACGTGGCTACATTTGTTCATTCATGTTGCTGTTTTCACTTAAAATATATTTTGTATTCTTTGGAAAGAGGAAGAAGTATATATGATTTACCTAATGATTTAGTGCCCCAAAATTTAAATTACTGTCATTGAACTGTATCTATAATGGTTCTATAACATAAATAGAAGAAGAAATAAAGAGGATTAGAGAGGACAAGAAGAATATACAGGATGTAATTCAAAAGCCAAGAATCTTCTCTCTTTCCCTTTTAGTAATTTTACATGTTGTTGACTTAGCTGAGAAATCAGTTTTGTATTTATTTACCTACCTTTTAACTCCATTTGCCACATGGAAAAAATTAAGTAGTCAAAGAGGATTAATGGTGAGAAAGCAATATACCCCTCCCCTCAAATACACCCAAGTTCTATGCCCTAGGGGCAACCCCTTCTTTTTATTATTGAGGTTGAAGTCATATATCGTAAAATTCACCATTTTGAAGTGTACAATTGAGTGACTTCCAGTACATTCAACCATTACCACTATCTAATTCCAAAACGTTTTCATCACCCTCGCCTTCCCTCCCCCCCCAAAAAACCCTGTCCCCATCAGGTAGTCATTCCTCATCCTCTCCGCATCCCCATCTTCCATCTCCTGAGAACCACTAATATGCTTTCCGTCTCTATTGATTTGTTTATTCTGGGTATTTTATATAATGGAATCATACAATATATGATTTATGTCTGGCTGCTTTTACTTAGCATAATGTTTTCAAGGTACATTCACGTTATAGCATGTAAACCCCAAACCACCAGTGCTTAATTCCTTTTTGCGACTGAATAATATTACATTGTATATACATAACCATGTTTTACTTATCCATTATCAGTTGGTGGACACTTGGGTTGTTTGCACTTTTTGGCTGTTGTGAATAATGCTGCAGTGAACATCTGTCTACAGGTTTTTGTTGAACACCTGTTTTCAGTTATATACCTAGGGGTGGAATTGCTGGGTCACATGGTAATTCGAGGGCAACTGGGTGGGTTTTTTATGGTAATTCCATGTTAAACTTTTTGAGGAACTGCCAAACTTTTTCACAGTAGCTACAATGTTTTATGTTCCTACCAGTAGTGCCCAAGAGTTCTAAGTTTTCCACATCCTTGACAACACTCTTTATTTTCCGTTTTTCTGATAATACCCATCCTAGTGGGTGTAAAGTGGTGTCTCATTATGGTTTTGATTTGTATTTCCCTAATGACTAATGTGGAAATCCTGGTGGCATACTGGTTAAGAGCTACAGCTACTAACTAAAAGGTCGGCAGTTTGAATCCACCAGGCATTCCTTGTAAACTCTGTGGGGGCAGCTCTACTCTGTCCTATGAGGTCGCTATGAGTCGGAATCGACTCGACGGCAGTGGGTTTGGTTTTGTTTTTTTAATGACTAATAATGTTGAGAATCTTCATGTGCTTCTTGGATATGTATATATCTTCTTTGGAGAAATGTCTCTTCGGGTCCTTTGCCCATTTTTTGATTGAACTGTTTGTGTTTTTATAGTTGAGTTTTAAGAGTCCTTGGCACTGGGGTTGGGTTGATGTATTCTGGATGCTAGATCCTTATCAGCTATATTATTTGCAAATATTTTCTCCTATTCTGTGGGTTGTTTTTTCAAGGCGCTGACGAAGTCTTTTGATGCACGAACGTATTTAGCCTCGATGAAGTCCAGTTTACCTATTTTTCTTTTGTTAATTAGTGCTTTTGGTGTTATATCTAGAATCAGTTGTCCTTAAGGTTTCTTCCTAGTGTTTTATAGTTTAGCCCTTATATTTAGGTATTTAGGTCATTGATTCATTAGGATTATACTATGTGTACTCTTACGTAATTTGCTTTTATTCACTCAGCACTGTATTTTGGATGTCTGTTTTTAAAAGTTCATGCAAATGTGATAAGAATGGTTTAGGACCTGGCGGCTGTGTACTGACAGGGCTGGGAGCTCAGGTATCTTTTTCATTTTACTAGCAGCTGATTCTAAGGGCTACCAACCAACGGGCTACCTGAGGTTTTTTACTAAATTTTTTTTTTTTTGGTGGGAGGGGAGATATTTAAAAAATAAAGTTATTGGCATTTATGAGTGGGATTTTTTTTTTCCATAACACTTTCTAGATTACTTACTGCTGGTATTTGGAAATGCTACTGAATTTTGAATGTTTTTCTTTTACTTGGCTACCTTGTGAGCTGCATTATAAAAAAAAGAAAGATGGTCTTTGGTTCTGGTTTTCTCTTTCAGAATTCTAAATTATTAGAATTTGAAATGGTGTTTGACTATGAATCTTTATAATATTTCTCATATTAAGTGATTGGTCTTGAGTTGCTCTGACCTAAATTATGGATGCTAAATGAACAAGACACTTTATGAAGCCTTCATGTTGCCCCAGATATTATAAGATGATGTTCATTATGGATTCTTTGATGTTTGTACCTGACTTTGGCTGAATATTAAGGAAAATGATACTTCTAAGGCTTAACTAAACATGGATTCATTTTTAACGGTTAATTTCAGCTCAACATGAAGTTTTGGCATACTCTGCTTTGTTGTTAGCATTATGCCAAATACTGAAAATATAAAGTTAAATAAGTTAAGCAATGGTCTAATTGAGGAGACAAATATGTAGAAAGAAACCACTTCATTACAATGACATTATGGAATAGAGTTTAAAACTGTGCTTTGATGATACTTACCTTGGTTATCTTGCCTACTGTATGGAATCCTCCCTTTCCTTGTGAATAAAATAGGAATAATATGATAGGATTGTTATAAGGATTGCATGTTAGCTAATATTACTGGCTACTAAGGTGCTTGGAATGTTTCTCATGTCCTCTCCTAAGGGCAATGGAGAGCACTTGAGGGAATTTAAATAGGGGGATTAAATGGTCAAATTCATATTTTAGAAATATGTAGATCACTTTGTCTGCACTGGCTCAATGGATTTGAGGTGCTAGATTAGAGGAAAAGAAACTAGCTAGGAGGCTGTGGTGATAGACCTGTTGAGAAATGGTGACCTGATCACTGTATTTAGGATAGAATGGTTGGGAGGGAGTACAATAATATTTCAGTATTATGGGTTACTATAAAGCTAGGATTTGATGATTGATTTGATGAAGAGGGCAAAGGAGTCAGAGATCTCATTTCAGTTTTTGGTTTTGGTGACTGAGTAGATGGTGGTATTTACTACTGAGTTAGGGAGTGTGGGAGAAGTGTCATTATAGAAGAGGTAGAGAGATTGAGTTCAATTTTGTTCATGCACGAGATGATTATGACATATTGTGGTAGGCGTATTAAGGAAACAGTTTGATTTCTATTTCTGGTGGGTAGGAGAGACATGGCTGGAGAGAATATGTATAATAAATAAATGTATTTATTATAAACTTTTATTAAATGACATCGTATCAAACAATGTATTTAATGATACATTGTTTGATACGATGTCATTTAATAAAAGTTAGATATTATTACTATCATAGTAATAGTTATTGTTATTATACTCTAAGTGGTATTTAAAGCAACCAACAGATGAGCTTTTCTAGAGAAAGTAAAGTAAAGGGAGGCTTGGACTGGAAGACAGAATGCTTAGTGGATGAATGGATAAGGAATATTTATGGAAGGAAAGTAAGAAGAAATAATTACCTTAGCAGGAGAATTAAGACAGGAATAGTGGGTTTGTTTGACAGAATAGTCAAAAATATCAGATGCAACAGAGATGTCTAGTAAAATAAGGCCTTTAATGGACCACTGAATTTGACAATAGAATATCTTTGGTGACGGTGACTAGGTAAATAGTAGTAGAGTGATGGGGACAGCAGCCAGATTAAAATGTATTTAGGGATAAATGAGAGGTGTGATATAAAATGGACTGGCTTGGTTGATGTGGCCCAAAAGCCAAGCAGTGACATCTTCTGAATACTAAAGGTTTTTAAATTCCTTTTAATGAAAATATGTGACTAGTTCCAGCTTGCCTCTGGAAATGGTCTTAAGGGCAAACAGCAAATGAAGAAAAACTGTTCAAGAAAATCTAGAAAGTTCAGTACGAAAAGTGAGGGATTGTATATTTGAACCAAGACCAGTCTTTCTCTCCCATCCTAGTTTATCAAGGTTGAGATTAAACTCCAAACTGCTGAACCAAGAACACAAGACTCCTTCTCCCCTTCAGCTCCCATCTTCAGGCTGTCTTCCTGGGAAGAGCAGGACTTCAACATTTCTTAGCCTACCCTCAGCTGCTTGTTGCTGAGGCCAACTCCTGGGCCAGTTTAGTAGAGAGGTGAGTCGTGGAACAGAGGCTCTACCTTGGGCATAGTGTGCCGAGAATGCTGGGGCCCTCCTAGCCTTTCCCCCAGCTCCTGAGACATGGTTCCATGCCAGAAGAAGCAAGCCAAGAGGACCTTAGGCTTCCCTCCCTCCAATGAGCAATCACCTCCTAGAGTAAGGGTGGCACTAAGAAGTTGGCCTTTGTCCCCACCCTGGATCCAGAGCGCTGACTCAGAGACGTTGCCCGAGGGGGAGAAGCAGGCTGTAAAACACATAGCTCCTAATGGCTTCCCAAAGGAACTGACTTCATTTGTGGCAGAACTTATAGAAATTTCAACCTAAGAGCCTTTTCAAAAATAGTAGAGGTTGTAGTGAAGGAAATTGGGAAATTCTTGGATCTAATGAAGATACAGCCTGGACACAGGCTGGCTAGTTTGCAGGAGAGAATCAGGGGATAAGACGTCTGGGAGGAATCTTCCTGGGTCAGAACAAATATCCAACAAGGACTTCTGAAACTGTTCCATAAAGCAACTACATTTGATTAGTTTGTAGAGGAATTTATACCCGAGGACATTGTTGTAAATAGTAGAGCAATCTGCCAACACTTAGTGGAGCTTAACAGCACCATTAACCATTGGTGAACCATGAACCATTGGTGGTTTGGTGGTAGAACTCTCCTCTCTCATGCAAGACACCCAGGTACAGTTACTGGCTGTGCACCTCGTATGTAGCCACCACCAGTCTGTCAGTGGAGGCTTGCATATTGCAGTGATGCTGAACAGGTGTTAAGTGGAGCTTCTAGACTAAGATGGACTGGGAAGAAAGGCTTGGCAATCTACTTCCGAAAATCAGCCAGTGAAAACCCTGTGGATCATCATGGTTCGATCTTCAGCCAGTCATGGGGATGATGCCGCACTGGACATGGGGTCGCCATGAGCTGGGATCAACAGGGTCAACTCGATGGCAGCTAACAACAACAGCAGCTGGGTGTGGTCAGGGAAAGAGTAACAAACCAAAAAAAAACCTGTTGCGGATGAGTCAATTCTGACTCATGGCGACCCTCTGGGACAAATTAGAACTATCCCATAGGGTTTCCAAGGAGCGGCTGATGGGTTCAAACTGCTGACCTTTTGGTTAGCAGCTGTAGCTCTTAACTGCTGTACCACCAGGCCTCCAAAAGTAGAGGAGAGCCCTGCTCTTACCACTGTCATCCTAGGGTGGACTAGTGGGCATACCCAAAGCCGCACCTCCCTGCGAGCAATATCAGAGACATAACCATGTAGGGAGTGGGGGGTGTAGATTTCACTGAAATAATCCAGCCAGTCACTAAACAAATAAACCAGCAAATAATAATAAACCTTAGATGAGGGGCATCAGTACCTACAATTGCTACAATATGCTTTCTAAAATGTCCAGTTTCCAATAAAGTAATTATGAGTCATACAAAGAAACGGCAAGTATGACCCATAAACCAGAAAAAGCATGCAACAGAAATTGCCTGTGAGAATGACCAGATGTTGGATTTAACAGGCGAAGATCTCCAAGTAGTCATTATAAGTAAGTTTGCAGAACTTAAAGAGATAGAAGCTTTAAAAGAGAGTCAAATGGTAATTCTGGAGTTGAAAAGGACAGTAACTGAAACTAAAAACAAAAACAAAAAAAGAAGGAAGAAATCAATAAAGGAGCTCAACAGATTTGAATTGTCAGAAGAAAGAAATAGTGAATTTGAAGAAGGATTGACAGATTATGAAAGCCAAAGGACATGGAGAAAAGAGAATGAAGAAAATGAACAGAAATGTGAGACAGCATGAAGTGTACAACATACATATAATGGGAGGGAGTAGCACTAAGAGAAGAGAGAAAGAAGAAAAATACTTGAAGAAATAATTGCTGGAAATATGTGCCTAGTTATTTTGAATAATTATCAGTGATTTCTTAACTAAAAAGCATAAGAAAAATTTTAGCATAGGAAAAAATTAAGAGCACAAAGAATATAGTTCTATTTTGTGTATCTAGGTTTAAATTATTTTTTCTTCAGCTGTCCTTGAGTTTTAATCCTCATCTAGTTTACTAATAAGAATTTATAACATTATTTTCATAAACCTTGTAACCCCTTGCTGTTATTTTTGTTCTTTTTTTGGTGATTCCTATCACAACCAGTCGCTATTGAGTCAATTCCAACTATGTGACCTCATGTGAGTCAGAGTAGAACTCTGCTCTATAGGGTTTTCTTTCTTTTTTTGTTTTTATGGTGCGTTAGGTGAAAGTTTGCGGAGAAAACCAGTTTCTCATTAAACAGTTAATGCATGTTTTTGTTCTAACCTGTAACTTTTTGCTGTTATTTTCGTTCTAACCCTGTAGTTTACTGTTAATCTTTTTCTTCATAAGCCTTTTAAATTTCAGTCCAGCTTTAGTCTGAAACATTGTTATGGTGATTAACACTTTTGACCTCTCTTCTTTTCTAATATGTTTTAATCAATCTTTATTTTTTAATTGCAAAAGCTGTTAAATATGTTATTTTGAATATCTTTACCCCCACATTGTCTATCTGTCTGGTTCTTCGGCAATATATTACATGTACTTTTAGGATTTTGGAGCCCTGGTCATGTGGTGGTTAAGAGCTCAGCTGCTAACCAAAAGGGCAGCAGTTTGAATTCACCAGCCACTCCTTGGAAACCTATGGGGCGGTTCTGCTCTGTCCTAGAGGGTCTCTATGAGTCGTAATTGATTTGATGGCAATGGTTTTATTGGGATTCTTTGGTCTATGTGGTACTATTTGTAGATTTCTAGAGATTTTACTGTTAATGTTATATGTGTATATTTTAAAACCTTTCTGGTTTGAAAAGTAGTATGTTCGTTGTTGACAATTCGGAAAGGCACGAATAAGAAAATAAAACTAACCTGTAATGCTAGGTAATATTTTTGCATATCTGGTATGCCTCCAATTCTATTTGGGAGCATTGTACACAGTATATTGCACTCTTGTTTTTTTAAATTAATGTTGAACTATTTCTCCGTGAATGTACTACTGTTTATTGAAACAATCTGCTATTTTTTGGATGTTGTGATTATTTATGATTTGTACTTTTTCTACAAACAATGCAGTAATGAACATGCTTTTACGTGTATCTCTGGTTATTTTCTTAGTGAAAAATTCTAGTCTTGAAATTGTTGTTTCAAAAGTCATGAACACTTTAAAGTGCTCTTCCCCCCTTTTTTCATTTTACAGGGATGGAAGCGTTTCAAAAAACAGGAGTGAATATGGATTACATGTTAAATAATGTGCCGAGTACTTTTCATGTGTTATCCTATTTGATACCCACAGCAACTCTGTTAAATAACTAGCTTTATCGTCATTAGAGAAGTTACATGACTTGCCCAGTTCAAAACTTATTAGTGGCAGAGTCAGGGCAATAACCCAGGTCTTCTGACTTCCAGTTTAGTGTTCTTCTCACTCACTCAGTGGTTCTCTTTGTGGGGGTTAGAGGCACTCCCATTGTTTGATTGGAGTGTATGTGATTTCCTTCTGGTTGAGTTAGGACAGAAAAAAGGTTGAGCACTACCACTGTACCATTTTGCTGTCTCTGGCTTTATAGGGGCTGTGCTTATGTTTAGAATCTAAGACGTGGCTACAGAAGCAGAACATCTAATCGTGGCTTTTGGAAACAAAACTTAACCAGCCAAAAAAGAGGCTGTGCTTTGCATCATTCCGGGAAAGACAAGGTAGGAAGTTGAGTTATAGCTTTCTACTTCCTACTGAGTTGAATTTTCACAGTTGGAAGTTTATTAATTTAAAACATTGAGTATTTATTCAGAGAATAAGTGAAATGTGGTGAAGAGAGTTAAAAGGCTGTATATCTTCTTTTCTGCCAACAGCACTCAGTTGGCAGAACCAAAAAAAAAAAAAAAAAAAATGAAAATGAGAACTACATATAATTACAAACCCATATTTTAACAAACATTTAACTGCATTTCAATGGGAAATAATTCCATTTCATTAGTAAGGATTATGGGAGTGATGATATGTTCACTTTTCTGTTTATAATTATAATTTATACCGTGTCTACTTTCAAAATGAATTTGAGGCATTTTAACTTGTAACATCATTTTTTTGTAATTACGGTAAACTAACCAAAACCTGTTGCCATTGAGCTGATTCCAACTCATAGTGACCCTATATGACAGAGTAGAACTGTCCCATAGGGTTTCCAAGGATGGGCTGGTAGATTTGAACTGTTGACCTTTTGGCTGACAGCTCTTAACTATGTTTTGTATACCAAAACCCAGTGCCGTCGAGTCGATTCCAACTCAGTGACCCTATAGGACAGAGTAGAAACTGCCCCATAGAGTTTCCAAGGAGTGCCTGGCAGATTCGAACTGCCAACCCTTTGGTTAGCAGCCGTAGCACTTAACCACTACGCCACCAGGGTTTCCATGTTTTATATATATTGTTCAAAGTGTTTTGTGAAGTTTTTGTTTGTTTTTTAGCAAGTAACTTTCTATAAATATGGAGTTTGGTTATAGTTTATGAACTTTGGAAATGTATTTCATAAGTTTCCTGGAGGAATAAATCACCTCTAAGACTACTCTTTTTCTAATTTGCAATTAGTCAGTTAAAGTGTTCCATTTTTTTTTTTTTATTAGAATATTCTTCTATTAGGCAGCAAGGTAGATAATCACAGGTTATTTTAGTGGCTTTTCAAATAGTTACTAAACTAAAATTGGGTAAATTGGGTATTTATAAGGGAAATTTTAGGAAAAATACTTAGCAGGGGATAGAAGCTTATAAATAAATATATATACATATCAATTTGTTTATAAGCAAAAAAACCAAACCCATTGCTGTGGAGTCAATTCCGACTCGTTGCAATCCCCTAGTACAGAATAGAATTGCTCCTTAACGTTTCCAAGGCTGTAAATCTTTATGAAAGCAGATTAGCACATATTTCTCCAGTGGAGTGGCTGTTGGGTTTGTACTACCAGCCTTTTGGTTAGCAGCAAGCACTTAATATTTTTAAAAACCGAAACCAAACCCGTTGCAGACAAGTCGATTCTGACTCATAGCACAGAGTAGAACTGCCCCATAGGGTTTCCAAGGATCAATTTGGTGGATTTGAACTGCCGACCTTTTGGATAGCAGCTGAGCTCTTAATCACTGTGCCACCAAGGCTCAGATATCTATAAATAAATAAACACATACATAAGCATATGTATAGGCTAGGTTTCTAGGAAGGAGTGTGGAGGAACCAGGAAGAGAAAAGGAAGATAAAACTGAGAAAAACCAACAAAGACGAAGGAGAATAAAGGTTATTAAGATCTGTTAGAAAGCTACCTGGTTTGGAAAAGAGGGAAAGCAGATCAGAGAAAGGAGTATTATGGGAAGAGTTATCACTTTAAAGCTTGTTCAGGATTAGACAATTAATTTACCTGGAAAACAGTCCAAAAAGGATCTCACAAATTCATGTTTGAGGCTCTGGAGATGTAATCTGTCAGTTAGAGAGAATAAACTTTTCCTTTTGACAGTGTGATCAAAATCAGGCTGTTCTTGCCAGTACGGACCCTTTCTTCTGGCCTCCTGCCCTACCCACTTCAAATTCTTATCCTGAGACTTTATTTATTTAAATTGTGCTTTCAGTGAAAGTTTACATCTCATGTTAGTTTCTCACACTCCCCCTTTCCACCCCAGGTTTCCTGTATCCATTCAACCAGCTCCTGTCCTTTTCTCCATTCTCGTTTTGCTTCTGGACATGAGCTGCCCATTTAGTCTCATGTACCTATCTGAACCAAGATGCACACTCTTGATGAGTATTATTTTGTGTTTTATGGTCCAGTCTAATCTTTGTCTGAAGAATTGGCTTAGGGAATGGTTTTAGTTCTGGGTTAACAGAGAGTCCAGCGGCCATGTCTTCTGAGGTTTCCTTAGTCTTAGACCATTAAGTCTGATATTTTTACGTGAATTTGAGTTCTGTACCACACTTTTCTCCTGCTCTGACAGGGACCTTCTATTGTGTTCCCTGTCAGGGCAGTCATTGGTGGTAGCTGGGCACCGTCTAGCTCTTCTGTTCTCAGGCTGATAGAGTCTCTGGTTTATATGGCCCTTTTGTCTCTTGGGCTAATATTTTCCTTGTGTCTTTGGTGCTCTTCATTCTCCTTTGCTCCAGGTATGTTGGGACCAGTTGATGATGCATCTTAGATGATGGCCACTTGCTAGCTTTTAAAACCCCAGACGCCACTCACCAAAGGGGGATGAAGAACATTTTCTTAATAAACTTCGTTATGCCAATTGACCTAGATGTCCCCTGAACCATGGTCCCCAGACCCCTGCCCCTGCTACCCTGTCTCTTGAAGTGTTTGGTTGTATTCAGGAAACTTCTTAGCTTTTGATTTAGTCCAGTTGTGTTGACTTCCCCTGTATTTCGCGTCGTCCTTCCCTTCACCTAAGATAATTCTTGTCTACTATCTAGTTAATGAATTCACTTCTCCCTCCCTCCCTCTCCACCCTCTTAACCATCAAAGAATGTTTTCTTCTGTGTTTAAACCTTTTCTTGAGTTCTTGTAATAGTGGTCTCACACAATATTTATCCTTTTGCAACTGACTAATTTCACTCAGCATAATGCCTTCCAGATTTATCCATGTTGTGAGATACTTTGCGCATTCATCATTGTTCTTTATCGATGCGTAGTATTCCATTGTGTGAATATACCATAATTTGTTTATCCATTTGTCCATTGATGGGCACCTAGGTTGCTTCCATCTTTTTGCTATTGTGAACAGTGCTGCAGTGAACATGGGTGTGCATATATCTATTCATGTGAGGGCTTTTATTTCTCTAGGATGTATTCCAAGGAGTGGGATTGCTGGATCGTATGGTAGTTTTTTTTCTAGCTTTTTAAGCAGGTGCCAAATCGATTTCCAAAGTGGTTGTACTATTTTACATTCCCACCAGCAGTGTATAAGTGTTCTAGTCTCTCCACAACCTCTCCAACATTTACTATTTTGTGTTTTTTGGATTAATGCTAGCCTTGTTGGAGTGAGATGGTATCTCATTGTAGTTTTGATTTCCATTTCTCCGACAGCTAATGATCATGAGCATTTCCTCATGTGTCTGTTAGCCACCTGAATATCTTCTTTGGTGAAGTGCCTGTTCATGTCCTTTGCCCATTTTTTAATTTGTCTTTTTGTTGTTGGGGTTTTGCAGTATCTTTTTTTTTTACAGATTTTGAATATTAGACGCTAATTGGATATGTCATAGCCAAAATTTTTTTCCCAGTCTGTAGGTACTCTTTTTACTCTTTTGGTGAAGTCTTTTGATGAGCATACGTGTTTGATTTTTGGGAGCTCCCAGTTATCTAGTTTCTCTTCTGGTGTTTGTACATTGTTAATAATGTGTTATGTACTGTTTATGCCATGTCTTAGGGGTCCTAGCATTGTCCCTATGTTTCTTCTGTGATCTTTATTGTTTTAGATTTTATATTTAGGTCTTTGATCCATTTTGAGTTAGATTTTGTGCATGATGTGAGGCATGTGTCTTGTTTTATTTTTTTGCAGATGGATATCCAGTTACGCCAGCACTATTTGTTAAAGAGACTATCTTTTCCCCAGTTAACGGACTTTGGGCCACTGTCAAGTATCAGCTGCTCATAGTGGATGAATTTATGTCCGGATTCTCAATTCTGTTCCATTGGTCTATGTATCCATTGTTGTACCAGTAGCAGGCTGTTCTGAGTACTGTGGTGGTATAACAGGTTCTAAAACCAGGTAGTGTGAGGCCTCCCACTTTGTTCTTCTTCTTCAGTAATGTTTTACTTACAGGGGCCTCTTCCCTTTCTATATGAAGTTGGTGATTTGTTTCTTCATCTCATTAAGAAATGCCATTGGAATTTGGATCGGGATTGCATTGTATCTATAGATTGCTTTGGGTAGAATTGACAGTTTCACAATATTGAGTCTTCGTATCCATGAGTAAGTTATGTTTTTCCACTTACGTAGGTCTCTTTTGGGTTCTTGCAGTAGTGTCTTGTAGTTTTCTTTGTATAGTTCTTTTACATCTCTGGCTAGATTTATTCCTAAGTATTTTATCTTCTTGGAGGCTCTTGTAAATGGTACTGATTTGGTGATTTCCTTTTCGAAATTCTCTTTGTTGGTGTAGAGGAATCCAACTGATTTGTGTATGTTTATCTTGTATCCTGATACTTTGCTGAAATCTTTTGTTAGTTCCAGTAGTTTTCCTGTGGCTTCTTTGAAGTTTTCTATGTATAACCTCATATCATCTGCAAATAGGGATACTTTTACTTCTTCCTTACCTATTTGGATGCCCTTTATTTCTTTTTCTTGCCTAATTGCTCTGGGTAGGACCTCCTAGCACAATGTTGAATAAGAGTTGTGATAAAGGGCATCCTTTTCTGGTTCCCCTTCTAAAGGGGAATGCTTTCAGATTCTCTGCATTTAGGAAGATGTTGGCTATTGGCTTTGTAAAAATGGCCTTTATTATGTTGAGGAATTTCTTTTTTATTCCTATTTTGCTGAGAGTTTTTTTTTTTATCATCAATGGGTATTGGACTTTGGCAAATGCCTTTTCTGCATCAGTTGATAAGATCATGTGTCTTTTGTTTCATTTATGTGATGAATTACATTGATTGTTTTATCCTGAGACTTTAAAATAGAAGGTTGTTTATGGGAAAGAATCAAAGAAGGGAGAGGAGATGGAGAAGGTAGGAAACAGAGAAAAGCTGTCTCTTTTTTGACCTAGTGAGGAAGGAGAAGGAGCTCTGGTTGTACAGTGGTTAGAACTCTTGACTGCTAACCAAGAGGTTGGTGGTTCAAACCCACCTGCTGCTGCTTGGGAGAAAGATGTGGCAGTCTGCTTCCATAAAGATTAGAGCCTTACAGCCTTGGAAACCCTATGAGGCAGTTCTACTGTCTCCTATAGGGTTGCTATAAGTAATAATTGACTCATTGACAATGGGTTTTTTGGTTTGATTATGAAGGAGACTTATTACTCCCTTTTTTATGCCACTTTTATACATTGTTCCTGACTTTATTGTAACACTTATCATAGTATATGCAGTTATTTTTCTTCTGATTTGCTTACTAAATTGTGATCTCTCTAAGGGCAAGAAATATGTGTGTAATTTATCCTTAGAGGAGGAAGGAAAGTAACATTCATTGAGCACCTGATGTGGGTGTACCAATCACTTTGCTAAACCTCAAATCCAGTGTGGTCTTCAAACTTTTTGATATTCATATTCTACAAAAATCTTTTCGTAAATGAGGACTTGCTGGCACAATGAGTTAATATCCATAATTTCGTCATAATTTTAAGTAGAACTGATAAATCATTCTTTAAAAAAAAAAATTGCCTTCAAGTTGATTCCCACTCATAACGGTAGATTCTAAATACCATAGTGATTTGACACCTATTGTAATCTACTTACAAGATTACATGAAGCTCCCTTTTAACATTTGAAAATTTTGTATTCCTTTCTCTCTGAATTTGTAATTGTATTATACTTTTTCCCACCAGATTTTATCCTTATGTAATATATTTTTGTATATGAATGTATTTTATGCATGTAACATATTGTAGTGAAGAGCTCGGCTGCTAATCAAAAGGTCACCAGCTGATCCTTGAAACCTTATGGGGCAGTTCTACCCTGTCCTATAGGAACACAACTTGAAGGTAACAGGTTTTTTTAATATATATATTAAAAAAATATATATTAGTCTATAATATTTTATGTATTGAAGTCTTTCTTGCATAACAACAAAAATATGTATGTAAATTGAACTAAAAAATATCATTTAGTCACTGAATTACAATTAACAGATAATTACTAAACCCCAAAAAAGAAAAAAACCCAAACCTGTTGCCATTAAGTTGATTCTGACTCATGGCAACCCCATGTGTGTATTACAGAGCAGAATTACTCCATAGGGTTTTCATAAATGTATTAAAATGTTACTAAATAATTCTTAAACCAGAAAACATTAAAAATTATTGGAAGTGTACCTTTTAATGATATGGATGAGACTTTTTTCAATTAGTTCTACCTTTTTTGGATAAATAATACTTATTGCTAAAATAGGGCAATGTTTGTCAATCAGGATAGATTCCAGCTGGGACAGCTCTCAGCATCTGGGCAGTGTCTACAGGCGGGCCTTGCCCTCGGCCTCTGTCACTGGCCCCCACTCAGGCCTGGACTCTGCTGCAGGGCACCACTTGGGAAAGTGTTATAGCCCTTTTGGCTCCACTGTCAAGTGCCTGGGGGCACCCCACTCTCCTAGCAAATCTGTCTCTTCACTTTGTGGATCAGCAAGCTTAGCTCTAACAGCAAGTGCCTGGAGGTACCCCACTGTGCCAGCAAGTCTGTTCCCTAAAGGCACTCAGCCCACATTCCGTTGGTTGGGAAGCTCACCACAGCTGTCTTGCTCCCCTGCCCCTAGTGTCGCTGCACTGTCTTGTGCTGTCTCATGCCATCTCCAGTGTTACAGCTCTCTTCTCCTGGGTCTAGGAGGTTCTCAGTGCAGGGACCCTGGGTCCAAAGGATGTGTTCCCCTCCCAGATCTTCTTGGTGGTAGTAAGGTCCCCCTCCACCCTCTGTGGGATTGGATCTTTTGTAAGCCCACTTCTTCCATCAAGACAACAAAGTGCCCAATGTCCGTGGTGGGCCATAGACACCTTATTTGCATAGTAATTGACCAGTCACTGCAAGATTGTGGTCTAGCAAATAATCTTGGCAGAACTATAGGCTCAGAAAGACCATATATAAAGAGAAACCCATGGCACTGTGTTGTCTGTATGACAACCATCTTCTGATACGTAATGCTCAGGATATAGTTGAAAGGGCAAGGAGCCTTGTTTTAAGTTCGTTGCCTAGAAGAAATAAATTGGCACTGTCTTTGTTGTTTTGTATTGGAAACACTCTTAGCTTTGCTTCCTAGGACTCGTCCTGAAAAGTGATGCATTCTTTGATGATGATCAGCGGATGGAAGAGAGAAACTTTTTAAATGAAAAAATTATCATCAACTTGTTTAAATATAGAACATCCTATCACAATTCCCTATTTCTAATTTCTAACTTCAGTCTTTAAGGAAATAAGGTATAAAATAGGAATCCCAGCAGTCATTTTGTGGTATCTTAATTAAAGAAGGCTTTGCACACAAATATATTATGAATCAGTCCTTGTTTAGCACTCTAGGCATTTTTACACTCCAGATAATACAATATAGTTACATTTAGGATGGTGTCGTGGATTGCATTGTGTTCCCCCCAAAATATGCGTCAAGTTGGCTGGGCCATGATTCCCAGTGTTGTATAATTGTCCTCCATTTTGTGATTTGATGTAATTGTCTCCCATTTTATGGTATTGTGTCATTATTCTCCATTTTATGTGTTTTAAATCCTAAACCTCTATTAGTGTGGGTTGTATCTTGAGTTACAGCCTTACTTAAGTCACACCCTTACTTAAGTCACACACCCTCACTTAAGTCACACCCTCACTCAAGCCACACATTTGGTTGAGTCACACCTTTTATCTTACAAGAGATAAAAGGAGAGAGAAGCAGAGAGAGGAGGAACCTGAATATCACCAAGAAAGAAGAGCCAGGAGCATAGTGCATCCTTTGAACCCGAGGTCCCTGTGCTGAGAACCTCCTAGACCCGGGGGAAGATTGGTGGGTAACGGCCCTTGTGAAGGAGGAGGTAGGAAAGTTGTACCAGTGTGACTTGTGCAACAGGGTCTCTGATACATTAGCAGGCAAATTAGATTAAGGAAAGGTTGAGTACAAATGGAATTGAGGATATGGGAATTGCTGTCCATTAAACTGTTTCTGTTTCCTCTTCAGAAAGCTGTTTACCTTTAGCAGTACAAATATATACCACTTTGAAAGATCTCAGATCTAATATTTAAGGCAACTTCTATTTTATAGAGAGGGCAACTGAGACTTAGGTGAAGTACTTGCCTGTGGTTATTAAGCTAGTCAGTGGTTCAGTGAAAAGCTCCAAAACTTACTCTTACCCCTATGTCTTACAACCTAGTACATAGGCTGGTACACAATAGATGCTTTCTATGTACTTAAGAGTAGCTATTTTGCTTTTTGAACTGTAATACTTAATGTTGTAGTAGTTTCTTTAATTTTCAACTGCTGGGTGAGCATAATGTTGCAGATGATTCCCTACATAAGAATGTTAAAGATACCTCGTGTTTTCAAACCATGGTCCAGTTGATCTCCCTTCAGCCCCTCGGGTGGTGTCCGTAGAAGTGACTGGTACCTCAAGATACCATTTGCTTGGACATTCTTGGTGTTTATCAGTTAAGACAGAGACCTGTAACAGTTAGCAGTGCTTTGTTTGGTGGGTTTCAACTGACGTTACTGATACTACAGTCAGATGTCCATGAGGTAAATGTACTTTTAAGTTTATATGACAAGTATGTTTTTGTGTTACAGGTATTCTCTGAAACCAAATGACCAAATCTTGGCTGAAGACAAACACAAGGAACTGTAAGTGTATTAAACCCTAGGTTATACGTACTCTGTCAGTGGAGTGGATATAGTGAAAATGGATTTATAATATTATATGGAATATAAAATGTAAAGGTGTAATTGATACCATGTCCTTGATCCTAGTAGGATCAGGTAGTCTGCACTAAATATTGAGGAAGGTTAAAAGGAAATAATTATTCCCATATATGCATTCCATCATCTAGGCTAAGGATATATTGGGAAATGTATCATTTTATTTTCTTTTCCTAGATAAAATATTAAATTGTTAATTTTTGGCTCTTACTCATTTCACTCCCCCCCATTAAAAAATTAAAGATGTAGAAATATAATTTTGTTTCATTGTTGCTTTGTGAAAAAGTAAATACCTAGCTATTGGTGCGTAGTTGTTAAGTGCTACAGCCACTAACCAAAAGGTTGGCAGTTCAAATCCACCATGCACTCCTTGGAAACTCTATGGGGCAGTTCTACTCTGTCCTATAGGGTCGCTATGAGTCAGAATCGACTCTATGGCACTGGGTACTGGGTTTTAGCTATTGCTTACAGGTAAAACACTTTAAGTATAAAATTTGAAGTGGGGGTAGAATTTTGTCTCTTCTTTAAATTTTAGGCTAAATGACCTATTCTCCTTTGCCTGTGTAGTTACAAATCTGTTGGAATACTATGCAGTTATTAGAATGTTTTGGAATAATATTTAGTATCATGAGGATTAAATAGGTGAAAAGCTTGCTACAGAATTATGTATCCTGGAAGGAAATTAAAGTAGTTCTCTGAGTGATGGGATTATGGGTGAATTTTATTTTCCTTTTTGTACTTCCCTAATCTTTTCTAATGGGTTGTTTTATTTCTGTAACCACAAAGAGAACTTGATGAAAGAAATTCTAAATTTTTCAAACTCGAAGTGTTCATTTAATATGAGTTGGAATCTACTTGATGGCACCCAACAATAACAACTGAGAGTTGAACTTTTTCAATTTTGTAAGGATAATTGGTGAGCCAAGTGAGCAAACATAATGGGGCCTGAAGGGCACATGCTTTTTTTTTTTTTTTTTTATTAGTGCAATATGAGTCTTCTGTTTTCTGAATAACTAATGCTTACATAACAAAGATCATGTACTTGCTGGTGTATGATTGATTTGACATTAGTTGATAATTTCCTTAATCCTTTTGACTGTTGGCTCTCTGACTTGTGGTTTTTGACTTACACACTAAAGAAAACTCTCAACTGAATATGCCACCATGTTTTAGTTTTCTAGTGCTGCTATGACAGAAATACCACGAGTGGGTGGCTATAACCGAGAGAAATTTATTTCCTCACAGTCTAGGAGGCTAGAAGTCCGAAATCAGTTTGCCAGCTCGAGGGGAAGGCTTTCTCTCTGTCGGCTCTAGGGAAAGATCCTTGTCATCAATCTTCCTCTGATCTAGGAGCCTTTCAGCATAGGGACCCCAGGTCCAAAAGAGACACTCCCTTCCTGGTTCTTCATTTTGGTGGCATGAGGTCCCCCTGTCTCTCTGCTTGCTTCTCTCTTTTATATCTGAAAAGAGATTGACTCAAGCTACAACCTAATCTTGTAGATTGAGTCCTGCCTTGTTAACATAACTGCCTCTAATCCTGCCTCATTAACATCATGTTGTTGTTAGGTACCATCTAGTCAGTGCCAACTCATAGTGACCCTCACTATAGGACAGAGTAGAACTGCCCCATAGGGTTTCCAAGGAGTGGCTGGTGGATTTAAACTGCCAACTTTGTGGGTAGCAGCCGAGCCCTTAACCACTGCACCACCGGGGCTCCACATTACCATCACAGAGGTAGGATTTACAACACATAGGAAAATCGCATCAGAAGACAAAATGGTGGACAAACACGCAATACTGGGTGGGAACTATGGCCTACCTAGCCACATTGATACACATTTTTGGGGGACACAATTCAATTCATAACACGCCATAAGAGCAGAATATTAATTTTTAAAAATTCAACACAGCCGTTCATAAAAACTGCTCATAAATAATCATATTGTGTCTTTGTAATTAAAATAGCTAAGATCTCTTTGTGTTCAAGTCCAAGGTTTTTAAAGTACCATTAAGAGACATGCATATAAAGTAAAATCTAATTATCCAATTAAGGCCATGCATTGTTCTCATAAAACATAATTTTTGATTCTTATTCTAACCTCTAAAAAACTATATTGATTCAGCATGATATTGTAAAAATGCCATGTACTTTTGAAAATGTACTTTGATTCTGTGTATACCATAATTGAGAGCACGACTTTATGTGGTATTAATATGTTTTCATTAAAAATATTCTTGTGTTCCTGAAATCTGGTGATTTAGATTCCATATGCACTTAGTCACTCATGCTCCACGAATATACTTGTTATTCCTTTGCCTGGAGAAGACTGACATGCAACAGAACAGGAACAGACTGGTCAGAAATGACAGTGACATTTGTTTTTCTTAAGTTCCTGTTTTCTATTTTACACATTGAAGGCTCTTTGGGCGATATATTTAAGTACGAAAACCAAGCAGTTAAAATTGTGATTGATCAAAAGCTTTGGGGTTTATACTTTTTCTCTGTCCATGATCAGATGATTGACTGGACTCATTAATCTTCCACAGATTTTTCTCCATCTCTCAGAGTTGTAAATAGAGTAATTTAAAATGAATTAGAAAAATTTCACCATTTTATTCAGTAAAGTCTTTTGTTTCACCTACTTGCTAGTCACTATGTTAGGCACTACTTAAAGAAAAGCTGTTGACTTCATTTATTAATGGGGATTTATTCATATATTTGATATTACTTCATATTTCAAGACAGTGTCATAATTGGAGATTTTATAATAGTGGGTTTCTTACTGTTGGATACATCTACAGTCATGGAGGATGAAATAATTTTGATTCACTTATGAATATCTAAATTCTGTATTACTTTGAATAGACTATTGAGAGATCTGATCTTAAGTGTTCAAAGAAGAAAAATTACAAGTTGGCTGAAGTTAGGGCTAAATCCCAAAGGCAAATAAAAATAAGTTCAGAAGTATCCATGGCACTTAACACAGGTAGCAGTAACCTAATATCTGAAGTTTTTTTCCGTTTGCTTTATAAAAAACCAACTTTATAAGGCATGGGGAAAGCCCCTTTTAAAAACAGATTTATATTTATGTGGGTTTTCAAATAGCCACCAAGGTGAAGGGTGAACTTTTGTGAGTGTGCATGCTGTTGTAGAAATGAAGTATATTTTACCTTCTAATATTGAAAGAATTGTCTTTAATGCCTATTTTTATGTCAAAAATTATTGTCAGAATTACCCAATAATTTTTTTTTAATTTGATTTGTAAAAATTATATCGTTTTTGAGTTTTTTTTAATCAATTTAGGATTGTGATGAAATGGAAGAAAATAATGTATACAAGAGGAATGAAGCAAGGGTATTGGAAAGGGCACTCTTCGGTCTTGCGATGTAAAAAGATTGCAGTTTCTTGGAGAACATTGTCTAATTTCTAAACCAGCAGGGGAGATTGATAAGTATTTAAGTCATATGTTTAAGAATATGTTCAGAGTAGTTAGAAACATTCAGTAACACCTGGTACACACTTAAATCCATTCGTAATAATGTGTGCAACTTAGCAGTTCTCTGAAGACATTAAGATTGTTTTGGTAAGAATGATCTAAGAACTGATAGCCTATAAAAAAAAAAAGAATTTTTTTTTTCTCTATAGAGCTTAACAAATTTTGTTCATGAAAAAATATATTTGCTTAATTAGGAAGGAAAAAAAAAAACCTGGCAGGTAAAAAGTCCAAATTGAAATACAAGACAATTAGTACCAACAACATGATTAAATGTGTATTAATGTTTTTTCAATACTTATGAGGTACATTTTTTTAAAAATGTGAATATTTTTATGGTCCCACTCTCAGAGGTCACTTTCTTTCATATCTTTTAAATTATAGAACTTTAATTCTAGAAGTGAACCCTAGAATTAGTATCTGTATTTTATCACAAATATGCTGAGATTGACAGGGATAAGGTGACGGGACACACAGCTAGTAATGGAAAAGCTGGACCAGAGTCCAAGTCTGATTCCCATTCATGTGCTTTTTCTTTCACACCAGACAGCTCCCCAGGTGTGCACTGATTATGGAAAAAAAGACTAATACCCATTGCAAGACTCAGTTACTGATTGTAATTGAACTCATTAGCTGTGTCAAGACTCAGTGGCTAATTAACTTAATATCACAGTGTTGTGGTTTGGTTTAAGAAATCACCTCAGACCGATAGCTGATGCTGAGTGAGTTGAGGAGAGAATCAACCAAATACTGTATATATAAAAATACAAGGTACTTCCCCATTCTTCCAAGGAAAGGATACAATACAAAGTTTTTTAGGTAACTTGATATAAAAAGCTTTTATAGATGTTTTTAAAAAACAAAAAAACCAAACCCGCTGCTATTGAGTTGATTTTGACTCCTAGCAGCCCGATAGGACAGAGTAGAACTGCCCTACAGAGTTTCCTGGGCTGTAAATCTTTATGGAAGCAGACGGTCACATCTTTCTTCCACGGAGCAGCTGTTGGGTTAGAACCGCCAACCTTTTGGTTAGCAGCTGAGTACTTTAACCACTGGACCACCAAGGTTCCTTATAGATGCTTATAAAATACTCAAATTTATGCTTGTAGTTTAACTTTGTCACATTATGTATTTTATAACTACATCTTATTCAGAATCTTCAACACTGGCATTTTTGTCGCCATTGGAGCCCTTTTTTTCCTGAAACATATCAATCCTTTTCCTCTAAGCTGTTTGATTCTGTGTACGATGCTGTCATTGGAAATTTTATTCTAAGCCATAAATGCCTCTTCTAATTACAGGAGAGATGTTTTTACAAATTTATTTCTATATGTTCATGATCTTTGTGAGGTAACTATTTACTATGTTGCTTTTTAAATTGATCTTTAAAAAACATTGTATAATAGCATTCACTGTATGTACTCACGCCTCCACAGGTCACTACTACCTCTGCGTCCGGCTTCCCTGGCTCGTTTTCATTGATGTCATCGGGTGACTTCCTTAACACTCTCAAACTAGCATTGATTGAGGTCATTTCAGGTTCAGGCGTAGTCTGTAAATGGTTTTCGACCAATCATTGATCAGAGTTATATCCATTCACTCCTTTGATGAACTTTCAACTATGTTTCCACTTTAAAATCCTAGGATTTAACAGTTTTTCTTATCTATTGTTATCCTTGTGGTGGTGGTGTGCTGTTCATTCTATTCTGGTTTGTAGTGACCCTATACATCAGAGTAGAACTGCCCCATAGGGTTTCCTAGGCTGTGACCTTTATGGGAACAGATTGCCAAGTCCTTTCTCCCATGGAGCCACTGGTGGGATCGAACTGCTGACCTTTTTGTTAGCAGCTGAATATTTAACCACTGCACCACCAGGGCTCATTCTGTAATTGTACTTAGGTTGTAAAATTTCTGAAAGGTTTACTTAAATATTTTGTTGTTTAAAAGAAGATAACTAACACTGTAATAAGAATTTGTAAGAACTCAGCACAAGGAATAATTGTAGAATAAAATCTGGTTTTATATTAATGCATGTATGACATGTAAAGAAGGAAAAAAAGTAAGTCATTAGAGATAAAATCTTAAAACCTTTAGAAGATTAATCCTAAATTACCACTTTCTTCTTCTGGAGAAATGTCTGCTGCCTTGGACCTAGCATTAAAAAAAAAAAAAATTAGGACTTAGTTTATGTGTGAATTTTGCTGTAGACTATAGCAGAATCAATACGAGTATTACAAAATAAGGAATTTATTATAGGAATTAAACCTTCAACTGTGGGAGGAAGTGAGGACGTAAAGATCTAGAAAGGACCAAAGAAAAGTTACTAACCAGCCATGGTGTAGGTTAATGAATCTGAGCCTTTTAGAAACTGGTAGGCATGTCCAGCTGCTGGAGTGAAACTGTAAAGGGGCTAGTGAGATGTTGTGGCTGCCGAGTCTTTGAATTTTTACCGAAGCATCTGGTGGTAGGTGTGGGGTTGCTGTTAGTCAGCAGGGCTGGCAGCCGGGAAGATGAGCTTGAGGCAGAGTGAGGTAAGTAAGGACAATTGGAATCCTGCCCTTACCTCTGTGTTTGTCCTTCACTACCTCTAGCCAGTTTCCACTCTGTCCTGTAGGGTCGCTATGAGTAGGAATAGACTTGATGGCACTGGGTTGGGTTGGTTTTGTTACCTCTAACCAGTGACCACCTCCGGAGTGTAAGGGCTGCCTCGCTTCTGTACTACAGAGTTTATACCGATGTCCCATGAGGCTAATCTTACCTGAAACCTTACAGGAAGAGGTAGTTCTTATTTAGCACTGACATGGTATAAAACCATCACACTTGAGTTAATCACGTCAGAACGTCATTTTCTCATTTGTAAATTGGTGATAGTTCCATATTATTTTACAAGATCTAATGAGGATTAGATGAAATTATAGGAGTCCCTGGGTGGCACAAATGGCTAAGTGCTCAACTTGTAACAGGAAGGTTGGCAGTTGGAACTAACCCAGAGGCGCCTCAGAAGACAGGCCTGGCAATCTGCTTTTGAAAGGTCACAGCCTTGAAAATGCTATGTGCACCTGGGATCACCATGAGTTGGAGTCGACTCTGTGTCAATGAACAGTAACAGATGAAATTATATACGTAAATAAAAAGAAATTATATATTTGAAAATGTTTTGAACTGTGAATAAGCGTGTAAAGTTAAGTTGTAGTATAGGTTATTGTGAGTATGTATGTTGATGACTATAAAAACTCTCTTGAACTGACTACTACTTTTAGAGAGCCTGTCTCTCAAATATCATTGTGGGTTTAGGTTAGCTCTTTGCTGTTTTATTATTGTCCATTAAACCAGTAATTTCTTCAGTCAGCTATTTCTCCCCTTTCGGTCTACTCATTTACCTCTCTGGGTACAGTTTCTGAACTTTTAGCATAAAATTCTTCAGAAAAAGAAATAGTAATGGCTTCTTTTCTCCCTATCCCATCAGTATTTTTTGGTGAGTATGAGATGTCTCTTGGAAACTTTATCCAGAGCTTTTCTGTCCAAGCATAGTTCTCTGATGCCTTGCTATAGATACTTTGGCAGTATTTCACTGTGTGACAGCTATAGATGAATGTTCACTGAGGTAACATGCGATGGCGAGAGCAGAAACTGCTGGCGTGGTGAACTCTTTTTCTCCTTGATCTACAACAAATAGGAATATTTGTTTGAGAATGAAGCTGTGACAGATATTTGTATGGAAAGTAATATAGACGGTATGCCACGATTGTCTATTTTCCCGAGGAATTAGGAGTCAATCCTTTGGAAATGATATATATTTGAGGATATTAGAGGAACTTTTAGTATCTATTAGTAGGTATGTATTCTAATCCTTGAAAACATTTTCTATACTCATTATAATTTTTTATTTCTTTTTGGAAAGTATTGAACAATTGAATAACACATGTTTTTAAAAGCAAGGGAGGGAGGATATTATTTTAATTATTTTCATGATCTCATTAATCTTCATAGTAATCTTATAAATAGATGTTATACTCATTCCCATTTCATAGATGTGAAAACTGAGACTTGGAGAGACTTTGTTATAGTAGAAAAGGTTAAAACTGTGATTTCAGATCATTTTGATTGCAAGCCTGAGTGCTTTCTACAGATTCTTGGATGGCACAAGTGGTTTGCACTTAACTACTAACTGAAAGGTTGGCAGTTCAAATCCACCCAGCAGCACCTTGGAAGAAAGGTCTGGTGACCTGCCTTTATAAAGATTACAGCAAAGAAAATCCTGTGGGGCAGTTCTACTCTGTCACCCATGGGGTTGCCATGAGTGAGAATTGACCTGATGGCAGTGGTGGTTTTTTTTTTTTTTGGTGCTTTCTGCTTTGTCTGAGTTCAGTGGCTTAGGAAAAGTAGTATGTCTTTTGTGAAGGAATATGATTTAAAATAAACATATCCATTTCACAAAGTGTTTACAGGTATTTGTAATAGATACATTTTATACATTTTGGTACAGTTCACTAGAAATATGCCACAGTTTGTAGGTAGTACTGTGTTTGAGTTGGCTGATGATTCAGATAAAACTTTAGCGCTCATGCTGATGAATGGAAATTCCATATTTCCAACAGACTAGGTCTTTTCATGATGTTGAGTATATTATAAATTTATTTTTTGTGATATTAGCTCCCTCTGTAGAACTTCATTAAGATTGCAACTTGACTCTTCCATTATTTAGCAAAGTACTTGAAACATTATCTAGACTCTAAAATTCCCTTGTAAAATTTTACTGTATATCCAAATCATCTTTTTTTTTTTTTAATTGTGCTTTAGGTGAAAGTTTACAGCTCAAGTTACTTTCTCATACAAAAATTTATACACACATTGTTATGTGACCCTAGTTGCTCTCCCTATAATGTGACAGCATACTCCCCCATACTACCTGGATTTCCCGTGTTCATTCAGCCAGCTCCTATCCCTTTATGTCTTCTTATCTTGCCCCTGGACAGGAGCTTCGAGGTGTTTTTGTTGTGAAAATGTTACCTTTATAAAAACATCTCACTTTGTATATACTAAATTTTAATAGTATACCTACTTCTCACTTCCGGACTATATTGTTATCCAACATTTTATTTTTACAACAATAGTAAAAAAGAAAACCTACTGACTGTTTTGCACATTAATGATGTGTGTCTGGCAGCAATGAACACCAAGGTGTAAGATGAGAGTAATAATGCTGGCAGTGATGGTTAAGGTTATGTGTCAGCTTGGCTGGGCTATGATTCTCAGTGGTTTGGCAGTATGTAATGATGTAATTTGGTACTTATGTAATGATGTAGTCATCTTCCATTTTGTGATTTGATGTGGCCATCCTCCATTTTTGCATAACACTGATTTTCACATACCGACTTGTTCTTTGGAACCTAACCATATCAATAAGTGAGGAGTGGGTGTATATACAAAATGAAACCTTCTTCCTAAAGCAGCCCTGCTACTTTAATGTTTTTTTGTTTGGGAAGGCCAGAGAAAACATTGTGAATTCTAGGTCTCTGTTGAGTAAGACCAGAGGAGGTAGAAAAAAGCCTAATGGGAGATTAAAAAAAATAAATAAAGAAAAGTACATATTTAAAGTTATCCTTCCTTTTTTTTAGAGTTTCTTCATTGCTGAACTGGGTGGGAAATGTTTACTTAAGAGAATGGTGTTCTCGTGTTTTATGGCATTTTTTTTTTTTTTTGTCTTGCAAGAAAGGAACAAACAAAATTTCTGCGTGGTAGAAAGTACGTAGAGAAACATCTTGCCAAAATTACAAAATTCCTCAAAGGAACGCAGAAAAATGATTCATATATACAATTGCCATGAATTTATGCTCTTTTAGGAAAATCCTTTGTTATTAAAACTTATCACCAGTTTTCTGTGCAGGAGCGTAGAGACTTCTTTCACCACCACTTTTTCTCCTTTCTTCCTCAAACTATTTTATATTTAAATAATAAATTGCATAATTAGCTCTTCAAGGATCTATTCCCTCTTAGAATACAAACGCCATGAGAACAGAGGGAATGTGATTGCCTTCCAAGATGAAAGTTAGAAAAATGAGCAAACTGACTTTAACCATAAAGCTAGGGACTGAAACATGATAATAATAAAGAGAGGAAAGAATCTAAGTACATAGCCCTTTTGATTTACAAAAATTTAATTATATTCTGTTCTAAGTGGGATTGAAGGATCTTGTTAGGATCATGCGTAAGTAAGCTTTTAAACAATATTTTGGATAATTACCTTTGAACCTGTCATTAATACTATTCTGCCAAAGTACAGTATAGTTTACAGACACACAGACATGCAGTATGATGGTCCAAAAAATTCAAGGATGGTTCTTCTTTTTATCTTTGTTGACTGTAACTGAATTAGACATCTAGGAATCATTTGAAAGAATAAAATTGAACCAGTTTTATTAATGTAACAAATCCAACCTTCATTATCTTTAGAGCATATATTACGCCCTTGAAATAGTGATGCTGTCTGTATTGATATGTATATATTTTGCTGGGGGTTCTTAGAGGTTTTAATCAGTTACCTTCTTACAATCTTTGAGGAGTAACTAACTCATCTACTTCCAGTAGTCTTTGGATGAAATGTCCTGAAGTGGGTTATTATTATGGGCTGTTTAAATCCATGTCATTTTGCATCTTAGGAAGAATAAATGCAAAGATGGAAAAGAGGTGTGGGGAGTGAATTACTGGGAGAGGAGATAAGACAAGCTTGTCAAATACTGTCCTTCTAGAAAATGTCTTGTATTTCAGTTCACTCCGTTCTTGTATCTTGCGTCTCATTTTAGAGCTGAAAGAAGGCTTGCTATCCATTCAGTGTACACAGTACCCAAAACCTATTGCCATTGAGTTGGTTCTGAGTCATAGCGATCCTACAGAGTAGAGCTGCCACGTAGGGTTTCCAAGGCTGTAATGTTTATGGAACCAGACTGCCCCTGGAGTGGCTGGTGGGTTCAAACTGCTTACCTTTTGGTTAGCAGCTGAGTGCTTAACAACTGCGCCACCAGGACTTCTCCAGTGTACACAACGGTAAGCATCAAAAATATCAAAACAATGATGAGCTTCTATAGTAAGTCATCAACATTTCTATGTAAATTAGCATATTGCTGTCTTGAATTTGGTTTAAGCTCACATATAGTGTTTACTAATATTTTTAAGCACTTTCTGAGTCATAATTGACTATAGCAACAGGTTTTTTAATGTTATTTAAATCTTTGTATTAACTTAAAAAAATTAGTCTCATCTTATTAATATCTTTAAAATTCATGGGTTTTATACATTTTTGTAGAATTACTAAAATAAAAAATGTTTGCCATTTTAAATCATTTCAAGTGCAAATTGGCATCATGTGCCTCCTGACGTGATAACTCTGAGAAGAACACAATATCACATGTGTAATATTCCTACCCGCCCACCCAAAGCATGAATCTATTCATGAGGAAACATCAGACAAACACAGTTTCTCCAAAACAACTGGCCTTTATTCTTTATAAAAGAGTCACTGTTATAAAAGACAAAGGCTCAGAAACTAATAGAACATGACAACTAAACATAATACATGATCCTGGTTTGGGCCCTGGGAGGGAAGGGGGATACTATGAAAGACATCATTGTAACAATTTATAAAATTGAATATAGACTGTAGATTACCCACTGATCAAGTCGATTCTGATTTGTAACGACCCTGTAGGACAGAGTAGAACTGCTCTAAACAGTTTGCAAGGCTGTAAATCTTTATTGAAGCAGACTGCCACATCTTTCTCCCACGAGACTGTGGATTAGATGATAGTATTTTATCAGTGTTAAATATTCTAAATTAATAAATATACTGTGGTTATGAAAGATAATGGTTTTGTTCTCAAGAAGTAACTCAAATATTTGAGGATAAATAGTAATGCACATAGAGAAATCAAATTATAAAATATTAATAATAGGTAAATATAGATGAAGAATATAAAACCGTTACTTGTATAATTCTTGGGATTTTTAAAATAAATTTGAAGTTGTAACAGAAAGTTAAGTAGTATATAGTCTCAAGTATCGCCAGTGGTACACGTACTATACTCTGGGAATCACCTGACCCTTTGGGTCAGCAGTGGCTGTGGTAGGTATTTTTACATAGGTAAAATTTTAAAAGAAAGCTCTTGAACTTCTTTAACTCTAACTTGACTAACTCCTCTTCATCTTTTAAGGCTTAACTCAGATATTAACTCGTTCTGGTAGCCTTTTCTAATCCATGTCCTTTCCTTGTACTCTGGAATTAGGTGCAAACCACCAGGCTGACCGGAATTAGAATCTGAGTTTGATACTTACTAGTTCTGGAACTTTGGGTTACTTATTCCTTTAAATGTTTCCTCATCTAAATTATAAGAATGGCAGCAAAACCTCAAAGAATTATTGTGAGGATTAAATAATAATGCATATAGAACAATTCCATGTGCCTGGCGTGTGAATAACTACTTTGACTACTATTTTTATTTTTATTTGTTTGTGCTTATCTTCCTTTCTAGACTGTTTTGAGCACAGGGTTCATATTTTATTCATCTTGGAATAACTAGCGCCTGGCAGATAATAGGTCTTTCGTAAATATTTAAGAATAATTAAAGAATATTTCTAAAGATTGTCTGCATAGTATCTCTGATGTTTTCAGTTTATGTATTTACTTGTATATTTCTCTTTAAGTGTATTTAGTCACAACGACTTTGGCTATTCCTGGTTTTACTACCACAAAGTTGTAGTTAATTAAGGTAAATATTAAGAGCCTTTTGTTTTATATATCTAAATTGAGTCTTCATGAAAGTAATCAAATTTAAGAGCAGGCTTCTCTAAGAAAATCAGAGAGACTCCTAAGATATAATTAGGTGCTTTTCTTACTATTCCTTAAATATTAGGAACTAAATTTAAGTAGAGTGTTACTTCGTAACTTATCTTCTTTCCTTAAAAAAAAAAAAGAAAAAAAATTTTTTTTTTTTTCAGAGGGCAAAAAACTCTTACCGCTCTAACGTTTGGGCTGACTTTGTGTATAGTGCCTCTGATTCCAATAGGCTAGCAGCCAGCTAGTGTTGGTGATCAGACCTGGAATAATTTCTTTGACTCTCCTTTAGGTCTGGATTCCGAAATAATCTTTTAACCAACTTTAGGTTTCTTTAATTAGAATTTTTTCATCTTTTTAACTATGTGTTAGATGAGAGCATAAACTTTCAGAACTAGTTCTTTCTAAAGCCGGTAGAGTTATATACTAAATGTGTCATGATGTCTTTGGGTGCAAGTAACAGATACTCACACACGAATGACTTAATAAATAGAAAATTTATTATTTAGCACAATGAGACTAAAGGTACGTGTGATTAATTCAGTGCTTCAGCAACATCACCAGGGAGCCCTAGGTCTTCATATTTTTCTGTTTACCCGCCCCTGGCATTCTTTACGCTGGCACTCCTCCTCACGGTTACAGATGGTTTTTGGAGTACTAGAGGTCAGATGTAGTTGACGATATTAAGGGACTCTAAGAAAAATGCTCCTTTCTTGTGTTCTTTTTAAGAAGGGCCACTCTCCCAGAAGCACCCCAGCAGATTCATCACTGGCCTGTGTTGTCTCACATGCCCATACCTAAACCAGTCGCTGGCAAAGAGAATAGAATTATCATGATTGGCTCATTGTAATCAAGATTCATTTCGTGGCTGAAACACATGACGCTTTAATAACTGAACAAAACTTGGAGTTCCACTGGCCAGGGGAAGATGGCTCTTGGTTTGGCAAGAGTGCATTGCTTACATGTATAGATAAAATGACCTGTCAAATTTCCCTGGGAACACAGCAACCTGGCCAGATTTACAAACTGCCTCAGTGAGGATTTTCTAGAACTGTTTTTCCTGAAATAGTCTTTATTTCTTATTACAGTGCACATTGAAGAAAATTAAAATTTAAGACATTTAAACTCATTTCCTAACAGAAAGCAAGCTATAAAAAATATGTGAAACTGAGTATTTTTTAAAGCATTGAGGATTTGTTATCCTCAGACCTAAAACGGAATGTACAAAATATATGGCTCATGGGAAATATTGTTTTGTCTTGACATAATTTTCAGGCTGTAGAATTTCATCCTCAGCAACCCAGCAAGATATCTTTAAAAACAAAAACAAAAAGTATTATTGACTGTCTCTAAACCAGGGAAGGTAGAAAGGAGAGTGGTACATAGTGTAGACTTCTTTGGCTAGTGCCTTATGTTTGAGAGGAGATGTTGTATACTTTTTAGGGGATCAGAATGGGGAGACTGGTCACATGTCTAGTGCCTCCTGAAATAGATCATTATAATGTAGATTTTTTTTTTTAAGTCTTAGTAGTTTTAGGAATTTTAGATTCAGTTGTAATCAAATATAATATCAACACATATTCTAGACTGTTGTAAGTTATTTGGAACTCTTTTGCTTAATCACTCAACAAAGATAGGATTAGGTTTTCTGTAGAAGGTGAAGAATATTATCACATACACAAAGAGGCATATATTAGTCATGGTTGAAGACAATGGTCAATCCACCTTAAAGAAAGGATAAAAGTAGAATTGACTAATCTCTGGAAGAAGCAAGATGGACTGTCATGTTTTACTCATTACATGTAAGGACGTGCAGTATTAGTAGGTGATTGTATAATTAAAATATTCTAACCAAGGTATCTTTGAACCAGTGTGTTATAACCAAACCACAAAAATTTAATTTGCTTTGTATGTGAAGAACTTTTTAAATAGAAAGTTCTGCATTAATTTTCATAACTTTAGTATGTATGTGGAGTCCCTAGGTGGTACCAGTGGTTAAGCTGGACTACTAGCTGAAAGGTTGGTGGCTCCAGCCAACCCAGAGGTGCCTCAGAAGGCAGCCCAGGTAAACTGCTTCCAGAAGGTCACACCCTTGAAAATCCTATGGAACAGTTCTACTTGGCACACATGGGGTCACCATGAGTTGAAGTCAACTCGATGGCGACTAACAACAAGGAGTATGTATTTATGTTTTTCGTTTTTCTGCCCACCTTTCTTGTTGATACGTGAGACTTGGAGAGTAATAGTAATAATGCTGCAATTCCTTGAACATTGTAGTAGTATGTAATCTGCACCGTCTTCCTGGGTGTTCTTCAGCCTCTTAAATACTTCCAGTGGGGGAACTACTACTACATCATTGTATTTTTGACTATTATTGTTTACTCCTTTTTTTTTTTTTTTTTTTGTTAGGTGTCATCGAATTCGCTCTGACTTATAGCGACCCTGTGTATCACAGAACAAAATGGTGCCTGGTCCTGCGTCATGCTCACAGTCATTGTTATGCTTGAGCCCATTGTTGCAGCCACTGTGTCAGTCCATCTTGTTGAGGGTCTTCTTTTCCGCTGACCCTGTGCTTTACCAAGCATAATGTCTTCTCTCTTTATTACTTATTATTATTTCTTTCTTTCTTTTTTTTTTTAATTGATCCTAGTTATGTGCTCAGGAGTTAAATAGTATAAATTTAATATGTCTTCTATAGGGCACCTCATCAAATATTTGAAGCTTACTAAACCTTTTTTTTTTTTTGAAGATTTTCTTGTGCTTTAGATGAAAGTTTACATAGTAAGTTAGTTTCCCATTCAATAACTCATACACAAATTGTTCTGGGACTGGTTGCAGTCCCCACAATTTGTCAGCACTCTCTCCATTCCTACCCTGGGTTTCCTGTTGGTCCAGTTCCTCTGCCCTTTCCTCCCTTCTCATCTTTGCCTTTGGGCAAATGTTGCCGTTTTGATCTCATATAGTTGATTGTCCTAAGGACCACATTCTTCATAGGTGTTACTATTTTATAGGCCTGTTTATTATTTGCCTGAAAGGTGATCTCCAGGAACGGCTTCAGTTCCAAGTTAGGGCTGTAGTCTCAGTGGTTCCTCTGATCTCTATCAGACCAGTAAGTCTGGTCATTTTTATGAATTTGAATTTTGTTCTACATTTTTCTCTCACTCTAACCGGGACATTCTATTGTGTTCCTAGTCAGAGTGGTTGGTAGTGGTAGCTAGCACCATCTAGTTCATCTAGTTTCAGGCTAGTGGAGGCTGTGGTTCATGTGACCAAACCTTTTTTAACAGTAGTAACTCGTTTGTGTTCTCAGAACTTAGTAGGCTTTTGTATATGTTGACTCACTGAGTTCATTGAGTACGTAATGTATGATAAGAGGAATCACCGTAGTGATTCATTACTGAGCTAAAAGGGAATCACGTAGTTTGTATAATTTGATTTTCTCTATATATTTCTGTCTGTATAGAATATTGCTTTGCAATTTTAAAAGTATTTAAATGGTAGCTATATATGATCTTCTTGAACTTACTTTTTCTGTTCAACACAGTTTTTGAGACTTATGCGTTTTGATATATAAAACCCAAAAAACCAAAAGCTCTGATTTATTCTACACTTCCGTATAAGTTTTCATTGTATAATTATATCCCATTCTCCTGTTGATAGGTTATTCCTAATGAACTTTGCTTTAAATCCATGTTTGAGCAAAGTTAATAATGGTCTGCATACTTTTTATATAAAAGCTGCACAAATTGAGACATTTAATTAAAAGGGAGAAGAATTACTGCATCTGGAAGGTGCTCAGACAGCAGGGGAAAAAAAATGACAGCTGTGTTGTAAGCTCTATGAAGGCATTTATCTCTCTCCTTTTTTCCCCCTGCTTTCCACTGTATACTCAATGCCTGCCATGGTGGAGCTTAGTGTTTGGTTAACTAATAGTCCTTGGATAAATACTTTAGCAAGACTTACATTCCAGAGATCTAAAAGGAAGTTTAATAAAATAAAGTAGTTCACAGTGGTGTCACCCCTCAGCTGGCTTCGTAAAGTTTTACTTCACTCTTCTCGACCCCTTTCCATGACCTCTTTATCAGATGGAAAGGTATCATTCTCTCCCTCTCCTTTTTGTTTTTTTAATCCCAAATACTATAAGGACCTGTATGATAGTAATAACATCACCCATTTTTAGAGAAGTTCTTGGAAGATGTCCTAATCTCAATACTTTTTCTTTAGAAATTTAATGTCTTAAAGACTGTAACATGAGGGAAATAACTACTGTACTACAGTAATAGTACTTGAAAAGGAAAATGAAAAGTACATACCTAATAGGATTTTATCTTCATGATTGTTCAATTGAGACACAATGTTTTAAAAGTAATAAATCAGTAATTTTCTGTGAAGTCCTCAAAGAGTTGCCCATACAATGTTAAAATATTAAAAGGAATATTTAATTTTATAATTTTAGATAATTAAAGGTGCGTCTAAGAAATATGCTAGCTTTTTGTTTGGCTTTAGTATTTTGATTCTGCTCTTCTTTACCTTTTTTTTAATTGTACTTTAGATGAAGGTTTACAGAGCAAATTAGTTTCTCATTAAACTATTAATACACATTGTTTTGTAACATTGGTTGCCAACCCTAAGACATGTCAACACTTTCCCCTCTCGACCTTGGGTTCCCCATTACTGCCTTTCCTGTCCCCATCTGCCTTCTCGTTCTTTCCCCTAGGCTGGTGTACCCATTTAGTCTCGGTTTGTTTTATGGGCCTGTCTAACCTTTGGCTGAAGGGTGAACCTCGGGAGTGACTTCATTACTGAGCTAAAAGGGTGTCCAGGACCATATTCTCGGGGTTTCTCCAGTCTCTGTCAGTCTGGTCTTTTTTTTTGTGAGTTAGTATTTTGTTCTACCTTTTTTCTCCAGCTCTATCCAGGACCCTCTGTTGTGATCCATGTCAGAGCAGTCGGTGTTGGTAGCCGGCACCATCTAGTTGTGCAGGACTCGGTCTGGTGGAGGCTGTGGTTGTTGTGGTCCAAGCGTGTGGTATGAAATTTACCAAAATAAAGACCACCACCCTATTTTTTATTTTGTTTTCACTCTAAGATTTATATTTCTTTCCATACTTGTTCCAGGTCTTGTTTTTAGTTCATAAAATCATGACCTAATTTATGTTTTAACCATTATCTAGCACACTGTCGTTGCTAGCTGCCATCAGATTGGCCCCTGACTCGTGGCAGCCCCATGCGCAACGGAACAAAATGCAGCCCCATCCCGCGCCGTCCCCACGGTCAGTTGTGGATCATTGTGGTTTATGAGGTTGTCAAGGGCTGATTTTGGGAAGTAGATCACCAGGCCTTTCTTCCTAGTCAGACTAAGTCTGGAAGCTCAGGAATCTTGTATCGTTGATAAGCCTTGAGACCACCCTTATTAATTTCAGTTGATTATTTAAACAACTATTTAATTAAGAAAAAAAAAAACCCTAAAATAGGCACAAACATTGGACGACAGTATCTTTTGTGAAGATTATGATGCTCCCATCTGATCCCATTCATTTAATTGTATAGCTGGATTAAAAAATACAATTTTTTGTACATATTGAGAATTGACACTTTTAAAAAGCTAAAAACTGCAAGTGTAGGTTCTGAGGAGATTTTAACCTTCCATGGCATTACAATAATAATTAACTTCTCACCAATTAAAAAGCAAACAAAAATACTGCAGCCTTGCTTCATTATTCAAGTATATATTTATTTGCCAATAAAGCTACCTTTGATTATTCATTCTTAATACTTTATAAACGATTCCCTGTTATGCAGTTTTTACAAAGAAGTATTAATAAGGTAAATGTAGAAAATGATTTTAAAAACTATGGTGATACCACCAGATGGTGCTATTTTGCCTGTTTTGTCTGAAAATAAGTAGGATGAATGAATAATAGAACTTAAAAAAACTGTATTTTGGGGTTAGATGTGCTGAGTGAAAGGAAGTATTCAAACATTGTAAACTTGTATTCAGCATTGTGTGTTTATCTTGAAAAAGGCAGAGACTGATTGTCAGAGTTTAAGATTTGGCACAGAGCCTTCTGTTTAGTCTAAAAATATTAAGTATGTATTCTTCTTAAGGCTGTTTTTTTTTTTTTAAGGCTGAGGTATATGAAAATCCTGTTAAATATTATAACCCCACATGCATGAAAAATGTAATTATGTATACAATTATATATAAAAGAAGGTGTATATTACTGAGATTTATATTTCACGTTTTCTTTACATTTTCAAATGTTACGATCTCACCTGGGATACATAGTTATTTACAAATTAGGATAAACATTTTTATTATTTTTTGTGTTCTTGAGTATTTCCTAAATAAAGAATAGTAAATTCATTATTTTTTTTGGAAGGGAAAAAGCTGCCTTTTCTAAATGAATTTGGGTGTTAAGGCGTAAGCGACGACGTGGTGAATGCTGATTCAGATGCTGCAGTTAAACGACTGGCCGCTCCTCACAGTTAATGGCTAGTTCATGAAATACATCTTTCAGTGAAGCTTGAAAAATTCAGCCAGCCCTTAAGAATGTTTCTAGATTTTTAATGTGTTCACTTTTTTCTGATGATATTGCTGCTCTTTTTTTTTTTTTTTGTATTTGCTTCTGGCCATGAGATTGATGCATAAAGGTGTGTAGGTCCTGTTATAAGTATTTGCCAAAGAAATTATTGTCTGCGCCATCAGTGAATTTTTTGGTGTGGGTGAAATTAGAGATTAAATCTTACATTTGAATTTTTTCCTCTGGAAAGGTATTACTTTGAATGCAGTTCTCTATTATTCATACCAGAACGAAACATGTCTCTATATGCTAGTAAATATAGATAGTAGATTTTCTTGTATTCCTAGACTTTGTGAATGAATATTTTAATCATAATTATATTAGCATACATCTTACGCATTTTTAATGCATGTCCTTAAAATTATAAAGTACCACTACCACGATGTTTTTTCTGAACTTGTTTCATACCATTTGTCATTTTTTGTACTTTGTGTTGTGTTGTCATATTCCTCCTACAGAAATGTAAAATGCCTCATGCTTTGTTTCCGTTTTAACTTAGCTCAGTGTTTCACATGTAGAAGTCGATCTGTATGTGGAACAGGCTGTTCAGCCATTACGTGGACAGGACTAATGCCATTTTTCTCTCTTCTAAACTTGTTCTTGACTGCCTAGTTCCTTTTTCCTTGTTGAATTTTTACTAATGACTGATGTCCTTTCAGGCTGTAAAAACAAACGATACAATCTAAGAAAGTCTTATGGCCATCCAAACTACCCCAGGAAACCAGTCACCCTCTGGGCAAATGAGATAGTACCTTGGAACTGTGATCACCAGAACCACCCCTGGAGAGAATGACATTTCACAAGTTCATGAAACCCGTAATTTAGCCCTATAAATCTTTGAGCCAGCCTCCATTTGGGGGAGATAGGCTTTGGAGGAGATCATTCCCCTCTGTCTCCTGTGTATCGATACACATTAAAGCTCTTGCTACTCACCTCACCCCGTCTCAGGAACTGGCTGTCTGTGGCAGGCGGCTCTGACCCGTGAAATTGCGGTAACATATATTTATTGCATAAATATATAGTTACTTATATAAATGATATATGAGTAATTTTGTTATTATGCCAAGTATTTTTGGTATTATATAAAAGAAATTATTTAGACAGGTTTCTCCCCTTTGTAGGAGTTTCCGTAGTGACAAAGAGTATTCTATATAGTTCTTATCTTACACTTATTTCTGAAATGGCCTGTCTTAATTCTCTAGTGCTGCCATAACAGAAATATCACAAGTGGAAGGCTTTAACAAACAGAAATCTATTCTCTCACAGTTTAGAAGGCCAGAAGTCTGAATTCTGGGCACCAGCTCCAGGAGAAGGCTTTTTCTTTCTGTCAGCTCTGGGGGGAAGGTACTTGTCATCAATCTTCTCCTGGTTTAGGAGCTTCTCAGTGTAGGGACCCTGAGTCCAAAGAATGTGCTTCACTCCTGGCACTTCTTGCTTGATGGTAGTGAAGTCCCTCTCCTCTCTCAAAAGAGATCAACTCAAAATGCAACCTAATCCTGTAGATAGAGTCCTGCCTCATTAACATAACTGCCTCTAATCCTGCCTCATTAACGTCACAGAGGTTAGGATTTACAATCCATAGGAAAATTACATCAGATCACAATGGAGGACAACCCCACAATACTGGGAATCGTGGCCTAGCCAATTTGACTTAGATTTTTGTGGCACACAATTCAGTCTATAGTATGGCCTTTTATAGTTAGTTTAAAGTGATCATCTCACTGGCATCTCTTAGAATCATAGTACTGATATATTCTATCACAGTAAAGATAAGTGGGGGGTATTTTCAAATAAAAAAATATTGTGGTCAGCCTAGTTTCATGTGAGTCTTGATTATTAGGGATCGTCTAGTCCAGAAGCTCTCAAAATATGGTTCAGAGAATCTTGGTGGATCCTCAGGACATTTTCAGGTGGTCTGTAACAGCAGAATTATTTTCAAAATACTACTAAGACATTATTTACCTTTTAAAACTCTCATTCTGTCCCAAGTCTGAGTTTCCAGAAGCTGCATGATGTGTGATACCGTAATTGAATGCATGAGCGTATGAGTTGCTAGCTGTGTTTATGAAGCAGACATTAAAGAGATTTGCAAAAAATGTAAAACAGTGCTACTCTTCTCACTAAATTTTATTTTGGTTTGGAAATACAGTAAAACCTGTGAATGCTGGAGCCTGCGTGAGGCTGAAACCTGTCAGAGAAGGGAAACTCAAAAATATTTTCCACTGATAGAGAATGATAGAAAAGTGGTAAGATTGCACCCTGTCAAAGGTGGAAAACTTGAGAGATGTGGAAAAACTAGGCAGTCCTGTCAAGTTCTGGCTCTCACAGGCTTCACTGTATAGTTATTTTTCTTAGAATGTTATTTATGTTGATATTTAATGGGTTTATTTTTTAAAAAGAAAGTGCAGTCTCTTGAGAAGGACATTATGCTTGGTGAAGTAGAGGATCAACAAAAAAGAGGAAGACCCTCAATGAGATGGATTGACACAGTGACTGCAATAATAGGCTCAAACATAGCAATGGTTGTGAGGATGGCGGAGGACCAGGCAATGTCTCTTTCTGTTGACATAGGGTTGCTTTGAGTCAGAACTGACATGGTGGCACTTAACACACACACACATTTAAAAGGTTTGTGTTTTAATTTCAAGTGTGATAAATTGGTATAGATATAAACCATAAAATAGAAGCTCTTTGAATTTCTCAATACTCTTTAAAAGTGTAAAGGGACCCTAATTCATTATCATCATTTCACAGATGAGGGTACTCTGAGTCCAAGAGAGATTAAGTGGTTTAGTCATGGACACCGAGCCATCAGTCATGACTTAGCTGATACTTATATCTTTGACTTCTGACTGCTTTGATTTATTTTATTAGCTGCTTGGCTATTCAGATATTCCCCAACCTAATACCAACTCCAGACTCCTTAAACCACCCCCTCCTTTTTTTTTTAAGTTACCTTTATTAAGCACATAAATAAATTGAGAATATTGACCTGATTTTTAAGCAATAATAAAATGGTGGTAGCCTTCAACTCGTAAAATGTCTAGTATAACCTTGTTATCAAGTATGAACTTTCTCCCAGAAAAAGGGAATTGGTACATGAAATAGTGTAGCCAAAGTTAAGGGCAAAGAGGTAGCCTCTTGTTCTTTAGACTCTTTTAATATCTTATTGGAAACCCTGGTGGGTAGTGGTTAAGAGTTCGGCTGCTAACCAAAAAGTTGGCAGTTCCAGTCCACCAGGCGCTCCTTGGAAGCCCTATGGGGCAGTTCTACTCTGTGCTCTAGAGTCACTATGAGTTGGAAGTGACTCAACAGCAATGGGTTTTTAATGTCTTCTTTACTTGTTTTTTTTTCCCCTTCTCAACAATAAAACATTGGTTATAAGCTTCTGGACATATATGGTAGTCTGCTCATAGAGGAATAAGGTATTCTATTTTAAACTTTAATAAATTAAGTTAGGATGATAATTATATATTGCTCTTTGGGTAAAAATGCATTGTTTGATGCTGTTATTCTCATGTTGAAACTCATGGTGGGAAGATTCTGAAACAGTCTTTTTTCAAATTATTAATTCCTGAAGACTGAAGAAATTCAGTAGTTTTAACTTGGGGAAAGAGAATCAGGATTTGCATAGTAGTCCTCTTCATTCAGAGGACCTCCTTCATGGGGACGGTTCATTTATTTTATTGATTTATTTGTAAAACTTCAAGGATAGAAGAACCAATGGGTGGAAGACACAGACTGAATCATTTTAGCTCAATAAAGAAAAATCTTTCTAGTAGTAAAGAAATACAAAAATAGAACCAGCTTGGTTTGGAGGTAATGAATCCCCTTTCTCAGGAAATGTTAAACACATAGATCAGATCACTGACTCTTGGTAGGAATGAGGACAAGGAATCAAGGAGATAAGGGTAATCAGGTTAGATAACCTTTGAGATTCTTTCTGGTATTATGTGCTTGAGTATATTTGTTGAAAAGAACTTGTTACTAAGGACGAGTTTATTTTAAAAAGGTGATTGGTTTAGCAGATGTATTCCACTTTTATATCAGCTGGTCAGTAAACCTGAAGATTCTATGGATCTGTGGTCTTTCCATGAGCAATGTAATCAATTCTTCCAGAAGAAGTGTGTGTTTTATTTTATTGCAAGCCATTTGAAGAGATGATGGATTAGCAGAAAGTTTTATTGTGCTTTAAGTGAAAGTTTACAAATCAAGTCAGTCTCTCACACAAAAACTTATATGCACCTTGCTACATGCTCCCAATTGCTCTCGCCCTAATGAGACAGCCCGCTCCCTCCCTCCACTCTCTCTTTTCCGTCCATTTCACCAGCTTCTAACCCCCACTACCCTCTCATCTCCCCTCCAGGGAGGAGATGCCAACATAGTCTCAAGTGTCCACCTGATCCAAGAAGCTCACTCCTCACCAGCATCCCTCTCCAACCCATTGTCCAGTCCCATCCATGTCTGAAGAGTTGGCTTTGGGAATGGTTCCTGTCCTGGGCCAGCAGAAGGCCTGGAGGCCATGACCACTGGGGTCCTTCCAGTCTCAGTCAGACCATTAAGTCTGGTCTTTTCATGAGAATTTGGGGTCTGCATCCCACTGCTCTCCTGCTCCCTCAGGGGTTCTCTGTTGCGTTCCCTGTCAGGGCAGTCATCGGTTGTAGCTGGGCACCATCTAGCTCTTCTAGTCTCGGGCTGATGTAATCTCTGGTTTATGTGGCCCTTTCTGTCTCTTGGGCTCATAATTACCTTGTGTCCTTGGTGTTCTTCATCCTCCTTTGATCCAGGTGGGTTGAGACCAATTGATGCACCTTAGATGGCCGCTTGCTAGTGTTTAAAACCCCAGACGCCTCTCTCCAAGGTGGGATGCAGACTGTTTTCTTAATAGATTTTATTATGCAAGTTGACTTAGATGTCCCCTGAAACCATGGCCCCCAAACCCCCGCCCCTGCTACGCTGGCCTACGAACCATTCAGTTTATTCCAGAAACTTCTTTGCTTTTGGTTTAGTCCAGTTGTGCTGACCTCGCCTATATTGTGTGTTGTCTTTTCCGTCACGTAAAGTAGTTTCTTATCTACTATCTAATTAGTGAATACCCCCCTCTCACTTTTCCTCCCTTCCCCCTCTCGTAACCATCAAAGAATATTTTCTTCTCTGTTTAAACTATTTCTTGAGTTCTTATAATAGTGGTCTTATACAATATTTGTCCTTCTGCAACTGACTAATTTCACTCAGCATAATGCCTTCCAGATTCCTCCCTGTTATGAAATGTTTCACAGATTCATCACTGTTCTTTATCGATGCGTAGTATTCTGTTTTGTGAATATACCATAATTTATCCATTTATCCAATGATGGGCACCTTGGTTGCTTCCATCTTTTTGCTGTTGTAAACAGTGTTGCTGTGGACATGGGTGTGCATATATCTGTTTGTGTAAAGGCTCTTATATCTCTAGGATATATTCCAAGGAGTGGGATTGCTGGATCGTATGGTAGTTCTATTTCTAGCTTTTTAAGGAAGCGCCAAATCGATTTCCAAAGTGGTTGTACCATTTTACATTCCCACCAGCAGTGTGTAAGTGTTCCAGTCTCTCCACAGCCTCTCCAACATTTTTTTTGTTTGTTTTTTGGATTAATGCTGGCCTTGTTGGAGTGAGATGGAATCTCATTGTAGTTTTGATTTGCATTTCTCTAACGGCTAATGATCGTATTTCCTCATGTATCTGCTAGCTACCTGAATGTTGTCTTTAGTGAAGTGTCTGTTCATATCCCTTGCCCTTTTTTTAATTGGATAATTTGTCTTTTTGCAGTTGCGTTTTTGCAGTATCATGTAGATTTTAGAGATCAGGCGCTGATCAGAAATGTCATAGCTAAAAACTTTTTCCCAGTCTGTAGGTAATCTTTTTACTGGATGAGCATAGGTGTTTGATTTTTAGGAGCTCCCAGTTATCGAGTTTCTCTTCTGCATTGTTAGTAATGTTTTGTATACTGTTTATGCCACGTATTAGGGCTCCTAATGTTGTCCCTGTTTTTTCTTCCATGATCTTTATTGTTTTAGATTTTATATTTAGGCCTTTGATCCATTTTGAGCTTGTTTTTGTGCATGGAGTGAGGTATGGGTCTTGTTTTATTTTTTTGCAGATGGGTATCCAGTTATGCCAGCACCATTTGTTAAAAAGACTGTCTTTTCCCCATTTAACTGTTTTGGGGCATTTGTCAAATATTGACTGTTCATATGTGGATGGATTTATTATGTCTGGATTCTCAGTTCTGTTCCATCGGTCTATGTATCTGTTGTTGTACCAGTACTAGGCTGTTTTAACTACTGTGATGGTATAATGGGTTCTAAAATCAGGTAGATTAAGGCCTCCCACTTTGTTCTTCTTTTTTAGTAATGCTTTACTAATCTGGGGCCTCTTGCCCTTTGATATGAAGTTGGTGATTTTTTTCTCCATCTCATTAAAGAATGTCGTTAGTATTTGGATCGGAATTGCATTAAATGTATAGATCGCTTTTGGTAGAACGGACATTTTTATAATGTTAAGTGTTCCTATCCATGAGCAAGGTATGTTTTTCTGCTTACGTAGGTCTCTTTTGGTTTCTTGTGAAAGTGTATTGTAGTTTTCTTTGTGTAAGTCTTTTACATGTCTGGTAAGATTTATTCCTAAGTATTTTATCTTCTTGGGGGTACTGTAAATGCCATTGATTTGGTGATTTCCTCTTCGATGTTCTTTTTGTTGGTGTAGAGGAATCCAGCTGATTTTTGTATGTTTATCTTGTATCCCGATACTCTGCTGAACTCTTCTATTAGTTTCGGTAGTTTTCTTGAGGATTCCTTAGGGTTTTCTGTGTATATAAGATCATGTCATCTGCAAACAGAGATACTTTTACTTCTTCCTTGCCAATCTGGATGCCCTTTATTTCTTTGTCTAGCCTAATTGCTCTAGCTAGGACCTCCAGCTCAGTGTTGAATAAGAGTTGTGATAAAGGGCATCCTTGTCTGGTTCCCGTTCTCAAGGGGAATGCTTTCAGGCTCTCTCCATTTCGGATGATGTTGGCTCTTGGCTTTGTATAAATGCCCTTTATTATGTTGAGGAATTTTCCTTCTATTCCTATTTTGCTGAGAGTTTTTATCATGAATGGGTGTTGAACTTTGTCAAATGCCTTTTCTGCATCAATTGATAAAATCACGTGATTATTGTCATTTGTTTTATTTATGTGGCTGATTACATTAATTGTTTTTCTAATGTTGAACCATCCCTGCATACCTGGTATGAATCCCACTTGGTCATGGTGAATTAATTTTTTGAATTCTGTTGGCTAGAATTTTGTTGAGGATTTTTGCATCTAAGCTCATGAGGGATATAGGTCTGTAATTTTCTTTGTTTGTGGTGTCTTTACCTGGTTTTGGTATCAGGGATATGCTAGCTTCGTAGAATGAGTTTGGGAGTATTCTGTCGTTTTCTATAGCAGCAGAAATTTGCAAGAGGAAGAGATGTGAAACTTTAGAATGGATGATGAAAAACCAAACCTGTTGCCCTTGAGTTGATTCCAAGTCAGAGCAACACCCTGTGACAGAGTGGAACTGTCTCATAAGGTTTCCAAGGAGCAGATAGTAGATTTGAACTCCCAGCCTTTGGTTAGCAGCTAGGCTCTTAACCATTGTGCCACCAGGGCTCCAATGAATAGAAAGAAGGTGCTAAACACTAAAATTAAATGAGTTATAGCAAAAGGCTTGGCTTTGTTTTCATGTGAGAGTGGGTGTTTATGTGTTTTTGTGTTTATGAGTGTACCTTTCTCTATGTGTCATTATTTCCAAAAAGAATGTGAGATGTCTTATTTTACACACACACATAGGTAAACAGATACACGCACACAGACAGACAGGTATGCGGTTTTATTTGTTCATCAGACGTTTGTTGAAAGCCTGTCATATGAGTTACAAACTTAAATCACTACAGGATTCAAGTATGAAACGAATGAGTAAAATGAGCAGAGTTAAAGTAGTTTATTGGTTAATAGATTATAACCTCTTTTGGAAATAAAATCTGCACTGTGTAGGATCTTGCCCTTAAGATATATAGTATAAATGAGTTTACCGTATGTAATATTTTTTCTTTTTCGTTAATATTTAAATAGAAATTCAGCCAGAATTGAATAAAAGGGCTTCCTGGGTAACCTATCATTAAACAGATTAAGAGATCATCCTAGTCTTTAAATGTGTTAACAATTTCTTTTACTTATTAGTTTTTGTATTTATTGATTCATTTATTTAACAAGTATTTATTTATAATCTACTGTGTGTACTATGGAAACCCTGATGGCACAGTGGTTAAGTGCAACGGCTGCAAACCAAAGGGCCAGCAGTTCGAATCCACCAGGTGCTACTTGGAAACTCTATGGGGCAGTTCTACTCTGTCCTATAGGGTCGCTGTGAGTCGGAATTGACTCAACGGCACTGGGTTTGTTTCTTTTGATTTGGATGTGTACTGTGTTTAAGGCCCTACTTCAGACACTGAATACAGCGTGCCAGAAAGAAATCTTCCCTTACTCATAGAATCTGTAGTTTGGTGGAGAAGCCAGACTTGAACGTTAAATTTCTTATTCAATAAGTATTTTTAGTAAAATGTAAAGTAAAACAGCTTAGGACTTGGAGTTTTATGACTTGAGTTCTTATCGATCACTAACTAGTTATTAAATCCAGTTTACAGTTATTATTGAATGTTTATTACATGTATTAGAAATGCTGAGATGAGTGAGGTATAATCTTGTCCTGAAAAACTAACAGCCTATCTGGGATTATAGAGAGTCAATAGCAAGCCATCATGTAGTGTGATAACTGCTATGATAATCATATAAGAGCAATAAATTCCTCTAGATTTGAGGGATGCAGGAAGCCATCTCCAAGAGGTGATATTGGAGCTGAGTCTTGAACAATGAATAGAGATGAATAATAGGAAACGGGGATTAGCATGAACAAAGGAGGAGTTACTCGTATGCATCAAATAGAGGGATCTACGTGAACAACAGAAGCATTGAGCAGGCAAGGGAAATTTGGAGAAAAATGAGTTATTGTCTGTTTTGGTTCAAACACTTTCCACCATCTTGGAGCCTGTGGAGGTCTGCTAGAACAGAACTTCTAAACCAGCAAATATACCTGGAAGGCTGTGGTCTGAGGCCATTTTTGGTGGTTTTAAATGGGATCTCTGGAACCATAGGGAGCACACAGCTCTTCTTAAAATTGAAGATGTTTCTGTCCAAGATGAAAACTGAATTCTGTTTAGGCAAGAGATATGCTTGTATACAAAGCAAAGAACAAAACAGTGATTCCTGGTGGTAAACCTAACGAAACCAGAGTAACCTGGAGTACCTGGGGAAACGAAACTCACACCCATGGCAGCAGTGGCATCAGTTGTGCCAAATTCCAAAGCAGCCTTCCTGCTAAGGCCATTGGATACAGAATCCATGTGATGCTGCAGCCCTCAAGGATTTAAACTTATTGGAAAGTAAACAAATAAAATTGTGGATTTGTTTTGTAAAACAAAAAACACTGGTTATGTCATGAAGGAGAAGTGAGAGAAGCTACATATTTAGGTTGGGGCACTTTGTGAAAGGTCTTATGTACTAGGCTAAAGTTGTTGGGTTTTTATATGTGAGGTATTTGGGAGCTGTGGAAGGTTTTGAAGTAGGTGAACATGCTTAATCTGCATTTTCCAAAGATAATTGATATAATATAGGATGAAGTGGAGAGAAGTTGAGGCTGGGGGCACATATGCTAGTTTGAAAATTCATCATAGTAGTGTGGGAATGAGATTGAGGGTCTCTTATAGGTAAGTAGTTAGTGATTTTAGAACATGGGAGAAGGATTCAAAATGTAATTAATTTAGAGGTAGACTTGACAGGATTGAGTGATTGATTTGGGCGGGGGGGGGGAGGGGAGGGCGCTTCCAGGAAGATTTTGAGGTTTCTTCTCTGATACCTGCATAGATAGGTGGTGACACTATTAACTTCAAAAGGAAAAAGCAGCCTGGTTTGGGGGGAAGTAATGAATTTAGCTTTGTTAATGCTTAGTTTGGAGGAACAAACAAACCTCAGGAGATGTAGAAGCATTTAAATTATAAGTGGTGGAAATGCCTATTAAAGAGAAAGGAGGAGAATTAGGAGAGAGAGAGCTGTGAGACATGCCATTAAATCTCTCCAGTCTTCATTTTCTTATTTATAAAATAGAATGGAATCAATCATTTTTCTGGTTCAGAAATAACCAATGTTTTAGTTATTAGGAATTCTAAGTTAGTGGTACCTAAATTACAATAGTTATAGTTTATGTTTGTTATAGACTAATAATATTAAAATTTATTGAGTGTTTCCTATGAAGCTTAGCTAAAATAAAATGCTAAACATTTTGCTTTCATGATCCCATTTAATTCTCGTAGCAGCATGAGTTAAATATTATTACTATCTGGATTTTCAGAAGAGAGAAGATATCTTGGCCAAGATTGTACAGCAGATAAGTGGACAGATGGGTAGTCAAACCCAGGTCAGTCTGATTTTAAAACCAGGCTTTTAACCTCTATGCTATGTGCTGTCTGGTAGAATATGAGAGCTGTAATGGATCTAAAAACATCAGCTAGTTCTGCCATATAATCAAACATGTCATAGTTAAAATCTAATTAATGTCCAGATTGGCTATCCAATTTACTTAATACAAGCTTTCCCAATAACCATCCGTTCCTGCTGTTGCCGTTGTGACAGATCCTTCATTTTTTTGTGGGCTCACCCCTCTACCATGTGACTGGAGTAATCCTGATTAGTCTAGGCCAATCGAGGTTGTCCCATTTTCCTTGCTAGTAATTGGTTAAGACATGGGCATGTGACTCACTTTTGGCAAGTGAGACATGCCAGAAGGTTTGACGAGGGGTAGCTGAGAAATGTTTCTTTTCTATTTCTGTCTGTCTGGGGTGCTTGGAATTGTGGTAGCAGTCTTATAACTATATGGGGCTGGTTGAGGACAAAACAGACCAGATTGTGGAGAGAAAAGATGAAGAGAACCTGGATCCTTAATGATACTGAGGAATGGAAGCATATTGGTTGATGAGAATTCACCTCCAAAACCAGTCATAAAACTGAGGAAAACTGTAAGGTGATACTCAGTTGAATTAAATATCTTTAAATAAGCACTGGGATTATGATAAAGCAGTTTTAATTAGAAATAACCCGAGAACAGAAAGCGATTAAAAAAAAAAATCTGGAAAGAATTAAAACAAGAGGCGATTAGACTCAGAAAAGAAATAAAAGAGGAATGGAAAAAGGGAATGAAAAATATGGGATGGGGAAGAAGGCAAAAATGAATACTTTAATGATAGAATGGAATTAGAAATATCAATGTAGACATAATTTCTAAAATGTTTATATGGGTGTATATGTGAGTGTAAAGCATGTGCATATATACATATGTATGTATGTATGTATGTATGTATGTATACATGTGTGTATATTATACATATATCCCTAGCTTTGTCCGTTCAAAGGACCTGGAAACAAAGACACCCAGGAACAATGAGTTCAACCAGCACCTAGATCTTTGTTTCTAATACTGTTCCTAACTAATAGAAACCAAAGTTCTTTGAGGAAAATTACTAGTTTCAGATCTGCAGCAGAAAAGGTACCAGATGAGCCTGGAATAGCTTGTATACCAGAAAGTAAGGAAGTGCTAAAAAAAAAAAAAAAAAAGAGAGAGAGAAAAAAAATGGGGGTGTGTTACAAGCACACAAGCCAACTTGAAGGGGTCCCACTCACCAGATCTGGGAGGATTTGAGCAACAGCTTTGAATTCTAAACGACTGGGGAAAAAAATGCAAGTTTATGAGTACGTGTTGATAACAAGCAGATAAGTAAATGGGGGAGAAGGGAATGGCCTTCCTTATAGTACCGTGCCATATCTTAGTTGGTAAATGTGGAAAGAGTGCTGAAGCTGGAAAATCACCTTTTTACAAACATCATAACGAGCCTTGGTTTAGGCAAGAATCTTTGAAGGGTGTTAAATCGGGGCGGGGATAGGGAATCTTGTGAGGAGTAAACTATTTCCATGATTTTAACAGTGTCTTGCCAAAGATAATCTTCCCATACTACCTTTCCCTCTAAGGAGCCCCAGTAGTGCAAAGGTTAAGTGCTTGGCTGCTAACTGAAAGGTTGACAGTCTGAACCGACCCAGGTGCTCTGCAGGAGAAAGACCTGGCGATCTGCTCTCGTAAAGATTATGGCCAAGAAAACCCTGTGGTGGGGCAGTTCTGCTCTGTCACATAGAGTTGCTCTGAGTCAGAATTGACTCAGTGGCACCTACCAACAACAACCTTTTCTTCCGTAAATAACAAGGAAAATGTGATAACCACAGAGTGGGGAACGCAGACAAACAGCTTGATTGGGTTATCAAAGTTAACCTCACCAGCGAGGGGCAGGTGAGCATTGCGTGCCCGCAGCTGCGACACCAGAATAGGGTCCGCCATCACTTACGTAGTATTCCAGCTACTAATGTATAACTCGGATCTAGTTATGAGGAAACATTAGATAAACCCCCAATGAGGAATATTTTACTTTTAACAATAAGACTGTGTTTGTTGAAACGCTCAGTGTTATAAAAGACAAAGCCTGTTTCAGATAAATTAGGCTAAAGAGACATGACAACCAACTGCAATAAATTCTACTAGCCTGGCCCCCCCTGTATTGGAGAGAAAAAAATGTTCTAAAAGATGTTTTGGGGTCAGTTGACCAAACTGAAATACAGACAATAGATTAAAGTATGTTATCAATGTTACATTTACTGAAATTGATAACTGTATTGTAGGTTCTAATTTTTAGGGACTACAAACTGAAGTATTTAGGGGTAAAAACCCAAGATGTATGCAACTTACTCTCATGGCTCAGGTAAAAAATCATGCGGGTATGTTAAAAATAGTTGAATCTTGGTAAGGGGTATACAGATATTCTTTTTCTATACTTTTATTCTTTAAATGTGAAATTATATCAAAACAAAAAGATAAAGCACATAAGTGAATACACAGCTTAAATCTTTGTCTCAAATTGAAGTAATTTATTCCGGGATACTTTTATGAAGATAAAGCTATAGAAAGGTTTTTCTTCTTTTAGAACATATAAAAAACATCTTTGCATTGGATTCAAATTTTTTCTATCCCTTCACCCTCCTCTTGTTTTCTCTCCACTCCTTCCCTCTTCTCCCTTTCCCTTTTGGGTAAGTACCATTAAAAAAAAATCCAAAAAACCATTGCAGTCAAGTCGATTCTGTTTCATAGAGACCCTATAGGACAGAGTAGAACTCCCCTATACGGTTTCCAAGGCTGTAATCCTTACAGAAGCAGACTGCCACATCTTTCTCCCAAGGAGCAGCTGGTGGGCTCCAACTACTGACCTCTCAGTTAGCAGCCGAGCACTTAACTACTGTGCCACCAGGGCTCCTTTTTGGATACGTACCAGGACTTTAAAACTAAATGTTAGAAATAACATTATGGATTTTGGAGCAATGCCTATTTAAAGTAGGATTCATTGGTATTTACATATTGACCACTTTGCCTTGTTTATTCAGTTTTTTTAGATATTTATTATTGATCTCACTTTTAGTTGCAATGATATCCCTTATGAAGAAGGCTCTGGGGTTTGAATTGTTTTTTCTTTTAAACCAGATTTATTGAGTTATAATTTACAGACAATGTAAATTAGTGTAAAGTGTATTGAGCTTTTTTTTTTTTTAAATTGTGGTGGACATATACACAATAAAACATACACTTCAACAATTTTTACGTGGACAGTTCAGTTACATTGATTACATTCCTCAAGTTGTGCAAGCATGCTTGGTTTCTGTTTCCAGATTGTCTCACCACCAAGAGCGCCATGCAGTGTACCTTAAGCAGAACCTCCCTCTTTCCCTTCGTCCCAACTCTGGTAACCATAAATAACCTTTGGCTTCAGTATATTTGCTTATTTCATATAAGTGAGATCATATAATATTTGTCCTTTTGTGATTGACCTGTTTCACTGAGCATGTTTTTTAGTTTCTTCTATGTTACGGCACGCATCAGGACTTCATTCCTCTTTATGACTGAGTTGAATTGAGTTTTAATTCATTTTGATTTTTTATTTATTCTCTAAAACTTTTTACCTACCTTAACTTGGTACGTTTTTAAGGATGGGAGGAGAAAAAAAAATAGATTAAAAAAAATGTACCTTTCCATCTTACTATTTACTCTTTAATCTATTCTAATAATTTACAATTCCTCAAAAGTAGTATTAACGGAAACAGAACAAGTACAGTAGTTAGAAGGAATTCTTTCCTTGCAATTGAAAAGTTGTACTCTACTGAAAGGTATAGGTGGGGCTTTGTGTTTCTTTAAGGCACCCAGCAAAGGTCACTAAATGGAGTTTGGTTAATTTGCATTTTGCATGTTGTGTGTATTTGTAAATAACATGGCTAAAAGGTAAGAAATTGAGAAGAGATTAACTATATATCTAAATATTAAAAAGCTAGGTAGTATAAACTTACCTACTTTCATATAACCAGATGGGTTAATGATTTATTTGTGTCTTTGTGAATAGTAGCTTTGTTCCTATCTTTGTCTCAGTTTTCCCAAGGTGAGTGGGTGGATGTGTGTCCTTCCCTTTTTCTAAGTTTTGCTTTGCTTTTTACATTGTAGCAGCATGTTGTTATTTTCCAACCTTAAATTTCCATCGTGATGATGTTGAAGTCATTGAAAATTTCATTTGTTAAACTTGTACTAGAAAGATAGTTATTGCAAATTTCATATATCAAATTGAATTGGCCCACTATTTACACTGATTTAAAGTGCCAGAAAAATTTGTCTAAATATTCAGATTTGACCAGAAGAAGTAGTTGATTTACTTAGAGACCAACCAAAACAAGAGAGTCCTGAGAATACAAAGCAGAAACAGGAAGAAGAAATACGGTTATTAACAGTATTTGCATATAATTAATTTGTGTGTGTATGTGTATGTGGGAAACCCTGGTGGCATAGTGATTAAATGCTACGGCTGTGAACCAAAGGGTCGGCAGTTCAAATCCACCAGGCGCTCCTTGGAAACTCTGGGGGTAGTTCTACTCTGTCCTATAGGGTTGCTATGAGTCAGAATTGACTTGATGGCACTGGGTTTTGGGTTTTATGTGTATGTGAGGGAAGGGACAGGAGAGAAATTTACAGGCACTCCCGGGTTATGAACGAGATCCCTTCCTAACTGTGTCTTTAAATCAAATTTGTAGGTAAGTTGAAACAAGTACACAAGGTTCTTATTTAGCCTTACTTTAGTGCAAGATTCATAGTAACCCCAAAGGACAGAGTAGAACGGCCCCTTTGGGTTTCCAGGGAGTGCCTGGTGGATTCAGACTGCTGACCTTTTGGTTAGCAGCTGTAGCTCTTAACCACTACGCCACCAGGGTTTTGAGTCAGAATCAACTCGACAGCAATGAGTTTGGTTTTTTTTTTGGTGCAAGAAGGAGCCCTGGTGGCGCAGTGTTGAGTTCAACTGATAACCAAAATGCCTGCCGTTCAAATCCACCAGTCACTCCTTGAAAACCCTATGGGACAGTATTGCTTTGTCCTATAGGGTTGCTATGAATTGAAATCAACTTGAGGGCAATGGGTTTGGGTTTTTGGGGAGATTTTAGTGCAAGAAAAGGCTCAAAGGCTTTTCAGTGATTTAAAAGCGACCTTGGCCTGCTGGAAGGCCTCCTCTTCCTTTGTCCCCCAGTCCCACACTGCTCCTTTCTTCACTAACCTATATAGTGGCTGTCAGGTTTGGGCTGAATGGGGTATGAAGGGATACGAGTATCCTAGAAGCCGGACAAATACCTGTAGTTGCTTCACAGTTTCGGGGGGGCGATGGGGAGATTGGCTTGGACCTTACCTATCACCATTTTGACCAGATAATACACAAGTACTTTACCAACAAGCCAGGGCCCGGCATTTTTCCCTCATTCACCGCCCATCCCTATGACTGGAGGTACGTGACTACCTCACCAGCCGCAGTCTGCAAAGAAGCAGACGAGTCAGAGGTCAGCATGACATCATCAGTATAGTGGAATATGGCCACCTTGGCAGGAGGAGTCTACTGCTTGAGGTCAGTGGCAACCATGCCATGGCATGGTGGGGCTATGCAGGTACGCTTGTGGGAGCACAGTGAAGATCCACTGTCTCACCTCCCAACCGAAGGCAAAATGGTCCTGGCTGTCTGGGTGTAGATGAATGCTAAAGAAAGCGTTAGTCAAGTCGAGCACAAGATGATAAGTGCCCAACACCTCCCCTATTTTTCCATGGCACTTGAGGTGAGGGTTGCCCAGGTACAGCGACCCAGGCCGTCTGTCCCAGTCTTGAGGCAGTGATCTCTGTAGGAACCCAGATCTTTTGTCAGGAGCAATCATATACCAAAGAAATACATTTTGTAGAATAGACAGTTTGATCAAACATATGGCACAAATAAGAAATGCCCTTGCAGGGAACTGTTGCGTTGAGACCCCAGACTGCTTGCCTGAGAGGCATGGTCCGGGCTGGGGCTGTCTTGTCCCTTCCCATCAGCCATTTAAATCTGTCCATTGAAGTGCTCAATTGCCCCTATGGCTTGGGGTGATAAAGAATGTGAAGAGTTCGTTCAAGATCGGGTGGAAGCCTCTGTATAGGATAAAAGGACCTGCTATGATTTACTTGCTGAGAACGCCCTGGCCTGTTGGCTCAGGAATCTGTCCCTGCACAGGTTTTAGCCTTGGCCGGGGTCTTGTAGACAGGTCACCTTTCCTGTACTGTCCGGCGTTTTCTGATGACAGTGGCAGTCCATGCGTGTAGGCCCGGTCTAGAATGGTGTGTGAATCTCCATGGACCGTCCTCTCTTAAATCCAGGAGGTGGTCAGTTGCATATCCCTTTGCTCTGGAGCAGAGAGTACCTCAGCCTCTGCAGTCAGCTGATAAGACTGGTCTGCTGTTGGTTGTTTTCCAGTCTCAGCATAGGGGCTTTTCTTTTTTTTAATCGAACTTTAGATGAGGGTTTACAGAACTAGTTTCTCATCAAACAGTTAGTATACACATTGTTGTATGACATTAGTTAACAACCGCACAACATGTCAACACTGTCCCTTCTCAACCCTGGTTTCCCTATTACCAGCTTTCCTGTTCTCTCCTACTTTCCAGTCCCTGCCCCAGGGCTGGCGTGCCCAACATAGGGGCTTTTCTGATGACTGTCCACACAGGTGGAAACCCTGGTGGCGTAGTGGTTAAGTGCTACGGCTGCTAACCAAAAGGTCAGCAGTTTGAATCTACCAGGCACTCCTTGGAAACTCTATGGGGCAGTTCTACTCTGTCCTATAAGGTCACTATGAGTTGGAATTGACTCGATGGTGGTGGGTATCCACACAAGTAACAAAAGCGTATAAGGAGCAGAGGTGATTTTTTTTTTTTTGTCTGGGTAACTCATCTCCATCGGGGCTTGCTTTATATGTCAGCCCGAGGGTTGTCAGTGGCCAGATTGAATGGCCAGGCTCTTCGCTATAGCCCACGTCACAGTTTCATGTGCCCCTCTAAAAATGGCCCTAACTGCAGCAATGCCCATCAGGACTTGGAGGCAAAAGTCTACAAAATGTGCATTACTACATCAACATTATCAGTATATACAGTAAAGATTTGTAGGGGCCCCAAAGGGACTTACCCACAGTCAGGCTTGGGGCAGTGTCTCAATGTTAGTGACCTCAGACCCCAAAGTTTACCTCATGGAACTTTAATAGTATTATAAGGCCTTTGGTCCTCCCTGGTGACAGAAGGACCTAGGCTTAATCCTCAGTCTTAACTATTTCTGAAAGAAGATCTAGAAAAAGTTGGCAGAGCCCTCTGTCATTTATGGAGCCACACCTCCACCATACTAAGTGCAAACATGGGTGTTCAGCCCAGTTGCCTGGTAACCTGGAGGAAGGCCCCCCTATTTCAGTTTTCCCCTTACTGCTGCACCTGCAGCTGTGTTGCTGCTCAGTTATCTTGGCAGGGGCAGCTATCAGAGAATTCTAGAGAGGGCCTCTGAGGTCTCTTCAAGGTCGCTCAACACAAGCTATCTTGAAGGGCTTTTTAGTCCTTTTTTTTCTGTGCTGTTTTAACTCTTGCCTTGCACTGGGTGTTACTGGGTGTTCGCAGTGTCAAGCACCTGCTTAGCCCTTCCAGCTATCTCCAGTCCCATTGTGGAGGGCTTTGAGCAATGGCTAGGGGACTGTTCTCTTAGCGCCTGCATCTTCCATCTTTACAAACCTGCAGGCCAGTGTTTCTAGTTGCTCATCCTGTTGGTGGACGCGGCTGCTCAGAATATCAGTCATGCCGTCACACGACTGTCACACATACCTTTCTAACTGTAACTTCCTGAAAAGCTCTTATGTGAGCTTCAGCAGCTGGCTGGGCTTTGCTGGGCAACCTGAAATTTCCCCCACAGAAAAGCATACGGCCCAGACCTCCCCAATCCCTGGCCAACTCCGGGATTTCCCTCTCGGACGACTCGTGCTCCTGCAAACGGGACACTGATGTTTAAGTGGAGGGGAAACGTTCTGCATGCAAACCCTTCTCCAATTGCAGCTCTGTTTCCAGCTGACTAACTCGGGCCGTAGCGGCTAGCTCCGTGTCGGATCCCCCTCTCAAGGCTGCCAGTAGGAGCCACCCCACACTAGCCACCACGGCGCATCAGTCTGGCTTTTGCTTTGGGGCCTCCAACTGATGCAGCACATCCTCAGTGATCGTAGGCGTTTTCTGGGTGTCCCTATACTCATGCTTTGGGCTTCGGCTATCCAAGATAGCGCAATTACCCCCCACCTCCATGGAGGATGAGGACCATCCTGAGATTCCTCCTGTCTTGGTCCCTTTCTCTGCCATGTCTGGTGCTCATGGAAGTTTCCTTGGTCTCCTGGCTGGCTCAACAATTGTTGAGTAACAACCCAGCGGCATCTGTACCCAAGGTCGGCTGCCTCTCCAAGAGACCACAAGAAAGACTCCAGAACCAGCTATCAGAACATATGGTTTGTTAGGGGAACTTATGTACGGGACAGTCCAGCATGGTGGCTGGGCAAGGTAGCGTTCCACTACTGCCTAGCAGCATACACAAACTTTATACCGTTCCAGCTGGGGCTAAGCCTTATTCTTTTTCCTTCCAAGTTCTTGGGAAACCAGCATTCCCAGGGACTTCACGTTGAGGCCCAGATGTTTTTCTTCTCCTTGCTAAGGTGTTCCTTAGCCTTGGCCATTGACCCAGTCATGCCGTTACTGCCTTGAGTCCATCCTGAGTTCATCCCTAGCATGCTTTGGGCAAGAGCAAAGCTGCCTCTGTTAGGAGGAGATGCATATAGCTGAACAGCATGACCCTACAGGATCCAAGTTCTGTTCTCTCCTCCTAGTGCTGGCGTCCATTTTCAGGGTCACCTCGTGATTTCTGTTAACTTCAAGACAGCTGATGTCTTATGCTAGGTCCTGTCCTTACAGTACTCTATTAAAAAAAACAACCGCCCCTGACCTCATGGAGTTTATATCAAGTGGGAAAAGCAGATGGTAAAACTAAAGGTATAGCACTCATCGGGTAGTGGTATCAAATAGGGGAAAGTGGGGGCAGCTGAGGAGCTGACTTCTGAGTGGGGCACAAGGGGAGCAAAAGCCGTGATGACTCTTAGGACATAATTGGAGAAGTGTGAGTGAATTTAATTTAACCAAACAATAGTAAAACAATCATATAGCATGATAAAGGAAACGATAAAGGAACCTCTATAAGACAGAGTCAGTTTAGAAAAGGGAATGATTAACTTTGGTCAGGATCAGTGATTTAAGATCAATAGGACAGTGGTTCAAACGACTTTGAAACCTTTATCTGGTTTACTCCCTGAGCCTCCTTTTGTTCAGGCCTTAGTTTTACGCTTAGCCTCAGGTGCCCCATTTGCAGTTTCTTGGTTGTCCCCTGATGTCTGTGCTTATATTGTTCCCCTCTGCCAGGTCAATTCCCTGCCTTTCCCAGAAGGCTAATTTCTTTTTGTCCTTGAAGATTCAGGATTTTTTTTTAGCAGTTACCCAAGAGCACTCTCCCTAGTCTCCTGCCCTCCATCCTGCACTCCTGCATATTAGTACTTTTTGCATTGTATTGTAGTTGTTTATTTTTATGTCTGTCTTTTCTTATAAAGTTTATGTTCTAAGAGGACAGAAACTGTGTTTTTTTAATTCTTTGAGTTTTACTAAAAACAAACATTTACATGAAAATAAATTTTAAAATTTCATTCTCTTTCTCTAAGTGTGTATACATTACACACGGTGGGCTAATATAAATTTTAAGTATTTGAAAGTAGAATTGTCCTGAAAAACCTGGGCTGTCCGATCATTTTTTTCCACGTAACCATAAGAATATAATTTTATGAAATCGATTTTAAACATGTTTGTACTGAACATGTACATGACAGCTTTGTCATACAGGCAGCCCAAGGGTTACTAATGTCCTACTTAGGACAACTCGGACTTGCCGTTTAATAGTGTGTAAGGTTGCCCTCACTTTGAATCAACGCCTACTTGCGACAGATTCTTCACAGTCACCTTGACTTGCTCCACGTGCAGCTTTTACAGCACTGACAAGGCGCTGAGCCTTTGTTCACACTAACAGCTAAAGAAGAACCATATACACCTCTTCCGACTTACCTACATGTTTGACTTAAAGACACAGTTAGGAACAGATCTCCGACATAACCTGGGTCTGCCTGTATATTTGAAAAACAGTAGTGTAACCAAACTATTACCACTTTTTCTCTCTGGAGCATGCAATGGCAGGAAAGCCTCATTCTGTTTATTATTTTTTATAGTAATAAAATTATTTTTAAAAATTTAATCCTTTTTGTTCCAAATACAAACGTCTATGTTTGTTGGAAAGGATCAAAATGATTAAAAAATATATAGAATGCAAAATTCCTTTACAGTTCTTTGCACGTGAGCTAACCACTGCCAGTAATTTGGTATAAATTTTTCTAATAACTCCCTTCAAATGTGTTTGATATAAACAAAAGAATATGTCTACTGTTGTGAAGCATACCAGTGAAAGTTACCCCCATGAACTCATCACCCAACTTAAAAAAATAAAATGTTATCAATAGCTTTGAGACTTCCTCTGTGCTCCTCCTGAATCCCAGCCCCCCAGCTCTCTCGCATAAGTAACCACTCTCCTGAGTAGTTTTTTTTATCCCTTTTATAGTTTTAACATAAACAAATGTGTATTCCTAAACAGTACGTTCTTCCATTTTGCTTGATTTTGAACATCATCATGTTCATATATGTTTTGGAAGTTTCCAAGATTCATCCTCGTTGATGAACGTAGCTGTACTTAATTGATTTTTATTATTGGGATAATAATATTCCATTGCACGAACATACCTCACTTTATTTTCCTGTTCTCCTGTTGATGGACATTTGTGTTGTTCCCAGTTTTGCAGTTAAAAACAATACCACTGTGAACATTCTTGTATGTACCTCCTGTTGTACATATCAAAATATTGTCAACTGCAACTCATAGTAAAATGTACATTTTACATTGCAGCAGGTGTGCGCACGCACACCCATAAAACCGTAATAAAGATTTTGTGAAACAATACCGTCTTTGTCATCTAGTGCTGCTATAACAGAAATACCACAAATGGATGGTTTTGAAAAGGGAAATTTATTTCTTCACAGTAAAGTAAGCTAAAAGTCCAAATTCAGGTTGTCACCTCTAGGGGAAGGTTTTCTCTCTCTTTGTTGGCCTTCTCATCAGTCTTCCTTAGGACTAGGAGCTTCTCCACACAGCGCTCTGCTCCCAGCACTGTTTGCTTGGTGGTATGAGGTCGCCAACTCTCTGCTTGCTTCCCTTTCCTTTTATCTCTTATAAGATAAAAGGTGGTGCAGGCCCCACCCCAGGGAAGCTCCCTTCACACTGGATCAGTGATATGACCTTAGTAAGGGTGTTACAATCGCACTCTAATCCTCTTTAACGTAAAATTACAATCACGAAATAGAGGACAACCACACAATACTGGGAATCACAGCCCAGCCAAATTGATACACACATTTTTGGGGGGACATAATTTAGTCCATGATAAATACCTACTCTTATTAAATGTAATAAAACAAAAGTATAACAAAGTTAATAGCAAATGTGCTTTACTAAAGTTTAAGTACATCATAGAAAAATATTCTGAAAATAAGCAAGACAAAAATGAACTTTTGGAAATATTTATAAAATTTTGGGAATATTTTATTGTGGCCATTCTTGCCTATTCATAAATTTACAAGAACAATGCTGTGTGTTTATCTGGTACACTGTAGAGCCATTACTTTTGTTTGTTTTTAATTAAGTCAAGGTTGAAATTCTTCATATAAATAGGTTGCTGTGAATGGTGATTTACTCTTTTTATTTAGCAAAAGAAATTCTCTTTATAGTGTCAATTGAAAATAATTCATTCTGTTTGGGCATCAAACTTAATGCAATGATTGATTAAAGCTTTAAAAAATAAATGAATCCTTTATCCATATGTTCTTATTTAATGTTTCAAATTTCTTTCTGGAAACTAGCAATGAAATGTTTTATGCCCCGAGAAGCAAGAAGTTACATGTCTCTCATTTATTTCAAAATTGTCTTCATTAATAATTTTTTCTTTCAGTAAGCTATATAATGTTGGGAATATATAGAGACTAAGGTGTTTACTTTTAATTCTTATTTGCCAGAATGGTAATGGCTTTTGTAATCGTTGCATGTTTCTGACGTATTAAAATTAAAAAAAAAAATCATTATTTGTTCTCTTTAGTTTTACAATTATTTCTTTAGGGGTGTTGAAAACAATCAATTAAATATGCCTGTTTCATCACACAGTTTGTCAACAATAGTTGCCAGATCAGATTTTCATTCACCCGGAAAAAAAAAAAAGCATATCTCATCCTGGATTTATACCATCCCCTCTACTTAGTATTTTCTTTCTCGACAACCAGTGTAATTCAGTGTTGTACTTGAAATGGTTATGGTTAGTTCCAATTTCTGAACAAAATATTTCAGAAAGTCAGCTATTCAACGAGCTTCCTTTCATTAAATTCATAATTTTTATTGTATTTTACCTATGAGATGTGGTGGAATTTATTTGCTAAAGCTTTATTATGTAAAACAGTGATTCCAAACAATTTTCTTAGTAGCATCCTAAGTTTTAAGAGAAGTCCTTGGGTGATACAAATAGTTCACATGCTTGGCTGCTAACCGAAAGCTTGGAGGTTTGAGTCTGCCTTGAAAGAAAGGCCTGGTGATCTAGTTCTGAGAAATCAACCATTGAATACCCTATGGAGCACAGTTCTACTATGACACGTGGGGTCATGGGGTCACCATGAATCAGTATTGACTTGATGGTAACTGTTTTTTTTTTTAAGAATAATTCAGTTTTTGTTTTCCAGTTATATTTGCTGCTGTATTATAATTCCTGTCAATTTTTAAAGTTTAGTTTATATCAATCAACAGTGTCTTATTCTATAAATATATTTAAACTTGTTATATGGAAGGTTAAAATTTATGCAATACAGAAATGTTACATTAAATGATCTTTCCACATTATCTGATATAAATTGAAATAGTTGTGCAACTGTTAATATTAGAGCTATCAGATTGGGTCATGAAATATTCCAGACTAAAATTTAGAAATAAGCACTGTTTGTTGATATTCTGCAATAGTACAGATAGATCATTTCCAAGAGATAGAGCTTTTAATTTATCAGCTCTTTGATTATTAAAAAAATACGTTCTCTACCTGCACATGCTAAAAGTGAAAAAATGTTCAGTGACTGTGAATCTTTTTTTGTTGCCAAGTAAGTGTTAGGCAATTAAATGATGATAACAAGACTAAGAATTGTGCTGATGACTTTGTCTTTTTCTTTCTCTGAAAATATTTCAGGAGTGTTGGGCATGCTGTGTTTCCAAGTGCCTTTACTTGGGAAGATTTTAATCTTTCATTTAAAAAATATCACTGCAAATAATACTTGAGGTTTATTATGTTTACTAGTTTTCGCATGTTTGTTGGAAGGTTTACACTTTTTTCCTTTTAGAGTAATGATCAAGTGAAGTTGGAGTTTTTTGTTAGTCAGTACTTTTCTCAGTATGTTCAATATTTATCCTTTCAGCCCCGGCGACTGAACGTTGATGATGCCTCTTTATATTTCCTCATTTTTTCTTTTAAAAGCAAAACCATCCATTTGAACATATTTCCGTGTTGAAGTAAAATGTTTCATGTGAAATATTGTTATGAACTTGAAAATGTTGAATAGGCAGCCCTCAGATTATGAATGAGTTCCATCCCTAAGTCTGTCTTTAATTCAAATTTGTATGTAAGTTGGAACAGTTATATATGGTTTCTATCTATCATCAGTTAGTCAAATGTTTGTTTTAGTATATGGTATCTATACTGTACCTTTCCATGTATAAAAGAAATTAAAGAGTAATTTCCAGATACACTAAAACATCTTTAACATAATAATACAAATAATGTTTGGATGCACATCGCAAAGTAGCACCCATTTTTTATTATGAACCATTGTATGCACCTCGAGTTTTTAATATAGGCTTTACAGGGGTTGGTTTGCCCATAAGTTGGATGTTCGTAACCCAGGGACTGCCTGTACTCTATAATACACTTTAAAAAAAAAAAAAAAAGCTTGCAATGAAAGCATAGTTGACACTTTTATGGTCAGTATATAAAAATTTTTTCAAACTTTTTCATAACAACAGTGAGTTAATATAAAATTATACTGTATAATATTAACTCTTATTGTGGTGATTGTCAGTGTGAACATCAGATATAAAAAAAAATCAGATGACACGTTGTTAGCTGCTGTCGAGTTGGTTCTGACTCACAGCGACCCTACGTACAACAGAACGAAACAACCCCCAGTCCTGTGCCATCCTCACAGTGCTTGCTGTGTTTGAGCCCATTGTTACAGCCATTGTGTCAGTCCATCTTGTTGAGGGTCTTCCTCTTTTTCACTGACCCTCTACTTTACAAGCGTGATATCCTTATCTAGAGACCGGTCCCTCCTGATAACATGTCCAAAGTACGTGAGACGAAGCCTTGCCATCCTTGCTTCTGAGGAGCATTCTGGCTATACTTACTTCTTCCAAGACAGATTTGTTCATTATTCTGGCAGGTGATATTTTCAAGTTCGCAGTTTTGAAAGGATGCTTAATATTACCTTGGTTATATTTTTAGCAGATTTGGCAAGACCTGATTGTTTTGATAGGATAGTGATTGAATTAAAAAAATAATTGGAAATGAAATTTGTCTTCAGTGATCTTCATGAACATTACTTAATTTAACTTCATAACCCGGTAATGAAAAAAAGAATTTTTTTTTTTTTGAAATTTCAAAGACTAAAAATTTTTTCAAAGCTTAACGATCTCAGATGGCTGGGCTAATAAGTTATGAGCAGAAATGAAATGTATTTTTCTGGTCAGGAGCACTTAATTACCAGTGCAAGACTGCCCCAGAGCTCTCTTTCCATCTGCCGTGATGACTGACAGCTTTTGAGACGGTGACCGCTCCGTCGTCTGAGGCACTGAAATGGAAAGACATGGACCGGAGCCCTCAGATGACCCACGATGAGCACCCAGTGTAAGTGATGAAAGGACGCTTTTGTGTTAAGTCACTGAGATTTTGTTTCCCGAACCTAATCACCTAGCCTGCACTGATATAACTTCTATATCAAAATAATATAACTTATATGTAAAAATAGTCTTAGCTTGGAAATAAATTTTAGAAAGAGTCATTGTAGAAGTACAAAAATTTTACATACCTGATTTAGAGAAATTGAAATCACAATAATTTAGTTACATAAAGGTTTTCGGAATATATGTAGGCCAATCAATAGCTCATTTTTTATGAAATGAGCTATTGAAAGCTTACACAAGAAAGTCATTTTGGCAGTGATTAATATCACTTCATATTTAACTTGTTAATATAAATTCAACAAGTATATGTTACAAAATTGGGTAAAAATTGAAGACAACTGCGATTTTATATGCCACCCAAAATTTTATAATAAATATTTACATAAAAAGGAACCTAAGTAGTTTATTCATATTTTGATATTCAAAGTTCCAAAATAATCTATGTGTACATTTTAAAGTAAGGAGCACGGTGATGTTAATATTTATTTGAAAAATATGATGGTTACCAAAACAATTTACTGATACCAATTCAGCATTTTATATCATTTTTAAAGTTTTAATATAGAACCACCATATCTATGTAGGTATAGATACTTTTCATCTTTCTACAAGACATCCTTGTTGTGTTTTGTTAAAACAAATTATGAATATTGATTAAAAATTACACTACAACTGCACAAACCAATATATCCTTAGGATTATCATTTACAGATACTAGATTTCCACTGTAACTGAGTCCCTGTTGTCTAGGCAGTAAATTTAAACTATAGAAAAAATGCAGTGTAACTTATACTGTAAATAAACTGTTAGCAATGAGCATCACAGTGAGATCTGTTAATATATGAATTATTCACTGTGAGCCTCTTACCTCTGTCATTAGCATGTAAGAGAATGAACCTCATTACTGTGGCTTTAAACTTGGGTGTGGAGTGGCAGGGGAGTGAGAAACTTCTCTGTAGAACTTTCTGGCCATAGTTACCACCCACAGGGGTGCTGAGTGAGCTACAGACAGTAGTGTGTGTTTTTGCTGAGATACTCTTTTGCCTCACTTGCTTCTTTTTGATGAATTGTTTTATATTAATTTTTAGGATAAGAGTTACGGGATTTTCTTTTGCTTGAATTCCTTTTTAAAGGAGTTATGAGAAATGCTTTGGTATTTTAATATTTGTTCTTTTAATAGTATCAGTAATGTATTCTTTTCACACGGGTAAGTTAGCATCACCTGTTTTAGTAGATTACCATAAAGAGTCTAATTACTTGGAAAATCTAGGCTAAGAGGTTAATAATTAATTTTCTCCTCTTAAAGGATTTGTACTAAAATGATTTACTTTCAAAGTACTTGGTATTAGCATATGACCCTTTCTAATCTATATTTGTCTGATCTTAATTTAAGGTTTTGATGAACTTCTTATTTCTATTTTCTCTTTTATATTGTAGTGTAAGTTATCTGTAGTAAGCCATCCTCATTAAAGTTGGTAAATTTACAACTACTTCAATTATACACTGATCAGTTACACACTAATTTAATTCTACTTAGCAGGGTACAGTGCATCATTAATTGCTTTCCGACTTAATATAATAGATTAGAGGTAATCAAAATTTGAGGCATTTTATTTAGCTCCAGGAAAATATGAAAGATTGTAATGTCAGATAATTCACACATCAACTTGGACAAACTGAGAGGCTCATCTCTAAAAACTGGGGCGATGCAGCTGCCATTTGTGTTCATTGTTGAGTGTTGTGGGCTGAAGTGATTATTTAACGTGTTTAGATATTAGTAATATAGTTTTGTATTTCCTTTTCCTTAAATTTTTATCATTGTTTTCTTACATTACTAAATGATGTTCTGTAGCATGCTGTGTATGTATGTGTATGCATGTGTACGTGTATGTGTGTATAATAACCTATAGTTATACCTTAATTCGGTGCTTTTCAACCCTCTCCTTGTATGGCCTGTAAAGAATATATTTATTTGTAGTGTGTTTTGAACATATAAATATGTGCTCAAATGCATTTTTTTTTCAGAAATATGTAAAAAGAAAAATGCGATTAGGTATAATTAACTTGACAGCTTTTAGGAACGTGATTTTTTGTTATGATTTTGTTTTTGTTGAAGTAGTGACTTCTGTGCCTTAGAATTGGTGGAAATGAGTTATTAACTTAATGTAATCATTTTTCTCAATTAACTGCTTATTGAATTAAATGATTCAGACAGAATTTCATTACTCATTCTTTCTCTACATGTTCATATTATTTGGGAATACCACTTTCCCTCCACAGCTTTCTTCTCAATAAATCAGTGTTTCTCACCTCTGTTTTATTTCTTTATAAGAATGTTGTAAATGGTAGTTTTCTAGGTTTTGAAGTCTGTTAGATGCATTTCGTTCTTCTGAAAAAATTATTTTGGTACCAAATGTCAGTGAACTTCATGGACCTTTGATGCACTGTGTCTTAGAGCATTTTTTCTTTTTTTTAACTCAAAGGTAATATATGCACATGGTTTAAAATCAAATAGAGAAGATGATCTTATAATGAAAAACAAGAGAAATACTGCCCCATGTTTTCCCATCCCAACTCCTCCCCGACACAACCATTTTTTACTGTTTCTGTTTTGAGTACTTATTGTGGTGTGTATATATATTTATATTGTTTCTTGATACATCCACTCTTCTATATTCTTCTATTTTTAGACAAATTTTTATCTCACACCATCTCTTCCTTTTCTCAGCCTTTCCTAGTTTTGATCAGTTTTTAGTTTTTAAATTGCTTACTTTGTAACTTTAAAAAATACAGGAAAACTTATTATTTCTTGTTTCGCTAGTTATGCTCCTTACTTTCTAAACCTCTCAACTTCTATTAATTTTATATCAAAGTTGATAATGCTAAGAACTTTTTGTATTAAAGTAATTCTTGCACATGGCTAACAAGCCAATTAATATCAAAAGGTTTATAATAAAATATAATAGTCTTCTGCCCTCCCCAGAGTCTCTTACATTTGTTTACCTAACAAAATGCTCCCCTCCCATCTGGTGTTATTAATTTCCTGTGGGCTGATATGTGAGTTCTCCTCTTACTGTTTCTACAGATCTCTCAGGCACCTATCATTCACTTTTTTTTCTCATTAGTTTAATTTACTGGATTATATCCTCCAGAACTTCCTAAAAAAGAATGTGTGAAGGATAAAATTTTTGAGTACTTGCAGATCTAAAATGTCTTTACTCTCACGTTAGGTTGATATTTCGACTTGGTATTGAAGTGTAGATTGAAAATAATTTTTCTTCAGATTTTAAAGTGTTGCTCCGTCAGTAGCCAGTGTTGCTGCCTCTGATCTAAATTGATTGCCAGTCTTTTGTATGTGATCTGGTTTTTCTCTTTGGAAACTCATAGGTAGGATCTTCTCTTTCTCCCTAGTATTCTGAAATTTCTTGATGTGGTTTTTCTTAGTATACCTAATCTTTCTTTCTTTGTCCTGGGGATATGATATGTCCTTATAATCCAGACACTTGTTAATACATTTTTGGTAATTTTCTTTCTACCATTTTCTGTGGAGCTCTGTTTTTTTTTTTTTTTTAAACCAGTTTCCTATTCATGGACATTTTGAGTTTTTCTAGCTTTTTTTTTTTTAAACTACCAAATTTTATCATCTTTTTGCATATAATTTTGCAAAATTGTATTAATTTCTCTTTAAGATGCACATTTAAATTTTTGATAGATGCCAAATTATCTTTCGTAAAAGTTATATCACTTATGATAGAGTCTGATAGTGCTTATTTACATTACACATGCCACCAATGTGCTGGTGAAACCATGACATTTAACAGGTCTAATAAGCTTCCCTACCTTCAGATTATTGGTGAGTTTGAGAACATTTTTGTTTTATTGACCATTTGTAATTCTATTTTTTACAAAGCCTACTTTTTTACTAATTCTACAGCAGGTCATTTTGTCCATTTTCTCCTACATTCATTGGTTCTTAAAATCTTAGCATTTTGATGGGGAGAAAAAAGGAAGAGAGTGTGAATTCAAGGGTTAATGGGTCAAAGAAAAGACCCCTTTACTCTAAATCCTGGAGTGGCCATCCTAAACAATCTACTTCATGCCTTTCTCCTGGCTTGGCTGTTTTTCAAAGGATCATTCCCAAGTATAAGTGCACCAGCCACATGGAGCACTGAGAGACCTGACCATAATACATGAGAAAAAAAATTTTTTTAGTTGTGCTTTAGCTGACAGTTTACAGAGCAAATTAGTTTCTCATTAAACAATTAATATATATTTTGTTACTTTGGTTGCCAACTTCATAATGTACCAACACTCTCCCCCCTCCACCTTGGGTTCACCATTTCCGTTTGTCCAGCCTTCTTGTCCTTTTCTGCCTTCTCAGCCTTGTCCCGGGGCTGGTGTTAATGTTTATCTTATAGGCCTGTCTAATCTTTGGCCCAAGAGTGAATCTCTGGGTGACTTCAGTACTGAGTTAAAAGAGTGTCTGGGAGCCATACTCTCAGGGTTTCTCCAGTCTCTGTCAGACCAGGTCTATACACAAGAGATTTTAACTTTAATTTAAAGATTTGGCCTTCATCCTATTTATCAGTGCTTTGTCTGAGATGGGATAGAGAAGAGAGGGAGAACTTTGAGATTCTCCTACGTTTCGAACTTCAAGTTCTGGTGTGAAGCTCTAGCATTGAGTTAGAATTATTTTATCAAATCATGTTTATTTCCTTTTTTTTTTTTTTAGGTTGTGACTTAAGCCAGTCTCTCTCTTTTTTTTTTTAAATAATTTTTATTGTGTTTTGAGTGAAAGTTTACAAATCAAGTCAGTCTCTCACATATAAACTTATATACACCTTACTACATACTCTCATTTACTCTCCCCCTAATGAGTCAGCCCGCTCCCTCCTTCTAGTCTCTCCTTTCGTGACCGTTTTGCCAGTTTCTAACCCTCTCTACTCTCCCATCTCCCCTCCAGAGAGGAGATGCCAACACAGTCTCAAGTGTCCACCTGATAGAAGTAGCTCACTCCTCATCAGCATCTCTCTCCAACCCATTGTCCAGTCCATTTCATGTCTGATGGGTTGTCTTCGGGAATGGTTCCTATCCTGGGCCAACAGAAGGTTTGGGGACCATGACTGCCGGGATTCTTCTAGTCTCAGTCAGACCATTAAGTCTGGTATTTTTATGAGAATTTGGGGTTATTTCCATTTTTTTTGTATTATTTTGTCTTACCAAGTTATGAAGCACAACAGAAACCAACATGAAGCACATTTTATACTGATGAATAAAAAGGTAGTTTTGTTCACCCACTATTCATTTGTTCATCCAGTCATATTGTGTTAGTCTTTAGGGATACAGTAATAACACTGTACTTGCTCTTATGGAACTTATAGTCATAGGGATTGGTAGGAGTTTAATTGATAAAACATGTATCTTGTACTTAACAATAGGATTGACCAATCCAAGAAAACGTGAACTCAGAGACAAGCTTGTTTCTATTTTCATGAGCACATTTATTAGCTTTTGACTTTTAAAACTAGGAGAGAGCAGAGTGTCCTATTTGGCAAAAAGACCTAATATGTGATCCCTGTGAGTTCTTCAATTGTTGCAAAACATAAACATTTAATAAGGAGTTGAGTAAAGAAGATTAAATGTTATTTAAAACATATGTTATAGTTGACCTCATGGCTAAATGGCCTGGCTCAGGAATCCATGAATTATCCCAGGGGTGATTCTTATAGCAAAGTTTTTTTTTTTTTTTTTTCCATGCTGAAATTCTCGATTTCCACAAATACGGCACAGGGGAATTGAATAAGAAGTCAAAAAGTCATAAGAATAAGAGAAACCTTGCCTTTTTACTGCTTTTACTAGGAAATAGAAAACATTTTTAGCAACAGGCTGTGCTTCATCATGGAAATACAGTTGGTATTTTAGACCTTCACAAATTTGATTTCATTGTACTTAGTGATGGATATTAGTAAGTTGTATGAGATGGGAAGAAATTAAAGAATAAACAGGAAGTCTCGAACTTGAAAGTGGTTCTGTTCCACAGTTTGTGGCATGGATTTTGTTTTCAGTTTTTCTTACAAAATATTTTAAGTATCTAGAAAAATGTAGCAATATTTTAACAAATACCCATGTTCTCAGTATTGTATTTCGTCCTAGCTTAACACTGTGCACTGTTTGACCAAGATTTGGGATGGAGGAAGAATAAAATGTTACAGCTGCAGTGGGGGCCCTCTGCGTACCTCTCCACAATCCCATTCTCCCTCTGGTCCCAGAGGTCACTGATACTCTGGTGTTCGCAGCTGTAATGCCTTTCTTAGTGCTTAAACTATATATGTATGTATCCATAAACAATGTGGTGGATTGATTTGCAGGTTCTAAAACATGTAAATGCTATTTTACTGTGTCTATCCTTCTTCACCTTGCTTTCTTTGGACATTATTTTTGAGATTTATTTAATACATGTCTAATTTATTTTTGGTTATGTAGTATTATATGAATATGTCACCATTTATTCTCTGGTTGATTACTTAAAGGTTTTTCACTATTGGAAGCTCTGCTGCAATCAAAGTACTTGTATTTACCTGTTAATACATATGTGAAAGATTCTCTAGGCCTGTACTGTCCATTATGGTAGTTACTAGTCACATGGGGCCCCAGTGGCACAGTGCTTAAGAGCTCAGGCTGCTAACCAAATGGTTGGCAGTTTGAATCCACCAGCTGACCCTTGGAAACCTTATGGGGCAGTTCTTCTCTGTCCTATAGGGTTGTTATGACTCGAAATTGACTCGATGGCAACGGGTTTGGTTTTTTTGGTAGTCACATGTGTTATTTACTTTTAAATTAACTAAAAATTAATTCAGAAATGCAGTTGCTCAAATGCTCAATACGTACATGTGGCTAGTGGCTAATGGATTCAATATTGTAGATAAAGAATATTTCAGTTATCACAGAGAGTTCTATTAGACAATGCTGTCTAGGATTTATACCTGTGAGTGGAATTATTGGGTCATAAGGGTAGGCACACCTTCTACCTTGCTAGGCATTATTGGATTGTTCTTGCCAATGTTATTTGAGACTTTCCTTTCTAAATTTTCTTGTTAAGAGTTGGTGTCATTAAAATTTGTTTATTTCTATTTTGGTAGGTGTGAACTCTCTCATTGTGGTTTTAATTTGCATTAAAAATTTTTTTTTACTGAGGTTGAGTATCTTATATGTTATTTGCCTTTAAAGGGTACTTTTTTGTGAATTGCCTATTACTGTCCTTTGCTCATTTTTTGCTCATTTACAATTACTGATTTGTAGGAGTTCTTTATGTTTTCTGGATACTGTCTTTGATTTGTTTGCATATAGGTTTATTGCATGTGTCTGTGCCCAGTGTGTGAGTTGTCTTTAACTTTGTTTGTGATGTCGTTTGTTGCACACCAGTTGTAAAATTATCAGTCTTTTTCTTTTATGCTTTGTTCAAGAAATTCCTTTCTACCCCAAGATTTTAAGAATTTTCTATGTATGATCTGAAGATTTTGATCTTTAATCCAATTGAATATAACTGTTGTGCGTGGTGTGAGGTAGAGTTTGAGATTGGGTTCGTTTTACATGTAAATAATCAATTATCCTAGCATAATTTTCTGAACAGTCTACTCCTTTGTATGTTGAGTTTTCTGTATATGTGTGAGCCTGTTTCTGGCTTCCCTGTTCTGTTCCATTGGTCTGTTTATCCCTATACCAATACCTCATTTGAATTTCCTTAAAATAAAAATATTAACAGTGGTGGTTAGGTCCAGACTCTTCCCCTAAATTGATTTAACTGATGATAACTAGAAGATAGTAATTTATAATGCAAAATATTAGAAAATGACATTTTTGTAGCTAGAAGAAGTGAGCAAGAACCCTGGTGGCGTAGTGGTTAGGACCTATGGCTGCTAACCAAAAGTCAGCAGTTCAAATCCACCAGGCGTCCCTTAGAAACCCTATGGGGCAGTTCTTCTCTCTCCTTTAGGGTCTCTGTAAGTCAGAATCGACTTCACAGCAATGGGCTTCTTGTTTTTTTTTTGGTTAGGCTTCATTATAAAAAAGTGAAAAAATAAATGACAACTTTTTGAAAGTTGAAACTTCTGGACACTTTCAAGTGGTGAATGAGCCTAATGTTTTTAAAATCTAATTTTTACTTTTAATGTCTTTTGTTTTCTTTTCTGAGGTATAGGTGAATTACTACCAGTTTCATCAGTTGGATTTGTGGTTTGGCCACAGTATGAAAAGAAGAATTGAGAAAAAGCCAGGCTGTGTAAGTAGTTGCTATCAGTCGGAATCGATGGTGACAACAACCGGTTTTTGGTTTTATATAAGTAGTAATTAAGCAAATCGTACTGCCTGTCCAGTGAACTGTGATCTTGGGCATGTGAATGGGGATATTAATAGTATTAACTTTACAGTGTTTGTGGTGATAATGTAGATAAACAAACAAAAACCTGTTGCCATCAAGTGGATTCCGACTCATAGTGACCCTATAGGACAGAGGAGAACTGCCCCATAGAGTTCCCAAGGAGCGGCTGGTGGATTCGAACTGCCGGCCTTTTGGTTAGCAGCCATAGCTCGCCATGGCTCTTAATCACTGTGCCACCAGGCCTCCAGTGTAGGTAGAACACCCAGTATAATTGGCAAAGATCAAGGGCATACTCAATAGTTGCTTCTAAGGTAACTGGACAGTCGTTGAGAGAAATGAGAGGAGACTTAGGACAATGTGTATGTATATATGAATTAGACAAAAATGGCTCCTGGAAAACTTACTAAAAACAGGGGAGCCGGGTGTTCCTTCAGCAGCCAAGTGGAAAAAGACAGTGAGTCAGATAGTGACCATACAAGACACTAGGTGGCACCATTAGCCGAGACTGCTTATTTGATGTCTCAGGAGACTGAATAGCCTCGGGTGGAAGGAGAGAAAAGCTGTCACAAATTAATGGGTTAGTCAGGAATTGCTTGTATATTAAAGGCGTGAATTGTTTTATTGAGTGTATTTCAAAGGAACATGATAGTTCTTGATATTTTCTCCTCTGATGATCGTTTTGAAAAATTTCCCCTGAGATTGTTTTAAAGCAGCTTGTCTACCAAATAAACTGTATTTTTAAAGTAAGTTTGTTTTTCAGTTTTAAAGATTATTCATAAAAATGTATGTCCATTTTGAACTCATTAAAACAAAGTAACTGAAATTTTTACATTGAAATGATGCAGTCAGAAGGAATTGGTGTTTTAATTAGCTTTAGTGGACTTATTCTAGGTCAGTGTACAATTCCATTAAATTTTTTGAAATATCAAAAATGGTTCCTTGATTCCTGTTACTTTTTTTTTTTTTTAAATTGCAGGTTGGGGATAATTGGTACCTTATTTGGTTTCTGGAGATGGTTTAAGCTGTTAAATTTTTATTGATAGATACAGTGAGCAAGTGACAGAAATCTCCAACGGAAATGTCTTTAGCAAATGGAAATTTTTTTGGGTTACGTAACTAAAAAGATTATGATATGGATGATTTCGGGTAAAGCTTGATTCAGCGGTTCAAATAATGGTATTTAGACCCTCTCAGCTGTTAGCTTTGCTTTCCTTTGTATTGGCTCCATTTGCAAATGGCTCTAATCTTCTGGAAGTAGGGTAGCTGCCAGCTCTAGGCTTACATCCTTACCAGTTTTTTACTTCTGTTCTAGTGGTTCTAAAAAAAGTTGCGGTATTATGTCATGTTTGATCTGTTTGGCTTAGCTCGAGCTACATACCTACTCCAGCAATGGGAGATAGAGTTAGCTCTGCTGAAAATTTATGGTTTAAGAGTGTTGGAGGGATGGTTCCCCCTAAACAAATTCGGAGTTTTGTTAAGGCGAGGGAGAATGATTGTGAAATGGAAGTCATTTGTATAAGAAAGGCACCTTAAAACTATTTTCATTCCTTCAATTTTATTTCAATAGAATTTGTTTTCACTTGCATCCTGTCTCTGTCGCTTACTAGTTATATTACTTCTCAGAGTCCATTTTCTCATTGGTAATATGGAAGATAGTTATTGTGATGATAAAATAATGTATATGAAATACATAGCCTAGTGCCTGGCAAGTATCAGATATTCAAGAAATGTTTGTTCACCTCGAAGCATGGTTATTAGCTAAACAGTATTGCATTTTATCAACACTTGCTATATATCTCTGAATATCACAAATGTGGTAACTTTATAATGATCAATTTAAAAGTCATCAATTTAATTTATTGATTACTGCTTTCAATGCTTAAAATGACAGTTGGTAGATACCATCCTATTCATGACTTACCTGTATTTTTATGCTTGTATCGAATGTGCAGATTTAGCTTATGCAAGATTTTTGTAATTAATCTATATCGAGAAATATAAATTAACTTTAAAGACTAGCAATAAATAGAGTGAAATTATGATAAATGGTTTCTTGTTTGGGGAGATAATAAATTGCTTCATGTGTTTGTGAAGAGTGGAAGGAATTTGGCAGCAAGGGAGAAAGATGAATGATTAAGTATGGTTGAAACTTGTTTTTTAATTAAAGTGCTTCGTTGTGGTGTATAGTATTCAGAAATATATTTTAAATGTAACATTAATTTTTCAGTTACCATTCATCTTTATTAGAAAATATTACTTGTATTTATCATAATTTTTTCACCAACTATAATAAGGCTTTTTTAATAATCCATTTAGGTTAACTGATGTGTAGTCTCAAGAAAAGAACCTCAATAATGGATGGTTTTTAAGCTATTTGAACATTAGAGACCTGGTAACCCACATTTCTGATAACTGTGTTAGTTACCTAGTGCTGCTATAACAGAGATACCACAAATGAGGAGCTTGAACAAACAAATTTATTTTCTCACAGTTGAGGAGGCTAGAAGTCTGAATTCAGGGTGTCAGCTTTAGGAGGAAGTCTTTCCCTCCCTGTCAGCTCTTAGGGAAGGTCATTGTCACTTCAGCTTCTATTCCTTGGCTCCTTGGTGATCTTCATGTGGTATGGCATCTAACCTCCCATCTCTGCTTGGTCCCTTGTTTAATCTCTTTTATATCTCAGAAGAGATTGACTTAAGACACACCCTACACTGTTATTGTCTCATCAACATAACAAATAAAACCCATTCCCAAATGGAATTCTAACCCACAGATATAAAAAAAAGAAAACCAAACCTATTGCAGACCCTATAGGACAGGGTAGAACTGCCCCATATGGTTTCCAGGGAGCACCTGGTGGATTCGAACTCTGGTCCTTTTGGTTAGCAGCCGTAGTTCTTAACCACTATGCCATCAGGGTTTCCAGACCACAGATACAGGGATTAAGATTTGCAACACATTTTTTTTTAATTGTACATTAGGTGAAAGTTTATAGAGGCAAGTTAGTTTCCAATTCAATAGTTTGTACAAGAAGTATTTCACAACCTTGGCTTTATTCCCTAATACAGCGCATTTTTGGAGGACACAACTCAATCCAAACTCTAAGCGTACACATGAAACTCTTGATAGTGACAGAATAGAACTAAACATTTTTCCTTATAAAATAGCATTACTGTGGTGGATCATTATAGGGTTTATGGTGTATTTAAATTGGTTTAGTTATAAGCTAAGTTATAATGGTGCCTTTTATTCAGAACTGATAAATACCAATGTAAAATATAAAGAAGTTCTTTTTACCGATTTTTATCTTGTCAAATTTTGTGGACATAAATAAAGTCACATCAGACCAAAGATGGTTATAAACAGTCATTTTAGTGTTGGTTATTTTGTTTACTATTTTGGGCAATGTTTGCTTCATTTATATTTTAGTTGCAATTTATTTTTAAGAATGTTGTGTTATGTGGGTTAAAAGTATAGTAAAAATGGGAAATGTTAATAAGGAGGAAGAGGTATCAATATGGAAATTAAAAGCAGAGACATTTAAAAAAAATTGAAACTGTTAACAAATGGGTTTGTTCAACAACAGGAGTTATTTTGAAGGAGAGAGCAAGAGCTTAAACATGTGAAAAGTGGTAGGCCTATGTCCCAGAGAGCTATTGTTTAGTGGGTTGTATCTATTCTTATTTACCATATTAAAAATTAAAATGGAGGCATTTAAAAATACTTACTAATGCATTTAAAGATAACGATAGTAAACACGTTACATGTTAACATAAGTAACACATTTTAATGAAAAATAACTATTTTCTAAAACAACAACAAAAATTTTATAAAAAGAGTGGCATTTTTTAACATTTTTGCAAATCTCTTTCATGTCTGACTTAATAGAAGACAGCTGGTTTCTCATCTGCTTTTGCATCCAATCTGTTGCAATATATCGTTTTGGTTTTGGTTGAAATATATGAAGGAAATGTGGCCTCAAACAGATATGTAGATTATAGCATGTAACCAGTGAAAGCTAGAAAGAGCACAGAAATACTGAGGACAAATTGAATTACTCTCTGAAAACACAGACATTAATAACCTAGATCTGTTACATTAGAATATTCTTAAAAAAAAAAAATACACGTGTACCTAAGTGTCCATTTCATTAGTTAGTAGAGTGATGTCATCACATCTTATTCAGCCTCTGGAAAACTTTACAGTCATGAGAGAATAAAAATATAAAAGACAAATTGTTTTAAACCTGTGCATCCCTAGAAATGATTTTGGGTTTTTGGGCGTAGACCTTGAACCACACTTTGAAAACTGCTGGCCTATGTAATTCAGAGTCATCAGTGAGAGACATTGGTAGAAATTTTTTGAATTTATAGTAGGGCCTGGGCATCACTGTCAGATGTCCATTGACCTTGTGTTAAAACATCAGGAGTTAGAGAGTTTAAAGGCTAAAGCAGTGTAGGTGCTGCTAATCAAACTAGTCACAAGCCAGAGATGGTTCTTTAGGTTTAAGGCCTTTTAAATACATGGGATACCCAAGAAAATGGCAAGGTAGCAATTGTGGATACCATAGCTGCTAAAAAGTTTCATATGACATTGTGCAGAGGCCATCATGAAAAGAGGCCTTGTCTCTAATGACTAGTTTTTAGTGTAGACAAAACTGGAATATTTTGGAGAAAACAAAAAAAAACAAAAAAATTTGTGTAGACAAAACTGGAATATTTTGGAGAAAGAGCCAAATAAAATACTTCTTTCAGCAAGTTAGGTGTATAACAATTTACTCCTCTATTGGCAGGAATGTATATAGAGCCTGGCCACTTCAGACTGAGGAACAAATGGAACTTAATCTGTTTATAAATAAAGGGACTTCTGTTTTGAGAACTTTTCTTAGTATATCATATATGTACCTCAATACCAAGTTGTGGGGGGCTTTGATATCTTCAAATTAGGAATTGTTAAGATGAGGCATAAAGATGGGGCAGTCCTCGGTTAGTGTTTGGCAGTGATTAAATCAATTCTAACGTTAGAAATTTACCTCTAACCTTTTCTTAAGCGCTTTAGCCATTTAGGTTTTCATACGTAGGTGCGAGAAGTTATCTATTTCACATTTTTACTCAGACGTATTTTATGACAATTTTTGTTTTAAACATAGTATTTGCTTTTCTTTCTGATAGTTAATGTTTATCAACATTATTTAGTATGACAAAGTTACTTGACATTTTTGACATTAGCTTGAACTTCCCATTGATAAGTCAAACAAATTACTTGTTTTTCTGAGTAGAAACCAACTGCTTTGCAAATCCATTGATATTAAATTATTTGCAGGTTTTAACATGTAGGGAAACCTTAATTATTCAGAATATACTTATGTTACGATGTGTAGATTATTTGTTTACTGTCTTTAATGTGACTCAGTCAAAATACATGTAGTTATTTGCATAAAGAGGAAGTGTGTTGCTAGTATCTTTTGCGTTACTGAATTTTACATATAAAATGAATTTCCCTTGTAATTAAAAGGGTAGTATTATAATTAAAAGGGTAATTTTATAGCCCCTGAATAGTGATATTTTAGAGCCCTGGTGGCATAGTGGTTAAGAGCTTGGATGCCAACCAAAAAGGCTGGCAGTTTGAAAGAGGTGTGAAAATTTTTTCACTCATTTCTGTTTTTTTCTCTTTAATTTATATTAAAATGTATATTTAATCTTTTTGTAATATAATGAGAGTAGAACAAATGATGGGATGCAGCATTGTTTGCTGGCAGGATCTGAACGTGTTTGCTAATACACAGTCATTTTAAATCATTTACATGGCTCTCCGTACATAAATAGCAGATTAAGTAGGACAGAGAATGATCATGACTGTTGACACTTTGACTATGAGCCTCTGACCTCATGTAAGAGAACTGTTGCTTGCAATGTTTTAGTGACACTGATCTTTGTTTTGTTTCTTGGACAGATGCATATCCTACCTTGGGACCTTTGCACATGTTGTTCCCACCTCCTGAATGCTCTTCCTTCTGGTTCTTTGTAAGATTGGCTTCTTTCTCAGCTCAGATGTTACCTTCTCAGAGAGGCTTTCCCTGACCAATCTACTGAAAGTAGCCAGGATCCCCTCTCGCATTACTTTATCACGTGACCCATACTTCATAAAATTTATCATTACCTGAAGTGATTTTATTTGTTTACTTGTTTATTATCTGTCTCCCCTAGAATATAAGCTCCTTGAAGGCTGCAGCTTTGTTTGTCCTAGGAAGCTGGCAGGCACACAGTGGGAACTTAAGTATTGTATGAAGGAAGAAAAGAAAGGTTATGTTTAAATATTATATAATGAAAACATTAAAGATGTGCTTTACAATTCTGATTGTGATTAAAAGGATAGTATTATAATTAAAAGGGTAATTTTATAGCCCCCGAATAGTGATATTTTAAAACCCTGCTGGCATAGTGGTTAGAAGCTTGGATGCCAACCAAAAGGTTGGCAGTTTGAATCCACCAGCTGCTCCTTGAAAACCCTATAGGGCAGCTATGCTCTGTCCTGTAGGGTTGCTATGAGTCGGAATCGACTGTACAGCAGCGGGTTTAGTTTTGGTTTTAAATAGTGATATTTTACTGCTACTTGTTAGGCTTGTTGAAAGCGAAGAGGACTTCACGTACTTACTGATGGGGATGAAAGCCCATAGCCTTCAGTATGGATTACACCTCAACATAAAGAAAACAAAAATCCTCACAACTGGATCAATAAGCAACATCATGATAATGGAGAAAATATTGAAATTGTCAAGGATTTCATTTTACTTAGATCCACAATCAATACCCATGGAAGCAGCAGTCAGGAAATCAAATGATGCATTGCATTTGGGCAAATCTGCTGCAAAAGACCTCTTTAAAGTATTAAAAAGCAAAGATACCACTTTAAGGACTGAGGTGCACCTGACCCAAGCCATGGTGTTTTCAGTTGTCTCATATGCATGTGAAAGCTGGACAATGAATAAGGAAGATGGAAGAAGAATTGACGCCTTTGAATTACATTGTTGGCAAAGGATATTGAATATACCATGGACTGCCAGAAGAACGAACAAATCTGTCTTGGAAGAAGTGCAGCCAGAATGCTTATTAGAAGCAAGGATGGTGAGACTTTGTCTCATATGCTTTGAACATGTTATCATGAGCGATCAGCCCCTAGAGAAGGGCAGCATGTCTCGTAGAGTAGAGGGACAGTGAAAAAGAGGAAAACCCTCACCGAGATGGACCGATGAGTGGCTGTAACAGTGCGCCCAGGCATGACAAAGATGGTGAGGATGGCACAGGACTGGGCAGTGGTTCTCGTTCTGCTGTACACAGGGTCACTGTGAGTTAGAACTGACTTGACAGCACCTAACAACAGCAACTTGTTGTGGTAAATTAACAAGCCATCCTGTGCTCAACTCCAGTTAGGTTTGGTGAAAAGACAACCTTCTCCTTACAGAGGTTTGCTGTTAGATCTTTTAGTCAGTTATTTTCATGTATTTAGAAACCAAACCAGACCAGTTGCTGCAGAGGTGACTCCAACTCGTGGCAACCCCATGTGTGTCAAAGTAGGATTGTGCTTTATAGGGTTTTCATTGGAAGACTTTGCTGAAGTAGATGGTCAGATCTTTTTTTTTTCCCTGAGGTGCTTCTGGATGGACTCAAACTGCCAACCTTTGGGTTATTAGCTGAGCACATTAACCGTTTGTACCATCCAAGGACTCCCTCATGTAATTACTTATTTCATTTACAGCTTTGGCTAGTAGTTTACAAGTGAAGTTAGGTCAGTACCGCTTTCCGTTGCTCTATGTTGTGGCTCCTTTTGTTGTTGTTAATTGCCATTGAGTCAGTTTTGACTCATAGTGACACCTTGTGTGCAGGGTACAACTGCTGTATAGGGTTTCATGGCTGTGACCTTTTGGAAGCAGTTCACCAGGCCTGCCTTCTGAGGCACTTCTGGGTTGTTTCGAAGTGCCAAACTTTTGGCTAGTCCATTTGTGCCTCCCGGGGCTCTGGAGGCTCCTTCTACACCCTTCTACCTTTAGCCTACCTGTGGCTTGTAGAGCACCTCTTGTGAGGTCTTTCCAGTGCAGGTCTTCTCTGCTGAAGCTTCTCAGGCTTTTTGCCTAAACAAGCACATGAGTAGAACTAGAAGTGGAAAAGAGGGGAGAGAGTAAAGGAGAAGAAAGGAGAAGATTTTAGAAGGTATGTAACAGGGGTTCTTACTAAGAGTTTGATAGACATGGAGATGGTACAGCCCAGATCAATGGCATCACTAGGGTTGGTGTCACCCAGTGTGGTAATTCATGGTGTCACCCCCATCCCCATGGCCCTCCTCCTGTACCACACCATACAGAGTCCTTGTAATATTGATTATTAATTTTAATCATAGAATAATATGTGAAATAGTTGTAAATTGTTTAAATGTAATATGTTTTAGATTATATGAATACTAACAAAAAATTGTTTTGTAAAATCTTTTGGTATTGAATTATAACATTATTAATTACATTATTAGCAACTGAGTAGAAGCCTTTTAAAAATTTTTCTTCTTTTCCTTTAATTACGACTTCATTCTCAAAAAGTTATTGATATAGGTTCAAAAATACTAATTACCACAAAAGTGCAGTTAAAACACCAGAAAATTTGACAAAATCAGCAACCATAAAAACACTGGAAGCAATGAGAACAACAGCACACGCTTGTAGGGCATGCAGACGATACCATGTGATTCGGAGCGTTGTTGTATCTGGGTAGTAATGACAGCTCTGACGTGAGAGTGTCAGAAGGTTCAAAACGTAAATTAGCATAGAGTTTTAGCCTTGTAGGTATGTGGATACTGTAAGCCTGGCTTAAGAAAAATGTTTTTGTTGTTAAACTAACTACGGGGATAATTAAAAAAAAAAATACTCTCAAGTGTCCCCCTAGTGAAGCCACTGCCCTCAGTGAAGAATCTCATCCCAGCTGTGGAGGGGACAGTCATCAGATAGCCTTCAACTGTCAGCTCCTTCAAGGCTAACCTCAGCTACGGAGAGCCTCCTTGCCTAAAGTCATACCCTCCCCCCAGGACAGCTTACATTCTGCAGCTGAGCGAGGCGGAGTATAAATTCCAAGCCATTTTGTTTAGACTTAGGATAACTGTGACAAGGTATGTTCCTCTAGAGATCCCTGCCAGACTGGCTGAGGCTTTGTGGGCCTGTACTGCAGTTTGACTTCTCTGTGTGCTCAGTTCCGTTTCCTCCCTTTTTCTTTTACAGGGGTTGATCCCTAATAAACATCTTGCACCCCAAACAATCTCAGCATCTCTTTTCAGAGAATCCAGCTTGCTACAGGAGCTTTATGGGTATCATGTTGCCCTTGTACCCTTTTTCAGATTCTGTGTAAGTTTTTCTGTGGATATGCATCATTCTGAGCAGAAGGTGTGTAACTTTCACCATATTTTTAAAGATAGACTTGGAAACTGTAGGTTTTTCTCATAAAGGCCTTAAGAAATATGAAAGAAAGACTTTTACAAAAACTTTTGGGATTCAGGGTCAAATTAAATATTGTGAATCTTTGAATTTGGGCAACATATAAGCCAAAGCTTTGTTGATAAGGAAATATTCTCCTGTGACATGGCAGTTCACACTGGCAAAGGCCCCTCGAGCTGGTTCTAATATGCTGCTGCAGTGGCTCTTGGAAGCTTGGAAAAGTGTTGGCCCACATTAAATGAAGCAGAGAGATCAGAACTGCATGGCAGACGGTAGAGCAAGGGATTAAAAGGCTCAGAGAAGAGAGTATGCTAGAAAGGATCGAAACCCCACGGGTTTCCTTGGGGGTAGATGTTCAGAGGACCCTCTGTTTTCCAAGGAAATAAGGAATGTGACAATGAGGGTAGCATCAAATATCCTCTTGTTGTTGTTGAGTCAATTCCGACTCATAACGATGCTGTGGAACGGAGTAGAACTGCCCGTAGGGTTACTAAAGCTATAATCTTTGTAGAAGCAGATTGGCACATCTTTCTCCCTTGGAGTGGCTGGTGGCTTCCAACCACTGACCTTTTGGTCAGCCGAGTACTTAACCGCTGCGCCCCCAGGGTTCCAACGGTACCCTTGAGAGGCTCAATCTAAAACAAGAAAAAAAAAAACAAACCTGTTGCCGTCAAGTTGATTCAACTCATAATGACCCTATGGGACAGAGCAGAACTGCCCCATATGGTTTCCAAGGGGCGCCTGGTGGATTCAAACTGTCAACTCTTTGGTTAGCAGACGTAACTCTTAACTACGCCACTGGGGTTTTCGAGAGGCTCAGTAGTGGCTGTTTATTGTAGATGGGGCTGATGGTAGAAGATGCTTTTACAAAGCTGGGTTCCCTAGTATCAAGGGGGTTGATATGGTCCCAGAAGAACAAAGGCTAGGGAGGAGCACTTAACTGTCAGAGGCAAGGAGAGTATTCGTTTTCTATTGCTCCATTACATATTGCCACAAATTTAGCAGCTTAAAAGAGCATCCTTTTATTATTTCACAGTTTGGTAGGTCAGAGGTCTAGTATAGCGTGTCTCCACTCAGCTGGTTCTCTGTTACGGATTTCACAAGGCTGAAATCAAGGTGTTGGCAGGGCTGCATTCCTTTCTGAGGCTGTAGGGATGAATCTGCTTTCCAGCTCATTCAGGTTGGCTGAATTCAGTTCCTTGTGGTTGTAGGACTGAGCTTCCCATTTCCTCGCTGGCTGTTAGCCAAGGGTCTTTTATCTATTTGATCTCTGCTGTGTCTGTAGTTGTATCTTTTTTTTTTAAATTGATTCCCTGTAGAACCCTTACTTTCTGTTTAATTGATTTTTGCTCTTTCTCACCTCCTTCTACTTTCTTTGGGTTTATATGTTGCTCCTTTTCTAATGTCTTAATGTGGACACTGAGCTCCCTCATTTACAGCCTTTTTTCTTTTCTAAGACACTTAAGACTGTACATATTTCTCAAAACAACTTTTTTGAGGTATCAAAGATTTTGAAAGATCCTGGTTTTAATTATCATTCAGTTTTAAGTATTTTAATTTTTCCTATGATTTTTTGAGCCATTATTTATTTAGAAATTGTTTTTAAATTTGAAATATGTGTTTTTAAAAAGCTTTTTACTTTAAATTTAATTGTTCATTGGGGCTAGAAAATGAGATCTGTGTGATAGGTGCTATAAGAAATATTCAGAATTTGTTTTATGTCCCAGTACGTGATTAGTATTTGTGATGGCTTATGGGTGTTTGATAAGACTGTGCACTAATTGTTGGATCTACCACCTATGTGTCAGTTTGTCATACCATGGTGAGTTATGGGTTGCTGTGATGGTGGAAGCTATGCCACTGATATTTTAAATACTAGCAGGTTTCAGCAGACCTTCCAAATTAAGACATACTAGAAAGAAATGCCTGGTGATCTACTTCCACAAATCAGCCAATGAAAACCTTATAGGTCAAAACAGAACATTGTCCATGGACATGTCATCAGGAGGGATCAGTCGCTGGAGGAGGACGCCATGTTTGGTAAAGTAGCGATAAGGTAGAGAGGGAAGGAGACCCTGAGTGAGATGGACTGGCACAATAGCCTCAATGATGTACTCGAACATGCTGGCGATTGTGAGGATGATGTACAGCTGAGCAGTGTTTCATTCTGTTGTCACCATGAGTCAGAGTCTACTTGACAGCAGCTATCTATTGCTGTATTTCAAAGAAAATTAACATTTTGAATCACCATTTGCTGAAAAGACTCCTTTTCCTCTTTTAACGGATTTGACATCTTTGTCCAAAATTAATTGGCCGTAAATCTATGGGTATATTTTCCAGACCCTTAGTTCCATTCCATTGGTTTATATGTCTATCCTTATACCAGTACCACACTGTTTTGATTACTGTAGCTTTGGAGTAACTCTTGAAGCTGGGGGAAATGCAAATCCTCCAACTTATTTTTCGAAATTGTTTTGACTCTTCACTTACTTTTAAGAATGGGAAATTAAAAAAACAACAACTGTCAGGGGTGGGATTTGTCAACAGTTTACTTCACTGTTAAATGAGTTTAACAGTTCAGGGCTGTTTTCTAGTGAAACTCCTAACACTGATATCTTCAGATGTTTTCTTAGACTGGATCAGTTTTAAGAAGGTGACTTTCCCAACCTTCTGCCTCCTGGTAGCCTTCTCGAGAAGGAAAAGATAGTTGAAAGTCCCAAAGCTTAGTGTGCCAATTTTCTGTTAATCCTGATATTTTCAGTGTGTTATTCCAATTGTCTTTTTTTTTTACCTTTCTAGAATGGTCCCCCAGTATTCTGCCTAGATGAGGAAGAACATTCACCCTGATGTGCAGAGTATAGGAGGGGCTCTGGAAATCTAGCTGCTTCTGAGTCAAACTTTAATGCCCTATGTTTGCTCCCATTACTAAAACCCAAAAAAAAACCAGTGCCCTCGAGTCGATTCCGGCTCATAGCGACCCTATAGGACAGAGTAGAACTGCCCCATAGAGTTTCCAAGGAGCGCCTGGCGGATTCAAACTGCCGACCCTTTGGTTATCAGCCGTAGCACTTAACCACTACGAGACTCCTAATGCTTCCCAGTGTGATACCTTTTGGGGATACCACAGTGCAGATTTGCGGCTTCACAGCTTCTGGTTTTTCTCTATTGCTGTTAAGATTCAACTTTCTTAGGTCTGTTGAGTTAATCACTACTCCTCACTTTTCTTCCAGTATCCAAATTTTTGTCTCTATTGCTTCCTTTCTTTTTTTTTTTTTTTTTGCCTTCAGAGTAGTTTTAGTGGGGTTTCAAGAGGAGGCAGGAGGCATGAATTAACGCATGTTTTCAAAACTTTGGCTTTTACTGACAGTCCAGTGTATGGTTTGATGCATGGCTTTTATATTCTCTTTCTTAATTCAAATGGGAAAATTATTGCATCATGTAATTAAGTTTGCTAGTAAAATATCCAGCTAATAGATCACCGTAATCAGAAATGAAATATTAAGGGTTGCAGAAAATTGTGCCACATCCATATATATACTGTGTATGGGAAGCATGTGAAGGACATAAGAATGAGTATTGTATGCTGTTACATGCAGTGTGGAGGTGCAGTTGCTTTGCTGCTTTGCTTTTGATACTGTTGATTTAATGCTTTATTTTTCAGCACTTATCAGATGTCCATGTGCTTTATGGGAAGCTAGGTTCTTTACCTTCAGTGGCTGAATCTGCATTAATATAAGGCAATCATGGTTATTTCATTCCTTTGCTAGTGATCGATTTAGTAATAAGTGGTCAATAAAACTTGAGCAGAAGTTTATTGGGAATCTTCTAGCAAAGGTTAGTTTAAAAGAAATAAGGATTCTGATCTCTGGACATTGTTAAGTAAAGTGATATTTAACACTAGTGGAGCTATTTTGAAAGCATTAGGGGACAAAAAGTCATCATACTGAGGATGGCACAGGCAAACATGGGAAAAACCTAGGCTTTTTGATGATGATGATGGCATAAATTAACCAACCCTGGAACTGCTGTAGCTCTGGATTCTTTGGTATGTTAGATAATAATTCCCTAATTGGCTTAGAAAACCAATAAAAAGTAACTGTTACTTGTTTAGCTAAAATAACCGTGAGGAATAAACATCTTGACGGAGCCCTGGTGGCACAGTAGGTAAGCGCTCAGCTGCCAACTGAAAGATCAGCAGTTTGAACCCTTGTACCAGCCTGTTCTGTGGAAGAAAGATGGGGCAGTTTGCTTTCATAAAGATTTACAGTCTTGGAAACCCTATGGGAGGGCAGTTCTACTCTGTCCTATAGGGTCACTGTGAGTCGGAATTGACTCGACAGCAATGGGTTTGGGTTTTTGGTTTAATAAACGTATTAGGGTTCTAGTTACATAAATGTTGAAGATCAAAACGGCAGGTTTCTGAGAGATTGGTGATTATTGTTTTTCATTAAAGTAAAACCGAATTGGAAATACATATGTTTTTTTTCACTCTTGTTGCTTTTGTCCCTAACTTGGGCAGACCTGGCATTTAGTTTTTTGTTAAAAATAGCAATTTTAGTCTTTTGTTTTGGTATGATTCAGATTGACCTGACATAGATCTGGCTCCTAGGACTGATTAAAAAAGAAAATTTATTTGTTGAAATATGCACACTTTCTTCATGAAATTGGTGTTCTTTCTTATGTGTGCCCTGTCTTGCCAGAGCTTATGAGTCACATATTTTTGATACTGGTGTTACATTTTTAATTAATATTTTAGATGCAAAAGGTGACAGTTTAAAAGATTGTTTTGTTAGTGACTTATCCTTAAAAGCAAGTGGCATTTGGTTTTATTTTACAATAGAATTTAATCTTACATGTTTTTTGTTAAAGTAGTGTTACTAAAAAATCTCTTATTGAACTGTTTGTGGTTAGCTCTTTAAGGATGTTTAAGATTTCACATGCAGTTTAACTGATCACAGATGAAGTTGTAAATTAATACCTCATGAACGTATTTGACTGCAGGGCATTGTTTGTGAATCAAAACTGCTTTGTTCCTGTAAACTGTGCGAGAGGTTTTAAGCATATGGGTTAAAATTGCACAGTGATACCAAAGTATTTATGAAAAGACACTGCAGTTGGATTATTTAAGATGTACTAAAATATTATGAATAGCCATAAAATGTAATAATTCCCTTAAGCTTTTAAGGGTTGTAAGATTTAGTTTTATTCCTTTGTTGTATTTAACCACCTTAACAAGAAATTGTTTTGTTGCTTTTAGAGCTATGCGTAGTAATAAGGATACCATTGATACAGTATGGTAATAAGAACAGCTGAAATTTCTCAGAAATCTTGTATTTTTGCAGACCTGTTCATGGTTGTGCCAAATATATTCATGAAATTTTTGCCTTGTTTTCATTTGGATCATTCTCTTATCAGAACCTTCAGAATGAATAATTGTTCACTGAAATTTTCTAGTATAAGATTATTGAATGAATGTGGCTTAGCATAATGTCAGACTTTTTTTTTGCTATTATTTTTGTTTTACAATATACAAACTTTACCTAAATGTAGGACGTACTGTTGCCATGATAAACTCACTGAGTACCTATTGAAAAATTATCAGAGAATAGCTAGGGACTTGAGACGGTGATAAGTTAGAGGTAGCAGACCCAAACCAAAGCAGACCAAACCAGACCCATTCTTGTCAAGTCGATTCCCACTCATAGTGATCCTATAGGACAGAGCAGAACTGCCCCATAGGGTTTACCAAGGCTGTAATCTTTACGGAAGCAGACTGCCAAATCTTTCTCCCATGAAGTGGGCTGGTGGGTTCAAACCGCCAACCTTTTGGTTAGTAGCTGAGCGCTTAGCCATGCTGCCACCAGGCTCCTTAGAGGTAGCAGAAGTAAGCTTTAATTAACTGCTTAGGCAATAAGGCAAACCTTAAATCAGCTAGGGATCCCTGGGTTGTGCACCTGGTTCACACTCAGCAGCTAACCAAAAGGTTGGAGGTTCGAGTCCACCTAGAGGCACCTTGGAAGAAAGGCCTGATGACCTGCTTCTGGAAAATCAGCCACTGAGACCCTGTGGAGCACAGTCCTACCCTCACACTCACGGGGCCGTCATGATCCAGCTGGCGGATCAGGCTGAAAGTTGTTGGGACGCTCTTGGAGTTCTGATCTTGGCTGTCCTTTTAGACTCCTCTGTCACATGGGTCACTATGAGTTGGAGTCGACTTGATGGCACCCAACAACCACATTCTTTGAAAATTTTAGTATTCTTTTTATTGCTGTTTTCTTAGCTGCTCTCCGGTGGATGACATTTCTAGCACCAATTCTCACACTTCTTGGGTGCCTCTGCTCTAACTACCTTTGTCCCCGTTCATCTTGAACTACCCTCTTTTATGACCGCATTCTGAACCTTGTCCTTACCCAGAACTACTTTATTTAAAAAAAAACTAAACTAAAACTATATCAGCTTGTTGTTTAATTCCTTTGACTTTCACTTCACTTACCTTTATTCAGTCTAAGCTGCACAGTCAATTATTTCAACCACATGTTACTATTCTCTCAATTCTCTCTTCTTTTTTGACCCTAGGAATTCCTAAACCTGGGTCAATTTAATTGTGTCCTTTGGTTCTTAACTTGTTACCACTATTGACCTATTTTTCATGGTAGAAGCTTTCTACCATCCTTAATCCCTACTCCTTAAACCTTCATATTCAGATTGTTCACCAGATCTTATTAACTTCTAAAATGGCTCTCAAATCATACCTTTTTGCTATTTTCATGTTTGTTACCATCATCATCATCTCTTGTATTTAGTACTGTAGCCTTTCCCTCTCTGGTTACGTTTCTCCAGTGATTCTCTCTGCCCACTTTTTCTATCCCAACAACACATGAGGGATTGGGTTCCCACCCATCCACCACAACCACTGTGTAAATAACAGATGCTCCCTTCAGTAGTAATTCTCAACTGGGGTCCCACATCTTCGGGGTCTGTGTATAGTGTGTATACATATGTTTTTGGTTTTGAAAACACCCAAAAAGTGATTCTCTTACTTCTTTCTGAGGTCCTAAAGGGTCTTTTGCAGGTCTTCCTCAAATCCATGTTCTACAGTGCCACAGGAGTTATCTTTCTGAACTTACTCATTTTACAAGTATACAGCAACTTATTTTGTGCCAAGTACTGGAGTTAGGAAGATGAATGCTGAGGTATTTGCCTTTGAGAGAAATATTAATGACATGGTAATAGCTAACATTTACTCGAACTTTTGTTAAGTGCTAGGTATTTTATAAAGGAGGCCTGATGGCACAATGGTTAAAGCACTCAGCTGCTAATCAAAAGATCAGCGGTTCAAACCCACCAGCCACTCTATAGGAGAAAAGACCAGACGATCTATTCCTGTAAAGATTGTTGTTGTTGTGTGCCGTCAAGTCAATTTCAACTCATAGTGACGTTATAGGACAGAGTAGAACTGCCCCATAGGGTGTCCTAGGCTGAATCTGTATGGGAGCAGATCACCATGTCTTTTCTCCCGGTGGAGCATAGCAACAGGTGGGTTTGAACCACTGACCTTTTGTTACAGCTGAACGCTTTAACCATTCAGCCTATGAAGATTACAGACTAGGAAATCCTATGGGGTGGTTCTACTCTGTCCTGTAGGGTCACTATGAGTTGAAATTGACATAACAGCACACAACAACATCAGCAAGTGCTGGTTAGGTTTTCTGTCACTTGTAGCTAGGAATTCTAATAAATGATAAAAGTATTATTTTAGGAAAAAGTAAACTACTAACTGTACATATAGCTTGCGAAAGGCATGAATTTTTAGGTATACTATGACATTGTACGTTCTATCCTCTTTCTCCTTTTACCACAAAAGATAATTTTCTTTCCTTTTTTTTCCTTTGTCGCCATTAAAAACATATCAAAATAGAATTCACTGTAGTAGTTCACTACCAAGGCAACTTTGCTGAAAAAGCACAAGTCTAAGAAATTAAACTGATAGCAACTATTTAAATACACATCTCTCTTAGAAATGTAGCAACAAAAGAAAAAGCAATGGGAAGGAAATACGAAATAGTAATAAGGGTGATTTTGTTTGTGGTGGGATACCGATGATCTTTATTTTTTCATTTTATTTTTTGTATTTTCCAAACTCTCAACAATAAGCATAATGCTTTTAAAATCAGAGTGAAATATGTTCTTTTAAAATAAAGGTACATTTAAAATAATTTTAATCTTCATCATGGTTCAAGGAATATTGTTGCTTAGACCTAATCTTCAGAGTTTTGAGAGATGAAATGTTTCCTTAGTTCAATTCAACAAATATTTAGCAAGTCTACTATATGTAAAGCAGGGTGTTACATCAAAAAGACATGCAGTTGTTGGAAGGAGCCATAGGAGGGCTTACGTGAACTTGTATTTCTTTATAACATTAAAAACAAAACAAAACAAAACAAAACTTTTTCTAGTGTGGTTTGAGTTGCAATAAACCTCAATCAAGACTTTATGTCTGCGGTGTAGTTGGTTTATCTTCTGTATGGCCTTTCTGGCCTTGGGTTTGTAATTTTGCCAAAATGATTGACTGGGACACAATCCTGCAAAGGAATTGGTTAGTCTACTATGCAAATTGAGTATGTAGAACTACCCAATAGAATTAAGTGACCTTGAGGGAATTCGTTGATTACCATGCAAATTAAGTGATTGTGGTCTGTTGAGGGGATTGGTAGTTTGTGGTCCTGGTTGGAGGACCATGCCTTGAAATTGACAAGGAGTAGGCTTACATAAAGGCCAAACCCACAGAGCTTGGGGTGGACCTGCCTACCATCAAGAAGAGCCTGGAGCAGAATGTGTCCTTTGGACCCAGGGTCCCTGCGCTGAGAACCTCCTAGGCATAGGAGAGAGGGAGTTGTAACACTAGAGATGGCTCAAGATGGCAATAAATGGTGGCAACCACAGCAGAGCCCAGCAGCAGAGAAACAGCAGAAGCAGTACCAGAGGCAGGAACAAGGAGACTAGGGAGAGGTAGCTGCAGTGGGCTTGAACCTCCCCACCCCACGCCATGGAGCAGGAGAGAGCTGTGCGCCTCCAGGCAGGATGTTTGGTGGCAGAATGGGATGCCTCCAGGCACTCGTTGGTGGAGCTAAAGACTTGTAACACTTGCAAGCCACAGAAGGCCTGGCGGTGAACGTGGCCAAGAGAACTCCTGGTAGCAGGCATGGCTGAGATCAGGCCAACCTACGGCACGGCTGAGGAGGAGCTGAGAACTGTCTTGGTTGAAAGCTTTCCTGATTGAAAAACTGTATTCTGTCTTCCGAGTTGTTCCTGTTAGTAACTTTGAAGTTGATACTGATCCTGAATTATAGCCATGATAGTGAATGTGGGCTGAGTTCTTTGTGGCCATTGCAACAAATTATCGAACTCAGCAGAGAAGTAGAGAGTGGCTTTTCAGAAATGGTAAAAAAGATGGATAGTGGACGTATGTCTGACTCCGCTTCATAGGAATCCGCTTTGGGCTGATCCTCATTCTCATCGCTCTTTGTGGATGTGGACAAGGTCTGACACTAGTAGGTTACAACGCGGTAACATTAGGGCTCGATTCAGCAGTGGGTTACAACGCTGTAATGTTAGGGCTCGGTTCAGCGGTGGGTTACAATGCCGTAACGTTAGGGCTCGGTTCAGCAGTGGGTTACAATGCCGCAACGTTAGGGCTCAGTTCAGTAGTGGGTTACAATGCCGTAACGTTAGGGCTCAATTCAGCAACGTTGGAAAGAAGTTCAGCGATGTATGAGCTGGTATTTCATTTGTCGTCTACTGAAACAATTTTCAAAGCTCCCTCCTCCCCCTAAAAGGGCAATACGGTTGCAATATAGACTTAAAAAACATCACTTACTTTTCATATAAGTAATCTCTGAAAATAAGGTAAAATACTTTCCATGGATATCAAGGAAAAAATGAAGTAATAATGTTAGCCATTTTAGACTCGATTTTCTCTTTTAAAGTTGGTAGTAGCACTTTGATTTCTCTCCTCAAAAGTCATGAAATAATTACTGTATTAAATTGCTGTCAAATTCCACTCCAGAGGTACCTGTAGCATAGGTCAACCTCACTGTAGTATTTTAATAGTTTAAGTTTTGGCAAAAAACAATGAGACTTGCAGATAAACAACTTTATAGAGAAATTTCAGAAGTTTATTTCCGTATATTATAGCCACATTTTATTTTTTTTCCACAATACAAATTTACGTAATCTTTACGTTATCACTTAAGATTTCAAGGAAGTAACCATCTCATCTTGTCTTCGTATGTTTTCCCTCAGTCGTGTTTCATTATAGCATAGGCTGATTCCACAATTCCAATGTTTTATTGAACTTTTCACATTAAATTTTATTTCCCATTAATTTAGAAATATTTGGTGAAATGTGCTTTGCATCCATGTCTGTCATACTATCCAACTCTAAGTCTCAGACTATTTCACTTAGGGTCTCTGTACATAAAACAGACATATAGCATGGTATTTGAAGGGTTCCAGGGGGAATATTCTCATAGAATATATTTCTAAATAAAATAATTCTATGTCAATGCAAATAATCTTGTATTCATGTATAGTGATATATATATTTATATGACTATAAATATGTATTTACGTATATACATGTACATATATATGTATACACACACAAACACACACACGTATACATTTTCCCCCATTCACTCAGTAACACTGATTCATTTGATATGTATACTCCTACCTTAGCTAACAGTATATGACTTCTTCATGGTTAGTTCTCACTTTCCTTTGTGACATGTTTTTTCTGGACAGCCCATTATATAGATTTCCTTAAACTCTGGCTTTAGTTTTCTAATTTAGGACCTTTATCTTGAGTGATAAATATCCACTTACTCCCATGAAATATGTAACTCCAGCTGAGATCTCTATCCTGAGCTCCTGGGTAAATGAGAACACCCAGATTCAAACCTCACTATGTCAATTCCTAGCTATATGACGGTGAGGAGGTCCCTGTGCCTCAGTTTTCTCATCTATAAAATGGAGATACTAAAGTAACTATTTCATGGTGGTATTTTTCGTAAGCAAATACGCGGTAATACATGCAAATTACTTCCCACGACGCATAAATGATAGCTCTGAAGCTCCAAAAGCCTAGAGTTGACTTGGGCAAGTTAACTTCAATTTCATTGTCTAAAAAGGATTTATAATTCCTTCCTTTGGAGTCTGTTATGCCTAGCAAGATTATTAGCTTGTTTTCATTCTGGAGAGTTTGAAACTGGGAAGTTCAGAAGCCATTTAAACTCAAGAGATTCAGCTAGATGGGCAGGTTCTAGGACTTACACTGTGCCCCTCTGCCAGGGCCCAGAGTGTATCTGGACCCTTGGACATTCAGTAAAGGCTTGATAAATGAAAAGGTCATAATGTCCACAATTTTATCAAGGTTTTAAAGAATACACTTAAATAAAAAGCTGAAAGACTATTAGGAAACAGCTTACACAAAGACCTTAAGGATATCCTACATTATGGTCATTAATTAGGAGCTGTGGGGAAAAAAAATTTTTTTTTTTTGTGGTGAAAAAAAAAATTCTTTTTTTTTTTTTTTTTGTGGTGGTGCAGTGTTAAGCGCTTGGCTGCTAACCGAAAAGTGCACAGTTTGAGCCTGCAAGCTGCTCCACAGGAGAAGGGCGTGGCACTCTGCTCCCGTAAAGATTTCAGTCTAGGAAACCCTATGGGGCAGTTCTACTCTGTTTTACAGGATTGCCATGAGTCGGGATCAACTCCTCGGCAACGGGTTTGTTTTTTCTTTTAATTGTCATTAATATGCCTCATTTCAAATTGATACAGCCACTCTCCCAAGCTAAGTATGGCCTAAGAATCATTCCTCACTCACTTCTTACACTAATCACTAAGTCTGTTGATTCTGCTCCCAAATTAGCCTTTAAATGCACTTCTTTCCTCTACAATCTCAATGCCACATTTCAGGATTTCCTTATTTCTTACCTGGGCCATTCTAACAGTCTGACAGTTCTCTTGATTCCAGAAGAGCCTTTCTCTAATCCATTCTCCAGTCTTTAACTGATTAATTCTCCTTTTAAATATTATTCCCATCACCTACTAAAAACAAATCTGAATTTCGTAACAGGGTGTATACACACAAACGCACATACAGTAGTACACCTTTCTGTCTGCTAAAATCACTCTTAATTCCCTAACTCACCCTGTATACTTCGGTCACATTGAGGTGTTCCCATAAAATATTTTCTCTTGTCTTTCTACTTTTGCAAATGCTGCTTATTACTATTGGAAACCCTGGTGGCATAGTGGTTAAGAGCTATGGCTGCTAACCAAAAGGTCAGCAGTTCAAATCCACCGGGTGCTCCTTGGAAACTCTGTGGGGCAGTACTGCTCTGTCCCGTAGGGTTGCTATGAGTCGGAATTGACTCGACGGCAACAGGTTTGGTTTGGTTTTTTTTGGCATTTTACTATAACTGTGCCACAGGCATACATACCTTCCTACCTATTACTTTCTTTGTCTAGCTAACTTCCTACTTGTCTATAAGGCATCATGCCTGTGAAGCTTATCTTGTTAATCTTCCAACTCTAAACTAGATATCCTTCCTGTAGGCCCTCAGAGGCCTATTTTGAAATATACTTGCTTATTGAAATGTCTCAGTGGGTGACTACTGAAATTCTCTGAGACTCAGTTTGTCATCTGTAAGGTGGCTATCTATGCTGAAGGACTCCTGTAAGGATAAGTATGTGAAGTTGCTGCTATAGTGTACCATCAACTGGATTCCGTCTCATAGCGATCCTGAGTAGAACTGCACCATAGAGTTTCCGAGGCTGCAATAAAAGTTCCAGTAAATGTTAGCTATTACTGGTCATTAATATTTCTCTCAAAGGCAAGCACCTCAACATTCATCTTCCTAACTCCATCCACTAGTCTAGTACTTGGCACAAAATAAGTTTTTATATACTTGTATACATTTGGTGATCTGCTCCTGTAAAGATTGTTGTTGGTGGTGGTTGCCGTTTGAGTCGATTCTGACTCATAGCGACTCTGTAGGGCAGAGTAGAACTGCCCATAGAGTTTCCTAGACTGAAATCTTTACTGGAGCAAATAGCCAGTTCTTTTCTTCCACGAAGTGGCTGGGTGGGTTTGAACTGCTGAACTTCTGGTTTGCAGCTGAGCGATTAAGCACTGTGCCACCAGGGCTCCTTAGCTAGCACTGGCTTAGATTAAAAAAGGAAGTTAGTAACAGGAGTTACTACACTGCAAAAAAAAAAAAAAAAAAGGGAGTACAGTTGGGCCTTAAAAAAAAAAAAAAAACCAAACCCATTGCAATGGAGTTGATTCAAACCCACAGTGACCCTATAGGACAGGGTAGCCCTGCCCCCTTAGGGCTTCCGAGGAGCACCTGGTGGAATCGAACTGAGAACCTTGTGGTTAGAAGCTGAACTCTTAACCATTAAGTCACCGGGCTTTTAAGAATGATTAAATCTAAGTACTTAAAACCCTGTCTCTGGGCGTTAGAGCTTCAATTTGTCAGTCTATCTCTTTATTCTTCTTCCTCTTTTTTACTTTGACTTCCTTTGTAATGGTCTTGTGCTAACTTTTGTTCTTGTTCATTTGAAAAGTGATCAGCTGCTCTGATCAATTAGTAGTTTCAGATATTGATATTCACATTTTCATTTTATGAGCAAAATAAACGCCCAGAAAATACGGTTTAAGATTTGATGTAAGATTTACAATGTATTTCATTATTCTTCCTTTAAGGGTTAATGACAAATGATAACTGTAACTGGACTCTTGTTTAATGGATAAAAAAGTCTCCAACTTACAATAGGGACTGGTAGATAATTTTTAGCATTTCTGACCAGCGTTCATATGCCATGGCGTTAAATGATATTCTGAAAGAGACAAATGTTTTACCTAAACAAGAAAAAATTGTTTTTATCTTTTTGTGATTTGTGATTTTTTTTCCTGAATGCTTTTTTTTTTTTTAATTTATGTAGTCCCAGGGTTTTTTTCTTGTTGATTGCATAATGTATTAAATGTGTTTTGTTAAGGCAACCCTTTAAGACTGCCCTTATAGACGAAAGAGAGAGACAGAATTTTCTGATGTTGTGGAAGAGGTTATATTTAGCTGTTGGTATTTCAAGTTGGAACACTTCATTCTACTGTGCCTTAGTTAATGAGTCATCTGGAGAAAATGGGCTGTCTTTTGCTTTTAGGAAGAGTCTGTAGCAAATAATAATAAGTTAAACACTGTGGGAGATTTTCTGCCAAATAACAAACTTAAAATGGAAAATGTTTTGTAATTTGTTTTATTGCCCATTTGTAAAATATGTACTCAAGGGTAAAGAACCATTTTTACTTATTATCTTTAGCTCATAAAAACAAAAAATAATAATCCTGATAACACATACAACTAAAAGAAAGCATTTTCTACCAAAGCATTGTATAGAGTGTTATATGAGTTACAGACAAGTGGCAACCTGTGTAAACTTTATGAAGTTATTTTATAGACAGAATATACAGCAGTGGTCAAATTTTAATGATGTCACTACCTGAGGAAAGTCTGTGTGATTATTGAAGTATTGATTTTTTTCAAGCATTTTTATGTCATGTGCTATATTTTTAGTTTCCTTTGTTACCTCTTATGTATGATGGCATTATAATATTAGAAATCCTTTGAGTGGATAGTTGGCAAAGGATGTGGGAGATACTGATTGTAATTTTGACTGTCATTATCTTATATGAATTCCCTGGGTGATGTAAATAGTTAATGTGCTCAGCTGCTAAGTGAAAGGTTGGAGGTGCGAGTCCACCTCAGGTACTTCTGAAGAAAGGCCTGGTGATCTATTTCCAAAAGATCAGCTATTGAAAACCCTGTGGAGTGCAGTTGTACTGTGACACACATGGGGCTGGCATGAGTCAGAATCAACTCTGCAACGACTGGTGGTTGTGATTGTTTACATTACAGGCAGTCCCTGGATTATGAATGAGTTCCATTCCTAAGTCTGTCTTTAAATCAAATCTGTATGTAGATCTGAACGATTAGGTAGGGTTTGTATCTAACATCAGTCAAATATTTGTCTTAGTATATAGTGTACATTTCTGTGCATAAAAAACTTTAAAGGAACACTTCCAGATACACTAAAACATCTGTAGCAGAATAATACAATAATAATGTTTTTATGCACGTCACAAGGTAATGCCTGTTTGTTATTACAAACCATTGTATATACCTCAAATTTTTAATATAATAGGGTTTACAGGGATTGGTTTGTAACTACTGATTACCCGTAAGCTGGGCCTTCATAACCCAGGGATAGCCTGTATATATGTTACAATGACTACATGCTTCAGTTTTCTCATCTGCACAATATTGCGTTTTTCTTACAGAATGAAAGGAGATAGCTTGGGATAAAGAAAACCATATCACACTGGAAAACAGGAAATTTTAAGCCTTAGAGTTCAAGTTTTAAATCAAAGATATCTTTTGTGAAGTAAACTTGCCAGATCTTCCTTGGGCACAGAATAATAACATCACTAGAACCACTAACCATATTCCCCCCGCTCCAAATTTATTTCTTTAACAAGGATTTATGAAGGAACTATTGGGAGTTAGCATTGTCTGCTGTACCAGTAAGACCAGTCTCTTGTTCATTTTAGGCATTTACAAAGATCATATGGAATATACTGGAGGAAAATTTCGGTTTTCTGGTTCTGACTTAGAAAAACCTACGTTTTGGTTCTCACCCATGGCAGTGAGTGTAAAGGCAAGTTTCTGGCGTGGGATGACAGTGCCTGTTATGAAGTCTCTGCCCCTTTTGCAGGTCAAGGAACCATTTCTCTGCAGTTCAGTGGAATGTGCCTTATGGCATATCATTCTGAGTCCTTAATAACAGGAAATTTGAAGTTTGAAATTGGTGAGCCAGTCATGTTTGAGAGCTTGATTAATTGATTTGCTCATTCAGTATTTATTTAATGAACGTACTTGGATTTTTGATACCCTGCAGTCAACATGTCTAAAACTAAAATCATAATCCTTCCACAAAACCTGTTCCACCTGCAGCCTCCTCTGTTTTACTTAATGGAATTTTATCCTTCTAGTTGTTTAGGATTCTTTTTTAAAAATTTTTAATATTTTTGTTGTTGTCGAGATTATACACAGCAAAAAATACACCAATTCAGGATTCTACATGAACAATTCAGTGACGCTGATTACATTATTCAAGTTGTGCAACCATTCTCACACCCCTTTTCTGAGCTGTTCCTCCCCCATTAAGGTGCCTATCTAATTTTTAGAGTTGCTGTTGACAATTTGATCCCTTATAGATAGATCTTAAAAGAGCATAATGCCCAAAACAGACATTTTTAACTAGTTAAGCTAAATTATTATTTGGTCTTAAGCCGACTTCAGGGAATATTTTTGGATTAAGGTTTAAGTATTATTTTAGAGCAATAGTTTCATGGGTTCATCCAGACTCTGAGGCTCCAGCAAATCTGTGTTCTGTGAGGATTTGAAATTCTGTTCTGCGTTTTCCCCCTTTTGATCAGGATTCTTCTATAGAATCTTTGATCAAAATGTTGAGTAATGATAGCCAACATAATACAGTTCTGTTGGTCTCATGGCAAAGGAGGCAGTTATCCATGGAGGCAATTGGCCACACATTTCATTTCCTTCTCCTATTCCTGACTCCTTCTTCTTCTGTTGCTCCAGGCAAATGAAGACCAATTGTTGTGATTTGGGTGACAGCTTACAAGCTTTTAAGACCTCAGGTACTATGCAGTAAACTAGGAGGTAGAACAGAAGCGCCAGATACGTTATCAGGCCAATTAACTGAGATGTCCCATGAAACCATGACCCTAAACCTCCAAAGCAAGAAACCCAATCCCATGAAGTGTTTGGTTATATATAGGCAGCCTCCGCAGCAACTTTTTAAAAATTTGTTGCTGTTTTTGTAAATATATCTATCACACAGCTTTTGCCAGTCCAGCTTTGTACAGGTGTACATCTTATTGACAGCAATTTCATTAATTGGCTGTGTAATCCTACCTTTAATCAGTGTAATTTTTCCATTACCAAAAACTGAAACTTGGTACTCTGTAAGCAATAATCCCTCCTTTTCCCTCTTTCCCACCCCTGGTAACCACTGAAAAACTTTGGTCTCAATACATTTGCCTGTTCTTGGCTTTGTATATAAATGAGGTCATACAATATTTGTCCTTTTGTGATTAGAGTCATTCTCATTGCTCTCTTTCTGTTGTATCCCATATCCAATCCTTTAGGAAATCCAACTGGCACTACCTTTGAAATGTATCCTGAATCTAATCTCTTCTTAGCATCTCCACCATTACAATCATCTGTCCCATGCCTCCCTGACTACTTTGCACCACCATCATTCTTTGCCTGGATTATTGCAATACCCTCTGAACTAGTCTCTCCTTTCACCTGTGCTGCCTACACAATACTCTTTGCACAGCAGACAGGTTGATCCTTTTAAAACATAAGTCAGATCATGATACTCTTAAATAAAAATAAACTATAAAAATGGTAAAGAAAGGAGGTGTAATTATTTGCAGACAAAACAACTTTATTCTTACAAAACTCAAACTGATAACTAATTAGAAACAAGAACCTTTACAAGTTGAGTGGTTACAGAAAAACACACAAAAATCAATGAGTTTTATATATACAAAGAGCCACAAATTTTAAATTAGCAACAATATAAACAAAATCTAGCCATACATCAAGAAATTGTTACACTATGACCAAGTAGGGTTTATTCCAGAATGGTAGGATAGTTCAAAATTATGGAATTTATTGATATGATTTACTGTGCTCCCCTACCTGCTTTCCAGGGGATTTCTGTTTGCCCAGCAACTCCAGATCTACTAAACCAATGAACTGCTCTGCTATCCAGTGGTTGAACCACATCTTCTCCGATGAGATCTGATCCCTTAGAAATTTGCTCTACCTTGGGTACTCTTCATCAGCCTTAGGATACCATTTGGAGTTTTCTTATATCTTAAGTTACTCTTTTATCATAGTTAATCATTCTTTATATTAACCTTCCCTTGTTTAAGTTTTTTTTTGTTTTGTTTAAGTTACTGTGTGGTCTTTGTCTCTTGCTTTGACCCAAACTAATATATTAATAGATTTTTAGATAAATTTTATTTATTTTCATAGATGCTAAGAAAGCATTTGACAAAATGCAACATTTCTTCTTTTATTAACTTTCTATGAATTGAAGTATAACACACACATAGAAAAATACACAAATCATAAGTATACTGCTCAAAGAATTGCCTCAAAGTAAACATACTTTTTAAACCACCACCCAGTGCTAGAAATAGAACTTGGCCAGCAGCCCAGAAACACCCGTGGCCCCCCTCCTTCTTACCCAAAGGTATCCACTATCCTAACTTCTAAACACCAGAGATTAGTTTTGCTGTGTTTGAACTTTAAATAAATGGAATCATGTAGTATGTATTTTTTGTCCCTGCATCTTTGGCTCTCCATTTTGTGAGATGTATCCACATTGTTGTATGTAGCACCGCTTTGCTCATTTTTGTTTCTGTGTCCTATTCCATCGTGTGAATTCATCTCAATTTATTTTTGTATTATACCACTGATGGTTATTTTGTTTCTAGTTTAAGATTATTACGGATAATAATGCTGGCATTTGAACATTCTTGTATGTGTCTTCTGTTACTCCTGTGTACACATTTCTGTTGGAATTATGAGTAGCAGTGGAATCACTGGCTCCGGGGGTGTGCTTGTCTTTAATTCCACTGGATACTGTCAGTATTCCTACCAGCAGTGTAAGAGAGTTCCAGTTGTTCCACTGGTATTTTCAGGAGTTTTTTTGTGGTTTTTGTTTTTTAATTTTAGTCATACTGGTAGTTGAGTAGTGGTATCATCTCATTGTAGTTTTAATTGTATGCCCCGACCATGACCACTAATGAAATTAAGCATTTTGTTATTTGCTTATTGACTTTTGGCCATCTTGATATACTCCTTTGTGGAGTGTCTAAGTTCTTTACACAGTTTTCTATTATGTGTTTAATTCTTTATGATTGATTCATAGAAATTCTCAGTGTTTATAGGATTTGACCCTTGTTTGCTTGACAGAAGCTTTCTCTGACTCTGAGACTTGCCTTTTCACTCTCTTAATGGTGTCTTTTAATGAACAAATATTCTTCATTTTAATGTAGGCCCTCTTTTTGTTATTTATTTTTTTTTAACTGGAAGTTTTTGACTGGTTGATATTATTGCCGTCATAAACATTGGGTAAAATTCACTGAAGTTTTCTCTGTGGGAATATTTCATTAAAAAAGTCAATGACTTTTCAGACTTTCAAATTTCTTTATCAGTTTTGTTAAGATTTGTTTTTCTGAGCATTTGTACATTTTGTCTGAATGTTTAAATGCATTGGCGTATCCTTGTTTATAGTACCTTTGCATGATCCTTTAATATGTATGTACCGTACGGTGATGTACCCTTCATCATTTTGACCAATGGCTATATGTGTCTTCTTTTAAAGGATTTATCAATTTTATTAGGTTTTTTAAAGCACCAACTTTGGGTTTATTATTCCTCTGTAGAGCATGTTTGTTTTCTGTTTTTATATATTCATCTCTTGTCTTTGTTATTTTCTTCTTTCTACTTTGTTTGGAGTTAATTTGTACTTCATTTTTTATATTCTTGAGATAAATACTTGACCATATAAAAATACATTTTTTTTTTTTGTACCTTGCAAAAAATTTGCACCAGGTCAGAAGACAAATGATAAACTGGTAAAAATAATTGCCAATTATATCGCATTCCAAGTGCTGCTACTTTCATATGTAAAGAGCTTCTAAAAGTCAATGAGAGGAACAATTTTATATTTAAAAAATGAGAAAGGTATGTGAAAAGATGGTAAGTAGAAAAGTTATTTTTAATTCAGCTTAAACATATGAAAGGATGTTCATCCTCTCCCATGGTGGGGGGGGGGTGGGGAAGGGACTAAAAATAAACCTGCTGTGATAATCCCTAAGGAGACCTGGTGGTGCAGTAGTTAAGCACTCAGCTGCTAACCAAAAGGTTGGCAGTTTGAACCCATTCAGTGGCTCGATGGGAGAAAGACTTGGTGTTCTGCCTCTGTAAAGATTATAGCCAAGAAAATCCTATGGGGCAGTTCTGCTCTGTCACATGGGGTCACTACATGTCAGAATCGACTCCACAGCAGTACACAACAACAACAGCAGCAACGGTGATAATCCCTATTATATTAAACAAACAAGCAAACAAACAAACCTGAAACTGTTGCATTTGGGTTTGTTCTGACCCATAGGCACCTTATAATACAGAGCAGGACTGCCCTGTAGGGTTTTCAAGGCTGTAATCTTTACAGAAGCAGACTGTCATATCTTTCTCTCACAGAGTGGCTGGTGGGTTCAAACTGCTGACCTTTCAGTTAGCAGCCAAGTGCTTTAACCACTGCTCCACAGGGCCCCTTCCTATTATATTGGCTGGCATTGAAAAATTCAGTAATATTTAGTATTGGAAATGAGCTAGAGAATAGGCCTTTGATAAACTATGTTGCGGATACAAATAACTACAACCTGGTAGTAGTGGAGCCCTTGTGACACAGTGGTTAAGTGATATGCCTGCTAACCAAAAGGTTGGGAGTTAGAATCCACCAGCTGCTCCTTGGAAACCCTATGGGACAGTTCTGCTCTGTCCTGTAGGGTTGCTATGGGTCGGAATTGTCTCAGTGGCAATGGGTTTGGGGTTTTTTGACCTACAAACTATGCATAAGTAAGAACATTTGTTACTATATTACTTTTAAAAGAAATAAAAAATATTAGACAAAAACCAAAATGTTTATGCCAGAAATTAGGTTGTGACTATACAGAAGCTGCTAAAAAGAGGTAGACTATATGCTCTGGTCATTCTAGAACAAACTTCAGGAAAGGTTGTTTGCAAAAATTAGAAGAGCTTGCAAAAGAGCTTGTGTGTGATGTGTTTATTTTTTGTTTGTTCACAGTGAATTTCTGGCCATATTGTATAATAGATAATTGCCCTGGTGGCACAGTGGTTAAGAGCTTGGTTGCTAACCAAAAGGTCAGTGGTTCGAATCCACCAGCTGCTCCTTGGAAACCCTATGAGGGAGTTCTACTCTGTCTTATAGGTCATTATGAGTCGGAATCAACTCTGCAGCAATGAGTTTGGTTTACTGGGTTGTTGTAAAACAACTGCAGGTCTGGTTAAAATATAGCTAGCATTCTTTTACATGCATATTTGAGTTCACTAGAATGTAAGGGAAAATCTCAGTGGTCAAAAAGCAAGAGGAAACTGGAAACCAGCTTAGTTAGTGTCTAACTGTGTGTCTTCCAGAAGGTAATTTTTTTAGTAAATGTTTGCTGCATTATATTCATGGAATGGGATTGACGTCTTCTGGTATTTAACACAAACATACTACTTTTGGTTATATTTTATTTTCTTAGATTGTAAACTCAGAAAATGCAAGATATGGACCATCTTGTATGCTCCTTTACGTTACTCTACACTGCATAGCACAGTACATTGAATATTGTACAATAAATATTTTGAGAAATCAAAACAGTAATAAATGGCACTCATTTGTGTTATAGTTTCAGAACCTGTTCACATGCTACTTTGATGAGCTGTGTCGTGGCCTCTATGGTAGATAGGTATAACAGTCATTAATTTTATTCACATGTTGGAGAAGAACCGAGTCCAAGTGAATAAGTGACTTCTCTAAAACAGAGGTTGTGGCAAATCTGCTCTACCATCTCTTTTTTGTACAGTCTAGAAGCTAAGAATGGTTTTTAACATATATATTTTTTAAGGGTTGGATAAATAAAAAGTATACTATGACATGTTAAAAGTTTTATGAAATTCAAATTACAGAGTCCATAATTAAAGTTTATTGAAAGTCACGCTCATTCACTTATATATTGCCTGTGGCTGCTTTCCACCCTGGTAGAGTTGAGTAGTTGCACCAGGGAGTTGATGTGGCATTCTCATCACTTCACACTACTGTTTGGCACATTTCACATTTCACTGATGCAGTTATAATACAACGGTGTTTTGCGTGTTACATGTATTGCTGCACATTGAGCTGCAACACTGTTTTTTACTGCTAGTGCACATTCATTATGTCAGAACAAGAAAAGTAGACTTTGACTCTTCTGTTTTTAAGGGACAGTGGAGTGTAGATTATTTTATCAAATTAGATGGTAAAGCTTTGGGTTTATTGTGCTCTACTAAAAGAATGCAATATGTATTACCATCACCAGGCTGAGCACTTACAGTATTCCAAACACACAGGAAAACAGTTATTATAAAAATTAGAAAATTTTAAATGTAATATCTGTACCCAGTTGAATTTTTCACACACACACACACACACAGTGAAAATGAGGCTACATCCAAAATCAGTTTTCAGGTGGCCCATTTGTTTAGCCAAGTAAAGAAAGCCATTTTCCAATGGTGAGTTAATTAAACTGTGTTTAATTGAAGCAGCCTAAGAAAATAAATTTAAGACTATTAGTCCTTTAGTGAGAATAAGTGTTTAAGGAATTGAGAAAATTGGGAGCAACATCAATTGTCAACTAAAAAAAGAAGGAAATGATATCAAGTGGTTTTCCTTGGTTCTTGCTAAGTCAACAGATGTTACCATACTGCTCAGTTATTGTTTATTCAAGGAGTCAGTCCCAAGTTTGAAGTGACTAAAGAATTAAAAATTAGCGTCCTTGAAAAGTCTGTGTGGAACAACTACAGGCATGAATATTTCCAAATAAATTGAGGAAACACTAATTCTGTTTAACCTGAAGTGGAATCTGTTAAGATGTGCTACAACTGATAGTGGCAAAAATATGTGTTGAGCAGAAAAATGATTACTTGGACAAATTTACAAAGTTTTTGAAAATGTAAGATCTTTAAAGCCTGTAAATATTCATTGTATTATTTATTAGCTGATATTTTGAGGAAAATATTTGAATCTGTCTTTTCTTAGAGAACCGTTAGTGTCAAGGGTGAACTTGAGTTCCATTACTTTGTCAGAAATTTAAATTAAATATTTGACTTACCCTACTACCCAGCAGTTTTGATTAGTGCAATATTTTGCTCTAGACTGAAAATTTTGCTCGAGACTAAAAATTTCTGAACAAGAAGGGAAGCTCCTTCAACCACTATTACTGAACATTGAATGGCTTTGAAAATTATCTTTTGCTGCAGACTTCATACTGCTTCTTAATGGCTACACAAAACAGCACTTTATCTTTTTTTTAATTTTTATTGAGCTTTAAGTGAAAGATTACAAATCAAGTCAGTCTCTCATACAAAAATTTATATACACCTTGCTATATACTCCTACTTGCTCTCCCCTAATGAGACAGCCTGCTCCTTCCCTCCTCTCTCTCTTTTCGAGTTCATTCTGCCAGCTTCTGACCCCCTCTGTCCTTTCATCTCCTCTCCAGATAGGAGATGCCAGCATAGTCTCAAGAGTCTACTTGATCCAAGAAGTGCATTCTTCACCAGCATCTTTTTCTATCCCATTGTCCAATCCAGTCCCTGTCTGAAGAGTTGGTTTTGGGAGTGGTTCCTGTCTTGGGCTAACAGAAGGTCTGGGGGCCATGACCACCGGGGTCCTTCTAGTCTTAGACCGTTAAGTCTGGTCTTTTAATGAGAATTTGGGGTCTTCATCCCACTGCTCTCCTGCTCCCTCAGGACTTCTCTGTTGTGACAAAACAACACTTTAAATGTGAAACATATACTATATAAAGCCATTTTGACAATGACTAACATAGTTTGAATCACAAGTAATATCAAGCTGCCTTGTACGTGTCTCATTCTGTCAAAAGTTAAAACAAGAAACGAAATCTCCATTTCCACATGAATTTGGATCAGATATATTTTCCAGATTCAAACTATAGTTCCAGGAGTGTTTTTCAGGCCTTGATGCAAGTGCAAAAGAAATCTCCTTATTTCAAAATCCATCTAACAGTGCAATTGTGGAGCTTCTACTTAACCTTGAATTGAAAGTGGTTAATCGGTAGTGTAATGACATGGTAAAAGCAAATATCAAGAGAACACTCTAGTTGAATTCTATCAATTCCTTCTAAGTGATGAATATGCTCAAGTAAAATCATATGTTTGTGGTTTGATATCGGTATTTGGAATAAACATGTGTGTGAAAAGACATTTCCAAAGTTGAAATATGTAAAATCTCATTATAGATCAGTGTTTAATAGATGAATATTTGCAGTAAATTTTGATGATAGGGATCACTAACTTTAAACACCAATTAAGCAAAATGTTATTCCCCAAAAGGAATTACATTCTTCTTATTAGTAGACCTGAATAACAAAAATTGTACTAAATTATTATATTTTGAATTTCATCAATAATTTTTGGGGGGAGATTTGTTTTCTCTCTTTTTTACAAGTACTTACATAATATCCTTGTTTTGGTCTTCTGATCTACGAAGCCTGAAATATTTACTACCTGACCCTATACAGAAAAAACTTGCTGGCCCCTTTCCTGAAAGAATAATAGCGTGTCTAATTAGACACAAGTTATGCATTGGGTTGATTTTTCTTTATTCTCATTTTAGAGTTTTTGCGTTTCGAAAGTACTAAAAATATTCATATTATGAAGAGCTATTTTGTCTGCGTAAAGTAATTTAAATCCTTGAATTGTTGATAAAGCAATTTATCTGTAAATTTTGTGTCAGTAGAGTGTATCCTATAGGGTATCCTGCAATGCTCTTCTTTTATACTAGCTGAATAACTTCGGAATTCGGGATTTTGCAGTTTTCATTTTTTTTCTTATTTGGTTTTGCTTCCAAATTGACTAATGATCATTTGAAGTGTTCTACTTTTGAAATTTCATATATACTGAAAATAATTTATATTCCAAATTGTACTGAGTTCAGTGTTAGTTTTTATTTTAAAGAGACAATATGAATACTTTCTTCAGATCAAGAGGCTTAATACCAAACCAGACCGAAACCTGTTGCCATTGAGTCGATTCCAACTTATAGCGACTCTATAAGACAGAGTAGACCTGCCCCATCGGGTTTCCAAGGAGCGACAGGTAGATTCAAACTGCTGACCTTTTGGTTAGCAGGCGAGCTCTTAACCACTGCACCACCAAGCCCAAATAGTGAATGCTATTACACAGTGCTTGATAGGCAGTTTTATTTTAAATTCTGTGGGAAATATGAATTTTAGGGTCACATGTTGCATGTCTTGGTACAGTCAGTATTGTATATTTTTGTCAAATAATCTTTATTATGAAACAAACTTTTTACATTAATATTATCTTGATGAAAATTAACTCATTTAATCGTTACAGATAGCCTTCTGAGAGCTTATTATTGTCCTATAGGAATTTACAAGTGGAGAATATCCTTTACAAAAGAATATTTGTAATCTCTTCAGAAGTTATGAAACATGATAATGAACTGATCCTGTTAACCCATCCCCCAATATTTTTCAGTTAGCGATTATAAAAGGATTATTGATGGTTAACTTCTGACTGCTAATATCTCAATAAAAACATTACATTCTCATGATTATTTTATATTAAGACTTGAGACTTAAGTCTTTATTTTTAAAGTTTCTTTTATGCAACACTTTTGTTTCTTGGCACTTTGCTTCTGAATTATACTTCTTCTTTTTTTTTTTTTAAGTCTGTTTATATTCAGTGGGATTAAAAACACACTTCCACTTTTAGAGTAGATTTATCATCTACCCTTCAGGCTGCTCTTTAATATGGAGCTCTTAAGATATTCCCCAGATGTTTTAAACTTCAGCAAACTTGTGGTTTTCTTTATTGGAATCTCTGTTTGTAGTATTTGGAAGATAAAAGAAATCATCTCAGTGTCCAGACACTTTTCATATTGGTTTTAATGTCTTTTGCTGCAAAGCCAGCAAAACTCCTGTACTGATAGAATTTCAAAATCCTTGTTTCTAAAAGGTAATATAAAAGTGAAAATTGCATTAACAGTAATGTAAAAACAGTGTTGTGGTGGGGTATGTCGTTTCAGATCTGCATTGTTATATGTTTGTATATGTTTTGAATAGTTGTGACATTTGGTTAATTATTTAATGATTGTACTATAGCCTGTTCATTTTATTTGGTAGAGTGGGGATTGAGAATGTTTTGTTTGAATTTTAAGTTTTAAAAGATGTCAATCATATAGTTCTTTTTTTAGAGGGGAGCCTAACTGAAAATTCGCTGCAAAATCAACTAAGTTGTTGCTTCACAATTATAAAAATAGTTGGTAACATGTTCAAAGCACTGGCATAATCCTCATAACGGAGAGGCGATGTTTTGTAGGAATTGAAAATAAGGTAAGAAAGAATCCGCAAATGAAACGGAAGAGTGAAATAGTGTACCATCCACACACACACACACACACACACACACACACACATTTTCTGATCTTGAGGCTGTTGTAGGGGAACCAAATAGGAACACTTTATCTGGTCTCAGTTGTTTTGAAATGATTTGGTTTTGGGTTTTTTTTCCACCAGTTAATATCATATATATGCGTTAACCTAAGATTAATGTCTTACAGTTGAGTTTCTCTTTAATAACAATATTCTACTTTCTCCTTTTTCAAAATTTGTGTGCCATAATTTCGTACATAGCCTGCAGTAGGTGTCTGGGACATAGGCAAAACCAAATCAATGTCAAATTCTTTTAAAAAATATTTGAGAAAAACCTAATTTTGTTACAGTTTGTACAGGTGGTAGCCTACACTTTCTTCAAAATCCAAGAGCAGCAGCAACAAGAAAATTTCCGTTTATCCTTTCATAGTTCGTCCATCCATTCATTCACTTATTAATTTTTGTTTCTGTGTGCACCTTTGTATCCACCAGGCAATATGCTTAAATATTGTGGAAAATGCAAAAACAAATACAGTCTTTAATACCATGTCTTTTACAAATGAAAAAATCTAATCTCAAAGAATTTGAATTACTTGCCTCATGTCATACAGTTAGTTGAACTTGAAATTAAAGCTAAGTCTGTCTGACACTAGACCCTTTGCTTTTAACCACTAAGGAATGCTGCTTACTCTGATGACTTGTGGTATCAAATCATTCTTTGGCCTTACATGTCTTCAGTAAGGAAGTTGGCAGTGTTGGAATTCATTCGTTCCTTCTTGAAATCCCAGTCTCTCCTGGCTTTTGCACATGGGTCTCCCTCTTTTCTGGTGCCTTCTACTCTTAAATATTGTTATTCCCCTAGTTCCATCCTCTGGGGTTGTTCTCTTATGTCTGGGCATGGATTTCTTTGGATTTATTCTGTTTGGGGTTTGCTGAGTTTCTTATATAGGCGTATATCTTTAATCATATTTGAGAACTTTTCAGCCATTATTTCTTCAAATTTTGTTGCACTGTGCTCTTTGTCTTCTGTTACTCAAATTACACAAAAGTTAGATCTGTTTGTATTGTCCCATAGGTAGCTTAGACTCTGTCCATTTTTTTCACCAATCATTTTTCTCTCTGTTCAGATTGAAAAGGTTTTATTGATTTATCTTCAAGTTTACGGGCTGACTCTTAACTCTGCCTTCTCCAGTTTGCTCTTAAGCACATCAGTGAGTTTTAAAATTTCAGTTCTAAAATTTTTATTTGATCTTCTTTGTATCTTCTATTTCTTCATTTAGACTATTTTTAGGCTTTCTGTTTTTCCAACTGTCTCAAGAGCCTTGGTGGTTCCCTGCAGTTCTCCTTTTTGTTCTAGCAGTCAGAGAGCTGGCACTTTATTTTCCCAACTCTGCTGTGCGCTTCCTGCAACTTTACCCATATCTGGAGCTAAGCAATGGGCAGAAACAGAAAAAGCAACAAGGGTTTCTCCCAATCTCTTGGGACCACAGCTTCTCTGGTTGGAGGGGAGAGCTTAGAAAGAAAAGAAAGGAAAAAATAAAGGAAGAAAAGCAGAGACTTTTCTCCTACTCTCTCTGCAGTTTAAAAGATCGCCTTTCTTGCTTCTCAAGCCAGAACAAGAGGGCTTCTCCTGGTACTATTTTTGTATGTGTTCTTGATTTCACAATGCACTGGATTCTGGCAGGGAGGTACTGGGGAAAAAAAGGTAAATTCATCACAGGTTCAGTAAGACGTCAACTTTTGGTCTTCTTCCTCAGTCTTCTGTTCACTGTTTACTTTTCTGAGCTGTCCAATGCTGCTATGTGCGTTTTGTCCAGGTTTGTACCTACATTTAGTGAAAACGCTAGGTAGAGTGGACTTTCGATATCTTACCGGGGATAAGAACTCATTTTCATTTTTTGAAAGATATTTTTGCTGGGTAAAAAATTATACATTGGCATTTTCTCAGCACTTGAACAATGTCATTCAGCTGCCTTTTGGCTTTCACCGTGTGGTTTTCATCATGCTTATTTCAAAGTCCTTTGTCAGTATTGGTTCTTTGAAAAAAAGGTTTTTTTCCCTTCTGGCTGTTTTTTTTTTTTTTAAGATTTTTGTCTTCTCTTCATTGTCCAGCAGTTTGTCTGTCGTATGCCTCAATCTCTGTGTATATTTATCCTGATTAGGATTCTCCTGATTGCTTGCATCTGGAGCAAAACCAAAAAACCAAACCGGTTGCCATCGAGTAAATTCTGACTCATAGCGAACCTATAGGACAGAGTAGAACTGCCCCATACGGTTTCCAAGGAGCACCTGGTGGATTTGAACTGCCAACCTTTTGGTTAGCAGCCGTAGCACTTAACCACTACGCCACCAGGGTTTCCATCTGGAGCAGAGGTCAGCAAACCCATGGGAAAAATCGAAGCCAGGGCCTGCTTTTGTATGGTACTTGATTTTTACATCTTCAAAGCATTGAGGAAACCCTGGTGGCGTAGTGGTTAAGTACTACGGCTGCTAACCAAGAGGTCGGCAGTTCGAATCTGCCAGGCATTCCTTGGAAACACTATGGGGCAGTTCTACTCTGTCCTATAGGTTCGCTATGAGTCAGAATTTGATTCAACGGCAGTGGGTTTTTTTTTTTTTTTTTCCCCAAAGCATTAAGAATATGTGGCAGAGACCATAGATGACTCACAAAGCCTAAAGTAATTGCTATTTGGCCCTTTGCAGATAATGTTTACCGGCCTTGATCTAGAGGCTAATATCTCTGTTTTATTTTTTGCAAAATATTTGACTTTTTCGGGGGAGGAATATTGGTCCTCGCCATTATTTCTTCACTATTAATTTTTGGAGATGATGCTAATCGTAGATATGATAGACCTAATTGAACATGCACCATGTGTGTCTCATGCCCTTGTTTTCTTTCCATTCTTTTTCTTTCTATATTTCAGTTCATTTTATATTCACCCTTCTTCAGATTCCTTAATCCTGACTTCTGTTGTGAACAGGCCGCTTTTAAATTAATTCAATGAATTCTTAAATTCATATATCAAATTATTCAATTCTAGATACTTCTTTTATTCTTTTTTGATAAATCCCAATTCTCAGATGAAATTCTCCGCTCTTTAATGTAGTTTGTGCATCCTTTCCTTTGTTTCCATGAAAATATCGATCACAGTTATTTTGAAAGCCATCTTTTTAATTCCAGTGACATCATTTCTGAATCTTTTTCTCTTGGTTTTAATTAGATTATTTTGCCTCTTTGTATAACTATCAATTGTTCATTGTATGCAAGACCCTGTTTCTATAATAATTGAAGATCCATCCAATTATTGTTTTTGGCTAGTGTTCACCCTGTTTCCTGAGACTGAGATGGGCTGAGGATAGAGCTGATTGCCTTAACCTAAACAAGGATTAAGCTAGGTCAGAGTTGATTTGCAGTTTTGATAGATTCAGTCTACCTCTAGTTTGCCTCTGTTCCTACAGCTTCATGCTCTAGTACTTTAATTGAGACTAGTGGGTCTTTGTCTCATCAGCTCTGAAACAGTCCACCAGAATCAGCAATTGCCCTCAGAGATTTCAAGTTTAATTCTTTATCCTTCTTGCTTCCAAATTTGGCAAGTACCTTAAGGAGGGAAACTGACCTTTAATTTTAGGCTCTCATTCTTCAATTTTATCATTTTAGCCTGAAGCTATTGTTAAAATCCCTGCTGTTTTTTCCTCTTCTCTCTTAACCCTGCCCCATCACAATATTCTGCTAAACCCAAAGCCTGATTTTTCAACTTCTAGATGTAACAATGGGCTCAAACATAGTGCTGATTCTGAGGATGGTACAGGACCAGGCAGTGTTTCCTTCTGTTGTATGTAGGGTCACTATGAGTCAGAACTGACTTGATGGTACCTAACAACAACAGATGTAACCAGAATAGATAGATATGTGCCCTCCCTTATTTGCAGGGGAAAAAAGTACCTCGGGATCCTTAGTTTTCATTCTCCGCTCCTTTTAGGGGTTTCAATTCTTGACTATTATGTTTTCAGATCCTCTTCTGGCCTGTCTGTTTCTTAAGCCCTACCAGACTGGGAGATCTTTTAGTCTGCTTTTCAGAGGTTTTTGGTTAACCTCCTTAGCTTACCATTCACTTCTAGAATTCAGCAAATGTGTTATGGGGCAAAACAAAGCGTGCTTGAGGTTCCTGAAATGTCAAATTTTGTCTCTCTAACCCCGTGCTCAAAGCTACTGCCCAGAACTTTGCTGTTTTCTTTTCTTCAGCAGTGGCCCTCCAGGCCCAGCCCCCAGTTCTCATGCTCTAGCTTTGCCCAGAATCTGCAAATGTGGCCAGGTGGAAGAAACAGCTGCTAGTTCTGGCCTGACCTCTGAACTTATCACCTCCCAGGGACTTATCCATTTGGTCTTCGTTGCTTCCATAGCTCTTTGGCACCTTTAACAATATGATTTATAATTTATCTGACTTTCCTAGTTGTTGTCACTGGGAATGCTGGCCGTGACCGGCGAGATGCTACTCAGAATCGAGAGTTCCATATGTTGTATTTTGATAAGGAATTTAAGTATTTGAATAAGTGTTTCTGATTAGTGATTTTTTAAAAAATTTGGTGGAGAGTAATGATTAATTATTGCTTGAATACTTTCTTTCCGTGTGTCTTTCATAAGATTCTGGAATTTCTAGAGTAATGTGGGCCTCATTACAAAGCATGGGCTCTGTGATAGAAATAACAGCTGAAAGCAAACCTGTAAAGGGGGAAAATACATAATTTGTGTTTTAGAACCACCTGTGAACATATGGATGACACTCTAGGTTTACCAGGAGACTATACATCTCATTTTTAGAAATACTGTCCAGAATATTGCTCTTTTCCTTAGGTATGGCTTTTTTCCTTCTGTGGTTTAAAAAAATAAGTGTCAAACAATTTTACCTGTTAGTGAAAATCTTAAAATGGTTTAGTGAAAAAGAAAAAAAATTTTTTTTTATTGTGCTTTAAGTGAAAGTTTACAAATCAAGTCAGTCTCTCATACAAAAATTTATGTACATCTTGCTATATACTCCTAATTGCTCTCCCTGTAAGAGACAGCACACTCCTTCCTTCCACTCTTATGAGAAAAAATTTTATTGTGTGTTTTTATAATAGATGGAAATCTAATGCACATATCTTACTTTTATCTGAATTTAGGAATAATTCATTTTATATTAATCATCTATACTTATTTACAAAGTGCTTTTTAACAGTACATTTGATTACCCCTAAATGGTGTTAAAAACTTCATTCATCCTCGAAGTTATAAATGGGAATAATTAAACTTTTAACCACTTTAGAATTGAATAAGGGCTTATCTAAGCAACACACGCTTTAAACTGCTTTCTTATCAAAGAAAATAAAATTAGAGCCCTGAGGAGTGCCTTTAAATTACAATCCTTATGAACTGATAGTTTAACCTTAGTTTCAAATGACTGTTACTTTTTCCATCTTTTTTTAATATGCTTAAATGTAAACACATGTGGGAAATGTTCTTTTGGCTTTTATCAAACTGACATTTAAGTGAATTTTTTCAACCTCACTAAACATTTGTGGTAAAAGATTTCAAAGCTTTGAATCTTACAATTTGCCTGTGGATTTTTTCCCTGCATTATTCTATTAACATTTGGTCTTAGTAAGTATAACCTGTTTAGGATTACGTATGTTTTTCATTTATTATTTGTTTAGATGAATTTAGGAAAGAACTTCGTCAGGGACTGTACTCGTCGGTCATGATTGTTCTTTAGAAAGTTATATTTTTAAGTTTTACTGTAGTGATTTTATTAAGTGTATTATCCCTCATATGTCTACTATTTTTATGAAATGTTCAGAATTGTTGATGCTTGTTTCTATATTGTGTCGATATTAGTACAATGTGAGGTCTTTCTTATTCTTCGAATGTTTGCCGAGATTTATTTTCCTGAGATTGGGATAAAAGAGTGGCTTTGGTTTCTGTGAATGTGGAAAGCAATTCCCCTTAGACAGAACTAGAAATTATAAACCAGGGTTTTGTGGACATTTTCCTGTTCATAATTCTTCTTACATCTTATTTATAAGTACTTTTTTAAAATATAAGAATGATTGGTGCTGTAACAAGTTGTTCTCATGAAATCTTTTTTATTTCAAGTAGTATTGGCTTCATATCAGATAAGTAGAAAAACTGTACATTCAAAATGAAGAGCTATTTCTGGTCTCTCCCTTTTACCTTCCCTATCACTCTTTACTTTTAATTTTTTCCTGATTTTTAGGATGCACCCATAAAATAACTAAGCCACAACTGTGAACTGCCTGTAATTAAAAAGTAATTCATTTAGTTTCACATCACAAGGTATTTATTCTAAATATTCTTATTTTTATTTTATATGGTTTTAAGTATTCTTAGTTGTTGGATGGATCTACCGGTCCAGAGTGGGCTGTTTATTAGTTGTGAGCAATTTATCCAAGGTCACTTAAACTGGGCTTTGAGGATAGTGAATCTGAATCACCACATCCTTCCACAAACTGTAAACAAGTGATGCAGAGCCACACATGACCTGAAATTTCAGAATTGTGACTATGCAAAGGCATTCAACTGTGTGGATCATAACAAATTATGGACAACATTGCGAAGAATGGGAATTCCAGAACACTTAATGTGCTCGTGAGCAACCTTTACGTAGATCAAGAGGCAGTTGTTCGGACAGAACAAGGGGATACTGATTGTTTTAAAGTCAGGAAAGGTGTGTGTCAGGGTTGTATTCTTTTACTGAACCTATTCAATCTGTATGCTGAGCAAATAATCCGAGAAGCTGGACTATATGAAGAAGAACGGGGCATCAGGATTGGAGGAAGACTCATTAACAACCTGTGTTATACAGGTGACACAACCTTGCTTGCTGAAAGTGAAGAGGACTTGAAGCACTTACTAATGAAGATCAAAGACCACAGCCTTCAGTATGGATTGCACCTCAACATAAAGGAAACAAAAATCCTCACATCTGGTCTAATGAGCAACATCATGATAAACGGAGAAAAGATTGAAGTTGTCAAGGATTTCATTTTACTTGGATCCACAATCAACAGCCACGGAAGCAGCAGTCAAGAAATCAAAAGACGCATTGCTTTGGGTAAATCTGCTGCAAAGGACCTCTTTAAAATGTTGAACGGGAAAGATGTCACCCTAAAGACTAAGGTGTGCCTGACCCAGCCATGGTATTCTCAATCACATCGTATGCATGTGAAAGCTGGACAATGAATAAGGAAGACCGAAGAAGAATTGACGCCTTTGAATTGTGGTGTTGGCGAAGAATATTGAATATACCATGGACTGCCAAAAGAATGAACAAATCTGTCTTAGAAGAAATACAACCAGAATGCTCCTTAGAAGCAAGGATGGCGAGAGTGCGTCTTACATACTTTGGACATGTTGTCAGGAGGGATCAGTCCCTGGAGAAGGACATCATGCTTGACACGGTACAGGGTCAGCGGAAAAGAAGAAGAGACTTAACGAGGTGGATTGACACCGTGGCTACAACAGTGAGCTGAAGCATAGCTACGATTGTAAGGATGGTGCAGTACTGGGCAGTGTTTCATTCTGTTGCGCATACGGTCGCTATGAGTCGGAACCGACTCAACGGTACCTAACAACAACAACAACAGAACATACTAAGAATTCATATTACTTCTTAGTAGAGAAGTAAACATATTTCAGTATTGCCTGTATAAGTCTGTACATTTGGAGAGCATCTCACTGGGAACTTTCATATAGAAAGTTCCCACTGAGGTATTAAGTGATAAAGGTGCATGATATATACATGCTACTCTCAAATGGGTTTTTGGTTTTTTTTTTTTGTACTCTCGAATGATTCAGAAAAACTAAATATCTATGTATTTATAGAGAGAGAAACAAAGACAAAATGTGCAAAATGCTAAATATCGGTGAATCTTGATAAAAGGTGTACAGAAATTCCCTGTATTATTCTTGCAACCTTTCCATAATTTGAAAAATAAAAAAAAATTTGAAAGCATTTGAAAATCAACAGTTTAAAAAACAAGTCGCTGAAACTCTAAATTTGTGTCTTCACTTAGAAACTTGGGATAATTGTATTAATTTTACCTACCTCTTAGGATTGGTTTAAGATTTAAATGTGCTTCATGTGTGTCTCTGTGTGTCTGTGTATGTGCCTGTCTACATAGCTAGGTTGCCAGGCGTACGGATGGGGAGGGGGTGTCTTTTGGAATTTCTTGGAGTGATTCCCTAAGTAGTATATTCTTTTTTTTAGTCAGATTTATTGAAGTATAATTTACATGCAGTAAAGTTCACCCTTTTAATGTGTACAGTTGTATGAGTTTTGACAAACATAAACAGTGTATGGTGGTGTAACATGACCAGAATAGAACATTTTCATTGCCCCAAAATTCATACTCTTTTTAAGTTGTTAACTTAAACTTTGATATATTTTTTATTGTTGTAAAAATATAAGTAACACAACAGTTGCCAATTCAACATTTTCACTTGTACAATTAAATGAAACCAGTTACATCAATCATACTGTATAAAAATTCATACTCTTTTATTTGTCCAGTTTTTTTCACATTAAACTTTGAGAGTTCTTTACATATTCTGGATAATGTATTTGTTTCAAAGTTAATATAGTAAAGATTAAAAAAGTATTTCTATATGTGGTAGAAATGAATGGTGCAATAAGTATATATATATACATATATACACATATACATACTGTGTGGTTTAAGCTCAGGAAAGGTGTACGTCGGGATCGGATCTTTTCACCATACTTATTCAATCTGTACGCTGAGCAAATAATTCGAGAATCTGGACTATGTGGATAAGAACAGGGCATCAGGATTGAAGGAAGACTCGTTAACAACCTGTGTTATGCAGATGACACAACCTTGCTTCTTGAAAGTGAAGAGGACTTGACGTACTTACTGATGAAGATCAAAGACTACAGCCTTCAGTATGGATTACACCTCAACATACAGAAAACAAAAATCCTCAAAACTGGACCAATGAGCAACGTCATGATAAACGGAGAAAAGACTGAAGTTGTCAAGGATTTCATTTTACTTGGATCCACAATCAACACCCTGGAAGCAGCAATCAAGAAATCAAATGATGCATTGGGCATATTTGCTGCAAGAGACCTCTTGAAAGTGTTAAAAAGCAAAGATGTCACCTTGAAGACTAAGGTGCGCTTGACTCAAGCCATGGTATTTTGGATTGCTTCATATGCATGTGAAAGCTGGACAATGAATAAGGAAGACCAAAGAAGAACTGACATCTTTGAATTACGGTGTGGGTGAAGAATATTGAATATACCATGGACTGCCAGGAGAACGAACAAATCTGTCTTGGGAGAGCTACAGCCAGCATGCTTCTTAGAAGCAAGGATGGCAAGACTACATCTTACATACTTGGGATATGTTATCAGGAGGGATCAGTCCCTAGAGAAGAAGGACATCATGCTTGGTAAAGTAAGAGGGTCAGCGAAAACAAGGAAGACCCTCAGCGAGATGGATTGACACAATGGCTGCAACGATGGGCTCAAACATAGCACCGATTGTGAGGATGGCACAGGACATGGCAGCATTTTGTTCTGTTGTACACAGGGTGACTGTGAGTCAGAACTGACTCAACAGCACCTAACGACAACAACTGATCTACATTATTATTTTAAACAATATATTTCACACTTGTTTTGTTTTCTTTTTTAATTTATTAACATTATTAAAATTTGAAACATCTGTAGACCCTTCTCCATAAAAGGTGAGGGAAAGTGCACTATTTGTTCCATCTTCAAAATGTCAAAATTCTATATAATTTTTTACATTCTATTTTGCATGTATAATTAAATGTTCTATGCTTTATCTCCAGATAGATTCTGAAAAGTAAAAACCAAACAAAACAACTTTATGAAATAATTAGGTAAATAGTCCCTGTTGAACCAAGTAGTATGATTGTGTCTATAGAAGAAAAAATGCAACCCTTTGTTATTAAAAATTTTGCTACGTAAGGGAGAATTTTCTAAGTAATAAGTCTAATGGGTCCTATTTTAATTTGTTTCAGGCTTCCTTTAGTTTTTCAAAATAATACATGGCTCACATTTTTTTTTAATCCATACCATGTTCTTATGTTTTTTTTTGTTTTGGTTGGTACAGGCATACCTCGTTTTATTGCTTTTTGCCGGTACTGCGTTTTTTACAAATTGAAAGTTTGTGGCAACCCTGCATTGAGCAAGTCTTTCGGCACCATTTTTGCAACAGCATGTTTTTGCTTCGTGTCTCTGTCGCATTTGTTTCTGTCACTTCGTGTCTCTCTCACAGCATTTCAAAATTTCTAATATTTTATCTGTTATGGTGATCTGTGATCAGTTGTCTTTGATGTTACTGTTGTAATTGCTTTGAAATCTCACGGACCTTGCCCGCGTAAGACAGCAAACTTAATTGAGAAATGTTGCGTGTGTCCTGACTGTTCCAGCCGACAGTTCCCTGTCTCTGTTCTTCCTCTTGAGCCTCCCTATTCCCTGAAACAGGACATTATTGAAATTAGGCCAATTAATAACCCTATAATGGCATAAGTGTTCAAGTGAAAGGAAGAAATGCACATCTCTCAATTTAAATCAAAAGCTAGAAATGATTAAGTGTAGTGAGGAAGGCATGTCAAAAGCTGAGAAAGACAGAAAGCTAGGCCTCTTGTGCCAGTTAATCGAGTTGTGAATACAAAGGAAAAGTCCTTGAAGGAAATTAAAAGTGCTATTCCAGTGAACACAAAAAAAACGATAAGAAAGGGAAACAGCCTTATTGCTGATATGGAGAAACTTTTCTAATGCACTTCATTTGAAACATACTGTGGGAAAGCTCATGCTTAAGGGTGCTTAGAAGGAGACTGGTCAATTCCTTAAAGGCATAAACTACATCTGATCATGAAGAAAACGGAAATTCTCACAATGGGCCCATCAATAACATCATGATAACCTGAAGAAATTGAAGCTGTCAAGTATTTTATTCTACTTAGGCTCAGCAATCAACGACCGTGGAAGCAGCCGTGAAATGAAATGACGTATATTGCATTGGACAAATCTGCAGGAAAAGACCTCTGTAAAATCTGAAAAAGCAAAGATGTCACTCTGATGAGCGAGGTGCTCCTGACCCAAGGCATGGTGTTTTCCGTTTGCATGCAAAAGCTGGACAGTGAAATAGGAAGACCAAAGAATTGATGCGATCAAATTGTGGTATTGGCAAAGAATGTTGAATATACCATGGACTGCCAGAAAAATGAACAAATCAGTCTTGGAGGAAGTATAGCTGGAATGCTCCCTAGAAGTGAAGATGGAGAGACTCTGTCTCGATTACTTTGGACATGTCATTAGAATGGACCAATTGCTGAAGAAGGATATCATGCTTGATAAAGCCAAGGGTCAGTGAAAAAGAGGGAGACCCTTAATGAGATGGATTGACACAGTGGCTCCCAACAGTGGGCTGAAACATAGCAATGATTGTGTGAATGATGCAGGACTGGGCAAGATTTCATTATGTTACACATTGGTCACTATGTGTTGGAACCGACTCAGCAATACTTAGCAACAACTATAACAAGTTTACTAGAGAGCACCAAGAAAAGATACAGCTAAATAGAGTCCTCCTGGGGCCATAACAGAGCTCTGGTGGTGCAGTGGTTAAGAGCTCGGCTGCTAACCAAAAAGTTGGCAGTTCGAAGCTAGCAGCCACTCCTTGGAAACTCTATGGGGCAGTTCAACTCTGTCTTATAGGGTCACTATCAGTCGGAATCAACTCAACAGCAATGAGTTTTTGGGGTTTTGGGGTCATGACAAATCTCAAACACATACCTCAAAAAGGATCTCTGTGAAGGAGACTGGATTTAATTGGATCATTCTGTGGAGCAGCTTATGTGATCAACAACACCTCACTCAACAACAACATATTATACTGTCTCTCAAGTGCACAAGCATAGGATATACCATATCCTAATCTATAAAACAGACAAGCCTCAATGAATTTAAAAAGACTGAAATAATTCAAAGTATTTAGCAACAAAGAATTACGCACCATGACCAAGTAGGATTCATCCCAGGAATGTAAGGTTGGTTCAGTCTTTGAAAATTAATTAATATGATGTTGTTGTTAGGTGCCATCGAGTCAATTCTGACTCATAGTGACTCTGTGTACAACAGAATGAAACACTGCCTGGGCCTGTGCAATCCTCACGATCATTGCCGTGCCTGAGCCCAGCATTGTAGCCACTGTGTCAGTCCATCTCGTTGAGCATCCCCCTCTTCCTAGCTGACCCTCTACTCTACCAAGCATGATGTCCTTGTGCAGGGACTGATCCCTCCTGGTAACATGTCTGAAGTACATGAGACGAAGCCTCGTCATCGTTGCTTCTAAGGAACATTCTGGCTGTACTTCTTCCAAGACAAACTTGTTCATTCTTCTGGCAGCCCATGGTATATTCAATATTCTTCATCAACACCATAGTTCAGATGTATCAACTCTTCTTCGGTTTCCTTATTCATTGTCCTGCTTGGTACTACCCAAATTGATCTACAGATTCTATGCAATCCCTATTTGATTCCTAGCTCGCTTCTTTGCCCAAGTTGAAAAGCTGATCTTAAGATTCTTATGGAAACTCTAGGGTCTCAGAATAGTGAAAACACTTGGAAAAGAAGAACAAAGTTGGAGGACTCATATTTTTCGATTTCAAAACTTACTACAAAGCATCTATGATGAGTGTTATTGGCATAAAGGTAGATATATTATTGCTGTTATAGACCAGTGGAAGAGATTTGAGAGTCCAGGAGTAAACCCATATTTATGGTCAATCGATTTTTGAAAAGATTGCCAAGACAAATAAATGGGGAAAGAATAGTCTTCTATAAATGTTGCTGGGACAACTGGATAGCCATAGGCAAAAAAAAAAAAAAATTAAGTTGAGCCAGTATATAAAAAAATTAAGTCGAACTAGATAAAATACCTAAATGTAAGGCCAAAACTATAAAATTTTCAGAAGAAAACATGAGGGTAAATTTTTGAGACTTTGAATTTGGCAATGAATTATTAGATATGATACCAGAAGTATAAGCAACAAAAGGAAAAATAAATTGGACATCATCCAATTTAAAACTTTTGTGCTTCAAAGGACTCTATGATGAAAGTCAAAAGATGACCCATAGAACAGGCAAAAATATTTGCAAATCATATATCTGATAAGGGATTTGTATCTATAATGTAGAAAGAATTCTTATAAATCAGTAATAAATAATTCAATTAAAAAATGGGTGAATGACCTGAATAGATATTTTTCCAAGAAAGATGTGCAAATGGATGATAAGCACATGAAAAGATGTTGAACTTCACTAGCCATAGGGGAATTTAAATCAAAATGACAGTGATATACCACTTCATGCCCGGGTAGGATGGCTTTAATTAATTCTTACAGGGTTGCTATGAATCGGAATCTGCTCAATGGCAATGGGTTTGGTTTTGGTTTTAAGGTGACTCTACTAAAAAAAGTATATAATAACAAGTGTTAGTGAGGATATGGGGAATTTGGAATCTTCATACACTGCTGGTGGGAATATAAAGTGGTGCAGCCGTTCTGGAAAACAATCTGGCAGTTGCTCAAATGTTAATATAGAGTTCCCATTTGACCCAGAACTTCCACTTTGTGATGTATACCCAAGAGAAATGAAAATATATGCCTGTACTGAATCTTGTGGATAAACGTTCTTCATAGCAGCATTGTTCATAATCGCCAAAAGGTGGAAACAACCCAAATGCTCACCCACTAGTGAATGGATAAAGTGTATATCCATACAATGACATATTATTTAGCCATAAAAAGGAATAAACTACTGTTTAGTGTATGTGTAAACCTGGAAAATATTATCCTAAGTCAAAGAATTTAGTCACAAAAGGCCACATATTGTATGATTTCATTTATGTGAAATGTCCAGAATAGGCAAAAATACAGAGACAGAATTAATCTATTTATACAGACAGAATTTATTTCTCAAATTTGTGGTCTGTCTGTGGCATCTTTCCTTGCTTTGCAGTACTGTTACACTTTTGTTCATTTGTATATATCAAACATATTTTTTGACATTTCAGAGGATTTGAAATAGGAAGTGAACATATGCCTCATTATTCATGTTAAAGTGGAAGGTCCTATAATTCTTACACCTCTTGAATTGATTCCCAGAGTAACATTAGTAAGCAAAATTTTGTTTTCTTTTATAGAAAGCTCTCTTAGTTGCCTACAATGAGAAGAAATGTTTACTGGTTTCTGTGTTTTTACATTAAATGATTCTAAGAAAGGGATTCTAATTTTGAATCATCAGTTTGCTATGTATGACCTTTGGCAATCTACTGAAGCACCTTATGCCCCGTTTCCCCCCACCCCTTTTGTTAAATTAGGGTGAATCTACTAAGTCTGTTTCAGGTTTAAAAATGATTATGCTTACTCTGCTGTTTTCTTTATAATTGTTATTGAATCCTCCCAGCACTGTCCAATAGAATTTTTTCGTGATGGTGGGAATGTTCTCTTCATGCCTTGTCCTTGCCCCTGGGCTGGTGGGCCCACTTAGTCTTGTTTTGTTTTATGGGCCTGTCTAATCTTTGGCTGAAGGGTGAACCTCAAGGGTGACTTCTTTACTGAGCTGTAAGGGTGTCTGGGGGCCATAGTCTCAGGGTTTATCCAGTCTGTCAGACCAGTAAGTTGTTTTTTTTTTCCAAATGAGTTATAGAATTTTGTTCTCCATTTATCTCCAGCTCTGTCTGGGACCCTCTATTGTGATCCCTGTGAGAGCAGTTGGTAGCGGGATAGCATCTAGTTGTGCTGGATTCAGTCTGTGGTAGTTGTGGTCCACTAGATCAGTGAGACTAATCTTTCTCTAGCATCTTTGGTTTTCTTCTTTCTCCTTTGCTCCAGACAGGGTGAGACCAGTGGAGTATCTCAGATGGCCACTCACAAGGTTTTAAGGCCCCAGATGCTACTCACTGAAGTAGAATGTAGAATATTTTCTTTATAAACTATGTTATGCCATTTGAGCTAGTATGTTCCCAGAGACCATGCTCCCCAGAGTCCTCAGCCCAGTGATTTGGTCCCTCAGGGAGTTTGAATGTGTCTGTGGAGCTTCCATGACCTTGCTTTGGACAGGTTGTGCTGGCTTCCCCAGTATTGTGTACTGTCTCACCTTCACCAAAGTTATCACTTAACTTTTGTCCAGTTTTTTTCTCTCCTGCCCCTCCCCTCCTTCATAACCATCAAAGATTGTTTCTTTTTGCATGTATACCTTTTCATGATTTTTTATAGTGTGGTCTCATACAATATATGTCCTTTTGTGATTGACTTATTTCACTCAACATAATGCCCTCCAGGCATTCATCCATGTTGTGAGATGCTTTGTAGAGTCAACATTGTTCTTTATCGTTGCGTAGTATTCCATTGTGTATATGTACCGTATTTGTCCATTCATCTCTTGATGGGCATCTAGGTTGTTGGCATCTTTTTGCTATTGTGAACAATGCTGCAGTGAACATGGGTTGCACATGTCTATTTATGTGACGGCTTTTATTTCTCTAGGATATATTCCTAGGAGTGGGGTTGCTGGATCACATGGTATTTCTATTTCTGGCTTTTTTTAAGGAAGCTCCATATCATATTCCAAAACGGTTGTACCATTTTGCAGTCCCACTAGCAGTGCATAAGAGTCCAGTCTCCCTGCAGCCTCTCCAACATTTGTTATTTTCCATTTTTTTTTTGATTCGTGAAATATGTGACTAACAAATTGAATTTTTATTCATTTAAGTTTGAATGCTAATAGCTACATGTGGCTAGTAGCTACCTCACTGGATCAATATGGTTCTAGATCAATGTGGTTTAAAAAGAACATTAGCTTTGCTAGATGCTCTAGAAACCAAACCAGACCCACTGCCGTTGAATCAATTCCGACTCATAACGACCCTATAGGACAGAGTAGAACTGCCTGGTAGAGTTTCCAAGGAGCGCCTGGTGGATTCAAACTGCCCACCTTTTGGTTAGCAGCCGTAGCACTTAACCACTATGCCACCAGGGTTTCCAGATGCCCTAGAGAAAGAGGTTTATTTACATGATCAGACATGCTCAGGAAATATGTGTGTACCCTATCTCCATCTTGGTTTTTCACGGTGTGTATCCGCATATTAAAAGACTGAGATAGGGTGAAGCAAAGAAACCTGCTTCAGTATTTCCCAGTTTTTTAGGTTCCATACCCAGTTTTAGGTTCCATGCTTAATATTCATTGAGTATTTACTATATGCCACTTTTTGTTTTAAACATTTTGTTCAAATCGTCAGCTTATTTAATCCTCCCCACAATTTTATAAGGTGTGGGCTACTATTATGATGAGGAAGCTGAAACTCAGAAGGAATAAATAACATGGCCAAGGTCAGACAGTGTTACAGTGAGGATTCCAATTTATAGTTAGATTCTAGAGTCTAAGCTTTTGATCAGTGTGCTGTATGCTTTCCAAAGTAGAAAGTCAGGTATTTTCATTCTACACCTTCCTTTACACTTTCCAAAGTTCTTAGTAATACATTAGAATTGGTTCACTGTGGTTTTAGTATCTGTAACAAATTCTGACCCATTAATTCTTCCCACAGTGTTAAATAACTCTTAGTTATTTGATGGGAGAAATTGGTGATAAAAGAGAAGACTAAACTTAAGAGGTCCTTGAGAAAATGAGAAAGGATGGTGGATTAGTTTCCTAGGACTGCTATAACAAATGACCACAATCTGGATGGTTTACAACAACAGAAATTGATTCTCTCAGAGTTCTGGAGAAGGTTTAAGTCTGAAGTCAAGGTATCAGCAGTGCCATGCTTCCTCTGGGGGCTCTAGGAAAGATTCCTTCCTTGCCTCGCAGTTTCTGGTGACTGTTGACAATCCTTGATTTGTGGCTGCATACCTTCCGATTCCACCTTTACATGGCGTTCTGCTTATCTCTTCTTCTCTTCTACCTCTTACAAGGACATTTGTTACTGGATTTAGGGCCCACCTGGATAGCCCAGGATGCTGTCATCTCAAGATCCTTAACTTACATTTGCAAAGACCCATCTTTTGAAATACGGTCACGTTAACAGATTATAGGAAACACACCTTTTTGGGGACCATCATTCAACCCACTGTAGATAGGTTTCAAAACCTTTGGGGGAATTGGCTTTCAAAAGAGGAGGGACCTCAGATAAGCCTAGCAATCATTTACTTTATATTTACTTTGTTCATTCACTCTCCTTTTTTTCCCCTCCAATCTCCAACATCACTCTTAGCTGATAACCTAGTTCAGAGAAATAATTAGAAGAGAACGTCTCCTAAACTTCCTCTGCCACAACTATACCTGCCTCTCTTTATCTGTGCTCATACACCTTGCCTTCTCTCTTGTTATCATTATATTAGTATTATTAATGATATAATCTAGACAAGTTTGCTAAGTGTGTTTATTGGCATCTCCAGCTTCCATACAAGGAATCCAAAATCAGTTTGAGGTGTGGGAGTGGGTAGAACCCTGTTGTCCCTATTCCCAATCTAATCATTTATGTATTTTTTAAAAATGTATTTTGAGGTTCTGTGAAATGTTTAGTTTGCAAAAAGGGGGCTCTACTGCTTACTTTAAAAGTTTTAAAAATACTTTTCCAGACTTAAAGTACTTCCTTGCATACTGTGGACACACATCCCGGGCTCTTTCTTTTTTGAACTCCTCTAGCGCTTACTGTCCATGCCGCACGGGTTGTGTTATTTGATAACTTGATTTTATAACTTTCTCTACTTTTTCAAATGTATTCATCTTTTTGCCACCCAAAACTTTGTAAATCCTCTGAAATTAAGATACATACCTATACCGCCTGGATGTCTCCCACAACGTCTAACATGTTAGAGACATGCAGCAGGCGGTGTTATACGGTGATCCAGATTAATAAGTGACATCTGATTTGAGAATTATTTGTGGCTGGGTGTGTGTGTGTGGAGGGGGTGTACGTGGATGAGCTTGTATGTAAAATTTCATGTGCAGTGAATATATGCATTTTTCTGAAGAGCAGTTCTGTAGCTCTTACCAGATGCCAAAAGTAATGAAGCCTCAGTGCTTTAGATCATCACTTTCAGGCCCTTTATTTGGAAGATAAAGAAATTACACCATTAGGAGAGTCAGCAGTTTGCCTAGCAGGATGACTCAGTGTAGTTTGCCATTCTTTATCAACCATTAGTCTTTACGATAGCTGAAGTTATTTTAAACGTATTTGAATAATACATGTTTATAGAAATTCTAGAGATAACACTTAATATAGGAAAATATGCATTGCTTATAAATAATAATTTATCAATTTTTATTTTTACCTTCTGTTTAGTGGTTAATTATGGACAGCATATACATTCTAAATTCTGTTAGGTGTGCATTTACAGAAATATTTAAGTACGGAAATTTAACAGACTTCTTTGTCATGCAATATTTTATTTAAAAAAAAAAAGTTCATTTAATTCAGCATAATTATGTAATTCAAAAATTCCACTAATGTGATTTAATACACTTCTAATCTAAATTTGTATTGTGACATCTGACAAATCCTAACGTACTTTTTTTTTTTTTTTTTTTGCTGTGATTTCCTTATAGGTTTGATGAACTTGTAAAAAAATTCAACGTCGAGTATCATGCTGGTGGCTCTACCCAGAATTCAATTAAAGTGGCTCAGGTTAGTTAATTATTTTAAAAGTTACAAAGAAATGGATTCGAAATGGTTTCAGACTTTTGGTCATTGGACGTAATTGCTCCCATCTGTATTTTGTTGGATAGTTTAACGTTGATTGGGAACTGGTGTTTTTGTTGTTGTTGTTTTTCAGTGTTTTAATACTTGCTTTGTAATAGTTATACATAAACACCAATAGTGTTTTGAGAGAGTGTGACTCCCTATACTGTTTCTGAGGCTGGCGAGTATTTACTTAAAAAAAAAATTAACATTTGAAAATACTTTTATTTTAATTGGTTTTTCTTTGATTGCTGGTATCTTTCCACGTTTGTTGTTCACTTACATTTCTTTCTTGTCATATCCTTTGACCATTTTATAGTTTATAATTTATGCTATTGATATGATTATAATTCTTCATATTTTATTGTAGTATCTCTTTTTATTCTATAAATTGAAAGTACTAGTTTCTTGTTTGTTACTTGTAGTTCACTTCTGCTTAAAGTGTCTTTTACTGTGTCAAAATTCCTGACCATATATGTGTGTGTATATATATGTATATAATTAAAATAGCTTCTGCATATCATGTGGTGATTAGAAAGGACATTCCTATCACAAGATACTGCAAGTTCTCCTCTATTACGTATAGATAGATAATACATACCTTTTTCTTTACTAAAACAGTAACTTACTTGGAATCCATCTTTTACTTCATCAATTCAAACTACTTGAATGCTTTAAAATCATTTCTCTTAGCAAGAAAGGTTTAACTTGTGATGACATCTGATGTACTTCAGAGTGTTTTAAAATGATGGGCATTTTAGACGTGGGTAGCCTAGATGATGAATTTATGGATTCAAAGAACATAATTGACAAACAGCTGGAATACCAAAAAAAGCCTTTAGATGTGAGGTAGATGGATATTTTTGTAGAGCTAGAAACTAATTGCTACACATGTAAATACTTGCTGTTGATGGTTAGTAAAATCTGAGTATTCTATGCTCAGACATTTCTCTTGAGAGGATATTTAACTTAATGTCATCATGTTGGATAGTTTTACCACTACATAAAAGAAGAGACTATCATAACAGCTTTAGTCAGTTCAAAGAAATATTATTGGAAAAGGAAACGGAGTCAAAATATTCTTTCTTATTTCATAGGACAGAAACATGTCATTAAGTAAACCATGCTGATTTTTTTTTACAGCAATCTAAAAAAAAAAATGGTGTAGAAGTGTTTCTGAAAATAACTCATAGGGAGAAGGAGAGGTTGGCAAAGAAACATAGAAGACGCATGTTGTTTGTATAAAAATACAGTAATTGTCACTACTAACGAGTCTTGTTCATTAAAAAAAAATTTATGTAACAGAAGTAAATAATACAGAATAATATATAATTTCAAATAAATATCCATTTTTCATATTTTTATGTTATAGTAATAACACAGCTATAATTATGTCTTATATATTACGTTATCATGTATTTTTTCGTCTGGAATGGCTGTGTCCTGGATTGGCTCTTTATAAAGTAGGTTACCCTACATAAAGGTCAAGAGTCTGTTGTTTTCTTTCTCCTCACTGGTTTCTTAAACCAGACTGACTTCTCTCATTTATATTACCTCTTCCCAGTCCTTATGCCATACTGTTGAATATTCTCTCCATCATGTGATTCCCAGACAGCTATGAGGCAGACAAGCAGATGTGTCTCCATTTTAATGATAAGGATTCTGATTAAATGAGATAGACAAAATCCCATGGAGGGTAAAGAAAGCGAAGCAGAAGCAGAACCCAGGTGTTCTAACTGGTAAGCTCAAATTGCTCTTCTTAAAAATTTTATCTATTCTCTGTAGACATCTTGACTTTTGACTTTACTCTACTTTGAAGATTTTGAGTAGTGTTTCACATACCTGCTCCACTTTTTGTTTTTTTATTTTTTGTAGTTGCTGAGAATCTATACAGCAGAACTTTTACCAATTTGATCTCATAAAGATAGATCTTAAAATAGCACAATGCTTAAGGCAGATGTTATTTACTAGTTAAGCTAAACTATTGTTTGTTTTTAAGAAAATTTCAGGGATTTTTTGGTTTAAGGGCTTAAGATTATCTCAGTGCAATTGTTTTAGGGTTCATCCAGCCTCAATGGCTCAAGAAAGCTTGGATTCCATGAGAATTTGAATTTCTACTCTGCATTTCCCCCCTTTTGATCAAGATTCTTTTTTTCTTCCTTTTTAGTAATTTTATTGTATTTTTGGTAAAAGTTTACACAGCAAATTAGGTTCATTTTAAGAATTTTTATATGTATTGTTCAGTGGCATTGGTTACATTTGTCTCAATGTGTTAACATTCTCATTATTTCTGTTGTGATGGTTTCATTTCCATTAATCAAGCGTCTCTTCCCTCCTATGGCCCTTTACCTTCTCATCTTTGCTTTAGGGTAGATGGTGACCATTTGGTTTCATACAGATGATTTTGTACAGGAGAACAGTACTCACGGGTGTCATTTATTTTATGTGCCAATCTATTATTTAGCTGTAAGGTGATCTCTGGGTGTGGTTTCAGAATATAATTTAAAGGCTATCTCAGGGCGATAGTCTTGGAGGTTCCTCTAGTATCTTCCAGTCGTAAGTCTGGCCTTTTTAAATAATTTGAGTTTTGTTCTACATTCTTCTCCCATTCTGTCTGGGACCATCTATTGTGTCCCTGGTCAGAACGGTTGGTAGTAATAGCCAGGTGTCATTTAGTTCTGGTCTCAGGATAGATGAAGCTGTGGTTCGTGTAGGCTGTTAGCCCTGCAGACTAGTTTCTTCTTTGAGTCTTTGGTTTCTTTCTTGTTTGCTCTAGGTCAGTAGAGACCAACAGTTGTATCTTAGATGGCCACTCACAAGCTTTTAAGACCCCAGATACTACTCGCCAAATTAGGATGTAGAACATAAACTTTATGAACTATTTTATGCCAGTTGACCGAGTTGTCCCATGATACTATGGTCCTAAGCTTTCAAATTCAATAATCCAGTCCCGCAAGGTGTTTGGTTATGTCTAGGAAGTATCCATAACTGTGCCCCTTATGTGCTTTATTATATAAATGAATATGTACCATACACATACATGTACCATTTTACAATCCTATCGGCCATGGATAAGGGTTTCAGTCTCCCCACATCCTTGCCGGCATTTCTTTCTTTTTCTTTCTCTCTTTCTTTCTCTCTCTCTCTTGCTCTCTTTCTCTGTTTCTTTTTCTCTCTCTCTCTTCCTCCCTCCCTCCCTCCATCCCTGCTATGGTGAGATGATATGTCTTTGTAGTTTTGATTTGTATCTCTCTAATGGCTAATGACAGGGGCATGTGTTTGTTGGCCACTTGAATGTCGTTTTCAGTGAAGTGTCTGTTTATGTCCTTTGCCCATTTTTTAATTGGATTGTTTGATAGCCACCAAGAAACATTTGTTTCTATACATTTGCCTGTTTTTGTCTTCTTATATAAGTGAGGTCACTTTCGTGATTGACTTATTTCTCTCAGCATAATGTCTTCAAGCTCTGTCCGTGTTGTAGCATGCGTTAAGATTTCATTTCTCTTACTGGCTGAGTAGTATTTCATTGTACGCATGTACCACATTTTGTTTATCAGTGTGTCTGTCAATGGGCATTTAGGTTGCTTCCATCTTTTGATTATTGTGAATTGTGCTGCAGTGACCATAGGTGTGCAAGTATCTGTTTGAGTCTTTGCTTTCAAGTCTTTTCGGTATATACTTAGGAGTGGAATTGCTGGGTCATGGGTAGTTCTATTCTTAGTTTTTTTTTAGAAACTGCCACACTGTTTTCTGCAATAGCTGTACTATTTTGCATTCTCACCAGCAGTGGATAAGGGTTCTCATTTCTTCCCACCCTGGCCAACATTTGTAATTTTCTGTTTTCTTATTATTATTACTTTTATTTCAGCCATGCTAGTGCGAGTGAAATGGTATCACAAAGTGGTTTTATTTGCATCTCTCTGGTGGCTAATGACGTTGAGCACCTTTTCATTTGTTTGATGGCCATTCGAATGTCATCTTTGGTGAAATGTCTATTCAATTCCTTGTCCATTCTATGATTGGGTTATTTGTCATTTTGTTAAGTTGTCAAAGTTTTATACAGTGAAACTTGTGAGAGCTGGAAATCGACTGGACTACCTTGTTTTTCTGGGTTTTACCAGTTTTCTGCCTTTGACACAGTGCAGTCACTACTTTTCTATCGCTTTCTGTTTAGTGGGAAATATTTGAGTTTTCCTTCTCTGACAGGTTTTGCCTTATAAGAGTTCTGGATTTCGCAGTTTTTACTTATATACATTTTGGTTATTAGATTTTTATTGGATATATGATTTCCAAAGATATTCTCCCAGTCTGTAGCTTATCTTTTTACTTTTTTGCTAAAGTCTTTTGATGAACATACGTTTTTAATTTTTGTGAGGTCCCATTTATTTATTTTGTCTTTTGCGGTTTGTGCTTTTATTATTTTAGTTAACCCATTGTTAAAATCTAGGCTCAACAGCATTGACCCTGCATTTTCTTCTAAGAATTCTATGGTTTTAGTTTTCACAGGTAGGCCCTTCATCCATTTTGTATTCGTTTTCGTATATTGTGTGAAACATGTAGTATCCTGTTTCATTTTTCTGCATATGGAAATCCAGTTTTCCTAGCACTATTTATTGAAACGACTTTTCTTTCCACATCAAATGGGCTTAACACCTTTGTCAAAAATGAGTTGACTATAGATGTGTGGTTCCCTCTCCACTTCTTATAAAAACCCACTGCCCTCAAGTTGATTCTGACTTGTAGTGACCCTATAGGACAGAGTAGAACGGCCCCGTAGGATTTCCCGTGTGGTTAGCAGCAGAACGCTTACCCACTGAGCCACCGGAACCACTTCGTATAGTAGGTTTTTATTTAGGAAGATTGGAGATTGTGAGAGACAATCGAGGACTGAGTTAATTAACTCCTTTCATGCTTCTTTGGGGCAACAGTTCTCTGTGATGCTCAATCTTACTCTGCTCCTTGAGGATTTATGCATTTATCTGACTTATTGAATTTTTTGGAAGCCTAGGATCAGCCACATGAAGTATTCTGATATTGTTTTCTGTTATGTAAGTTCACTTGTATTTATACTTTCTACAAATTGATTTATTTGTTTCTAATGTCCTAGATTTATAAAACAAAAAAATTTCTTTGTCGCTTTTGTGTGTATTCTAGGCATCTTGTCAGATATTTTAAATGCCTTTTTATCCTTTGTTAGCTGAAATATAAGCAGATCATTAGAGTCAATTATTTCTTCTCTCTGTTGAGACTATATGGATTTTTATGACTATTCAATAGTAAAGAGTAAGCATTTTTCTATTACTTTGATAACTGCTGCTTTTCTACATGAAACATTTTCTTCTCTCAAAGCGAAGCTCTTCAAAGTAAAATAACACTTCTTTCTTTGTTGTAGTGAAAATCATTTCCTAGAAACTACTAAATTTGTATGTGTTCTTTATCTAATACCCCTCTCTTTTCCATTTCTCTTTGGGAAGTAGAGATGGCACTGTGCTTCTAAGTAAAGATATTCTTCCTTAATCATATATCTAAAACCATCAGTAATGGATTTGATTTTTTTCTTCATATAATCCTTAAGCTTTTAGCTTGATCTCTTCTTGAATACTCAGGTCTTATGATTTTTAACCAGGATTTTGGGTCTTAGACTTGTTTCAGCCTTCCAACTTCTCATCTCTCCCATTTTTAGATAAGCTCCATATTTATATTTAACTTATAGTAAAATTTTAAACAAATTTTCATTTTTAATTTTTTAGAGAAGTTCCTAAATTACAGTGTGTTTATGTTTTTGTGGGAGGATTGACCTGGGAGATGTTTTTAATTGCCTCTTGGTATAAAATATCATGTAATGAATCCGTTTTCAGAATTATGTTTTCAAGCTTTCCTAAATCCTAAGTATGATGGTTTCCTAGAAACATTTTTAAAAGATAAGTTTAAATAATTATGTTCAAATAAAATAGAAACATGTTGAACCAAAGTGTAAGAAATTGTAAAGCTGGTATTCTTAAGAACCATTTAGCGTTTACAGGTGAGTCATAGTATCGTCGTTGAAGTATTATTTAGAAGTTATAATAGATAAAAGTGAAAAGCCTCAACGTTGCTTTTCTTCTGTAGATTTATTTTTTTTGTACAGTTAATCTATGGGTTTTCTGTATTAAAAAATTATTTCTGATTATCTCTTTTTGAGACCTTATTTCACCTGGAATAACTAGTTAGAAAGTAAAACTAGTAAAAAGGCTTTTTACTAGGCGTACCTCTGGGAATCTGAGAGCAGTCTAGACTGCTCAGATCTAAAAAGTAGAAATGACATTGAAGTGATCAAAGCGAATTCTTCGCTCTAATGCCTTACACCTGGTGCAGTTGTAGACCTGTCAATAGTGCACCTGTATTTGTAAACATCAGAGGAGGATGTGGCAGAAGGTGATGCAACACAGCCTGCTCAAACCTCTCTGTCGTTACAAATGAGGTGCCTGCTACCGCCAGCTTTAAGATAAATGAATAATTTCAAGCAACATGGATCTTACAAAATGATTATTCAAATCAATTTTTCCTTTCAGTTTTTAAAAACTTTAAATATGAATTAACACCTCCCTGCTTTAGGGATCTTTTTCCTTATTGAATTAGATCGTGAGAGATTTTCATGGCTAAAATAAGCTGAGAAAGCAGCGTTTTATTGTCCTAATTTCTATTTTTAATGTTTGTGACATTTTTCTAAGTGTCAGATTCTTTAATGTGAAGTAAAATCAGTATTTCTCTTTCTTTTTTTCATGCTTTTTTTTTTTTGCCTTTATACATTATTTTATACTTCATATTAAGACATTATTGTATTACCACTATTAGTAAAACATGCTTTTAGTTTTGTCTCAATTGTTAGGGTTCTGGTTTGAGGTCATCTATTATGAATCTACACAGGCTTTACAATTATCTACTTTATAAAAGATAAGTATACCTCTACTGTCGTTGCTCTTAATGTGGCACATTGTCACAGCATATGACATTAAACAGAGGACAAATAGAGATTATATTTATCCTACCTCAGAGCAAAGCAACAGAGCATAGGTAAGAAATATGGGAATCGACAGGGCCTAATTTCATCCAGGTGATAAAATTCTTGCCAAAATTCCATTTCTTATCATTCTATCTTAGAATTTACAAACTTAAAAAAAAATTTTTTTTTTTTTTTTTTTTTTTGTCTCATGGTTGATATATTCATTTATTTGAACTGAAAAATGAAGTCAGATTTTTCTGAAAAAAGGTATAAAAGTGTGATTTGTTTGGTTGGAGGAGCATGGTCTTTTCCAATTAAAGTATATGGTGGTACTCTCAGCTGTCATGCTTTTAAAAGAAAAGCTTTTCTAGAAGCTTCTGTGTTCTCGATAACTTTGATGGTGAGGTATTGTATTTTAGATAACAAAGTTAAAAGCCAAGTACTCTAAATTGTCTCTTAGCAAAGCACTTGGGGACAGAGAAGATATGCTCTGGATTAGGTAAAGCTGGGCAAGTGTAAACTAGGGTAAGTCACTTAACCTCTTCAAGCTTCAGTTTTGTCTTCTTTAAAATGGGTATTATCTTTATTTTATAGGATACTTTTATAAGGTAATTTTTTCCAAAATAATAAAATCATGACTCTCATAGATTTAAAATGTACATGCCAAAGATTTTAACTCATTAACTATAATGAGTAAAGTAGTAAGCTGTTACAGCCTTTTTATTGGAGAATTCAAGAGCAGAGAGAGAGACATACACAGTCCATGAGATGAATTTAATAATAGATACAAAACCTAGAAAACATATTAATAATAAGGAAATAAAGCTGCAATATAATCAGCTCTTGGTGTAATGTACAAATAAATCTTTGGTATGCTTTATTTCAAATAAAGCTTTTAAAATATTTTCCCTTCCTAAAAATAATTAAGTAAATAAAAATACAAAACTGACTTGTTTGTGCAGCAGGGGAACAGGGATTCAATTATCCATCTATGGCTCAGAGTTTATTTTTCTGTAGATAAGAATTATTGCTATCATTAATCTACAATTTATAGACTCACAATATAGCTCAAAGATGTTGAAAGATGTAAATTCCATAGAATTGGATAATCCAGGAGGGTATGCTTTAACTCATGCATAGGTTTCCACTGAGGACACTCAAATCTTCTTGGTCCATTTCAAAATCTTTCACAATTTTTCCTGACAGTACCTACCTCAATATTGTTGTTAGAATTCAATGCCATAATATGAACAAAACACTTAGCCCAGTACTTATACATAATAAGAGCTAAATAAATTATAGCTATTACTATTACATTATGAGAAATTTATGTGGTAGACATTTTACGTTAATTGAATTGAGCTACATCGTAATTCCAGCGATTTGATGAGAATGTATTTAAAAGCAATAAAATATACCAGGCATTCCGTCCTTTACAACTATTTATCTCAAATCTAATTCCCTCAGAAATAGAACAATGAGGCCTCAAACTGGTCAACAGATTGGTTCTTATGGAATTGGACTGTTGTATTCCATTTGGTTTTTATTGGTTGATTTTTCAGAAGTAGATCGCTAGTCTGTCTTAGTCTGGAAGCTCCAGTGAAACCTGGTCAGCATCATAGCAACATGCAGGCCTCCAGTGACAAATGGGTGGTGGCTGTGCTTGAGGTGGATTTGCCGGAAATTGAACCCAGATCTGCCGACCCAGGTCTTCCGCATGGAAGATGAGAATTTTACCACTGAACCACCACTGCCCCCGTGCATTACAGCTTGTTATTGTTAGCTCCCATCCATGATTCCAGCTCATGGAGACCCCACATGTCAAGGTTTTTTCAAGTCTGTGACCTTTCGGATAGGCCCGTCTTCTGAGGCACCTCTAGGGGGGTTCAAACCTCCAACCTTTTGGCTAGTAGTTGAGCACTTAACATTTGCACCACCCAGGGACTCCTACATTGCTGGCTTAGGAATGACCAAAGGCTCACAATACCTGTCCCCCATTTCTTGTCTCTCGTTTTCCCCCAGAGGCATTGTTCTCCACCTTTTAGAGTCAGTGACTTCCTATTTTCTAATTTTACTTCTTTACCTTCAGGAGAATGTATTCACATTGATTTATAAGCTTTCTTCAAACCTGTACCTATTTAACCTTTATATCATTATGAAATGAAAGATCTGATCTTCTGTTAATGGAATTTGAAATATTTGCAAATGTAAAGTAGGCCAAGGTGGCTTTTTTTTTTGGTCTTAAAATTAAACTCTGGTTATGTCTGGCCCTACCAATAAGTAAATGTGTGTATATACATGGATGGTGGTGAGGTAAAATGAAGTGGCCAAAGGAAGCCTAGGATAGTCCCTTTCTCATTCTTCTCTGCTTCCTTATAAAGCATTCACAATCTGCTATGTAGTGGTACTGTCCTTGGCCTGGTTTTCATAGGCCTCACTTGGTACTATCACTCTCCACCCCATCATGCTGAGAATTAGCTACTCTGCAGTGAACTTTTTAAAAAACGGGAGAGAAGACTGGTTGGATTGCTGGATGTTAGCTGTGCACTGAGAAACTCTATTCTTGGTAGGAATAGCAGGTGGATTGTGGGTGGTGTGTAATTAAATTAAAGAACCTTGTCTTTTAATAGGAGCCTTGGTGGTGCAATGGTTAAGTGCTCATCTGCTAACCAACAGTTCGGCAGTTTGAACCCACCAGTCACTCCAAGGGAGAAGGATGTGACAGTCTGCTTCCGTAAAGATTTACGGCTTTGGAAATTCTATGGGGATAGTTCTACTGTGTACTATAGGGTCTCTATGAGCCAGAATCAGCTTGACAGCAACAGGTTTGTCTTTTAGTATCTCTGTATTTATATGGTGATTTGACAACATGTAACAGAGAAAACTATGAAAACTGATCAGAATTTTAGAATTGGAGATCTGACATAATGATGAGAGAAGGTTAAAGAGATTTGATTTTGTAAAAGCAATACCAATTACAGTCCTTTATGAAGATGGCTTATCATTTATGCAAATATGAATAGTTACAGTAATCAGATTAAATAGATCAGATTACTTTTTAATGTTTTTAAGAATAGTAATCTGTACATATTTATTGACTTCTATGGATTTGTGCTTTATGTAGCAATTGTCACCTACTCTCATATTAAAAATCAAGTGAAATGCTTTTCAGGTAGACTAACATAAGTAACACCAGACATTAACGTCTGAAATATTTGAGGTATTAAAAAATATTGGGAAACTGAAAATTAATGGTTTTGTGAAGAATTTATATAAATGTCTCATGTGCCTTAAAGGATGAAACATTTTTTAAACTTTAAAGTATATAGAACACTTCTTTAAGTTATTAAAATTGGATTATTTTCCCTTCCCAAAACATACAGATTTAATCCTACCCTGAAGAAAATTTTACTAAAGGTGAAAGATTACAGTCACTAATCATGTAGTCAGTGATGTGTTTTTTTTTTTTTTTTAAAGCAGGAACTGTCAATTATTGACTATTTCCTTTAGGTCTCTAAGGGGTGAATCTCAGTTGTCTCCCAACTGGTCAGCCTCTCCATCGCAAACTGGCCCAGTTCATAGCCAGTGTAGCAGCTTACTCAGCTCTGTTAGATGCTGTCTTCTGTCAGGCCTCTCTGCTGTCGAGCCCCTCTGCCTCCAGCTGTCCACTGTCAGCCTCTACTGCTGCTAACTGCCCCAGCTCACAAGCATTGTAGCAGCTTGCTCCGCTCTGTTAGCTGCCCTCTACTGTCAATCCTCTCTGCCATTGGCCTCTGCACTGCTGACTGGCCCAGCTCATAGCCATGTAGCAGCTTGCTCAGCTCTCTTAGTTGCTATCTGCCATCAGGCCTCTCTGCTGTCAGCGTCTCTGCTGCTAACTGGCTCAGCTCGTAGCTAGTGTAGCAGCAGCTTTGGGACCACTCAGCTCCCATGTGGCTCTGCTTCTCTGCCAGCCCAGCTCTTAGCCAGCATCTCACTCTCAATCTAGAGGCCTCTCTAAACCTCTGAATTTCAGCCATTTATATATCCCAATCCTCATCAGTTACAAGGTGTGGCTTCCCTCACCAGACCAGCGATCAGTCAATCCTTAATTACCCGTGAAATATCAATCAACTCATATCTTGTTAATTACCAGGCAAATATGTGAAACCGTCAAGTTGTTTAAAGCTTACCCAGGAAATGTCAATCAACCCAAGAAATCCCCTCTTCAAAAGTACCAAACCTTCTGGGAGCTCCTCCCTCTAAGTTTCTTCTCCAAAGAACTAGTACAAAGGTAACTCTTAAAGAATTAGGGTGAAAATCTCCCAATCTCTTTTGCCAAAAAAACAAGGAAAAAGTCCACATAAAGGAACTCATTTCACCACAGATATACAGTGAAAATTAGGTTTTTTCCTGTCCCCTTACTCTGCTTGCGCAGTTCACTTCACTTGATGTAATCAATTACTTATGTATACTTTCAGAAATACTCTATTCCAGTATAACCATGTGCATACCTATTAACGTACATTTCATGACTGTGTTAGTGTACTATATATACATTTTTCTATCTTGGATTTTTTTCTGCCTTAATTTACTATTGGGACCTAGTGGCACAGTGGTTAAGAGCTTGGCTCCTAACCAAAAGGCCAGCAGTTCTAATCCACCAGCCACTCATTGGAAACCCTACGAGGCAGTTCTGCTCTGTCCTATAGGGTCGCTATGAGTTGGAATTGACTCGACAGCAATGGTTTTGTTTGTTTGTTCGTTCGTTTGTTTTTAATATGCTATCATTGAGATTATTCTGTAGAAATACGAAATAGATCTGGCTAATTCTTTTTAATGGTTATAATAGTCTGTTCTATGACAGTATCATAATTTGTTTGATGAGTCACTTATTGTTGGACATTTGGAAGATTTACAGGTTTAGTGAGTACATAAGTGTACATGTCATTTTTCACCTGTGTAAGTATTTCTTTATGGTATATTCCTAGAATTGAAATTGCTGGCTCAAAGGGCATAGGCATGGTAAATTTTTATAAAAGTTGCCATATTTTCCCCATGAAGGCTTTACCAATTTTCATTTCTAAATGAACTAAAGGAACGTTCACCAATTCAGAGTGTTATCAAGTAGAGTGTTGTTCTCTAATATGATATGTGAAAAACCAATATCCCATTGAACGTTTTCATTATGTTTCTCAGGATGAGATGAATTACTTGGATAGAATCAGTTATTTTTCAGAAGTGAATTGTCAAAATTCACTCTGAATGAGATAGAAAATCTGAATGGACCAATGCTCACATAAGAAACAGAGCATGTTGTTAAAGGCTTCCTCCCCCAAAGAACAATAGTCCTAGGCAGCTTCACAGGGAAAGCACACCGAATCTATAAGGAGCAGATAAATCTATTTCTAAATCATTCTGCAGCATAGAAAAAGAAAGAAAGCTTCTAAACTCTTTTTTATGCAGCTGGCTTCACATTGAAACTGTAACCCAACAAGGATAGCGGAAAGAAAAGATAACAAGAAAGCATAAAACTAAGAAAAAAACAGATTAATACTGTTTATGACTATTATTGTAAAAATTTCAAATAAAATATTTGGAAATAAAATCCATTAGCACATTAATAATAGATGATAACAAGTTGGGTTAATTCTGGGAATGCAAGGATGGCTCAGTATTAGAAAACCTACTATTTTGGTCATGTATCCATAAAACAAAGTTAGGTCTTCCCTGTAGATGCTGAAAAAGCATCCATTCATGAACATATTTATATGTATATGTATATGTCTGGATGTATATATCCCTTTACATAATTTATCTCTCTAAACCCAATGCCAGCATCATACATAATGCATAAAAACAACATGTTTTCATTAAAGTCAGGAATCAGAAAAGAATTTTACTATTACTACTATTATTTAAGATTGTACTTACGTTGCTAATCAACACAGATATGTCAGAGAAAGTTGAGTATAAAATACAAAATTAGAAGTAGAGAAATAAAATTAACACCGTTTTTGTTAATTGTATTTAGAAAAATTCAACAGGATGAGGTAAAAAAACTGTTACAAACAAAATCAGAGTGATTGGATTTCAAATAAAATATTGAAACACTTAATAGGCTGTATATACAAATTATAAACCCAATTTACAACAGCAAACAAATGGATAAAATGCATTTTAGATATTCTTTTTAACCCTGTTTTCTGTAATCTCTGCTCCCTCTTCCCCCATTTATGTTTCCTTTTCTATTTAAATTTTCTTGCCAAGTAATTTTATGCTTTCATAATTTTGAGCTAGAAGAATAATTTAATACCTGAAAATATGTGGCTAATATTTGGTATTACTATTGTGGCATGGGTCTGAAAGTATGTAAATAAGCTACTGTTTGGCTGTGTTTTATTTTTTATAGATGCAGGGAAGTGGCTGAAATTTAGTTTTATATACCACAGCATGTTCTGGAAGTTTCGAATCATGCTTCTAGTTTTGAAAACCCCTTTTGATTTTTATTACACGCAAGCATGATGCTCTTAAATAAATAGTGATGAATGATTATGCCAGCTATTTTACCTCAGTTGAAACAGCAAGGCCAAAAAAACTTGATTGAGTTTCTCAGAAAAACAGCAATACAAAATTGGGGATGTTACTATATAACGTTAGCCTGTATTTCTATTTCTTTAACTTCAAATCACTTGTTGCCTTTGACCGGATCATATTTCTTAAGTTTTGCTTTAACAGTAATATATTTTGCTACTATAAAAATCACTGTATTACATGATTAGTAATATACTCTATCAAGCTTATGTTCTCTTAAAATTGTTGATAGCAATATCATATGAAGGGTTTATGAAAGACACGTGATTGTGTATCTTTATTTAAGAACAAAATATACTTGTATTGTTTCTATTACCTTTTTTTTAATAGTAGAGCACAAAGAACTGTGTTAGGATGGTGAGACTATGAAAAAGATAAATTTATAGTTATCTCCCAGATCTGCTCTAGAGTCTGTTACCATCTGGTCTCTTTGGAGACTATTATAATTATTCATGGGAATGTTTTCAACACAAAAAAAGCATGGTTTGTGTATTGGCAGAAGGAAAAAAATATCAGTGGTTTAAACCATATGCAGTTTTCTTAGAGTGTGAGGCAAGGGAAACGCGCCGAAGGACGACTTAGGAATCATCAGTAGTGATGTGGTTGGTCTCTTGTCAGAATCTTTGATAATGAACAAAGCGTTGAACACCAGGAAAAACTGAATGTAATAGAAGTAGAACAATGGCTCCACTTGGAGTATTATTGTTAGTATCTTTATTTTAATCAGTAAAATGTAATAGGGTCTCAGATAAGTCAGTGTAAATCTAAAACAACATGAATATATGTCAAACTTCGAGGACTTTAAAAGTAAAAACATTCATGTTAAAAAATTCTGGGCTTGAACAGTGGGAGAATGCCTTTGTTCTTTATGTCTTAAATTTATGCAAAACCATTATTTAAAATAATTTTACATGCACCATGGACCTATTGCCTATTAAGAAGTAGAGGTAGTTTACAATGGTTCTTAAGCTTAAATTGGTTTAATAGTAAAATAAAAGCAAATATCTTTTTACTCTTCCAAGAGAAGAGTTAGTTGGGGAAAAGCCTATAAAAAATGAGATGACAAATGAAAAATTTGAAATCATCTATTTTTATTCAGCTGTTTTAAAAGAAAAATGCCTGGTGGGCTGGGAATATACAGGAAATTTAAATTTGTGTTTGAGAATAAGAAATGCATTTGTGGTTTAAAAAAGAAATACCAGCATGTCACATTAAAATTATGGTATCTGCAGTATTGTATAGTTAGCAGGAAAATGCATTACATCAGGGGGTACATTCCACTTTAGAGAGCCAGTCTGGGGATACGAATGAAGAGTATAACTCTGTAGAAGGCATGAGCATTAATAATCCAGTCAGAGAGGAAGAATTTTGCCGTCTCCCATGTAACATAAAACAGATGTTACATTCTATTAAAAAGCTTCTTAACTAAAATGAGTGTTTAGATCACTGGTCAATAGGAGAGCCATGAACAATGGCAATTTAATAATTTTAAGAATTTATCCTGTTTGTCAGTTATTATTGGTAGTGGGGGAGAGTGGAGGGAAGGCTGCCAAATGTTTTTCTGTTTGAGATAACTTAATTTAGAGATCTAAAAGTCAGCTGTACTGATTTTTAATTTATCATGTTCTACAAATTTAAGCTCTTCCTCAAAATTTTTGTAAATGCAAAAGGACTTAGGAACTGTGAGTCCTGATTTCTTAATAATTCTGAATGGGTAGTTTTTCTGAAAATGTAATTGTTTAACTTTAAAAGAATACTGAAAACATCGTTAACTAGTTGGCAAGCAAAGGTAGACAGATGTGGAAAGGGGCACTGGGGATGCTATCACAAAGTCTTAAGTATCTTTTTTCTTTTTCTTAATATTTACTTTTGTTTTCAGTATTTTTTTTTAATTAAGGTATAATTTACATACAGTAAAATTGATCCTTTTTGGTGTACAGTATTATAAACTGTGACAAATATATACAGTCCTGTAACTACTACTACAGACAAGCTATAGAACAGTTTCATAACCCTCCAGATTTTCCCCATACTTCATTTGTAGTCATACTCTCCTCCTACCCCAGCTCTTAGCAATCAGTACTCTGTTTTCGTTGGCAGAGACAGTCCTCCTTGCTTTGTGTGCCAAGAATGTGAGTCCCTGACTGCTCTTTTTCCTGGGTTGTTTATACAGCTGGTAAACTTGAGAGATGAGGTAATGTCTACTCCCAGACAAAGAATAGGCATAGTTACTGCTTGCTATAAAATTGGTAGATTCCCCAAGCTCAGTGTTCCTCAGCTGTGACACAGACCCTCTGCATACATAGCATCCATTTCACCCCTATAGGTCTTGGGGTGATGGAAACTGATACAAACACGCTGGTGCTTTTGTGCCTTGCACTGAGTAATAAAATACTTTGTCTCTGACCCAGAAGCCTCATGTCTTCTGCCAGCATCCATAAAACAGTAAAAGGCTAGCTTACTCTCTTTTAAATAGGGTGAAGTCAAACCCCATACTCCCAGTTTTCTGTCCTTGTAGTTTTGTTTTTCCACCATTTGATGTGAATAAATAATATAATACATAGCTTTTAGAGTCTGCTTTTTTCTTGTGTATGTTTTCCTGTGCTTGTTTCTTTTTATGGCTGAGTGGTATTCCATCATATGGATGTTCTACAGTTCGGTGTTCTTCCCCAGTTTTCAGAGATTATGAATAAAGCCGCTACAAACACTTGCTTAGGTGTTTTAGTGTTAGCGTTTCCATTTCATTAGAAGTGGGACCATTGAGTCATATGTGTACGCTTCAGGGCTTTGGTGGTTCGGTGACAGAATTCCGACCTTCCGTGCAGGAGACCAAGGTTGAGTTCCTGGCCGGCATACCTCATGCACAGCTGCCACCTGTCTGTTATTGGAGGCTTGCATGTTGCTCACCTGTCTGTTAATGGAGGCTTGCATGTTGCTCACCTGTCTGTTATTGGAGGCTTGCATGTCGCTCACCTGTCTGTTCTTGGAGGCTTGCATGTTGCTCACCTGTTTTTGGAGGCTTGCATGTTGCTCACTGGTCTGTTACTGGAGGCTTGCATGTTGCTCACCTGTCTGTTATTGGAGGCTTGCATGTTGCTCACCTGTCTGTTATTGGAGGCTTGCATGTTGCTACGATGCTGAGTAAGATTCACCAGAGCTTCCAAGCTAAGACGGACTGGGGAGAAAGTCCGAGTGACCTGCTTCTGAAAATCAGCCAGTGAAAACCCTATTGATGAGTGCTCCAGGCCTGTTTTATGCTTGGGGTTGCCATGAATCAGGGTCCTGACAAGATGAACACCAACAACAACCTTACAGGGGATTGACGGTCCCATAGTAGGTGGCTGGAGGTTTATCCTGTGGGTAAGTTCTGTAAAAATTGATCTCAGAATTAATTTACCTGAGGAGTGGCTATGACCTGCCTTGCCAAAATATAAACAACAACAACAAAAAAAACTCCATTGCCCTCGAGTTGATTCCAACTGACAGTGACCCTATAGAACAGAGTATTAAAACAAACAAACCCGTTGCCATCAAGTTGAGCCCGAATCATAGCAACCATATAGAACATACTAGAACTGCCCTAGAGGGTTTCCAAGGAGTGGCTGGTGGGTTTGAACTGCCGATCTTTTGGTTAGCAGCCAAGCTCTTAACCATTGCCCCACCAGGGCCCCATAGGACAGAGTATAGCTGCCCCATATGGTTTCCAAGGCTGCAATCTTTACAGAAGCAGACTGCCACATCTTTCTCCCATGAGACAGCTGGTTCCAACTTATAGTCTTTCAGTTAGCAGCCCAGCTCTTAACCACTGTGCCACCAGGGCTCCCCGACTGCCCGTAAAAACTAAAAACCCACTGCCATCAGGTCGATTCTGACTCATAAGCAACCCTGTAGGGTTTCTAAGGCTGTAAATCTCCGTAGGACCAGATGGCCTCATTTTTCTCCCATGGAACCACTTGTGGTTTTGAACTACTGACCTTTTGGTTACCAGTCGATCACTGTAACCACTGCACCACCAGGGTTCCTTGCAGAAAGTACTAATTCCCTGCCTGGTTCTCACGGTGGACATAGCAGCTTTCAACAGTTGAGGGGGAAAGCCCCTAGGCAGAGACGTACATACTGGCTGTTGGAAGTAATCTGGAGCCAAAGGAAGTGGTTGGGTTCAAAGGGTATGGGAGGGACACTGCAGGCTCCTAAGTGCCTTTCCTGGGTTGTCATAATAAATAGCTTTAATCAAATCATTTCCATAACGATATTTTCCAAGTAAATTAGATTACATTTTCTATGCTTATGCTTGCCTCCACTTTTTAGTCATACAGCTTCATTAGATTTTTTACATTTATCCCTGTTGTCTTACTACTTTGTTACTTAGAAGAGTTTAGTGACTGCACACTTGGAGATAATATTGTCTACTCCTCTTTAGATTGTGTATTTAAAAAATGTTAAATGATAACAGAAGATATATAAGATGGCAAATAAGTACATAAAGCATTTTGAGTATCTTTAGCTATCAGAGAAATGCAAATTAAAACCACAGTGAGATACCACTGCATACATATTTGAATACCTAAAATAAAAGAAATTACTGTCAATAACAAGTGTTGGCTAGGATGCTGATTCTCTAAATCTCTTATACATGACTGTTGGGAATGTAAAATGGCATAGTCACTCTGGGAACCAGTTTAGTGTTTCTTATAAAATTAAACATACATTTACCATATGACACAGCATTCTCATTCTTGGGTATATGTCATAAAGAAATGAAAACTTATGTTCACTCGACAACCTTACACAAATGTTTATAGCACTTTTATTTGTAATTGCTAAAAACTGGAAACAACTCAAATTTCCTTCAACAGGTTGAGTGGATTAAGGGAAAAAAAGAATAGATAGCCAATCACATCTAAACAGTGGAATACTACTCATATTTAAATAGGAATAAACTATTGATACACACAACAAGTTGGTTGGTTCTCAAGGGTATCACACTGAGCCAATCTCAAAAGATTACATACTGTATGATTTTAATTATATAACATTATTGAAATGACACAATTATAGTCATGGAGAACGGTCCAGTGGTTCCTGGGGATGAATGGGGGAGGGGAAAGAGTGATGGATGGGTGTGACTTTTATGGAGTAGCACAAGGGAGCTTCTTTGTGATGATGGAACAGCTCCGTATCTTCATTGTAGTGGTTGTTAACATGAATTGATACAACCGAGGAAATGTCATAGAACTGTACATACACAGTACATACACATATGAGTGCGTGTAAAACTAGTGAAATCCGAATATGTTCTGTAGTTTAGTACTGTACCAATATCAAGTTCCCGGACTTGATAATGAACTATGATTACCTAATATGTTTTCATTCAAGAAAGCTGAGTGAAGGCTACACGGAACCATCTGTACTATTTTTTTGCAACTTCTTGTGAATTTAAAATTAATATTTGGATATTCAGTAAGTCCATATATTCATATCCTTCGTATCTTGTTGTTTGTTGTTGTTAGGTGCTGTTGAGTTGGTTCTGACTCAGCGACCCTATAGGACAGTGTAGAACTGCCCCATAGGGTTTCCAAGTAGCAGCTGGTGGATTTGAACTGCCAATCTTTTGGTTAGCAGCCGAGCTCTTAACCACTATGGCATCAGAGCTCCTATGAAGTATATTTTTAAAAGGTCCTTTTGTGGAAGGACTTAAGACTATGAAATTAATTGCATAAAAATAACTTTTGTAAACTTTTTTCTGTGTTGTTTTTAACCACTTCATAGAATTCTAGCATTTCAAATATAAATAAAATACATTAAAACCTGCGAAAGCTGGAACCTGTGTGAGGTGGAAACCTGTCAAATATTTTCCACCAAAAGGAGCAATAGAAAAATGGGAAGTCTGCACCCTGTTGAAGGCAGAAAACTTGCGAGACCCGGAAAAACAAGGCAGTCCCGTGGAGTACCTGCTCTCACAGGTTTCACTGTTTTTTTTATTTTTAGAATGATCTGGTTCATAGACCATATTAGAAGATATTCATGATTCCTCCAGTATCCTATAGCAGACACTGAAAATTCTGATGGTCACCCACGCCCCAGCCTATTCTAGAAATACTTAGCGGAGATATATTCGTAACTGGCAAAAGGAGAATCACTCCCTGGGTATAAGATCAATTGCTGTTCATTTTATTCACCTGAAGATAAACCACTTTCACAGATTTTGCGGACTTCCTCTTTTCCTGGAAAAAAAAAAAAAAGAAGATTTATTAAAGTGGAGATTACTATATTAATGCTGGCCTACTCTCTCACTTATAATATTTCTGTGTTGAAGGAAGCCAGAGGCCAAGAGTGGTCTTGTCTCTACTGCCCTTTATTTCACTGTTCTTTTTAAACCAGTTGATGAAATTCCCTTCCATTTTGAAGGGCCATTTTTCACCTGTATATGAGGGCATATCGACTCGACAGCACTGGGTTGGTGACTGGGTATGAGGGCATTTAAGCTCTTTGAGCTGATATTAATGTATTCTATTACTATAAACTGTCTTTACTTTGATAAGAAATAACATATTGATCTATATTTATTTGGCCTAATTTTAGGATTTGACTGCTTCGACCAGAAGAATAGTATTTTTGGTGATGGGGTGGGGTAAAGAAAAAGCATAGAATGCTGGCTAAAAATCTAAGGAAATATGTAAATGAGTTATAATATATCTGCATTTTACATTGTTTATATTATATGAGAAACATTCAGTTGTTCTCCTATATACCCACATATTTTTAGATACCTCAAGTAAGCAGTATGACAGAGGTACTTTATACATCTAGTGAAACTTCATTTTTGAAAATATTTTCTAAAACCAGGTGTCAGATGATGTATTTAGGTGTCTAGTTGGAAATTTTGAAAGTTAACTAATCTCTAAGGAGATAGGTCTTTTATGAAAACAAGAGCAGATGTAGTATTTGATTTGATAAAGAATAGAAGTCTGGACTGTTATGCTCACACCCACACACCCCACACAGAAATTCTGAATATACACGTGCTACACACAGACAGGAATTATGTATACTAGATTTTCCATATATATATGTATGTATGTATATATACACACACACACATACATAAAAAAGTATATACATATATACATAAACATATACATATATATGTATAAATCTGGATAAATAGATTGACAGGTCGGAGGGTTAAAATAAATAAATACAAACAGAAATGGAAATTTAGTTAGAATATATATGAACTGACAACAAGTGGAGGAAATCTGAGGAATTGCTGTTTGTGGGAGATGTATTTTCCCATTTAATATACTTTTTGAGGTTTTTTTTAATCATTTCTGTAACATGCTGTGTGCTACCTATTTTAAATAAATACATAATTTGAGAAAAATTAAAATATCTAGCAAATTTGTATAGCCCTTGGCTGTCCTCTCAATCAGTTAAAAATGTATATAGTTAAATATACTTTGTTTGGACTAATAGTCTAAAAAAATAACAATTCATTCAAATAATACTTAATGAAAGACGATGTACAGAACATAATTGTACCAGGAATAGTACGGTATGTAGAACATAGGAACATTGTCTTTGAAATACTTTTTTTAAAAAACCCTACAAACTTTTTTCCCTAAGAAATATTTCCTAATGATTATAAGATTGACTGTATGCATTAGACAAGTATCATTGTCCTTTTTGTCAGAAATCTAGAATGAGAGAGATTTTATGATGGGCTTGATTGGAGAACAGCTGTCTTTATTTTATTGTGCTATAGCCTTTTGACATCCATAGTTAAGGTTTCCTACCTATAGTGACATTTTCCTTTGCTTGTTAATATAGCTCCATAGGTATATTCAGTGTTACTCACCTAGATTTCTTTTTTTTTCCCCATTTAGGTGTTCATTTTTACTATATTTATACCAAAGTTTCTTGTACTTCCCATAAATACATAGACAGGATTTTCGCAGTGATTACTTTTCATACTCTCTGTGTTTTTGCTTGTTTGTTTTGCTTTTTGTCTGTGATTTCACAGTTTTCTAACATGCTTGGGCTTCCTTAATCCAAAACCTACTATATGTTGTCTTTCATAGTAGTGCTCTATATCATGTAATTGCTTACGTAATATAAACAACTGTTTTTTTGTGTTTGTTTATTTGGCGTCCATTTTATTGATAACTTTTGATAGTTCTTAATTTAAGAACTTCTTTAATATAAGATTAGCATGCTTTAAAAAAAGAATGGCATGCTTAGGGAATGAGGTATTCTCACAAATCGTTGCTAGTATGTTTTTTCAAAAAATTTAAAGATTTAAAGAACAGTAAAAAATATACTTAACACAAATGTCACCCCTCCTTGGTACCTTTCTGTGAACCCCTCCCCAAAGGAAATTAATTGCTCTTTTTTTTTGTTTTCGTGCTATTTTATATTTCTATGTAGTAGTATTTATTGCATTATAGTAATTTGTTTGAGTGTGTTTCATGCATTAGGCTGGCAGTTTTATAAATGCAGTGATTGTGCCTCATTTGTTTTTGTATTTCTAGAATATACTCCAGGCACATGGTAATTGCTTGCTCAGTGATTATTTGTTGAATTTCATTCACCCTCATAATAACATCATGGGAAAGTGGTATTACCCTTATTGTATAAATAAAGTTAAAGTCCAGATGTGTTCCTTAAGATCATAATTAACTAGAACCCACATGTGGGTCTTCATATTTTTCCTTGTCCTACTTCTATGGGGCAGTTCTACTCTGTCCTATAGGGTTGCTGAGTCGGGATGGACTTGACGGCACTGGGTTTGGTTTTTTTTGTTTGTTTGTTTACTTCATAAGTGTATAATGGGAAGAGCCTGGCATATAGTAAGTGGTTAGTATATGTTTGTGAATGGTTTAATTGGTGCTAGATGCTAGAGCTCGTAGTCTTTTTTGGAAAAAGTCATAACAGCTAAGCAAGTTACTGTCAAGTTGATTCCTACTCATGAGCGTTAGAGTAGAACTGTGCACCATAGGGTTTGCAGTGGCTAGCCTTTTATTTCAAGGGACTTCCGGAGGACTTGAACCTTCAGCCTTTCAGTTAGTAGCCAAGATGGTTAACCATTTGCACCTCACAGGGACTCCGTTAAAACCCAAGGCAAGGGAATGTGAAATGTATAATCAGACATAGAAACACAATGTTATAGTAATAGAAAAGATGGAAGCTAGGATTAGAGATGCATATTCGGGGAGTCATTCACTTAGAAATAATAGGCAAAAATGGGGCGTTTACTCAGCAAACATGTACTGAGTGTCCATAATGTGCCAGGCACCTTCACTTGGTAATTAAGAGAATAGCATCTGATTTTAAGGAGCACAAATCTAGCAGTGGAATCAAGTTTATTGTTAGTATGACTAAAATTATCCAAAAGCAAAACAAACAAACAAACAAACGGAAGTAGTCCAGATAGGTAGTACATATTTCCACTTGAGTTTTAAATTTATAAATAGGTATTTTTCAGGTATTTATTCCCCCCGAACCTATTGCTTTGTGCTATATTTAAATGTAAACTGTGCTTTTCTATGTATATATTATAATACTTTGAAAGGAATACTACAAAATACGTAAATGCATTTTATGTATATTGATCGAAACTATTGACATGAAACTGTGAAATTGTCCCATTATTTTATTTGTGTGGAATCAATGGATTACTCCATAAAATGTTATCTACCCTTTATGTAAAACAGCTTGTGTTTACTAAAGCTCTTGAGAAAAATGTTTGAATAAGCTTAAGTTTCATTGCATTTAAAATTTATCTAATGTTAAAAGTTCGTGTTTACTTCCGCTATATGATGCCATAGGCATATCACAAAAATGATTAAAAATGGTGATTTGAGGTTCAATTCAGAGTGTCAAATTTCATCTTTTTGATAAAATGGCTGTAACAGTTATATTTTCTAAGCTTAGCATCTGAAATGGAGAAATATGTATTAAATATAATCATAATGATTTCTTAGTTAAACTTATATACCAGTTAGATATTTCTCTGATAAGGACATTTATATATATATTATTTTGATGGTTTGTTACTATTTAAAATGGCACCCCACTAGTAATATTTATTAGTGCTTTACAATTATAATTAATAATTAATGCAAGTTAATCTGAATTTTCACTGATTTCTAGTTTCTGATCCATCAGATTTTTACTAACCTTAGATTTTATCTTTTTCTAAAAAGACTAGTCTCTTAAAACTGGAAAAAAACATTAACAATATTTAAGTGCAAGGTTAAAAGGGTTTCATAATGTAAAAGAAAAGCAGCCTTGGTTTGGAAATGTTCAGTTTATTTGACTGTGTATATAGAGTGCCTTAGGGGCTTAAAGAATGCTTTTCTGAATTATAAAAATTAACAGTAATAATTAGCACAAAAATTCAGACTTTAAAAATGCTCTGAACAGTTTTGGATCCAAAAAAATATTTTCATTGTCAAAAAAAAAAAAAGATCACTTAAAACAGTAATTTTAAAATATATATTAGATCAATAGATGTGTGAATTGCAATGCAGGCAGTTAAATATCTGGCTCCGGTTAGTCCCACTGCCTATGACTGCTGTTGGGCAGCAGCTGCATTTGAGAACAGGGAAAAGTACGTCCGCATCCTCTCAAGTGTCTGCAGTGAGTTTCTGCCAGAAAAACCAGAGGCAAGGTAGTAATTTTTTATCTCTTATCAGTATAACAGATTTTACGGTGCTCTGAAATGAATCACAAGTACAGTTTCACTGACTCTTACCCGTGTATTCCAGTGTCCATATGAGTTTTTTGTTGGAAAAATTGCATCTGTTACTCCTACACAATTCCTTCATAAATAGTAGTTTCCCTGTGAAATAACCCAACTCATTTTAACATTATGTCGTAATTACTGATGAAGTCCTAGTGTAGGTATTAATACGGTCTGAAATACTGCTTAAGGAAAAGCATGATAAACTTGCTCTTTTGTGGTTATTTACAGGAACACATACATTTGTACAGTCTTAAGCAATGTTGTATGAAATTCTTGGATGATAGTCATAAAAAGGAGCAGCTGGGTATCATACGGACTATGATGTAGAAAGCCTGCTCCCTGTTCTGTCATCAACTAGCTGTGTGATCCTGGGCCAGTAACTTAACCTGTTCCAGCCTCAAGGTCTCTATCTATTAAATGAGTATTAAAGCCTGAAACCCAAGGTCCATTATAGCTCCAAAACATCATGGCATCCCCCAGTGTTAAATTACATTATTGTCTATGTTAAAAATGCTTATCAGATTCAAAGGGAAGGATCTGTTAGCCCTCAAATAAAATTTCACTTGTTAGATATGTTATTGATCCTTACTTTTCACTTGCTGCTGTCCGTGTTGTGGGATTTGTAATGCAGTGGTTAAGCTCAAGCCCCAAGCCCTTATCTGACGCGTGGTTTCTAAAAATGTCCTCCCACTCTGTAGGTTGTCTCTTTACTTTCTTGATAAAATCCTTTGATGAACAAATGTTTTTCATCTTGATGAAGTTTCATTTATCTATTTTGTCTTTTGTTGTTCATGCATTGTTAAAAACTAGGTTCCAAAGCATTACCCTTATGTTTTCCCTTAAGAGTTTTATAAAAACCAAACCCAGTGCTGTCGAGTCGATTCTGACTCATAGTGACCCTCCAGGACAGAGTAGAACTGCCCCATACAGTTTCCAAGGAATGCCTGGCGGATTCAAACTACTGACCCTTTGGTTAGCAGCCATAGCAATTAACCACTACGCCACCAGGGTTTCCATGAGATTTATAGTTTAGTCCTTATGTCTTTGATACATTTGCATTAGCTTTCATATGTGATATGAATTATGTGTTCAGATTCTTTTATTTTACTTTTGCTTGTGAAAATCCAGTTGTCCCTGTACCATTTACTGCAGAGACTGTCTTTTCCCCATTAAGTAGACTTAGCACCCTTGTTGAAAGTCAGTTGACCATAAATGGATGGGTTTATTTCTGGACTCTCAATTCTATTCTTCTGGTCTATATGTCTATTATATGTCTATCATTATCATTATACTAATACCTTACTGTTTTGATTTCTGCAGCTTTATGTTTTGAGATTGGGAGGAAGTTAAGTCCTCCTACTTTGTTCTTCTTTTTCAAGATGGCTTTGGCTATTCTGGGTCCCTTACAGTTCTGTATAAATTCGAGGATTGGCTTTTCCATTTCTGCAAAGAAGGCTGTTTTGATTTTGACATAAATCTATAGTTTGCTTTAGGTAATACTGACATCTTAACAACATTAAGTCTTAATATTAATGTCCTTCCATTTATTTAGGTCTTCTTTAATTTCTTTTAGTAATGTTTTATAGCTTTCAATGTATAAGACTTTTACTTCCCTGGCTGAATTATTACTAGGTATTTTTATTCCTTTAGATGCTACTGTAAATGAATTGTTTCCTTAATTTCCTTTTCAGGTTGCTCATTACTGAAGTCTTAAACCTGAGTGATTTTTTGTGTTTTGACCTTGTGCCCTGCCACTTTGCTGAATTCATTTATTATCTCTAGTAGCTTTTATGTGGATTCTTTGGGCTCTTCTATATATAGGACTGTGTCATTTGCGAAAAGGGATAAACCACCTACTGGTTAAGGTACATAGTAAGCTAAGCACTGAGTGATGCCAATGGTTATGTGCTTGACTACTTCCAAAAAGACTGGTGGTTTGAACCCACCCAGAGGTGCCTCCGAAGACAGGGCTGGTGTACTGTTTCCAAAAGATCACAGCCTCGAAAATGCTATGGAGCCGTTCTGCTGTGCACACATGAGTTGGAACTGACTTGGCAGCAACTAACAACAACAGTTAAGGTACTTGCTTTCTTATCAGATCACTTTTTGGAATTGTTTACAAGGTATATTTAAATTGACTTAAAAAAAAAAAAAACTTTTCCATCATCCTGAGGAACATTGAAATGACCCAAAGGGTTAGAACAAAACTTTTTAGATAATATATAAAGTATATATTTAGATAGCATATAAGGTGAATCCAAAGCACTCCTGTTCAGTATATCTCCAGCAAGCCCATTCTAAGTCCTAACGCCTCAAATAGTTCATTATTTATTAACTATCTTTGGTATTCTAGTCACTTTGTTAGGCACCTTACAACTAAACCTTTTGACCTTCCAGGATAGTGTAACTAGTAACATCTTCCCTCCTGGAGACATCACAGGGTCATAAAAGTAAAGATCTCTTTTTCCTCTCCTTGGGGAAAAAGATTTGCTTACATTCTAGGATAATGAATAATTTCTGTCTCTGGAGAGAAGGTTGGCCAGGTCATGTACAATCCTATATAAGATCAGAATTTCTTAATTTTGGTGCTTCTCTTCTGTGATGCTTTTTGCTGCATGTACTTGTAACATCCAGCCCTCATTGCATTGCCCCATGGGGGAATGGAGCTCAAGGAATTAAGATATTGCTCTGGCTGCTGCTTTTGCCATGAGTAATCGTGTTTGTCTCTGATCCAGAGGTCTCGTGTCCTTCTGTCAGTGTATTTGTACACATACACACACACTTGCACACACACACACACAGACACACGTACAGGCAAGCACTCACACTTTCACACATGCTGACTTTGGCCAACTAATTTATTAGCTTGCAAATAGGTTTAATCTTGATCCTTTACAGTTTCTGACTTAATACTGTGGTTTATAGAAGTGAAGCTGTTTGTATAGGGTTGTACAGTAAGTTAGTAGCAGTTCTGCAGTTTGAACGTAGCTCTTTTTATGCTTCCTTCCTTACATAAATGAATAAAATAGCTAGAAAATACGGTGCTAATGACTGGTTCATTAAAAGAACTCACTTACTAATGCCCAAAGAATAGAAATGCTTATAAAACCAGTTGCCATGTAGTCAGTTCCAACTCATGGCAACTCCATGTGTGTCAGAGGAGAACTGTGCTCCACAGGGTTTTCGATGGCAGATTTTTCAGAAATGGATCACTAGGCCTTTCTTCTGAGGGGCCTCTGGGTAGATGCAAACCTCGAACCTTTCAAGTAGCAGACAAACACGTTAACCATTTGCACTACCCAACTCCAAAAATACTTACAGAATTTAATATTTTTCTCAGTAGTTATGGTTGTAATGCAGACTAAAAAACTGTGACTTAATTCACAGTTTATTTAAAATCAAAATTTTTAAAACTCAACTCAGATATATCTTGTGGCAGATGCAAAATTAGTGTGCAAATAGCAAAAAGATGAAAATAACCTATGTGCCCATCAACAGATGAATGGATAAACAAACTGTACTACATACACACAATAGAATACTATGCAACGATGAAGAACAACGATGAGTCTGAGGAACATCTCGCAACATGGATGAATCTGGAGGGCTGAGTGTGATCAGTCAATCGCAAAAGGACAAATACTGTATGAGACCACTATTATAAAAAGTCATGAAAAGGTTTACACATAAAAAGAAACAATCTTTGATGGTTAAGAGGGAGGAGGGGGCAGGGAGAGAAAAAACACTAGACAATAGATAAGTGGTAACTTCAGTGAAGGCCAAGACAGTACACAGCTCTGGGGAAGTCAGCACAACTTGACCAAGGCGAGGTCTCGGAAGCTTCATACACACATACAAACTCCCTGAGGGACTGAATTACTGGGACTGAGGGCTGGGGACCATGGTCTCGGGGGACATCTAGCTCAATTGGCATAACATAGTTATAAAGAAAATGTTCTACGTCCTACTTTGGTGAGTAGTATCGGGAGTCTTAAAGCTTGTTGTGAGTGGCCAGCTCAGATACTCCACTGGTCCCACTCCTTTGGGCACAGGGGAGAATGAAAAAAATCAAAGACACAAGGGAAAGATTAGTCCAAAGGACTAATGGACCACAACTACCATAGCCTCCACCAGACTGAGTCTAGAACAACTAGATGATGCCTGGCTACCACCACTGACTGCTCTGACAGGGATCGCAATAGAGGGTCCCAGACAGAACTGGAGAAAAATGTAGAACAAAATTCTAAATACACATACACACAAAAAAACCAGACTTACTGGCCTGACAGAGACTTGAGAAACCCCAAGATATGGCCCCTGGACACCCTTTTAAGTCAGTACTGAAGTCACTCCTGAGGTTCACCCTTCAGCCAAAGATTAGACGGGCCCATAAAACAAAACAAGACTAAATGGGCACCCCAGCTGAGGGGCAAGGACAAGAAGGCAGGAGGGGACAGAAAAGCTGGTAACGGGGAACCCAAGGTCGAGAGGGGGAAAGTGTTGACATGTTGTGGGGCTGGCAACCAGTGTTACAAAACTATGTGTATTAATTGTTTAATGAGAAACTAATTTGCTCTATAAACCTTCATCTAAAGCATGATTGAAAAAAAAGTTAACACATTAAAAAAAGCAAAGAACTTAGTGTAGTAATTAATAATGCACATGAAGGTATCCACAGAGCAAGCGCTCAGTAAATTGTGCCGATTGTTATTTCATAAACATATTTAGCCATCCCCTAGAAATTGCCATATTTAGTTGAAAAACATGGAAATTAGGAATTTACAAAGTTTGCTAATGCCATTGGAGCAGGTCACTTAATTTTGGTTCAACTCTCTTTTTTAAGCTATGAATTAAAATATGCCCATCATAAAAAAAATTAGTGTACGTATTTATGTGTTATGAATTGCTTCATATCTATGAATACTATACTGATTGCATGTGACAGTTCTTATATGACATTCTACCTGTTATTAATCCTGTGTTTTGGGGAGTTATTTATGATGTGTAAAGTTGCTCTTATGGAATCATTAGGAGAAATGCCTTAATTTCACACTAGCCTAGGTTCTAAAACTATTGTGATGTAGAGAATTGATTTATTATTTGTGTCTAACTAAAACCTAAGGTCCAGTTGTATTTTCAGCGATACGTACTCAGCATATGTGAAGATTAAACTTGTGACCTGAAGACTGTTTTGAAATTATGTTCAAAATTTAGAACATTAGTTTATGTAAAAGCTATGGAGTATGTCTTTATGAACATAATTTTATGATAGTATCTCCACACCCCACAAGTATATATATAATGATAGGAAACTGTGGCTTCCATCCTCAGAGAATTCTTTAATCTATATTTAGGTACAGGAGGAAGACAAAGGTATTGTTTATATTACCTAAGCTGTCATCAACAAATATTTGTTACATCTCTACAGATCTATTAAAAAATACAGTCACTTTTCCTGAAGTGCAGCTGGAACTTTTACAAATTTAATTGAGAAAAAATATTTACAAATAGGCACAATTTATAAATAATGACTACTTACGATAGGCACTGGGGTTTTGTTATGATATTCCAAATTGTAGTTATTTGAAATTGTATATAATGCCAGAAGAAGCCAAGAATAAGCAATTGGCAGGAACTACTAAAAGTAAAACCAAACCTGCTGCCATTGAGTCGATTCTGACTCATAGTAACCATGTAGGACGGTGCAGGACTCCCCCATACGGTTTCCAAGGCTATAATTGTTTACGAAGGCAGACTACTGCAGCTTTCTCCCACGGAGCAGCTAGTGGGTTTGAACCACCAACCTTTAGGTTAGCAGTCAGGTGCTTAATCACTGCACCACCAGGGCTCCTTAGGAACTACTAGTAACTGCATAAAATTACGCAGGTTGGTACAGAGGCAAAATGTTTTTCAGACACAACTGAGCCCGTGACCTGTTCTTCAATTCTTTTATTTAGTCAGCTTTCTTTCTCATTTTCCTCAGAATTTACGTCAGTAACTTTTTTCTGTTCTCTGACTCATAGCAACCTTGTTTACAACAGAACTAAACACTGCCCAGCCCTGCACCATCCTCACACTCATTGCTATGTTTGAGCCCATCGTTAAAGCCCATGTGTCAGTCCATCTCATTGAGAGTCGTCTTTTTTTGCTGACTCTCTACTTTACCAAGCATGATGTCCTTCTCTAGGGATGGGTCCCTCCTGATAACATGTCCAGTGTACGTGAGACGAAGTCTCACCATCCTCACTTCCAAGAAGCATTCTAGCTGTGCTTCTTCCAAGACAGATTTGTTCATTCTTCTGGCAGTACGTGGTATATTCAATATTCTTCACCAACACCATGATTCAAAGGCATCAATTCTTCTTAGATTTTCCTTATTTGTTGTCCAGCTTTCACATGGATATAAGGCCGTTGAAAATACCATGGCTTGGTTCAGCACATCTTAGTCCTCAAAGTGACATCTTTGCTTGTTAACGCTTTAAAAAGTTCTTTTGCAGCAGATTTGCCCAATGCAATGTCGTTTGATTTCTTGACTACTGCTTCTATGAGCATTTTATCTGTAGCCACACTTAATCGCATCCACACTCATACTTTCTTTTTTCTATCCAATATCTCAGGAACAGGTGTTTCTTTTCTTCTCTTTCTAAACCTCACATCTGTGCTTTTCTTCTCAGGAGTCCTCTGTAGTCTTTTCCCCTCCCTGGTCTTCTTGCACTTTGTTGTAAGTGTGCTTAAATTCTATTCCATCCCAATAAGAAAATTCCTTTTCCAGTATCTCCCCTATCAATCCCCTTTCTTTTTCAGCTAAATTTCTGAAAATGTAGTTCACACTTCTTTACCTCTTTTTCACTCTATTGATCTCACACCTTCTCTGCAGCTCTGCAGGCAGGAGTCACTCGTGACCTTTTTAGCTGCCAAATACACTGAATGCTTTTCAGTTTTTATCAGATTTGTCTTACCTATATATATATATATATATATATATATATATATATATATATTTTTTATATTTATTAGTGTTGACCCTATCACCATGTTTGAAACTTTTTTCTCTTTTTCTTGCCTTCTGTGGTACTTCTTCCTTCAGGTGTTACTTGTTTTCTGGCTCTTCTACCCCATTTTCCTTAGCTGGATGTTCCTATTCCTATAGCTCTTGCAGTATTTCTTTCCTTCTCATTTAAATTTTTATTCCAAGGCTGTCACATTTTCTTTTGTGTTCAAAGCCTCAATCCTAGCACCTGAATTCCAGCTCTCTTTCCAATGTATTGTAGCTCTAAACTAAACTGCCATGTCAAGGCAGGATATTTTGTGATTTCCTTTCTTTTATCTGCCTAGCAATCTTATGAAATCTACCCCAGGTATCACCATTTCCAGACTCTACCCTGACACTCTTTTCTCCCCTACCCCAATTTATTCACTTCTTGTCTAGATTACAGAATTTTTTTTCAGCTCTTCTTACAGCCAATCTGCCTCTCCTCCAATCTGTGTTCCACAGAACTACTGAAAACCCTACTAAAAACACACATTTCGTCACTCTGTGAGAATGCTTCAATGGCTAACATTAACATTTAGGAAAAAAAACAGCCTTCTTATTTTAACACATAGGTTCTGTTATGATTGCTCCCTTTATTGCCTTATCACCTCATCACCCATCAATCCCCTACATATATTCTTTCTCTTAGCCATTTTGAACTAAATGCTTATTATTCCTAGGCTCCTCTTCTGTCAAATTTATCTGCCCTCAAACATGCTCTTCCCTCTTGTAGAATAGGCTTTGTCAGTTTTTGTTTGTTGTTTGTTAGCTAATTCCTAATCATCTTGCTTTGATCAGTTTTCTAATGTTGAACCATCCTTGCACACTGCTGTGAATCCCACTTGGTTATGATGTATTATTTTTTTGATATGATATTGGATTCTATTGACTAGGATTTTGTTGAGAATTTTTGCATCTGTATTTGTGAGGGATACTGGTCTATAATTTTTAGTGATGCCTTTGCCTGGCTTTGGTATCAGGGTTGTGCTTGCTTCATAGAATAAATTCGGGCATATTCCATACTTTTCTGTGTTCTGGAATAGTTTGGGTGGGCTTAGTGTCAGCTCTTGTGAATGTGTGGTAGAATTCTCCAGTGAAGCCATCTGTATCAGAGCTTTTTTGTTGTTGTTGGGAGTTTTTTTAATGACCTGTTCAATTTCTTCTGCTGTTATTGGTCTGTTCAGATTTTCTACCACAGTTTGTGTTAGTTTAGGTAGGTAGTATGTTTCTAGAAATTTGTCCATTTCTTCCAGGTTTTCAAATTTGTTGGAGTACAGTTCTTCATAGTATTGTGTTACGATCCTTTTTATTTCAGTTGGTTCTGTTGTAATGTCACTCATCTCATTTCTTATTTGTGTTATTTGCATCTTCTCCTTCTTTCCCTTTGTCAGTTTTGCCAGTGGTTTGTTGATTTTATTAATCCTTTCCTAGAAGCAACTTGCAGTCTGGTTGATTCTTGGATTGCTTTTTCTGGTTTCAGGTTATTTCTACTCCAATCTTTATTATTTCCTTTCTGGTCACTGTAGGCTTTTTTTTTTTCTTTGCTGCCCTGTTTCTGTTTGTTTGAGTTGTAGGGTTCAGGTGTTGATTTTGACTCTTTTTTCCTTTTTGATGGATATGCTTATTGCTGTAAATTGACTCCTGACCACTGCTTTTGCTGTGTTCCAAAGGATTTGGTATGTTGTATTTTCATTCTCATTTAATTTTAGGAATTGTTTTATTTCTTTTGTTACCCAGCAGTTTTTAAGTAGGGTAATTTGATTGTTTTTCCTTCTCCCTGTTAATGATTTCTGATTTATAATGTTGTGATCCAAGTAGATGCTTTTATTATTTTGATGTTTTTTAATTTATTGAGGCTTTCTTTGTGACCTAACACATAGTCTGTTCTGGGGAATGATCCATGTGCACTGGAAAAGAATGTGTACTATGTTGTTGAATGGAGTGTTCTGTATATGTCTATGAGATAAAGAGATGTGTCTCATGTTGGTTGATTGTGGTATTTAGATCTTCTTTGTCTTTGTTGGCTTTCTTTCTAGTTCTGTCCTTTATAGAAAGTGATGTGTTAAAGTCTCCTACTATTATTGTGGAATTCTCTATTCTATTTTCAATTCTGTAAAAGTTTATGTATTTTGAAGCTCTTTCATTGGATGTGTAGAAACTTATTATGGTTATGTCCTCTTGTTGGATTAACCCTTCAATAATTATGTAATGCCCTTCCTTGTCTCTTACGCTGGTTTTTGTCTTGAAGTCTGTTCTATCAGAGATTAATATTGCCACTCCTGCTCTTTGGTTGCTGTTTGCTTGATACATTTTTTCCCTAACCTTTGATTTTTAGCATGTTTTATCTTTTTATCTAAGGTGTCTCTTGTAGGCAGCATATTGATGGGTCATGTTTTTTATCCATTCTGCCACTATTTGTCTCTTGACTGGTGCATTTAATCCAGTTGCATTCCGTATAATTATCAATAGATATGAATTTACCGCTGTCGTTTTGTGCTTTTTTTGTGGTGCTGATGATTTCTTGGTTCTGTGTACTTTACTATGCTGAGTTATTTTTGTTTATGGATTTTCTTTTCATGTCCTTTGTTGCTTTTGAGTTTGTATTTACTGAGTTTATGATTTTCTTTTTTTATTTTGGTGAAGAGATTTATTAATTTTCTTTGTGATTACCCTGAAATTTACTTTAATCTTCTAAGTCTATTCTATCTTGATATCACCCTGACTTCCTCTCCTTATGAAAGTTGTGTAACTACACCAATTATTCCCCCTTTTTGTTTTGAAGTTGCTGTCATTTACAGATTCACAACTCTGGTTCCCTATTTTCAGTCTTGTAGCTTTACTTGGTTTTTGAAAATTCTTTATCTGGGTTGGTTTCCTAGTGATGCTGTCATTTGTCTTAATCTCAGATTGTTGTCTGACATTGGTTCTCTCTTTAAAGGACTTTCTTTAGTATTTCTTGTAAGGTTAGTCTGTTTTTTCATGAATTCACTTAATTTCTTTTTTTCTGGAAATGTCCTGATTTCATCATTGTAATTGAGGGACAGTTTTGCTGGATATATAATTCGTGGTTGACTTTTTTTTTCTCTTTCAGGGTTTTATATATGTCATCCCATTTTCTTCTTTCCTGCATGGTTTCTGCCTTGAAATCAGCTTAGTCTTACTGGTTTCCCTTTCTAGGTAACATTTTGTTTTTCCTGAACTGCTCTCAGAATTCTTTCTTGGTCTTTGGTTTTGGAAAATTTGATTATAATATGTCTTGGTGATTTTCTTTTGGGATCTATCCTATTTGAGTTTCATTGAGCTTCTAGGATGGATATCGTCTCATCTTTCATGATATTAGGAAAATTTTCTGCAAGCAAATATTCAAAAATTTTCTTTCTTTGTTGTTGTTGTCTTCCTGTTCTGGAATTCCAATCATGCATAAATTATTCCTCTTGATAACGTTCCACATAACTCTTAGTCTTTCTTCATTCTTTTTTCTGATTGTTCTTTTAAAAGATTGGTATCAAGGGATTTGTCCTCTGTTTCACTGATTCTGTCTTCTATTGCTTCAGTTTTACTCCTTAGTCCTTCCAGTGCATTATCTGTTTTTGAAATTTTACTGTTAATCTTCTGAATTTCTAATTTCTGTTTTTGTATGCTTTCTGGTTGTCTATTTTGTCATTGTATTTTTTTCCTTTTAGACTTTTGTCCTTGTTTTCCTTGATTTTGTCTGTTTTCATTGCTCTCTTTCTTGATCTCTTAGAGACCCCTATATGTAAGTCTTTTGAATTCATTATCAGGTAGTTCCATTACCATTTCTTCCTCAGAGAGGTTTCCTGATTCTTTATTTTGGTCATATGCTAGAGCTGTCTTGTCCTGCTTTTGCAGGTGATTTGATATTGTCTATTGTTTGCAAGGCATTAAGGTGTTATTATATTTATTTATGATTTTGCATTTGTTGTATCCTGATTTTTTGTTACATTTCATTTTGATGTATCTGAACAGGTAAGATGGGAGTGGTGCTCTGGTTGCTAGTCTGGCCCCACTGCAGTGCCTGCCACCTGTCTCTGGTAGATGGGGTAGTGGCTGAATGTGTGATCACAGGTCCCTATTTGCTGGTGGCTGAGGGCAGGTTGGGTGCATCTTGACCACCATCCGTTGTCTGTCCAGTGGTGCAGGAGTGGACAGGGGCACTTGCTGAGTTGGTGGGTTGGCAGGTGTGGTGGGTGTGGCTGGCTAATAGGGGTATAGTTGCCACCTCCCACTACAAGTGGTGGGCGGGTGTGCACACAGTCATACTCTCAGTGCCTGTCTCACAGTAGGGGGAGGGTGTGAGTGGAAGAGTGGTGTGCGCATGGTTGTGTGTTCACCACCCCTTGCTGGGTGAAGGGAAGGAACAAGCAGCTGGAGTGGGGTGGGAGCAGTGGGCAGGTGTGTGGCGGGTCATGCTCCTCTTGCTTCTCGCTAGAAGGGGTAAGGGAGCAGTGGGCGGGCACAGTTGTGCTGCCACCACCTCTCACCAAGCTGGGTGGGGCATAGGCCATCAGTGGGCACACACATACATGCACAGTTTTCACCCCTTTCCAGTTAGGGATGGAGGGTGGTGAGCAGCGGGCAGGTGTGTATGTGTTCATGCCATATCATCTCTTGCCACGCAGTAGGATGGGGAGGAAGTGGCAAGCAGGTGTGTGTGTGGTAATGCTATTGCCACCTCTCATCAGATGGGGAAAAGGGAAAAGGGAGCTCAGCTGGGTCTGTGGGCGGGAGGGGTGGGGTGAGCGGCCAGTGCTGCTGGGCTGGGTTGGTAGGCAGCAAGGCCAGAGCGAGTAGCTGATACCATGCCAGGGCAACTTGCTACCATTCAGCAGGGTTGTCAGGCGAGGGGTGGTGGTCAGCACAGTGGGGAGGAAGATGGCAATCGGAGCTGGAGGGGAAGAGAGGGCTCGTACCTTGGTTTCCAGCAGTCAGGACTGCGGGGATGAGGGGTTTGTGCCAATAATTACCCAGAGGGTGGGGACAGGGTGAGTGTGCTTCTCCGGTCACTGGGCCAGTGCGCCTGGGCTCTTCCCATTGGCTGCAGCCAGCAATCGGGACCTTATTTCACTCTGGATATGTCTGCACAGTTAGTCTGTGTCCTGTTGGGAATTCCATAAAGTTGCCCTCCATGTTCCTTACCCATGATTGCTGCTATTTTTGTCTCAAGATGGCTGTACTGTGCCCAGCCAGCTGGCAGGGCCTCTGCTCTGTCTTATCTTGCTTGCTATTTTCAGTCAGTTTCTTCTTCCAGTCTATCTAGTTCTTTCGCCTTTCATTTGATGCCCAGCATTCCAGGATTGTCTTCTTTACTGTTTTACTTGGTTTCTCAGGCCTTTGCTGTGGAGAGACAGCATAGTTGTGCCTAAGCCACTGTTTTGGCCGGAAGTCTCTAAATTAGTTTTCAATCTTCAATCCATTATCTTCTGAAATTTTTAATATCGACATTTCCACTTAGCAATTCTTTACATCCTAATACATGATTATAAAGAGAGTATAATTTCCTTTATGGAGCAGTAGCTGCCATTGGTTAATTCCGAACTAAGTGCTGATAGTTGTTTTTTGTGTTGTTTACTTTTTTCTTCTTTGTGAATATTCTTTTCTTACTTGCTAGTACTTCACAGACATTTATCAGGTTAATATGTCAGTTACAAATCAGATATAAAAGTGTTTTATATTTTTGTTCGAGGCTAAAGTGATGCCCTATTACAATCAGCATTTTTAGATATTTCATACGTGGAGAACCAAATAAAATTACAAAGCTGATATAAACACCGATATGGTATGAAGCCTCACATTTTATGTGTTTATATATAAAAACTGGAACACTTTAAGAAGAAAGAAAGAAGAGTTGTCTAAATTATTTTATATGTTGCCTTTCCTCTGTGTTCTATGGATTATTTTAATAGTAACTCTGCAATAAAGGCAAGAAAATATTACTTTAGAAAGCTTGGAAATCTGTGAATACATTTTATTCTCCACGAGACCGTATATTCTACTTAGTAAGCCCCAATTCTTGTTGTACTATGCATTCAAGTAATGTAAGCCGATGATCAATAAAGCAATGACTATTTTGAAAATACGAAGAGTTAAGCAATGATTTAAATCTAGAATGGTTCTCAAGGAATATTTTTAAAATTCTCTGTCTAGAACCCTTAAAGGATCTCTGATGGTGCAATGGTTAAATCTCTTGGCTGCTAACTGAAAGGTTGGTAGTTCAAACCCACCAGCCGCTCTGCACAGAAAAGACCTGGCAATCTGCTCCTGTAAAGATTGCAGCCTAGGAAACTGTTTGTGGCAGTTCTACTCTGTCCTACTGGGTCGCTAGGAGTCGGAGTCAACTCAAGGGCAGACAACAGCCACAGAACCTTTAAAGCTGACATTTTTAAGCTATGTTACATGGATTGTCAGTTGGAATGGACTCTAGGAGATCCTTAAATCTATTGAAATTATAAGTTTTTAATATGTGCATTTTTTCTGAGGATACATAACTTTTATCAGATTCTCAAAACAATTCAAGGCTCAAAAAATGGTTAAAAACCACTCTATTTAAAGTATTGTTATATAGGCATGAGTGGCCCCCTTATAAATAGATGATCACAGCTGGGAAGGCTACCCTAGTTGACCCTTCGAAGTCTTTAAAAAAAAAAAAAAATCTGATTTTTTTTTTTATATGAATATTACATTAAAATGAGGCTAGGCATCATTTAACTCTTAGTAGTATCACACATCAGATGCTTTTAACATAATCATGATGAGTGCTATTGATTTAAGTGGGCTTCATGTTGACACTTTCAAGCTCTGCCAGAATTCACTGCCTTACTTCAAATTTCTGTCTGAAATGATATTACTGCTTACCATACAGTACACTAGAATATAACACCATATTTTGCTATGGGTAACTGTTTAGACTGAGTTTAGCCATTTTACTTAAGGGCCTGCATATTCATTAATAGTTAAGAGTTAAATGCAATTATTTATTAATAAACATGAACTATATATATTTCCATGGAAACCCTGGTGGCATAGTAGTTAAGAGGTATGGCTGCTAACCAAAAGGTCAGCAGTTCAAATCCACCAGGCGCTCCTTGGAAACCCTGTGGGGCGGTTCTACCCTGTCCTGTAGGGCCACTATGAGTTGGAATCGACTCATTGGCAACGGGTTTTTTTTTTTTGTTTTTTTTTGCGTAATTGCATTTACCAAAATTCAAAGTACCAAATTTTTTTTTTTTTTTTTTTTTAGTCTTTAAAATGAGGGACTTGGCGTTCCCTCTTTCTGACAAGATGAGGTAACAGGTACTGGATTTACCCTCCCACCTGAAATAACGAAAAAAAGAAAAGTCATATGATCATCTCTGTAAATAGAGTAAAAGCTTTTGACAGAATCTAACATCAACTGCTCATAAAAATATTCCGTAAACTGGGAATAGAAGGGAACTTCCTCAACCTGGTAAGTATCATCTATAAAGAGCAAATAGTAACATTATATTTATTGGTGAATGGCTGATGTTCTCTCACTAAGATCAGAAACAAGACAAGAATGTCTGCTTTCACCACTCCTATTCAGCATTGTGCTGGAGTTTCTAACCAGTGCAGTCAGTTAAGAAAAAGAAATAAAAACACACAAATTATAAAGACAGAAGTAAAATTGTCATTTTTTTGCCAATGATATGATCTTTGTACATTATATAGAATTTACAAAAAGCTACTAGAATTTATAATTGAGTTTAACAAACTTGCAAGATACAAGATCAATATCCAAAAATCAAGTATTTTTCTATATTAGCAACAAAAATTTTGAGATTAAAAATTAGTCAAAGCAACATTTACCACAATGTTGATAATAATAAATACTTAGAGACAAATCTGACACAAGATTTGTGCAGAACCTGTACACTGTAAGCTACAATGCATTTCTAAGAGGAATAAAACATGACTTCAGAAAATGGAAAGATTTCTTAGATACGACCCTAATAGATGAGCCATAAAAGAAAAAAGTTGATGTACTTAATCAAAATTAAGAAATTCTGCTCTTCAGAAGATTCCATTAAGAGAATGAAAAACACAGCCACAGACTGCTAGAAAATATTTGCAAAATGGTTTATACCTAGACTACATACCCAACACCCATTGCCGTTGAGTCGATTTTGACTCATAGTGACCGTATAGGACAGAGTAGAGCTGCGCCGTAAAGTTTCCAAGGAGCGCCTGGTGGATTCGAACTGCCGACCTCTTGGGTAGCAGCCATAGAATTTAACCACTATGCCAACAGGGTTTCCCATTGATCATTAGGGTAATACAAATTAAAACCACAATAAGATACTGCTCTGGACCTATTACCCACTATAAATCTTTATGGAAGCAGACTGCCACATCTTTTTCTCACAGAGCAGCTGGTGAGTTCAAACCGCCAACCATTCGGTTAGCAGCCGAGCGCTTTAACCACTGTGCACTGGGGCTCCTCCAGACTTATTAGAAAATAGAAAATTAAAAAGACTGATCTTACTAAGCGTTAAAGACAGTATTGATAAACTTGAGCCCTGTTACGGTGCTGATCAGTGTGTAAACTCGATAAAACCCCTTTGGAAATCAGTTTGGCAGTTCTTAAAAAGGCATATCTGTATCTATTGTAAGATCTAGTTATTCTCCCTTCAGCCAAAGGTTAGACAGGCCCCTAAAACAAAATGAGACTAAATGGGCACACCAGGCCAGGGGCAAGAATAAGAAGGCAGGAAGGGACAGGAAAGCTGGTGATGGGGAACCCAAGGTCGAGAAGGGAGAGTGTTGACATGTCTTGGGATTGTTAACCATTGTCATAAAATAGTATGTGTACTAATTGTTTAATGAGAAGCTAGTTTGTTCTGTAAACCTTCATCTAAAAAAAAAAAAGCACAATTTAAAAAGGATCCAGTTGTTCCATTCTTAGGTTTTATCCAGTAGAAATGAAATCATGTGTCCTCATAAAGATTTATACACAAATGTTTCTAGCATTTTATTTGTAATAGGCAAAAACTGGAAAACAACTCAAAAGTGCATCAACAAGTGATCAACAGATGGTACTGTAGCCACACAGTGGCCTAGTACTCAGCAATAAAGGGAATGAACTACTGATACGGGCAACAACATGGATGAATCTCAGAATAATTATTCAGATGAAGGAAGTCAAACCAAAAAAGAACACACATTATTTATCTAAAATTTGAGAAAACTCATACTAAATTGTAGTAACGGAAAGTAGGTGACGGTTTGCCTGGGGATGAGAGCGGGCGCTGTGCACAGCTGGAGGGAGGGATTACGGGGGGTTGGAGAATGAGGGTATTTGGCAAGTAATGAACCTGTTCATTGTCTTGATTGTGTAGATTTTGATACGCCGTCATGCATCACATTGCGTAGGTGGCACGTAAGATACAACTTAGGAAATTTTATGCTTTAAATGTGTATCCAACTTAGTTTTTAAACACAGCATAAATCAGTGTCTAAAAATGACTGAACATCACTGACCAAAAGTTGTAAGTGTGTTGTATAGTGTTCATTGTCTCTCTTAACCCCATAGATAAAATCTAGAACTAACAATGCAACATTGACCGACTTCTTTCCTTGTTGAGTACATTTGTCTCCCATGATGTTTTCAGTAAAAACAAAAAAATCCAGTTCAGTTCAGTAAGCACTCTAAAATTCAAGTGAGGAGCAGCTTTTGAAACTTTTTGCCTGATTTCTGCAATCTCTTTTTATAAAATTGGTCTAGTAGCTTATGGTTGAAGGTGAATTCTGGATATGTGCATTAGGGGTAGAGAGTATTTAATAATTACTTATTATAACTGATTGATAGTTTTAAAAGTTGATATAGAATATGATGGCATATTCATTTATATTCTTAGTATGTGAAAGAGATTAGGTCTTTGTAAAAGTGAATTCACCTATATCCTTAATGTCTGGCTTATGTTACCTCTAAGTAATTTTTTTAAGTTGTGATAAATTTTACTTCCACTATTCCCCAAATGACAAGTTTGCAGATAATATTTTCCTGCTTTATCTAAAGGGTTTACTTTGCACACTCATTGAATACCCCTTCTCTCTCACTGCATATAATTTCTGAAGCCTAATTGTATGTTTTAATAGGCATATGTCTTAGCTATCAGGGAAATTCCACTGTGTACCGTGACTACTTCTTGGAAATGGTAATGAATTATCCTGGAACTAAGATTTTCTGTTCGTTGTCCACTTTACAAGGTAGCAGTTTCTCTGAAATAACAGGCCTTTTTTTTTGTGTCTATTAATAAGTAGTAGCTTTTGATACCCATTGACTCCTGAGAATCCATATAGTGGTTATAGTTGTGAAAAGTTAACTAAATGAAAAATTTAAATCCTTGAATTAAGAATTGCGTTTGTTTTATGTTTGAAGTCATTTAGCACCCCAGTGACTGTTCCTTATTCTTACTTAAATCCTTTGTTGTTGTTGTTGTTAGTTGCCTTCAAGTTGATTCCAACTCATGGGGACCCCATGTATGTAAAGTAGAAGTGTAGTCCATAGAGTTTTTCAGACTATAACCTTCCAGAAGCAGATCTCCAGGCCTTGTTTCTGAGGCTGTGCTGGGTTTGAACTGCAGCCTTTTGGTTAGCAGTCTAGCACTCAAGCATTTGCATCAGCCAGCGACTCCTGTTTAAATCTTGAACTATACGGACTACAGGAGACATTTACAATAATCAGTATTTTTTACCTGAAAAAAATCTCATTCATATTTTCATATCGGTTGAACCTTGTCAGTTACTGGTTTTTTTTTTTCTGTTCTCTTTAGAACAGTGACTTTATATTAAACCTTAACATGATTTTTGTACATATGCTTCAGATCCTTCTATACTCAGTCAACAGCCCTTTATTGAATGTCTGCATTTGTTTACAGCATGGGTTTAGAATGTTTCCTGAATTTTAAAATATTTATTTTCAAGTCACCGCTTTTTCAAGGAATAAAACCTTTTAATACTTGGAAATTATCTGGTAAACTAAAGATAACGTATCTTGTGAAATGAGTATCCTGCTCTAATGTCCCTTTTGAAGATGATGTTAACGTTTTATTTTTTGGGGAATAATTTCTTAAAAATGTATACCTGCCGTGAGTCCAACATAAGCAGGAAAAAATTGCATATTTTAATGAAAACCAAGCTGACAAAATTCAGCCATTGTACAGGATTGTGTATCCCTCTTTATTATAATTTCTTTATATTTTTATAGTCTAAAAATATTTAGATCAGTTTTATTGTGGCTTGTATAGGTATCTATCAAGAGTGCCTCAACAAGAAGGTAAGGAATAATTTCAGTGATAGAGGTCTGACTTCGTTGTTGTAACCCAGCCATCGTTTTACCATCAGCATTTGTCGAACTCGCTTACCCTTTAGCTGTACTCTGCCAAGTCTGCCCACTGTATGTACATTATCATCCCTTACAACAGTTTGTGCGTGAAACCTAAAGATCTAATATTCTGCTATCTGACTAAAACCTCTTATTCTTTGCAAGCTTTCTCTGGCAGTTCTCCTGTTATACCAGTTCTTTGACTGCATAAAATTCTCCTGGCCCTTGAACCTCTAAGCTTCACTTTGCCATCCTGCCAAGACCACCCCAGAATCTGTCACTTAAGCGCGCTTGAGCGTTTTCTCTCAATCCTCTGAACGCTTGTTTCATTTCCACCTATTCTCTATCAATCTGACTAACCACCCACCATTCTTATAACTTGGGATCTGAAACCTTAGAGGAAAATCATAATCAGATTATATGACTGGGCCCTTGACAAGTTCCTGGTTTCCAAACCCTTACTTAGATAGTTCTTCCTCTAATAATTTTGGAAACGGTAACTTTTCTTTCTATAATTTCTTTTGAAGATTGATATCCTTCTCACAGAATTTTTAAATAACTACCTTGTTATTTATTCAGTTGGAAGTCACCAATTTTCAAAATAGGAATAAATTCTACAAAATTGAAGAATGTAATTGATAGGTACAAACAATACTCCATTTTTACTCTGCCTGCAAATGGAAATGTGTCCATTTATCTGTTACCTGAGATGAATAGCAAAAACAATTTGCAAGAAAATTTACAATAAAAATACTATCTATCACACAGAAAATTGTTTCAAGATTAAAGGTTAGAAAATATAAAGCTATTAATTCATTGTTAGCTCTTTTTAAAATACATGTCTTATTTGGAATGATTTTAGATTTATAGAAAAGTTGCAAGGATTGTATAAAGAGTTCCTATTTAATCCTCACCCAACTTCCCTCACCCTTATTAAGTAAATCATTTTCTGAATACATTTACTAGCTGAATACATTTAGTAGTCTTTATTCTAATTCTCTTTAGATACAAGCTTTACCATTGATTGGCAAATTTAGGACATTTGTCCTTGCTTTTAGTATGGAAATGATATGTTGATAGTTACTCCTGGCAGTATAGTTTTACTTTATTATACATTATGTTCTTCATTATTCTTTGAGGTATATAGATATTAAAATGTTATTATTTATCAAGTGCCTAGAGAAATTTAAAAGATTCTATTTTTAATGACATTTGCAAATCTTTCATGCTATATTGCAAAAATAAATTTCAATTTCTGTCACTTCATCAACTTGACAACCCCTTAATCTAAAATCATATATCACTATAATTAACACATTAGTGTCCTAGTTTACAAGACCTAAATATTTCTTGAAGGATTTTTTTTTTATTATGAAAAATTCAGTTACATTTGTACCTAATAATTGAGTATTTTTTTATGTGTAAGGCGGAAACCCTGGTGGTGTAGTGGTTAAGTGCTACAGCTGCTAACCAAAAGGTCGGCAGTACGAATCCACCAGGTGCTCTTTGGAAACTCTATGGGGCAGTTCTACTCTGTCCTGTAGGGTCGCTATGGGTTGGAATCGATTCGACAGCAACGGGGTTTGGTTTTTTGGGTTTTTTTTTTTTTTTTTTTACATATAAGGCATTTTTCTAGGCTTTGTAAAGAACTCAAAGGTATCTGAATCCACGATAAATTGTTTGTACTCCAGTTCTCATATTTTGTATTTGTTCAAACATTTGTCATTCTTATTACTCTATATAAATATGTATGTGTGTGTGTATATATATGAAATAAGATTTAGACAGATAGATGGATAGACAGATAAATTTACCACGTCTATGATTTTGTTGTACTATGGTGACTTGTACGTCGCCGTGATGCTGGAAACTATGCCACGAGTATTTCAAATACCACGAGGGTCACCCCTGGTAGACAAGTTTCAGCAGAGCTTCTAGACTAAGACAGACTAGGAGGAAAGGCCTGATGATTTACTTCCAAATACTAGCCAATGAAAACCCTATGGATCACAACAGAGTGCTGTCTGATATACATTGGAAGATGAGCCCTCTAGGTTGGAAGGCACTCAGAATACACAGTTCCTGCAACAGTGGACTCAAGCATGCCGATGATTGTGAACATGGCTCAGGACCAGGCAACCGTTCATTCTGTTGTACATGGGGTCGCCATGAGTCAAAGCTGACTCAATGGCAACTACCAACAGCAAATAAAGGAAAAGACATTCCATGTTCGTGAATTGAAAGACAATGTTTTTAAGATGGCATTACTTCCTCAATTGGTCATAATCAAATGCCTATCAAAATCCTTATCAATACCAATCAAAATCCTAGCAGAATCCTTTATAGAAATCGACCAGCTAAAATTTATATAGAAATTCAGGGGACCCAGAATAAAAAAAAAAATCTTGAAAAGGCAGAACCTAGTGAGAAGACTCACACTTTCTGATTTCAAATTTTACTGCAAAGCTACAGAAATCAGACAGTGTGGTGTTGGCATAAGGATGGACATTTAGAGCAGTGGGATACAAGTGTGAGTTCAGAAATAAACCATCACACTTATGGCCAACTTATTTTTCATAAGTGTGCCAAGACCATTCAGTGAGGGGAAGAACAATCTTTTCAACAAATGGTGCTGGGACAACTGGATAAACACATACAAAAGAATGAAATTGGAACCCCATCTATACTATATATGAAAATTAACTCAAAACGGATCCATGACATAAGTATAAGAGCTAAAACTCTTAGAAGAAGACATAGGCATAAATCTTCATGACCTTGGATTAGGCAATATTTTCTTACATATGATGCCAAAAGCACAAGCAATAAAACAAAAAAAGATAAATTAGATATCATCAAAATTAAAAACTTCCTTGCTTCAAAAGACACCATCAAGAAAGTAAAAAAGGAAACCCACAGAATGGAAGAAAATTTTTATAAATCACATAACTACTGTATCTGGAATATGTAAATAACTATCACAACTCAGTAATCGTAAAAACAAAAAACTGAAATAAAAAAAGGGAAAAGTAACTGAATGCACATTTTTCCAAAGAAGACATACAAATGGCCAATAAGCACAGGAAAAGATGTTCAACATCATTAGCAATCAGGGATATTCAGATTAAAACCACAGTGAGGTACCACTTCACATCCACTAGGATGAATATAATTAAAATGACATAATAGCAAGTGTTGGTGAAGATGTGGAATAGTTGGGAACTTCATGTATTGCTGGCAAGAATTTTAAATGGTGCTTCGGGAAACAGTTTGTCGGTTCCTCAGAAGTTTAAATATAGTGTTACCATATGATCCAGCAATTCTACTCCTATTCATATACCCATGAGAAATGAAAACACCTGTCCACACACAAAATAAAACTGGTATGCAAGTGTTCATAGCGGTTATTCAAAATAGCCAAAAAGTGGGAAATGGAAACAACCCAAATATCCGTCAGTTGATGAATGGGTAAATAAAATGTGCTATATTTACGCAATAGAATATTACTCAACTATAAAGAAAGAATGAAGTATTGATACATGTACATGTATATCTACAACATGGATAAGTGTTAGAAGCATTATATTAAGTGATAGAAGCCAGTTGCAAAAGACCATATATTGTATGATTCGTGTAATAGGAAATGTCCAGAATATATCTATAGAGACAGAAAGTAAATTGGTGGTTGCCTGGACTGGGGGTAAAGGGAAATCTGGACAGGTGGAGAGTGAATGCTAATGGTATAGAGTTTCTTTTTGGGGTAATGAAAATGTTCCGAAATAGATATTGGTGGTGGTTACACAGCTGTGAGTATACTAAAAGCTATTGAATTGTACACTTGAAATAGGTGTGTGGTATTGTGAATTATATATATATATATAGTGAATTATGTGTCAATAAAGCTACTATATTTTAAGAACTCCATTGGTCTATTTAATGCTTTGAGTAAATTTTTTTTTAACCCAGGTGTCATTTTGTAACCTGATACATTGACATCTTGCAAATGTGGTACAGTGTCTCATTTGTTAATATCACCACCAATATCAGTAAAATAGTCTAAGTATCAGGAATGTCATCGTGGTGGATATGAGTTTTATAAAATTATAATTTTCAGTTGAATGCTTGAATTTTATTATTAGCAATAAAACTTGACAGTTTTTTTTTAAGTGACAGGCTTACTTTTTTAATTTTCAAGAAAATGTCTGCCAAATACCCAAGTTTAAATAACTATTATTTGTCTGTCAGTCATTATTTGAAATAAAAATAGTTTTGCATGGAGAAAAGCAGCTCGTTTATGTAGAAATTTAATTGCAGAATTGCTTTTCCTCAAGAAACCATTGTACTTCGTTCATACTTCCCATTTCCTCACACCAAATATTAAAAAGATATGTATTTAAGGGTCAGTATGTAATAAATATTAATAATTTTTGCTGCTTTTTAAGAAACACTTTAAATTGACATCTTTTCAATATGAGTGCAGGATTGTGAAATATACGATGACTGCTTGTACAGCGTGGTAACATTGCATTTATTCACGCTTACGCATCAGTAGTTTTACCCACCATTGAGTGTGTACTATCAGAGCAAATGTCAACGCAGTGAAAAAGGCATCTAATGACTTAATATTATTTTGAAAATGGATTTGACTTTGGGGATCTCCTGACAGGTTCTCAGGGCCCTCCAGGGGTCTGCAGACTCCGCTTTGAGAATTGCTGGCCCAAACCAAAATGATTCCCAGTTCTTTTTCTCTATTCTTGACCTTGACCTGGTGCTATAAATTCATACTTCCAATATTCCAGTAGATGTCTGTATATGAACATCCCCATAACTCGATATGTTCCAAGCTCAACTCACCTTTTTCTGACTTCCATCACCTACTTGCTCCTCCTGTTCTTATATTGTCTTTCTCCGTTAGTGATATAACGATCCATCAGTCATCCAATTAGAAACATTATAATCATAATGAACTTTATATTCTTTCCCTCATTCCCCCACATCTACTCAGTCACAGGTATTGTCAGTTTTGCCTCCAAAAATGTCTCTTGTATCTCTTTCCTCTTTCCTTTAGAATTCCTGAACTAGAGGTCCTTGTCGCTCTTCTATAATATTGCAGCCTCTCAATTGGTCTTCCTTTGTCCTATCCTAGTCTTCCTTTTCTTTTTGTAAATAACTGTGTAGGTCTTGGATTTTACCCTACTTGCTAGCCAACAAATAGTCTGCTTTAGTTTCAAAGATGGTGACAGAAGACAAGAGCCTGCTGGGTCAGCAACAAAGGGCTTTATTACTCAAAGGACAGCAGGCAGCGTGAACTTCATATTTGCATTGGTTCAGCTCATCTACTAAGTTTCATGGGCAATATGGAGTTTGACTCAGCTAGATGCAGGCCTTCCAGAGATGATATCACAACCCTGGATTTTTGATATTCTGGGATTTTAGAAACCGCAGTCTTTTGAAGGGACTTCTAGGAAACCCGCCTAACCTTTGCCATGAGGGAGACATTACATCTTCTAAGGTTGTTTGCTTTATAGCCATCCTTAAAAAAAGATAGTCCAGAATAAAATATCTTACAAAACCTACAGAAATGTGAGCAATCATGGTGAATTTCCTCCACTGTGGCCAAAGTGATTTTTCTAAAATATGATTTACCAGTAACTCTCTGACCCCAACCTGCTTTTCATTGTCATGGACCACTGGCCCTATATATAATATGATATTGTAGACCACACGTTTTACTAATTCTTTGAGTAAGCCCTCTGTGGTTTTTGCACATACAAGTTTCTTTGTGTATAGTTCGCTTTAATTTATTTTTCTTGTTCTCAGCCTGGTAAAATCTCCAACCTTCAAGAAACAGCTTATCTCTTATTTTCTCCTTGTCCTAAACTCTTTGGTACTCTCAGACTATTTTGTCTGCACCTCTGTTATAACACTGTCTGTATTTTGATTGTTTCCTTGCTTACTCTTCCACTAGGCTGTGAACTTCTCAAGATCTTATTCGTGCTTTCTGTTCCCTCACAGAGTACCTTAGATATAATAGGCAGCACTTAATAGGAGAAGTTTATTGGACTAACAAGTATATAACATCATGGTGGGTGCCCAGTAATTTTTTATTTTGATGGTAAGGTAATATAATTCAGCCACTAATAAGATTCTCCTTGAACCTTCTGTGTGTAAGTCTTTTTCCTAAAAAACCCATACATTTTAATTATCTGATAAAAATTAAAGCACTCATATTGTTTCTAGTTATTGATGCCCAGATTTTTTGTATAAAGATCTGTTGCCATCCACATAGTTGATACGACCAGTCTACTTTTATCCCATATGAAAACGGCATCTTTGCCTGTCAGATAAACCTATCAGATTAAAAAAAAAAGTTCTTACTATTTTAATTTGCAGTTCTTCAGTTACTGTGCTAAAAATACATATGTTTATTATCTGTGCTGTACATATCATTGTCCATTTTTTAATTGCAGTGTTACAAGCATAGATACAGGCAGGCTAAAGTGGGGGTTCACCAGAGATTTAGACCTGCCTTGAAATTGTCTGATTCTCCCTGCCTCACAGTCAGCATTTGGGCATATGATATGGCTGTTGCAGTAGCTGAATCTGCATTTACATGTAGTATTTTTTTTATTTAGGTAGGCTCAAAACTATAGTCTCTAAGACAGTCAGGAGGGGTCAAAATGTCATAAACACCTCAATAGCACCCTGCGAATAGCAAAGGGAGCTTCTTGAAGGACCTCATGGAATCCTCACTCTGAACAGGAAATAGCATCACCAGTAGCATCCTGAATATAGATATGAAAAAAAAAAAAAAAAGATATGAGATCCAAGAAAGATTGCTCTGCAGGGTGCTGCTGATTTTCTTACTATGTATGACCATCTCTGGTTTTAAATGCTTGTAATCTTTGCCTACTTTAAGGGAATGTATGTATCATTGCCTATGTCAGTGGGCATCACTCCATAAATCACCATCATCCTTGTGAGAACCTCACAGATCTTTTTAATTGATTTTTAAAAGTGCTTTGCACGTTAAGGGTGTTGACCTCCTTTTCCCCCTCCCCTTATTTTTCCTGGGTGCTGACTGGTCTTAGGTTTATATCTAGTCAAAACTGGGCACTAGACTCAGTCTGGTGGAGCTTGTGGTAGTTGTGGTTCCTTAGTCCTTTGGACTAGTCTTTCCCTTGCGTCTTTGGTTTTCTTCATTCTCCCTTGCTCTAGATGGTATGAGACCAGTGGAGTATCTTAGATGGCCACTCACAGGCTTTTAAGACCCCAGACGCTACTCACCAAAGTACAAAGTAGAACATTCTCTTTATAAACTATGTTATGCCAATTGAGCTAAATGTTCCTCGAGACCATGGGAGGAATGACATTTTTTTAATGACTATATCTTTATCCCAGTTTACTTTATGGAATAATTCTTTCTCTTGTCATCTCCATGAAATGTCACCTTTATCCTATAGTGTATTGCCATAGGTACTTCAGTCTGTGTTTTGACTCTATTTTTTCCCTCATTGATCTACTTCTGTGTCAGTACCACATTTTTTCAATTATAATTGTGAAGTAATACATTTTAATACCTTATGGTACCACCCCCCATCATTATTACTCTTCTTTTTCAGAAATCACTTGCCTGTCATTTTTGCACATGAACTTAAGAATCACATTGATATTTTTTCAAAATATTGTGTTGAGATTTATGATTCATTTGAGGAGGGAAAAATTTTTATAATTATTTTTAGGGTAAATCTTAAATCTTTTTATGTCATTTAATTTCTTGTGTATGTGTATACACACATATATATGTATATATAGACACACACACACACATATATATATACATATATATATATATATATATATATATATATTTAACTTTTTTTAATAGAAAATTTCAAGCCTACACAGAAGTAGAGGGAATGGTATAATGAATCCTATGTATCCATTATTTGGCTTCAACAATTATTAATGTTTCTTTTTTTTTATTGTGTTTTACATGCATATTTACAGAGCAGATTAGTGCACCATTAGACAGTTAATACACATATTGTTTTGTGACGTTGTTTACCCATGCCACAATATGTCAACACTTTCCCCTTCTCTACCTTGGGTTCCCCGTTTCCGTTCATCCAGCTTTTCTGTCCCTTCTTGCCTTCTTGCCCTCGCTCCTGGTTGGTGTCCCCATTTAGTCTCGTTTTCTTTCATGGAGCTGTCTAATTTTTGGCCATTCAAACTTACTTGATCTGTCCCCTGTATCAGGCAATCCCAGATATCTTCTCATTGTATATATAAATGTTTCAATTCACATTGTCATAATTGTTTCAAAAATATCCTTTTACAGTGGGTTTATCTGAATTAGAATCTAAATAAGAATTCAAATACTGCATTTATATTTTGTATCATTAGTAAATAATTTTCCTCCTTCTCTCTTTATTTCTAGCAGTTCAGGCAAGAGGTTATGGTAACTTGGGTTGGTGGTAGCACTGGCAGTAATGAGAAGTGGTTGAAATCTGGAAGTCATTTGAAAATAGAGCCAATAGACTTTTCCAGTGGACTTGATATGGGCTGTGAATGAAACCCTTCTAACTGGTCTTCTTGTTACCTCTTCTCTAATATTTTTATACAGAGCAGCAAAGGTGATCTTATTTAAGTCTGATAATTTCACTTCCTTTTTTAAAAATCCGTCAGTGGTATCCTGTTACATTCTGAATAAAATTTATTCTTCTTATCATAGCTAACAAGACCTTCATTATCTGGCCTGACTCATGCAACCCCCTATACAATGGGGCGAAACACTGCCCAGTTCTTTGCTATCCCTATGGTTGATTCCAGATCACACTGTTATGATCCATGGGATTTTTATTGACTGATTTTTGGAAGTAAAGCACCAGGCCTTTCTTCCTAGTCCATCTTAGTCTGGAAGCTTCCCTGCAACCTGTTCAGCATCATAGCAATAGGCAGGCCTGCACTGACATAACTTATGTGTCAGTGCCTGTATGTGAGGTAAATTGTCTAGACATCACACCCAGGTCTCCCGCATAGAAGGTGAGGATTCAACCCCTGAACCTCTAATGTCCCACCTTAAATGGTTTTAGACAGACCTGTTTTGACTACTCTGTTTAAAGTGAGGTTCCTTTCTCACCCCATTACCATACCCATTGCCCTCTCAGCCATTCGTTTGTCTTTCATAGCATTTAATGCAATTATTTTATATCTTTGTTTAATGCTTTATTTGTTTGCTTTGTATCTTGTTTTGCTTGGACTCTCCATGAGATAGGAATCACGTCTGACTGGTTCATCTTTGTGTTGCCAGCACCAGCATGGTGCCTGGCACATAGAACTACCGTGATAAATACCTGTAGATTGGCTTGGCTGACTAAATGAATGAATGAACAGACAAAATATTTACATTATATGCTAGACTAACAGCCTTGGACATTACGCCTAACTTAGGTTTCAGTTCAGCCATATTATTTTGATCTCCTTCCTTCATCACTCATTACATGCTATGTAAAATGGTCACAACCCAGAACCCAGTGCCGTCAAGCAGAGTAGAACCCTATAGGACAGAGTAGAACTGCCCGCAACTGGTCGCCAGTGATTCCTTATTACTGGAAGAGTATTTCCCCATTTTATTTATCTAGTTATTAATGTCTAGGCAAATCCTTAAGTTTTAGAGTATAATTATGCTTATGCAGTCATCCTGTATGTTTTAAAAGGAGATGTTTTAGAGAAAATGTGAAGCAGGAGCTTTTAGACATGGCCCCACCCCTACTCACTTTTTTCCTGAAGCCGTTATCCTAAAGGTGGAAGGGGGAAAAGTGAAGAAATCTATGGTGTGAGTTCAGGCTTCCTACTGTAAGTGTTTAATAAAGGAACCTGTTGCCATGACAACAAATGCATGAATTTCCAGTGGAAAATTTTCAGCATAAGGGACTGGTAAAATTATAGCATCCCTATTCTCTCTGGTATAGGTTTGCTCTTTGCCAAGTTAAAAAAAAAATTCTGAAAAACCTGTTAAAAAATTGATGTTTATATGTTCCTGTGAGATTGTTTTCAAATCATTTATTGTGATTTAAAATCATAGCCAAAAGAATACACTTTCATAAATCTGTCAGGCAGAAAGTTAAGCATTTGATTTGACATTAAAAATTGTTTTTCTAATCTGTACAGATTTTTGCTAACTAGTAAATAAAATGGTAAATAATTTACTATATTGGGAATTCCGGACAATAGAAGATGACCTGCCAATTTATAGATTCCTTTGCCTTAAATGCTTTCTAACTCACGTAGAGGAAAGCCGTTAAGCTTTAAGTGTTCTGTCATATTTGCAGGCTTTTATAGCGGAAGAGAGCAGCAGTCAGCAATGATGATGGAAGACGATGGCAGGTAGACTTAAAACACCATACAACAGAGACAATTGTGTGTAATGCCTCGAATTGAATCTTTCTTGAATGAAATGATCAGCCATATGTGCCACCCTTATGGACCCTGTAAGAAGAGAAGAAATGTGCCCTAATGCTAACTGTGCGTGAAATTGCAGTGTTAGGAGATATTGACCAGATGTTTCAATCTCAGCAAATAGCTTGTTATGTGACGGAGTGGAAATCTCTTCTGCTGCTTTGATCACGTACACCTTGAAGGAGGGGGTAATTTAATAGAGGCTGTCAGTTCATCGTTGTCAATAAACTTTGACTTGACCTTTGCCTTACGTTTTTGATGTTGCTGCTGGTAGGTGTTGATGGGCAGATGTTTACTGCCTTGAGGGATTTTGCTTTTTGTAAATTGTATGCTAGAAATAGTAAAGGAGAAGGGTTTTTTCCCAAGTCGTCTCTACCTCATTGGTTATTAATTGACATGTTTGTTTGTGGATTTTGTAGAGTTTCTGGGCTAATATTCAGGTTTTGTAGAGGTTTTGGGTGAATGCATAAGAGTGACATTCTCACCTGTCAAGATCACTGTTTTTTCTCTGAAAGTTTCTTCTTCTCTCCTCACTTCTTTGTCCCAGTTGCCACAGCAAATTTCTATAGCAATTCTTTCCTGTTTTATATATAGCATATTCTTCTGTTTCTTTATAGAATGGAAGAACTGTAGTGCTGAAATTGATGGATTACTTAGAATATCACCACAATTCCTTGATTTTTATAAAAAATATAGATGAGAAAAATGCGAGGTATAGAGGATGAAGTTTTTCTACAAGTTCACACAATTACCTGTTTTTAAAAGCAGCTCTATATCCCTGATCTGATGACACTTATTTCAGTATGTTTTTCATTACTTGCCTTTTCCGCCTCACATCTAGACTAATGAATAAGAGGATGCTGTCTAAAACCAGAAATAAAATGGGTTTTCTTCTGTGCCCTACCACCAATTTACGCTCTCTGTGTCCTCATTTGTAAAATTGGAGTAGGAAGAGTCCCTACCTCATGCTTAGTGCTTCAGATTAAAGGAAATAACATAGAAAATTAAGGACTAGCATAATATCCCCAGCTTATAGTAAGATCTCCATATTTTAGCTCTTAACTATTTTTGTTGTTTCTAATTTATCTTGGGTTAGTGTTTTTTAATGGAATCTTTGGATTTTATTTGGTTTTAGCACAGTTTTTTTTGAAGTTACCAGGGGAAATGTTTTGAATATATGGGGGAAATGATAAAATTATTTTAAAATTTTGACTTATATGAATGGATAAAATTTTTACACTCCAGCGTTCTCTGGAAACCCTGGTGGCATACTGATTAAGAGCTATGGCTGCTAACCCACAAGGTTAGCAGTTCAGATCCACCAAGTGCTCCACCAGCGCTCCTTGGAAACCCTATGGGGCAGTTTTACTCTTTCCTATAGGGTCACTTTGAGTCGGACTCGACTCAATGGCAACAGGTTTGGTTTTGGTTTTTATCACTCTCTAGATCATAGATACTTGTTATTTTCGGTGATAGGAAAAGTAGCACAGAATATGGTTGTAATGAGCACAGCTTGACCAAAGTAAACAATGCCACTAAGAAGCACACAAGAGAAAAGGATGTTTGTGCTAAAGAATAACATATGTAATTTGGCAACAGCACCAATGATAACCAAAAAGTGAGCGTATGGTCACATGTAGGTGTATAGGCATTTATGTGTAAGGATAGGTACAGGTATGTGTACCTATATAATTATAATTATCTATATGTAACACGTATATACAGATATATGTGTTCATGTATATATATTCATAGAGGACACAGTTACAGACATAACCAAACACCTTGCGAGATTGGGTTTCTGGGTTTAAAGGCTTAGGACCTTAGTCTCATGGGACACCTCAGTCAATTGGCATAGTATAGTTCACAAAGTTCATTTTCTGTATCCTAGTGAGGTTAGTGAGGTGAGTAGCATTTGGAGTCTTAAAAGCCTGTGAGCAGCCATCTAAGAAACAGTCATTGATCTCTACTTGTCAGGAACAAAAGTGAAAGAAGGAAACCAAAGTCTCAGAGAAGAAACTAGTCTACATGAGCCATGGCCTCATCTGCTCTGAGACCAGAACTGGATGGTGCCCAGCTACCACTACTGACCATCTGATCCGGGCCCAAAAGGATGGACCCTGGTAGACTAGGAGAAAAACATTGAACAGAACTGAAATTCTAAAAGAGTCCAGACTTACTGGACCGATTAATACTAGAGGACTTCCTGAGACTATCGCCCTGAGGTACTCTTTAACCCTTCAACCACAGCTACCCCTGAGGATACCTTTTAGTGAAATAACAAATTGGAACATGAAATAAATAATATTACCCTTGAGTAAGGTATTCCATTAAGAAAAATCTATGTGCGACCAAAAGGTCAACAAATACTCTAAAGCAAAGATGAGAAGATAAGGGGACAGGGAAACTAGAGCACTAGAAACAGAACCACCAGAATGCAATTAAAGAAAATGTTGATGCATTGTGAAAAATGTAAATAAAATCACTGAACAACATGTGTAGAAATTGTCAAATGGGAGCCTAATTTGCTGTAAACTTTACTGAAAACACAACATTATTTTTTAAAAGAATGTCTTAAACTCCAGTGCAGCTGTAGCTAACACATCTCCTTTAATTTGAAGGTATTTGAGGGTATTGCTATACATGTTTACAACATCATTTCACTATGTAAAGGAATTTGACAATTTTAATTAATATGGAAAATACTATATTGAATTCTGTTTCTGAAGGTATTTTCTAAAGTTTGTTTTGTAACTTCTGATTTCTCCTTAAGTTGTTGGATTCTGACTCCTTAAGAGGTCCCTGTTTATTCCTACCAGAAAGAAAGACTCACTTCATAGTGCATAAGCAAGAAACTAAAAGGAAAAGTAAGGCACGGTTTTGAGAATCTTTGGAAAACATAAAAGTAGAATATATTCTCTCTGTTTGATAAGAATCTCATATAGAGGCTTTTGACCAAAGTCAGACTGAATAAAAATCTGAAGCCTATCATAATACTTTATTCAGGTACTGCATTATTTTTCAGCACCTAGTTTTGGAGACCTTTCAACATAAATTCAGCCTACCTATTTTTGATCATCTAGAGAAATTAACTCAATAAAAGTTTCAGATAAAATATAAATTGTTTTACAAACATATCTTTTACAGTATTTCAAAATTTTGATAGCTTTCGATTAAGTGGTTCTCTTGAGTAATATAGTACAGTCCTATGATCTTTTTTTTATCCTTAAAAAAGAAAAAGACAGGCAGGGCCAAGAGGGCAGATTAGTCAGACCCTTCTTCTGGTCCCTCTTACAACAAAGACCTAAAAAAACAAGTGAGTCAATTATATATGACAATCTAGGAGCCCTGAACATCAAAGACAAAGCGGGGAGTCAGGCTGAATGGCAGGTGGAGGGAGAGACAGTTCAGAAGCAGCAAGGATTTGCCAGACCTGACCTGGCCGGCACTCTGCAGGCTGAACCAGCTGGTAAGCTGGCTGAGGCAAGCAGTAGCACTCGGGATGCGTTTTCTATGCTGTGAGAAACTGAGCAGTGAAGGGTCTGAACAAGCCTTTGAAACCAGGGAGAAGCGGTGCTGAATCTGCGAGAGTTAAGTGCAAACCTCTAACCTACCACATGGGATGAAAAAGACCCTCCCCCATCTGGGAAGTACCTCTCTCCCATTCACCCATCCCCTACCTGCTCTGCTCCGGTCCTGGGCAAGCTTCAGTGATTACTGCACCCTCTGGGCCAGAAGTGGGACCTGTCATGTGCCCTAAGCCATTCTTCTAGCTTTGGAGCGGGAAAAAATTAACAGAAAAAATAATCTGCCAGCTCTTCTAAACCAGGAACTCTGGGCAGGCACAGCCCCTTTGCCTAGCCACAGGCATAAGGAGCCCACAGACTTTGAATGCCATTCACCCCTGCCTAGACCTGTGTGGGCCCATTTCAACAGTGTAGGCCTTCATTAGCATATAGAGTAGGGTATATACCTGAAGCCTGTTTTCAACTGCAGCAGCTAAGGGGGAGTGGCAGATTTGTGACATTTGATACCGCCCTGCCCATCAAGCAGGGTTTTCACCTACCCACATCAGGTGCCTGAGGACTGGTGGCTCCACCCACTCCACCTAGCTACCCATGACAGGGACCCAAGAATAAGTGGTGCCTCCCAGTCCTTACAGCCAACAGCATTGGGTGCCCAAAGCCTGGATGCAAAACTCACCCACCTACACACTCTAGGGAGAAGGGACACACCTTCCATCCAGGCACTCAGGGGCAGCCATCGGCCCCCTACCTTGTTCAGCACATAACCCCTACTGTACTCACATACCTGTGCCTCCCCCAGTCACCCCTACATAGCTCTGCCCATCTAGGACTGTAGATGAGAGCCTGTACCAGACACTTGGTGACCAATGACATGAACACCTAAGTTGAATCCACACAATAAAAGTAAACAGACTCCTAGGTTCACATACCTAGTAACAGCTCTAACGACCTGGTAACAGGACATGAGACCTTCAAACACGCCAATAATCAAAGTAGCTCACACAACCAGCCTATTTGGGCATATAAAAACAAAACAAAACAAGAAGCTAAGACACAGTAAGTAAACATAAAATAAATAAATATAATAACTTACTGATGACTTGGAGACAACAGTCAATATCAAATCACATAAAGAGGCAGACCATGATGGCTTCAGCAAGCAATGAAAACAAAGAACCAGGAAATTTCCTGGAGGAAGTGAAGGTCCTGGAGTTACCGGAGATAGAATTCAAAAGATTAATATACAGAGCTCTTCAAGAGATCAGGAAGGAAATCAGGCCAAACACAGACCAAGCCAAGGAACACACAGACGAAGCAACAGAGGAGCTGAAGAAGGTTATACAAGAGCATAGTGACAGATTTAACAGGCTGCAAAATCCATAGAGAGACAGCAAACAGAAATCCAAAAGACTAACAATAAAATTTCAGAATTAGAAAACTCAATAGAAAGTCATAGGAGCAAAATTCAGGCAATAGAAGTCAGAATTAGTGAGATTGAAGATAAAACAGTTGACACCAATTTATTTGAGGAAAAATCAGATAAAAGAATTAAAAAAAAATGAAGAAACCCTAAGAATTATGTGGGACTCTATCAAGAGGAATAACCTACGAGTGATTGGAGTACCAGCACAGGGGAGGACAACAGAAAACACAGAGAGAATTGTTGTCTTATTGGCAGAAAACGTCCCTGATATTGTGAAAGATGAGAGGATATCTATCCAAGAAGCTTATCAAACCCCACACAAAGTAGATCCCAAAAGAAAGTCACCAAGACATATTAAAATCAAACTTGCCAAAACCAAAGGTAAAGAGAGAACTTTAAGAGTGGCTAGGAATAAATGAAAAGTCGTCTACAAAGGAGAGTTAATAAGACTAAGCTCTGCTACTAAGCAGAAACCATGCAGGGAAGAAGGCAGTGGGATGACATATGTAAAGCTTTAAAGGAAAATAATTGTCAGCCGAGAATTATATATCCAGCAAAACTGTCTCCCAAATATGATGGTGAAATTAGGGCATTTACAAATAGACAGAAGTTAAGGGATTTTGTAAAAACCAAACAAAAATTACAGGAAATACTAAAGGGAGTTCTCCAGTTAGAATATCAATAAAATCAGATAACAACCCAAGACTAGAACACGAGAAAGAACAACCAAATATCAACCCCGATAGGGAACTCACAAGAAAAAATCAAAGCTAAAACTCTGAAAATAGGAAAACAGAGACATCATTATGTGAAAGACGACAACATTGAAACAAAAAGGGACTCAAAAGTGTAGTCATAGATCTTTCATATAGAGAGGAAGTCAAGGCAATATCAAGAAATAAAAGACTGGTTTAAACTTAGAAAAACAGAAGTAAATAGTAAGGTAACCACAAGGAACCCTAACAATCCTACACATCAAAATAAAAAAAGAAGAAAAACAGACTCAGCAAATACAAAATAAACAATAATGAAAAAGATAAAAAGAAAATTCATGAAGAAAAACGACTCAGCCCCAATAATTAAGTGGACAAAGAAACTGTCAATAGCCCACACAATAAAAAAAAAAAAACACACCAAAATGACAGCACTAAACTCACACCTATCAATGATGACACCGAATGCAAATGGATTAAATGCACCAGTAAAGACAGAAATTGGCAGAATGAATTAAAAACAAAAACCAAAACACTGTCCATCTATATGCGGCCGACAAGGGATACACCTTAGGCTCAAAGACACAAACAAACTAAAACTCAAAGGATGGAAAAAATGTATGCGTCAAAGAAACAACAATCGAAAAAGAGCAGGAGTGGCAATATTAATCTCTGACAAAATAGGCTTTAAAACAAAATTTACCACAAAGGATAAGGAAGGACACTATATGATTAAAGGGTCAGTACACCAGCAGGACATAACCATAATAAATATTTACACACCAAACAGCAGGGCTCCAAAATACGTAAAACAAACTCTAGTAGCATTGAAAAGAGAGATAGCTCCACAATAATAATAGGAAACTTCAACACAGCACTTTTGGTGAAGGTCAAAACATCCAGAAAGAAGCTCAATAAAGACACAGAAGATCTAAATGCCACAATCAACCAACCTGACCTCATAGACATATACAGAGTGCTCCGCCCAACAGAGCACATGGAACTTTCTCTAGAATAGACCGCAGCCCATAAAGCAAGCCTTAAAAGAATACAAAGCATCAAAATATTACAAAACATCTTTTCTGACCATAAAACCATAAAGGTAGATATCAGTAACAGAAAAGAAAGGAAAAAAAATCAAACACATGGAAACTGAAGAACACCTTGCTCAAAAACTACTGGGTTATAGCAGAAATTAAGGATGGAATAAAGAAATTCACGGAATCCAATGAGAATGAAAACACATTCTACCAGAACCTTTGGAAAACAGAAAAACCAGCCCTGAGAGGTCAATTTATAGCAATAAACGCACACATCCCAAAAGAAGAAAGGGCCAAAATCAAAAGAATTAACCCTACAACTTGAACAAATAGAGAACAGCAAAAGAACCCGTTGGCCACCAGAAGAAACCAAATGATAAAAACTGGAGCAGAATTAAATGAAACAGAGAACAGAAAAACAATTGAAGGTGTTAATAAGAACAAAAGCTGGTTCTTTGAAAAGATCAACAAAGTCAGTAAACCACTGGCCAAACTGACAAAAGAAAAACAGGAGAGGAAGCAAATAACCCAAATACGAAATGAAATGGGAGACACCTCAACAGACCCAACAGAAATTAAAAGAATCAGAATACTATGAAAAATTGTACTCCAACAAATTTGAAAACCTAGAGAAAATGCACAAATTCTAGAAACACACTACCTACCTAAACTAACACAAACAGAGGTAAAACAACTAAATATACCTATAACAAAAGAAGAGATTGAAAAGGTAATGAAAAAAACTCCCGTACAACCTCACTGGAAAATTCTGCCAAACTTTCAGAGAAGAGTTAGTACCAGTACTACTGAAGGTATTTCAGGGAATAGAAAAGGATGGAATACTCCTGAACTCTTTATTTTAAGCCGACATTACCCTGATACCAAAACAAAGTGAAGACACCACAAAAACAGAAAATTACAGACCAATATCCCTCATGAACATAGACATAAAAATCCTCAACAAAATTCTAGCCAATAGAATTCAACAACATATCAAAAAATAATTTACCATGACCAAGTGGGATTCGTATCAGGTGTGCAGGGATGGGTCAACATTAGGAAAACAATCACTGTAACTCATCACATAAATAAAACAAAAGACAAGAACCACGTGATCTTATCAGTTGATGCAGAAAGGCATTTGACAAAGTCCAACACCCATTTGTGTTAAAAACTCTCAGCAAAATAGGAATAGAAGGGAAATTCCTCAACATATTTGACAAAAGTCTGTTAATTGAGGAAAAGACAGCCTCTTTAACAAATAGTGCTGGCATAACTGGATATCCATCTGCAAAAAAATGAAACAATACCCGTTCCTCGCACTGTGTACAAAAACTAACTCAGAATGAATCAAAGTCCTGAGTATAAAATCTAAAATGATAAAGATAATGGAAGAAAAATAGGGACACTGCTAGGAGCCCTAATACGTGGCATAAACAGGATATAGAACATAACTAACAGTGCACAAACACCAGAAGAGAAATTAGATAATTGGGAGCTCCTAAAAATCAAACACTTAGCTTATCCAAAGACTTCAACGGAAGAGTAAAAAGTCAACCTACAGACTGGCAAAAAAAATTTGGCTATGACATACCTGATCAGGGTCTAATCTCTGAAATCTACAAGGTATTGCAAAACCTCGACAACAAAAAGACAACCCAATTAAAAATGGGCAAAGGATATGAACAGGCACCTCACCAAAGAAGACATTCAAGCAGCTAACAGGTAACATGAGGAAATGCTCACGATCATTAGCCATTAGAGAAATGCAAATCAAAACTACAAAACTACCATCTCACACCAGCAAGGCTAGCATTAATCCAAGAAACACAACATAATAAATGTTGGAGAGGTTGTGGAGAGACTGGAACGCTTATGCACTGCTAGTGGGAATGTAAAATGGTACAACCGTTTTGGAAATCGATTTGGCGCTTCCTTCAAAAGCTAGAAATAGAACTACCATACGATCCAGCAGTCCCACTCCTTGGATTGTATCCTAGAGAAATAAGAGCTGTCACACGAATAGATATATGCACACCCATGTTCTTTGCAGCACTGTTAACAATAGCAAAAAGATGGAAACAACATAGGTGCCTATCAACAGATAAATGGATAAACAAATTATAGTATATACACAATGGAATACTGTGCAATGATAAAGAGCAATGATGAATCAGCAAAACATCTCACAACATCTGGAAGGCATTATGCTAAGTAAAATTAGTCAGTTGCAGAAGGACAGATATTGTACGAGATCACCATTATAAGAATTCAAGAAAAGGTTGAAACACAGAAGAAAACATTCTCTGATGGTTACGAGGGTGGGGAGAGACGGAAATGGGAATTCACTAACTAGATAGTAAACAAGAATTATCTTAGGTGTAGGGAAGGGCAAGACAGAATAGAGGGGAAGTCACCATAACTGAACTAAACCAAAAGCTAAAAACTTTCCTGAACACAACCACTTCAAGAGACAGAGGAGCAAGGGTGGAGGTTGGGGACCATGGTTTTGGGGGAACATCTAGGTCAATTAGCATTACAAATTTTATGAAGAAAATATCCTTCATCCCACTTTGGTGAGTGGCATCTGGGGTCTTGGAAACTTGTGAGTGGCCATCTAAGATGCATCAATTGGTCTCAACCCTCCTGGAGCAAAGGAAAATGAAAAACACCAAAGACATTAGGAAAATATTAGCCCAAGAGACAAAAGGGCCACATAAACCAGAGACTCCATCAGCCTGAAACCAGAAGAACTAAATGGTGCCTGGCTACCACCGGTGACCACCCTGACAGGGAATACAACAGAGATTCCCTGACGGAGCAGGAGAAAAGTGTGGTGCAGAACTCAAACTGACGTAAAAAGATCAGACATAATGGTCAGACTGAGACTAGAGGAACCCCAGAATAAATGGCCCCCTGACTCTGTTAACACAGCACTAAGACCATTCCCAAAGCCAACTGTTCAAAGAGGAGACTGGACTATAAAACATAAAATAATACTTGGGAAGAGTATGCTTCTTAGTTCAAATAGACGTATGAAACTAAATGGGCAGCTCCTGTCCAGAGGCAGGATGAGAAGGCAGAGAAGGATGGGAGCTGGTTGAATGGACACGGGAAACCTGGGGTGGAAGGTGAGCATGTGCTGTCACATTATAGGGATCACAACTAGGGTCACATAACAATGCATGTATAAATCTTTGTATGAGAAGTTAACTTGAGCTGTAAACTGTCACCTGAAGCACAATAAATGTAAAAGAAAAAGAAAAAGGCTTCTTCACTCCCTGTAGGTGAGATATTCACTGTACTGGGACATTGCATTCAAGAGAGTGAGTGCCATAGAATTTACCTAGAGAGGTAGTTGATGTTCCAATTATAAAGTTGTTTATACATGAACTCGATCTAAGAGAAATGGGAAACTCTTGAGGGATAATTATTGTGGAAGATCATAAGTCCAATGAATAGGAGGAAAGACCTGAAAGGCAAGAAGTTAAGAATCTTTTGCAAATGGAATATTATTCAGCCATGAAAAGGAATGAAGTATTTGTACGTGCTATGACTTTTTTTTTTTTTTTTTTTAATGACATGGATGAACCTTGAAACAGTGTACTAGCTGGAAGAAGTCAGTGTAAGGCCACATATTCTGTGATTTCATTTATTTGGAGTGCCCAAACCCACTACTATGAGTCGATTCAGACTCATAGCAACCCTATAGGACACAGTGGAACTGCTCCATAGGGTTTCCAAGGTTATGAATCTTTACAGAAGCAGACTGCCACATCTTTCTACTGAAGAGTGGTTGGTGGGTTCAAACCACCGACCTTCTGGTTTGCGGTCGAGCGCTTTAACCGCTGTGGCACCAGGAATATCCAGGATAGGGACATTCCTAAGGAAATAAAATAGACTAGTGGTTGCCAGGAGTTGGGGCAGAGAAGAAGTGGGGAAGGCGACTACTGATGAGAACACAGTTTATTTTAGGATGATGAAAATGCCCTAGACTTAGATGGTTGTGATTTTTACACAACCTCGTGAATATGCTGGGAACCACTGAATTATATAGTTTTAAACGGTGAATTTTATGATATGTGAATGTATTTTAATTAAAAAGAAAACTAAAAAAAAAAAAACCTTTTTCAGTAGTTTAAATGACAGAAGATGGTGGCCTACATTAAGGTGATGGTAATGGAGATGGAGAGAAGTAGATTTGAGAGAAATTTAAGAATGTGTAAATTTAGTAGGCCAAGTAGCATTTAGTAGACATTTCGTTATTCAGGTTAGTAATCTGAAGAGAGGCCTAAGCTAAAAACACAAATGAAAGTTCTAAGCATGTAGATGGGTATTGATCCCATGGGGGTAGAATAGCTCACCCCCAGAGAAAGTGTGTAGGGTAAGAAGGGTAGGTAATCCTTTGATGTGACCCAGAGGAACAATAAGCGTTGGGGAGAGAGAAAGAAGCCTACAAACAAGGTAAAAGCTGCTTTACCCATTATTACTAAGATCATGTTCAAAAAAGTATTTGTGAAATGACTTAAAAGAAGCTACACTAAAAATTATTTTTATCATTTTTCAGTGTGCTGTTCTCGTCGTCATCATCATCAATGCTCCAATAGCAGGCACTGTCTTTGGCACTTTTCTTATATTGTTGTATTCAATCTTCACAACAATTTTGCCAAGAACAATCTTTGATAGAGTAGGTAACTTAGGCATATGGCTATAGACCATACAACTGGGAGATGATCTTATATTTATCTAATGTTGTGTGTGTTCTACTTGGCCAAATTTTCCCAAAATTCTTTCTGAGAAATAGATGCTGACAGGTATTTAAAAGAAAAGGAAAAAAAAAAGGGACTTTGGTTGGAGATAATGGTAAAATTATTGGAAATCAATTTTTTTTAGTAGGACGTCTGCCAGTAGGGGAAGTGGAGCAGTTTTGGCAGGAAAGAAACATAATGTACTAGTTATTGATGGAGAATGAATTCTTGACAATATTTCACGAAAATCTTATTGTTTCTCCCTATCTGACTGATAGTATGGCAGTCGTCTGAGGGAACTGATCCTTTAAGCTGTGTAATATAGACTATTTTCTAAACAATCTACTTCACTTGTAATTTACTCATCACTCTTGCAATCTGCTGTTGCTGTTACTTTCCAGTTTTGACATTTAATTTCTTTTAGTTGTGCTTTATATTTTTTCGGAAACACCTCATTGTGTTTTCTGGTATAAGATCTCAGGTCTTCTGCTTATCTTGCAACTTTTTTTTTTTCTTAAATAATTCTTATTGTGCTTTAAGTGAAAGTCAGTCTCTCACACAAAAACTTAAATACACCTTGCTACATACACCCAATTGCTCTCCGCTTAAGGAGATAGCCCGCTCTCTCCCTCTACTCTCTCTTTCGTGTCTATTTCACCAGCTTCTAACCCCCTCTACCCTCTCATCTCTCCTCCAGGCAGGAGATGCCAACATAGCCTCAAGTGTCCAGCTGATCCAAGAAGCTCACTCCACACCAGCATCCCTTTCCAATCCATTGTCTAGCCCCATCCATGTCTGAAGAGTTGGCTTTGGGAATGGTTCCTATCCTGAGCCAACAAAAGGTCTGGGGGCATGACTACCGGGGTCCTTCTAGTCTCAGTCAGACCATTAAGTCTGGTCTTTTTATGAGAATTTGGAGTTTGCATCCCACTGCTCTCCTGCTCCCTCAGGGGTTCTCTGTTGTGTTCCCTGTCAGAGCAGTCATGGTTGTAGCCAGGCACCATCTAGTTCTTCTGGTCTCAGGCTGACGTAGCCTCTGATTTAAGTGGCCCTTTCTGTCTCTTGGGCTCGTAATTACCCTCTGCCCTTGGTGTTCTTCATTCTCCTTTGATCCAGGTGGGTTGAGACCAATTGCTGCATCTTAGCTGGCCACTTGCTAGCATTTAAGACCCCCGATGCCACTCTCCAAGGTGGGATGCAGGATGTTCTCTTAAAAGATTTTATTATGCCAATTGACTTAGATGTCCCCTGAAGCCATGGTCCCCAAACCCTGCCTCTGCTCCGCTGGCTGTCAAAGCATTCAGTTTATTCCAGAAACTTCTTTGCTTTTGGTTTAGTCCAGTTGTGGTGACATCCCCTGTATTGTGTGTTGTCTTTCCCTTCACCTAAAGTAGTTCTTGTCTACTATCTAATTAGTGAATACCCATCTCCCACCCTCCCTCCCTCTCATAACCATCAAAGAACATTTTCTTCTCTGTTTAAACTATTTCTCAAGTTCTTATAATAGTGGTATTATACAATATTTGTTCTTTTGCAACTGACTAATTTCACTAAGCGTAATGCCTTCCAGATTCCTCCATGTTATGAAATGTTTCACAGATTCATCACTGTTATTTATCAATGCATAGTATTCCATTGTGTGAATATACCATAATTTATCCATTCATCCATTGATGGGCACCTTGGTTGCTTCTATCTTTTTGCTGTTGTTAACAGTGCTGCAATAAACATGGGTATGCATATATCTGTTTGTGTAAAGGCTCTTATTTCTCTAGAATATATTCCAAGGAGTGGGATTGCTGGATCATATGGTAGTTCTATTTCTAGCTTTTTAAGGAAGCACCAAATCGATTTCCAACATGGTTGTACCATTTTACATTCCCACCAGCAGTGTATAAGTGTTCGAATCTCTCTACATCCTCTCCAACATTTATTATTTTGTGTTTTTTGGATTAATGCCAGCCTTGTTGGAGTGAGATGAAGTCTCATTGTAGTTTTGATCTGCATTTCTCTAATGGCTAATGATCCTGAGCATTTCCTCATGTATCTGTTAGCTACCTGAATGTCTTCTTTAGTGAAGTGTCTGTTCATATCCCTTGCCCATTTTTTTAATAGGGTAATTTGTCTTTTTGTAGTTGAGTTTTTGCAGTATCATGTAGATTTTAGAGATCAGGCGCTGATCAGAAATGTCATAGCTGAAAACTTTTTCCCAGTCTGTAGGTAATCTTTTTACTGTTTTGGTAAAGTCTTTTTTTTTTTTTTTGGATGAGCATAGGTGTATGATTTTTAGGAGCTCCCAGTTATCTAGTTTTTCTTCTGAATTGTTAGTAATGTTTTGTATACTGTTTATGCCATGTTTTAGGGCTCTTAACAGTGTTCCTATTTTTTCTTCCATGATCTTTATCGTATTATATTTTATACTTAGGCCTTTGATCCATTTTGAGCTCGTTTATGTGCATGGAGTGAGGTGTGGGTCTTTTTTCATTTTTTTGAAGATGGATATTTAGTTATGCCAGTGCCATTTGTTAAAAAGACTCTTTTCCCTGTTTAACTATTTTGGGGCCTTTGTCAAATATCAACTGCTCATATGTGGATGAATATATGTCTGGATTCTCAATTCTGTTCCACTGGTCTCTGTATCTGTTGTTGTACCAGTACCAGGCTGTGTTTACTCCTTTGGTGGCATAATAGGTTCTTAAATCACTTAGAGTAAGACCTCTCACTTTGTTCTTCTTTTTCAGTAATGCTTCACTTATCTGGGGCCTCTTTCCCTTCCATATGAAATTGGTGATTTGTTTCTCCATCTCATTAAAAATTGTCCTTGGAATTTAGATCAGAATTGTATTAAATCTATAGATCGATTTTGGTAGAATAGATATTTTTATAATGTTAAGTCTTCCTATATATGAGCAAGGTATGTTTTTCCACTTATGTAGGTCTCTTTTGGTTTCCTGCAGAAGTGTTTTGTAGATTTTTTTGTATAAGTCTTTTACATCTCTGGTAAGATTTATTCTTAAGTATTTTATCTTCTTGGGGGCCACTGTAAGTGGTATTGATTTGGTTATTTCCTGTTTGATGTTCTTTTTGTTGGTGTAGAGGAATCCAACTGGTTTTTGTATGTTTACCCTGTATCCTGATACTCTGCTGAACTCTTCTCTTAATTTCAGTAGTTTTCTGGAGGATTCCTTAGGGTTTTCTGTGTATAAGATCATGTCATCTGCAAATAGAGATACTTTTACTTCTTCCTTGCCAATCTGGTTGCCCTTTCTTTCTTTATCTAGCCTAATTGCTCTGGCTAGGACTTCCAGCACAATGTTGAATAAGAGCAATGATAAAGGGCATCCTTGTCTGGTTCCCGATCTGAAGGGGAATGCTTTCAGGCTCTCTCCATTTCGGATGATGTTGGCTCTTGGCTTTGTATAAATGCCCCTTATTATGTTGAGGAATTTTCCTTCTATTCCTATTTTGCTGATAGTTTTTATCGTGAATGGGTGTTGGACTTTGTCAAATGCCTTTTCTGCATCAATTGATAAAATCATGTGATTCTTGATTTTTGTTTTATTTATGTGATAGATTACATTAATTGTTTTTCTAATGTTGAACCATCCCTGCATACCTGGTATGAATCCCACTTGGTCATGGTGAATTATTTTTTTGATATGTTGTTGAATTTTTTTTGAGGATCTTTGCATTTGTGCTCATGAGGGATACAGGTCTGTAATTTTCTCTTTTTTGGTGATGTCTTTACCTGATTTTTGTGTTAGGGATATGGTGGCTTCATTAGAATGAGTTTCGTAGTATTCCATCCTTTTCTATGCTCTAAAATGCCTTTAGTAGTAGTGGTGTTAACTGTTCTCTGAAACTTTGGTAGAACTCTACAGTTAAGCCATCCAGGCCAGGGCTGTTGAGAGTTTTTTGGTTACCTTTTCAATCTCTTCTTTCGTTATGGGTCTATTTAGTTGTTCTAGCTATGTTTGTGATAGTTTAGGTAGGTATTATGTTTCTAGGAATTCATCCATTTCTTCTAGGTTTTCAAATTTGTTAGAGTACAGTTTTTAATTGTAATCTGATATAATTCTTGTAATTTCAGTTGGGCCGGTTGTAATATCTCCCATCTCATTTCTTGTTTGGGTTATTTGCTTCCTCTCCTATTTTTCTTTTGTCAGTTTGGTCAATGGTTTATCAATTTTGTTGATTTTTTCAAAGAACCAGCTTTTGGTTTTGTTAATTCTTTCAACTGTTTTTCTGTTTTTTGTTTCATTTAGTTCTGCTCTAATTTTGATTATTTGTTTCCTTCCGGTGCTTGAGGGTTTCTTTCGCTGTTCTCTTTCTATTTGTTCAAGTTGTAGGGATAATTCTTTGTTTTTGTACCTTTCTTCTTTTTGGATGTGTGCATTTATTGATATAAATTGACCTCTGAGCTCTGCTTTCACTGTGTCCCAAAGGTTCTGATAAGAAGTGCTTTCATTCTCATTGGATTCTCTGAATTTCTTTATTCCATTCTTAATGTCTTCTATAATCCAGTCTTTTTTGAGCAGGGTATGTTCAGTTTCCATGTGTTTGCTTTCTTTTCCCTGCTTTTTCTGTTACTGATTCCCACTTTTATGGCCTTATGGTCAGAGAAGATGCTTTGTAATATTTCAATGTTTTGGATTCTGCTAAGGCTTGCTTTATGACCTAATATGTGGTCTATCCTAGAGAATGTTCCATGTGCACTAGAAAAGAAAGTGTACTTGGTTGCTGTTGGGTGGAGTGTTCTGTATATGTCTATGAGGTCAAGTTGGTTTATTGTGGCATTTTGATCTTCTGTGTCTTTATTGATGGAAACCCTGGTGGCGTAGTAGTTAAGTGCTATGGCTGCTAACAAAGAGGTCGGGAGTTCGAATCCACCAGGCACTCCTTGGAATCTCTATGGGATGGTTCTGCTCTGTCCTATAGGGTCACTATGAGTCAGAATTGATTTGACAGCAGCAGGTTTGGTTTTTGGTTTGGTGTCCTTATTAAGCTTCTTTCTGGATATCCTGCCTTCACCAAAGTGGTATGTTGAAGTCTCCTACTACTATTGTGGAGCTATATCACTTTTAAATGCTGATAGTTTGTTTTATGTATCTTGCAGCCCTGTCACTGGGTGCAGAAATATTTAATATGGTTAAATCTTCTTTGTGTATTGTCCCTTTAGTCATTGTATAGTGTTTTTCCTTATCCTTTCTGATGGATTTAACTTTAAAGTCAGTTTTGTCAGAAATTAATATTGCCACTCCTGCTCTTTTTTTGGATTGTTGTTTGCTTGATACATTGTTTTCCATCCTTTGAGTTTTAGTTTGTGTCTTTAAATCTAAGGTGTGTCTCTTGCAGGCAGCGCATATAGACGGATCGTGTTTTTTAATCCATTCTGCTACTCTCTGTCTCTTTATTGGTGCATCTAGTCCATTTACATTCAGGGTAATTATGGATAGGTATGAATTTAGTGCTGTCATTTAGATGTCTTTTTTTGTGTGTTATTGACAGTTCCTTTTTCCCACTTAATTTTGTGTGCTGAGTAGATTATCTTTATACATTGTCCTTTCCTCATATTTGTTGTTGATTTTGTTTCTGGTGAGTCTCTATTTTTTTCTTGTATTTTATTTTGATGGGTAGGATAGTTTGTCTTCTTTGTGGTTACCTTATTATTTACCCCTATTTTTCTAAATTTAAACCTAATTTTTGTTTCTTTGTATCACCTTTTCTTCTCCATGTGGAAGATCTATGACTGCATTTCTTAGTCCCTGTTTATTGTTTTAATATTGCCTTCTTTTACTTAACAAAATTGCTGTTACCGTGTTTTGAGCATTTTGATTATCTTGATTTGCTTTTTTGATTTTCCTGTCTGGCTTGACTCCTGATTACTCTGCCCAGTGTTCTAGCCTTGGGTCGATACCTGATATTATTGATTTTCTAACCAAAGAACTCCCTTTAGTGGTTCTTGCACTTTTGGTTTGGTTTACGAATTCCCTAAACTTCTGTTTATCTGGAAATGTACTAATTTCACTTTCATATTTGAGAGACAGTTTTGCTGGATATGTGATTCTTGGCTGGTAGTTTTTTTCCTTCAGTTTTTTATATTTTATCCCATTGCCTTCTTGCCTGTATGGTTTCTTCCGAGTACTCTGAGCTTATTCTTATTGGCTCTCCTTTGTAGGTGACTTTTCATTTATCCCTACCTGCTTTTAAAATTCTCTCTTTGTCTTTGGTTTTGGCAAGTTTGATTATAATATGTCTTGGTGAATGTCTTTTAAAATCTACCTTATGTGGAGCTCAATGATCATCTTGGATAGATATCTTCTTACCTTTCACGATATCAGGGAAGCTTTCTACCAACAAATCTTGGACAATTCTCTCTGTGTTTTCTGTTATCCCCTGCGTTCTGGTACTCCAGTCACTCATAGGCTCTTTCTCTTGATAGAGTCCCACGTGATTCTTAAGGTTTCTTCATTTTTTTTTAATTCTTCTATCTGATTTTTCTTCAAATATATTAGTGCCCAGTGATTTATATTCAAGTTCAGAAATTCTGCCTTTCACTTGCTCAATTCTGCTCCTCTGACTTTCTATTGAGTTATCTAATTCTGTAATTTTATTGTTAATCTTCTGAATTTCTGATCGCTGTCTATGGATTTTTCTAGCTTATTAAACTTTTAATTATGTTCCTGAATAATCTTTTTAATTTCTTTAGTTGCTTTATCTGTGTGTTACTTGGCTTGTTCTGCGTATTGCCTCATTTCCTTCCTGATGTCTTGAATGTTTCTGTGTATTAATCTTTTGTATTCTGGCTCTGATAATTCCAGGAAAGCACTTTTATCTTGAAGATCCCTGGATTCTTTGTTTTGAGAGCTTGTTGAGGCAATCACGGTCTGTTTCTTTATGTGACTTGATATTGACTGTTGTCTCCGAGCCATCTCTAAGTTATTGTATTAGTTTATTTTATGTTTGCTTACTGTGTCGTAGCTTCTTGCTTTATTTGTTTTGATATACCCAAATGGGTTGCTTGAGTGAGGTAGCTTGATTATTTTCACCTCTGGAGCTCTGACGTCCTGTCCGCAGATCGCTAGAGCTGTTATCAGGTATACCAGTCTAGGAGTCCATTCACTTTCTTGTATAAATTCAGCTCAAGTGTCCAGGTAGCAGATCATCAAGTGTGTTGTACAGGCTCTGTCCTACAGTCTTAGAGGGCAAGGGTGATTGGCGTAGTTACCGGTATCTGGTTGCAGCAGGGGTTCACACTCTGAACAAGGCAGGACGCTGAGAATCATCCCCCATGTGTCTCTGAGGAAAGCATATCCCTGTTCCCTAGAGGGTACAGGTGGGTGGGTTCTGCGACGGACCATGGGTACCCAGTGTTTTTGGTTGTAAGGCATGGGAGGTACCAGTTATTCTTGGACCCCTGTCGTGGGTGGCTGGGTGACCTGAGTGGAGCTACCAGTCCTTAGGCCCCTGATATGGGTAGGTGAGGACCCTGTTTAATAGGCAAAGCAATGTCAAACTTCAAATACTCACCTCTCCGCTGCACTGCTGAAATGGTTGGAGTCTGCCAACAAGGGCCTATTCTCCTGAAATAGGCCTACAGAGGTCCATGCAGAGGGGAAAGGTACTCAAAGTCCACAGACCATTTATGCCTGGTCAGGAGCCGCTTCTGTCCTGAGCTCCCCCAGGTAGTGGAGCTGGCAAATTATCTTTTTACCCATTTGCAAATTTTTTCCTTCTCCAAGGCTGGGAGCATGGCTCTAGGTGCTCAACAGGGAATTCAGCCACTGAAGCCGGCTTGGGGATGGGGGCGGGGTGGGGGGCAGGGGAAAATATACACAAGTACTTAGCTTTTGCCGAGACCGCTGTTCTCTCATTCCTTGGCTGTGTGGCTGGCTGCTTCTCCCTGAGGAAACTGTGGCCAAACATTAGTATCATCCTGCCGCTGCTCCCAGAAGTGGTGCCTGAGCGCTCCGTGATTGAGTTCCAGTAACTCCTCTCCGCTTCTGAACCATCTCTTCGTCCCCCTGCCCCTCAGTTCATTTTCTAAGCTTGCCTTTGATGTTCAGGGCTCCTAGCTTGTCAGAAATATACTTGTTTCGCTTTTTTTTTTCCTGGTCTTTGTTGTAAAGAGGGCTCGTCGGAAGCATCCATCTATTCCGCTATCTTGACTCTGCCTACTTTTGCTACTATTTTAACATCTAGGTGCCATTCTTCAGCATTCTGTTATGAATTGAATATAAGCAAAATATGTATTATCTCAGAAGTGACTGGCTCTTGGGCATCATTATAAGTTATATTGTCCTAAATGTTGATTTTTATTGCAAAAACTCAGTTTTTATCTTTTTACCATCTCTTTGGTTTTAGCAGAGCCCTGGTGGTGCAGTGGTTAAACACTTAGCTGCTAACCAAAAGATTGGCAGTTCGAACCCACCAGCTGCTGCTCAGGAGAGAGATGTGGCGGTCTGCTTCCGTAAAGATTACAACCTTGGAAACCATGTGGGGCAGTCCTACTCTGTCCTGTGGGGTCACTGTGTGTTAGAATTGACTTGACAGGTTTTAGATATTGCATTTAGATCACAAAGAGGAAATTCATCTGGAAGGTGAACCTAATGTTAATAAAAAGCATTCCATATATTGTTAAACACTCTTGATGTGTTATTTATTCCAACTCCTGTTTAAATTCACTTGTAAATATGTTTCTGCTTCCACAGCTTATTGGGGTGTCACCTATTTACATCTCATTCCTTTGCTCCAAAACCCTCCTGTGTACCCTTCTACCTACAGAATTCTGCCTCAGCTTCTTAAAGTGGCACTTATGGTGTGGACCAGATTTGCCTTCCCCATTAGTATCTCCCATCCCACAGGTGTGTCTGTATCGTTATACCCATTGTTGTTGTTGCTGAGAGCTGCCTTTTGAGTTGATTCTGTCTCGTAGCGACCCCATGTATGCAGAGTAGGACTGCTGCATAGTGTTTTCAATCTGTAACCATTTGGAAGCAGATTACCAGCCCTGTCTTCCAAGGTATCTCTGGATGGGTTCAAACCGTCAACTTTTGTGCTAGTTTGTGCCACCCAGGGACTCCCATTGTGCCCATAATAGTCCTTTCTCATTTTCACTGTTCTTGTTAACACTATTTTTTTTTTCTTTTTCCAAACTGTATACTGAGGCTTGTTGTGGTAATGTAGCTAAACCATGGAGAGTCTCCAAGATTCTTTAAATTTTTAAGGGGAAACACAGTGACATCTTTCAGGCACCCCATATTAGCTCCAGGTATTTCACCATTGCAACATTAGATTGGTTCGTTCCTTTTGGTGGCATCAGATCTTTGTAAAACTTTTGTTTTTTTAAATAGATATTATTTTTTAGAACAGTTTCATGTTTATGGAGAAAATGCGAAGAAAGTACAGTTTCCATATGCCCCCCCCCGCCGTGATTCTTTTAGTATTTACATCTTGAATTTTGTGGTACATGTGTTACAATGGAAGAATCAGTATTGATATATTATTATTAGCTAAAGTTTATAGTTTAAATTAGGATTTATCTTTGGGTTATACAGTCTTATGGTGATGTTATTTGTCCACCATGACAGTATCATACCGAAGTTTTACTGACCTAAAAATGCCTTGTGTTCTACCTGTTCATCCCTCCCTCCCTCCCTCACCCTGAATATATGTTTGCCATATGATGATCCAGAAATCCCACTCCTAGCTATTCACCCAAATGAGTTGAAAACATGTCCATGTAAAAACTTCCACACTAATGTTTATAGCAGCTTTATGATAAATTGTCAGAAATTGGAAGCAACCAAGATATTCTTCAACAGGTCAATGGATAAAGGTCCCTAGGTAGCACAAATAGTTCACACTCAACTGCTAAGCTAAAGGTTGGCCTGGCAATCTGCTTTCTGGTAAGATTACAGCCAAGGAAACATTATGGAGCAGTTCCACTTCGTAACACACGAGGGCACCACGAGCTGGAATCAACTCGATGGCGAGTAACAACAAGAAGTACATCCATCCAGTGGAGTATTATTCAGCAATTAAAAAAAAAAAAAAGCTATCAAGCTATGAAATGATGTGGAGGAACCTTAAATGATTATTGCTAAGTGAAAGAAACCAATCTAAAAAAGCTATATACTGTATGATTCCTACTATATGACGTTGTGAAAAAGTAAAACCATGGTCGTTGTGTGCCATGGATTCGATTCATAGCAACCCTACCGGACAGAGCACAACTGCCCCATAGGGTTTCCTGGGCTGTCGTCGTTACAGGAGCAGATTGTCAGATGTTTTCTGCCATGGAGCCGCTGGTGGGTTCCAACTGCCAACCTTTCAGTTAGCAGTTGCGTCTTAACCATTGTGCCACCAGGGCTACTTGGTAAAACCAGAGACAGTAAAAAGATCAGAACTGAGTTTTTGCAATAAAAAGCAAATACTGCGCAAAACTCAGTGTGGAACAGGAAATGAGGCTGGTGTTGAACAGTCTGCTTCCAAATTTGAGAACTGTGCAGTGACCACCAGATGCTGCTTAATCGTTAGGAAATAAATACTTATTAAGCTGTTTGGAACTAACTACTTAATAAACAGAATTATTAGGTACTTCTTTGCTCTAGGGGCACTGTGATTAAATTCCCAAGACATGAAAAGAGCCATGTTCTATGCTCTATACCTCTGTTTTCTTTCCAGTTCATAGCCATTTGTCAAAATCATACCCATCTTTCAGCAACGAGCTGATAATGTCACTACCTCCAGAAGCTTTTTCTTATCCGCCCAACTGCAATCAATCAACCTCCTGGCTATTTTCTAGCGCTTTGTTTATTATATAAATAATAACATTCTGCCTTTACTATTGCTTTTAAAATTGGTTTGACTAATTCATCTATTTGTTTAAAGTTACCAATTGGGGCTGTGGCTTTTCTGCTCTCTGGTGAAATGGCGCAGTTACAGTATAGTGAGAGCCCTTTCATACCTGTATAAAGTCTTCCAAATACAGTGGTAAAAAAAAGTGGTAGGCACTGTTTATTGAACTAAAGTGTATGTCCTGTTGGTCTATTTCTGATTCTTACTATATGCTTACGGGATCATAGGTTATATTACCCAGCTTTTTATATTTGAAGAAATTGTGGTTTGTCAATATCCCTGCAGAACTTTGGCTGTTCTAGCTCCATTGCATTTTACTATTGGTATAAAGTCAGCTTTTTAGTATCTTCAGGACTCTTGTTGAGATTTTGACTGGGATTGGCTTGAATCTATGGGTCAATTTAGAGATAATTGGTATCTTAATAATATTAGTTTTTCTAGACCATGCTCGTGGTGTAAGTCTCTATTCTTATAGGATTTTTTTGTTTGTTTTTCCCCCTGTCAGCAATCTTTTGTAGTATTCTATGTTTGGGTCTTGTATATACTTTGTTAATTTCACCTATATATTTTACTTTTTTTATTCTTATGAAAATGGCATTGTGTTCTTAATTTTAATTCCAACTATTTGTTGATTGTATATAGAAATACATTAGATTTTTGTATATTGATCTTGAATCTTGAGACCTTGATAAACTCACTTTTTAATTCTAGAGCAATTATGTAGATTCCTTATGGTTTGCTGTATATGCCCTAAGTATGCAGAGGTTGGTATCCATCCAGAGCCTCAAGGGAACTCTATATAGATTTTATCGCACTCCTTTCTGAAATTCTGTCCCACAATTTCCAGTCTCCTAGCTCCCCTTAAACTCTTTCTGTCCCCCCATTTCAGTGAGAATTGCAGACTCTTTTTGGCTTTTCCTTCCTGCACCATAATCTGGAAATTGACTCCTGGCAGAGAGCCCTGTGACATCAGGACTCATCTTGTTTCTTTTCTTTCAGAGATCACAGTTCTGCCTTACCTCCTGTCTGATGTCTGAAAATAGGTGTTTCCTTTTGGTTTTGTTTTTTAGTTGTTTACAGCCTGAGGGTAATCTGGGCCCTCCTGCTCTCACATGGCTACGGTAGAAGTTAAAGATAGGTTTTTAAGGATATTCTGTACCTACATAAACAAAGAGAAGAGGGCCAGCTTATTGTAGTTGAAGGAACAACAGAATCAGAGGTGGAATCTTTTTCCTGGAGAATCTGAAGTTGTAGTGATTGTGACTTTGTATTAGGAATAATGTTGGTTTCATATTTTTATCCCATAGTACACATACAGGGAAACCCTGGTGGCGTAGTGGTTAAGTGCTACGACTGCTAACTGTAAGGCTGGCAGTTCAAATCTGCCAGGTGCTCCTTGGAAACTCTATGGGGAAGTCCTACTCTGTCCTATAGGGTCACTATGAGTCGGAATCGGCTTGACGGCAATGGGTTTGGTTTTGCTTTTTGTTTTGGTACACATACACTAAATGTTAATTGATCGAATGTTAAAATGATAGAAAGCACATTAGGTGTTAAGTGTTAGTGACATGTTGTATTTGAGCTACATAAAGTTAGAGGTGTACTAAAATCTTAACAGAAGTTAGCAAGTTTAGATTTTTTAAAGTATTTTTTATCTGTTTCAACTTTCTCAATTATAACATCTTACTAAGTTAGATTATTAAGTGCTTTGAGGCAGTGAACATGACTTCTATTTGTGTGTGTGTGTGTGTGTGTATCCACTTTGGCTTTCTAAACTCTGACTTTAGAGTAGACTTTTGAGTGGAAATCACTGATCAAAAGTAAAATTCAAACATTTTGTCAAGTGCCCTCATATCCCAGTACTGAAAATAGCCAAAATGTCAGGCAGTTTCCTCTGCTGAAATATTCAATAATGGATATATAACAAAACACACAGAATATTTCTAACTATTATTTGTCCACTTTTGTCTTACAGATTTAAGTGATACTAATTAGTCATAGAGACATTTCAATTCATTTAATCCTGATCATGCAATAGTTATAAATCAAGTGTAAGCCCAGTAGTGAGTTGCTATAGCCCTTCTATCAGATATAGTTTGAACCGACAAACCCTATTACTGTATGTAGGCTGGATTACCGCACGCGTCTTTCAGTCTGTTTTACTGCAGTGGCTTGAGTGTTGCTATGATCCTGGAAGTTATGCCACCAGTATTTCAGGTACCAGCAGGGTCACCCATGGTGGACAGGATTCAGCAGAGCTTCCGGACTAAGACAGACTAGGAAGAAGCACCTGGCAGCCTCCTTCTGAGAAAAGTTAGCCAGTGAAAACCTTACGAATAGCAGCAGAACATTGTCTGATATAGTGCCGTAAGATGAGCCCCTCAGGTTGGAAGGCACTTAAAATACAACTGGGGAAGAACTGCCTCCCCACAGTAGAGTCAACCTTAATGACACGAATGGAGTCAGACTTCAGGATCTTCATTTGCTGATGTGGCACAGCTCAAAATGAGAAGAAACAGCTGCAACCATCCATTACTAATCAGAACATGGAATGTGTGAAGTATGAATCCAGGAAAATTGGAAGTTGTCAAAAATGAAATGGAATGCATAAAGATTGATATCCTAGGCATTAGTGAGCTGAATGTACTGGTATTGGCCATTTTGAATCAGACAGTCATAGTCTACTACACTAAAAAAAAAAAAAAAAAAAACAACTACACTAGGAGTGATAAATTGAAGAGAAATGGTGTCACATTCATTGTCAAAAAGAACATTTCAAGGTCTGTCCTGAAGTATAATGTTGTCAGTGATAGGATAATATCTACAAGCCTACAAGGAAGACCAGTTAATTTGTGTATTTGTTGTGTTTCTTTAATTCACACTGATCTTTCATGACTTTTTCTTCTTTTAAGAGTCCAAGGCAATTGCATGTAAAACAGGCCTCTTAATGGTTCGTTCTGATTCAAACTCTGCTGAGAATTTGCACTTCTGACAAGCTCCCAGGAAGTTATACATAAGAATCTCTGGGGATCTTATTAAAATGTAAATTCTGATCCAGTATATCTGGCGTAGGAATGCAGATTAGCAGCAGGGAGCTTGTTAGAAAAGCATGTTCTTAGCAAGGGTTCGAACCAGAACTAACAGATTTAAAGCCTTGTTATAAAATGTGCCACAGTCTCCATTTATCTGATTACATCCTCATCGTGATTCAGGTTAACGTTTTTTGGCAGGAATCCTACATGGATGATACTGTGTATTCCCCATTGCATCACATCAGGAGGCGTATAATGTTAGTTTATTGCCTCATTGATGATGCTAACTTTGATCATCTGATCCCTTTGTAATTAATAAGTAATCTGTAGGGTAAGACTTTGATACTGTGTATTTTCTGTTCCCCAATATCTTTTTACCCACCATGGTTTTAGCATCTGTCATGGCTTGAATTATGTCCCCTCCAAAATGTGTGTATCAATTAGGCCGAGCCATGATTCCCAGTATGGTGTGATTTTCCTGTATGTTGTAAATCCTGCCTCTATGATGTTAACGAGGGAGGATGGGCAGAAATTGTGTTAGTGAGGCAGGACTCAATCTACAAGATTGGATTGTGCCTTGATGCAATCTCTCGTGATATAAAAGAGAGAAGCTGAGAGACAAAGGGACCTCATACAACCAAGAAAGCACTGTCTGGAGCAGAGCTCATCCTTTGGACCCAGGGTCCCTGTGCAGAGAAGCTCCTAGTCCCGGGGATGATTGATGAGAAGTCCAACAGAGAGAGAAAGCCTTTCCCTGGAGCTGACACCCTGAATTTGGACTTTTAGCCTACTTTACTGTGAGGGAATAAATTTCTCTTTGTTAAAGCTATCCACTTGTGGTATTTCTGTTAGAGTAGCACTAAATGACTAAGACTGCATCCATTGATGGTTTTTGCCTGGATCAATTAGTAGTTACAAAACGATGATTTCTTATTCAACTAAAACTTTAGTATTTATTAGTTGGCCTTCTTCTATAAAGAAAAGCTTTCTTTTCCCCGTCATCTACAATCGTTTTTAGTATCAGTATTGGTTCATGACCTTTTTTTTTTTTAATTCATTATATTATAATCCAGTAGCACCTGCTTATTCTTTTTTGATGTTCAGATTATTCCATATTATCCAAGATGACTCCTGTAATTTTATACTTTTTTTTGGTTCATGGCTCCATTAATGTTTGAGTACTTGCTTGCTTTCTGGCACAAGATGTTCCATACTCACCGTCTACTTTCCCTGCTGCAGGCCTGCAGCCACTTCAGAAAGTTGCTTTTGTGGGAAATGGTAACCAAAATACAGCACAAAGTGTGTTCACTGCTACTAAATAATTATTTCTTCCAGGCCCTTTCAGTGGACAGAATCAAGACATTTGAACCTTCAGCTCAAATACAACATCATAAGGTTCCTCCTCATCTTGCCCCGTTCCATATTTGTATTTACGTTCTCCCACAGTGTAAGCCTGGTACCCAACATGCAGTGCAATGGATTGCTTTTATATGGCCTTTCTCACATTGGTCTTTTAACTCTCACCCCAGTGATTGGGTGGGACTCAGTAAATAAGGTAATTGTAGTCCACCAAGGGAATTGGTCAGTTTTACTCTTCTGCTAGGCTTAAAATGAGCCATCCCAGAGGCAGAAAGAGAGGATCTCAACCTCCACCAAGAAAGAAAAGCCAAGAGTGGAGTGTGTCCTTTGGACACAAGAAACAGAAAGAGAGAGAGAGAGAGGTGTAACACCAAAGACGGCCAGAAGCAGTGGCAGAGAAATGGTAGCAGCAGAGGCAAGAGAGCAGCAGGAGATGGTGCGAGATGGTATGGCGGCCTTCCCGGCCTACTGAGCGAGAAAGCTGAGCACCTTTGGGCAAGAGCCTTGCTGGCAGAGTAGGGTGCCTCTGGGCACGTGGTGGAGCTAGGTTTGCTGACTCACTGAGCTAGAGCTGAGCACCTCAGGGCCAAGGCTTACTGGCAGAGTGGGGTGCCTTGGAGCACTTACTGGCAGAGCTGAAAGAGCTTTGTAATACTTGCCCGAGCAGGGCAGAAGCCAAAGGGCTGCGGAGAAGCTGCCCTGAAAGAACAACTGTATCCTGAGCATTCCTGATTCTGAAATGTAACCTGTTACTTCTCTAATAAACCCTGTAACAGGATTATGGTCTTTTGAGTTCAGTGTGGCCATTGCAACGAATTATTGAACCCAGCAGAGAAGTAGAGAGTGCTGTGGGAGGGATGAATGGTATCAGAACTGGTAAAAATGGTGGAGAGAAGCAGTATGTCTGACCTCCACCTCATAGCAATCAGTGTTGTGCTGTTGATCTTGAGTCTCCTTCCTCCTTGTAAAGTTAGCGATCAGACATCTCTGCCATGCCATTTTTACACAACAACATCAATTTTAGATTAATTTGCTCTGTCCTACAGTATAAGTGCTACACCGATAGCATTACCAACAATAAACCTACTAAATAAAATTCAAGATTTATCTTTAGTTTTTTGTTTGTTCCTTGTAATATATTCTGCTAGCCGTATTCAGTCATTCTAGAATTGGAAAGTTGGCATTATTTTTTTCTATAAATTAAAATTTTATACTTGCCATGATTTTTTTTATTATTGTTATATTCAACTTCAGAGATTTTTTTTATTGAATTTGCATTTGAAATTGAGTTTTAATTTTCAGAAATGCAAAATTTTAACATGTTTCAATAATTAAATTTATATAAAAGGGTGTATTAGAGAAGTCTTCTTCCTGTCCCTTTTACCCTACTTCTTTCTCACCAATCCTCATAGAAAATCATCTTCTTTATTGTCTGGTTTGTAGTTCTTGTGTCTCTTTTTGCAAAATAAGCAAACTCAAAATTGTATATAAATTCTAAGAGAATATACACTATTCTTATTCTTTCTTAAATAAAGTGTAAACCCTTTCCTGTCAAGTTTGATTCCGACTTACAGTGACCCTATAGGCAAAGTAGAACTGCCCCATAGAGTTTTCTTTATGGGAGCAGGCTGCCACACCTTTCTTCTATGAAGCAACTGGTGAGTTTGAACCACTGACTTTTCGGTTAGCAGCCGAGCACTTAACCACTGCGCCACCTGGGCTCCTTTGAATAAAGCATAGCATGCTTATATATATTGTACACACACACACACATATCTATTTGCATTCATTTGTATCTTACTTTTTTTAAACGTAACAAAATATTCTGGAAATTATTCCGTATCAGTTCATAGAGCTTTTCTTGTTTTTAATAGATATGTGGTGGTATTCCATTGAATAGATTTATCATAGTTGATTCAGCGAGTCTTCTATGGATGGACATTACATTATTTCCAATACTTTGCCATTACAAATAATGTCAAATGAATGCTTATGCATATGCTGTTTTATATTTGTGGATGTGTACATCAAAAGCTTAATTTATATGCTAATGTTATGGTTGTGGTGGTCAGTACTACCAGTAAATCCCTCTAAATGCAACTGCTAGGTCATCAAGCAATTACTGTGTATTAACCTTACAGTTTCCCATTTGTTACTTGTTCCTCTCATCTTTTTACCTCTCATGTGTACATGCATTTCTTTTATACTGCAAATGGTTGAGAATGTGGTATGATACCTTTTGATTTTTCGTACTGAGTATTTTGCTAATTATAAGTGGTTGAAACAAAACAGCTGGTATCTTTATAACAGCTGATAGAAGTATTATAAACTTCAGAGACTTGAGCTCATTTTCGAAGGTAACAGTTCAAACCAGTGAAAGCATACTTTTTAAAAGAAATCTGGTGTCACTAATTGATAGCAAAGAAAGTTCAGGAGACTGACTTTAATGAAAAGATGAGTTATTTAGAATTTTATTTTTTTAATTGACATATGAATTACTACAGGTATGACAGTAATAGTGCCACTATAGATACATGGTTAATGTATGTTGTTTACTTTGTATTGGGTACTGTGCTGAGCAACATGTGTATGTTAACTCACATTATTTCATTTAATCCTCCTCAGCCTTATGAAGTGTATTGATAATTATTATTCCTATTTTACAAATGAGGAACCTGAAACACAGAGACACTAAGTGATTTGCTTTTATACAACTAGGAAGTGACAGCCAAGACTTGAACCCAGGCAGCCTTGAATATAGAGTCTGGGCTCTTTATGACGGTGCTGTAATACTTCCATTGAGACTCACTGTTATCTCCCGAGGTCAAGCCATCATTTGCCCCAAGGTCTTGGTGACTTTAGATTCTGAACTCTTAACCACAATATGCTATATCTCTCCCCCAAAATAGTATAATATTAATTTGTTATATTGTAAGTAGTAGTGCAGAGTTGAAATCCCACTGATAACAGCCACTGTTCCTCACAAAGCGTTCCTTTTATGCCACTGTCCATGGCAGAATACTGAACTGTGTACATCATTTTCCCAACCAATTACATTATTTATGTTTCTGTTTTACAGTGGATGATTCAGCAGCCACACAAAGCAGCAACATTTTTTGGATGCATTGGCGTAGATAAGTTTGGGGAGATCCTGAAGACAAAAGCTGCTGAAGCCCACGTGGACGCGCATTACTACGAGCAGAGTGAACAGCCAACAGGGACTTGCGCTGCGTGCATCACTGGTGACAACAGGTCAGTGTCATTCCAAGGGCAGCACTGCATTAATTCACTGTATAAACAACGGTAAAATCTGAATTCCAATCTGAATTTGGAAGTTGGACCTCATAATTATAATTGTTTCTAATGTTTGATAAACCCTTATTCCTTTCTTCACTTTTCTTTTTTAAAATGTACCTTGTTGAATCAGCTGTTGTCTTCATGAGGCGTAATAGAATATTAGACATGGAAAGGAAGTTTAAGATTATCTCATCCAGTCCCCACTTTTTATAATTAGGTTCACAAAAGGTAAATATTTTAATTGGTACTTTCTAGCTAGTTTATTGAAAAGTATTCTTTTCACTGTATCCGGAGATTGGAATATTACGAATATGTACATGAGGTCGCCATGAATCAGAGCCAACTCAATGGCAACCAACACCTATATATAGATATTTGTGTATATGTAATACTACATACTGCATGCATATATAATACTACATGACTTCCAGTCTCATATGAATTAGCTTTTATAAAGCATTTCTGGGAAATTGTCATTTACCCATGTGAAAAAAATTCCAGTCATGGGTAATGCATCACTTGGTAAACAGTCTATTACATTTCTATACAACTTTCTTTACTTGTTAGAAAATTCTTCCTTACAGGAACTTGAATTTATATCTCAAGGCTTTCCATGCATTGGTTGTGTTTGTACCTCTAGCAGCTACATAGACACACACGCATTGCTAACGTCATTTCTACTTTGCTTATCAACATAGGGTTTTTGTCTCCCTTTGCAAGGGAAAAACAAAGTATCTCTCCTACGTATTATATTGTAGAATCATCAAAGATTATCTCTTTATATAGAGTAATTCATTAGAGATTTTGTATTCCTTATAGTTGGAACTGTTCATAGTCTGTCTTCCATTCCCTACCTACCTCCTTTCTTATTTCCCACCTTATCCGCCTTCCTCCATTCCCCTTTCTGACTCCTTTTATTTTCTCTCACTCATTCTTTGATCTCCAGCAAATGTATATCCAGAACCTAATACTGTTCTTGGTACTGGGAATCAGGATGGACAGTAGTCATTCAATAGCTAAAATAGAGCTTTCAGAAATAATTAGAGCACCAGTTGTTGAATTGATGTGTGTTCTGCTGTGTATATTCTTAAGAACAAAAATAAATTATTATTATTTTTTAAATTAGAGCACCCCAGCCATTTACCTTTCCTGTAACTTTGTTTTTTGCCTGTAGGAAAACGTTACGATTTTAAGGTTTCAGAAAATAATACTGTCTATTTTTCATCCACCTGTTTCTGTCTGAAATTCAGATTGTCAAAGCGTTGGAATGTGTTTGTACAGACCGCTGCCCTTTTCAAGTTCTCTAAAACCAACTTTAGTCTGCAGGTGTAAGGTTTTCCCACTAGTCAAAAAACGGCTTAAGTCGTGCTTCTGACACCACTTAGGCTGGGGTAAAATGGCTAAATTGATTTTGGATGCTAAATTGCTATTTTAAGGAACAGTTATGATGATATTAGGTCTCCCAGATGTCAGAAGCTTAATTTATATGCTAATATTATGGTTACGGTGATCAGTATTATTCAGACGATATGGAAAGTCAGAAACTGGAGGAGGGGAACCCTTATTATCTAACTCATTGTCCAAATTTTGAAGCCTAGTAGGTTTGGATAAATTGTTTGAGATAGGACTGATAATAACCCTTACTACCACTTATCCAAAACTCAGTAAGTAAAGCGTTTGGATAATGTAGTATTAATCTATATTAATGAGGATATTTGTATTTTTCTTTTGGAGAAACTATGTAGTTTCCTATCAAAGAGTGGTTTTATCATCAAAATAATGTTTAATAGCTGGTACTAGAAATGTTTGCTTTTATTTAGAGACTGTATATGTCAAAATTTTCCTAAAGTCTTCATTACTAATTTTTTTTTAATTAAGACTCATTTTTCTTAAGTTCGTAATATAGTTATCTTATATCTGTATATATTGATGCATGTTACTCTTATTTTCATTCACTTAATTTAACATAAACAAATGTATCTTGCAGTATATACAGGCATATGGATGAGTAGAAGTATGTTTTGAAAGATAATTGATTTTTTTTAACAGAGTAAAATATTACAAACATCTCAAGTTATGAGAGGATTATTTTCAAGCCATAATATTTGTCATTCGATTAGAAAAAAAGAAAAATTGGCCAAGTTATTTTGTAAATTCTGGATTAGAATGAGGAAGAAAAGTATTTTTATTAATTTAAATGTAATGTAAATAATAATTTTGTTTCATTAAGTTTACTTGTTGGGCAATAATTAAGTGATCTATGTGCAATTCTAGCAAGATTTTAGATGCAGTGTCCTGCTTAGATTTTCCAGCTGCAAAATTGGAGCAGTCTTGGGAGTTAGCAACTATAAACCCAGCAACTATAGAAACTAATTTTAATTGATTCCAGTCCTTAAAATATAATGGTTTGCAAATTAACTCATAATAAATATGGTCTACATTTCTCTGTGCATTTTGTGAAATTAATCTCATACTTAGCTTTTAAAGCTTGAGAGTCATTATATAGTATTTAGGTTATTAATTTTGTAAAGATACTTTTTCTACCATAAAAAGTTTTTAGTTACATAGTTTTTTTTTTTTTTTGCGTAACAGCACAGTAGCTTTACTTCTTAACTGTATTTTGAATTATTAATATATACAAAGTTGGTAATATCATTCTAGTATCAAAAAAAATTTTTTTAAAGCATAGTTAAATGTCAGTTTCTCAAAATACTAGTGTTAACATAATGTTTATCTCAGAAGCAACATAGAAGTCTCAAAAAGTTTTCAAAGCGAAATTAATTTTATTTGCATTTATTTAAAAACCAATATACTGCAGTTTTGAAGAATAAAGATTGAAATTGTAAAAGAAATTTTGCAAAAGAAATGTTGGGACTTAAGTATATGGAAAAGCACTACAGGTTCAGCTATAAACCAAAACCAAACCCACTGCCAACTGGTCAGTTCCCACTCGTAGTGACCTTATAGGACAGAGTAGAACTGCCTCATAGGGTTTCCAAGGCTATAAATCTGTGCAAAGCAAATTGCCACATCTTTCTAGCAGCTGAACACTTTACCCACCATACCATCAGGGCCAGTTTTGGCTATAAAAACAAAAAACGAAACCCGTTGCTGTCGAGTCGATTCCGACTCATTGTGACCCTACAGGACAGAGTAGAACTGCCCCATAGAGTGTCCAAGGAGCACCTGGTGAATTCGAACTGCCAGCCTTTTGGTTAGCAGCTGTAGTTTTTAACCACTATGCCACCAGGGTTTCCGTTTTTGGCTATGGTATGAGTAAAATCTACTTGCTTTTTCTTGGTTGTTTTAGGTCCCTTGTAGCTAACCTTGCTGCTGCCAATTGTTATAAAAAAGAAAAACATCTTGATCTGGAGAAAAACTGGGTGTTGGTAGAAAAAGCAAGAGTTTGTTATATAGCAGTAAGTATTTACCTAATTCACATTTCTGGCATATGTTGACACTATATAGTTGTTGGCTGATGTACATTTTTAAATAATTGCCATTTACCTATCCTGCACATTTCTTATCCATCGCAAGTATATTTTAGGTTCACTATTATAAGTATTTAACAGAAATATGGCCATTTTATGGTAACATAATTGTTATTATTTACCTTCAGGCCTCTGTCTTTTTGGATCTATTATAGACATATGCTTCTAAACCAAACAGAGAATTCAGTATTGAACTAGTTTCTTAATATCTTTTGAAGTAATTCTGCAAATTTAAATTCTACATTTTTAGGCAACTTGTTGTAATTGATGTATGCATTGTTTGGAAAAATATTATTAGCATAAATATTCACTGCAAATGGTTTGAGCATATTTGCCTAAAAAATCTTAATTGCTATTTAGTCCATAGTAATTTCCATGACACCTTTTATTTAATATTTCAGAAATATTGATCATGACAAATCTCAAATCTGGGAATAAGCATGTAATTTGAATTACTAAATTTCCTGACATAAAAATAATTGGTTAGGAATTCAATTCTAAAATAGGACTTTACTAAAAAACTTCTGGAATTAATCGCCCCGTAATTGCCTTGTTTTTATTTAATATGAGCTAAATATGAGTGATCACAAATTAGTAGATACCTACGAAGAATTACGAGTACCTCATATGCATATAGTATATGATTTTGGTTTAACAGCTGCTGCTATTCTACTACCTGAGCTGTGTGAAACAGCTGGTAAGAAGTATAAAAAATTGATTATCGAATAGGAACATGTTTATTGAAAACATAATTATTTTTTTCAGTTTAGTGTTAATGTCTCCTACAACATGTTTGTGTGCATGCTGTAGGCTTTACAAGGTTCTTATTGATTCCTCTGTATATCAAATACTACCCTTTTATAACTGTCAAATAAATACTTACATTGAGGAGATGATATACAAGAAAATCATGCTATCTCTTCTGCCAGTATGTGAGGAAAAATTTCAAGAATTCAAAATATTTCTCCCTTTAACTATTTTTATTTTCTATTTTATTTTATGTCTCAAAATGGTCTCAGGTATGGTTAATTAATGTCTTGGTAGTGTGATTCCCTACAAGGGATTTATGTATTACTTCCAGCAGTCTTATATTTGGGGGCCTGAATTTCAAAAAGCACATGGTTTAAAGCTTGGCATGATTTATGTTGACTATGAAATATGACAGTATATTGTGAGGAGGTTTTTTTCAGCTTGACAGTTACAGTATTCTGTTTTTCTAGTTAGACCCCAAATTATAAGTATCCAATTTACAAATAACTCAAATTTTAACAATTATGTATTGTAAAGCACTGGGCATCTTCTGATGAATGAAATTTTTATATCACTGTTGTCTTAGGCTGGGTTCTTTAGAGAAGCAAAACCAGTAAAGCATATAAATATATTGAGAGAGGGATTTACATCAAGGAAACAGCTCACGCGATTGTAGAGGGTGGAATGTACGAAGTCCATGGATCAAAATAGAGGCTTCTTCTGATTCATGTAGCCACAGGGGCTGGCTAAACCAAGATTGGCAGGCTGGAGAGCAGGAGTCTTGCTCACAGGGTGTGAAGATCAACAAATCCCAAGATTGGCAGGCAAGCTGGCTAACTCAAGTCCCAAAAACTGGAGGTCAGACAAACAGGAGGCAGCAGCAGGATCTAGAGTGAGCAAAAAGCCAGAAAGTCTGCTTATATTTGGACGCAGGCCACACCCCCAAGGAAAATTCCTTTCAACTGATTGGCTACTCACAGCAGATTCCATCATGGGAGTGATCACATATAAACACTGAGACTGGCCCAGCCAAGGTGACACACAATCATCACAGTGCACCCGTTGTCATCTTGGCACATGTACACATCTACTTAAACCATACATAATCTCTGAATAAATACAATTATAAAATCATACTTGGTGCCTAACATGATACAGCTAACAGGCATACAACTGAAAATGCGCTAGCCACATTTACATCTTATAAGTGAAGAAAACAAAAATATTTGATGCACACATCCAAAGCAGAAATGCTCTTAACAAGTACAGTCCTCGTTTCTGAAACTGGTCACATGGACATAACTAATATTTAGAACTACCTTCTTCCACCACCCATTCCGTATTCCCTTTGCCCTCAGTAGGCACCTCAGCTGGTCGTGGTTCTTTGCCTGGTGAGGTGACCCAAACCTTCATTCCTAAAGGGTCTGTGTGATTAGTACTCATGTCCGAACTGGGTTGTTGTAGTTTTCCATTGACCTTAATCACAGGGCATGGTAGTACTGAGATACATCCTAAGGGATCTCCTGTATACCAGACATACCCTTCTTTACCTTCATTGTTTAATATCAATCCGATTTCCTCTTGGTAATCAGGATCAATCACACCAGCCAGTATGGTAACTCCCTTCTTTGTTGATCCAGAGGCATGATTAGCCCAAAGTGGCCAGGTAGTGTTCTTAGCTTCCAGTTCAGTGGAATCAGTGATGTGTCTCCAGGTGGAAGCATTCCTCCCTTTGTAACTAAGACCTCTAGACTTGCAGAGCATAAGATTGCAGGGACAGGAAGCAAAAATTTTGTGACTGGGTCCCTAGGGGTAATAGTGAGTGGTGCCGTTCCTATTTCCATCCCTTGATTCCTAGACCCATGAATCCTGGCTATGGGAGAAATTGCACTATATGTTGGATGCTAGTTTAGAGCATATACAGACTCCTGGAGAACATTGTCCCAGCCCTGCAAGGTATTGCCACGTAGCTGGCATTGTAATTGTGTCTTTAGAAGGTCATTCTATCCTTTTATCAAGTCAGCTGCTTCAGGATGATGAGGAACTTGGTAAGACCAATGAGTTCCATGAGCATGGGCCCACTGCCACACTTCATTTCTCTGTGAAGTGAGTCCCCTGATCAGAGGCAATGCTGTGTGAGATACCATGATAAGGCATTCTGTAAGTCTACAGAGGGTAGTTTTGGCAGAAGCATTGCATGCAGGGAAGGCAAATCCATATCCAGAGGATGTGTCTATTCCAGTAAGGACAAAACACTGCCCTTTCCATGATAGAAGTGGTCTGATGTAATCAACTCGACACCAGGTTGCTGGCTGATCACCTCGAGGAATGGTGCCGTATTAGGGACTCAGTGTTGGTCTCTGCTGCTGAGAGATTGGGCACTCAGCAGTGGCTGTACCCAAGTCAGCCTTGTTGAGTGGACCATGTTGCTGGGCCCATGCATAACCTCCATCCTTGCCACCATGGCCACTTTGTGAGCAACGACAGGAGGTGCTGGGAAAAGAGGGTGACTTGTTTCCACAGAATGCATCATCCTATTGACTTGATTGTTAAAATCATACTCTGCTGAAGTCATCCTTTGGCGAGCATTCACATGAGACACAAATATCTTCACTTCTTTGGCCCATTCCACATACCTTTTCCCCATAAATCCTTGTCTCCAGCTTTCCAGTCATGTTCCTTCCATGTCCCTGACCATCCAGCCAAACCATTGGCCACAGCCCGTGAATAAGTATATAATTGCACATCAGGCCATTTCTCCTCCCAGGCAAAGTGAACAGCCAGGTGCACTGCTCAAAGTTCTGCCCATTGAAAGGATTTCCCTTCACCACTGTCCTTCAGGGAGGTCCCAGAAAGGGGTTGTAGTGCTGCCATTGTCCACTTTCAAGTGGTGCCTGCATATCACACAGAACCATCCGTAAACCAGGCACAAGTTTTCTCTTCATTTATCAGCTCATGAGGCCATAGGTGCAGACTGGGAGATGGACGGTAATGGTACAGGAGGAGAGACCATGGGCATTTAGGCACTTCGTCATGCAACGTACTTGTACCTTCAGGTCCTACTCGTATATAGCACTTCCATTTAATGATGGAGTGCTGCTGTGCACGTCGAACATTATGACTCTGTGGGTCAGAGGACACCCAGTTCATGATGGGCAGCTCAGGTCGCATGGTGACTTGGTGTCCCATGATAAAGTATTCGGTCTCTACTAAGGTCCAATAACAAGCCAAAAGCTTTTTCTCAAAAGGAGAGTAGTTATCTGCAGAGGATGGCAAGGCTTTACTCCAAAATCCTAAGGGTCTGCACTGTGATTCACCAATAGGGATCTGCTGAAGACTCCAAACAGCATCTCTATCTGCCAGACGGTTCAAGCACCATTGGATCAGCTGGATCATATGGCCCAAGTGGCAGAATGGCTTGCACAGCAGCCTGAACCTGTTGCAGAGCCTTCTCTTGTTCTGGGCCCCAGTCAAAACTAGCAGCTTTTTGAGCCACTTGATAAATAGGCTGGAATAGCATACCCAAGTGAGGAATATGTTGCTTCCAGAATCCAAAGAGACCCACTAGGTGTTGTGCCTCCTTTTTAGTTGTGGGAGCAACGAGATACAATAACTTATCCTTCACTTAGAAGGCATATCTTGACATGCCTCATACCCCTGGACCCCTAAAAATTTCACTGAGGTGGAAGGTGTCTGAATTTTTGTGGGGTTCATTTCCTACCCTTTAGCACACAAATGTTTTACCAATAAGTCCAGAGTCATTGACGCTTCTTCTTTATTAGGTCCAATCATCATACTGTCATCAATGTAATGGACCAGTGTGACATCTTGTGGAAGGAAAAGGTGATCAAGGTCCCTGCGGACTAAATTATGACATACGGCTGGAAAGTTGATGTAGCTCTGAGGTAGGCAGGTGTGGTGTATTGCTGGCCTCACCATCTGAAGGCAAACTGCTTCCGATGATCCTTTGAAATGGGTATGGAGAAAAAGGCATTAACCTGATCAATAGCTGCATACCAGATACCAGGAGATGTATTAATTTGCTCAAGCAATGAAACTACATTTCGAACAGCGGCTGCAATTGGAGTCACCACCTCGTTAAGTTTTGGATAATCTACTCTCATTCTCCAAGATCCATCTGTTTTTTGCACCTTCCTGATAGGCCAGTTGAATGGGAATGTGGTGGGAATCACCACCCCTGCATCTTTCAAGTCCTTGATGGTGGCAGTAATCTCCGCAGTCCCTCCAAGAATGTGGTATTGCTTTGGTTTACTATATTCCTAGGTAGGGGCAGTTCTAATGACTTCCACTTGGCTTTTCCTACCATAATAGCCCTTACTCTGTTTTCAGGGATCCAGTGTGGGTGTTCTGTCCGTTGCTGAGTATATCTGTTCCAATTATTGGATTCTGAAACTAGGAAATCACTACAAGATGGTTTCGGGGACCCACTGGACCTACTGTGAGATGGACATGAGCCAAGATTCCATTAATAACTTGACCTCCATCTGCCCCCACTCTGACTGGTGGGCCACAGTGATATTTTGGGTCTCCTGGAATTAGCGTCAGTTCAGAGCCAGTATCTAGTAATCCCCAAAAAGTCTGATTATTTCCTTTTCTCCAGTGAACAGTCATTCTCATAAAAGGATGTAGATCCTTTTGTGGAAAGCTGCAAGAAAGATTCACAGTAAAAATTTTTGGCAGTGTATTGGAGTCCTTCCTCAAGGGGACCCGACCTCCCCTTCATTCAAGAGGTTGTAGGTCTTTAAACTCTCTTAAATCTGGGAATTGATTGAGGGACCGTGACTCTCTATTCTGGCATTTTGAGTTGGACTGCTGTTCACCTGACCTAGAATTCATCCATTTGTACAGATCAAGTAAATAGTATATTTCCTATCTGTTTCACTCCTAGGGATACCATGACTAAGTAGCCAACACAGTAAGTCCATAGAAGTCAGACTGTGCTGTTACTGCTTTGACTACACTGTCCATTAGCGTAACCACTCCCACCTTGACTTTGTCAGTTGAGTGCAGCCACTTGGCTCCTACTTCCAGGAAGTCTAATCAGCCCCATTGTAGTTAGGTGTCTTAATTCAGTTAGGACAGTTCCCACTGTCAAATCTGATTTACGTCAATAGCAATCACAGCAGTTTTCAAGGATGCTGGAGCACCCTTCACAAATTTGTTCCTCACAGTTGTGGTAAAAGGTGTGTCCTCTGGCCACTCCATGTGTGGGTCTGTGGATCTAACCTGATAAATCCACTCTAGCATGCCAATTTTCCTAAGCCTTTGGATACCTTCTTCTACAGTATACCAAGTTAGGCCTGGTACTTCAACTTGATTTAGTGTAGGCCACCTCGTAATCCATGCTTCAGCAGCCCTATTAGATCTTTTCTTAACTTCTCGAGCTGAAACACTGAATGAAGAATCTATGCTTAGTGGACCCATATCAATAAACTCAGAGTGATCCATCTTTATGTTCCTTGCACCATTATCCCACTCCATTAATAGCCGTTCCCACAAATATTCCCCAGGTTTCTGTTTGTACATATTAGAAAAGTCAAGCAGTTCTTTTGGAGTATAGCATACCTCCTCCTGGGTCACACTTTGTACTTCACCTTTTGGGGCTTGCTGGGACTTCAGTGTAATTATAGGTCTAGAAGCCAGAATCAGTAGTGTGGAATTGCTTTGAGAACATTCAGCATTGTCTTGTAAAGCATCTGCCTCAGGTGATGCTGCAGGCAATGACTCAGACAAGGGCTCTTTAGAGGCAGCTGGGCTAGGGGTAATCTCATTAGATAGGAGTGGAGGGGCTAATGGTTTTTCTGGGCAGGGTGGTTTAGCAGAGAAACATGAAATAATCCTGCAAATGGGAGTAGTTCTGCTGGCAGGATTCATTCAGTGGAATTTCTGGGGTCAGTGTCTCCAGCGTCCTGATTATCTGCCCATATGTCCCCATCTTAAGTTTCAGGATCCCATTTCTTCCCAATCAGTGCCCTTACTTCAGACACTTCTCGAGGTTGGCAGTTAAGCTGGTATCATAATTCAGCCACTCTTACAGTAAGACTCTGGGCTCAGTTTTCAGCAATTTCAGCTCTGTTACTACAAGAAATGAGGCTTTCTTTCAGACCTCAAGTGGAAACCTTGAGGTCATTCATACAGCACTTGAGCTTTGACTCTGAAGCCCTGAGCGCATCTCTTTGACCAGTTTGTCTAGCGAACGTAGGACCAACCAACCAACTTCCTTATGCTTCTCATTCTGACAAAACTGTAGGAAGATGTCACACATGTGTTCACCTAGAGCCTCGACTTTCGCCAATACCTGGTCTACTGGAGGTGATATTTTGTGCATTTGTATCACCACCTCACGCTGTGGATTAGCAGTGCCCTCTTTCCTGCTGGAAGCATCGTCACCAACATCTTTAAGACTAACCAGACTTGTGAACTAATTTCGAAAACTCATCCTTACAGTTTTGTTTCTTTAGAACCACTCTCGGTACGAAGTGTCTGAGGCTGTGTTCTCTAGAGGAGCATATAAATATATATAGAGAGAGGTTTATATCAAGGAAATGGCTCACATGATTGTAGAGGCTGGAAAGTCCCAAGTCCATGGATCAGAATAGAGGTATTCCCGATTTATGTAACCTCAGGGGCTGGCTGACCCAAGATTGGCAAGTTGGAGAGCAGGGCTCTTGCTCATAGGCTGTGAAGATCAACAAATCCCAAGATTGGCCAGCAAGCTGATAACTCAAGTCCCAAGGTCTGAAAGTCAGATGAACAGGAGGCGGTTTCAGGATCCAGAGTGAGTAAAAAGCGAGAAAGTCTGATTATATTCAGATGCAGGCCACACCCCCAAGGAAACTCCCTTTCAACTGATTGGCTACTCACAGGAGATTCCATCATGGGAGTGATCACATAAACCCTAAGAGTCATGGCCCAGCCAAGTTGACACACAATCTTAACCATCACAACTGCTAACTATTTATATGAAAGTACAGTTTTATATAAGGCCTAGAGGTATTCATTTATCAGTTCTTGTCAAATTAATAATGAAGACTGAATTATTTTGAGATTTGTATAGTATATTCAGCCAGAGCAAATATCAAAATGGCTTCCAGTTGATATCTCTAATACAGGCTCTTAGCTTCTATTTCAGCAACTTCATTAAAAAAAAATGCTCTTTCACATTGCCAGGTAAAACCATAATTTACTCCAAGTTTGGCTGTTTCAAAATAGTTCTGGAAATAGACTCATTGAATATACCAGGGATGAATGTCCACCACGTTCTTGGTGGACATTCAACAAATATTTATTTTGCTAACAACTAAGGGCATAATTCTTATTTGCTGAAGTCTGTAAACTGTCCTCTGAAATGTAATGTTCTTTCCAAGGTCATTCTTTTAAATCTTCAATTCCCTTTGAGCTTAGAGCATTCAGGAATCAGATAGAATCTAGTCTAGTCTTAGTTTATGCTCAAACCACAAGTTTACATTGAGTAGATACATCAAAAGGTCAACAAATCAGCAGGGGTCCTGTTTTTCCCTCATACTTTCAGGCTGTGTAGGGTCAACCGTTACCTCACTGGGGTTGAACGAGTTGAGACTAGGAACTCTTTAATTACAAAAAGTTTTTGATCTAAGGAAAAATCTCAGAACATCTGTTCTACAATTTCCATAATTAAGACAATCTGCATTACATAAAATAAACTAGATCTCCATACTTGGCTCTTCTTCCAACTACTCCATAAATGAGCAATGATCGTGCCCAAAATGTTGTTCTTATTTTCTCCTTCATATAATGCAATGAAGCTGCAATGCAAGTCCACATCAAAAACTTTTCTGGTAAAAAGCTAAAATTGCGTATGGATGTCCTAACCCATTTGGTTGAGTATATAAAAACCCTTTTGGTTTAAATAGAGCATTTAGTGTTTTTTCACCTTTAATAGCAGGCATACCATTTTTGACATGTAAGCTCAGCTTTTCCATGTTCCAACCAAATTCTCAAATTCCTTGTTTGCAGGTGATTAGAGACTACTGGTTATGGTGACTAATTACATTTTTTTTTTTTTAAACAATTACCAATCTCAGATCCTGGTCACCTTGGAATCAGATTGATTTATGTTTCTTCTCACCCAGGAAATAGTATTTCCTGAAAGAGCTCTCTAAAACTATGTTAGGAAATGTTTATGAAAAAGGATTAGGGAATTAGAGCCATTAATTTTTCTAAACTATGTATTTCCTTTGTAAACAATATATATTGATTACCTGCTGTGAAAAGTGAGAAAATCAGCATTCAGTGTTTCATCCTTCCTCCGTATTTTTGGGTAGTTATGTTTTTATTTTTACATTTTTAGTGTTTAATCATTTACATTCTGTTTTATTATCATAATTTTTGGCATCTTAATTGTATATTTAAAAAAATTAAATGCTTGTCAGTGATTACCACAGTTTTCCCACTCTTTTATTGTTTGTTTGGATTACCCTTTGAATGGCTGCATTTCGTTATCAAACTTTTTATTTCTCCAGGAAGAACTAAGAGCTCCTCTTTTCATGAGCTTTTAATTTACTTCTTTTTGCTTTTATACATAAATGACAACTTGTTCGGTGTAACTGAACAAAGAACTTTGTAGACATTCATTATCTTTTAGCATTTTTACTGGGAAATCTAAGATCAGGTGGTTGTTTATTTCTGTTCTTTATTATATCCATTTTTCTGCTTACTGTGGATTTTATTTACTTCTCTCACCCTCCTCCTTTTTTTTTCAGTTTGTTTCTTAAAGTTGAAAAATAATTTATTGATTTGACCTTTCTTCTTCACCCTTTGTTCCTCTGAGTGTAGCAGTGTTTTTTCCTCCCTCTGACTGCTTTTAAGATTTCCTAATTATCGATGGCAACAGGTATTTTGGGTTTGGTTAATCATTACCAAAGGAGCCCTAGTGGTACAATGATTAAATACTCGGCTGCTAACCGAAAGATCAGTAGTTCGAACCCACCAGCTGCTCCGTAGGAGAAAACACCTGGCAATCTGCTCTGTAAAGATTATAGGCTGAGAAACCCTTTGGGGTAGTTCTATTCTGTAATATAGGATTGCTGTGAGTCTGAATCAACTAGATGGCACACAACAACAATTATTACTGGTTTTAAGCAATTTGATTATAACACACCATAGTGTAGCCTTCTTTGTGTTTTTCATGCTTGGAGTTTAACGTCTTAGAGCTGTGAGCTTATAGGTTTCGTCAAGTTTGAATCAGCCATTATTTCTTCAAATATTTTTTCTGTCTCCTGCCCCCACCTCTTTCAGGAACTTAAATTACCCATGCATTTGGCCTCTTAAAATTGTCTCATATCTCACTGATGCTCTTTTCATTTTCAAAAGGGATTCTTTTATCTCTTTGTGTTTCGTTTTGGATAGTTTCTTTTGCTATGTCTTCTGATTCACTAGTATTTCCTTCTGCAATACCTGATCTGTTGTTTATCTCATCCAGTTATTGTTTAATCTCAGTTATTGTTTCATTTCTAGAAGATTGATTTGGGTCTTTTTACCTGTTGCTTGTCTATACTGGAACATACATAATACATTAATAAAAACTGTTTTAATGTTCTTTTCTGTTAGCTTTATTTGCATCAATCTGGGCAGTTTTCAGTGATTGGTTGTGTTTTCTTGCCTTTCTGTGTGCCTGGTAATCTTTATTTGGATGCCAAACATTGTGAATTTAACTTTTTTGGGGACTAGATATTTTTGTTGCCCTGTAAATCTTCTTGAGCTTTATTCTGAGATGCAGTTAAGTTACTTAGAATGATTTTGGCGCTTTGGGGTCTTGCTTTTGTGATTTGTTATGTGGTTCCAGGGTATATTAGACGGCCAGTCTATGACAGTGATTCTGAACCTGGGTTGATTTTGCCCCTTAGGACATTTAGCAGTGTATGAGACATTTTTTATTGTCCATGATTGGAGGGCTGCTGCCCGTGGTAGAGGCCAATGATACTGCTAAACACCTAAAAATCAGTGCATGGGACAGTCCCCTACAACAAAGAAGTATCCATTTTAAATTGTTAGTGGAACCAAGGTTGAGAAACCTTGACCTAAGGCTAAATATTCCTTACTATCTAGGCAAGACTTTCTTGAGTACTCAATGCAGTGTTCCATGAATTATTAATTTTCTGTTCTACCTGGTAGGAATAGGCAGCCACTATTCCAAGCTGTACGCGTACCACAGGCACTGTTCCCACTAATCATTTTCCTTCTAATAAGGTAAAAACTGTGAAAGTTGGAACCTGTGTAAGGTGGAAACCTGTCAAAGAAGGAAAACTCAAATGTTATCCACTAAAATGAGTGATAGAAAAGTGGTAAGACTGCACCCTGTCATAGGTGGAAAACTTGCCAGATGTAGGAAAACAAGGCAGGCCATCAAGTTCCAGCTGTCACAGGTTTCACCGTACTTTTGTTCTTTCACAGTCATGGATCAGTATTCTGCTTAATTCTCATTGGCAAACCTTTATGGATTTCCAGGGTTCTCTGCAACTCTCTGCTCCCTGATATTCTGGCCTCTGAGTTCTGACTGCTTTAGTCTCCCTGGACTGTCAGCTGTATCTCCTAAATTCAGGGAGTTCATTGGGCTACAATTCAGTTCCCCATCCTCATGCTTCAGTCTGGAAACTCTCAAGGCAGTAAGCCTCTGCAGTCACAGGGTTTACCTCGATTGTTTTCCATCTCTCGGAGAGCACGATTTTTCCTTGCCCAGTGTCTAGTGTCTTAAAAACTGTTGTTTCATACTTTGTGTCTGTTTTTGTTGTTGTTTAAGGCTAGAGGCTGACTCTGGTCCCTGCTTCTTCACTCTCATCTATCTGGCATTGTTTTTAAAATTGAAGTCTGCTGTCTTTCTTATCTTTGTTCCTCTGAACCTAATGTGTCTTTTTTTCCCTCTGTCTTAAGATTTTTTTTATCACTGGTTTTAAGCAGTTTAATTATGATGTGCCTAGGTATAGTTTAATTATGTTTCTTGTAATTCAAATTTGTTGAGCATTTCTAATCTCTGGGTTTATAATTTTCATTTATTTTGCAATTTTTTTTTTAAATAATTTTTGTCTCACCCCATCTACCTTTGGAGATTTAATATTAAGTCACTTGATACTGTCCCATAGTTTAGTGTTGTGCTTTGCAAATATTTTTTTCCTCTCTGTCCTTCTTTGTGGATAGTGTCTATTGCTATGTCTTCAAGTTTACTAATCTTATCTTCTGTAACTTTTTAATCTACCCTTAAACCTATCTAGTGTATTTTCTATCTCAGATATTGTAATTTTCATCTCTGAAAGTTTCAGTTGGGCCTTTTTTGTTCCTGCCATGTTTCTGCTTAAACCAAAAACCAAACCCATTGCTGCTGAGTCAATTCTAACTCATAGTGACTCTATAGGACAGGGTAGAACTGCCCCATGGGGTTTCCAAGGAGCGCCTAGTGGATTTGAATTGTTGACCTTTTGATTAGCAGCCACTAAGCTACCAGGGTTTCCATGTCTCTACTTAATATACGCATTTTATTTTCTACCATTTTTGACTTACGGAGTATAGTTATAACAACTATTTTAATACCTTTATCTACAAATTCTATCATGTGTGATTTTTCTGATTCTTACTTTGGTCTAGGGTTGTTTCCTCATACACATGTGCTCAATACTCAAATGAGGAACCCCTGCAGATCTCCAGAATTCTCTTATTTTGCAGGTCTTCTCCAAGCAACTCTCTTCTCTCAGGCATTCTGCCCTTGCAAATGCTAGCCAACATGGCCTCTCTCTGAATTCTGAACTGTGTCTCCCCAACATCTGGAGACTACCAGGCTCTGTTTAGGTTCTCCCTCTCTGCACTGCAGACAGGTGACTCTCTCCAGGGAGTGAGCTGGGGTAGTTGTGGGGCTTACCTTGTTTTACCCCATTTCTGATTTTTGTCCATTGTTCACTGTTGTCATTTCATATAGTTGGTCAGTATTTTTAGTTACTGAGGTAGGAGTGCAAATCCAGTCCCTGGTGTTCCATCTTGGTTGGAATCAGAAATCCCCAGGATAATTTTGGTTTTTCCTTATTTTAGTTGACTTGAAAGGTTGCCTAATTTTTTCTTTGAATTTGAACTTGATAATAACTAGAGTATGTCTCTGTGTCCATTGTTCTATGCTGACTTTTCCTGGAAAGTAGTATTTGCTTTAAACTGTGGATTTAGTTCGCAGTTAACCTAGTTGTTTCATTTTTGCCCTGTCCCCAAACTTTATTGTTTTTCCCTTGAAAATGGCCAAAACTGATTGACACGTGTGATATAGGGAATAACTAAGTAAAAGCAAAAGTCACAAGTTTTGGTGAGAAATTAGTCTTAATAGTGACCCAACTTTAAAAGCCCTGCCAAAATATTCTTTATTTCTGTATAATTCTCTAGCTATCACTTTATCCTTTGAAAACCACTAACTAGATAGTAGTGTCTTAGGCTGGGTTCTCTAGAGAAGCAAAACCATAAAGCAAAGTGTATAAATAAATAAATATAGAGAGGTTTACATTAAGGAAATGGCTCATGCGATTGTAGAGGCTAGAACATCCCAAATCCATGGGTCAGGATAGGGCCTTCTCCTGATTCACATAGCTGCAGGAGCTGGCGAACCCAATCGGCAGGTCATATAGCACGCCCCCAAGACACCCTGCTAACTCAGAACTGAAGCTGCTCCCAAAGTCCACCTTTCAGGCAAAGATCAGACAGGCCTAAAACAAACAATAACACACGTGAAGAACTTGCTTTTTAGCTCAGTCAAGTATACGAGACCAAATGGGCAGCACCTGCCCAAAAGCAAAGATGAGAAGGCAGGAAGGGACAGGAAAGCTGGACAAATGGACATAGGGAATCCTGGGTATAAAGGGAAAGGGAGAGAGTGCTGACACACTGCAGGGATTGCAGCCAATGTCACAAAACAATCTGTGTATAAATTTTTGAATGAGAAACTGATTTGCACTATGAGCTTTCACCTAAAGCACAGTAAATTTTTTTTTTTAATTGTGAAAGCTCTTAGCTAATGTATAAGTGCGTACCTTTGTAGCATTACTAACATTGTAGTAGTTTTTCCTCATATTTTCAGTCAGTCCTATATAGTATTTTTTTTAAATATTTTCTTGTTTTCAATTAAAGTTTATACAGCAAATTAAGTTCTCATTTGACCATTTCTACACACATTGTTCTGTGACATTAGTCAACCTTTTTCACAGTGTGTCAATGTTCTCTTTAATTGCATTCTGGTTGTTTCATTCCCAGCACTCTAGTTTCCCTGTCTCTTTATCTTCTCATTTTTGTTTTAGAGTAATTGTTGACCTTTTGGTCTCATATAGTTTTTTAGTGGAGCACTGTACTTGCAAGTAATATCTTCTATCCTGTGTACAAATCTGTTACTTCACTAAAAGGTAACCTTAGGGGATATTTTCGGATCAAATGTTAAGGAATACCTCACGGCGATAGTCTCAGAATCCTTTAGTATCAACTGGTCCAGTAAGTCTGAACTTTTTAAGAATTTGGGTTCTATTCCCGTATTTTTCTCTCATTCTTTCAGCATGTATGTATTGTGGCCCTGATCAGAACAGTTGTTAGTCATAGCTGGGCACCATCTGGTTCTTCTGGAGCCCTGTATAGTATTTTAACTAAACTGTGCATACAGTAGGATTTTGTCTAGAAACCTATCCACTATATATTTTAAATTTATTTTATTTTTGTTGCTATTGAGAATATATACAGAGCAGAACACACACCAGTTCAACAGTTTCACATGTACAATTCAGTGACACTGATTACATCCTTTGAGCTGTGCAGCCTTTCTCACCCTCCTTTTCTGAGTTGTTCCTCTCCATTAACATAAACTCACTGCCCCCTAGGTTTCTCATCTAATCTTTCAAGTTGCTGTTGTCAATTTGATCCCATATAGATAGTTCTTAAAAGAGCAGAATGCTCAAGACAGACATTCTTATTAGCTAGATTATTGTTTGCTTTTAAGAAGACTTCAGGGGATATTTTTCAACTAGACTTAACAGACATGTATAGAATACTTCACCCGACAACAGCACAATATTCTGTGTATACTCTACTCCAGTGCACATGGATCATTCTCCAGGATAGACCACATGTTAGATCACAAAGCAAGTCTCAATAAATTTAAAAAGATTGAAATCATACAAAGTATTTTCTCTGCCCTTTATTTATAATAATATTGTTCCCTGAAAAAAAAATTCCAAGTTTCAAATACATGATAAAGTTCTAATCAGCTTGTAAGTTTGGCCTTCTTATGAGGAGAATTTTAAACTTTAGAGATTATAAAGATATTTAAGAAATAGATTTAACAAAAGCTTTCAGTAGCTTGTGACTTTGTATAAGCTAAGTTAACTGGATATGTGCTCTTTTTTCACTGATTAAAAATTAAGCACTGTGTTGTCTGGGTTCTTTAGAGGAACAAAACCAGCAAAGTGTATATTAAAAAAGAAAAAAAAAAAAACCCTTGCCATTGAGTCGATTTCAACTCATAGCGACCTTATAGATATAGAGAGAAAGAAATTTATCTCAAGGAAATGGCACACACAATTGTAAGGAAATGGCTCACACAATTTTGTTGGCTGACAGTTCCCAAATCTGTGAGTCAGGCAACAAGCTGAAGACCTCTGCTGGCTCATGTGGTTGCAAGGGCTGACAAACCCAAAATTTGCAGGTCAGGCAGCAGGCTGGGGAGGCCTGTGCTGGCTCACGGGGTTGCCAGAGTTGGCAAATCCAAAATCTGCAGGTCAGACAGCAGGCTTATGTCCCAAGAACCGTAGGTCAGGTGACAACAGTGCAGGGTTGAGAAAGACAGCATGCTTTGCCAGAATAGCCGTTTATATACTGGAGGCAGGCCACGCTCCCACACGAACTCCCCTTTGAACTGATTGGCGGCTCACATCACATCACAAAATGGAAAGTGATTATATAGTCTGCCAAACCACTGTGAATCATATCTTAGCCAAGTTGACACATGACATTAACCATCACAAGCACTATAAATAAGAGTAATAAATCACTGTCAATTGTCTGAGAAAACGGGATTTGTAGTTTAAATTTTCCTTTGTCACTCTTGTCTATTTTCTTCTTTCTGTAATTTCTCAAGTTCCCATGGCTTAGTTGAGATCTTCTTTTTCTTAGTCTGTATTTATTTTATAACTCCACCTTGATCTCTTTTATCCCTTTTCAGCCTAAAATCTCACCGTTTTTCTGAGCATAGGATATTCAAGTGCTAGCAATATTTCCCTCTGGATAAGCAGGTTAGATTATAGGCCAGTGGAAGAAACACAGTACGGAGAAGTATACAACCTTGGAGGGAAGGAAAAGTATTCATACTTGGGAAGAAATGGAAGTATTTGTATACAAAAACAAGTAGTAATCAATAACAGATATTTATGTTTTATTCTTCCACTTTTCCGGCATGGTTGGATTTTCAACTAAATTTTTTACCTATGCCATGAGTAATAATTTATCTCAATATAACTGTTACTTGGATTCAGTTACAATTAACTGTTTATCAGTGTTCCGAAAGTAATAATTAAAGTCCTTAAAATGAGGTGTTATAATACTAAGAAATCCAGTCTAAGAAATAATGTATTTAAAATTTTATACTTCAGAAATGTGAACATTGAATAACAAATTAGAGTGAATATATAATGAAAGACGTAATTGCTATTTTGGGAGGACTTAATTGTCTTCTAGCAATATTTGTACTAAGATATGTGGTTATACTAAAACATGATAAGTCTTGAGAGATCATATTGATTAGGCTCCATATTTACAGTGTGTTGTGTGCTGTTCTTAGTCTTGTCATGGTCAAGATTTGATAAGGTCTGTAGTGAAGGTGAGTGAATTTGCTTTGTTATGGTAACCTAATAGAAACTAGAATAATGTAAATTTAAAGTGAAAGGTAACGTTAACATATCTGTTTGATATTCACATAAAACACAAAATGAAACAAAACTAAAAAACTGTACAGTGGAAAATAGAAAAATTTGACTAACTTATGGACAGATACTTAAACTCATTGCCTTAAACCCTCTTTACAGAACCAGTTGCCATTTGTGATTTTGACTAATGGGAACCCCATGTGTGTCAGAGTGTAACTGTGCTCCCTGGAGTTTCAGTGGCTGACTTTTTGGAAGTAAAATTGCCAGGCCTTTTTTCTAAAGCACCTCTGAGTAGACTTGAACCAGCAACCTTTTGGTTAGCAGTGAGCACGTTAATTGTTTGTACCACCCTAAGCCCTGTTAGAAGATATGGAAAGCCATTGTAATATCATCTTTAGAAAGCTGTACTGTTAGAAAAAGTATGCTTTGCCAGAAAAAGTGAACTAACGAGTCTTTTTCAAACAATCGTCTATTTTATGAGTACCAGTTGATTTAATAACAAGGTATAATTAGAATTCAAAACACTTTTTGAGTTTGTTGATTAATTTTCATAGTCTTCTGAGATTATTGGTTCAGGAGGCAGAATGGTTGAACTTCCTCTGGACTTTCATTTTATCATTGACTCTTATGTATGTACTGGAACTGCCATTATATTGGCCAAATCAGTGATCGCCATATGTCTTTATTCCTGCATTTGTAACCACCTATTCTGAACTGAGGAACCCTGGTGGCACAGTGGTTAAGCGCTCGGCTGTAAACCAAAAAGTTGGCATTTAAACTTACCAGCCTTTCTGTGGGAGAAAGATGCAGCAGTCTTCGTGCAGATTTGTAGCCTTGGAGACCCTATAGTTGTACTCTGCCCTGTAGGGTCTCAGTGAGTCACAATCAACCGGATGGCATCAGGGTTATTCTGGACTGCTTCATTAGGGGTTATCTATGAATTGCAAAGCGTTTTTTGAAAATTCCTTGCAGGTGACTTTAACTGCATTTATAAATTCAAAGAGTAAAATGGAACATGTGGGGTTGGTTGTTCTATCTGGAGGTCTTCACATTGTGTGTAATTACTGACACTTAATACATATGAATTTTTTTTTATGCAGAGGTTTAGATTTTTGTGTGCCAAGTTGACATCCTTTCGAATAAAGCCCCAGACTCTGTGGTAAAGGCATCTTTGTTTAACCCAGATATAATATAAAAAAAAAAAAGGGGATACCCAAAAAAAAGAAGCATTAGCATTAGAGTTCAATTTTTTGTTTTTTTTATTTTCCATATATTATTAATGTTCTGTGATTACACAAATATTTACTACCAGTATTTCAGTCATAATAGGAACATTCTCTGATTTTTGCTTGAACATTTTTTAAATTTAGAGTGATTTTCATAAATATTTTATCCAGTTTGGACAATTTTCCCCAGGTTGAGCATATTCCTGTAATTTTTCTTAAGTATTAATTTTGGTAGCTATCAAAAGTAAAACTCTCCACCAAAAGTGAGAAAAATCTTTAGGAATATTAAAGTAATATTTTTCCTTAAACAGAGTGATCTTTTTACATACATAGAGGAAATAAAATAGTATCGGTTAAAGAACCTTAGAGTCCTAAAGATAAAGATTGGATGCTTTTGTGTTGTGGACTTGTGACACTGTAATGAAGTCTTGGAATTTCATGTGAGATTGGAAAGCACACTATGTGCTAATTGCCTCAGAGTGGTAAGAAAATAAACACATATAACCCTTAGTTGTTAAGTCAGTAGGCTTTTCTACAGAGCCCCAATTGAATTAATCACCCACTGAAGTGTTTCCACTTCCATTTAGTTTATTTATATATTTCAGACAAATTAACAATTGCTTGAGAAAATGAAATGTTTACTAAGTCCCTTTACTAAACATGATTAAGAGAGGGAAACTTTATAAACATTATGATGGCAGTGTACATTTTTATGTGCCAGTTGCCATATCACTGAAATTGTATATAAACTGGACATTAACAGTCTGCTATCTGTATAATTATATGTTTTCTACATATTTTATGGTACATATTATAGAATCTTTATAGTTTGATGTGATTTATTCTGTATTTTCTGTCATTAATACCCATCCATATAAAGAAAATTGGATTTAATCTTTTTCTAACAGTTTTATTGAAATATAATTTATGTACCATAAAGTCCACCCATTTAAAGTGTACAATTCAGTGGTTTTTAGTATATTAATAGAGTTCTGTAATCATCACCATAATCTAATTTTAGAACATTTGAATTGCCATAAAATGAAAACTTTGTACCCACTAGCAGTTATTCTCTAAGTCCCCTAGATTTAATCTTACATCCACATTACTCAAAATAATTTTAGCAATATAGAGATGTTATGAGTAAAAATTGTGTAATTGTTTCTAACTGGACAAATAATGAATTTGTCTTTGTTGTTTGACATAAGTAATGGAAGTCGTAAGTCTATTCTGATCTCTTGCTAGTAGCTGTTTCTCTATTGTAGATACACAAAAGGTCTGATAAGCTTTTGTTCTCTTTTATTTCTTCCTGATATAATGCTACCATGTTTTTGGATAAATTCGTTTTTGAAATGTCAAAAAACAAAAAAATTCTTTTATGGTTTAGTTACATGTGGGAAGTAAAGTTTGTTTTAAATTTCATTTGCTAAAGTGGGATGACGAAATGAAAAAACAGCCTTTTTCCTTTCCTTACTTACTCAGGAAGGGGAGTTCCATATTTCCTGCTACCCAATTTCAGACCAATAAGTATTTCTCATCTATAATAGGGCTCTTTTGACTCCAGCCTCTTGAGTGTACCATGTGTGTCTACCCGTTGGAAATAGCTTCTTGAAGCTGGAGAGAGCCCCTCTAGACTTCCAAGACGTAGTCATATTATCTTTTTCACAGGCATTGTCCTGAAGTAATTAGAGGTATTAAAAAAAAAAAAAAAAGTTCTGACAAATAGATTGCTACTTTCCTGAATCACATCCCTCTTGGCTTCTATACTGATTTTTGGCACAGACTTTTCTTTAAGTTGTGATGAGCCCTTTGGATACTTTTCTCTGTGATACTTTCTTTCCCATCTTCCCTTATTACGCCTTCATCCCAAACATCTAATTTCTGTCTGCTCTCTTAGCCTGTTCTGCTCTGCTGTCCTGACTGGCCATTTTGTGTATTAATTTTTCAAAGTATTTATTTCTGTTTTCATTCTACAAAGAATTTAAGACCACCTTGTATTACCTTATTAGAAATCAGAATAAAATAAAATATAAAATATAGAGATACCTACCAAATTTTTTTTAGTTCATCTTTTCTTGAAAGATACCTAGATAATAGAGTAAATGAGTACTTTACATTCCATTATTCATCCCTCAAAAGTCATTTTTCACAGATATGTAGCTTCTTATAATTTTAGCATTTATCTATTATGGAAGCTAAAATAAACTAAATTTAATCTTTTTTTTTTAATTGAATCTTTAAAAATATTATTTTACTTCTGAATGTCAATTCACTTTTCCCAGGTAGATCGATAAGCTTAGTATAGTGTTTTTAAATCTTTTCTGAGCTTTGAACCCTCCCAGAAAAAATTCATTTCTTCTAAAATTTTCATACCGTTTTTGGGTATTGGTAGATTTCAAAAGTTTTTGTTAGTTCATGGAATCTAATTTTCAAGAACCCCTTCCATAGTGAATAGTAAATTAAATCGATACATAATTCTAGTATAGTTACATATTAGAGGGTATACATTCTGTATTTCTAAAACTTTTCTGAGTATGGATGTATATTTGCTTTCTTATATCGTCCAAGTACTGGTTTTTGCAAGAATATATTAAAGGAGAGAAACAGACTTAACGGTGAAATGACGTGGTGTAGCGATGGCCAGAATGCTCCTTAGAAGTCAGAATGACGAGGCTTCGTCTCACTTACACTGGACATGTTCTCAGGAGGGACCAGTCCCTGGAGAAGGACATCACGCTTGGTAAAGTAGATGGTCAGTGAAAAAGAGGAGATGGATTGACACAGCCACTGAAACAATGGGCTCAAACATTGCAACTCTTGCAAGGGTGGTGCACGCCCAGACAACATTTCATTCTGTTGTATATACGGTCACTGTGATTCAGAACCCAACTTGCCAGCACCTAACAACAACAACAAGTGCCAGCAATGAGCAGCATTCTTTAAAATCATTCGAATATTTTTAATTCCTTTGCTCTCTTCAAAAAAAATCTGTATATTTCAACTACGTGAATATAGCCCAAGACTTTTTTTATGCATAGCGCTCCTTTTTAAATATTCCCCAGTGTCATTTTTATTTCACTCTGTCAGGTGGTGATTGTGATGTTTTAAGGTAGACTGTAACATTTCCACTTTCATAGGTGAGCTAAATTGGGACTAAGTGGGATGTTTGTTGTACAGTATGCAGACATTGGGAAAAATTAGAATGTCCACTGACTTACTAGTTTTATAGATGTGTCCATAATACTTAGTATACTCTTGGGTATATTAAATTATCATATCCTGACAGCAATCTTAAAACATGTCAGTCTTATAAAGTCATATTTCTGAGAACTATAGCAAGGCATCAAAGAGCCATGTTAATTTCCCTGACATTACCGGGGGTGGTAGAATTCCTAAGGTATGGAGAATCCCAATAAATCCAAATAAGAACTAGAAAAATCTCTGCCTTATCTCTAGGTTTCTAACCATGAGGGCTGATTTCCTTCAATCTCACTTGAATCCTTTCAAAAATAATGATAAACATCTGTTTTCTCTTATCATGGATTAGAAAATATTTAAGTGTATATCAAAACAATGTTTTGAATCACTCTTTTTTTTCTTACTTTCTTATATTCATGTTTGAATGAAAACTTCATCCTGCCATCTCGTGTCATATTTACATATACCAATTCTTTTTGCTTTAAGTAGAGAAGAACCACCTGACAGATATATGGGTCAATATACTTTTTAAAATTGCAGCAGACTGTTCTGTGATTCTTTTGTGTGTTTGGAGCTATTTTAAAGAGAAAGAATTTGTCAAGCAACATCTAAGGGGCCTTGGCCATTTGTACCCTTTAATAAATAAACTTAAACAGAAAACCTATCAACCTAAAAATTGAATATTTCTTTGTGAATTCTTGCCTGCAAATTATTGATAATGGAAGGAGCACCTTTTTAAATCCTTACATTCCCCTTCCCCCCAGCACAGCCTTTAGATTATAAACTTCTCAGCTCAGTAATTAACCGAGCTCAGTCACTGCACCCCGTATCATGTGATCCCCCCCCCTCCCCCCAGTGGAATACATTATTAGAGCACTTACACAGCCAGCCTAGCTGCAGCAGCCCAGGCGGCAACAGCAGGGCCATTTTTCACAAAGAAAATGTTGAACAGGAGCCAAATGTTTGGTGGCAGTCTGTTGCTAGGAAATCAAGGTCCTGAGGCGATTAATGACAAAGCAAGCAATAACAAGAAGGCAGAATTACAGATTTAAAAGAGAAAAAAGTGGTTGGTGTTATAATTACCCAAAGAAATCCGCACTCATTAAATTGGCTGTTTTTATGATTGACTTTAATTGGAGGTTAGCTCAGATATTTAGCTCTTTCCCACCCCTTTAAACACACACAGGCACATAATCTGTAGAACTGCAGACTTGTTTTTCTAAGCATTGAGAGGAGCTTGCCCTGTAATTTGATCCCCACTGACAGATGCATTTTGTATGCTGCCATTTTGAATTAACCTATTGTAGAACAATTTTCTTCAGCCCTGTTGAATAAAACATCCAGTCTGATTACCTCCGATGGATTTGATAGAGTAAAAGAATGTACTTCTCATTGAAGTAGATTGTTTGCATGGACTCTACTGATTTTGAACTCTGCCAATAAGCACAATCATTTGTAATAAATTTCCAAAGAAATTTGTGAGCACATAATGAGAGTCACCCTTTTATAGTTTAATTTTGGGGCACCTACGTCAAAATAATGCTATTCTTGCAAAACAGTGTGATTTTGCTAGTAATATTGTCACATGAGTATAGGAAAAAAATCCTGAATCTTCATTTAGGCTGCTGCTATTTTTAGAAGTAGGATCTTACACTTACTTGCTCTAAAATGACCGTCTTTTTCCCTGCCAACAGAATTTGAATTACAGAACTCAATAGAAAAGCACCCTGTTGAAAAAATACTTTTAATATATAAAATAACTAAAATGATTTAAAATTTGCTAACTTCACTCAATTTTGTTGCGTGTTTTTTTAAAAAAGAATTATTTAAATTTTCTGGGGTTTGATAAAGCAGTATTACCAGAAAAGCATAGGTCAGCCTTTCGTATACAATACCAGAGGAAGCATCATGGTTTTATTTACCTTTCAGAAGGCTACAAAGAAAGTTACATGATACCACTGCTCTCCAGATTTCTAATCAAACCTTGGAACAAAAGAGCCGAGCACATTCTATCTGACAATCCACACACTGCTAATCAGATGCCAATGCCAAGCTGTCTGCTTTGTTAAATACTTAGCTTCCTAGAGGCAGGAAGACAGCTGCTATAAGTATGATAAAATTTGGTAGTTCAATCTATTTTTGCTACCCTTGGGCTACCAAAATAGTTAATTTAGACCATCCCAATTGGTACACTTTAGGAAGTTTTTAAAAGTGTTTGTAATTAAAATGATAAAACATCATTATTACATTGAAGACCTTCTGTAAGTTTTACATTTGGCAGATACCTACTGAGATAACCCCAGCATGCAATTTACAATGCTGTAATGGTTATAATTGCATTTTGGGAAAAAAAGAACTATAGGAGGCATGTGCCTCCATTAGAAGAGTTTTGAAATCTGCTTCTATTTCATCTAAATCTGCTTCTGTACCAAAACTGTCTACCTATAATTGACTCTGGCAGCCATAAACCTTAAGAAGGAAGTACCAATCCAGACAGGACCACCAGGGGGAGGAAGCTAAAAACTTAAAAGTCTTTAACTGATGATGATATTATCAGGAAGTAGATTTTACTGCTTAGACCTATGTAGTTAACGACCTCCTCCAGATGACACTGCCTTTTGGGACATGATTCTCAAATTGTATATGAAATCTGTGTAGACCTAACACACTATTTAAATGTAAATTAGAATAACTTCCATACCCGAATGATTATTATAATTATTATTTTACGGGAGTGTACAAATAAGCAACCTGAAGATTTTTATTATTTTTCTCTTATCTGTCACTCAACTGGAGGAGCTATCCTTTTGAAATGGAATGCTTTAGATCTGTGAAACTGGGCAACTATCGTTGTTGTTAGGTGCCGTCAAGTCATTTCCGACTCACAGCGACCCTATGCACAACAGAACGAAACACTGCCCAATCCTGAGCCATTCTTATAATCCTTGTTACACTTGAGCTCATTTTTGCAGCCACCGTGTCAATCCATCTCGTTGAGGAGCTTCCTATTTTCCGCTGACCCTGTACTCTGCCAAGCATGATGTGCTTCTCCAGGGACTGATCCCTCCTGACAACATGTCCAAAGTATGTAAGATGTAGTCTCGCCATCCTTGCTTCTAAGGAGCATTCTGGTTGTACTTCTTCCGAAACAGATTTGTTCTTTCTTTTGGCAGTCCATGGTATATTCAATATTCTTTGCCAACACCACAATTCCAAGGCATCAGTTCTTCTTCGGTCTTCCTTATTCATTGTCCAGCTTCACATGCATATGATGTGATTGAAAATACCATGGCTTGGGTCAGGCGCACCTTAGTCTTCAAGGTGACATCTTTGCTCTTCAACTCTTTAAAGAGGTCCTTTGCAGCAGATCTGCCCAATGCAATGCGTCTTTTGATTTCTTGACTGCTGCTTCCAAGGCTGTTGATTGTGGATCCAAGTAAAATGAAATCCTTGACAACTTCATTCTTCTCTCTGTCCATCATGATGTTGCTCGTTGGTCCAGTTCTGAGGATTTTTGTTTTCCTTATGTTGAGGTGCAATCCATGCTGAAGGCTGTGGTCTTTGATCTTCATCAGTAAGTGCTTCAAGTCCTCTTCACTTTCAGCAAGCAAGGTTGTGTCATCTGCATAATGCAGGTTGTTAATGAGTCTTCCTCCAATCCTGATGCCCTGTTCTTCTTCATATAGTCCAGCTTCTCGGATGATTTGCTCAGTATACAGATTGAATAGGTATGGTGAAAGAATACAACCCTGCCACACGCCTTTCCTGACTTTAAAACAATCAGTATCCCCTTGTTCTTCCGAACAGTTGCCTCTTGATCTATGTAAAGGTTCCTCATGAGCACAATTAAGAGTTCTGGAATTCCCATTCTTCGCAATGTTGTCCATAATTTGTTATGATCCACACAGTCGAATGCCTTTGCATAGTCAATAAAACACAGGTAAACATCCTTCTGGTATTCTCTGCTTTCAGCCAGGATCCATCTGACATCAGCAATGATATCCTTGGTTCCACGTCCTCTTCTGAAACCGGCCTGAATTTCTGGCAGTTGCCTGTCGATATACTGCTGCAGCCGTTTTTGAATGATCTTCAGCAAAATTTTGCTTGAGTCTGATATTAATGATATTCTGTAACTTCCACATTCGGTTGGATCACCTTTCTTGGGAATAGGCATAAATATGGATCTCTTCCAGTCAGTTGGCCAGAAAGCTGTCTTCCATATTTCCTGGCATAGAAGAGTGAGCACCTCCAGCACTGCATCCGTTTGTTGAAACATCTCCATTGGTATTCCATCAATTCCTGGAGCCTTGCTTTTCACCAGTGCCTTCAGAGCAGCTTGGACTTCTTCCTTCAGTACCATCAGTTCCTGATCATATGCCACCTCTTGAAATGGTTGAACATCAACTAATTCTTTTTGGTATAGTGACTCTGTGTATTCCTTCCATCTTCTTTTGATGCTTCCTGAGTCGTTTAATATTTTCCCCATAGAATCCTTCACTATTGCAACTCGAGTCTTGAATTTTTTCTTCAGCTTTTTCAGCTTGAGAAACGCCGAGCGTGTTCTTCCCTTTTGGTTTTCCATCTCCAGCTCTTTGCACATGTCATTATAATACTTTACTTTGTCTTCTTGAGACGCCTTTTGAAATCTTCTGTTCAGTTATTTTACTATCATAGCACATCTGTTAAGGCCAAATAATTACAAAATTCATCCCATGATCTCATGTGTTACAGAATAACTAGTAGAAAAAAAGCTAATGAGATGTCTATTCTCTGGCCTAGAATTCTAAATTGATAAACTAGAAGTTATCAATGCTAGTAACTTGTAAACATATACTCTCCATGCAGTTATAGATCTTATTCTGTGAAGAACAATGATTTTTAATTATTAAATCTGATTTTAAAAATCATTTCAGATGTTAAGATTACAGATAGTGGGGAGAAACATAGTTGACTTCAAAGAGGACACACGGCAATTTTTTTTTTTTCATTTTTATTATGCTTTAAGTCAAAGTTTACAAATCAAGTCAGTCTCTTTTACAAAAATTTATATACACCTTGCTATCTGTATACTCCTACTTGCCCTCCCCCTAATGAGACAGCACATTCCTTTTCTCTGCCCTATATTTCCCATGTCCCGTCAGCCAGCTTCTGTCCCCCTCTGCCTTCTCATCTCCTCTCCAGACAGGAGCTGCCCACATAGTCTCCTGTGTCTGCTTGATTCAAGAAGCCCACTCCTCACCAGTATCATTTTCTATCTTATAGTCCAGTCCCATCCCAGTCTGAAGAGTTGGCTTTGGGAATGGTTCCAGTCTTGGGCTAACAGCTCGTGGTCTGGGGACCATGACCTCTGGGGTCCCTCTAGTCTCAGCCAGACCATTAAGTCTGGTCTTTTTACTAGAATTTGAGGTCTGCATCTCACTGCTCTCCTGCTCCATCAGGGATTGACTGTGTGTTCCCTGTCAGGGCAGTCATCGGTTGTAACTGGGCACCATCTAGTTCTTCTGGTCTCAGGCTGATGTAGTCTCTGATTTGTGTAGCCCTTTCTGTCTCTTGGGAAACCCTGTTGGCGTAGTGGTTAATTGCTACTGTTGCTAGCCAAGAGTTCAGCAGTTTGAATCTGTGAGGCACTCCTTGGAAACTCTACAGGGCAGTTCTGCTCTGTTCTATAGGGTCACTATGAGTCAGAATTGACTCGACAGCAGTGGGTTTGTGTTTTTTTTTTTTTGTTTCTGTCTCTTGGGCTCATAATTACCTTGTATCTTTGGTGTTCTTCATTTTCCTTTGCTCCAGGTGGGTTGAGACCAATTGATGCATCTTAGATGGCTGCTTGCTAACATTTAAGGACCCCAGATGCCACTCACCAAAGTGGGATGCAGAATGTCACACAGGGCAATTTTTAAGGTGATGGGACTGTTCTGTATGGTACTGGGTTGGTGAATATGTGCCTTTTTGCAGTTCTATGTTATAGTCCATAGAACTACATTACAGTGAGTTAACTTTAACGAATATAAACTTTTAAAAATCTCGAGGATCCCAGGATGGAATGCAAACTGTGACGTACCTCACAAGGGTATGGGTTAAAACTTCGGAATCCCCTTTGCATACGTACTGGAGCTGAACAATTAAATGGATAGGAAGCCTTACTATTTCCTGTGGAAAAACCTGGCAGACCATAAGTGATCATGGTTAACATCATCGGTGAAAAGTCAGGTTGTATTTAACACGATGGGAGTACGAGGGAACTTCACCTATGTGGTGTTCTTCCCCAAAACCCATAGCCCCAGTATAATCGTGAGAAAAACATCAGACAAATCCAAACTAAGGGACATTCTACAAAATATTTAAATTGGATCCTAGAACAGAAAAAGGACTTTAGTGTAAAAACTGGGAAATCTGAAAAAAGTTTGGAGTATAGTTCATAGTAATACACCAATGTTGATTTCTTAGTTTTGATAAAAGTACTGTTTTTACTATAGTTTTTTTTTTTTTTAATGTAAGATGTTAACATTAGGGGAAACTGGATGTGGGGTATATGGGAACTGTCTGTATTATATTTGTAATTCCTCTTAAAACTAAAATTATTCCCAAATAAAACCTTTATTTAAATAAAAAAGAACACCTATATACCTAATGGGGCAGGACTCAATCTACAAGATTATGTTGCATTTTAAGCCAAACTTTTGAGATAAAAAAGAAAGAAGTGAACAGAGAGAGATGGGGACCTCATACCACCAAGAAACAAGATCCAGGAGAATAGTGCGTCCTTGGACCTGGGGTTCCTTCGCTGTGAGAGCTCCTCGACCAAGGAAGATTGATGAAAAAAAAAAAAATTTTTTTTTTTTTTTATATACCTAACACCTACCTTAAGAAATAGAATATTACCAGTATCTTTGAAAATCTGTGTGCCCTTCACGATCCCATACCTCTCTCTTCTGCATAGGTAACCATTATCCTGAATTTTATGGTAATCATTTTCATCCTTTTTTTTTTATAGCTTTACCAGTTATGTATCCCTAAACATTCTGTCATGTCTTTTAATCTCTTATGTGTTTTCCCTTTCTTTGTCTTCTTTGCTGAATTCTAGATAATTTCTTCAGATCTACTTTCATTTTTTTAATTCTGTCTTCAGCAGTGTCTAATATTCTGTTTTACCTGCTCATTAAGTTTAATATTCATTATTTATTCTTTCCAGAAGTTCTATTTGTTTCTCTCAAATTTTTTTCTTATTTCATCATTGTAATGTCATATTTACAATTCTCTCTTTTATTTCTTTAAATATATTAAACTTATTTTCTTTTTGTGTCTAGTCAAATGTTTTAAAATTTTGCAATTTTGATTTTGCTGTTTTACTGGTTCTTATTCAAGCTGCTTTATTTTATTGTGTTAGCTCACATTCCTTACTCATAGCAATTTTTGTGGCAAAGATCAAGGTATGTTTCCAAAGAGGATTTGCATTTGAGTTTTCCGGAAGAAACCTGGGGATACTGTCATACTGGGAACACATTCAAATAAATTTTGAGCTTTATGTTTTATGGACTGCATAAGCAACTTGAATTCTAGATCCCTAAACTTTCTTGAGGCCGGACGTGTTGTTAAATAATCAGGGAAGGTATTTTTACCTCTACCCAGCATCAAGTTTGTAACAGGCAAATTATCTTGCTGATTCCTTTGTTGAGTAGGCATAATTTACTTCACCCATACACTAAACATGTAGATCTTTGGGGTCCCAGCTTTATGTGGGATTTTTCAACTAGGCACCTCATCTTTGATATCTTTTAGGATTTATCTCCTAAACCTTATTCTCACTAGTGTGCTAGCAAACATTTAAGAACTGGTTCCCTAGAGGAAAAAAGAGTTCTCATTTATAATATTCACCAATTTCACATGATAGGCAATTTCATGCTACCAACATGAAGTCACTGAATGGGGAGTTGGGAACAGAGGTGACAGTTAGCTCTTGTGAGCCAGTCCACAGTGGCTCCTGCATACCTTGGAAAGCTCTGCTAAGGGCTGTGGAAGCTGGAGCCCAGCTCACAGGGTATGGCCTGTCCTCCAGAATGAAAGCCAATGGAGTGTCTGCCTACTTCCCAGGATTTCCATTTTTACATCTTAGACTTATGAGTATTCTGTGTCAACCTGAAAATATTTTTTTTTTTAATTTTTTTATTCTATAGATGAAGGTTTACAGAAGAAACTAGTTTCTCATTAAACAGTACGCATATTGTTTTATGACATTGGTTAACAACCCCACGGAATGTCAACACTCTCCCTTCTGAACCTTGGGTTCCCTATTACCAGCTTTCCTGTCCCCTTCTGCCTTCTAGTCCTTGTCACTGGGCTGGAGTGCCTCTTTAGTCTCATTTGTTTTATGGGCCTGTCCAGTCTTTGGCTGAAGGGTGAACTTTAGGAGTGACTTCGTTACTGAGATTAAAGGGTGTCCAGGGGCCATAGTCTCAGGGTTTCTCCAGTCTCTGTCAGGCCAGCAAGTCTGGTCTTCCTTTTTGAGTTAGAATTTTGTTCTATATTTTTCTCCAGTTGTGTCTGGGACCCTCTGTTGTGATCCCTTTCAGAGCAGTCAGTGGTGGTAGCTGGGAACCATCTAGTTGTACTGGACTCAGTCTGCTGTAGGCCATGGTAGATGTGGTCCATTAGTCCTTTGGATTTATCTCTTCCTTGTATCTTTAGTTTTCTTCATTCTTCCTTGCTTCCGGAGGAGTGAGACCAGTGGAGTATCCTAGGTGGATACTCACAGGCTTTTAAGACCCCAGATGCTACTCAAATTCTTTTGTTTTATTTAATTTTAACCTAATATTTGTTACTGTTTTCATTAAAAGGTTTGTGTTAGGGTACTTAGTCAGCTTTATTGCCAGAAATAGAAGTTCTTTTGTTTTATTTATTGTTTTTGTAAAAATAATGCACGGCAAGTATAGTAAATTTGAGAAACAGAGAAAAGTACAGAGAAGAATTTTAAAATCACCCATAACCGCATCACACATGTCTATTTTATGTGCATACATATGAGTCTCTGAGTTTTTATATAATTTGCATGATACTGTGTCTACTATTTTATGTTTGTTGATAGTATTTAATGAATATTTGCTTGTGTCATTAAATATTCCTCTATAATTCCCCCTAAAAATTACATATAATAGCAAAAATAAAAATATGCACAAATAGAAATTAGAAATACTTAATAAAATTCAATGAAATGTAGAAATTATCGAACAGTATCATTAATATCACCCACAAGTAAAATTTGGTGAAGATCATTCAAAAGCAGCTGCAGTAGAACATTGACAGGGAACTGTCAGAAGTTCAAGCTGAATTCAGAAGAGGACGTGGAACCAGGGATATCATTACTGATGTCAGATGGATCCTGGCTGAAAGCAAACAATAGTAGAGAGATGTTTACCTGTGTTTTATTGACTATGCAAAGACGTTCAACTGTGTGGATCATAACAGATTAAGGATAATATCGTGAAGGATGGGAATTCCAGAACTCTTAATTGTGCTCATGAGGAACCTGTACATAGATCAAGAGGCAGTCATATGAAGAGAACAAAGGGATACTGCATGGTTTAAAGTCAGGAAAGGCGTGCAGCAGGGTTGTATCTTTTCACAGTACTTATTCAATCTGTATGCTGAGCAAATAATCTGTGAAGCGGAACTTTATGAAGAAGAATGCAGCATCAGGATTGAAGGGAGACTCATTAACCAACCTGTGATATGCAGGTGACACAATCTTTCTTGCTGAAAGTTAAGAGGACTTGAAACACTGATGAAGATCAAAGACTACCACCTTCAGAATGGATTACACCTTAACATAAAGAAAAGAAAAATTCTCACAGCTGGGCCAGTAAGCAACATAATAATAAGCAGAGAAAATATTGAAGTTGTCAAGGATTTCATTTCACTTGGATCCACAATCAACACCCATGGAAGCAGCAGTCAAGAAGTTGAAAGACGCATTGCATTGGGTAAATCTGCTGCAAAATATCTCTCTAAGTACAAAAAAAAAAGTGTTAAAAAGAAAGATGTCACCTTGAAGACTAAAGGGTGTCTGACCCAAGCCATGGTGTTTTCATTCGCCTCATATACGTGTGAAAGCTAGACAATGAATAGGAAAGACTAAAGAAAAATGGACAGCTTTGAATTATTGTGTTGGCGAAGAATGTTGAATATACCATGGACTGCTAGAAGAATAAACAAATCTGTCTTATAAGAAGTACAGCCAGAGTGCTCCTTAGACCCAAGGATGGCGAGACTTCATCTCACATACTTTGGACATGTTGTCAGGAGGAAAGTGTCCCTGTAGAAGGACATCATGCTTGGTAAAGTAGAGGGTCAGCGAAAAAGAAGCAGACCTTCAATGAGATGGCTTGACACAGTGGCTGCAAGAGTGGGCTCAAGCTTAACAATGACTGTGAGGATGGCACAGGACTGGACAGTGTTTCATCTAGTGTACATAAGGTTGCCATGAGTCAGAACTGACTCAACAGTACCTAACAACAAAAATATAATCCAGGAGACTTTGTAGCATTTAAAAATAATTTTGCTAAGATTATTCCTTGCAGCATTATTAATAATTGGAACGTACTGAAAATATATAAATCACCAGGCATAGGAGATTGGTTTAATAACCATGATTAGTTGTTGTTGTTAGTTGTCATTGCGTTAGTTCCAATTTAATTGCGACCCCACATGAGCAGAGTAACCCGTAGGGTTATCAGGGTATGACCTTTCGGAAGCAGATCACCAAGCCTGTCTTCCGAGGTGCCTCTAAGTGGGTTAAACTGCCAACCTTTGGGCTAGTAGTTGCATGCTAACCATGTGCACCAGGCAGGGACTCAAACCTCTGGTACGTAGACACGGTAGAGCACTGTGAGCTTTTAATGAACTAGAGTGCTATGTAGCTTTTTTATAAACAGATAAACGGAGTGATTTCCAGGAAATAGTACACAAAAGAGCATATATAGTGTCTATCTTTTTCATGTAAGAAGAAGGAAAAATAAAATGTGCAGGATGAATAATGCAGAAAACAATAAAATTGGTTACCTACAAGGGGTAGAGAGGAAACTGAGGTGGAAGGCACACAGGAGGGAGTGACACTTCTTGAAGTGTATTTTTTTGGATGTAATTTTGAATTTTAAAAACATGTTAATATCTACATATTCAGAAAGTGAAATAAAAATGGTAAAAGTGGGATGGGGGAGCTAAAACTGTAAGCCAAAAGTAACAACTTAATTGTCAAAAGTCAAATGAATTCTATAACCAGAGTCCCTGGGTGGCATAAACACTTGGCTATTAACTGAGAGGTTGGCGGTTCGAACCTACCCAGAGGCATCTTGGAAGAAAGACCTGGTGATCTGCTTCGGAAAGGTCATACCATGACAGTTCTGTGCAAAAAATAAAAGAAACACTATAACCACACGGAAAGAGGATAAAAAAGAAAGAACTAAAGGAGGAAGGGAGGAATAATCCAAATAAGTTATGAACATAAAAATGGACACTATAACCTCAGTTTGGGGCAGGGTGGGGAAAGAGGAATAATTGCAAACAAATCCTGAATTCTTTTTAGTAGGCTTGGTTTTTGTAGTGGAATGGGTGAAGCAATTCTTAAACTCTTTTGAGCGGGTGAATACATGAGTTAATAGTGTTAGGAGCTCATGTTCTCACTGTAGAAGAACACACAATATAGAATGGGGGAAGGCGATAAAGAATTTTGTGGAGATGAATTCAGTTGGAGATATCTGTATGAATATGTGTTTGTATTTGTGTGTGCGTTTCTGTTTATGTATGTACCTGTGTGCATACACACACACACACACACACACACACACACATGCATAGGAAACCCTGGTGGCATAGTGGTTAAGAGCTATGGCTGCTAACCAAAACATCAGCAGTTCAAATCTACCAGGCGCTCCTTGGAAACCCTGTGGGGCAGTTCTAGTCTGTCCTGTAGGGTCACTATGAGTTGGAATCAACTCGACGGCAGTGGTTTTTTTTTTGTTTGTTTGTTTATACATGCATATATTTCCTAGCTCTGTCATGGAAAGGGTGGAGCAACAGTCACTCAAGTAGTACTGAACACACCTATAGTCATTTTCCACTGAAAGGGCTCCTTGTTGAAATGGCTGGTTCCAGGGCTGGGGCAGAATAGGTACAAGATGAATTGGCAACATCTTGTAGTACCAGAAAAGTAAAAAGTACTTACAAATGATGGCATGTTTGTCATAACTATGTAGGAGCCAGCTTGAAAGGTTTTCCCGCTGGCCAAATCTGGGACAATTTTAGCATGAAAATAATTAAATGCAGTAATGAGTTGTGTTTTATGTGTGCCATTGAGTTGATTCTGACTCATAGGGTCGAACTGCTCTGTAGGGTTTCGTAAACTGTAATCTTTACAGGAGAAGATTACCAGGTCTTTTCTCCTGTGGAGTGGCTGGTGGGTTTGAACCACTGACCTTTGGGTTAGCAGCCAAGCACTTAACCATTGCACCACCAGGGCTCCCTAACCATTCCAATAATGGATGGATTGGTAAGGAAGTTATCTTGCTTACAGTAGAATGCCAAGTGTTAACTGGCAAATGCGAAGAATGTGCTAGAGTTGTCTCCTTCCCTCTTCCCCCCCCCCTACAAAAAATCATTATTTTGCAGCCATTATGGGGAAATCCTACACATAGAATGCTTATTAGTAAGTTTCAGGGGAGAAGAGAAAAATAGCAGTAATGCAGTCAAGAAATCAGGCAACAAAGATTAGACAGGCCCATAAAACAAAACAAGACTAAAGGGGTACACCAGCCCAGGGGCAAGGACTAGAAGGTAGGAGGGGACAGGAAAGCTGGTAATAGGGAACGCAAGGTCAAGAAGGAGGAGTGTTGACATGTTGGGAGATTGTTAACCAATTTCATAAAACAATATGTGTACTAACTGTTTAATGAAAAGCTAGTTTGTTCTGTAAACCTTAATCTAAAGCACAATAATTTAAAAAGAAAGAAACAAAGAAATCAGGCAACACCGTGACCAGGTGATCCAAATTAACATCACCAGTGAGGGACAGATAGCCATCGTGTGCTATAGAATGCATCACCTATATAATATGGAGTATTTTGGCTTAGAATGCATAATTTCAATCTAATCACATGGAAATACCAGAAAAGTACACATAAAGAGAGAGACAGAGAATTTAAGCAAAGGCAAATGTATGGTTAAAGCAAATGGGGTAATAATGTTAATAATGGATGAATCTAGGTAAAGGATATACAGGTAGTCAGTGCACTATTTTATTTTTGGAACTTTTGTACATTTGAAATTATTTCCAAATGGAATTTTAGAAAAAATGTGCCTTAGTTATAGAGAGAAATTGAGAAAATCATCTTAGACTAATAGAGGACAGTTATAAAAGATACCCAGCCAAAATCCTAAGTGAATATTCAATAAGGAAACATCGTGAAATGTTTTATTACATTGACTTATGCTTCTTACACCATTAAATTACGTTGCCTAGAATCTACTTGAGGTCCAACATGGTAACAGTTCAGTGTAGTAATGTTATAACGTGCAACAAACTATCCCAACTCCATCTTTTTATTTTAATTGTGCTTTAAGTGAAAGTTTACAATTCAAGTCAGTTCCTCATACAAAAACTTACACACACATTGTTACGTGACCCTAGGTGCTTTCACTATAATGTGACAGCACACTACTCTCCACCCTGTATTTCCTGTGTCCATTCAGCCAGCTCCTATCCCCCTCTGCATTCTCGTCTCACCTCCAGACAGGAGCTGCCCACTTAGTCTCATGTGTATATGTGAGTTAAGAAGCACACTCCTCACCAGTATCATTGTATGCCTTATAGTCCAGTCTAATCTTTGTCTGAAGAGTTGGCTTCAGGAATAGCTTTAGTTTTGAGCTAATGGAGAGTCCAGGGGCCATGTCTTCTGGGGTCCTCCCAGTCTCAGCCTCTTTTGATTCCGTGAGTTTCTTTATTCCATCCTTAATTTATTCTATAACCCAGTAATTTTTGAGCAAAGTATTGTTCAGTTTCCATGTATTTGGTTGTTTTTCCTTGCTTTTTCTGTTGATGTCTACTTTTATGGCTTTATGGTCAGAGAAGATGCTTTGTAGTATTTCGATGTTTTGGATTCTGTTAAGGCTTGCTTTATAACCTAATATGTGGTCTATTCTAGAAAATGTTCCATGTGCATTAGCAAAGAAAGTATACTTGGCTGCTGTTGAGTGGAGTGTTTTGTATATGTCTATGGCAGTGGGTGGGATGAGGTCAAGTTGGTTGATTGTGGCATTTAGATCTTCCGTGTCTTTATTGACCTTTTTTCTGGATGTTCTGTCCTTTATTGAAAGTGGTGTGTTGAAGTCTCCTACTATTATTGTGGTGCTGTCTATCTCAGTTTTCAATGCTGTTAAAGTTTGTTTTATGTATTTTGGACCCCTGTGGGTCGGCAGTTCAAATCCACCAGGCACTTCTTGGAAACTCTATGGGGCAGTTCTATTCCATCCTATAGGGTCGCTATGAGTCGAAATCGACTCGAGGGCACTGGGTTTTTGGGTCATTGGGTGCATAAATATTAATTATGGTTATATCCTCCTTTAATCATTATATAGTGTCTTTCCTTATCCTTTGTGGTAGATTTTACTTTAAAGTCTATTTTGTCAGAAATTAATATTGCCATTCCTGCTTTTTTCCTGTTGTTGTTTACTTGATATATTTTTTCCATCCTTTGAGTTTTAGTTTGTGTCTTTAAGTCTAAAGTGTGTCTCTTGTAGGCAGCATATAGACAGCTTATGTTTTTTTTAATCCATTTTGCCACTCTCTGTCTCTTTTATGGTGATTTAGTCCATTTACATTCAGCATAATTATTGATAGGTATGAGTTTTAGTGCTGTCATTTTGATGTCTTTTTTTGTGTTTTCACTTATTTTTCTGTGCTGAGCCACTTTTCTTTATGTATTTTCTTTTCATCTTTTTCATTGTTGCTTTTGTATTTTCTGAGTCTTTATGTTTTTCTTGTTTTTTTATTTTGATGTGTAGGATTGTTAGTTTCCTTTGTGGTTACCTTAATATTTGCCCCTATATTTCTAAGTTTAAACCAATCTTTTATTTGATTATATTGCTTTGACTTCCTCTCTGTGTGAAAGATCTCTGACTACATTTTTTAGTCCTTTTTTTGTTTCAGTGTTATTATCTTTTACATAATGACATCTGTTTCCGTATTTTCAGCGTCTTAGCTTTGATTTATTTTCGTGATTTCCCTATCTGGGTTTATATCTGGCTGTTCTACCCTGTGTTGTAGTCTTGGGTTGTTATCTGATGTTACTGATTTTCTAACTGGAGGACTCTCTTTAGTATTTCTTGTAATTTTGGTCTGTTTTTTGCAAATTCCCTAAACTTCTGTTTTCTGGAAATGTCCTAATTTCATCATCATATTTGAGAGACATTTTTTTGAATATATAATGCTTGGTTGGCAATTTTTTTCCTTCAGCGCTTCATATACATCCTCCCATTGCCTTCTTTCCTGCATGGTTTTTGCTGAGTAGTCTGAGTTTAGTCTTATTGATTCTCCTTTGTAGGTGTCTTTTCATTTATCCCTAGCCACTCTTAAAATTCTTTCTTTATCTTTGATTTTGGCAAGTTTGATTATAATATGTCTTGGTCATCTTATTTGGGGATCTGCCTTGCATGAGGTTCGATGAGCATCTTGGATAGATATCTTCTCATCCTTCACAATATTAGGGAAGTTTTCTGCCAACAAATCTTCAGCAGTTCTCTCCATATTTTCTATTATCCTCCCTTGTTCTGGTACCCCAATCACTGGTAGTTTATTGCTCTTGATAGAGTCTGACATAATTCTTAGGGTTTCTTCATTTTTTTTAATTCTTTTATCTGATTTTTCCTCATATATGTTGGTGTCAAGTGCTTTGTCTTCAGTCTCACTAATTCTCACTTCTATTTCCTCAATTCTCCTATAACTTTCAATTGAGTTGTCTAATTCTGAAATTTTATTGTTCATCTGGATTTCTGTTTGGTGTCTCTGTATGCATTCTTGCAGCCTGTTAAATTTGTCATTATGCTCTTCTCTAATATTCTCTGTTGCTTTGTCTGTGTGTTCCTTGGCTTGTTCTGCGTCTTGCTTGATCTCCTTCCTGATCTCTTGAAGAGTTCTGTATGTTAATCTTTTGTATTCTACCTCTGGTAATTCCAGGAAGTTTTCTTCATCTGGAAGACTTTTTGACTCTTTGCTTTGGGAACTTGCTGAAGCCATCATGGCTTGCCTCTTTATGTGATTTTATATTGACTGTTGTGTCTGAGCCATCAAAAGTTATTGTATTTATTTGTTTTATGTTTGCTTACTGTTTCCTAGCTTCTTGTTTTGTTTTGTTTTGATATGCCCACATAGGCTGCTTGTATGAGCTAGTTTGATTATTGGCGCTTTTGAGGCTGTAACATCCTGTCACCAGGTGGTTAGAGCTGTTATTAGGTATATGAGCCCAGGAGTCCATTTACTTTTCTTGTATGGATTCAGCTCAGGTGTCCAGGTAGTCAATCACCAAGTGTGTGGTACAGGCTCTCACCTGCAGTCCTAGACGAGCAGGGGTGATTGGTGTAGTCACAGGTGTCTGGCTGCAGTAGGGGGTCATGTGCTGAGCAAGGCAGGGGGCAGACAGCCACCCCAGTCAGTGAAGAAAGCATGCCCCTGTACCCCAGAGCACGTTGGGGGGTGGGTTTCACAGCCGGACTATGGGCACCCAGTGCTTTTGGTTGTAAGAACTGGGAGGTAACACTTACTGTTGGACCCCTATTATGGGTGGCTAAGGGATATAGGTGGAGCCACGATTTCGTAGGCCCCCAATGTGGGTTGGTGATGACCCTGTTTAATAGGCAGAGTGGTGCCAAGTGTCAGGAATTTGCCTCTCCACCATCTAGCTGAAACAGTTGAAGTTAGACTTCAGGTATGTACCCTATTGTACTGTGCTAATGAGGGCCTGCAGTGTTGACATGGGCCCACACAGGTCTATGCAGGCATAAAAACATTCACAGTCCATGGACCTCTTATGCCTGTGCCTAGGCAAATGAGCTGTTTCTGCCCCTGCTCTTGGCTTAGCAGAGCCGGCAGATTACTTTTTCCCTGTATGTTAATTTGTTCCCTCTCTAAGGCTGGGAGACTGGCTCAGGGCATGTGATGGTCCAGCTTGTGGCCCAGGAAATGTGACAGTCTCTGAAGCCAGCTTGAACCCAGTACAGAGTGAGAAGGGGGCAGGTAAGCGGGAAAGAGGTTTTTTCCAAAGGGGTGTTTTTTGATCTGCATGGTAGGTTAGACACATGTACTTATCATTTGCTGATTGAGCGCCGCTTTTTGGTGATTCTGGAGGCATGAGTATACTCTCCACCACTTCTTTTCTCCTAATGTGGAAAACACGTCCTGAATGCCACTGCTTGTCTCACAGTGCTCGCACCAGCAGATCTGGCCTGCAGGGTACTGGTTTCCAGCAGGTCACTTCTGGCAACTCCTGGCTGCTTCTGAACCATCTTTCCCTTCCCTTGCTACTCAGTCTGATTCCTCAAGTTTGCATTTGATGTTTAGGGCTCCTAGATTGTGATATATCATTGATTCACTTGTTTTTTTCGGGTCTTTTTTGTAAGAGGGACCACAGGAAGCGTCTGAGTACTCCTCCATCTTGGCCCCACCTCCCCAACTCCATCTTGGCCTACTCAAGTTCAAATTGGTCTTTCAATCAATTCTGAATATTTTTTTTTAAATATATGTTCATGGAACAGATGCTTAGAATTATTTTCAGATACCTACAATTCTTTAGTCAAGTGGTTTTATTACTATAATTCATATCAGTAGTAGGAGTAGGGAAGGAAAATATTAAAAATACATCCGTCAGGTATTTCAGTCAGATTGGGTGTAATATTAATGGGTTTTGAACAAGAAAAGTTTCTTGAGAGTGGAATTAAGGAAAAGGAGGAGGCGATGTCTAATATGAAGAAGATTTTTGTGGCATACCAAAATCGGTTTTATAAATATAGCAGGAAAAAAGTTTGGCTAGTGGTTATTTCAAACCTAGAGATTCAGAGGAGTGATTTTAGCAGTACGCTAAAAGCGAATATATCTCTCAGGAACAGTCATTTGTTCATCTAACAAATATTTCTCAAGTGACAATATTTTAGGCATTAAGAATACAGCTGTGAATAGGGGATGTATGCTATAACAGACAGTGTAACAGATAATAGTCTCTGAAGAATTTGTAATAGTAATAGCTAATACTTACACAGCACTTATTCTGTACCAGATACTGTTCTATGGTTTTTACATATAGTAATTAATTTGCCTCAAACAACCTTATGACATGGGTGCTATTACTATGTCCTTTTTATAGAAGTGGAAGCAGAGGTAGAGAAGTGTTAATTATCTTGCTCCAGGTGTCATAGTTAGTAAGTGGCAGTGCCAGGATTTGAACCTATTGGGTTGACTCCTGTGTCCAAGCTTTTTAAAAATTTTTTAAAACTTTTTTGTTTTGAAATCGTTGTTCCCATGCAATTGTAGGAAATAATACATATTCCTGTGTACATAATACCCTGTGTACTTTTTATCCAATTTCCTCCAAAGGTAGCATCTTACAAAACTATAGTACGATATCATAAACGGCATAACTGATATTGATAGCATCAAGATACCAAACATTTCCATCACCGCATTTGCTCTTTATAGCCACATCCACTTCCCTCCTGCCCCAATTCCCTACTCAAACCCTGGCAACCACTGATCTGTCCTCCATTTATATAATTTTGGTATTTCAAGGCTATTATATAAATGGAATCATACAGTATGTTACCATGTGGGATTGACTTTTTTTACTCAGCATAATCCTCTGCAGATTCATCCACACTGGTGCATGTCCCTTTTTATTGCTGAATAGTATACCATGGTATGGTTGGGTTACATTTGTTTAACCAGTCAGCCATCGAAGGACATCTGGGTTGTTTGTAGTTTGGAGCTACTATGAATAAAGCTGCTATAAAATATTTATACGGAAGTTTTTGTGTCAGCATAAGTTTTCATGTCTCAGGGCTGCTTCCAAGCTTTTAACCTTCCAGCTTGTAACCAACACATTCTACCATCTCTCAGTAAACAGGACAGGGAATGACTTGCTGGTGAGTTGATATTCAGAAAAGACCTGAAGGAAGTGAGGGAAAAAGTCATATAGCTATTTGGGGAAAGAACACTTCAAGAGAGGGAGCAACAAGTGTAAAGCCTTGAAATAGGACTATGCCTGATGTGTTTGAGACGCAGCAAGGAAGGCAATGAGACACATAGCAAGAAGAATGGAAGGAGACAAGGTCTGAGAGGCAACTGTGAGCCAGACTGGTAGAACATGTAGAACATTGTAAGATTTTAAATTCTCCCAAAGTGAGACAGACATATATTGGGGTGTTTGAGTAGAGGAGTGACACATTCTGAGTTATATTTTTTAAATCACTGTGGCTGCTGTATAGAAAACGGATACTAATTGGGCAAGGTTGAAGCAGGGAGAACAATCAGGAAATTCTTACTGTAGTCCGTGCGAGAAATGATGGTGGCTTACACTAGTGGGAGGTGTTGAAGATGGATCTGATTCTGGTTATGTTTTGAAGTAGATTTCACAAAATTCTTGATAGATTCATTGTTGATATGAGATAATAAGAAAAAACAAGGATGACTCAATTTACCAAATTTAGAAGAATGATAGTTATGGTCGGAAGTATAATTTTCACACGTATCCAAATGTTTTATCTGCATAACCTGCATAATCCCTATCTGTAAGTAGAGTTGCTTTGGAAGCTAAATATTTTCTCTTTCAGGTATGTGGAATCAGAATAAGAGGACTTGAATAAATTAACCTTTAATAGCATCTGAATAAGATGCATTTACCTACTCATCAGGGACCCAAAAAAAGTCCATTGACCAAGATTTCTTGTGCTTTTCTTTCGTAGGGGGTATTAGTATTTGCCTCTATCCCTCCTTCAGAACTAGAGAACGCCAGCATCACTCCCACCCCAATGTAATATTTCTCTAGATTTGTTAATATATTCAAACAAGTTACATTACCTATGTGATCCTACTTTGTTGATTTTTGATTGACCAAAAGACAGTATTATGGAGACCTCCTAGACGTATCCAGACACCTTGAGGGATTGATTCACTAGGTTAAAGGGCTAGAGACCATAGTCTTGTGGGTAACTCAGACAGTTGGCATAACATAGTTCATAAAGTTAGTGAGTAGCACCTGGGGTCTTAAAAGCTTGTGAGTGGACATCTAAGCTACAACTATTGGTCTTTTCCCTTCTGGAGCAAAAGAGAATGAAGGAAACCAAAGACCCAAAAAAGAAACTGTCCAAAGGACTAATACGCGCAGGAACCGTGGCCTCTTCTACCTGAGACCAGAAGAACTAGGTGGTGTCTGGCTATCAGTACCAACCATTCTAACCAGGGACACAATAAAAGGTCTTAGATAGAATGAAACAAAAATGTAGAGGAAAACTCAAATTCCTGAAAAGACCAGTCTTACTGGACTGATAGAGACTGGAGGAATGTCCAAGACTATCGCCCTGTGTCCCCCTGCAAAATATCTGTCAACTTGGCTAGGCCACGATTTCCAGTATTATGTGATTGTCTACCATTTTGTCATCCGGTATGATTTTCCTGTGCGTTGTAAATCCTATCATTACGGTATTAAAGAGATATATTAGCAACGGTTATGTTGATGAGATCTACAAGATTAGATTGTGTCTTAAGCCATTCTCTTTTGAGATATAAAAGAGAGAAGCGAGCAAAGAGACATGGGGACCTCATACTACCAAGAAAGCAACTCCGGGAGCAGATTCTGTTCTTTGGATTCAGGGCTCCTGCGCTGAGAAGCTCCTTGACTTGAGGAAGATTGATGACAAAGACCTTCTTCCAGAGCTAAGAGAGAGAGAGAGAGAGCCTTCCCCTGGAGCTGACTCCCTGAATTTGGACTTCTAGCCTACTAGACTGTGAGAGAATCAACTTCTGTTCGTTGAAGCCATCCATTTGTGGATTTTGTTACAGTAGCGCTAGATGACTAAGACACCCTTTTAACCTGGAACTGAAGCTATTCCCAAAGATCTCATTTTAGCCAAATAATAGATTGGCTTATAAAATAAACAGTATCACCTATGAGGAATGTGCTTCCTTAAATAATCAACTCTACAACACCAAATGATCAATGTTTACCCAAAAGCAAAGATACAAAAGCAAGGAGGGGCAGGGAAGCTAGATCAGTGGAAACAGAACAAACAGAATGGAAATAATGAGAATGCTGACATATTACAAAAATTGTAACTAAAGTCAGCGAACAATCTATACAAAAATTGTTAAATGGGAACCTAAATTGCTGTACAAATTTTTACCTAAAACATAATATTCAAAAAATTGATAATAAAAAACACTATTAATATCCCTTATTTCCATGTTTTTGAGGGATGCCTCTTAATGAGTCTTTGTACTGGCAACAGTGATAAATAATAACAGATCATTTTTTTTTTCATTTGGATAAATTTACTACTGCTTTTAGTATTATTGAAACTTAGTTTAATGATATATTATTTGTCCAGAATTTTTTATGACAAACTCAATAAACAAAACACTGAATGAAACCATATTTAAAGTACTCTTTCAGTTATATAGATATAGCTGTACAGAAGCATTTCAAACTCATAGTCTTCTTTCTTAGTTAATTCCATGTATATGATATACACCCACTCCTAACTTATTGACATGGTTAGGTGCCAAAGACCAGGTCTTTATGTGAAAATCAGTGTTATGCAAAAATGGTGGATAACCACATCAGATCACAAAACGGAAAATGACTATATCATTACATAACTACCAAACCACTGAGGATCATGGCCCATTCAAGTTAACACATAACGCTAACCATCACAGCTAGCGCTACTCTTGCCTCACACCTTGGCATTCATTGATGCCAGATGTAAATTGTTAACGTGCAAAATAGAAAGCAGATTTTTTACTATTGTTGTAAATGCAAAATGTCTGATAACGAGATAGTCAATAAGTGACAAGTAGGTGCAGTTTTTCTTCATGACTCCGGATCATTGCCTAAATATCTATTATTATGGGACTATTGTATGGGTCTATTCAAATATGTACATTTATTTGTCTTTATTTTAAATGACTCCAAACTGCTATGTATTTTTAGTGCTTATATACTGTAAAAAATGGACATGCAGCACTTATGGAAATACCTCTCCAGGGGAGGCCACAGTTGGCAAACGAATGTAGGATGGGCGTGTATTTGTATAAAAATATGGTATTTTTAATAATTTTACCATTTTTGGAGGTGATAATATATCATCCTCAATCGCCTTTTATATTTCTAAGTTCTTTAAAAAATTTTCTTAAGGTGTGAAAAATCTGTAATTAGGTAGGTAGAATTTTTAGGAAAGATTACATTGACTGAGGACTAAATATTTAGGCGCTTGGCTACTCTGGAACCTTTTCTGTTCCCCGATTCTCTTTTGTAGTCCACATTCCTGAGATTTCCTTTCATTAAGTGTGAGGTTTTACTCTACAAGGTAACTGAGCAATAGGTCATATGTATCTTTTAGTTGGAAATTCTTTGACTCTGTACAAGCAAACACTGCCCATTAATAAGCAACCTTACATAGAATCCTTGTGTTGATGATGGAATTATCAAAATGGATCACGCATAAATGTTTATATTGTAAATATTGTGTCAGAAATGTCATAATTTTATTAAGAAATGTATATACACACCAAATTTTAGAGTACTCATTCATGATGAAAGTACTTCCACACTGTTTGTGTTTGGCAACATTCAAATGGCAATCTTGAATTTTAAAAAATTAATTGAATGCTTAAAGAATTACAAGTGTTTTTTTCCCTTAGATCTAATGCTAACCAGAGTGCTTTTCTAAACTGCTGAGAATGGACTGAAGATTCTGCTGAGGGCTGTAGATACTTATCTGCCTAATTGAGCCATCATTTGTTGACACGAGGAAAACCATGTGACCTGTTTTAATGCATTTCTCAGTAGCAGCAGGAGGCTAGAATGTAGTTCACTGAAGAGTAACACCAGCAGCAATATTATTAAACATGTGAAAATAGCTTTGGTTATGGAGTGGTTTTAGTAGAAGAAAGACAGTAATATGATGGCATATAGTCATGATATAAACAGTATAGATAGTGATTTTATTTTCAAAATTATTTTGAATCCAAATGTTTTAATCATTTAAGTCATTCATTTAGTAACTTCTTAATGACATTTACAATTGCTAGGTATATTAAGAGAATTATTCACTTGGTAAAATTGGTTCATATGACGGTAGTAGATAATGGGAAAATTTGAAATTGTGCCATTTTGTGGAGAGCTGTAACAATGAAGTATTATTGAAAGTTATTGAGTAGTCGGGAAAGTGACTGTGCTGGATGTACTTAACTATCCTGGAGTTACTTAAATTGGAGGTACATTTCATTTGGGAGCTTTAGCTCTAGTTGAGACTAAAAGAGTCTTAACTAATATACCAGCGAGAAAGCAGGAGAGTGATGCAGGGGCCCTTGGAAAGGAATATTTTTCTGTGATACAGTACAATGAGATAGAAGTTATCCTCTTGATAACTTGAAAAAATCATGGCTCCATTAATAAATCTGAAGGAAGAGGTGATTGTCTAGATACATTGTTGGTTTGGTTCAGGACATGTTGCAATAGAATGCCAATGAGATCTTTATAGGAAATCTAAAATGTAACTGGATCTTGGGACGTGAGTGAGAGCTAAGGTACACGTTTTGTTCTTGGCCATAATGATGGATTTGGTAAAGCGTCCAGAATAATGAGAGTACCATGAGAAAGAATATAAGAGGAACGCCAAAAACAACATCTTGAGGAAAGCTTCCCACATGGTGAAGGAAGAAACTAAAACCTACGGAGGAGATAGAGAAGGATGGTTCTGAAAGATCAGGAGTTCATCACTAGTGGAGTTGGTGATTATATTACTGGTGACAGTAAAAAACAAAACAAAAAACCCACTAGAGAAAAATGTGAAGTAAATGCAGAAATTGAGAGTAAACATCTAGAAACTCTTTAGCAACTTGACATTGCCCCAACACTCAGGTGTGTAATCAGTGAATTCCTCATTAAACAAGGAATAAGCATCTTTGAATGTTGGGACACACTTCTGGTGAGTTTCTTGTGGGGAAATCTGTGAACAGTAGCACCACTTTGTGTCTGTGGTGTACTGTAGGGATAAGGGAACTTGTATTTCTCTGCATAGAGTTTGAGAAACACTGAGAGATGGTAGTGTATATATGCTAAGAAAAGTATGACAGAGCAGAAAAGGCTGAATTTACGGTATAGATATACAATATAACTGATGGATGGAATGGGATGAAAGGCATATAGATGAAGATCTCATCCTTGGAAAAATAAACTTACATTTATTTAACATTTTCTGGTGTTTTTTGTTTAGTTGTTGTTGTTAGCTGCTGTCGAGTCATCTCCAACTCATGGTGACCTTACGTACAACAAAATTGACATGTTGCCTATTTCTGTGTCATCCTTACAATCGCCAGCATGTTCAAGTCCATCGTTACAGATATTGTGCCAGTCCATCTCACCGAGGGTTCCCCATGCCCTTGCTGGCCCTCTCTTTCACCAGACATGGTGTCGTCCTCTCATAGTTGATCCTTCTAATCATATGTCCAAAGCAAGTGCATCAGGCAATGTTCTGTTGAGATCCATACGGTTTTCATTGGCTGGTTTTTTGAAAGTAGATTGCAAGACCTTTCTTCCTAGTCTGTCTTAGTATGGAGGCTCTGCTGAAACCTATCCACCATAGGTATTTGAAATACTGATGGCATAGCTTCCAGCATGATAGCAATATACAAGCCACAGCAGCACAACAAATTGATAGATAGGTGGTGGTTTATTTAAACTTGTTGCCATCAAGTCTATTCTGACTCATAGCAACACTGTAGGACAGAATAGAACTGCCCCATAGAGTTTCCAAGACTGTAAATCTTTATGGAAGCAGACTGCCACATCTTTCTCCTATGGAGCGGCTGTTGGGTTCGTACTAACAATCGTTCAGTTAGCCACTGAGCACTTAAACCACTGTGCCATCAGGGCTCCTTGGTTTATTTACTGTTGTTGTTAGGTGCCGTCAAGTCGATTCCAATTCATAGTGACCCTATAAAAAAACAAAACCAAACCCATTGCCATTGAGTCAATTCCGACTCAAAGCAACCCTATAGGACAGAGTAGAACTGCTCCATAGAGTTTCCAAGGAGTGCCTGGTGGATTCAAACTGCCAACCTTTTGGTTAGCAGCCATAGCTCTTAAACACTAAGCCACCAGGGCTTCAGTTTATTTACTAAACCAAAAAAAAAAAAAAGACCAAACCTGCCACCATTGAGTCAATTCTGACTCATAATGACCCTAAAGGACAGAGTAGAACTGCACCATAGAGTTTACAGGAAGCACTTGGTGGATTCAAACTGCTGACCTTTTGGTTAGCAGCCATAGCACTTAACCACTACACCACCAGAGTTTCTGGTTTATTTGCTAGAAACATATAATTTGGTCCTTGCAGGAAACCAGTGAGTTAGATAGAGTATGGTTGGTATAATTCATCCCCACGACAAAGGTTAAAAGATTCACTGAAGAGCACATGGTTAGAAAATGGAGATATTTAGGTGACCAGTTCTGTAACTTCTCCCATGTCTGAAAATGAGGGCAGAAAAAAATTTGAAGAAGTAATGGCATAAAACTTCCAGATTATTGAAAATATTTATTAATACATCATACGCATCAAAGAATCCCAGTAAAAGCCAAGCAGGGTAAGTGCAGAGATTTACACCCACAGACATAGTAGCCAAAATGTTGAAAGACAAAAGGAAGATCTTGAAAGAAGAAAGCAAAAAAGCAAACAATTACTATATACAAAAACCCATTGCTGTTGAGTCAATTCCGACTCATAACGACCCTATAGGACAGAGTAGAACTACCCCATAACGTTTCCAAGGCTGTAAATCTTAACAGAAGCAGAATGCCACATCTTTCTCCCATTGAGTGGCTGGTGCATTCAAACCACTGACCTTTCAGTTCACAGCACCGCTGCGCCATCAAACCAAAAAGCCAAACCTGTTGCCATCAAGTCACCTCCGGCTCATAGCGACCGTATGGGATAGTGCAGAACTTACCCATAGGGTTTTCAAGGAGTGGCTGGTGGATTCGAACCACCAACCTTTTGGTTAGCAGTGAAGCGCCCAACCACTGCGCTACCAGAGCTCCTTTATCATATACAAGGGAACACTGATAAGGTTAACAGCTGACTTCTCATCAGAAACAATGGAGACCAGAAGGCAATGGGGATGATATATTTAAAATGCTGAAAGAAAAAAATGATCGACCAAGGATATTATATCCAGCATAAATGTCTCAATGATGAAAGCAAAATAAATACTTTGCTATACTCTTTTTTTTATATAAGCAGGACTGAATTTTTTTGCTAGCATACTTGTCTTGCAAGAAATACTGAAGTTCATCAGACTGAAAGTGATAACAGACAATAATTCAAATCTACATGGAAACATTAGAGTGCCAGAAAAGTAATTTTATAGGTGATTATAAAAGACAGTATAACTGCATATTTCTTTTTCTCTTGACTGATTTTAAAATTAATTGAATAAAATAATTTGTGTATTAATTGTGGGCATATAACATATTAGAATGTAGTATACATAGTAATAACAACACAATCAAGGTCGATAGGAACAAGGCTATATTGGACTAAGGAAATGACATCAGACGATAACCTAAGTTCACAGATAGAAATGAAGAGAAGCAGATGATAAATAACAAGATTAATATAATAAGCTCTATAATATGTGCTTGCTCTTCTTCAAAAGAATTATGTAATGAGTATAGAAATTATTGCTAGGTTTCTAATATGTATAGACTTAATATATATGATGATAATAGCATAATATATGGGAAGGAATATAGCAATAAAGTTTCTGTATCTTACTGGAGTTAAGTTAGAATAAATCTGAAGGAGATTCTGGTAAGTTAAGATGAATACTGTAAGGTAAGCCTTAGAGCAAATAATGATAAAATAACTCAAAAAATGCTGTTAAAAATCTTTAAAAAAAATTATGAACAGATGTATCTATATGTTCAACTTATTTTTGACAAAGAGTGGCCTTTTCAAAATGTAGCAGCAGCTGGAAACTCATAAGCCAAAAAAAAAAAAAAAAAAAACTTAGACCTAAACCTCACACCTTACACAAAATTCAACTCAAAATGTAAGACTTTTAGAAAAAAATGTAGGAGAAAATCTTCTGGATCTATATAGAGGTAGGCAAAGAGTTCTCAGACTTTTCACCAAAAAGCATGATCCTTAAAAGGAAAAAATGATAAATTTGACCTCATCAAAAGTAAAAACTTTTGCTTTATGAAAGTCCACGTGAGGAGAAGGAAAAGATAAGCTACAGACTAGAGAAAGTATTTGCAAACCACTTATCTGACAAAGGATTGATAATCTAGAATATATCAAGAGCTCTCTAAACTAGACCATAAAAAGCAAACATTCCAGTTAGAAAATGGGCAAAAGATTTGAACAGGCATTTCACCGAAGAGGATATTCACATGGCATATAAATAAGCACATGAAAAGATGTTCAACATCTCAGCCATTAGGAAATGCAAATTAAAACTGCAATGAGATATTACTGCACACCTATCAGAATGACTAAAATTATTGACAGCATCCAATGCTGGCAAGGATACAGTGACACTGGATCACACATACCTTGTTGGTGGGAATGCAATATGATACAGCTACTCTGTTAAATAACTTACAGTCCTAGGAGCAGAGCTCTAAATTCATGAAGCAAAAGCTGACAGAACTGGCTTCTGGTTAAGATGGCAGCTTAGATATACACACCCTAACATCCCCCTACAACAAAGACTCAAGAAACCAAGTGAAATGGATATAAACAACAACCTCGGATTGAATAAAAAACCAACCAAACCCACTGCCGTTGAGTCGATTCCAACTCATAGTGACCCTATAGGACAGAGTAGAACTACCCAATAGAGTTTCCATGGAGCGCCTGATGGATTCAAACCGCTAACCTGTTGGTAAGCAGCTGTAGCACTTAACCATTATGCCACCAGGGTTTCCATCGGATTGAATAGAAGGTTGACAAAAATTGGACTGATCACTGATTGGAAAGAGTTAGAACAAAATCACCAGGGACGCAGAGATTCTCAGAGCATCCAAGCCCTGCCAGCCAGTCTGGCACAGTGTGACCATTCTGAGATATCAGGAAGCAACATCCCCAGGTGAGTAGCCCAGAAAGGCAACTTCTTGGAAAACACAGCTGGGGACAGAGACACTGAGTAAGCAAACCTGAAATACTGTAAGGCTTAGAGTAAATAATGATAAAATAACTCAAAAAATGCTGTTAAAAATCTTTTTAAAAAAGATACTCTAGATACTCTAAGGCTTACCTTACAGTATTCAGACAGATTGTGTGCAGGGTGCAAACTAGCCCAAGTAGGATACATGTGGGAGTGCCATAGTTTTGAAACTAGGGAAACACAGGGAAGTGCCACTGTTGCAAAGTGAGGCAGACCAAATCTTTGGAGCATCAGGATGGGGGATTCATAAGACAGGGAGTGCACTTCTGTGGCAGGACAAGGGTGAGTGCAGGAAAGTGGATGAAAGATTCGGAGTCCCTAGAGAGTACAGAGAAAGAAGGGATCTAGAAACTAGTGAAGGGACTTACTATCAGCAGTGGTGTCTTTTTGGACTGGTGACACCCATTGAATAGTAAAGCAGCAGGTAATAATCAGAAGTTTTCCCCTTGACCACCCTGGTCCCACAGTCTCCCCAGCCCCTCCCATTGGAGCAGCCTCTGCCCCCATCACCTGCAAGGTGAGGTACCCCAGTGAGCTGCCTACCACACACCCTACCTGGCCCACATGGTAAAACAACCTTGGAGTCCCACCTACTATGTTTCCTGCCTGCTCTCTGTGGTAAGGCACTCTGGTGACCTACCCTTTGCTCACCTGCTGAGCCAAATCCCATTGCATGCCCTTCCTGGCCCTTGCAGCAAGAGCCCTTGGCAACCTGCCCACCATTTGCCCTGCCTAGACAACTTGTGTCCTGCCATTTCGTTGCCCCACCCAGCCTCCGTGTAAGATGTCCTCAGGGCTCTACTTGACCTGCAAGGTGAGGCATCCTCAGTGACCCGCCCACCACTCAGTCAGCCTAGTCAGTGGGTCAGTACATTGAGGAATCCCTGGTGACTTGCTCTACACATTTCTCACCCCATCTAGCCCAGGCAGTGAGGCACCCCCAGAGACCCACCCACTATGCATCCCTCCCACACTCTACCTATTCCCTCTGGCCGTCCTAGCATATGCGGAGGCCACCAGCCTTCCCACCTTCACTAGGATGCCAATTCATGACTAAGCAGAGGGCCTGTCTTGCCCATTAGAGTAGTATTACCTCTCTGGGTCTGTGAAGACAACCTATCCTACTCTCTAGATGCCACACTTCCAGCACACGCCAGAGCAGAAGGACCACGCAACCCCACAGGAGCTGCAGAGGAATCCTGACCACGAATACTTAGAACCCCACAATGAGTAAGGGACTTGCTAGAAAACCTCCATATAGTCCTGTAAAGGAAGACGTAAGCACCCATACACACTCAGCATACCCACTGGTATGTGTATGTGACCCATTGTACCCACTAGCGAGAGAAAATTACTCCCAACCAACTATCAGTACCATAATCATACACAGACCAATATTACAAAACAATAGTTAAAACAATACAAAGGAAAGTAGACAATATAAAGAGAAAGTGAAAAAATTAAGCTCCAGATATATCAATACAAAAAAGACAAACAATAAAGTAATATATAAACAAATAGAATTGCTCGGCTGCTAACAGAAAAGTTGTTCCACAGGAGAAAGATGTGGCAGTCTGCTTCCGATTTTCAGCCTTGGAAACCATATGGGGCAGTTCTGCTCTGTCCTATAGGGTTGCTAAGAGTTGGAATTTGACTCGACAGCCACGAGGTTTTTATTGATTTTAGTGTATTGAAGACAACAGTCAATTACAAATCATATGAAGAAACTAAGATATGATGGCCCAATCAAATGAGCAAAATAAAGGGATGGAAAACCTTTCTGAGGAATAACTAATGATGGAACTATCTGACAATGACTTAAGAAAAACTAGTACTAAGGCCCTTCAAAGGGATCACGGAAAACATAGAAAAAAGCCTACAAGGCCAATGCACAGCAATTGATCTCCATTCACCTGAAGCAATGGAGGAATACATTACCATATGCACACTATTTTTCACTGGAATTTTTATTTAGCTAATTTTAATTTTTTTTTAATTCCATATGGTACTCCAAAGTATGTTATAAACACCTGACGCAACATAGGAAGGAGAGTCAGGAATAGGAGAAGGATATGGAATGGTGGCTAATTGCTTCCATGAACAGCTGCCTTCTTTGCCATGAGACCAGAACAACTGGATAGTGCCCGGCTACCATTACTGAACATTTTGATCAAAGATTCTATAGAAGAATCCTGATCAAAAGGGGGGAAATGCAGAAAACAATTTCATATTCTCCTGGAATCCAGACTTTCTGGAGCCATGAAGGTTGGATGAACCCCTGAAACTATTGCCCAGGAAAAAAGTCTTTAAAGCTGAAGCCAAAAATATGCCCTGAAGTCTTCTTAAAATGAAATAATAGTTTACCTTAACTGGTAAAAAAAAAAAAATGTCTGCCTTGAGCATTGTGCTCTTTTAAGAACTGTCTGTATGTGATCAAATTGACACTAGCAACTTGAAAGATTAGATAGGAACCTTAGGTGGCAGTGAGTTTATGTTAATGTGGGAGAAAATCAGAAAAGGAAGGTAAGAGTGGTTGCACAACTTGAAGAATGTAATCAATGTCACTGAATTTCATGTGTAGACATTGTTAAATTGGTGTATGTTTTGCTGTATATGTTCTTAACAACAACAAAATTAAGAAAAGTTTTTAGAAATATTAGGCACACAAGCATCCAAAAAAAAAAAAGCCTAGAAGAACTAAAGAAAAATATACATAAAAAAAATGACAAACTCAATAAAGAAACAATACAAAAGCAACAGCTAGAAATTCAGAAGCTTGACAATAAAATATCAGAAATAAACATCTCAATACAAGGACACAGAAGTAGAATTGAGGTAATGAAAGAATCAGCAAAACAGATCACAAAACCCTTGATAGTAATTTGTTTGAGGAACAAACCGAAAAAGGATAGAAGAAAAACAAAAAAAGCTTCAGAGTTATGTGGCACATCATTAAGAGGAATAATACATGCATATCAGGAATTTCAGAAGAGGAAAAGAGAATGTTTTTGAAGATACAATGGCTAAATGCTTCCCAAATATCATAGAGAAGATTTCCATCCACGATGAGAAGATTTCCATCCATGAGCTCAACAAAGCCCATATAGGATAGACCTCCAAAGAAATTCACCAAGATGTAATCATACTTTCCAGAATCAAAGGTAAAGGAATAATTTTGACACCAGCTCATGTAAAGTGAAATATAACTTACAATGGGGCCTCAGTAAGACTAAGCACTGATTTCTCATCGGAAGCCATGCAGGCAAGAAGGCAGTGGGATGACATGTATGAATCCTGAAGGTGAAGAACTGCCAACCAAGAATTATATATCCAGTAAAACTGTCTTTTAAAATGAGGGCAAAATTAGGACATTCCCATTTAGGAAGAAATTAAGGGACTCTGCACCCACTAAGACCAGCCATACAAGAAATAGTAAAGGCATTCCTTTGGTTAGAAAACCAACATCAGACAACAACCTGAGATAAAGACATGTGACAGCATCACACAGATACCAAACCAGGTAAAGACTTCACAAAAGTAATATAATGCCACAGAACTGATGGCAGAGCCAGGGATATAAATGACCATAATCCAGTGGGACAACTCAATTGGCATAATATAGTTTATAAAATGTATGTTCTACATCTCAAAGTGGTGAGTGGTATCTGGGGTCTTAAAAGCTTGCAAGCAGCCATCTAAGATACTACAATTATTTTCTACTCATCCAGAACAAAAGAGAAAGATGGAAACCAAAGACTCAGAAAAGAAAGTCTACAGGACTAATAGTCTAAATGAACCGCAACCTCATCTACCCTACAACCAGAAGGATTAAATGGTGCCCAGCTACCACTACTGATCATTCTGATCAGGGCCAGAATAGGTGGATCTTCGTAGAATGGGAGAAAATTTCGGGACAGAACTCAAAATTTTAAGAAGTCTGGACTTACTAGACCAGTTGAGACTACAGGACATCCTTGAGACTATCTCTCTGACATACTCTTTAAACCTTAAACCAAAATTATCTATTCAGCTCACCTTTTAGTTAAAACAGATTGGGTCATAAAATAAAGAATATCACCCATGAGTAATGAGCTTCTTTTAAAAATCATCTATAGGAAACTGAAAGTTCAAAAATTACTCTAAAGCAAAGATGAAAAAGTAAGGCAGCAGGGAAGCTAGAGTACTAGAAATGGTACAGCCAGAACAGAATGAATGAAAATGATGACATATTGTGAAAAATGAGAACAGTATCATTGAATAATTTATGTAGAAATTATTAAACGGGAACCTAATTTGTTGTAAAAACTTTCACCTTAAACACAATAAAATATTATTGAATAAAATAATAAATATTTATTGAATGTCCCTCCTCCCCAGAAAAAATTAAAATATAAATCTTCACGTGGGGATGAGGAAACTAACAGAATTGAAGAAAGAAATAGACAATTCAACAATAATAGTTGTTGACTTCAATTTCCACTTTGAATAACGGATAGAAAACTAAGCAGAAGATCAACAAGGAAATAGAAGTCTTGAACAACACTATAAACTGATTAAATCTAACATTTACTTGTAGAGCACTCTACCCAACAACAGGAAAATAAACATTCTTTGCAAGTGTACAGGGAACATTATTATCCAGGATAGACCATATGCTAGGTCATAAAACAAGCATGGATAAATTTAAAAGCAATTAAATAATACAAAGTATCTTCATCAACCCCAATGGAAGGAAATTAGAAATCAATAACAGGAGGAAATTTGGGGAAATTCACAAGTGGAAATTAAACAACATATTCTTAAACTACTAATGGGCCAAAGAAGAAGTCACAAGGGAAATTAGAAAACATTTTTGAGATGAAGGAGAATGAAGACACAACATACCAAAACTTTGGGGTGCAGCTAAAGCGGTTCCTAGGTAGAAATTTATAGCTGTAACTGCCATATTTAAAACAGAAAAGATCTGAAATCAGTAACCTAACCTTCCACTTTAAGAAGCTAGAATAAGAGTAAAGTAAATCCAACGTATGCAGAATAAAGGGAATAACAAAGATTAGCATAGAAATAAATGAAGTCAAGAACAGAAAATAGAGGAAATCAGTAAGATCGTTCTTGGAAAAGATCAACAAATTGGCAGGCCTTTAGCTGAACTGACAAAGGAAAAGGAGAGAACATTCAAATTATCAAAATCACAAATGAAAGAAGGACATTATTGCCAACCTTACAGCATTAGAAAGGATTATAATACCATAAATAACCGTATTCCCAAAAATTAGATAATTTAGATGATATGGACAAGTTTCTTAGAAGATAAAAATTACTGAAACTAACTCAAGAAGAAATCCAAAATCTAACTAGACCTATAACAAATAGATTGAATTAGTAATAAAGCTTCCCACAAAGAGAAGCCCAGTCCGAGATGATTCCCTGGTGAGTTCTACCAAACATTTGAAGGAGAGTTAATACCAAACCTTCACAAACTTCTAAAAAGTAGATAAGGATTGAAAGCTTCCCGTCGCATTCTGTGGCCGGTTTTACTCTGATAAAAGGTCAGAAAGAAAGAAATTACAGATTGATATCTCTGATAAATATAGATGCAAAAATCTTCAGCAAAATTCTGACAACATATAAAACAAAATTCTATGAACATATAAAACAAATTGTATATCATGACCAAATGGGACTTGTCTCAGGAATGTAAGATTGCTTTAACATTAAAAAAAAAAAAAAAAAGTTAATTTAATGAAACATATTATTAGAATAAGGCCCAAAACCACATGTTCGTCTCAACAGAAGCAGGAAAAGCATTGGACAAAATCGAACACCTACTTTGTGATATAAACACTCAACTAATTAGTAATGGAATGGGACTTCCTCAACCTGATAAAGGGCTATGAAAATCCCACAGCTAAGCTCATAATTAATGGTGAAATGATGAAAACTCCCCACTAAGATCAGAACTATGACAAGAATGTCTGCTCTCATAGTGATATTCATCATTTTCTTAAGAGGTTCTAGCAACAGCAGATAGGCAAGAAAAAGAGATAAAAGGTTAGAAAGGAAGATTAGAAAAGAAAAAATAAAGATATCTATATCTGCAGATGACTTATCTTGTATATGAACAATCTTAAGGAATCCACTAAAAAATAAGGGAGAAAATAAATATAAAAATAGAAGTTAATAAATAGAAAATAGACTATACAGAGTATTAACAAGTCTTCATAACATAAGATTTGTTTTTAATAGGATTAATGAAATAGACAAATGTTGGCAGGACCAGTCAAATTAAAAAAAAAAAGACAAGGGAAAATGAGTAATATCAAAAATGAAAATAAAATTTTAATTATTAAACAATTTTAGGAAGATATTTAGGCCAATAAATTGAAAAGTTTGACAAAATCTGCGATTTCCTTTTTGCTCATGTATTTGGGTTTGAGGCATCTGGGACTTTTTTTTTTTGGTATGTATGTATGTTTTTATATTTTTAATAGTTCATCTTAGCCAGATTCATGGCTATAAATAACATTCACAGGGTGATGATTTCTAAATTTATATATTTAGTACGTACCTCTTTTATCATCTCCAAACTTAATGTCCAACTGGCTACTTGATAATATCCAAACAGAAGTCTTGATGTCCACTCTCAATCCTGTTTCCCCCCTTGGCTAACGCATCTCTATATGTGGTGCCAATGTCTGCCCAGGTGCTCTATCCAAACCCTGCAAGTCCTCCTTGGTTGTTCCTTTCTCTACAGGAAGCCCCTGTCTGTAAAATATATCTGGAATCTATTTACTTTTCTTTTCTCTACAGCTCCCATACTATTACAAAAACCCAAAACCCAAGCCATTGCCATGGAGTTGTTTCCGGCTCATAGCGACCCTGTAGGACAGAGTAGGATTGCCCCATAGAGTTTCCAAGGAGTGGCTGGTGGGTTTTTCTATTACAAGCCATCACTGTTTTTCTCCTGACCTACTGAAATAGCTTCCTGTTCTTCTTAGTTTTACTTTTTAACCCTTTTCAAACCATTCTCCACAGAATAGCCGTAACAACCCAGTGCCGTCGAGTCGATTCCGACTAATAGCCATAAAAAAAAAATAGTGATCTTTTAATAACACTTGTCAACATAACATACTTTGGTGTTTAATTCCTTTCATGGTTTGGGATTTCCAAAGTCCAGACTTTGCTACGGTATATTAGGCCTTACTTGATCTGATACGGCTTTCTCCTATCTGTGTAACATAATCTTGTTCTGCACCTTCCCTTATTATTTTTTTGAACCTCAAGTTTTTTTCTCTCTCAAGTCCCTCACTCTTATTTCTTCCTCCTGGAATGCCCTTGATCCAGTTTTTCTTATGGCTGATTCGTTTATACCCTTTAGCTTTCAACTCAAACATCATCCTCTCAGGGAGACTTTTTTTTTTAAATAATTTATTTTTTGTTGTGTCTGTTAAGAATATACGCAGCATAACATACACCTATTCAACACTTTCTGCATGTACAATTCAGTGACATTGATTACACTCTTCATGTTTTATGACCCATTCTTACCCTCCTTTTGCTAATTGTTCCTCCCCCATTAACATTAACTCACTACCCCACAAATGTCCTATCTAACCTTTCAAGTTGCTGTGTCAGTTTAATCCCACATAGATAGTTCTTAAAAGAGCACAGTGCTCAAGGCGGACATTCTTTACTAGTCAGGGAAACCTTTCTGGCCTCCTGTCTAAAATATCTTCCTTTGCTTTTCCAGAAACTATTCTCATTTTACTCTCCAGATCCCCCCAGCTCTCAACCTAAGGTATGATGCTTGTGTCCTTTACTATAGTCATCTCAATTGGCAATTATTTTGTCAATTTCTTCTACAGTGCCAGGTACATGAGAAGGTAAGGTCCTTTCCTGTCTTATCAAACACAGTACTTCCAGCAACTAGCCTAACATTTAAGTATCTTTCTTAAATTTGAAGCCCTGGTGGCACAGTGGTTAAGAGCTACAGCTGCTAACTAAAAGGTTGGCAGTTCAAATCCACCAGCTGCTCCTTGGAAACCCTATGAGGCAGCTCTGCTCTGTCCTGTAGGATCACTATGGCATTGATCTAATTACAGAATAGACTCAACGGTAACAGGTTTTGGTTTGGGTTTGTTAAATCTTATATTCATTTTGTATACTCCACAGGGCTAAGCACATTGCAGATAGACTAATACGTATACATTGATAGATGTTCAGTTTTTCTCTGTCATCTTCATTGTGGTCCCATTTTTTTCCTTTTCCCCTCTTATTTTTTGGTTATATAATCATTTGTTTTATTAGTTTTAAATTTCATGTGCACATGTTCTAATGCATACTTATAGCCAGTATTCTTTTTTCCCTAATTATGTCTTCTGTTTACAAATTCTCTGCTTCAGTATCATCATCATCTTTTTTAAAAACTCGTTTATATGTTTCAGATAATGCCTGTTTCTTCATGTTGAATTAGCCTGCTAATGAAGTATAAGTAGATTTGCTGCTTATGGCCAAGTTCTAAACCAAGATTTCATTCTAGAGCTTGGGATCAGCATTTTTCCAAGTGTGCTAAACAGCAATCCTTTACTAAATATTATATGTAAAATAGTGACCAGTTTTCTGTGTACTAAAAGTTGAGAAACTTATTATTCTAGCTTTTACCAAGATGGCTTAAAGAAAGTTGATCAAAAAAGATTATAGGAAGAATGGATTTATAGCAGCTGTCTGATATATGACCAGAATCCTTGTGTTCAAGTAAACTAGACTTGCCCTAGGCTTTCTACAGCATAATGCCCTTAGCAAGTAGCTTTCAACAGCTTTTTCAGGAAGCAATATTTTTCTTCAGTAAAAGGGTCACTCTACTGTTTTTCTTTTTCCTTCTCCTGTCTTATCTTCTGAGTTCAGGAAGTACTTTAAATTTACAGGCAGCTTTGAAGGCATGAAGCAAGCTCAGCCTCAGAAGTATTTCCTGTTATGGCATTAATCTAATTCCATGAAAGTAGAACTGATTTTTCATCTGTAAAGTAGATAAAGTGCCTAGAGCAGCTGACCATTATTCTGGGTTATCATGATAAAGGGGCTTAGTTTTGACACGAAAGAGTTTATCAGCCTAACCAGTGGAAGATTTCATCCTTTTTGTTGAAGGATATATTATGGATTATAATCTGTCTTGGCTTCCAAAAGAAAGCTTGCCTTTATATTGAAAATATTTACTTAAAACAGCAAGTAAGGTTTTTATGTTTTTAAAGTTTTTAATATGCAATAAATCAAGCCAACATACTAGGTTCATCTCATAAAATTAACTCTCTAATGTTAAACCATTTTGTATTTGTTTTAATATTCAAATTATTGTCCCAGTTTGAAGTAATCACAAATGTGCTTTACAAACTAACTGAAGTTCAACATATACAAATGTATAATTCCCTGTAAGCCTATATGTTTGATATTGTAAAAAGGTATTGTAGTCCATATTATTAGGTCATATAAACTCTTCTAGTAACTGATAATGTAGAAATAGTTTTCTTATAACAAAATGTTCTTTGAATAGTCATGGTTAAATTTATTTGGTTATTTATGTTTTTATCACCTTAAGTATATAATACACCCAAATACTGTATAATTCAGATGGTACAAGTTCATCTTTTTCCCGTTTCTGTTTTCTAGTTTTCCACCAAGCTATTTTACTTAATCCTAGTGGCTTGGTATAGATTAAAGAATTTTTCATTTGAAAACTGATTGCACAATGGATATAGTTACAATGTTTCCATGAATAATAATAGCTTGATTTGAAGTACTTACTACATGCCGAGTATATTACATACTTAGTCCTCTCAATAGCCCTGATTTAAATTCTATTGTCCAATTGAAAAATACCAAAACTGGGCTCAGAGCCAAAAACTAAAACCAAACTCATTGCCATTAAGTTGATTCTGACTCATAGTGAGCCTATAGGACAGAGTAGAACTGCCCCATAGGGTTTCCAAGGAGCACCTGGTGGATTCAAACTGCCCGTGTTTTGGTTAGCAGCCGTAGCTCTTAACCACTGTGCCACCAGGGTTTTCAGGCTCAGAGAGGTTATATAATTCACTCAAGGTCACTCAACTCACAAGTGGTAGATTTGCCACTGGAAGTCAGCAGTTGTTCCCCAGTTCTGCCTCTTATACTTGAAAGGAACAGAAGAATCCACTGATCACATATTTCAGAATTAATGGGAAAATCTATTCGGCTCTTCCAATTGTTTACTAATAAGATGATATTTAGTTTTTTCTTTTGTTCATAAACCACAATAAAGACCTTTTAATTATGGGTATTAATATTTTAAAACCTGGATCATCTTTATCTCCAAGACTGAACATGAAAATCTCTGTCCTAATTAAACACATTCAATACTAAACCTGGATTAGGGAATTTGGAGTTTTGTAATCTCTCCACTAATTCAGGACATAATTATATATGATCATCATTTCTCAAAAGGTAATTGAATAGTATCAGCCCTTTCTATATGAGTGGCATTGTGAAGGTAATATCAGATCAGATGTTAAGTGTATTCATTTAACCATCATTGAATCTGCCGACTACGTATTCTGTTAAGCAGTGTATGAAGAAAGCATGAGTACTCTCTTTACTGAACTGCCAACCTTCTAGGAAAGATAAGGTCTATCCTAATATAAATTAGAGAGTGAGGAGTGCCAAAGTGAAGTGTAAGTACTGTAAAATGACCTGGTATTAAAGAAAGGACTGTCTTTACTTAGTATATCCGAGAGTCTCCTCAGCCAAGCTTTCAATAGTAACAATTATAGCTTCATCGTTTTAGTGTGACCTTAGCTTTCCAAACCCTAGACCTTGGCTCTACTTTCTGAAAACACATACCCACATGGAGAGACAAAACAGAACGTGTTAATAAGCACATGAAAACGTGCTCAGCCAGCATCATTAGCCGTCAGAGAAATGAGTATCAAAACCACATGAGATACCACTTTCATACCCACTGCGGTGGCTATTATGAAAAAGACAAGCAAATAATGAGTGTTGGTGAGGATGAGGGGACATTGAGATGTCCATGTACTGCTGGTGGGAATGTAAAATCGCTTGGAAAACAGTTTGTCAGTTCCCCAAAAGGCTAAACATAGAGTTATCATATGATCCATCCCAAAAGAAATGAAAATATATGTCTACGGAGAAACTTGTGCAAGATTATTCATGATAGTGAAAAAGCAGGAACAGCCCAAGTGTCCATCAACTGATGAGGGTAGATAAAATGTGGTATATCTATACAGTAGAATATTATTCAGCCATAAAAAGTAATGAAGTACTGATGCGTACTACAACATGAATGAACCTTGAAAACATTATGCTAAATGAAAGAAGCCTTTTTACAAAGGATCACATATTGTCTGATTCCATTTGTATGAAAAGTCCAGAGCAGGTTAGTCCATAGAGGCAGAAAATAGATTGGTAGCTGCCTAGAGCTGGGAGTGTTGGGGGGACCTGGGGAGTGACTTACGATGGTATAGAATTTCTTTTTGGTGTTAAGAAAATGTTCTAAAATTGATTGTGGTGATGGTTGCACATCTCTGTGAATATAGTAAAAGGCATTTAATTGTACATTTTAAATGGGTAAATTGTATAGTGTATGAATTATATCTCAATAAAAGTGTTACTAAAAAAAATAGGTGATGTTACAAAGCTTTTAGACTACTTAGACCACTTGATGCATGTAAAGAGATTAATATTTACAAGTTTATTTACAGTGTTAAAGTCATAGGTTAGAGAGGGAGGGACGTGTAACACCTCAAAGAAATCTATTATTATTGCTATTTTATTTCTTATTTTCATTGACACTGTGGCGGTATTATGCATTACACTGTAGTCCCTGGTGGATAAAATCATTAGAGCTTTTAGGATGAAACTTACATGTTGGTAAGCCAGTGAAAAAGAACTGATACCAGAACTTGATAGATCACCCAGTCCATCACTTGCTGGTGTAATGGTTAAGAGCTACAGCTGCTAACCAAAAGGCCGGCAGTTCAAATCCGCCAGGCACTCCTTGGAAACCCTATGGGGCAGTTCTACTCTGTCCTATATGGTCACTGTGAGTCAGAATTGACTCGACCGCAATTTTTTTTTTTTTTTTTATCACTTGCTTCAAGTATATGCAGTTGACCTACCCACTAAAATGATTAACTCGATGGGACTTCATCATTCCTTTGCCAGACTATCAGTGTGCCCATATAAGCAATAAGCCCAAAGTTTATTTGTATTTTAGTTATTTGACCTTCAAATGCAGTTCCCCACAGAAATTAACCCCATACACAAATGTTAATTAATTTCCCACTATATTCTATAAGTGCCTAACACTTAAGCCGAATTGAAACATTAACTAGGTAGGAAGCAAAGGACCTGCAGTGAAAAAGGAGAAAGAAAATAATCTTTATTGGAGATAGAACCTGGCCCCAGATTTTGAATTTTGAATGGGGCAGATTTGTGTGTTTTGTGATAAACACATACCTGGGAGTTATTAGACTCACCTATCTCCGTCTGGTCCAGGTCATATAACTGGTTTGAACCTTTTTCAAAAAGAGTCAATCTTTAAGTTGTATTCTAGCCTTCCATGTTAAAAATGAAATGGTTCTTACTTTCTGGAGTATATTGAAATGTTTGTCAAAATCTATAGATGTGGAAAGTTATTATTTTGTAGTGAGAGGTAGGGGCACTTGGTATACTCTAAGGCAGCTTCTCCCTCTGGCAATATGTATTTCTCTATGACTGTAGTATAACATAAGGAGCCCTGGTTGTGCAGTGGTTAAAGCGATCGACTGCTAACTGAAAGGTCGGCTGTTCGAAACCACCAGCAGCTCCACCGGAGACAGATGTGTCAGTCTGCTTCTGTGAGGATTACAACCTTGAAAACCCTATGGGGTTGCTATGAGTCAGAATCGACTCAATGGCCGTGGGTTTTATGGTATAACATAATTTATAGTATGGAAAATGAAAGTTTGACCTTAAAAAAAAAAAATCCCTTGTTTATTCAGAGTTCAGGGGTTTAGATTCTTTTTTTCAGCACACAGCAGTGAGTTCAGGGGTGATGGTCACTGATACCTTGATCCATTACTTTTCATAAAAAAACAAGATTGTTCCCATAATGGCTTATTTGTCTGTTTTGTTTCCCACCAGAAATCACAAAATCCATTTTTGGTGACAGTATAATAATTTTCACAACATCTGGTTATAGTGGCACATACACACAGAAGATTAAAGATATAGTTTAGGAAAAAAAAAACAGTAAGAAGACATTGAGAATAAACATCTTGGTAGAGTTTATTTTTATAATGTCATAATCACTGATTTCGAAAATAAATATAAACAATGGGTTATTAATAGTTGGTTCAATATTTTCATAAAGGGCCCATTCATCATATGCACATTTATTTTTTATGTACTTGCCAAGTGTTTTTCCAAAATAATTTACTTTCTTTCCCTATTCTGAAATGAGATTTACAGATGCTATACCCAGTCTCTGTTGAAAAGACCTTCTGTTAAAATCAGCTGTCCATAACTTGATGTCTTGAGTCCTTAGTGATTAATATGTTAATAAAAATCAGTGTGAGTGTCATTAATGTACATATGTATGATTTATTGCAGTATTAACACCTTATGTTTCTTATCCATTCCTCAACTGAAGGAAAGATTTTTTTCATTCATTACTGTCAAATAGCATGTAATTTTTTATATAATACAGGTATGTAAAGGATAAAGTGTTGATGGCTTTATAATTCCTACATTTGCATGTAACATGCTTTCATACATTTCTTTAGTAGTATACCATACTTTGAGAGTGCTTCTTTTTCATTGAGTGTCTTCGAATGAAGGAAAGTGGTTGAAATGTAAAAGAAGCAACTCAGAATGTCTATAATATCACATCTTAGTATGTTTACACCTGCTTAAGGGAAAGAGTAAATTATTTCTCGAGAACCCAACACTTAATGTGCTAGTTCCACCTCTGATCTGCTCTGAGGCATTTAACCTCTCTTAACCTTGGTTTCCCTATTTAGAGGAAGTGGCTGTTGAGCCTTACCTAAATCACAGTGTGAGCGCGAGTAATTGTTTACTGTGAATTCTAAGAAAGGCTAATAGAAAACGTCACGTATAAACAAAGGAGTTATAACTACTCTCCTCTCTCAGAGGAATCACAATTGCCACTCACTGACCTAACATGAATCTACCTTTTTTTAAAAAAAAGAGTTGTTTAAATATAAATACATAAATGGATATGTTATTTTGATTTGAGTTACTTCAGTAGTGATTTCGAATTATTGAAGCATCCAGCTTAAATACATTTAAATAGTAGGTTAGCCAAAACCCAGTAAATAAGTTGGGACAGATTCTACCAGGTGAGTGCTAAAATGGATGTGATGTACTTTAATGGGCTTTTTAGTTTACGTTGATTTAAGACTTATAATGTACCCCTGTACGCCTTCTAATTACTTGACCTGTGTGTGTGTGTCTGTGTGTGTGTGCCTCTAACCATGTGACCCTTGGGTAAATTACTCTCTCAGGAATTCTCTCATTCCCCCCGCCCCAATATGCTTGTGTTCATTGTGAATTTCCAAGAGGAAGCTATAATGTATAGCTTTTAAAAAGCTATTTGCCACTCAAGCATGTTTTCCAAGAGAACTTATTAACCTCTCTTGTGGAACAGTTTGTGAAATATTAAGCTAGGTTGCATGTGGACAAATGGTGGGTGATGACAGCAGAAAAGTAGATGGGGTCAGAAGGGACTTATATACCATTTTAAGGAATGTAAGCTCTAAACTCTAAGCAGTTAGAAACCATAAAATCTTTTTAAGCAGGAGTGTGATAATAAGACTGTAATTTGGGAAGAATACTAGTGACTGGTGGAGAATTAATTGAACATTTGCATTTAACCCTTTATGCTAGTGGTTCCCAAGTCATAAAGTGAATGAAATATAGAAGACATTCTTCAGTTTCTCGTTGCTTTTCTTCAGTTTCTTGTTGCTTTTAGAGTTTAGAAATAAGTCGAGACAATTGTAAACTAGTTTCATCAACTTTATTTGCTCTAATACATGTGCTACAAGGATTTTATACAAACTTTTATAATGATTTTGCGAGCCAAAGGATATGATTATTTCCTGAAGCACCATGTTCCACACCGAGTTTTTTTTTTTTTTTTAAATATGACCCCAACTTGATTTTACAGTGATAGAAATACGCTGAAAAATAAAAGTGTAAGGAAATCCTCCAACAGGTCAACAGTGTTATCTGTGTGTGGTAGGATTGCTCATTAATTTTCATTTAGGAAGCTTTTGGGGTTTTGGTTTTTTGGTGCTCTGCCCAAATCATTTCAAATCTTCTACCCTTCCAGTAATTAATTCTCTCAAATACCTTCTTTTAATATCTGCATGATTGTTAAATTAGCAACTGTACTATTTGCTATGTTTACTTATACACAACCCCCCAAAGAGGGGGACATTGGCTAAAGACTATTTCCTGATACCATAGTACTGCATTAAGATGATTTCGAAGTCTTGATTAATGACATATTCTTTTCCACGAATGCCTTGCCACTCTGTGTCAGTTTCCCAACTTAGTTCCCCCTCGTCTATAAAATGGAGATCATGAAAGATCTTATCTCAAATTGTTATAAAAAGTCAATAAATGATACATAAAAGTATTTAGTACAGATAGTGCTCAATGAATAATTTATTATACAGTTAAAGAATCATTTCCTTCTAAGAGTCTACAGTACAGAAGAAAAAGTTGGAGCTTGAGAGTTAGATAGGATTGTGTTCATGTTCTGATTCTGCCACCTGTTGGATGGGTGAGCTTAGACAACTCTGAGCCTCAACTTTTCCTTTTGTGAAATAGAGATAATACTATTTACCACATTAGATTATGAGGATTAAATCAGGGAGCATATATATAGTATGTAATGTATAGTAAATATTCATCGCATGATACTATATAGACTCTTTGAGAGTTCCTGGGAAACCCTGGTGGTGCAGTGGTTAAGAACTGTGGCTGCTAACCAAAAGTCAGCAGTTCAAATCCACCAGATGCTCGTTGGAAGCCCTATGGGGCAGTTCTACTCTGTCCTATAGGGTCACTATGAGTTGGAATCGACTCGACAACAGTGGGGTTTCGGAAGAGTTTCTGGGTTGCACAAATGGTTACGCACATGACTACTAGCCAAAAGGCTGGCTGTTCAAACCCACCTAGAGGTACCTTGGAAGACAGGCCTGGCATCTCCTTCCAAAAGGTCACAACCTTGAAAACTCTATAGAACAGTTCTACTCTACTCACAGGGTCACCATGAGTCAGAATCGCCTGGATGGTAACTAACAGCAATATAGACTTCTGTCCTTGACCCAGGTTATTAAGCAGCTTTCACATGAAACCACGTCCTCTCTTTTCTTTGAGACTCTCCTCAACGCCTAGTGATATTCTATGTACACAGAAAAAACAAAGTGCATGCTGACAGACTATTTAGAAGAATTTGTCTTTGGTATTTCTGCATAACTGGACCCCTTTAATTGAAAAGCAGAGACACATTCTTTGAAAATTTATTAGTGTGATAATTATATTGTTTGGAAAAACGAGGCCTTATCAGTCAGTTCAACCACAGAAGCAATCAGAAGCGGAAATCATCAGCCGGCTTGAAGTTTGTTGTCCGTAGGTGGAATTTCTTCTCTTTCAAGAAAGCCTCAACCATCCTTTTAAGGCCTTTCAACTGATTGAGTAGTGCCAATCCAGACTACCCAGGATGCTCGCAAACTAAAAGTCAGCTGGTTAGGGGTTTTCATTACATCTAACAAATGCCTTTTAAGCAACACCTACATTAGTGTTCAGTTGAATAACTGGAATCTGTGTAGCCTAGTCAAGTTGTCACATCAAAAAGCTATCACAGAGGATAAATTTTTTTTTTAAAGGAATAGCAAGTTGAGAATATTTGATCTTTATTTTTATGTATTGTACATGTTACATCATTTTATTTTTTGAGAATCTTTTTATATGCCTAGTATTTTGCTAAAAGGGTAAAGCAAACATAAAAGATATCTTACATTCTTTTCAAATCTTAATATCTTAATGTTTGCTAAAATATTTTGCCTAGAATCATTGATTAAGGATTGACAGAGGAGATGGTAATTTATTGGTAAATATAATTGAGATTGATGGAAATGCAGGTGGGTTTTTTTAGGGTGTGATTGAGCAGGGTGAGGCATGAATAGGTGTGATTATAAGAGAATAAAAAGATGATAATAGTAAGGGTATAACTAGACTGTGAGCTCTCTTAGAGCTGGTATTGTGTGTTACTTATCCTTGTATCCCTACGGCCTGGCACAGGATCTGAAATAAGGGTGTTCAACAATTGTTTATTGTTTAAGTGAATTAAGTAGTAAAAAAAAAGATAACTTAAAACCTATTCATGATTTAGTATGATCCATTTGTACGTCTCCAAATATGATTGGACTTGGAATCAAAAGCACCCAATCTACATTAGGATTAAAATAATTACAGCCCCAATCCCTGAACTGGAGGAAGTATTTTCTAATGCACACCCTCTCCCACAAGAATGTAAACCCTTTGAGGGCAAGGGTTATGCTATTTAGAATGTTCTCCTCAGTGCCTCACTTTGCGGTGAGAGGCTGTAGATAAACATTCCTCGCTGAATTAAAAGCAGCATACAGAAGAAATCCAAACTGAAGTTTGTGATACATCTCCTTTAAGACTGATAAGAGAAACCAATATGTTTTAAATGTATCACATAATTGAGTAAGGAACAGTAAACTGATTTGTTCAGTGTTCTTGCTTTCATGTATTTGAAGTTTATATTTAGTCATTTTGTCTTAAAGCATTATAAAATTTCTCTGATTTGTTATCTTCCAGTGAGTTAGACATCTTAATAGCTTTTATGTGGAATAAGGCAAAGCAATTGAATATAAAAGAAAGCTGCTGTAGCTTTATCCTATTGAATACAAATATTTGGGGATTAATGGTTTATTAGATAAATGGTTTAAAGATTAATTAGCTGCGCTATCTTTTTTACTTTCCTATCTTATCTGTAAGTCAGTGGTCTGTTAATACATACCAACCAAAACCAAACCCACTGCCGTCGAGTCGATTCTGACTCGTAGAGAACCTATAGGACAGAGTAGAACTGCCCCATAGAGTTTCCAAGGAGTACCTGGTGGATTCAAACTGCTGACCTCTTGGTTAGCAGCCGTAGCACTTAACCACTGCGCCACCAAGGTTTCCATTAATACATAGAAATTGCTTTATTTCCCACTGTTTCCACCTTAAGTATTCAAAGGAAAAACAACTGGACTTGCTTTTTCCTTTTAATGCTTAAAATTTGTAAGAATCATGGCTCCACCACTTATTTTTTTCCCAGAACTAAGTGAATTTTGCCTGAGATTTTGTGGGAGAAAGAAGGTAATAATCTTTTCAGTTTATTCTGGTTTTATGATACCGTGTCCACCTCTCACATGCAGATTTCATTGTGGAGAGATGGCCAGGGCACAGAGAGCCCTACCCTGATGACTTTGTAGTGATTTTATTACTGAAAAGATAAACATCACCTTATTGTTTATTTTAGCCAGTAAAGTTGTCTGCAAACTTGGTTAAAAAAATGCAAAACCGTATATTTACTTTTCAGTTTTTTCCCAAAGAAACAATAAAAGCAGTGTTCCAGTGGAATGACTTGCTAACTGCACTCTTTCCCAGGGAGCACTGGCAGCTTTTATCAGGTGATTATACCTTTTTTATACATATAGTGAAGAATGCTAATGATGAAAGATAAGAGTCATTTCTGTTCCTTGAAATGTGAGTTAAAATTTAGAAATGAAACCTATTTTTCTGTGGTGACATCCAGATTTTCTGTTCATTTTCATCAGATTACCTGATCTACTTTTACCAGGAAAAAAGGTGTGGGTGGAAGGGTTAATATATAGCAAAGCTACTGAAGTGACTATTTGAGTATTTCATTCCATCTGTCAAAGCTTCCCTGGGATTAAGAATTTGGCACAAGTGAGTGTAATTCATTCTCTTTTTTACAAAGAAGTGAATGCTAGAACAAAAAAAAAAAAGCCATCCTAAAATGAAGGAGTAAAATGCCAGAAAGAGTGAAAGGAAGAAAACAAAATATAATATTTTTAAAAAGAATACTAACAAGTCTTAAACTAAAAATGATTATATTGATGATCACTGGCTTACCTTTCCTGCATTCGGTATTTTGGAAAAAGAGCTTAAAAGAATGACAGAAGAACCAGTATAATGATTACACATCCCAGTTGCCTTTTTGGCTCAGAGTGGAGCAGCTGTAATTATTGCCCAGAGTCTTAAAAAAAGATATGCTGTGATACGTAAAATTAAGTTACATGTAATCATGCATGATTTAAAGAAGGGTATACCCTACCTTGAACAGATAATTTTAATAAATTTGTAACTCAGATCTCTTGGTTGACAAGAGAATGTGAAAGATATATCTCAGATAAATTAATTTTAAAATTTCAGATTAACCTAGAATTGTGTCTGCATTTGGATTATATTATTAGCTAGAATGTAGAAATAGGCATCTTTCTTAGGGTTCTCTAGAGAAACAGACCCAGTGAGAAAAATAAATACATATAGAGAGAGAGATTGAGATTTACTTCAAGGAATTTGCTCACATGATTGTGGGGTCTGGCAACTCCCGAAATCCATAGGTCAGGGAACAGGCTGGAGACTACTGCAGGCTTGTGTCTCAAGATCTGTAGGTTAGGCGATGAAAAGAGCATGGAGTGATGTGAGAGTTGTGGCAAAATGTCTATTTGTAGTCTGGAGGCAGAAGAAACCCTAGAGAAACTCATTTCAACTGATTGGTTGATTAGATTAGATCAAATTATGGAGGGTAATCTGCTCTATAAAGAGCCCTGGTTGCACAGTGCTTAAGCACTTGGCTGCCAACCAAAAGATTGGTGGTTCAAATCTGCCAGCCACCCTGAGGGAGAAGAGACCTGGCAATGTGCTCCTGCAAAGATAACAGTTTTAGAAACCCTATGGGATAGTTTTACTGTGCTCTATAGGGTCATTATGAGTCAGAATCAACTCTATGGCAGTGGGTTACAGGTAATCTGCCCAATGCAAGGCCAACTGATGTAATCCTGTGTAACTACTCCATGACAGCAACTAGTCTAGTGTTTGGCCAAACAGCTGGGAACCTTAGCTAGCTAAATTGACACATAAAATTAATCATCACACCATCCATCATTTTACCAATTTATAGCTTCTGTAGAACTATAGAACTAAATTATGGTGTAAAGCTTGGTGTTGTTGCCTTCTTCAGAGCTGGTAATGATTTGCTGTTCATTACAGAATTTTGGAAGTTAGTCTGTAATTGATCAACACATGAACGTGGTGGGAAGAAATGAGATTAGGTCTACAGACTTTCTTTTTTACTTCAACATTATAAAACCATTAATTTTTAATAGATATAGAAACAGTTCTTTGGGTAACTTTATCAGGGAGTTTGTAAATAAAAGCCTCATTTTGCTACAGAAAAAAAAAAAGAATTATATTCAGGTGATTTAAAAAATAATCATGCTGATTTAATTCTGGGTATTTTCATTGGTTCTGGCTTATCTCATGACTAACCATAAATTTTTAATATCAATATTTGATTTGGACTACAGTGTACGTTTACTGGTTTTAACTAGAATAGCTTTTAAAGTGTTCGTTGTAAACAAGTGATAGACAACTTTCTGGTTTGCTTCCTGACATAGGCTGTTAAGACTTGTGCCACCTCTTTTTTTATGTTTTTATAATCTCTAAAATTCTCAACAATGGTTAGTGGTAATAACCTCCCCCCAAAAAAGGAAATATCTAGGCTTTACTATAATAAAAATTAGAACAATGTATATAAATGTTGTACGTTATAGATGTTTATACATGTTTAATCAGGTGTACTATTTTTTAAATTGTTCTCATTTTGCAGTCATTTCACTTCCTGGTTCTTTGAGCAATCCACAGTTTAATATACAGGGAACTCATAGTCCTATGGTGACAGAAAAGTCAAAGTCAAGCAAATCCTTATAGATCTTTCTGAAAATCTCACAAATGATTTCTTATAAAGGGTCAGGAAGTTATTAGATTTAAAAGTATAAATACCTGGCATCATCCAGATGTTTTATTAAAGTGTTCTTTGTTTTTTAAGCAGAAGTCCAGCTAGCCAATGGCTAATTTGCTCAACATTTACGACAAAGATGAATTTCTGTAGGACTAAGAACATGCATCCTATCTCCTTGACAGTGGCTCTAATTACCTCAGCTTGGACTGGTCAATATTTGATCTTTTTCCCACAGTGCAAACATGTTACTTTGACTGTCTCTTTCTTTTGCTTTTGGATAATTTGCAGCCATGTAAGAATGGTTCATTCTGTTTGTTCTCCCTGGCTTGAGGCCAGGGTTCTCTTATTAGTATAATGCAGTTCATTGATGTGAATTTGTTGATCTCCTGAGTAGTTTTTCACAAATTTAAGGCAATTAAAAGCTTTTATATGGCATTACACTTGAAGTTATTAGTGGTCTTCCAGTGATTTTGCTTTTAAAAATTACTTCATCATTTTGATTATTTCCTTTTCCTCTCTTCTTTCTTTCCTCCCACCTATAAAATTCTAGAAAAAGGATTAAAACAACCATTTTATATATTGATTTTATAAAAGGTAACAACTTATAAACTTGTAATTCAATAACACTTAACATTTTAATTAACACAATTTTTAAAAGACTAATGAAATTTTTTGGTTTTGTTTTATGAGAACTGGCCTACTTTAAGCCTATGGACATTCATGGAAGTATTAATGGATTTTGAGAACAATGACAGGAATTTAATCTAAAAATTATTGCAAAAAAATTCAAAAGGCATATAATTTAAGCTTTTTTTTTTTCATTTTCTTTTTTTTCAAAGAGGCAGAACTCTTCCTAAATTGGAGCTTTATTAATAGTTTTACATTTTCACACAGGTAACAGATGTCCATGATGTTTTTGTTTCTTTAACTTTTCCAGCCAGTGGATCTTTCTCTAGCACATCAGACTGGTGTTGTTACAGTGCTACAGCACTGATTAGATAAAAATCCATTGCCTTCATTTATATGTATTGGAAATCATTGCTACCGTCTCTCTATTCTTATCCCATTTAAAAATTTTGTTACTGTTATCTTCCTTGTGTTCGTCAGTGGCATAGTTTCAGTTACAGTGCTTGATTCAGGTGTTCATTAGAGTATTGATTGTTTTTCAAAAAACTCAATAGAACAGATTTGAGGACAGTTGGAAAAGTTTTAAAGTATTGCAACAAGTGTATGAAAGGTCATGTTCACTTATGCAAACATTCTTGATCTTTTTATACTTTTTTATTTTAAAGTATGTATAACAGTAAGTAAACATTGGTTAACAACTTACTGCACTTTATGCTGTACTGGTTACTGGTGTCTTAGTTAAGAGAGTAAGCCCTGGAGTTAGGTTATCAGTATACAGATCCGAGTTTCATTACTTACAGCTGTGTGACCTTGGTCAAATGACCCTCTGAAACTTACTTTCTTCATCTGCAAAATGGAGATGATAGCAATGCCTACCTCAAGGATAAAATGAGAGAATATGTGTAAATTGTGTAAGAAAGTGCCTGGCACATAAGAAACACTCACTAAATGTTTGCTATAAAGGTATTTTTATTTTTTGCCTGGCTCTAATACGGAGCCCTGGTGGCATGGTGGTTAAGAGCTCAGCTGCCCGCCAAGAGGCCAGCAGTTTCAATCTACCAGCTGCTCCTTCATCTAAATTAAATGCGTATTTCTTAAATAATTGTGATGGCCTGGCTTTACACATACAAAACTATTCTTGGCCTTTTCCTCCAGGCAACTCTTTGAGGGAGAATTTAATTTAAAAATCTTTTTGACTTCCTAGTCTGATTTCTACCTGCTTCTCTTGCATGTCTTCACACAGTACCTTCTGAACTACAGTCATACTATCTTTTCAGTTGTTATTCTCTGGTGGGATGACCTTCTCATACACACACCCCCCTTTACCTAGTTATTTCTACGATTGCATCAGATTTCATCTCTACCCTCACTTCCTGATTTGGTGAATTCCACTCAATATATTCTGTCTCATAAGTCCATGTGGCATTCACAAGTTCAACTACAAATATTAAGTGAATCCATGCTATGTGCTAGATACCAGGTATACTGCAGGAACAAAAGTCCTTCTATAAACCTTGCATTCTAGGACTAGGGGCTCGGGTATACACGGGAGAGGCACAAAAAAACATACATTATGTCAGGTGGCAGTAAGTACTTTGTAGAAGAATAAACTAGGGAAGTGGGTTAGAGGTTGACTGGCAGGGGTCGCGGATTCTCTTTTAAACAAGGTACTCATGGAGGATACCTTTAGGGCAGAGACAAATTAAATAAGGGAGCAAGTCATGTATATATCTGAGATACCAGTATTCCAGGCAGAGGGAACTGAGAGTACAGCGTGCTTAATGTTTTTGAGAAACAGTAGGAAGCCTTTGTGATAAGAGGTGAGAGAATGGGTGTGTATGATGAGGGAGAAAATATTTTATGGCCCTAATATGTGATCAGTAAATATTTGTTGAATTACTGACTGACTGGCTGGGTATTTGAAACATTGGCCCAGTTTCTTGCATTATTTTCTTGGCAAACAAACTCTATTTTTATAAACTATGCTCTTGATTGGCTAAGCCTTTGCCTCTCAGACTGGCTTGAAAAATATCAGAGGGTATGTTACGTCTTCTGGGACATAAAATTGGTGGTAATTAAAAAATTTTTTATATTACAACATCTTAATGTGGGATTCCTATTATTTTTTTAAATGGGTAACCAAGAAATCGAAACTCAAAATTTATCCATCAGATCCATCACTTTTGCGTGTGTATGTGTGAGAGGGAAGAGAAATCAAACCAACAAACTCGATGTACTGTCTGAAATTTCACAGTTGCAGAATAGCAGAGTCACAAGCAGCACCGCCACCCCAGTTTGAAGTTCCTGCCTTTTTTTATCATTCAGGAGCGAGTTCTCTGACACCTATTCAAAAAAAAAAAAAGTTGTATATTATCATTCAGTTGGGCTTTGGGAGTTTTACTCTTGCCCTGTGGTCTTAGTAAGGTCGTGCAGATTCAGTTCGGTACAGACCATTCTGTACCCCACACCTGTAATACCAGCTCCCACTCGTCTCAGTCCCCAAAAACAAACAGATCAACTAAGTAAATAGCTTTCTTTTCTGTGCCACTTCTATCTGAGGTACTCTTCTGCCTTACCTTTAGGATTAGCCCACAGACACCTAGTGAATCGTCCCTGACCAGAGAGTTCTTCTGATCAGTTAAAGTTTAATATAGGAAAGAACAAGAAATAATATTCCAAAACTTTTGATTAGAAGATAATTTTCTTTTCACACACCCATGTATGCCTTAACACATGGTCAAAAGCAATTTTTCTCAAATTATGTTCTATATCCTAATAACCTGGAAAATGTAAGGATCGGCAAAAATTACACAGATTTCTTTACTGTAAACCAAACCTTTTTTTCACAGAACATCTTTTTCTATTTCAAGGGACACTAGAGTTAAGCAGGACACAGTTTGTGACGTACTAGTTCAAAGCAGTTCTACTCTGTCCTATAGGGTCGCTATGAGTCGGAATTGACTCGATGGCACTAGTGTTTTTTGTTTTTAGTTCAAAGAATCAGCTCTCTGTAGTTAAGTCAAACATTTTTACTTCTAAGTTTTCGTAATTTTTTTTTTCCCTCCTTGCTTAATTGCCATACCAACCTTTATTGGTTCTTTTTTTTTTTTTGTCTCTGAATGATTTTAAAGAAAAAAGTATCCTCATATGTTCCTAGACCCCCACCAATGTGCCCATGATCCCCTCTTTCTTTTTAGCTTCCCTCTTTTTTCTATGTGTGCTCTCTCCAAATTACACTTCAAGAAATAAAAGACACTCTGCTTTATCTTCAAATTTCAAATCAGAAAGAGATTCAGATTTGGAACCTCTTTTCTGTCTCTGGCTGTCTAACCGTTCCTCTACCCCAAGGGGAAAATACTGTGCAAGAACACCTGCCTTTGGGCACCCTTTGAGCATTATTCTCCCAAACTTAACCCCAGAGAAAGCAATTTTTGATGATAAAACAAAAAATTATACTTTTCTATATGAAAAGGTGCTGTTGATATAAATTATGTGATCCTACGCACACACACACAACTCATTTTGGTTGCACACATGGGGGGGGCATAGCTTCTTTTATTAGTTGTGCTTGTGACTCTGCTATTCTGCAACTGTGAAATTTCAGACAGTACATCCAGTTTGCTGATTTGATTTCTCTTCCCTCTCACACATACACACGCAAATATATGCATATGTATGTGTATACATAAATGTGTGCGGGTTTGTGTATATATATAATATTGTTGATAAAAGAACAGTACCTAGATATAAAAAAAAAACTTTCAATTTTTTAGATGTTTATTAACTCCATGAGATTTTTTTAGATTGTAAATAATAGATTTCTATTCAAGGACACCTAGGATTTTTTTTTTTTAATTTCAGTAATGACTTTGTATTCAATTTAAATTATTCTATCTCACTTAGAGTACCAGATTTTCCTACCTAGCTCGTGCCCACCGTGTAAAATGTAAACACTCTGCTACAAACAACAGTAGTGTAAACAAAATTGCCTCTAACAAAAGTGAAACCTGCAAGGTTTCTGTTGTTTGTGTTTTTTCTTCTGTGAAATTGTCCCTCCAGGATGACAGGACCCTAAGTGGATATTTTAATGAAGTGATCCTTTTATTCTGTGAATTACAAACAGCTTAAAAAAATATTTAATGTAAATCTGTTATGATTAGTCCTGGTAGTCTCCATTTTACTGAGAATGCCTTTGTCAGAAATTACATCATCACAATGGACTTTTAGCCAGGAATCTCTGTCTAGCAGATGAATGAATAAGGAGCACTGAATTTCTAATAAAAGACACTCTTGTAATATTGAGATACTACTGATTGTAGTTGCCAGGTTTTTTTCTTTAAATTTACAGGACATCATCTGTGATTAAAGCAAGGAATACTTACTTTGATTAAGTCCTTAGAGTAAACGAATAGACTATAAACTTGAGAAGCCAGAAATAGAAAATATTTTAACAGTGCCATTTAAGTTCCCAACTTCTCTTTTTTTTTTAAATTTTGTTGTGTTTTACGTGAAAGTTTACAGCACAAATTAGTTTCTCATTCAAAAATTTATACACAAATTGTTTTGTAACATTGGTTGCAGTCCCCACAATGTGTTAGCACTTTCCCCTTACACCCCAGGTTCCCAGTGTCTATTCATTCAGTTTTCCTGTCCCTTCTTGCCTTCTAGTCTTTGCTTTTGGACAGGTATTACCCATTGGGTCTTGTATACTTGATTGAACTAAGAAACACTTCCCTCACGTGTGTTTTTGTTTTATAAGGGCCAACTTCTCTTGATTCAGTTGCTAGACACTTGTTCCTTTGCTCAAAAAACGTTAGCAAAAATCAATAAATGTAACTTCTTGCCTAACTCAGCAAACATCTGATTTTATCTACATATTGATTCTGTTTCAAAACTTTTTACCCTTCCTAGTCTGAATGGCTTATTTAGCCCTATATTGTTATGGCTGTCAGAAAAAAGACTTTATTTTTTTGGCAAGGAAAGATGCCTAGGCAGTTCTATTACATATTTACATTTCAATTAATTGCTCTGGTTTAAAATGTGAGATATTTTAGATATATTTCTGATCCTTCCGTATTTTAATCATATTAATTTTTTTTTTAGTTTCCCATTAGGTAACACGTTGATGTTTTATATTCCCTACATAAATAACATAAAGCTTTACACATAGTAGGTGTTCAGTATAACTGATGATGACTAGCCACTCATACGTTTTGTAGGGCTAAATATAACTTGCCTGCTGTTTCATCTACTTTCTTAGCTAGATTTCTCTTAATAGGTACCAGACTTTATGACTTTATACCAAACCAAACTCATTGCCATAGAGTAGATTCTGATTCATAGCAACCCCATAGGGCAGGGTAGAACTGCCCCATAGGGTTTCCAAGGATCATCTGGTGGATTAGAACTGCTGACCTTTTGGTTAGCAGCCAAGCTCTTAGAGTTAATGGTAAATTCAGTATGCATATCTTCTATAATAATCTTAGAAAAACATTTTTGCAATATTGCTTCCAAAATCTTAGCTTTCTAAGAATAAAATATCTTGTAAGTAGTAGGCTTTCACTGTATAATAATTGCAATATTTTTATGTAGTATGTTATAACCTGTTGACCAAAAATAAATGGATATTTAAAACGGGAAATAAAATTATCCTGTTGCCTGAAATATCCTACGTCACTTTTTATTACAGATTACATATGGTATCTGTTAAAACTTTGAACCTGTATTGGTTGTTGAATTATTATATGGATTAACTATTGCATTTGAAAGTTCTTGACTTTAAAAGCGTATGTCTTTTTTAAACCTTATATAAATTCCTTACAGGTTTGGAGAAGTCTCTAATCACTCTTTTGTGTCTTTTTTGTTTGTTTTATTTTTATACCAGAGCCCCAAGCCCTTAAAAAAAATTTAGAGCATTGCTTTGGATAGTTATATAATATCATTAAAAGGTATTTTAATTAGATAAAGTCTTGATGATTCATTGATCAATTATAGAGGACATAGAAAAGAAATTAACAATTTAGAAAAATTATTATAGGAAAAAAAAACTTTTATCCTGATACTCCCAGGAAAAATAAAATCTGTTCTTAAAAGTACATTTTTAGAGCTTTCCTAAAAGGCTATAGATAATCTACAGACAAAAAAGTAACAAAGGCAAGGAAAAAATAAAGTAAGAGCAGTGTGATCCATATTTTGTCATGGAACTACTGCAGTTCATAAGGTCATTCATTAAGTAGTATATGTTTCATATCTCATTTTAAAGATCCAAGTAGTTTTGTGTTTCAGCCATCAGTTAGAATTTTATACTTTAGTCACGGTTGAATCATTTTCAGAATGAAAGAACAAAATTGTCCCTTGACACTCACAAATGCAGCGGTTGTAGTTTGATGCACTTTTGTTCTGATCTTAAGTAGTGAATGAGTCTAGTCAACTGTCGTAACAACATACTTTCGTTATTTTTAGCTTATTGAATGTGCAGTTGCTCTTCTGAAATGATAAGAACTTGATTTCTTTGTGAAATAACCTTTAAATGAGGAGAGAAAACTATGGGAAGGGTGAAAAACTGATTGATTTTCATTTTAGAGATACACTTAAAACAAAGAGGACTCATAAAATTTAGGATAAAAACAGAAGTTTTAGGATCTCCCTAATTCAAAGATTTAAGAATTTGTGAAGGAGTTCTCATAAAAAGACCAGACTTAATGGTCTGACTGAAACTAGAAGGACCCTGGAGGTCATGGTCCCCAGACCTTCTGTTTGCCCAAGACAGGAACCATTCCCAAAGCCAACTCTTCAGACAGGGTTTGGACTGGACTATGAGATAGAAAATGATACTGGTGAGGAGTGAGCTTCTTGGCTCGAGTAGACACATGAGACTATGTGGGCGGCTCCCAGGAAATGAGAAGGCAGAGGGGGACAGAGGCTGGCTGAACGGACATGGGGAATACAGGGTGGAGAGGAGTGTGCTGTCTCGTTAGGGGGAGAGCAACCTGGAATATATGACAAGGTGTATATAAATTTTTGTATGAGAGACTGACTTGATTTGTAAACTTTCACTTAAAGCACAATAAAAGTTAAAAAAAAGAATTTGTGAAGGTCTCAAAGCTGTCTTTTAGAATTCCAAGGTAGTGGTGACTCAGATTTCAGCAATAAAGATGGAAAACTAAAAAAAAAAAAAAAAAAACTAAAGTTCTTGAGAAATTTTCCATCTACTATTAGTTCCATGAATAGTTGTGTTTTTGCTAAGAAAGTGATTCTTTTATCTTTGTACATTTTTAAAGAACTTTTTTTGAAGGAGATAATTTCATGCTTACAGAGTATGAAAATGCTATAAAATCTCTTTACCCAGATTTACTAGTAGGTTGTACATTTTTGGTTTTATGATTTTATGTCATTTTTCCCATTGGTTCTTAGAAGGCTAAAAGCACATCTGTGTTGTGCAGATTATGGCATGCATTTAAGGTTTATTTCTTCTTTTCCACCAACTTTAATTCATGGTATCTTGTCTTTTTTATATTCCTCTAAGTGAAAAAAAAAAAAAAATTTTTTTTTTTTTTTTCTAAGCCACCTTAGGAGTCCCCAGGTGATGCAAACAGTTAATGCAGTAGGCTGCTAACCAAAAGGTTGGCAGTTCAGGTTTACCCAGAGGCCCCTCGCTAGAAAGGCCTGGTGATCTACTGAAAAATCAGCCATTGAAAACCCTCTGGAACACAGTTCTACTCTGGTACACTTGGGGTTGCCATGAGTCAGAATCAACTCAAGGGCAACTGATCTGGTTTTGGTTAAGCCACTTTAATCCTTGTCAGGAACTAGGTAAGGTATAGCTAAAATAACCGTTAAGACTCAATGAAGTGTTCTTGGAAGGAAATTGGTTCATTATTATAAAGCATACAGACCCTAAATGTATCATAGGAGAAAACATCATAAGGAAAACTTCTTAAGGGAAGTCTGCTGAATTAGAAAGGAGTGGGCTGCTAACTAAAAGATCAGCTGTTTGAACCCCCCAGCCTCTCTGTGGAAGAAAGATGTGGCAGTCAGCTTCCATAAAGACTTACAGTCTTGGAAACCCTATGGGGCAATTCTGCTCTGTCCTACAAGGTCTCCATGAGTCGCAATCAACTCTACAGCAATGGGTTTGGTTTTTTTTGTATGTGTGTATGTTGCTTTTATGATTAATCTGAGTTGGTATATTCTTAAATATACCCTTAGGTTAGTGTTTACATGTGCTACTTGTATGCTTCCAGAATTATACATGTAATGATAAAGCAATTGTATAAATGAGCAGTGACTGCTAAGTAAAGTTTCAGCAATATGTGTAAGATATATTTAGCACATGATACTCAGTTTTTCCTATGTCCTTTTTGTTCTGCTTGATGGAAATTTTCATCTTTGTAAGAAGAGCATATGGGTGTACTTTCAGTCTTTAAATAAGAATCTATAGGTGATTCATGGAATGATATTTTTTAGAGTTGTATTATATGTTTGTTCCCAATATAACTTCAAAGAATATTCCATGAGTTTTGAATTACTTTTCTTCAAGAGATATAGAAGCAGAAGTCCAAAAGATACCTTGTCTTTCAAAATGTACTTAAATTTAAATGTTTTTTTCTATGGTTAATTCATTCCTTTTAAAGGCTTACTGTATGCCTGGCAGTTTTCTATGTGCTAGAAATAACAGCAATGATCAAAACAAAAATTGCCGCCTTCAAGCAGCTTACATTCTAGTAGGTAAAGACTTCAAACAAAAATATTTAGTATAGCACAGATGGTAATAAGAACTATGGAGAAAAATAAAACAGGAAAGGAAGGTAAAAAGTATGGAAGCCTGGGGGAAAAGGGTTGTGCTTCCAAATAGAATCATTAGGGAAAGTCTCCCCAGGAAGATGACATTTAAATAAAAATTTCAGGAAGTAAAAGGAGCGGTCATGCATATAATAAGGAGAAAAACAATCTAGACACAAAAAATAAATAGCCAGTACTAGGGCTCTACGTCAGGAGCATAGCATCCTGAGAAGTAGCAAGAAGGCTAGTAGAGCTGGAGTGGAATGAACAATGGGAACAGTAGTAAGAGATGTCGTTATGGGCGGGAGTGCGTATTGAGTAAGACCTTATAAGCCATTGTAAAGACTTTATTCTGAATGAGATAAAAAGCCTTTAGAGGGTTTGCCCAGAGGAGAAACATAATCTGACTTAGGTTTTGGTAGAGTGACCCTGGCTGCTATGTTGAGAAGGTACTGAGTGGGGCAAAGGTAGAGGTGGGGAGATCAATTTGGAGGCCATTGCAGTAATCAAGATGAGAGATATGGTGGCTTGGACTAGGCTGTTGAAATGAAAGTGGTGAGAAGTGATCAGATTCTGGATGTAGTTTGCAGGTATGTATAAGAGGATTTACTGTTAGATTGGAAACAGGGGAGGAGAGAAAATGAGTCAAAAATGGGGAGAACTTGGTCTAATATTATATACATATAGAAATTTTTGGTCTCATGGCCCAGTATCCCATGGCTAATGTAGTCCCTTGTTCAAAGTGAGTAAGTAATAGATATTATTGACTAATTTGATACTTTTCATTTAGACCTAGATGTTGATAAACTCCTATGTTTATAATGGGTGAGTTGATTTGTTCTTAAGTTCGTTGATTTCATTATTTACATTTTATAAATAGAAAGTATAAATATGTTATAAATATATTTTATGAAGCACATTAATGCAAACACAACTTGAAATAATGGAAACACAACTTGAAATGTTTTTCTTTCCTTACTAACGTTAAAAAAGTATAAACATATATGATGTATTTTGTGTCACTAACGTATTTGTTCCCTTCCCCCTTTTTGGCAACCTTGTTTGAAACTATAGTGTTACACATTATGTCATGGGTACACTGGAACACATGTGTTCAATACAGTTCATAAATGGAAGCAGCTGGTTTCCTGTTCAGTTAAGAGAAGGCATGCACAAGTGAGATCTTCAAACTTCAGAACTCACTCCATTCAGTTTCTATCCTGTGTAGGCATGCTGCGATTTCATTTAGTGCAAATATGTAATAAGCTACCTTCACGACTTAAAAAATTATTTTGTTTTAATACCTGAACTGCTAAATCTGGTTCATGTTCTTTTTCCCTGCCCTCTGTCCCCACTCACCCATCCTACCTCTAAAAAAGGACATTACACCTCTAGTCTTAGTTTTGTACTTGAATCTGAAAATGCCTGGGCAAGGGAAAAAAAAATTACCATCTCAGAGGGAAAAGTTGAATTCATACAAAGGAAATGCAGGATTACATTGGTGTTTTACTAGTCCCCTGGAACACTAGGAAGCCCTGATGGAAAAACACAAGATGAGATCTGCAGCAGCCTTTTGAGATCGAATTTATGTTGCCGAACATTTTTTGGAGGTTGAGTGTAAAGGTCAAAAGAAAGTGGATAGATTAAAATTGCTGATTTTTGCAAACTTAAGGCCACTTTTAAAGGTTTCTCATTCTATAGGAAGAAATTTTCAAGATAAATGACTTTGTTTCATTAGCTGAAATGTCATGTCTTCGTTTGATATCTGTTACCTGAGACATTTAGTGATTTAGAAGTATTTACATACCATAAATAACATTCTCAATCTTATTTAACAAATCTAGATAAAGAAATTAATTTATGAAATAGCAGGTATTCCCAACAAGAGCTTTTGATAGCCTGACCTGTATTTTCTTAATTTTCCAGTTTAGGAGGATCCTTTTGTTTCTCACTTTGGACTGTTTCTAGATCAGGATGTTTTGCAAAAGCGTGATCAAATTCTCAAATTATGATAAATGAGTTTATATGCATATGTTTCTGTTACCATGTGTATATTTGTATGTTTTTAAATTATTCACATAGATATTTTTGCATCAAAATATAGAGGAAAAAATCAAATCAGAGTCTTTTCTTAAGTGTAACTCGTTGATCCAGCAACACAGTTATGCCTCTTTTTTCCCCAGCTATTGAGATCTATTATATATTTAAAAAAAAAGGGGGGGGGGATAAATGACCTCAAAGAAGGGAAAGTGGCACTTTTTAGAATTAAAATTCATGGATGCTTTTACTGGTCTCTATCTTCTGATAAGCCTTCTAATACTGTCACTGTTGTATGCCTGTATCAATAAGTACCTGTGAGTTACTAGGGTACTTCAGACTTGATGCTGTGAAAAACAATGAACTGCATTCCTGCACTCCTCTATCTTGAGTTGATAGTACATAAAGCCACAACAAGTGTTAAGCTAAGTTATAGATTATTTATATCTCCAGGGCATTCCTTGTGTCTTTGATTTCACAGTATGGATCACCCAGTCATTAATACTTAAGAGATCACAAAAAAAAAAAGAGAAAGTTTTCATGGAAGTTATCCAGATATTTTCACACTAAAATAGTAATATATGGAATAGTTTCTTTTTTATGGCAGTTGAGAATTAATTGTAAAACTATCTCTAGGAAGTCGAATTATGGAGGACTTTTCACTTTCTGTTTTATGTATTTATTTGAATTTTCATGACAGTTATTTCTTTCATACAGAAAATACCAATTTATCTTATTCATTTTTGTTTAAAACTATACATTGAACATTAATACTAAGCTTGTAGTGCTCTGGAATCACGATGAAGAAAAAATGTTATTTTTGTATAATACTTGAGTTTGCACTCTCAATTCATTTCTGTTAAATAAAGCAACTATCATCTTTAGGGGACTCAGTAGAGAGAGGTCACAAATTTCATTAGTCACTGACAGCCAGTTCTCAAACCCAGCACTTCCTCGTTAGTTTTCACTACACTGTGTAGGCAATTTTCTCATCTCAACTTTGGAATTTTATTACAGTGTTAAAGTACTATACTTCTCAAGAGCGCTTTTCCATTCAGTACTGTTTATAAAGGGTTCCAAGTGGGCAATGTTTCTGATTGAGGCAGAAGGGAGGAGGTGGTATTAAAAGACTCTTAGGAAAATAGATGTTGAAATTTTCAATGTATTTTAGAGACTGGGTCCTTTCAGATACGTGGATGACAAAGATTTTTTCCCCATCTGTGGCTTCTCTTTTTACTCTTGGTGAGTGGTGAAGTCTTTTGATGAGCGTAAGTGTTTAATTTTTAGGAGGTCTTAGTTATCTAGTATATCTTCTGTTGTTTGTACATTTTTAGGTGTGTTTGATACACTATTTATGCCAAAAATTTGGTCCCCTCATTTTTTCCCTATGTTATCTTCCAGGAGTTTTATAGTTTTAGCTTTAGCATTTAGGTGTTCGATCCATTTTGAGTTAGTTTTTGTGCATTGTCTGAGGTATGGATCCTGTTTTTTTTTTCTGCAAATGAATACCCAGTTTTGCCAGCACCATTTGTTAAAAAGACTGTTTCGTCCCCATTGAGTAGACTTTGACCTTTCGTCAAAGATCAGCTGCCCTGTAGATGGATGGATTTACTTCTGGGTTCTTAATTCTATTCCATTGGTCTCTGTGTCTTTCATTGAACCAGTAGCAGGCTGTTTTGATTGCTGTGGCTGTGTAATAAGTTTTGAAATTGGGAAATGTGAGGCCTCCTGCTTTGTCCTTCTTTAGTATTTCTCTAGCTGTTTGGGGCCTCTTCCCTTTCTATATAAAGTTGGAGATTAGTTTTTCCATTTCATTAAAGAATGCTGTTGGGATTTGTATCAGGATTGCGTTATACGTATAGGTTGTTTTGGGTAGTATTGACATTTTCACAATGTTAAGTCTTCCAGTCCATGAGCATGGAATATTTTTCCATTTATGGAGGTTTCTTTTAGTTTCTTGCAGTAGTGTGTTATAGTTTTCCTTGTGTAAGTTTTTTATATCCCTGGTTAGGGTTATTCCCAGGTATTTTATCCTTTTGCATACAATTGTAATGATACTGTTTTCTTGATTTCCTTTTTGGAGTTGTTTTTGTTAGTGTAGAGGAACCCAAATGACTTTGGTGTGTTGATCTTGTACCCTGTCACTTTGCCGAATCCTCCTGTTAGTTTCAGTAACTTCGTTGTGTAGCTTCTGAGATTTTCTATGTATAGGACCATGTCATCTGCAAATAGAGATAGTGTTACTTCGTCCTTTCCAAATTGGATACCCTTTCATGCCTTACTGCTTTGGCTAGGACTTCCAATACAGCACTGAATAAAAGTAGTGATAATGGGCATCCTTGTCTTGTTCCCATTCTCAAGGGGAAGGTTCTCAGTCTTTCTCTGTTCAGAATAATATTGTCTGTTGGTTTTATATATATGCCTTTAATTATCTTGAGGAATTTCCCTTCTCTTCCTGTTTTGCTGAGAGTTTTTATCAGGAAAAGATGTTGGGTTTTATCAAAAATGCCTTTTTGCATCTATTGAGTTAATCATGTGATTCTTTTCCTTTGTTTTATTTATGTGGTGAATTAGGTTGATTGATTTTCTAATGTTGAACCAGTCTTGCATCCCTGGTATAAATCCCACTTGATCACGATGTATTATTTTTTTGATATGCTGTTGAATTTTGTTAGCTAGAATTTTTTGAAAAATTTTACGCCTATATTCATGGGGGATATTGGTCTGTAATTTTCTATTTTTGTGATGTCTTTGCCTGGCTTTGGTATCAGGGTTATGCTGGCTTCATGGAATCAATCCAGGAATATTCCTTCCTTCTCTATGTTCCAGAATAGTTTAAGTAGAATTGGCGTCAGCTCATCTCTGAATATTTGGTAGAATTCTTCAGTGAAATCATCTGGGCTGAGGTTTTTTCATTGTTGTTGTTGGAAGTTTTTTTATGGCATTTTCAATTTCTTCTTTTGTTATGGGTCTGTTCAGATTTTCTACTACCTCTATTTGTGTTAGTTTAGGTAGGTAGTGTGTCTCTTGAAATTTGTCCATTTCTTCTAGGTTTTCAGATTTGTTGGAGTGTATTTTTTCATAATATCCTGTTACGATCCTTCCATAGGTTTTCAGTGGCTGCTTTTTTGGAAGTAGGTCACCATGACTTCCTTCCAAGGCACCCCTGGGTAGACTCAAACCTCCAGACTTTCAGTTAGCAGCTGAGCATGTTAAGTGTTTGCACTCCACCAGGTTATCCAGAATGAGAATAACAATTTGCTCCCATTTGTTTATTTGTCCAGTCACTATAACAATACGAACTCATGGGTATTTATTTAGTTTTTTGGATTATAATTCAATACTATATTAAATTTGTCACTCAAATGCTACCTTTGACCGTTGGGAGCTCTTTTAGTTTGTGTCTGTATCCTTCTGACAGCCCCATTCTCCACTTTTTTTCTTTTTACAGCATTTTCTTACTTTCTGGCACTACAAGATATTCTAGGCTTTCCATACCTCAGTCTTAGAAGAAAAGGTTAGCTCTCATTATCTGACATATATTTACTTTATTGCTTAGCCTTAGTATACATGTAAAATAGTTTCAAAATTGCTATACCATACTGTAATAACCAAATTTACCAGTTAGAGTATGGTGTTTGTATGTAGTTTTTTTGTCTTTAGCCTTCTAGTATCCAAACAAAACATTTGCCAGAGTTATTTAGTTTTATTCCTTTTTTCCATACCACTTTCTGTAATGTTATGTCGTACATACGTAATACATTTAGACTAATTTGTCACAGTTCTTATTCCATCCTGGGTTAGCCAAACTTCCTTAATGATTTTTATTAATTTGCACCCACTAAAAGTAACTCATTGTGGTGTAGTCTTTAGGTTTTCACAAATACATACAGTCATGAATCCATCAGTGCAGAACCATACCAAACAACTCTCTTTTTACCCTAAAAATTGAAATATGTGACTCCTTTGTAGTCAACCCCTCTCCTCACCTGTAACCACTGGCAACCAGTCATCTGATTTTCATCTCTATTACAATGTTTTTCAGAATGTTACATGAAGGAAATAATACAATACGTTGCCTATTGGATCTGACTTCTTTCACTTAGAATAAATGCATTTAAGATTGGTTTATGTTGTTGTGTGAATCGATAGTTAGTGATTCTTGTGTAAAACATACGGTTAAAACCAGAGCTTCAAGTCTGCTCTTTCCGGTTCAAAACTCTGCTTAGAATTTACATTTCTAACAAGTTCCATGCTGAGACTTTGAATTTCCAACCCAGATATGCTGAAGCAGAATCTACATTTTTAATAAGATCCCAGGTGATTCTTATGTATAACTTCCTGGAAACTTGTTCAAAGCCCTGGTTAAAATATATTTTAGGGCTGAATTTTGTCATATTATGTTATGCTTTCTGTCTTTTAAGTTTTTAAAACTGTTTTATCTTTCACCATGATTTGTTTGTTTTTTCCTTTGGTTTGTGTGTGTGTTTCTGCTGATAATTTCTAAGGCTTATATTTTGATTCTAGTGATTACCTTTAGATCTTAACTTTATATAGGAGAAGATATCTAGATATCTGTTACACTGCAAATCTGTAGCAAAAAATTAGTATACAGAATATATTTAAAAACTTTTTTCTAGAAATCAATATGAAAAAAGCAACAAAGTAGGAGAATAGGCAAAAGAAACCAATAGATACTTTAATTTAGAAGACACTCACATGGCTATTAAACTGATAAAGTTTTGATTTACCTTATTACTGGTAAGGGAAATACGAGTGAAATTCACAACGAGATACCATTTTACACCAATCAGATGGCAATTTTTTTCAAGTTTTAACTTGAAGAATTTTCTATTTCAATTGCTGGCTAAGATTAGAATTGATAAGCTTTGTACACTTTGGGAAAACACTTGCATTGTCTATTAAAATTAAAGATATGAATTCCCTAAAATCGAGAAAAATTTTTGTTCCTTTCAGGCACTAATTACTTGTAATACCAAGAACTTGATCTAATAAATGATGTACTAGTCTTCTACACACACACACACACACACACACACACACATTATATATATATGTATATATGTATGTATGTATAGGAAACCCTGGTGGCGTGGTGGTTGAGTGCTACAGCTGATAACCAAAAGGTTGGCAGTTCGAATCCGCCAGGCACTCCTTGGAAACTCTATAGGATCACTGTGAGTCGGAATCGACTCGATGGCAACGGGATTATATATGTATGTATATATAAAAGAGAACTTAAAGAAAATCTAAAAAGTTGATAGAGATAACATTTCTAAGATCTTTAAGAATCAGAAGATTCCATATTGTAAAAACTCAAAATTGTCTATTCTCAAATTGATCTATGGAATGAATATAATTCATTAAAAAAAAAAAAAATCCCAGCAAGTAGGGGTGTTTGTATGTGCAAGATGACACATTGATTCATAAATATTTTTGGAAATTCACATGGTCAATAGTAGCCAAAACCCTTTTGAAGATGAATATGATGGGAAAACTTAATTTACTGGATAGTGAGTCTTCTTATGAAGCTACAGTAATAAACATACTGTGGTATTAGCGCAAGACAAATAATGAAACAGAATAGAGAATCCAGAAACACACCAACAGATATAATCTTCCATTTTGATTAGTGTGTTGAAGATAATGATATATGTTTGAAACGTGCTGTCTACAGTACATGTTTAAAATTTTGTTTACCATAAATATGTATATATTCTTTTAACCAAAACCTGTTTCCTTGAGAGGCAGAGTAATGTGGTAGATTATTGCTTTTGGGGTCAGATCTGAGTGTAGGTCCCAGTTCTGTCATGTACTTACTAGCTATCTCTCTGAAGGCAGTTATTTAACCATCCTAAGTTTTTGTTTATTTTGCTTTTGTCATCTGTAGTATGAGATAATAAAACTCACCTCTCAGGATGGTGGTGATAATTAGAAATAGCAACTGTAATCCTCTCAGCACACGCAGTACCCTTGATTATGGGTCCTTGCTATTACGTTTCTCGGTAAAAGAAACATTTTCTTTTCATTTTTTATCGGAATTCATCTTTCACAAATCTGGGTGTACTCTTTACTGTCTTTCAGCTTATCTAAATGTGTCTTTTGTTGTAGTTGATATTGGCTCTCTTTTTGGTTCAGAGTGGTCTCCTAATCATGCTGTGTCTTTGTGCTTTTGGAAGAGCCCTGTCATTGCCAGGTGGTCATGAAGTGGCCTTCTAAACAGTGATCATCATAGCATTATGAAAAATTAAAAGCCCTCAATGTCATTAATGTTTTTTAAAATAATGCAGTTAAATGTAGAAAAGGATTAGCTATAAATGTTTTATAGTAAACCCTGCTATGGTGATTAAACTACGTGATTACAGCCTATTTTTTGAACATACTAAAGATAATAATTGCCATTAAGAATTTTGTTCTTGTGTGGATTGATGCCTGGTTGCGAAATGACTGGTTGGTAGGAAAAAACAAATAAAAATATAGTACTTACATTAAAATTTTTTTATTATGCAGGTGAAGTTTTAAATGATTTATAGTCCTGAAATAGTGTTTATTTTATGAACTACTCTGTTCTGTTTTTTTCTGGGTACTCTCTGATGAGGAAGATGATGGTAGATTAGATAAATTTAATTTTTGCTATTTTTTTAAACTACCTGACTTTTAAAACTAACTTATTGATAATTTCCTTAAAATACTGAAGTTGTATGGCCTGTACAAAATCCCCACTGTCTTTTAACCTTATTTGTAAATACCACATTAAATGTGAGACAGATGAGTCACATGTTTTCTTTATTGAAATATTGTAGGATTAGCCTTCTGTCATAACTTGGGAAAGACGTCACAATATTGTACAGAAGCCCAAGCTATAAAGTTTCAGGTATTAAGTAATGAAAATAAGGTAGTTTCCAACAAATAGAAGATAATAGAATAGTTAAAAAGAGCAGAATTAAGCCAACATAGAAAATTATCTTTGAAATTGAACATATTATTTGACTTATCTATAAGCCATGTACTTTCAACCAACCAGTGCTTTTTAATCACTAAGTTTAATCACTTCAAAAGAGGACATAGTCCATCTTAATCAACTGATCCAATATACCCAGTAAAAAACCCAGTGCGTCACTAGTAATGACTCGGAACTACCTTTTGGTGATTCATTGTAAATTCTCACCTTCATATGAGGGACCAGGTTCGATTCCTCGCTGATGCACCTCGTGCACAACTTCCATTCATCTGTCAGTGGGGCTTTGCATGTTGCTGTGATGCTGAACAGATTTCAGTGGAGCTTCCTGACTAATACGGACTAGGAAGAAAGGCCTGGCAACCCACATCTGAAAAATCAGCCAGCAAAAACCCTATGGATCACAATGGTTCAGTTTGTGACAGGGCAGCATTTCATTCCATTGTGCGTGGGGTTGCCGTGAGTGAGGGATGGCATGATGGCAGCTAACAATAACACCAAAAAATAACTCAATGTGTCTACTAATGACATGCAATGCAAAGTACAAAATATTGTTGTTAGGTGCCGTCGAGTCAGTTCTGACTCATAGGGACCATATGTACAACAGAATGAAACACCGCCTGGTCCTGCTATGTCAATTGTTGCTATGTCTGAGCCCATTGTTAGAGCCACTGTGTCAGTCCCTCTCATCGAGGGTCTTCCTCTTTTTCGCTGACTCTCTACTTTTTTTTTTTTTTTTTTCTACTTTACCAAGCATGATGTCCTTCCCCGGAGACTGATCCTTCTTGACAACATGTCCAAAGTACATGAGACAAAGTCTCACCATCCTTGTACCTAAGGAGCATTCTTGCTGTACTTCTTCCGAGACGGATTTGTTCATTCTTCTGGCAGTCCATAGTATATTCAGTATTCTTTGCCAACACCATAATTTAAATTCATCAGTTCTTCTTTGGTTTTCCTTATTTATTGTCCAGCTTTCACATGCATATTAGGTGATTGAAAATACCATGGCTAATACAAAATACTGCCTATGGACATTCTTGCCTAAGGAAAGTACCAGAAAAATCTTGATTATGGAACATTCTACAAGACAGCTAGCCTGGAATCTTTTTAAAAAATGCCAGTGTTATGAACGAAAGTGGGGAGAGCTGGAGGAGAATGTTTCAGATTAAAGGAGACTAAAGAGGTCATGTGGTTTGGATAGAGCTTAAAGAAGTAAGGAAAAAAACTTATTCCCAGCAGGGATAATGACTTGAAGGACACAGATACATGTGGCACAGCCAGCAGACTAGACCATTTATGTCCACGTGTAGAACAAATCTTCAGGATGTTTAGATTTGAAAGTCATTCTGATTTTAAGAATTCACTTTCTGTCTGCATCCTACTTTGGTGAGTAACATCTTGGGTCTTAAAATCTTTTGAGCGGCCATCTAAGATACTCTACTGGTCTCACCCCATCTGAAGCAAGGGAGAATGAAGAAAACTAAAGACACAGGGAAAGATTAGTCCAAAGGACTCATGGACCACAACCACCACAGCTTCCACCAGACTGAGTCCAGTATAGCTAGGTGGTGTCCAGCTACCACCAATGACTGCCTGACAGGGTGTCACAATAGAGGGTCCCAGACAGAGCTGGTGAAGAATGTAGAACAAAATTCTGACTCACAAAAAAAGATCAGACTTACTGGCCTCATAGAGACTGGAGAAACCCTGAGAGTATGGCCCCCCGGACACCCTTTTAGCTCAGTAATGAAGTCGTTCCTGAGGTTCACCCTTTAGCCAAAGATCAGACAGGCCCATAAAACAAAACAAGACTAAAAGGGCACACCAGTCCAGAGGCAAGGACCAGAAGGCAGAAGGGGACGGGAAAGCAGGTAATGGGGAACCCAATATTGAGAAGGGGAGAGTGTTGACATATTGTGGGTTTGGCAACCAATATCATGAAACAATATGTGTATTAATTGTTCAATGGGAAACTAGTTTGCTCTGTAAACCTTCATCTAAAGTACAATAAAAAAATTTTAAAAAGAATTCACTTTCTATTCTGCATCCTGTCTTTGATAGCATTCTGTTCCCTAAGGCATTCTTTGAAACAAGAATATACCTGGTCCTAAAAATGCAGCCAATGTGCCAAACTCAGAGTGTAATGAAATAATTTTTCTGATGATTCTCCAACTGGATCACAGTATGATGGCTCAACCTAAGTTCTATGTGTAATCACTAAGTGCTACTCACAGAATTGGAGCCCTAGTTTCATAATGGTTAAGACCTACGGCTGCTAACCAAAAGGTCGGAAGTTCGAATCCACCAGCCACTATTTGGAAACCCTATCAGGCAGTTCTCCTCGGTCCTATAGGGTCACTATGAGTCAGAATCAACTTGACGGCAATGGGTTTTTTTACTCACAGAATTAAACAATTTCCATTTTCTCCAGTTAAAATGGCATGCACAGATCTTTTTTTTTTTTTTAGGCCTAAGATACATTATCATATGTAATTCTCTGAAACCATCATATGTCGGGGAGAAAAAAGTCTCGCGTAAGTAGGACTAACGTACCAGAGTTTGGAATGCACTCTTAAGAGGTTCTTTAAAACCATGTGAAATTATTTGAATTTTTAATAAGCTTTTTTGAGTCAGAAATTGCTCCCATCAATTTTATCTTTAATGTAATAATGTTTGAGTCCATATTTTTGAAAGCATTAGAGCAATTAACCCATATATCTGAAAATGAATCATTGTGCCAATCATAATCTATAAACCCAGCCCAGTGCCCTCTAGTCAATTCCAACTCATAGCGGCCCTGTAGGACGGAGTAGAACTGCCCCATAGAGTTTCCAAGGAATGCCTGGCAGATTCGAACTGCTGACCCTTCTATATACTTTGAAATTCCTTCCCTTTATTCCTTCTTTTCAAATGCATGACACCTAAATTTAGAGACTAAAACAATAAAGAAGAAAGTATGTGGGGTTTTAAAATATTTTAGAAAGATTTTCCAAATTAGATAAAAATGAAGAAATTACAAAAACTTTTTATGTATTCATTATAATATTGATTTTATCAGTGTGTTTCTGTGAAGAGTCCTACGTACTAAATTTGAGTAGACTGAACATATGGTATATTTTATGCAATTAATGATAGTGTAGAACTGCATTAACCCACAAAATATTGCCAGGGATTTACCAACAGCCCCAAATTTAATTATACAGAAGAAAGAAAATTGCAGTTGATAATGCAGGCTTTTTACTTTCTCTCTTTATATCTAGATGACACCAGAGGTAGTGTATCCCTACACAATATATATTCTCCCAGAATTCATTACCACAATAGAACAAAGCTTCAGAGCCTAACTTAAGCTTCAGTAGCTACAGTTATTTCCATAGTGTTACTAAATAGAAGGAAATCTTTGACCCTGTGTCTTAGCCTAGATTCTCTAATAGAAATGAGCCGCAAGTCCAAAGACTTCAGTACAATTCATCTCTTCCCGATAATATAGTTTGTTTTTTTTATCCTTGGGGCAAGTCAGTTAATGGATCTTTGTCTTAGTTTTCTCCTGGTAGGATAAAGCAAGATGATCCGAAAGCCTCACCTAGCTTGAAAATTCTATTGATTTTCCCTTAGTAACTCACAGATTGCTTCCTAGGATGGAAATGGTGTTGTACATACTCATCTACCAGCTGTTGGATCAGATTTGCACTCATAGAACTATGAGTATTTTCATTTTTACTTGTTAGTTATAAGAATTGTGTGCTTTCTGTGGAATTAATTTTTTTCTAATCCTCAAAAATATGGTACATTGATAAGTTACCCAAAATAATGACCCATTGCTGTCAAGTCAGTTCCAACTCATGGCAGCGCCCCGTGTGTTACAGAGTAGAACTGCTCCAAAGGGTTTTCTTAGCTATAAAAAATCTTTATGGAAGGAGATCACCAGGCCTTCCTTCTGTGGTGGTGCTGCTGGGTAGATTTGAACTGCCAACTTTTAGGTTAGTAGTTGAGTACAAACTGTTTGCACCACCCAGGAACCTATAAAAGCCCTAAAATAACATCCCTATAGAATAATGGATTTTGGTGGCATAGTGGTTAAGAGCTCGGCTGCTAACCAAAAGATCAGTTGAAACCCACCAACTCCTCCTCAGAAGCCTTATGGGACAGATCTACTCTGTCCTATAGGGTGGCTATGAGTTGGAATCAGCTCAACGGCAGTGGGCTTATAAAATAATAATCCAAAATAATGGCCTTATAGAATTCTAATAGTTAGATTTTAATAATCTATAAGCATTTCTCAACTATATATATATTGTCTCACTTTTTGTTTCAGCTGTCAAGAAATTTAGAACCAAATTTAGAACTAATTTAAGACGCCTGTGCCATGTATCTTTTCCTCCCCACTCTTACCCTATTTTATTTTAAGTTATATTTTACCTGGTCCTCATTTTTTTTTCAAGTTGCCTCATTAATTGTAGAACATGACAGAGGTGTATATAAACGAGTGAGTAGGTTGTTTGGTCAGTAAACAGAAATTCTAGTGCCTCCTCAAATCCTTAACTGTATGACCTTGGACAAGTTGGGCAACTTCTCTGGGCTTTAAACTCCCCATCTGCAAAATGAGGTTAATACCCCTTGCTGTTGAGTCGATTCCAACTTATAGTGACCCTATTACCAATTTCCAATCTGACACAAAGGGTCCTTGTCTTTTCCCGAGTAAGACACACACAAAAGACAAACTTTATCTTCAGCAAACTTTATTTTGCTTGAGTCAAGCAAAAGGACTCAGTGGAGATCTAAGCCTCTCCAAAAGACTGACTCAAAAAGGGAGGCAAAGCTAGGGCTTATGTGGGTTTGGTGGAGACAATAGAGTAATGAATATTTAGCGGGCTTCTTTCAAGGGGCTGGTACTTCTCAGAATGGCGGTGCATGTTAATTAGGTTGCGTGCACATCTGGAATCCAAGATGGAACCCGCTGATATCCAAGATGAAGTCCTTTCGGCAGCCCATGGCATCACTTATTATGGCCTATGGCACAAGCACACTGATCTTTGGCACTACATCACCATCTTCAGAGGGCTAAGGAAGGTTAAACAGTGGTCACACTTTGTTTTTCTGCATATGCGGGAGCCTATAAAGGGGAAAGGGACTAGAAAAACCCTAAGGAGATAGTAGTTTACCAGTTGTTTCAGCCTTATCTCATGTTGACAGGGTGTGGTTCCTGTTTACCCAACTTCTAGATGGTAATGTTTTAACAGCTCTTTTGTTCCGTCAGTACAGTTAACCCTGTCTCAAACATAACTAATTGAAATAAACTTTTTTTAAAATATTCTCAATTTTCATTTAACTTTTACTATTTTTCATATTTTTCCAATCTAATTTAATTAACCGGCTTTGGAAATCTGAAGGTTTCTGTTCAACTGATTAATTAAACATTTCTGTAGGCCATCTCATTGTGATTTTTATTTGACCTTGGCAGCTGAGGGTTGGAGGCTAAGGAGCCCTGATTTTGCCCCACCCTACCTACCTTTTAACTCAAGGTAGAAGACAAGATTAGTCCATTCTGATTCATTTACATATACAGGCATTTTGAAAGGCTATCTACCCAGTAAATACCAAAGCCCTTTAGCAATTTTGTAAATGAATCCAATTCTTAGCTAGGGAGACTGGAGGCTGGAGGGAGTTATCCCAATTCCAGACATCTTGAAAGGCAAAAGATAACAATTTCTCTTTTGCAGTTTTGGAACTGTTACTTTTCTTTTAAGACAAAATTACTTTTTTTCTTTGAACCATCTAGAGCAAAAGATGACCAGTTGTTCAGTAAACAGCCCAGTCAATAAATTCTCAGGAGTCTCCACAAGCATGTTCCAATTCAACCTGAATTTCTCTTTACCAATTAGTTTCCATGCAACACACTCATTACACATAAGACACAGACAGAGGTGACTGAGATAATCTTGCAATCTCAGCCTTCCCAGACAGTCCCAGTCACACATCAGGCAAACAAACAGAGAGCACTTGGACTGGTCAAGTCAGAAAGGGCTTAGTGAGGTCTAACACTTTACTAGGAATATCTGAATCTCCACTTAGATCTTCTAGATACCTCTTATCTCCAATACCAAACGGAGGGGCTTCAGTCTCTCCGTCTAAACCGATATAGATGTCTACATCCATTCTCCAGAAGCAGGGTCCACCAGTCAGAGACAGACAACATTCAAACACACAAAAACAACGGCCGCCACACAGTCATACACCTGCCCAAATGCTAGAGTCACCGAGACCAAGAATAGTTTAAAAACGAAAGGAGAGAAGAAAAGAAGTCAAGGAAGTAGACTATTGGAATGCTCTCTGTGACCTCCCACTGGGGGTACATGACCTGCTCCACAGCTCTCTCTGCGGCCTCCTCCCATCGGAGGCTCACGACCCCGCTCAGTTTACCAAGTGCTCTCTGTGACCCTCTGATGGGGTTCACAACCCACTCGGCAGGCGATCTCCACAGCTCTGTCCAAGATCCATGACTTGCCCTTAGGATATGGGGTGATCAGCCCCTAACAAGGACTCCTTGTCCTCAAACTTTCTTTCACGAAAGCCAAATGACCAGAACGCTCTTCGTGAACCCCCTTTTTGGGGCTCGTGACCTGTTTGGTGGAAAGAGGAAAGAAGAAAAGAGGAAAAAAATTGGAACACCAGAGACCAATAGAAGGGCCTCCTGAGAGAATAGTTTAAAAGTGAAAGGAAAGAAAAGAAAGTCAAGGAAGTAGACTATCAGAACGCTCTCCACGACCTCCCACTTGCAGTACGCGACCCACTCCGGAGCACTTTCAGCAGCCTCCTCCTGTTGTAGGCTTGTGACCCGCTCAATTTACTCAGTGCTCTCCATGACCCTCTGATGGGGTTTGCAACCCACTTGGCAGGCATTCTCTGCGGCTGTATCCAAGATCTGCAACCCACCCTTGGGATATGGGGTGATCAGCCCTTCCCAAGGACTCACTCCTTGTTCCCAACTCTCCTTTCACGAAAGCCAAATGACTGGAATGCTCTTCACGAATCCCCCTTCGCTGGGGCTCGTGACCCGTTCAGTGGAAAGAGGAAAGAAGAGAGAGAGAGAAAAAAAGAATTGGAGACAAGGTACCCAGAAAAAAAAAGGATAATAAATGTTGCTGAAAGGGGAAGGAGGACTGAGGGAGAGAGTTGCCTGAACTTACTGCCTCAAAGACACACCAGACAAAAAGGTCTTGGCAGCTGCTTGTCTCTGAGTAGAGGTCTTTTCTGGAGCCCCTCAGGTCTGTGTCTCCTAACCAGGGGCTAATTTGAGCCTTTGGTCTCCTGGCTGGCTCGCCAAATTTTGTTACCAACTGCCAATCTGACACAAAGGGTCCTTGACTTTTCCCGAGTAAGAATACATGTAAAAGACAAATTTTATCTTCAGCAAGCTTTATTTTGCTCAAGTCAAGCAAAAGGAGTCAGCGGGGATCTAAGCCTCTGCAAAAGACTGACTCAAAAAGGGAAGCAAGGCTAGGGCTTATATGGGTTCGATATATGGGTTCGGTGGAGATAATAATGAATATTTAGTGGGCTTCTTTCAAGGGGCGGGTGCTTCTCAGAATGGTGGTGTATGCTGATTAGGCTGTGCACAGATCTGGAATCTAAGATGGAACCTGCTGATACTCAAGATGAAGTCCTCTCGGCAGCCCTTGGCATCACTTACGGGCTATAGTGCAAGCGCACTGATCTTTGGCACTACATCACCATCTTCAGAGGGCTAAGGAAGGTTAAACAGCAGTCACACTTTGTTCTTCCGTGCACGCGGGAGCCTGTAAAGGGGGAAGGGACCAGTAATTCACTGGTTGTTTCAGCCTTATCTCCTGTTGACAGGGTGTGGTTCCTGTTTACCCAAATTCTAGATGGTAATCTTTTAACAGCTCTTTTGTTCCGCCAGCACAGTTAACCCTATCTGTCTCAACCCTACAAGACAGAGTAGAACTAAACTGCCCCACAGAGTTTCCAAGGAGCACCTGGTGGATTCCAAATGCTGACCTTTTGGTTAACAGTCATAGCACTTAACCACTGTTCCACCAGGGTTTCCGAGAAGGTTAATAGATCAAATATTTTTAGTTGCCGAACTCTTTTTTCATGAGAAATAACTTAAAAGCCCAATATATAACCAGATAAAAGCAGAACTGCTGTCCTTTACTGAGAAAGATTGGCTGAAAGGGAGGCAGGGCGTTCTGCACACTTGCATCCCCTTTTGAGCACAGGTGGAACCCTGGATTAGAGGATTGGACCGTTGTGATCAGTAGAATTTTTACTGGCTGATTTTTGGAAGTAGGGGATTACTGGGCTTCCTCCTAGCTCTGAATTTGGTGTTTGGATGTTCAGAAATTCATTTGGAATGTCAAACCAATGACCATATAGTTGCAGGGAGACTGATTCTGACTTTTGGTCCAGATAATATCAGAGCTGCCTCTTAGAACAAAGAAAATGCAACTTCTTTTCTAGTACAACCAAGTTTCATACTTTGTAGGAGGCTTTTTTTTTTTTTTTTTTTTTTTTTGACCATCCTCACAAAGATTTTGAGCTCCTCTGAAATAGATAAAAAGGACTTAAGGGCAATGAGTGGATATTGCATTCATTGTCCTGAAGACTTTTATCTAAATGTGCTGTGATTTGCATACTTTAAGGTGAATTGAAATCACCTAGAGGGGTTGTGAGAACATAGATTACTAGGTCCCTACCACACATTTTCTGACTGAGGAGGTCTGGGTTAGAACTGACTGGGCAGCAGGCTTGGTTTTTCTGGTTTTTAGGTCTAAGGTAGAGCCCAAGACTTTTACATTTTTAACAAGTTTCCAGGTGAAGCTGAAGCTGCTGATCCAGGAATTACACTTTGTGAACCACTGTCCTATATCGCTGTTTAGATACACTTTATTCATTTTTCTAACTTTAAAAATTGCATCAAAACATATAACTTAATGATAGCCAGAGGTCAGTTAATCTAAGTAACATATTCTATCTGAAAAATAATTTGTAATTGACATACAAACCTTTCAGTGTCATGAGGTGTCAGAAACCGAATTGTAAAGGTTTCATATCTAATGTCAAGGATTATGTATAGCTTTTTGACTTCTCGTGCTACTGTTGTGATCTGACGGATACCAACATGGCAGCAGTCAGGATTTTCTTTAGCGTTGAAGCAATTTTTCAAATCTAAAAGCAATCCTCTCCTTATGACATGCTGGCAGCATCTTAGAAGAAAACGTCAAGATCAATACAAGCACATTTACTGACAGTTTCATTCTTTCCTATGTTACGTAAAATGGTTTGAAATTTGACTTTTATCAAAAACAGAAACACTGACCACTTAGAATGATAAAACAATAGCTTTCACCTTAGTCATTTTCCCCTTATGAAGTGATACTTTTCTAAAAATAAGCAGTGCAAACTTCAGAGACCCAAAACAACTACTCTGAAAAATAGTTGCATTTTTGCCATTCTTGAACGCAGATGTACAGCAACTGTGGCCAGTAGTAAATGGGGTGAAATCACTCTTTTGTTTCCCATTTAATAACTACTTAGATCACTTCCAGATAAAATATGGCTGAAAAGAGCAACCCTAGTACTTTAGGTACTTAAAGACCACTTGGTCCTTCTCTTTCAGAGCCTGGCCTATGTATTTCTTCAAATTTTTCATACATACATTATATACATACATACACATATAAATGTATATGTGTATATGTATTCATTTTCAAGTTTGAGTTTTTTAAATTTGTTACTAAAACCTCAATTAGCATTAAGAATCAGAAGCTATGATTAGTTGCATTTCTGGCTCGCTTAAGATATATATTAAATATATATCTATCTTAAGATAGATATATATTTATATGAATATTATTCAGCCATAAATAAGATTGAAGTACTAAAACATGCAGCAATATGGATGAACTTGAAAACCTTATGCAAAGTGAAAGATGCCAGACACAAAACATCACTTATCGTATGATTCCATTTATATGAAATATCTAGGATAGGTAAATCCGTAGAGACAGAAAGCAAATTGATGGTTGCCAGGGGTTGGGGGAAGGGAGAATGGCAAATAACTGCTTAGGATGTAGGGTTTCCTTTAGGATCTTCTTTTGAAACTAGGTAGAAGTGGTGGTTGCACAATACAGCCACTGGATTGTTCACTTTTAAATGGTTAGTTTTATGTTTCGTGAATTTCATTTCAATTGGAAATAAACCTGCTAATTGAAAACTTAACCGAATCGTAGAATTTTTGAGATGGAAGGCACTTTCAAGGTCATCCATACTAGTCTCCATCTATAACTTCTATTTATTACAATTGAAGAAACTGAAGCTTATCAAGGTTAATTATATTGGTGAGTTTTGCAAGGTAGCTACTCTAAAACCCAAACCAGAATTTGAATATCTGGGTTCCTAACCAACCAACGTGTGTGTATGTGTGTGTTTAACTATCACCTGCTGCTTTATTGTCTGTTGCTATTTTTGATATTTATTCGGCCATATTATTCCAAATGTAGCTGTTGCATAAAAATAAAGAGAAAAACATAGCTTCATTCGTGGCATTATTTTAAAGGCCTGTATAAAAGGGTGTTTTTTAGAGTAATTTGCCAAAATGTAGGCCAGAGTTAAAAGGGGACTAATACCTTTTCAATTAAAGAAGAAAGAAAGCACATTTCCCTAGTTTATGAACCCCAAACTTCTATCATGACTGTGATTCGTTTCTAAAATTCAAAAATTGTTTCATTGTAGCTGCTATGTAATAGGATTATAGACTTTTAAAAAAAATTGTTAAGCTGTATTAGCACCTTCTACCACTTGACAGTTTTTTGTTTCTTCAGTAGACAAGACTCACTACAGAAAGTATATTAATGACTGTCTTGCTTATGGAAGTTAGGTCTATTTTCAACAAATTTGTTCTCAAGAGTTATCTAGGAGAGGCATTGAGTAGGGCTGAGGGGCGAAAATGGAGAGCAGTAGCAATGTAGTACCCTCTGGTAATTGGGTGTTATACTCAAGCTTAAGGAGTTGTGTTCATCCCATGCTAGAGTCAGAAAATTGTCAAATGTTCTCATTTCAATGGAGGACCTTAAAAACCAAACCCGTTGCTGTCGAGTAGATTCCAACTCATAGCTACCCCTATAGGACAGAGTAGAACTTCCCCCTAGGGTTTCCAAGGCTGTACATCTTTACAGAAAGAAGCAGACTGCCACGTCTTTCTCCTGAGGAATAGCTAGTGGATTTGAACCACTGACCTTTCAGTTTGCAGCTGAGTGCTTAATGACTGCACCACTAGGGCTCCTAGAGAACATAATTATATAGTTTCCTTCTTTTTCTACAGACACCCTGGTGGTGTAGTGGTTAAGAGCTACGGCTGCTAACCAAAAGGTCGGCAGTTTGAATCTACCAGGTGCTCCTTAGAAATCCTATGGGGCAGTTATACTCTATCCTATAGGGTCACTATGAGTCAGAATCGACTCGATGGCAACAGATTTGGTTTGGTTTTTTGATCTCTTTCTAGACCCACTATAATTTTCGATTTCTTTATGGTGTTTATTACTAAAAGGAAGCTGTGGTCTCATTACCACTCTACAATGGATTTCCTGGTAATGTTTCTATCCAACATTTTTTTTTTTTTTTTTTTTTTTTCATTTCCAGTTAGTATTTACTTTTTTTCCTTTTTTGTTCAGGGGTCAACAACATATGGCCTTTGGGCCAAATCTGTTCCACAGCTTACTGGCTATTTTTGTAAATAAAGTTTTATCAGAATAAAGCCATGCTCATTCTTTTAAGTATTGTCTGTGGCTGCTTTTGTGCTACAACAGCAGAGCTGAATAATTGCAACAGAGACCATATGGCCTGTAAATCTAAAATATTTACTAGTAGACCTTTCACAGGAAACATTTGTCCACCCCTGCTTTAGTTAACCAAGTGGAAGGTGAAGAACAGATTCTAGAGAGTGAATAAATATCACTAGCTAAGGAAAGAATGTAGGAAGGCATAGAATTTCTACTTAGGCTAGCTGGAAGTATTAGTGGTCAGAGTAAAAGTTTCATGAAGGTGAATGGTGGGAGAAAATAGAGGAAAGGTAGATTAATGTCAGATTTAGAGGATTTTTAATGCCATGTCTTTGAGCTTTATTGTTGAGGAAATACGCCATTTAAGGTTTTTGAGCAAAGAAGCTTTGCCAAAACAGGGAACTGTTCCAGTTAGGTTTACAAAGTAATGAGGGTTATCAACTAAAACTGTATTATTAGGAAAGATGGCATAGTTGCAAGAGCAAAGTTAAAATGGGTAGGACATTGGACACTGGATTTGGGGGCAAAGTAATAATAATTCTTGTATTCAGACTTCATTGAGAAGAATGGACACTTATTATAAATACATGTATGTATGTTTTGGGAGTCAAGAAATTTTTATGGAAGGTTTGTGTTAATGAAGATGGATAATGATACAGGATAAGAGACATTAAAATTGCTTACAAGGTATCAACATTACTAAATTTGTTAGGTCATCCCTGCCATACAGTTTCTTACCCAGCTGACATCATCTTGTCAGGGTCCATTTCTCTGTAAAATCCTTTCACCACTACTCTCCCGAATACTACCCTAATACTTCCATTTTCTAAATACTCTGAACTATGCCGAAGAAGGGCTTTTAGTTCTCTCATATAAAAAGACATATTAAGGTATTTTCATCAACATGAGCCATAGTTCCTAAACTATGCACTGAGATACCCAAAGGTGCTGCAGCAAACTCATAAAATTGCAGAATATTTTATCGAAGGGTAATTCAGAGTTTCAATGTTAGTTTGCACTACATTCCTTCAGGATGATGTCATATCTTTGTGAACAGTTGCTGTAATAAAAAAGCACATTGTTAGCTATCTTTGAGTCAATCCCCAACACATGGGGACCACATACGCAAGGGAATGAAATGCTGTCTGATCCTGAGGCCTCCCCGTGATTGGTTGCAGATTGGCCCGTTGTGATCAGTAGAATTTTGGAAGTAGATTGCCAGGTCTTTCTTCCTAATCCATTTTAGCCTGGAAGCTCTGCTGAAACCTGGTACATGGGTGGTAGTTATGCATAAGGAGACTAAGGTCTCCTGTATGGAAGATGAGAATTCTACCAGTGAACCCCCAATGCTTCATACAAAAAAAAGCAAGTACCTCTTGAAATTCAATCTGGAACATGAAACTTAGGTGTCACTTGTAGTTAAAAAAAAAAAAAAACTTGAATGCTATTTCAGAATAAAACAGAGAAGTTTATTAAGAATTTAAAGGCAGTTCAAACTGGGAACTATGCAGCTCATGAAAATGAAATCATAAAGTCCAGGGTACAATGATTGCACGAACATTTTTGTAGGGTTTAGACAAAGTACAGGATCTAAAATACTCTGATTCACTTATAGCGTTTGAGGTCACTCAAAGGTGGGACAAAGCAAAGTGAGATTTTTAATGTTATTGGTTATATTAATACAGTTGGAATGCATTGATTGGCTAAAAGACGTAATTACAAGGTCTGTGATCACAGAGGGGATCTCATGACCAGTCACAAAACAATGGCATGACAGATGCTGTTGGGAACAAGTTGTTAAACATTACCTCGCCCAGAGCATAAGATTTATTGTGGAAATCTGAAACAAAGAGTTAGATAAGGTTTGGTTACAGACACGTATTATCGCATAGTATCACATCATACAGGACTCGTGGTATCCACATTCTTAGCCTGACCACAAACAAAATCATTTCCTTTATGATGGGCTTGGTTCCTAAGCAGCAGGATTTGAATCTATGTGAGCCTTGGGATTAGTTCAGCCATTTTACTTTAGGTCAGGTGCCACTTTTGATTTTATATCCCATATTTTTTTTATTATTCCCTCCTTTTGATCAAGGATTTCACAGAACTTTCTTTGATCACAAATATAGGCATACTCTGTTCTGCTTTTTTTTTTTTTTCCCCCTGTTCTGCTTGGGTTTGTCAGTATGCTGCTCCCAGTTAGCAGCTCAGCCTTCACAGTTTATGCCATTCTTGTTTTTCATGTTAAGCCCCTTTTTCCCCATAGTCAGGGACCACCAGTACCTTGGTTGCTGGGCAGCTCCAGTAATTCCACCATGCTGTGGCTGAGTGGCCATCTTCAGTGATCTTGGTATAGGTAATGGATGGATGTGGCCACATTGGAGGAACAGTCTGACCTACTTTCAAATGGCTAATCTAAATCATGAGGCTTCTCTAGTCTGGGGTTCTGGAATGCAGTGTTCATATACATAATTCTCTGAGCATGAGATGAAGTGGCGTTATCAGTTCTTATGGTAGATGCACATCTTAGAACACATTTATAATTCTAATAATAAGGATTATTACAATTAATGTAATTAACCTGGTTTGTAACAAAGACTGTAACCAAGAACATTCTTTCAAACATAGTTTGTCGGCTTCAGATCTAATCTCTTGTTTTAAACATATTATTTTCTCTAATTGGAGAATACCCTCAGCATCCATACTAGGATGGATTTTAAAGGGGCAGATAGAATCAGGACCTCTAACCTGCAGCTCCTTGCTTTGTTTTGTTAATTTAGATACAGTGATTTTTTTTTTTTTTTTTTAAGCTACAGTTTTGCTTTCTTATTGTTTCTTAGAAGCTTCTTAATTCAGGAGCCTTTCTATTCTAATCTTACTGCACAGAAAGGTTAACACTGATGTGTCAAAAAAATCTCCATATGGATCCTTGGTTCTCAAGGCTATCCTTAGTGATTGCCTGCTAGAAGCAGCAGGGGTTCCTGTGGGAGGTCCCGCTAGATTAGAATGCCCCATTTTCACTAAGATAGCAACCATGCATGTGTAAAACAGTTAAACTATGCTCTGGTGGAGCAGTCAGAACACATACGACATTTATCGATTAAGTTTGCCCTCTTATAGGCACAGTTCGTGGCACCCCAAAACAATTACAATGGTAACATCAAAGATCACTGATCACAGATCACCATAATAGACATAATAATAATGAAAAAGTTTGAAATATTTCAAGGATTACCAAAATGTGACACAGAGACACAAGTGCGCACGTGCTGTTGGAAAAGTGGTGCTGATAGACTTGCTCAACTCAGGGTTGCCACAAACCTTCAATTTGTAAAAAACACAATCTCTGCGAAGAGCAATAAAGTAAAGCAAGGTCTACCTGTAGTAGAGAAAACTAAAACTTTGTTTCAGAGTAAAACAGATTTATTAAGGTTTAAAGACAGTTCAAACCGGTAACTACATGGCTTATGAAAATGAAACCACGAGTCCAAGGTATGATAATTACACAAACATTTTTATAGGGTTTAGACAAAGAAAAAGGAGCCCTGGTGGTGCAGTGGTTAAAATGTTTGCCTGCTAACCAAAAAGCCGGCAGTTTGAAACTACCAGCAGTTCCACAGGAAAAAGATGTGCTATCCTGCTTCTGTGAATATTTACAGCCTTGGAAACTCTATGAGGTCGTTATGAGTCATAAGCGACTTGATGGCAGTGGGTTTGGTTTTTTTTAGTTGTTGTTGTTGTTTAGACAAAGAACGGGGCCTAAAATATTCTGATTGGTTTATAGCAATTGAGGTCACTTAAAGTTGAGACAAAGCAAAGCATGATATTTAACATTATTGGTTATAGTAATACAGTTGGAATACATTGATTGGCTACATGACATAATTGCAAGGTATGTGGTTGCAGAGAGGGCCTCATGACCAGTTACAAAACATGATACTGTTGGGAACAGGTTGTTAAACATTACCTCTTCCAGAGCATAAGATTTCTGAAACAAAGAGCCTCAATGAGCTTTGGTTACAGACCCCAGGACATGTAGTATCCACATTCTTAGCCTGACCACAAAGAAAATAAATTCCTTAACGATAGGGTTGTTTCCTAAGCAACAGGGTTTGAGTCTGTGCGAAAGCTTACACTGAGCCTTAGGATTAGTCCAGCCATTTTACTTTAGGTCAGATACCTCTTTTAATTTTATATCCTGTATCACATCTTTATCACATCTAATTGGAATCCAAAGTTTGGAGAGTTGTACAATGCCCCCATAAGCACACATAGCACATTAGCAAGCATTGTGATTATTTTTCAGTGAAGTAATTAAAAATTTTTTTAATTTATCAGTATTATTTTTCTATACTAAGTATTAACTTGTTCAGATATCAATACTTATTAAGCTGTTTGGATCTAACTGTTTAAGAACAGAACAGGTATTTCTTAGGGCACCGTGCGAACTTTACGAGACGCTAAGGTTGCTGTGAACTGAGAAAGTTTTGGATCCTCTGAACTTCAGTGTTGTCCAGCTCTGAATATGCTCTTCTATTAGCATGTTAAAATGAAACAGTCTGTCTTTTTTTTTCCCCCTTCCAAAATAAATTTCAGTTACACAGAAATTTATGTAGAATCTCAATAAAAATTTAATTCACCAGATTATTAAAATTCACTGTATGCTGTGCTTTGTGTCAGCAAACATAAAAATCAGAATTGCTCTTGCCTTTAAGACGACAGTTGAGTGAGGGAAGTGAGGCAAATGCAAGTTGCTTATATTATCAAATAAAATGAAGTAAACAGCCAAGGGCATTTATTTAATAATATTGCATATTATGAAGGTTCAGAGAGGAATGAGCACATTTGTTTGTGGGAATGCAGAAAGGCTTTGTGGGATGGAAGTTAGTTTTAAATGAGCCTTGATGCAGGGGTAAAACTTCAACAGGTAGAAGGGAAAGCGTGAACATTTCAGATAGAAGGAACACCGTAAAAGCTCAGAAGATTTATTTTGGGAGAAGCAAATCATTCTGTGTGATTGGAGCAAGGATTTAGGTTGTGGAGTAGTAGAGGTTCCAGCTGGTTTACTGTTTAAGTTGGAGTACTATTATGGAGAGCTTTGAATGCTGGGGTGTGAGGCATTTGGATTTAATTTACTAAGAAAAGAAGAGTGATTAGGGTGATTAATCTGTCAGCAGGACATAGGATGATTAAATCAAGGAGAGAGAGGAGGTAGGGAGGGCTTTTGGAAAGGGAATGATGGATTTTGTTTTATGTATTTGTATTTCAAAGGAAATACCAAACTGCAGATCCTAGTTAAAGAGCATACTTTTGCTGAGCATCTTAACTAACAGCAGTGACATAGAACATACCATTACTGGAGGAGTTGGGGGAACAACTTCTCTTAATGTTCTTAATATTGCTATAATAATAATATTATTCATAAAATATAAATATGTATGGAGTGCATACTACACGCCAGACACTTTATTAAGCACGTGTTAAATTCTTTCATTTACTTTAAGAGGTATTATTATTCCCATTTTACAGATGAGTGTAATAAGGCCAAGGGAGCCCTGGTGGCTCAGTAGTTAAGAGTTCAGCTGCTAACCAAAAGGTCGGCAGTTCAAATCTACCAGCTGCTCCTTGGAAACCCTACGGGGCAGTTCTCCTCTGCCCTATAGGGTCGCTAAGAGTCGGGATCAACTTGACAACAGTTTTTTTTTAGGGAAGTTAAGCAGCCCAAAGCCACATAGTTATTACTAAGTAGTCAGAGTGGTAACCAGTTACTGTGGCTCGATTTCGATTCATGGCAACCCCATGTGTGTCACCGTAGAACTATGCTGCATGGGGTTTTCAGTGGCTGATTACTTGGAGACAGATCCCAGGCCCATGTTCTGAGGCACCTCTGGATGTACTCAAACCACCAGTCTTTGGGATAATTGCTCAGTGTGTTAACTATTTGCACACTAACTGTTAAATATACCTTTGTGCAGAGAATTGCTTTAATCCGTCTCCTTGGGTACTATCAAATTATCATCATTTGGTTTAGGTAATACTTCTCTCTTCATATCAGTCCTGATCCCTAATCCCATCGCCCTTCCCACCGTGGGCACTGACTCCAGTGTGATTGGTATGTGTCCTTGTATATGTATGAATCCTTGAATATGGTGTTTCATTGTTTTAGGCATGTGTGTTTGTTTAGATTATACACAGTATATAAAGGTATGAACTATGTAGCTTGTCCAATTTGATGTATACATTTCTAATTCGTTGCTTTTAATCTCTACATAATAGTATGCATTCACCAAAATTACTTTATCTTCTCCTTTAGAGATGAACTTCTGAAATGCCTCGCACTCCCTTTTAGCATCAGCAAAGCTATGATAAATATCCTCCTATGTGTCCCTCTAAAACCCGTCTTCTTTCCACTATGCCTTCCTGCCTCCTATTCCCAGCTTTTCTGAGGGGTTGGAAGAAAAGCTGATTTCTGCATTCAAACCGTAAGAAAATCAGAGCAAGTCCACAAGAGCCAAAATACGACCTTGAGTATATCCCACCTGAATTTAGAGACCATCTGAAGAATAGATTTGACACATTGAACACTAGTGACCAAAGACCACACGAGTTGTGGAATGACATCAAGGACATCATACATGAAGAAAGCAAGAGGTCATTGAAAACACAGGAAAGAAAGAAAAGACCAAGATGGATGTCAGAGGAGACTCTGAAACTTACTCTTGAATGTCGAGCAGCTAAAGCAAAAGGAAGAATTGATGAAGTAAAAGAACTAAACGGAATATTTCAAAGGGCATCTCGAGAACACAAAGTAAAGTATTATAATACATGTGCAAAGAGCTGGAGACGGAAAACCAAAAGGGAAGAACAGACTCGGCATTTCTCAAGCTGAAAGAACTGAAGAAAAAATTCAAGCCTCGAGTTGCAATAGTGAAGGATTCTATGGGGGAAATATTAAAGGATGCAGGAAGCATCAAAAGAAGATGGAAGGAATACACAGAGTCATCACACCAAAAAGAATTAGTCGATATTCAACCATTTCAAGAGGTGGCTTATGATCAGGAACCAATGGTACTGAAGGAAGAAGTCCAAGTTGCTCTGAAGGCATCGGTGAAAAACAAGGCTCCAAGAATTGATGGAATATCAACTGAGATGTTTCAACAAACAGATGAAGCGCTGGAGGTTCTCACTTGTCTATGCCAAGAAATATGGAAGACAACTTCTTGGCCAACTGACTGGAAGAGATCCATTTTTATGCCTAGTCCCAAGAAACGTGATCCAACCGAATGTGGAAATTATAGAACAGTATCATTAATATCACACACAAGCAAAATTTTGTTGAAGATCATTCAAAAATGGCTGCAGCAGTATATTGACAGGGACCTGCAGAAATTCAGGCTGGTTTCAGAAGAGGATGTGGAACCAGGGATATCATTGCTGATGTCAGATGGATCCTGGCTGAAAGCAGAGAATACCAGAAGGATGTTTACCTGTGTTTTATTGACTATGCAAAGGCATTCGACTGTGTGGATCATAACAAATTATGGATAACATTGCAAAGAATGGGAATTCCAGAACACTTAATTGTGCTCATGAGGAACCTTTACATAGACCAAGAGGCAGTTTTTCAGACAAAACAAGGGGATACTGATTGGTTTAAAGTCAGGAAAGGTGTGCATCAGGGTTGTATTCTTTCACCATGGCTATTCAGTCTGTATGCTGAGTAAATAATCTGAGAAGCTGGACTATATGAAGAAGAATGGGGCATCAGGATTGGAGGAAGAGTCATTAACAACCTGTGTTATGCAGGTGACACAACCTTGCTTGCTGAAAGTGAAGAGGACTTGAAGCACTTACTAAGAAGAGCAAAGACCAGAGGCCTTAGCATGGATTGCACCTCAACATAAAGAAAACAAAAATCCTCACAACTGGACCAATCAGCAACATCATGATAAAAGGAGAAAATATTGAAGTTGTCAAGGATTTCATTTTACTTGGATCCACAATCAACAGCCATGGAAGCAGCAGTCAAGAAATCAAGAGACGCATTGCATTGGGTAGGTCTGCTGCAAAGGACCTCTTTAAGGTGTTGAGGAGCGAAGATGTCACCTTGAAGACTAAGGTGTGCCTGACCTAAGCCATGGTATTTTCAATCACATCATATGCATGTGAAAGCTGGACAATGAATAAGGAAGACCGAAGAAGAATTGACGCCTTTGAATTGTGGTGTTGGCGAGGAATATTGAATATACCATGGACTGCCAAAAGAACGAACAAATCTGTCTTAGAAGAAATACAACCAGAATGTTCCTTAGAAGCAAGGATGGCAAGACTGCGTCTTACATACTTTGGACACGTTGTCAGGAGGAGAAGGACATTGTGCTTGGCAGAGTACAGGGTTAGCGGAAAAGAGGAAAACCCTCAACAAGATGGATTGACACAGTGCCTGCAACAATGAGCTGAAGTATAAGGATTGTAGGGATGTCTTAGGACCGGGCAGTGTTTCGTTCTGTCGTGCTTAGGGTCACTATGAGTCAGAACCAACTCAACGGCACCTAACAACAACAAAAACCATTAAAACATAGGTGAAATAGGTGATTTCATGTGTGTTTCCAAATGGAGCCGTATAGAAAAGAAGATACAGGTGAATTATTTTATTCCACTGAAGTGTTACAGTCAGTCAGTGGTGAGATAAACTTTTAAAACATTCATTAGTATATTTGTTCTGGTTTTCTTCTTTTAGTGATTCCATTATTGTCACTGGTATGCAATAGTGCATATTAAAAAAAAAAAAACCCCAAAATTATAACATTTTAAATGATTTATACATTATCTTAATAGCTGTCAAAGCAACATTTTCCTTACAAGCATATAGGAGCTATGCTTTTCATACTTCATATTTGATCTTCCTTTATTCCTACGAGGAAGATTCATGAAACGTGTAAAGGAACAAAACATGCTATATGGTTGCTGTATTTGGTATTTTGGGTTTTAATTTATTCATTCCCTCAACCCTGTTCTCTACTAGTGTTACCATGGCACCTTAGTTGTGGATGGAAAACAAGCTAATTATGTTCATTAGAACAGACAATAGTGATACATCTTGAGACACGAGCATCTGGTATTCTCAGCCCTCCTCATCAGTGCTAGTCTACCCTTGGTGGGGCTCTCTGGTTGTCCAAATATTTTTTTGGTACTATATCCAGTTTTAGTTTTTCTTTTGCTTCTAGGAGTAGTGGTTCATACTAAAGTCACTGATCTCACATTCAGTCTGTCCCTTTTTGAGCCTTCTGTCTACTCGTAGAAGTAATGTAGACTTATTCCTGGCTGTTTATCTCCTCTTACTCTTATTTATTGAATTAAGCTTCTCACTATTTATAAACATCTTATTTATCTAGAGATTTACTTCAAATGGACTTTTATCTTTTTGATGATTTTTATTATAAAAGTAATCTAATCACACCACCACGAAGATAAAAAATATATAAAATTATTTGTGATTTTCCTATCCAAGTGTAATGATTGTTAATTTCAGTGCATTCCTTTCTAGTCTTTTTTTCTTATTGATAATGTAGTTTGCAGTCATACCATATACACTATTTATATGTCTTGTGTTTCATTTAACATTACTATAAACATTTCAGCAGCCCTGGAGTTTGGTTTTGGTTTGGTTTATAAACATTTTTAACTTTGCTACTTCGTTTTCATAATCATTCTTTTTAATGTCTTCAAAATATTCTAGAGCAATGCTGTCCAGTAGAAATATAATATGCACCATGCTACTTACGTAATTTAAAATTTGCTAGTACCCACATAAAAAAGATAAAAACAAGTACAATTAATGTTAATAATATATTTTATTTACCACAATGTATCTAAAATATTTGTCATTTCAACACATAATCATATGAGAAATTAATGAGATTTTTAACATTCTTCTTTTTATAAAAAAACAAGAATGTAACCCATTGTTGTCAAGTTGATTCCAACTAATAGCAACCCTACAGGTCAGAGTAGAACTGCCCAATAGGGTTTCCTAGGCTGTAAGTCTTTACAGGAGACTGCCACATCTTTCTCCCATGGAGCAGCTGGTGGGTTTGAACTGCCAGCCTTTTGGTTAGCAGCCAAGCCCTTTTACCACTGAACCATCAGGGCTCCGTTTTACAATTATAGCACATATCAATTTGGTCGCTAACTTTTCAATGGTCAAATTGAAATGTAGCCCCACCAAAACAATAAAATTGTGTTTAGCAGAAAAACATTTTATGTTGCTTCATTTTTTAATTAAATTAGTACATTAAATAAAAAATTGATTTTCTGGTTGTGCTGGACACATTGCATATGCTCAATAGTCATATGTAGCTATTTACATTTCAGTTAAAATTAATATTTGAAGTTCAGGTCCTCAATTGTACTATCCTTTTATTTTTTAACAATACAAATTTATCCTCTTACAGTTTTGAAAGGCTGAAGTCTGAAATAAGTCTTACAGGGCTAAAACTAACCACATTTTAAGTAACCAATAGCCAGCTCTAGAGTATATATGCCAATTCTTACTTGACCATTTATTCCTCTATTATTGGGTGCTTACATTGTTTCTCTAGGTTTTCAGTATAATAAATAGCATACTGATATGTTCATGAATGTATATTCTCCTATATTTTTGATTATTTCCTTAAAGCGGACTCTTAAAAGTGGAATTATTGGGACAAAGGGTATGAATTTGTTTGGTTTCTCGTATCTATTTTCAAATTATTCCTGAAAGGCTGTGTCAGTTGTACTTCTCCCAGCAGTATCAGTATATTTGTTCTACCAACCTTTCTTCATCATTGAGCATTTTCATGTTGTTTCTTTAATTGCTAGAGAGGATTATTTGTCTATGTATTTGTTTAGTAGTACATTCCTCTTTTAATGGGATGCTTTTTTATGTTCTCGGCTCATTTATCTATTGGTGTCCTAATGTTGGTTGATTTTTTTAGATAATATTTGTGTTTTTGGTGAAAGTTTGCACAATAAATTAGGTTCCAATTTTGACAATTTCTATACAAATTGTTGTGTTTTATTGACTATGCAAAGGCATTCGACTGTGTGGACCATAACAAATTATGGTTAACATTGCAAAGAATGGGAACTCCAGAACACTTAATTGCGCTCCTGTGGAACCTGTACATAGACCAAGAGGCAGTCGTTCAAACAGAACAAGGGGATACTGAGTGGTTAAAAGTCAGGAAAGGTGTGCTTCAGGGTTGTATCCTTTCACCATACTTATTTGACCCCAGATGCGAGGAACACACTCCACTCCCGGCATTTCTTTCTTGGTAGTATGGGGTCCCTCTCCTCTCTGCTCCATTCTCTTTTATATCACAAGAGATTCACTCAAGATGCAACCTAATCCTGTAGATTGAGTCTTGTCTCATTGATTTAAGTGTTTCTAATTCTGCCTCATTGACATCACAGAGGTTAGGATTTACAACATATAGGATAATCCCATCAGTTCACAAAATGGACAACCACAGAATACTGGGAATCATGGCCTAAGCAAGTTGACACACATTTTTGGGGGACACAATTCAATCCATGACAATGAGCTTCAGCGGGTCACTGCCCCCCACTCCCCCCATACAAAATTTTATGGAAATGTATACTTAGATAGCAGATAAACCAAAACTTAACCAAACTTTCGCTGTCAAGTCAGTTCTGAGATAGATACACCCAGATAGGTTTAAAAAAAAACTTGTCAAATGTTTAAAAATAATACTATTTCTGCATTCTTGTATTCTGATCAGAGAATTTTTCTAAACAAAAACAAAGGTCTTTTATTCTATATCACTGTGTATTCACAATTCATAATTATCAGCATGGTTACTCTACATTGCTTTCTTTCCTTTTGCATCAATATAGAATTATACTTCCAAGAATCATGAACTCAAAACATATAGGTGTGTATGTACATACATACCTATACCTATTACTTAAATTTTTTGTTTTGTTTTTATTTTTGTTTATTGTGGTTTAAGTGAAAGCTTATGAATCAAGTCAGTCTCTCATACAAGAACTTACACACACCTTGCTATGTTCTCCTAGCTGCTCTTCCCCTAATAAGACAGCACACTCCTCCTCTTCATCCTGTATTCCCCGTGTCCATTCAGCCAGCTTCTGTCCCCCCCTGCCTTTTCATCTTGCCTCCAGACAGGAGCTGCCTACATAGTCTCGTGTCTACTTGAGCCAAGCAGCTCACTCCTCACCAGTGTCATTTTCTGTCTTATAGTCCAGTCCAATCCCTGCCTCAGAAAATTTTTAATGGAAATAATAAAAAGAGTTTGTACTCTTAGGTAAGAATAAGTTAAAAGAACCCAAATGATCACCCTGAATTAAGTAAGGTAAGCTCTGGTAAAGAGGAAAAAGAGCAATCCCATTCCTTTTCTTTTAGTTTGTTAAACAGGTTAGTTTCTAACATTCCCCAGTGTGTAAACTACTCTGGGAAATCCTTAGAGAGAGTGGTTATATGACAAATCTAAGTATTTGAGATTTCCAAGCATTAAGTCTGTTTCCGTAAAACGGTTCTTTGGCTCTGCCTTAGTCTTTCTTCACTCCTCTTACTCCTGCCTTTTTTTTTCCAATTGTGGTGGGTGGGTGTGTGTGTGTGTGTGTGTGTGTGTGTGTGTGTGTGTATATATAATAAAACATTTGCCAATTCAGAATTTTTTACATGTAAAATTCAGTGGCATTGATTATGTTCATCATGTACAACCATCACTGCTCTCCTTTTCTAAATTATTCGGCTACCATTAACAGAAACTTAGAGCTTTTTTTGTTGTTGTTCTCCTTTTTAATGAATAAAAATGTTCCACTTCTCTCTCAGTTCTGATTAATATTATGCAACCCATTATTAACCCAGAAGTGTTAGAGTCTACTTTGCTTTTAGTTGCTTACAGAGGCAAAGACCAACAGGGTAAACTTTTGCTTGGACTGAAATCCATAATTAGAAAAGAACAGGATTTTCTTGGGTATCATAAGTATTTTTTCTAAACTATAGGTGAGTAAACTATTGGCATTTTTAGTGCAAACCTGACACTTGAAAAAAAATTTTTTTTTCTAACAGCACTGTTTTTATTTTTGGTGACTCTATAGCCTGGAACGTGTGGCCTAACAAGGATATAAATCTAGGGAGGAAAATTATGGTTGGCATCAATTTTAAAAGCCTTTGCAAATCTAATAGAGCACAAATCCCGAATTGTTTAAATTCTAAATATTTACTTAAAGAGAAATAAGTGACCATTGAAAAATGGAATTAATTTGAATTGTAAGTTTGCCTCTTATTTAAAAGCTGATATATTATTTGTATATTCTCTATAAAATTAAGAAAATGGGAGTTAAGCTATCTACATCATAATATTCTTGTGTTGCCTTTTAAAGTAAAACACATATTTTGCACACACATTCTGCACACACACATTCTGCATACACACATTCTGCACACACACATCCTGCATACACACATTTGAAATGAGGCCAAATTTAGACTCCAGGGGCGTACTGTTCTGCACCTTAAATTACAATCAGATGTATTTTAGTGCAGATCAAATTTTCAGTCTGAGGTTGGTGAGAAGCCTAATTATTTGACCAGGTTACTATTTCTGTAAACTGTTCTATGGCTGTCTGTGGTTAGTCCACAGCTGGCAAAATGCTAGCTCTGGGAGATTTTTATTTCATGTTGGAACAGTTTGGGGAGAAATAGGGGGGAAGCTTTAAATTTTTCTCATTAAATGAAAGACTAAAAGCAAGTACATATATATTCCTGTGGAGACAATATGCTATCTAAACTTCATTTTAATTTACCACGTGACAAGAATAGGAAAGGAAGCAGCTTGGATGCTCATACTTTGCAAGTGACGTGGTATTTGGTTAAAAAATAAGACGAAAACATTTAAAAAACAATATTTCCTAAGACCAAGATTTGTTACCTTTCAGAACAGTCGACTATTGGTACGGAATTAATAGATTGAAATTTTTAAATGAGGAGAAAATATTAATAACATGTTATTATAATAAGAAAACATTATTTTTATTAGAATTTCATTAGCAATGTTTTAAAATGAAAATAGACACTCTCTTAATAGCTCAGAATTTATAAGGCAGTAAAGCCTTCCAAGATGGATCCTGATACCCATGACCTCTGCCACAAAATTAATTCCTGTAACAATCTCGTAGCATTTAATGTTGAAATTTAAAAGTAATAGAAAAAATATTTTTTATTCTTTCTAAACTTTTTTAAAGTTTGCGTGATGGAAGTGGTTAGTGCCTCAGTTTTAAGTGAATATTTCAACAGCATTTTTACTAGTTCTTTTCCCTTCCTAGTTCCCTCACTTCCTCTGGCCTTTTGCTCTAATTATCCCCCTCCTTTCCTTCTTGAATCTTCTGTTTCTCTACTAGATCCTTTTCTTTGAAAGGCAAAAACTGCTCAAACCTTCTTTGTTCTAGAAAATAAGACTTACCTCCCCCCCCCCAAAAAAAAAAAACCTCCCCTTCCTTTTTCTATGGTCTACTTAAACTAAGAAACCCTGGTGGTTAAGTGCTGCGGCTGTTAACCAGAAGGTCGGCAGCTTGAATCCACCAGGCGCTCCTTGGAAGCTCTATGGTACAGTTCTGCTCTGCTATGAGCCGGAATCGACTTGACCGCAGGCGGTTTGCTGTTTTGGGTGCCCAAACTAGGATCTCAGGAGTCATTTGATTCCAGGCTTCATCACTTATAACTGTATTTCTTAACTTTTCTGGCTTGCATTCTTTATTTATCAAATAGGAATAATGTTACTATCTACCACATAGTTTTGACGTGAATAAAGAGTGATAAGTAGTTAATATACATAATGCTTTTAGTACAGCGCCTGGGACACATGAAATGCCCAGTAAATTGCAGATGATTTTGTTAAGATTCACTGATAATGCTCCCAAAAGAATTTATAATCCTTACCTTTGGTTTCTCACCTTTCTTTTCTTAACAACTGTCTATTTTTACCTTCATACTGAAAGTGCTTTCTCCTAATCACATTCTGTGGCTTTTGCTCTGCCCTTCCTTTTTCTACAGGTCTGTAGCATTGGGTTAACTTGAAGCACTTCCTTGAAATTTCCTTTGTTGGATTTCTCTATCACCTATACTCTCATTTGCTTTCCCCTTTACTTTTTTTTTTTCTGTTCCCTAATTTTTGTTCTCCATTCTGTCCTTTTTCCTCTTCTTTTTCGTGTTCTCTTCCTTGATAATTACAGCCTGCCTTTTACTGTCCGTTTCTTCCATAGTCTTTCTCCTGAGCCGTACTTCCTGATATTTATGGGTCCCTTAGTGCCTCACCTGTGTTATGACCACAAGTGAACCTGTCTCTTTAACATCTCAGCCAGCTCTTATTCTGGATTTTTATTATTATTATTTCTATTAATGGTAGAACCAGATTCAAAATCTCAGTCATTTTTTGACCCTTTTCTTCAATGTCTCCCACATCTTAAAACAGTTGCCAAATTCTGTGTGTAATGCTCTCAGTATGGTTTCTTTTACATAGCAAAATACAGGCTTTTATTATCAGTGCTGAATTGTTGCCGTACAAATGAAATTTCCTCTGAATTTTCCTATAAGCTTGTTATTCCTTTCCCTTAAGGAAAACTTCATTGTAGATCACCCATCCCAACCCCCACTTACCCCACATTGCCTACCAGATAGATTCGTAATTCAAGGCCCTTTGTGTTCTCAACTCAGCTGGCCTTTCCAACTTTGTCTTTTTTTATTTCCCTTTGTGTACTCCTCCACTCACTCATGACCCATCCAAACCCGTTTCCTATATAAGCACCCTTGTCTTTGCTTCTACTTTCTTTCCCTTAGAAAGCCTAAATGTATTTTTAAAGCAGTTTTATTAAAATTAAAGATGTGTATGAATGACATTTTAAAATATAGCTTTGCTCACATGAAATTTTAATTGAAATAATGTTTTATTACCAAATTATTTTCTCATCATTTGCAAATTCAAATTCAGAATCTTCCTCAAAAATTCAGTTTATGACTGCCCTGACAGGGATCACAATAGAGGGTCCCAGACAGAGCTGGAGAAAAATGTAGAACAAAATTCTAACTCACAAAAAAAGACCAGACTTACTAGCCTGACAGAGACTAGAGAAAACCCGAGAGTATTGCTCCTGGACACCCTTTTAGCTCAGTAATGAAGTCACTCCCAAGGTTCACCCTTCAGCCAAAGATTAGACAGGCCCATAAAACAAAACGAGACTAAAGGGGCATACCAGCCCAGGGGCAAGTACTAAAAGGCAGGAGGGGACAGGAAAGCTGATAATAGGGAACCCAGGGTCAAGAAGGGAGTGTGTTGACGTGTCATGAGGTTGTTAATAAATGTCATAAAACAATATGTGTACTAACTCTTTAATGAGAAGCTATTTTGCTCTGTAAACCTTCATCTAAAATACAAAAAAAAAAAAAAATTAGATGTTTCATAGGTAACAAGCTATAATCTTTTTAAATTGTTTTAAAAGTAATTTGATTTTTTAATAAATATCGTGCCACTTATAAGAATCCCAAGTGTTTATAAGAATTTAGAAGGATCCAGTCTGACTTCATTACTATTTCTCTAACATGGATGAATTTATTGGCTTGAGTGAGTCTTTTCAAGTATTTTTTCTATGTTCATTCTCAGAATTATTTCAGTACCAAGTATACAAATCTAAAATGAAATAACAAGTCTTTATACTCTAAGGCAATCATATGTGTTGAGAATATAGTACTCATTTGATAAAGTTTTCTCCTAGACAAGTGCTGCTATTTTCTGCCTTGCATTTTATAGCTATTTTTTATAGACTTTTGTGTTTTATGTAGGTTTCTTTTCTTCTCACTAAGTGTGACACTGTGGAGATGGGATTTCTAATTTTTCCTTTTTCTTTTTTTTCCTTTATCTAGGGCTTTTTTCTTACTGTTTCTCCAGAATCAGTACTAAAAGTGGCTCGCCATGCTTCTGAAAACAACAGAATTTTCACTTTGAATCTGTCTGCGCCATTTATTAGCCAGTTCTACAAGGAACCATTGATGAAAGTCATGCCTTATGTTGACATACTTTTTGGAAATGAGACGGTGAGTTACCTTTTAAAAAATATATACCTGTTTCTTTTGGTTTCTGGTCTGCCTTTGGACCCTCAGTGGTGCAGTGGTTAATAGCTACAGCTGCTAACCAAAAGATCAGCAGTTCAGATCTACCGGTGCACCTTGGAAACCCTATGGGGCAGTTCTACTCCGTCCTATAGGGTCACTATGAGTTAAACGATTTGACAGAAATTGGTTTGGTTTGGTCTGCCTTTATGTTTAGAAATACAAAAATAAAAATCTAAATTTTTACATATATACATTTGAGAATGGTCAACAAAACTAACTCAATTCTAATTCAGTATTTCCTTTGTTATATACTAAGTTCTCGTTTAGTAAAAAAAAAAAAAAAAAAATTTTTAAGGTTAGGTCTATTGAGGTATATATAAAATTAACCCTTTTCTGTATGTTTCTATTGAGTTTTTACAAATGCATGCCAATGTGTAACCAGAACCAGAAGCAAGATAAAAAACATTTTTATTTTTCCAAAAATTTCCTTTGTGCCTCTTTTGGTCAACCCTTCCCCTAATTCCATCTTCTGACAGCCACTGATCAGTTTTTTGACCAGTCAAATAATGTTTTTCTCTGAAATTTTTATGTATTAAGGTTAGGGGCATGTAGTCTAAAATAAATATCTTATGAATAAATGTTGGTGTATTATGCAATTGTATTAAATTTCTTTATTAATATTATCATTTTAATATTTGTTTATTTGATAGTGATAAGGTGCAATTTCTTTGAACTATTACATCTTTTTATTTTTACCAAGAATGTAGTTTCTTCCGTTCTAAATTATTTGAAAAGTAGAATTTTTTTTGTTGTTGGTTTTTACAGCTTATATTTAATTTGTAGACTTGAAAAATACATGAAATAGAAAAAAAAGAGACCTGTGTCTTTGTGTGACCTTGGTCAAGTCATTTAACTTTCTTGAATTTTGAGATTTTTACCTATAAAATGAAGGTGTTAATCATCCCAGAAGTTCATTCTGGTTCTAATTCTGGAGTTCTAAGATAGCTTGATTGTATTCATTGATTTTACATCTAAATAAGATAATTGAGCTGTCTGCCTACAATAACTTAAATGTGACCTGTAAATAATTTATGAGATCACTTGGGTGAGGTTTAAAAGACCTGTTTGTAGAAGTAATATCATAGTGCGAATATCTGCAAAGGCATTAACCAGTTGAAGGAAATGCTATATTCTTGACAATTCGCAATATACATAAAGGCAAGAAATAGTGGTAATAGAAATCTTGAACTTTTAGATACGTGTAGGAAGTCTCCTTTGACTAAAATCGGAGCATTTGAGAAATTTTAGATTTTCCTTATTGGCAGTTTCATTTTCTGAAAAAAAAAAAAAAAAAAAAGTAAGTAAGGAAAGTGCTACCCTAGCCCTTTAAATAACATGAAAGAATTGGTTGTCTGTGATCAGAATCCTTGGGAAGAACGGGCACTTACCTCACAGGTCACTAAAGTCAGGAAGGAACAGACTGGCCATACTTAAATACATACTCTAGACTTTAAGAAGACAAATTCAAAACTTTTTGAAAGATAAATATGATTCCCAAGAATGAGACTTTGAAAGTAAAGACAGCTTGAAAGGATTGAGAGAAAATGCATTCTTAATTAGGAAGAAAATGGGGAGGGGCAAAAAAATCTGCAGAGCCCACAGAGAGCTTTTGAATAAGAGCTCACTTTTCTAAAAGACATGTAAAAAAGATTGAAAGCATTTACAGAACCAGGTAAGAAGGCTGAAAGTTTGGCAAAGACTTAGGAGAATAGAAAAGAATATGTGTCCAAGAAGAGTTAGGTGTGCAGGAAGTGCTAATGATATAATAATGGTCTTCACTTTAAAAAAAAAAAAAAGCGTGATTGATTTTACAAACCAGTAAACTGAAGGTTTTATTAGAACTTAGTATAGATTATTAAACAATTCTTAGAAGAGGAAGTAAAAGGAGCCCTGGTGACACAGTGGTTAAGCTTTCTGCTGCTAACTGAAAGGTCAGTGGTTCAAACCCACCAGCAGCTCTGCAAGGGAAAGATGTGGCAGTTTGCTTCTGTAAAGATTACAGCCTTGGAATCCCTATGGGGCAGTTCTACTCTATTCTGTAGGGTTGCTATGAGTCAAAATTGAGTCGACAGCAACTGGTTTATGGCAGATCAAAGGCAGTGGATATATAGTGTATTTGAAAAAATATGTCATGATATGGATTATATAATAATAAATATTGGATACAGTGTATTTGTATATATTCGGCAGTTTATTGAACTAGTCTCAAAAAGTCTGCTGATAGATTAATTTCTAGTGACATGCCTCAGGTCTTGCCCTTAGTTTTGTTCAAGTGAACTACCAACGGCTTGGGTAAAGCTATACTTGCAGATGATGCAAAGGCAGAGAATGCAAAACTGTAATAAATATCAAGTAAGTTGCATGTCAAAACCAGATTTTTAAAGTCTTAATAGACTGGAGATACCATTTGAGTGATGAAATTTAATAAGGACAGATAAAAACGATACTACATTTAATTACAAATTCCAAGTGTTTAAGTAGCGGATGGTAAGCTTAATGTCTTTCATTTCATCTCCCAATGTTCTTTTTGAATAAAAATAGACTATCCTTATTTTTCCTGGAAAAAAAAGGATATTTTATTTGCAAATGTGATAAAGTGTAAAATATATTATTCAAGGAATAGATACAGGATTGTTCCACCCTTTCTCCCTTAAAAAAATCAGATTCATTTGTGCTTAGTATATATTTTCAAAACCTCAGCACTTAGCTAAAGCCAAACATTCTGGAACACACTGGGCCTTTGTTTTGTACCTGATGCCACCTTCCCATTCCTAGAGGCTTGTCAACTAGTAATGATGCTTTAAAACTTTTCCATTAACCTTGTTATGGAGAACACTTTGTCCATCAAGGCTATCTCTTCACAGGCAATGAAGAACAGTGATCCCTGTGAGACAGGATATAAATGTAGTGAGCCCTATAATTGCCCCAGGTTACTATCTGGAGAATATTTCCAGTCCTGAGCACAAAGAAGGGGAACCCAGGTAGAGTTTGGCAATATCTCTGAATTGAGGAGAGAGAGCTGAAAGCTCAAGGAGGCTAAGACAGAGTTTGCAAATCAGAGTACAAGAGAGTAGAAAGCTGCATAGAGAGAGAACACAGGAAATTTGCAGACTCCCACTCAAGTCTTCAGCTGAGTATTGATTGGTGCATAATTGGCAAGGAAAGTGATAAAGGCTGCAGAATGACTTGAAAGGATCACAGAAAACAATCTTCAGAGTACACTTAAAAAAAAAAAAAGAGTACACTTAGGGCCTGTAAATGTTACCACCAGCCAGAATGAAAAACCTCATAATTCATGGATATTCAGATGGAGCACTTAGAATGTTTTTGTCTCATTAATGGAGCAAAATCAGGTCTAGACTAGAAGCTGCTCTTGGCCCTTCTAACAAAACTGAAAAGCAAGACCTGAAAGGATCATACTATTTACAACTAACTTAACTGTTCTAGACAAAGCTAAAAAATATCTACATTAGTAAACCAGTTGTTGTTGAATCGATTCTAACTCGTGGTTACCCTACATGTGTCAGAACAGAACTGTGCTTCATAGGATTTTCAATGGCTGAACAATACTCTGAACAATCCTATTTAAAAGCAAAGATTGTCGTTGGATTCAAAAAAACAGACCTGCAACTATGTGCTGCATATAAAAATTCACTTTAAGTATACAGACACATACAAGTTAAAAATTAAATGGGTGGAATAAGATGCACCATGCTATCACTAATAAAAAAAAAGTAAGTCAGAGTAATAGTGAAACCCCAAACAAAGAGTTATTTCGTAATAATAAAGGAGTTGATTCATCAAAGGGACATAACAATCCTAAACATTTATATACCTACTAATAAAGCTTCAAAATACACAAAGCAAAAACTGATAAATTCTAAACAGAAATAAATAAGTCCACAATAATAGTTACAAATTTCAGTACCCCCTTTCAATAATTCATACAAGTTCCCAGGAAATCAATGAGTATATAGAAAACTTAACATTGTCAACCAACTTGATATGATTGTTACTTATAGAACACTCCAGCAGAATATGTCCTTTTCAAGTGGACACAACATTTATTATGATAAACCGTTTCTGAGCAAAAATGAGTCTCAACTGATTAAAAGGATTCAAATCATATCAAGTACGTTCACTGATAAAAGTGGAATTAAATTAGAAATCAGTAACAAAAAGATATTGGGAAAATCCTCTAATATTTGGAAACTAACACGCTTCAAACTATTGCACAAGTTAAAGGAAAAATCAAAATGGAAATTAGAAACTATTTTGAACTGAATGAAAATGAAAACAACATATGAAAACTTAGAAATTTATAGCACGAAATGCTTATATTACAAAAGAAGAAAGACCTCACATCAGTGAATGACCTCAGCTTCCACCTTAAGAAACTAGATAAATGAAAGTATACACTATATAAGTAGAAAGGAAAGAATAAAAGTCAAAAAAATGGAAAACAGTGGAGAAATTCAATGAAACCAGAAGTTTGTTCTTTGAAAAGATCAGTAAAATTGATAGGCTTCTAACCAGACTGTTCAGGAAAATGAAAGACAAAACACAATTACAAATACAATGAATGAGAGAGAGACGGGAAGTCACTACAGGTTCTGCAGATATTAAAAGGGAAATAAAGGAATATTATGAAAAATTTTCATCAAAAAATCATCTCATACAGGATGTAAAAAATATTGGGAAAGTATTATGAGATGAACAAATTACTTGAAAGATACAAGCTACCAAAGCACAGTCAAGAAGAAATAGAAACTGGACTATTCAGGTTATCTATTAAAGAAATTGAATTTGTACTTTAAACCCTTCCCAAAAAGAAAATGCAAGCATCAGATTGCTTCAGTTTTGAATTCTAGCACACATTTAAGAAAAACATAATACCAATTCTATACAAACTCTCCCAAAAAATCGAAGAGGAGGAAACACTACTCAACTCATCCTAGGGGGCCAGCATTGCCTTGATACCAAAACCAAACAAAGCATTACAAGTTATGATAATTTTAGCAAATCAAGCCCAACAATATTTAAAAAGGATAATTCATCATGACAAGGAGTTCAGGGTTGGTTTAAAATTCAAAAACTAATACAATTCACCATATTAAATCTGAAAAAGAAAAACCGTGTGATCATCTTCATAGACCCAGAAAAACATTTGACAAGATACTAATAAAAACTCTCCAGATACTAGGAATAGAAGGGAACTTTTTCAACATGATGGAAGAATGAATGCTTCCCCCTAAGATCAGGAACAAGATAAGGGTGCCCACTGTTTCCATTTCTATTCAACATTGTATTGGAGGTTCTAGGCAGTGCTATATCGTATGAAAAACATCTAGATTATAAATGAAGAAGTAAAACTGTCTCTGTTTTCAAATATCATGATCATCTTTATAGAAAATCTGGTATACAAAAAACTAATAAATGAATTTAACAACGTTGCAAGATACAGGATAAATATACAAAAACCAAATTGTATTTTATATAGTAGTAGCAAACAACCAGAAATTGATCATAAAAGATACTATTTCCAATAGCATAAAAATATGACATATTTCAAGATAAATCTAACAAAATATGTGCAAAACGTATATAACGAATTCTACAAGACATTGTTAAAAGAAATTAATGAACACCTAAAAAAAAAAAGGGAGAGACGTATCATGTTCATGGATTGGAAGGCTCAGTATTGTTATAACATCATTTCTTCTCAAAATTATCTGTAGATTCAACTATCCAATCAAAACCTATGCAGGCTTTTTTGTAGAAGCCAACAAGTTGGTTCAAAATTCCAATGGAAAACCATTAACTAGAAAGACTTGTATCAGGATATATGTAGAACTCTCAAAACTTAATAAGAAAACAACCAATAAAATGGGCAAAATATTTGCACAGATACTTCAGCAAGGACAGTATCTGGATGGCAAATAGAATATGAATAGATGCTCCACATCGTTTTTTCATTCAGGAAAACCAAACTAAAACCACAGTGAGATACAACTGCGTATCTGTTAGCGTGTCTAAGATTAAAAACTCTGATGAGAATGTAAAATAGTACAACTACTTTGGAAAATGGTTTTCCTTTTTTCTGCAAAATTAAGTATCCACTCACCATATGATTTAGCCATTCAATTTGTAGGTATTTATACAAGACAAATGAATGCATATGTCAATATAAAGAAACACACAAATGTTCATAACAGCTTTATTTGTAAGTGAATGGACAAATAAACTGATATATCCATACAATAAAATTCTACTCAACAATAAACATTCCTCAAGTTATGCCACCTTTCTTGATATCCTTTTCTGAATTATTTCACCATCATTATTAACACAACCTCACTGTCCCCTAAGCCTCTCATCTAACATTTCAAGCTGCTATTGTCAGTTTGATCACATATAGATAATTCTTTAAAAGAGCACTATTCTCAAGGCAGGCATTCTTTTCTAATTAAGCCAAACTATTGTTTGGTTTAAAGATGACTTCAGCAGATAGTTTCAGTTTAAGGTTCAAAGATTTCCTCAGAAAGTACTCAGTTTTTGTTAGGAGGCATTGGTTGTTGTCTTAGGTTGGGTTCTCTAGAGAAGGAAAACCAATGAAGTGTGTAAATATATAGAGATTTATATCAAGGAAGTGGCTCACGAGTTTGCAGAGGCTGGAATGTCCCAAGTCCGTTGGTCAGGATAGAGGCCTTTCCTGATTCCCATAGCCACAGGGGCCAGCAAACCCAAGATCAGCAGGTCAGGGAGCAGGGCTTTTGCTCACAGGCTGCGAGGATTGATAAATCCCAGATTGCATGTTAAAATTTTGCAATATTAACAACCTATTCATTGCAAATAACATTTTTTCAACAACATTAATGACAGCTATACATGTGAACCTTGCCAGATGGAATACACAGGAATTAAATTGATAGATCTGTGGAAAGATGTTGGAGAAGCTCAATATTATTAGTCAGAACATGGCCAGGGGCCAGCTACAAAACAGACCATCAGCTGCTCATATTCAAGTTGAAGCCGAAGAAAATTAAAACAAGTCCATGAGAACCAAAGTACGACCTTGAGTATATATCCCACCTGAATTTAGAGATCATCTGTGATGGTTAAGATTGTGTGTCAACTTGGATAGGCCATGATTCTCTATGTTTATATGTGATCACTCCCATGATGGAATCTGCTGTGAGTAGCCAATCAGTTCAAAGGGAGTTTACTTGGGGGTGTGACCTGCATCTGAATATAAGCAGACGTTCTGGCTTTTTGCCCACTCTGGATCCTGCAGCTGCCTCCTGTTCTTGGGACTTGAGCTATGAGTTTATCTGCCAATCTTGGGATTCATTGATCTTCACAGCCTGTGAGTGCAGCCCTGCTTTCTGACCTGCTGATCTTGGTTTGCCAACCCCTGTGGCTACATGCAGATAATTATATCCATTGATGCCTGCTGTGAGTGCAGCCCTGCCTTCTGACCTGCTGATCTTGGTTTGCCAGCCCCTGTGGCTACGTGCAGGTAATCACATCCATTGATGCCTGCTAATGCAAGCTGCTTTGTAGTCATCTGGCAATATATGACTAAAGAACTCGGTTATTATTCTTGTTTTTCACTTTTTATTAAGTTTTTCCTTTTTTCTTTTTATTTTACATAGTGTCATTTTCAAATTGTTCTTCAGAATAATACCTTTCAAGGCTCAACTTTGCCTTAGGATGCTTAACTCTCAAATAAGGCCAATTATCTCATGATAATAACCACTTTGTCAAGAGTTACTACTTAATTCCACAGTGAAATGTCAAGTCACCCATACAGTACACTTTAAGGTAGTTTAAATGATAGAATATAGTTTGAAATTAGGCATAGGAATTCACTTTAATTATTTCATATGGATTAAGAATGATAGGTTTTAGATAAAGCTCCCCTTAATATAGGGTCACTGTAAGTTGGAATCAACTCAACAGCAACGTGTTTGGGTTTTTTTGTTGATTTGTTTTGGTTTTAGTTTAATATACCTAGTAGAGTGAATCTCACAGGTGAGTTCAATTTATACAGATAATATGTAGCTCTACATCATCAGTCCTTTTGCTGGCAATATTTGCACATTGGACATTTTCTGACAAGAAAACCCATTTTAAACCTATTGACCTGACAGGATTCAGTATATTAAAAATCTCTAGTACAGACTTTGCTTTTCAGCACTTTAAAGAGGTCCTTTGCAGCAGATTTGTCCAATGCAATGTGTCTTTTGCTTCCATGGGTGTTGATTGTGGGTCCAAGTAAAGATGTCACCTTGAAGACTAAGGTGTACCTGACCAAAGCCGTGGTATTTTCAATTGCATCATATGCATGTGAAAGCTGGACAGTGGATATGGAAGACCGAAGAATTGATGCCTTTGAATTGTGTTGTTGGCTAAGGATGTTAAATATACCATGGACTGCCAGGAGAATGAACAAATCTGTCTTGGAAGATGTACAGCCAGAATGCTCCTTAGAAGCAAGGATGGCGAGACTACATCTTACATACTTTGGACATGTTGTCAGGAGGGATCAGTCCCTGGAGAAGGACATCATGCTTGCTAAAGTGTAGGGTCAGCGGAAAAGAGGAAGACCCTCAACGAGATGGATTGACACAGTGGCTGCAACAATGGGCTCAAGCATAACAACAATTGTGGGGATGACACAGGACCAGGCAGTGTTTCATTCTGTGGTACATAGTGTTGCTATGAATTGGAACTGACTTAAAAAAAAAAAATTTTTTTTTTTTTTTTTAGCAACAACAGTACAGACTAGGAACATGGAAATTGCTCTTTCTTTCCCAAGTAGTGATTTCACTTTTTTTTTTTTAATTCCTATTTTATCAACAAATAATTACCAAACAGTGAACAAAATTCTGAACTTGGTTGTTGTGGTTGTCTTTGTTGTTGTTGAGTAGCTCTTCAGTCATATTAGGACAGTGATGTGGTTGGTACAGCCAAAACCAGGAAGACCACTTAACATATCAGAGCACTTTGAAAGAAGTATAAAATTGGCTTTAGGTCTTTGAATCTATTTCAATCTTCTAATAGCTGTTAAAGAGCCCGGGTTGCGCAATGGTTAAGTGCTTGGCTGCTAACCAAACATGGTTCGAACTCATCAGCCACTCTGCTGGAGAAAAGCCCTGGTGATCTGTTCCCTTAAAGATTTCAGTCTAGGAGACCCTATGGGGCAATTCTGCTGTGTCCTATGGTGTCACTATGAGTCGGAATCAACTCGAGGTCACACAACAGTAGCCATTGATTGTTTTTTAAATGATGATGAAATAATTAGTAATTTAAAAATAGCAATAGTGCTTTTAGTTGTAGATTACCTTTGCTAACTATCTTATTTTGAAGTAATTTGTCAGTTTCTATATATCTACAAAGTAGAAGTCACTTGCTATTTCAGTGTGAAAATCTGTAAATTTATAAATTATGTATGCCAAATATAGTTAGTGCTATGCATGTATACATCTTCATTCAGATACTCTCTCTTTGGTTAGGAGGCTTTCTCTTCTTTGTAGAGGTGTTATTTTTAATATTTGAAAACGCTTTCCTTCTCAAGTTTATATGTATTTTATCTTCAGAGAATTTCTTTTTGAATAGTACATCTTTTTGTCAGTTCTAATTCTTTAAGGTATATGATTTCCAAACATTTTCAAGGATGTCGGACTGTCACCTAGATCCATATTCTGATAGCATAAGAGATAGTGTTTCCTCATATCAGGGTATTCTCAATGTGAATGTGAGGGATGGGAGCTGTATCTAAAATGGTAATTCTATCCTTTAAAGTTTACAAAAGTTCCTTGTTTCTTCCTGTGAAAGCTGAAAATCACTTTCCTGAAAACGTTCATATAGATCTTTCCCTTACCCTTTTTTTGTTGTGAGCAGTAAGAGGAGCGAGCGACTATAGACAAAATCTAAGGTTGCTTTAAGATCATTTAAAGGAGATGAGAAGAGACGTTTTCAAAAAGATACATATTCCCCTCAAAAAAAAAAACTTATAGTGCTCTTATAAAATCCTGACATTTATATTTTCTCGTGAGGATAATGAAATTTCAGTTAAGACAGAGCTAAGATTGCTGCTAAGCTCCCGGATTTAACTTTCACCTTAGTATCTACCTGATCTATTTGACTCGTCTGAAAAAGTGAGGTTCACTGTAGTTCAGGGGAAGCTTTTAATGTCAGTGGCATGTCGTAAAGATGTGCTGTGGGAAGGGTTCAGAACGAACCAAAGACTATTTCACTGTGTGCTTCATTTCCTCTTTCCTTTTTACTTTTCTCTGTCCATGCTTACCAACTTATCCTTCATTTCTTACTCCCTTCATCTTCCTCCCCCAACCCACTACACTGCCTCCCTAAAGAAAGTGAAATGCTTTTAAATCATTCACAACCTACCATCCACCACTGGTGAAAAAACAACAACAACAAAACCTGTATGATTTGGTTTGAATTGCTATGGAGATAATCATATTTTATGCAATAATGCCTTTCTGTGTTATTTATTATATTTCAGTTCATCTTTTTATTTGATTGCTTCAGTTAGTGTACTACAAATTTGTGATTATGTTGGTATTATTCGCACAGTGTACTATGATTGAAAAATAATGAGTTAATATTTAAATTTCCTATTTAATGCATTTTAAAAAATAACTTACTGGCTATTACAGTTATTGAGGGAAATTGACTTTCCCTTATAAATTAAAAATGTGTATTCATATCACATTAGACAAAGCACTGGACTAGATTCAGAAAGCCTCGTTTTTGACTCAGCTCTTGAGTTACATCTATGAAGGCTCAGAAAATATGGGCTAAAGAGCTAAAATTCTTCTTTAACTTGTTTAAGTTAATATAAAAAAAATAAATTTATTTAAATGCTTTAGTATCCTGATCGGTAAAATGATTGGCCTATGTAATAAAGCTTTATTTTACTTTTGCAATAATTACATAAAAACGTAAAAAAAGATTTTGTAGTAAATGTTTTTGTTGGATATAAAGTTTCATAAAATGGTTATACATTTAACTTTGATTGGATGTTGAATTGGCTCTTGAATTTGAATGACAGCCCCCAAATTTACAGCTCTTTGAATAGTGTAAAGAAATCCTCTGTAGGTATGGAGCAAAACTGAAAATTACTCAGCCTTGTCATTTTTGTAATTTAAAGATACACAGGAGATTCCTCCTGCCCCCTAGGTACTAGCATTAGTTGACAACGTGAACACTGTGTGTTTTTATTCTATGCTTTCCCTTGATCATTACTTTTTCCTTACATTAAGAATGTAATGTGCATTAGGAATACATCGATAATAGTGATACCACGTAACAGCTTTCTTAATAGATTATTATTTGCAGAAACTTTATAATGGAGAGGGAATGGAGTCAGGTAACCTAATCAATAAAAAATGAGAGAACGCACTACTACACAAAATTTGAAATGATGAGGCAAATGAAAATAAAAACTGAGGAAGTTTGTAAGAAAGTTTATTTCAAGACCACAGCGTGTACTAGGGATACTCATTACTGCAAGATTGTTTCTTTATTGTTTGTAGTCATTCTCAGTGGGCAGAGCTAGTTAATATGTACATGTATATTACACACACATATATATACACACCACACACACGTGTGTGTGTGGTGTGTATTTAATTCTTTTAGCCTAACAAACAAATGAATTTATACTGCAATGTCCAATTCAACTTTAGGACTACAGGGTCTATAATGATGGCGATGGGTATAGGTATAATATATTTGAAGGTACCCTGGTGATGCAGCAGTTAAGTGGTTGCCTATTAACTGAAAGGCTGGCAGTTGGATCCCACCCAGCTACTCCCTGGTAAAAAGACCTGGCAATCTGCTCCTGTAAAGATTAAAAAAAAAAAAAAAAAACCTACAAAACTCTATGGGACAGTTCTGCTGTGTCCCATGGGGTCACTATGAGTCAAAAATTGAGGACACCTAACAACGATGGCATAATATATTTGCATTGCCTTTCGTTCACACTAAGAATTCAGGTTCTTGAGGATATAATTAGAAATCACATACTTAACTTATGCCATACAACGTATACAAGAGTTTCAGAATAGTATTAATACTACAACTACCAACATAATTACTGAAAGTAGTTTTCTTTTCTTTTTTTTAACATACACTCCCAGAATACTCCCCTATTTTTGCAAGTGCACTGCATTTGCAGAGAATATACCCATTTATATATATATATTTATGTATATACACACACACACTATTCTCTCCCTGTTAGCCTTCATTTAGTCCTAGTTCTACAAGTAACCATATATTTAATGCCCACTACCAATCCTATGTTTCTCTAGTCATTTTGATTTCCTAAAGCTTCTTTTCTACTAACTTCCTCAGGAAGGGCTCATGGGAATGCTACTCCATGAGTTCTTACATGTTGAAAACAACTTGCAGACTTTATACCTGAAATTCAGTTTTGTTGGATATAAAGTCCTTGGCTCATATCTCTTTCCTTAGGTGTTCTAAGCATGTTGCTTTACCCTTTTCTTTTCCTTTTTTTTTTTTTTTTGCTGTTGACGTCTAATAATAATCTAAACATCTTTTCCTCAGAAGTCATTTGCTCTTTTTGCATAGATACCCAAAGATTTTTTTCTTTAAAGTGATTTAACTAGGGCAAGTCTTCGTATTGGTCGTTCTGGGTCAGTATTCTCTGGAACATGGTATGTATACTCTTTCAATGCTTAGTTTTAGGTGTTTTTTTTTGGAGGCAGAGACAAGATGACAGAATAGACAGACACTTCTGGTGAGCCCTGTTTACAACAAAGACCCAAAAAAACAAGTGAAATGAGTATATTTGTGACAAGCTAGGAGCCCTGAACATCAAAGTCAAGCTTAGAAAATGAACAGAGGGGGAGGGGCAGGAAGAGACGGTTCAGAAGCGGGGTTACCAGGCCTGAATCGCAGGGAGCCCTCAGGCACAACTGCCGGAGTGGTGGCGGCAGGCTGGCACTAGCATTCGGCCGCAGTTTCCTCACAGAGAAGCAACCAGCCACACACATACTCACACCTCTGGAACCAGAGATGAACGGCGCTCCCTGCAAAAGCTAAGTACTTGTGTATATTTTACCGTCTCCCCTCCCCTGCAAGCCGGCATCAGCGGCTCACTTCCCTGGGCCTGAGATAGGCCCTGTTGAGCGCCCAGAGCCATCCTCCCAGCCTTGGAGAAGGAATAAATTTGCAATTGGGAGAATAGATAATTTGCCAGCTCCACTAGGAGCTCAGGACAGAAGCGGCTCCTGTTCTCCTATTTCAGGAGAATAGGCCCTTGTTGGCAGACTCCAACTGTTTCACCTGTGCGGCAGAGAGGTGGGTGTTTGACGTTTGACATTGCTTTGCGTATTAAACAAGGTCATCACCTACTCACATCAGGGGCCTAAGGACTGGTAGCTCCACTCAGGTCACCCAGCCACCCACGACAGGGGTCCAAGGATAACTGGTACCTCCCAGTCCTTACAGCCAAAAGCACTGGGTACCCAGGGTCCATCCACAGAACCCACCCACCTGTACATTCTAGGGAACAGGGACACGCTTTTCTCAGAGACACGTGGGGGACGATTCTTAGCCCTCTGCCTTGTTCAGAGTGACTCCCTGCTGCAACCAGATACTGATACCTACAACAATCACTGCTGCCCCTCTAAGACTGTAGGACAGAGCCTGTACCACACACTTGATGATTAGCTACCTGGACACGTGAGCTGAATTCATACAAGAAAAGTGAATGGATTCCTAGACTGATAATACCTGATAACAGCTCTAGCCATCTGGGGACAAGATGTCAGAGCTCCAAAGGCAGAAATAATCAAGCTAGCTCACTCAAGCAACCCAGTTGGGCATATCAAAACAAAACAAAGCAAGAAACTATGACACAGCAAGCAAACATAAAATAAACTAATACAATAACTTATAGATGGCTTGGAGACAACAGTCAATATCAAGTCACATAAAGAAACAGACCATAATCACCACAACAAGCTCTCAAAACAAAGAATCCAGGGATCTTCTAGATGAAACTGCATTCCTGGAATTACCAGAGCCAGAATACAAAAGATTAATATACAGAAGCTTTTAAGACATCAGGAAGGAAATGAGGCAATATGCAGAAGAAGCCAAGAAACACACAGATAAAGCAATTGAAGAAATTAAAAAGATTATTCAGGAACATAATGAAAAATTTAATAAGCTGGAAAAATCCATTGCTGACAGACAGCAATCAGAAATTCAGAAGATTAACAATAAAATTACAGAAGTAGACAACTCAATAGGAAGTCAGAGGAGCAGAATTGAGCAAGTGGAAGGCAGAATTTCTGAACTTGAAGATAAATCACTTGGCACTAATACATTTGAAGAAAAATCAGATAAAAGAATTAAAAAAAAATGAGAAAACCTTAAAAATCATGTGGGACTCTATCTAAAAGAGAAATAACCTATGAGTGATTGGAGTACTAGAACAGGGAGGGATAACAGAAAATACAGAGAGAATTGTTGAAGATTTGTTGGTAGAGAACTTCCCTGATATCGTGAAAGATGAGCAGATGTCTATCCAAGTTGCTCATCAAGCTCCACATAAGGTAGGTGTTAAAAGAAAGTCACCAAGACATATTATAATCAAACTTGCCAAAACCAAAGATACTTTTAAGAGCAGCTAGGGATAAATGAAAAGTTACCTACAAAGGAGAGCCAGTAAGAATAAGCTCGGACTACTCGTCAGAAACCATGCAGGCAAGAAGGCAATGGGATGATTTATATAAAAATTGGAGGAAAAAAATTGCCAGCCAATAATCATATATCCAGCAAAACTGTCTCTCAAATATGAAGGTGAAATTAGGATATTTTCAGATAAACAGAAGTTTAGGGAATTTGTAAAAACCAAACCAAAACTATAAGAAATACTAAAGGCAGTTCTTTGGCTAGAAAATCAATAATATCAGGTGTCAGCCCAAGACTAGAACACTGGGCAGAGCAATCAGAAGTCAACCCAGATAGGGAAATCAAAAAAATTAATAAAGATTAAAAAAAAAGCTCAGAACAGGGTAACAGCGATGTTATTATGTAAAAGAAGACAACATTAAAATAATAAAGAGGGACTAAGAAATGTAGTCATGGATCTTCCATATAGAGAGGAAGATAAGGCGATACAAAGAAATAAAAGTTATGTTTAAATTCAGAAAAATAGGGGGAAATAATAAGATAACCACAAAGGAGACCAACTATCCTATACATCAAAAAAAAAATTCAAGAAAAAAATGGAGACTCAGCAGAAACAAAATCAACAACAACGAATATGGGGAAAGGACAATACATAAAGATAATCTACTCAGCACATAATAAGTGGGAAAAAGAAACTGCCAACAACACATGAAAAAAGACATCAAAATGATAGCACTAAATTCATACCTATCCATAATTACATTGAATATAAATGGACTAAATGTACCAATAAAGAAACAGAGAGTGGCAGAATGGATTAAAAAACACAGTCCATCTATATGCTGCCTACAAGAGACACACCTTAGACTTAGAGACACAAAGGATGGAAAAAAATATATCAAGCAAACAACAATCAAAAAAGAGCAGGAGTGGCAATATTAATTTCTGACAAAATAGACTTTAAAGTTAAATCCATCATAACGGATAAGGAAGGACACTATATAGTGATTAAAGGGACAATATGCCAAGAAGATATAACCATATTAAATATTTATGCACCCAATTACAGGGCTGCAAGATACATAAAACAAACTCTATCAGCATTGAAAAGTGAGATAGACAGCTCCACAATAATAGTAGAAGACTTCAACACACCACTTCCAGTGAAGGACAGGACATCCAGAAAAAAGCTTAATAAAGACACGGAAGGTCTAAATGCCACAATCAACCAACTTGACCTCGTAGATACATACAGGACACTCTATCCAAGTACACTTTCTTTTCTGCTGCACATGGAACATTCTCTAGAATAGACCACATATTAGGTCATAAAGCAAGCCTTAGCAGAATCCAAAACACTGAAATATTGTAAAGCAGCTTCTCTGACCATAAGGCCATAAAAGTGGAAATCAGTAACAGAAAAAGCAGGGAAAAGAAATCAAACACTTGGAAACTGAACATACCCTGCTCAAAAAAGACTGGATTATAGAAGACATTAAGGATGGAATAAAGAAATTCAGAGAATCCAGTGAGAATGAAAACACTTCTTATCAGAACCTTTGGGACACAGCGAAAACAGTGCTCAGAGGTCAGTTTATATCAATAAATGCACACATCCAAAAAGAAGAAAGGTCCAAAATCAAAGAGTTATCCCTACAACTTGAACAATTAGAAAGAGAGCAACAAAAGAAACCCTCAGGCACCAGAAGAAAACAAATAATCAAAATTAGGGCAGAACTAAATGAAATAGAGAACAGAAAAACAATTGAAAGAACTAACAAGACCAAAAGCTGGTTCTTTGAAAAAATCAACAAAATTGATAAACCATTGGCCAAACTAACAAAAGAAAAACAGGAGAAGAGGCAAATAACCTGAATAAGAAATGAAATGGGCGATATTACGGCAGACCCAACTGAAATTAAAAGAATCGTATCAGTTTTAGATTTTGGAGGGGGGAAGTTTTCTTAAAATATACTTTTGATATTTTGGGTATAATATTTTGGCATATATGTGGCTTTCTTTTTTCAGGGTCTCTTTTTATCCATATGTTGAATCTTCTTTGCCTGGCTTCAGTATTTATTTTACTTTTTTTTTTCTCTCAAAATCTTTTGTGCCTTTTTTCATATGTTTTTTTATTTTTATTTTTTTCACTGTCTGTTTCTCCTAAGGCACTATTTGTTGTGTATTTGATCCTATGTTCCTTGTCATTTAGTTTTCATATTGGAAAAAAATTTTTTTTAATTATAAATCTTCCCTAAGTTCTATTACCTTTTTTCCTAAAATTTTCTAATTCTAATATGCTGTTGCTTCATGTTTCATACCATTTTCTTAATGGCTTTTAGTTCATTTTGAAATAGCAGATTATTATTTAAATCCATTTTGTGGGCATTCTTTCTGGCTTGCTTTTATTTTATTTAGAGATTCTACTCTGCTTCTTTTCTTTATTCTCTTTTTCCTTATAATGACTTCGAATGGGTTCAACCACCATACTTTTCTGTTGCTTATTTTTATGTGAGGTTAGCTTTCCTGAACTTTTAAAAGGAAGCCATTATTCAGGATGGTTATTTAACTTCATAGGGCTCCTTCTGTTGTTTTCATATAGTATTCAATCCATAGAACATCTGGGGATTTTTTTGTCTGTTTCCCTCCCCCTCTCTTATCTGGATTTTCTCTTTTCTACGTCTCTACTATCCCTGTTCTAATAATTTTGATGCCATTCTTAGAAGTTTCTGCTCATCATGGGCTCCCCTCATAGTAAGAAACTTTCATCAGTTTTGAGAGTTTGTAGGAATGGACTACGCTAGACACATATAAATCCTTACTACATATTGATTGGACTTGCTGCTATTGTAATAGGTAAAACTCCTCCAAGTACCGCTGCTATTTATTCTTTATGTTTACCTGGAGACTATTAGAGAACTACCCCCTTGTTTTGAAAACTGGTAACTAAAAGAAAAGAAGCAAGCATTTTTCCCTTCTTTTCTATATAATATGAACTTTAGAATAACCCGGGGAATTTTGTCTTTATGGAAGTATCCTAGGTAAATTAAAAAAGGATGATAGAATAAGAATATCTCCATTTTCCAACTCTTATTAAATCAGTGGGCCTAATGGCTGCAAGTATTATAAAAAGAGAAACAATCAGTTTTTATGTACCTCATGATGAAACTATCCAACATGACTTTTGTAAGTAGTTGTGCAAAATAAGGAAACTCAAACATGAATTTATAAACTCTGTAGATCTAACTACCATGGAAAATATAAGAGGCAGAGGAGCATCTTAAACAACCACAGAGGTGCAATCAGTGAATTCTAGACTGAAAGATACTCTACAGGACAAATGACATACTTTTTAAACCAAAATTTCAAAATAGAGGGAGAGAGAGAATCTGTACATTTTAAAGAAACTTTAAAAATCTGTCGACCAATGACAGCCGAAACAAATTGATTGGGTTTTTTTTTTTTTTTTTTTTTGGACATTTCATTGTGGGATTATTTGTTGCTATTAAGGAAATATTAATTTTTATTAGATGGGTAGTGGTATTGCAGTTATGTTTTTGGAAATAATCTTTATCTTTTAGGCATTAAAATTTTTATCTAAGAACAAAAAGAAAATATCTGACAGTCTATTATGATGGGATTGACTGGGGAAAGAGAGAGAACTTTTGACAGATGGTCTTGATGTCAGACAGATACAATTGAACTGCTATTGATGGGGTTGCATTCTATGTTGTGATGAAATTAGATTCAGCAATAAATTTTTACATTATCTATGATTATTGCTGAGAACGCTGGAATTTTTTCTTTTTATGTATTCTTCCACTCAACAAATATGGGAGTTCCTAACGTATGCCAGGAGCTGTTTTAGGCACATAATGAAGAAGTAGACAAAGTCCCTACACTTGTGGAACTTACACTGTAGCGGGAGAAGAAAGAGAAGCAGTAGATAAATAAGTAAATATAAATGAAACAGTAAATATAAATATAAAAGCACGCAGAAGTCCCTGGGTGGCACAAATGATTAAGTGTGAACTACTAACTGAAAAGTTGGCAGTTCAGACCCACCCAGAGGAACCTCGGAAGACAGGTCTGGTGATCTGCTTCTGAAAGATCACAGCCTTGAAAATCCTATTGAGCAGCTCTCCTTTGCACACACGAGGTCACCATGAGTCAGAATCAACTGATGACAACTAACAACAAAATGAAACAGGGTAAGGAATTAAAAAGAGTGATAAATGTAAGGGGAGAAGCCCTGGTGGCACAGTGGCTAAGTGCTCAGCTGCTAACCAAAAGGTCAACGGTTTGAACCCACCAGCCTCTCCGCAGGAAAAAGATGTGGCAGTCTGCTTCCATAAGGGTTACAGCTTTGGAAACTCTATGGGACAGTTCTACTCTGTCCTGTAGAGTTGCCATTAGCCGGAATCGACTCGACAGCAACAGGTTTTGTTTTTTGTTTGTTTTTGAGCATGAGGAAGTTGTTTTATATAGGGTGACCAGAAAACACCAAACCACACTAAAAGGATGTTATTTGAGCAGGACCTGGAGGACGTGAGGACAAGAGCCACGTGAGTGAAGAGTATTCTAGGCAGAGGGAATAATAAGTGAATGGCAGTGAAACTGGTATGGCTAGAAAAGGAAAGCAGAAGGAAATAAGGTCAGAACTCTGTGATCTAGATTATTCAGGGCCTTGGGGTCTATCATAAAGGCTTTAACTTTGCCTTTTAATGAAATAGGAAGAAATCGGATGTGGTTTTAAACAAGGAAATGACATAACCTGACTTACCTTTTAAAGGGATTATTTTGGATGCTGTGTTTATTCATTAAACAAGTATTTCTTGAGTGACTATTATGTACTAGGCAGTGTACTAAGTTCTGGGTATGCAAAACACAAAACTATCTGCCTTCACGAGACAGGTGATTTAATAAGAAAGACTAATTATGAGATTATGGCAATAATATAAGCAAAAGATGTTAGTGGCTTTGACCAAGATAATAGTGGCAGAAGTAATGAAAAGTGTTTGTTTTAATACTGGATATATGTTGAAGATAGAACCAACAAGATATACTAATGGACTGGAAGTAAGATTAAAAGGAAGAGAGGAATCAAGTATGACTGCATCTTCTTGCTAAAATAGCACCAAGCCCATTACTGTCGAGTCGATTTGGAATCATAGCAACCCTGTAGGACAGAGTAGAACTCCCCATAGAGTTTCCAAGAAGCACCTGGTGGATTCTTACTGCCAGCCTTTTGGTTAACAGCCATAGCACTTAACCACTACACTACCAGGGCTTCCTAAAATAGCACATAGGATAATTATTATTTGTTCCTAGGGTTTTACAATGCTTTCAGTTGTCTCCTTTTCAAAATTAGAATATCGTGATATAAGGCACCTGGGCCTTGCTCACCTACTTCGAATGTGATTTCAACCATGGTTAATAGATTTCCCAATTATTATCATTTCCATTCAGCCTCTTCCTCAAGAGTGAAGGATATAGCTACATATATTTTGTCTCTATGCCGGATGTACTCTTCAGTATGATGTAGTTATTAGAATGCTAGCCTGGAAGTTATGAGACTTCTGATCTGTTAGCAGATTAATCTGTGTGATGATGACAAGTCCATTTAACTTCTCTAGCCCTTAATTTTCTCATCTGAAAAATGGTAATAAGCATACTGTTTTTCTCAGTATTGAATAAAATATGTGAATATAATTTCAGAAATATAAAGGACTGTGTAAAAACAAGACAGTGATACGATTACTCCAATTTCTATTTTACTTCTCTCTCTTATTGCTGAACACAAAGTGAGTAAAATAGAATCTATATGATTCTGAGCACAGACATAGTATGAAAGAGTAAACATCCTTCATGATTTTGGTAACACCCGACTTTTGTGCTTTGATAAAGTGATGAGTATAAAAACACAATTATTGGATGAAGCAGTACATTCACAAAAATGATAGATTTTCAAAGCAATAATAAAATGGAAGGTTTACTTTAACTTCTTTGTGCACTCCCTGGGAGGTGCAATGTAGTTCAGTTTCACCAAAATTTATTGCGAGTGTACGGTATTCTGTGCCAGACACTGTGCTCTGCCCTAAGTATTGGGTGATCTTTAAGAATGTTAACACTACTACACCCACTCCTCACTTGTTGACATAGTTAGATTCCAAACACCAGGTTGTTATCCAAAAATCAGCGTTAAGCAAAAATGGAGGATGACTACATCAGATCAGAAAGGAAGGATGACTACATCATAACATAACCACCAAATTACATCATTACATAACTGCCAAACCACTGAGAATCATGGCCCCAGCCAAGTTGCTGACACGTAACCTTAACCATCGCAGCCGGTGTTACTCTCGCCTCTCACCTCAGCATTTGTTACTGCCAAATGTATGTCATTAATGCACAAAATAGTCAGATAGTAAATTTTTTACTCTTGTTGTAAATGCAAAATTCAGATAAGATAGTAAGTGAGGAGTAGGTGTATTACACAGTCAGTAATTGCCACATTCTCTTTTCTCTCAACTTTTTTCAAAATAGGAATCTGGCATGTGTTCTCACATGTGGAATTCAGGTTAGGCCTGGGGATCCCAGCAAATGTGAATAGTTTTAAGGGCCTCAATTTTGTGGTACTCCTGTACTAATTTAACAAGCCCAGGGACTGAGTGGTTTCCACCAAAAACATTTTGTCAGCTGTCTGCTTTCAATTTATAGTCTAAATAAGGAAAACTAGGGAGACTCAGCCCTGTATTATCAAATTTTGCTACCTAAAAAACAGACTTAAATCTATGATCTTTTCTATATTCAAGACCTGATTGGTTCCTCCTGTTTTTAATTCTTTTTCCTTGGAAGGGTGTTCCAATTTTCATTCAGAAATATGGGTTCTCATTAGATCTGTGTTATTCTCAGGGTCAAATGGATATGGTGTTCCCATTACTATGGTTTTATTATTCTAAAACTACTATTAGTAATTAAACTACTGTTTAAACTACTATTCCTTTTGAGTTATTATTAATTCATTTTGAGATGCAATATATGTTTTCAAGTAATCAACTTGAAGTGTTAGTTAATAGAGTGGATATTAGTATTAATTTGTTCAAATGAAGATGGAATTCTTAATTTGATAAGTAGAATTCTTTTATTCCAGCATCACAGCACCTTGGATTAAACAGTTTGTAGAAAGATAATTTTTCACAACATGAGGAAACAGATTTTCTTTCTCTCAGCACAGTATTAATGCAAAAATGACCCCTTCAGTTCTTCCTCCTTTCAGGAGAATACTGGTTAGGAGGTGAATTCAATTTACCCCTTCATAATCAAGCTTCGCATCTGTTATGCTGAAGTCAGAGTTTATCTTTCTTGTTATGTGGAACCCAGAAATGCAACACAAGGAATACTGCAAAATAAATTAGCAGGACCTTTGCTTGATGCTGAGGACATTTAGGCAGCTACAGAATAGGTGAAAAAATAAAAAATGGGCTACCAAGGAATGTTATCACAACTGGATAGTAGTTAATCCAGGAATGAATTATGTATTCTTTATTACTATTTTTTAAATAACAAATGCAGGAAGTGGAAGATTCTGAGATTGACTTGCCCTTGGAAATGTGATTTTAATGCATTAATAATCACTGTGTGGCAAGGGCATGGTGAGAGGCAGGCCTTTTCTAGAAATATTCTCATCTCTGTTTCCTTAGTTGCTCACACTTAGATTTATATGGACTGAGCTCTGGATTTTCATTTCTTTTGCTTTTCTTTTTTTTCTAAACAATGGAAAAAATACTACAAAATGTCACTGATTTAGTTATCAGATTCCCTTTTTTCCCTGCGTATAATAGGTAAAATGAGTACATGAACTATTTCTGAAAGGATGCTCATACCTAGATCAATTTCAAATTAGATCCTTTAAAAAATTACTTGTACTGTAAGGCAGTAGAATGCCCTGGATAGGAGGGTAGACGAGGAGAAGGCTATGTAGACAAACTTACTTGATACCCACTCCTTGGTACCTATTATTCTTAGGAAAATAATTGGGAATGTAATCAGTTGGGGGAAATAGGATGTTGAGAAGGCTTTATTTTATAATGATCATTTAATAAAATGTAAAATATTATTTTTCTCCAGCAGGTTTATAAGATCTCCATTATGGCACATCAAAATAAATTTGGCAAATTAAAGAACCATAGATTACATATATATATATTATCAAAGCATCTTTAAGTGCTTTTAACATTTTTCCCACTATAATAGCAATGCATGATAATTGTAGGGATGAAAAATACAGATACATGCAAAGAAAATATTAAAATCACCATTCATCGTTATGAATACATTAACTACTCAAATTTTTTCATGTGTTTCCTTGTAGTGTTAATATCATGCATATTTTTTAACTTTTTATTTTGAAATGACTCCCAACTTAAAGAAAAGTTAAAAGAATAGGACAGAGTCTCCCCTGTGCTTTTTACCTTGACTCACCAGTTGTTGACGTTTGTCCCAGTTTTTTGCTTGTGCCCTCTCTAGTGCTCTCTCTCCCTCTCCCTCCCTCCCCCCCCCTTATGTGCCCCCTTTCTCTCTAAATATACATGCCTATTTAACCACAGTACAGAAACCCTGGTGGCGTAGTGGTTAAGTGCTACGGCTGCTAACCAAGAGGTTGGCAGTTCAAATCTGCCAGGTACTCCTCGGAAACTCTATGGGGCAGTTCTACTCTGTCCTATAGGGTCACAATGAGTCGGAATCGACTCGACGGCAGTGGGTTTGGTTTGGGTTTGTTTAACCACAGTACAGTACAGGAAATTTAACATCAATATAACAGTCTATATTCAAATTTTTCTAATTCTCACCAGAATGTCCCTTCTAGCAATTTTGTTTCCTGCCTCAAGATCAAGTCTAGGATTATGCATTACCTTTACTTGTCATGTCTCTTTGGTTTCCTTTAATCTGGAAGAATTCCTAGGCTTTTCTTTTTTGTTCACGACATTGACAGTTTTTAAGAGTACAGGCAGTCCCCAGGTTACGAACGTCTGACTTACATACAACCCGTAGTTACGAACCCACCCCATAAAACCTATTATATTAAAAATTTGAGGTAGACTCAGTGGTTTATAATAAACAGGCGCTACTTTGCAACACGCATCAAAACATTACCATTATTATTACTGTATTTTTATGTTAAAAAATGTTTTTGTGTATCTGGAACTGTTTCTATAATTTTTTTATGCATAGAAAGGTACACTGTATAGTATATACTAAGACAAAATATTTGACTGACGTTAGATGCGAACCATACCTAACTGTTCTGATTTACATACAAATTCAACTTAAAGAATGGAACTTGTTTGTAATCTGGGGACTGCCTGTATAGCTAACTGTTCCACGTATGCAAATTTTTTTTAATTGAAATTATTTCTGATACTATAATTTTATATCCTTTTTCCACTTAATATTGACCATTTTCCAGTGTCATTAACTGTTCTTTAATGGCTGTGTAATATTTATTTTCATTAATCTTGTATTGTTGGGCATTTTTACTGTTTCCATTTTTTTTTCACTATTTCAAATACTGTTGGGAAGAACATTTTTGTAACTAAATCTTCATTGTAATTTTAATTTCTGAATTCATCAAGTGTTTGTTAAATGCTTACAATATGGACCAACAAAACAAAAATTTTACAGAAGAGAATAATTAAATGTTAATTTCTGTGACTCTGGATATAATTACAATGGAAATTTGGAAAAGGAGAAAATTACCAGATAATAAAGCAGCCAGATTTAGAACATAAAAATATAAGATGCCCACTTAAATTTTAATTTCAGATGGGACATGTGAAAAACTAATGCTAAAAAACTAATCACTTCTCTGAAAAAACTAATCACTTACCTGAAATGTATTTTTAACTGGCCATCCTATGTTTATCTGGCAACCTGCCAGAGGCTTGAAAGTTCAGGAAAACTTCATGATACGGGTAATCGAAGAGAGTAAAAAAATATATTTACAGTAAAGGAATGACTTAAGAAAACCACTGAAGCAAGAATGAGCATAGTTTGTGTGAAGTATACTCCATAAGTATAAAGACTTTGCATCTAATTCACTGCTATTTTCCCAACCCCTTAAACAGGTACTGTACACTGTAGATACTTAATAAATAATTGCTGAATAGATAATTGAATTTGTACTATAAATGAAACCAGGCCTTTTGGAACAAAGGTTACCTGTTGTAACTAAGTAGATAAGAATCAAATTTCCATGAGCCTAGAAAACCAGGCAGAAGAAGTTGAACTTTCCACCTTCCTTTATTCATTTATTTCCTAATGATTTATTAAGTGGCTACGATAAATCAAATGGAAACACTTGTGGCATAGTGGTTAAGTGCTATGGCTGCTAAGCAAGAGGTCGGCAGTTCAAATCCTCCAGGCACTCCTTGGAAGCTCTATGGGCCAGTTCTACTCAGTCCTATAGGGTTGCTATGAGTTGGAATCGACTCGACGGCAGTGGGTTTGTTTTGTTTTGTTTTGTTAAATAAATCAAATGGAAGGAGGCCCAGTGGCACAAACAGTTAAGCACTCGGCTGCTAACTGAAAAGTTGGCTGTTTGAACCCACCCAGCAGATCTGTGGATGCTCTGCTTCCATAGAGATTACAACCAAGAAAGCCCTGTGGGGCAGTTCTACTCTGTCATGTGGGGTTGCTAGGAATAGAAATCGACTTGATGGCACCTAAGGACAACAACAACATGTATCAGATGGAGTCCTTGAGTGGCACAAATGATTAACAGCTGAGTTCACACAAAGGTGCCTTAGAAGAAAGAGCTGGTATCTACTTCCAAAAAATCAGCCACTGAAAACCCTGTGGAACACAATCTACTCTGACACACATGGAATTGCCATGAGGTGGGATTGACTCTCAACTCCGCAGCAGATGTTTAGTGTAGCAGATGTTAGGGATACATTGATAACAAGAATAGGCTTGGTCCTTACCCTCATGCAATTTACAGTCTAGTGGGAGAGGCTGACATTCTTCAGTTAAGACATTCATTAGTTTATAGTTGCAGACGAGTATTGTGAGGGAAAATTGCCTCGTAATTGCTCTCCCTGCTCCTGGTTTGCACCTCTCACCCCCCAGTGACACAGTGGTTAAGAGCTTGGCTACTAACCAAAATGTCAGCAGTTTGAATACATTTGGAAACCCTGTGGGGAGTTCTGTTTGGTCCTATAGAGTTGCTATGAGTTGGAATCGACTCAGCGACAATGGGTTTTTGGGTTTTGCAGAAACAATAGGAAGATATTGTAAGTTTTTAAGCAATAATAGTAGCATTACTAGATCTGTGCTTTAACATGGTTACATTATGTTCAATAGATTAGAACAGGGGTGTAGTAAATGTAAGTTGACTTGATGTAGTAGGCAGAAGGGGTCAGGATAATCCAGCAATCAATTTTAAAGACTTTTCATTTTTATTTTCTTTGTAGCTAAACAATGTAGGCCTATCACTATTTGTATTTTTTCATTAATTTACATCATTTTACTTGTTAATATTCATTTGAACCTTACCGTATAACATGCTGTGATATCAAGACCATTATATACAGCAATAGTCATTAAGACAGTGTTCTACCGATTCAAGGATATGCTAATAGGCAAATGGAACAGAACACGGAGTTCAGAAACAGACCCACACGTATACAATTGACAGATATATAACAAAGATGTCACTGGAGTATAGAGGGGAAAGGCTGGTCTTTTCTATGACTGGTGCTGAAGTCAGTTAGCTATTTATATGGAAAACAATCTATCTTGACCCCTACCTCACACCATACACAAAAGTCAATTGTATATGGATTATATATAAATGTAAATTATGAAATAATATAGCTACTAGAAGAAATCATAGGAACATATCATGGCATGATTTCTTATAAACGACAAAAACTAACAAAGAGAAATGCATAGATTAGACTCACTAAATTTCAGGAACTTTTTTCATTAGAAGACACCATTATGAGAGTAATGCCATTATGAAAAGGCAAGATACAAAGTAGAAAAACATATTTTACTAAATATATCCAACAAAGGACTTCTGCCCAGAATGTAATAAAAAAAAAAAGACAGGCAAACCAGTAAAAAATTGAGCAAAAGACTTAAACAGGCCTTTCACATAATATGATATACAAATGGTCAGCAAATTAAAAGATGCTTAAATAGATTAGTCATCAGCTAAATTTTTAAACCACAGTAAGATACCACTGACACACACCAGGATGACTAAAATGTTGGTGAGCGTGTGAAGCAACTGGAACTCTCCCTCTTCCCAATGATTAATTGGAGGAAAGGGGTTGGAGTTCAGCTGTAATTGGGACAAAACAGTAAAAGGTTTGTGCCCTTGGCAAAAGAATGTTTTTGGCCTATGAAAAGGATAATTCAAGGTGCCAAGCTTTATAAAAAAAAATATGAAATAACATAAGTAATTCAAGCCCTTAATCTCAGAAAATCGAAGCTAATATTGTGTGTATAAAAATAATGGCCAAATAGTCTCAGATTAAAGACTATTGTTAAAGAGCAAATATCTTTGGTGTAGAGAGTAAAACATCAATCTGATAACCTATTCTTTTGTGAAGATGTTATTTTTCTCTTTAAGATAATGATTTGTAACTGCCTTTTAAATTAATAAGTATTTCTTCTCCATTCTAGTATTTTGGTAATCAATATTAAATGGGAGAAAAGACTTGGATTATTGAAAAACATGAATAGTCTCTAAAATTAATTTAGAGGCACATACTTTCATTGTTGCCGTGCTAAAGAGCAGTTAAAGTGACCTCTAAGCATTCCTAAGGCAGAAAAGATAATCAGGTTAATTACAAATTAACTATATCCTGTGATTATACATTAAGTAATAGTGAACCATTTTATCTTTTTCTTCAAATGTAGGTTTTACCTCGAAGGTTTTACAAACTTAGAAGGGATTTTTCTGGTGCTGTAAAAAGGGTGACTTTAGGTGACCTTTTAAGGCCAGCATTAAGAAGTATGAGAAGTTCAGCAGGGAAAATTAGTGAAAGAAAGTAGGGTTATGCATATTTTTACCCTACATTATAACCGATATTAAGAGTAGAGAATCCTACATTTAATTAAAGGCAGAAAATATTTCAAAGCCATATTTGCTCTGATTTTATGCCATTTACTTACTAAATGTACATTCTTTAGACTTATCAGAGATAATTAGGGTCTTTTTAGAGCATAGGAATGACTTGGTTTTTCCCCAGCTCTTTCTGTTAATTTACAGACAACTATGAAATATGCCATATTTATCGTCTCATTAGTTATATTGATGGAAAGGATTGAAAAGTTAAATGGTAATGGTGGATAAACCTAACCAAAAATGTTTTTTCATAAGCCATTGCTTTAACTCTTACTTGAGATTTTAAAACATTGTGTTCTTTGTTTTTACATTATTACCTTGCATTTAAAAATGATTCATTTATTCAAAAGTTTCATATGCTTAAGGCAGTTCAAGTAATGGACCGAAGATAAGAAGGGGGGTTGATTGCAGATGAGCATAGCGGGATCTTTTGGGAGTGATGCAAATGTCTAAAACTGAATTGTGGTGATGTTGGCACGAGCTTGCACAAAAACCACTTATTTGTCCACCGAAAGCAGATGGATTTTATACTATGTAAATTATACCCTAATAAAGCAGTTGTTGTTTTTAAGGACGCCATGAAGATAATTAATAGGCTAACCACAGATCAGGAGAAAACGTTCTCAATACATGTGTCTGACAGTGGTTTGTATCAGAAGTATATAAAGAACTCCTAAAAATCAGTAATAACAAGACAATACAATAAAAATTTGAGCAAAAGAATTGTAACTTCATAATTCAGGAAATAATCGAATGGCCAATAAGCACTGAAAAAGGCGTTCAAAATCAGTAATTAGGAAACTGCAGATTAACACTATCGCTCACCCACTGGAATTATTAAAAGCAAAAGGACCACCAGGTGTTGGCAGAGGTGCAGAACAACTGGAGCTCTCACTCTTGGCTGGGACACTATAATTGTACCATAAGTTTAGAAAACCGATAGCCACCGTTCATCTACCCTGTGGCTCAGTTAGTTGTCTACCCTAAAGAAGTAAAAACATACATCCACAAAGTACAAGAATATTCATAGCAGGAAAAGAGATTTCCATCAACAGGACAATTTTTTAATAAATTGTGGTATATTCATACAATAGCATACTACTAGACAATAAAAAGTAATGAACTATTGATACCTACATGGTTAAACCTCAAAAATATTATGTTGAGCAAAAAAAAAAAGTCGGGCCTAAAAGAATACATTCTGTATCAGGCAAAAATAATCTATGATCAAAATCAGAAAGTGGTTTCCTCTGAGTTCAAGGATTCAGGAATTGACTGGTAAGGGGCAGGAGAGAACTTTCTGGAATGATGGAAATAGTCTACATCTCGTTTTGGGTGAACATTTAAGATCTGTACATCATATTGTATGTAATTTACACTTTAATTTTAAAAAAATATTAATTGCTGTAATAGCCAATTGCAAACCAACCCAGCATCTCTACTAAAAAATCTCACAATTTTAAAAAGAACAATAAATTCTGCCTCTTTTTTTGGAAATAATAAGAAACTATCAGAATTTTATTAAATATTCCTACTTAACATATATTTACATCTGATATACAAATTGTGAAAAGATTAAACAAACTAGCCGAAGAACCTCTGTGAAAAAGGGTGAATCTTTTAAGTCGTTGCACAGGCTTTTATATTAAAGGCAGTTTCCCATGGTAGCTTCTTGCACTATGTTCCCTTATCCTTTCTTGTGGTAAAATGTGAACTGCGATGCTCTACCCATGAAAGGATAATTATGTATCGTTCACTCTCTTATTCTCTGCTCTTGTCCTTTTTCATTTTTCTTTTTTATGAAACGTTCAATATATATCAAAGAATATGTGCAGTGTATATATGTTAGGAAGCATATGCCTCTGCCTCCCTCCTTGTTTGAAGCATTTGAAGAGCCAATTCCTATTCTGGCTTTTATTTTTTCATATCCTTGTGCTTTTTTCCTCATTTAATTTTACAAATATATATACACACAACATACATACACACTATATTATTTTGTTTTGCTTCTTTTTTAGCTTTATGGAATTGATATGGTGTGTAGTCTCCTGAATTTTGCTCTTTTCGTTAAGTAGTAAGTCTCTAAGATTCACCAATGTTGTGTATAGCTGCAGTTCATTACTTTGCATTTGCGTTGCTATATAATGTTCTGTTGTTGAAATGTACCATAATTTTTTTCTCCTTTCTAATGCTTTGACCCCACCTGTCCCATAAAAAACCAAACCCATTGCTTAAGCCCTGTGCCCCAGGGGTCCTTTGGCTCCACCTGTAGCAGCAACTGGAAACCCTGGTGGCATAGTGGTTAAGTGCTACGGCTGCTAACCAAAGGGTTGACAGTTAGAATCCACCAGGCGCTCCTTGGAAACTCAGGGGGCAGTTCTACTCTGTCCTGTAGGGTTGCTATGAGTCGGAATCGACTCGACGGCACTGGGTTTGGGTTTTTTGGTTTGGGTAGCAGTGACTAAATCAGCAAAATCATCAGTGTCTTCACGTGAAAGAGCTGAAATCATGACCTGGAAGTACAGATACTGTTAGAGGGAAATCACTTCTGTTTCTACGAGCATAGTACGCTATGTGATTTGCATTTTTATAATACAGTATGAATTATATAGTTATAATGACAGCTGCAGGGTAGAAAGTTTAACACACTCGAATGAAATGCATGTTGGAGACGTTCTTGATCTCCGGAGATCGATGTGCTCCATATGCTGCCGCTGAACCAATGAGTTTGGAGAAAATACTCAGAGTGCTGAAACAGCACAAAATAAGGATTACTCCTTTATACACAAATACGAATTTATTGCCTATACAGCTTACTTGCTGCATGAATATTGCTAAAGTACATTTTATAAGTTAGAACAACAGTTGAATTATCTTAATTTGTATATACATATATATTAATTATAAATATAACCTGATTTATTTACGTGTAATTTTCCCTGTGTTCTAATAAAATGATACAGTGTTTTCTAAATTAGAAAGTAATTACAATTAAAAAAAAAAAACTTTCCAGATGAAAATTAATATCTAATTTGTAAGATATGGTAAAGCTTGGAACATCATCACCCATTATAAATAACAGCCATAATTCTGGCGTTGTTTTTATCAGTAGCCTATTTTTATATTAATATTTGTTGTAGTAAAGCAGTATTTTATTTCCCACAGAATATAGTTCTTTACCAAAAACCCTCAAAATGCTTATATAAAAATATAATTTTTGTACAAGAAGCATAGCTTATTTTGGACATAACCATAGTGGTATAGTCATTGTGGTAAGCAATTCAGTTAATATAACCACTGGCTTAAGATAATAGGACTTTTGGTATAGATTTTAGCTTTTTAAAATAGTTTATTTTAGGGGGATGGCCTTTCTCTTTATATTTCTAACTCATTTGACTGATTAACTTTTTTTCCAGTCATTGGTGTCAGATGCATTTAGCTGTCCCATAAGCCGGATCGTGTATAGAGAGAGAGAGAGAGATAATTGTCAGAGAAGCTTGTTTTCTGTTCTTAAGTGTCTTCATATAAAAAAAAAAAAAAGTTTTTTTTTTTATAGAATGTTTAAAATTAAATATGCAGTATTATAAATACCTCATTAAAATACAGGACAACCAGAGACTGATCTAAAAGCAATCCAGGATAACCCCTAGCCTTTGGTGAATCTTCTCTGTTGCTCTGGCCAGAAAGCACCTAGAAGATTGAGGTAACTCTGGTGCTAAATCACAGATTTCTCCCAGTATCAACCTCAAAATTTGACTGAGTTCATCCTAACAGTAGACTCAAACCTGTGGAAAGATTAAACAGAGCATTTTTGCTATTGACCAAGACTGAACCTCCGTTCATCCTGATATCACATAGGACATTGTCACGTACTTTTTAGAATCCTCGTTTTCTAAGAACAGTAATAATGGTTTTCTGTAAGGCAACCCAAACCCTGGGATGAAAAGACACTGTTCATTTGTTTTCTTGAATGAGGAAGGCATTTATGGGGAATAAAGACTTATTAACCTCATTTAAAAAAAATAAAATGGAAAGGATAGACTTTTTATTCTAATAAAAAATGCAACAATGATATAGCTCAACAACATATACAATACTAAATGTGCACACCAGCCCAGGGGCATGGACGAGAAGGCAGGAGGGAACCAGAAAGCTGGACAAATGAAAATGGGGAACCCAAGGTCAAGAAGGGGAGTGTTAACATGTCACGGGGTTGGCAATCAATGTCATGAAACAATATGTGTATTAATTGTTTAATGTGAAACTAATTTGTTCTGTAAACCTTTATCTAAAACACAATTTAAAAAAAATCATGCGACAATGAAATTATTTTAAATGTGTGAAAGGAAATTTAAATTATTGTAACTCCAGGGCACTAATTACTTACACATTGACAATTTTTCATGTTTCACATGCCCATTTGATCTCCTGTTCACTACTGAAATGTAGTTTCCATAGCAATGAATGTATCACATGGTTCCTGTGTTAGTTCCAAAATAGAGAACAGCAATACGCCATATGAGCTCTGCTTGTTTTCCACATGAGGACTGCATATACAACTTCAGGCTGTTCCATACGCTTCTCGTTACAGATAGCTTATCATTGACTTAGAAAGCTTTCAAAGTAAAGAGCAATTGGTAGAAGTGTATTTCAAGTCTCCAGCCTCTCTCGTACTATATGATATGTATTCTTGGCCATTGTGCTAAAAGAACAGCTTCACTGGCTTTGATCAGCAGAGACTTTGCTATTGTATATTTAACCAAATGTTTCTATAGAATATCAGTGCCATTCAGGAAATTTCAGGAGAGGGAAGTGTATAGCATTCATGGTAACATTTTCTCGGTCTTATCCAACAATTCTTAACCACTTTTTGGCTTTTTTCCTCCTGCCTTCCTTTATGAATCAAGGAAAAATATATAGCAGTCTGTTTTAGAAGTGGAGGAAAAGAGAATGCCAGGCACAGCTGGAGGCATGCTATTGGTTCTCTTTTAGGACCGTTATTGCTCTGTAAGATTTAAGAGTAGGCCATACCACGGTGAATCTGTAGAAAAGGGCTTCAGGTTTCTGTGATCGGTGCTGTCAGGTCCCCACTTCTGCCTTACCCTTGCATTCTTTAGAGTATGTAGTAAGCTGTCAGAACTCAAGAAATAAAATAGGAACACGCTGCCGTTACTGTGGATGTTATCAGAGATTTATGTGAAACAGTCCAAGTGCCATGGCATATTTGGGAATGGTGCTACTGTAACTATATTTAACCAAGTATAAAATAAGCAAAATAAATTTCAACTTGAGCTGCTGGCTGTACTGCACCTATTGTTGCTGGAACTACAAATGAAAAATTTTAAATATTCTTTATTGGAACTACTAGGAATAGCTATGTTATATATAGTAGAAGAACCCAGGACTTTATTCTTTAATTACCTTATATTATTGACTGAAACTGGTAAGAGGTGAATCATAAGTCCTCCAATACAAATTAGTAAATTTAGGAAGCTAAATAGGCATTTTTATCTGACTGGCTACTACTGACAGGAATATATGTTGCCTGAGTAATACTTGTGTCTACCCTTTCATCTCTTTTATAATTTAAAAACTATGTAAATTGGTACTACATAAAACAAAACAAAACCCTTGCCATCGAGTCAATTCTGACTCATAGCAACCCTACAGGACAGAGTAGAACTGCCCTGTATGGTTTCCAAGGAGTGGCTGGTGGATTCGAACTGCTGACCTTTGGTTAGAAGCTGTAGCCCTTAACCACTGCACTGCCAGGTCTCCAGTATTACATAAACTACGTAATATTAGATACCTCTCTATGCAAATAATTTACAACAGAATAAATGACCAGAGATGTTATTATAACCTTGTACTTGGATCTTATTTCTTTTTCCTTAGTTGTTTAAAATCTGGACCTTGTAGAAATAGATAATGCAGGAAGGAAACTCCTACCTTTGTTATTAGTTTTCGTTATGTCCTTCCAGATTTTTTTATTATAAAAAGGATTTAAAATATTCACATTAAGAAGATCATAGTATAATTCTGTTTTGCAGCTTAGGCCTCTTTCCTTGCTATTACAAATTTATCTGCCTTATTTTTTATAATAGTGGTATTTTTTATGGGTACACAATAGTTTGTTCTCCTCTTAAAGGATGTTTGGTTGTTTTCTGTTATACTAGTGCTATAGTGAATATATGTCTTTGTATCTTTGTGTAAATATTTCTATAGACTCAATCTCTAGAAGTGGAATTGCCAGTTCTTAGGAAATGTTTAAGTTTTGATAAATTTTGCCTAATTTTCCTTAAAAGGGTCTATGAAACTGTATTCCCAGTTTAGAAGTCTTTTTAAGCTTTGCAAATATGTATATAGACCATGTGTATTTTCATCTTAGGTCAACTCCTTTATCTTTGCCCATCTTCCTTTTGGATGCTTCACTTTTTTCCTACTTTTGTTTATTTGGTTGTTTTTTGCTTTTTGCTTTTTTTTGCTTTGTTTATATGGTAAATAAGTCACTTGTGAGTTGTAAATATTCCTCCCAGTTTATCTTTGCCTTTTATTTTTTGGTGCTTGCTAGCATATTAGGAAGTTTTAAATTTGTATATTGTTAAAATTATATATATGCAAACTCTTGTCCTTTATAGTTTCTGGCTTATACCTTACTTATTAATATTGAATTGTTTCAGATGTCCTGATATACTCATTTAATTAATTTATTACTTATAGAATCCATAATCATTCGGGAAACCCTGGTGACATAGTGGTTAAGAGCTACAGCTGCTAACCAAAGGTCAGCAGTTCAAATCTACCAGGTGCTCCTTGCCCCTATGGGGCAGTTCTGCTCTACCCTATAGGGTCGCTAGGAGTTGGAATTGACTCGAGGGCCATGGGTTTAGTTTTGGTATAGTCATTTGAGTTCTACAGTGTATCAAATATCTACTAGATGGTGGGTCAGTGCTGCACATATGATCTAAAACGTATATAATCGTATTTGCAACAATAGTGTTTTACCATAGCAACATACTGAATTCTCTAGAATGATTAGCAGCTACTTCTGAGTATTGTCTGAAATCAAAGGTAACATGTAACTAGTTTGTTCTCTTCATCTCTGAGAATTAGTTAGTTTGGTCTTTTATATGTCTTTATATTTATGAATACTAGTTTTATGGCTAAAACATCTACATCTTTCTAAGCTATGGTATTATTGTGAAAGACGTGGCTACTGGCATGTCACACAGCAGAAAATTCCTTTAGATAGAAGCCATACCACTATTACTTTTTAAAATCCTCATTTTATCAAATTATCAAATTAATACCTATTTATTGGGTCCTGTTTTAGGCTGGGTTCCCTGGAGAAGCAAAACCAGTGAAGTGTTTAGAGAGAGAGAGAGAGAAGAGAGAGATTTATATCAAGGAAATGGCTCACGTAGTTGTAGAGGCTGGAAAGTCCCAAATCCATGGGTCGGGCATCAGGCTGGAGGCTTCTCCTGACAGCTTCAGGGGGCTGATGAACCCAAGATCGGCAGGTCAGAGGGCAAGCTACTGGCTCATGGGCTGCAGAGATGACAATCCAAGATCGGCTGGTAAGAGAGCATACTGCTGTCTCAAGTCCCAAGAACTGGAGATCAGGTGATGACAAGCCGGATGCGGGGTCCAAACCCAGCAAAAGCCAGTGTTCTTTGACAGAATGTCCATATGTATTGGATGCAGGTCACACCCCCCAAGAATAAACTCCTTTTCAACAGATTGGCTCTCATCATAGATATCATCATGGAGGTGATTACATTATATCAAATATCATCATGGAGGTGATTACATTATTACCTAAGTACCAAACCACATAATAATTGCCAAGCCACTAAGAATTATAGCCCAAGCAAGTTGACACATAATCTTAACCATCAGAGGTGCCTATTTTATTGCTAAGCTCTTGAAAGAAAAAGAGAAGGGTGGTTGAATATTTTTTTTTAAGTGCAAATCGTGAGCCTACCTTCACAGAAGTCATAGTCTAGTTTGAAATATATGGTATAAGCGTGTCAAAATTTAAGTAGAAAAATGATAACTGCTCAAAAAGACAACAATGTATAAAGACCCCTCTCCAAAACAAAATGAAAGAACATGGCAGTCTCTTCTGTATCAGAATTATGTGCCAATGAAATGTTACTGGTGTTTGCAGTCATTTCAAGATAATAAAACGAAGAAATTATCCAAAAAAACTGAAAGTGAACACTTTTATAAGTGTACAGAATAAGTGGTCATCTGTGGGTTTCTGAATTGAATTCTGCTAGAATACACTGCCAGAATAAACTTATTTTCTTGCTCATGTGTGACATTCTACCACTTGCCAGTTATCCCTTTGTGTTAAAGCTTTCACTGTTATTTAAGTAGAACTACCTCCTGGAAATTTTAACATACTGACTGCGTCAAAACATTAGTACCACAGTGTGAATAAATTTAAGATCCTTTCCTGTCTCAGTTTTGGTTAGGGAAGGAAAGAGATAATGAAAAGACTAGGAAGTCTGAGTTTAAGGGGAGAAGATAAGCAATGTGAATCAGGGGATAGGGCACCAAAAGTAACCTTTGCACACCTTACAGTTTCATCTGATTATAGGCTTCATCTGTCTAATATACACGCCCCTAATCCCCAAATCCACCGATTTGCTGAAATTGTTTGGAACAGTTAAAATATTTAAAGACTGTCACATTCTAAGGTATGTAGCATCATTATATGAAAAAAAAAAAGAGTCAGGGTTAAATCAGAGAAATGGATCCAGTTGAAGATATGGATATAGGGATTTATTAAAAAGGAATTTGCTTATGCAGTTTTGGAGTTGGCTAAGCAAGTCCCAAGTCCGTTAAAGAAGGGAAGATCACCAGCGTACTGCCTCAGCTCAGAGAAAGCCTAAACTCTCTTCCAAAGAGCTCGTATAATCTCCCTTTTGATTAATTTAAAGTCAACTGTTTAGGGGCTCTAATCACATCTATAGAATCTCATCACACCAGCACCTAGATTTGTGTTTGATTAAATGTCTGGGGAGGGTAGTTTAGCCTATACAAATTGACACATCAAAAAACCATCACAATTGCAGGCGTAATTTAAATAAGAATTCTTTCCTTGACTCTAATTCACAAAAACACTTCTCCTGCAAGTGGTAGTCCCACAAATCATTTGCAATTATTTAATCATACTCCAGTAGCACTAGCCACACTCAGAAAATAATTTTTCTCACTGGTCATAAAATAGGCTTTGAAACTAGAAGAATCTGCTTACGATCCCATGTGAATCTATCTCTTCATTTTACAGGTGCAAACTCTAAAGCCCGGAAAGGCCGTGAAATTTATTTTTGTTTTTATAATTCAAAAAAGGAAACATCTCATTTAGGAATGTATTTTTGTTGTCTCAATCTTTCAGTCTTTCACCTGAGGCCGTGTAAGGTTTGTCTAAGAAAGTAGGTAGAACCCTGAAATTCTACGTTTCTACTTCAATTAAACTAGTTGACACTGTATGCTGCTGGTATATATGAGCGATCCTGGTATGTAGAAATATGTTTATATATGCAAAGAATATGTAGTTTGCAAACTGAAAATCTGGGTATTTTATAGACATGGCTTTATGAGAATGAGTTTTGTTCTCCCTGGGGGAGAAGTCTTATAAGGAGTAATGACACAATTTTACTATTTCCCCATTGCATTGCCTCCCAACTTTGCCTTGCAATTTTTCATAATGGATCCCTAGAGTTTACCCTCTGATATTATGATCTAGAGTTAAGTATGAATGCAATTTGGTTGTGAGACTGCCTTGTGCTTAATCGTTTATATCTGGTGCACTTGGGCTTGTGCACAACCTTGTCACTACTCACTAGGCCCATAAAAACCACTTATTAATTCAAAAAATTTTAAATGCCTACTATTTATCGAACTTCTATGGATACAATGGTGAGCAAGATAGACAGTGGAACTGTGAAATGCCAACATTAATTGTGGAAACTATCATTACAGGGGAAGTATAAGGGCATTCCATGTGGCAGGATTGTATCCTTTCACCTTACTTATTCAATCTGTATGCTGAACAAATAGCCCTTCAAGAAGCTGAACTATTTGAAGAAGAACATAACATCAGGATTGGAGGAGACTTATTACCAACCTGCAATATACAAATGATACAAACTTGCTTACCAAAAATGAAGATGACTCGAAGCACTTGCTGATAAAAAGTCAAAGACTACAGCCTTCAAAATGGATTACATTTGACCATTAAAAAAAAAATCCTCACAACTGAACTGATAAACAATGTCATGGTAAATGGTGAAGAAATTGAAGTTGTCATGGATTTCGCTCTGTTTGGATCAACCATCACTGTCCATGGAAGCAGCAGTCAAGAAATCAAATGACATAGTGCATTGGAAAAATCTGCAAAAGACCTCTTTAAAGTGATAAAAAAAAAAAAAGCAAGGATGTCACATTGATGACTAAGGTGTAGCTCACATGCATGCAAAAGCTGGACAATAAAAAGGGAAGATCAAAGAAGAATTGATGCATTTGAATTGGATGTTGGCTAAGAATATTGAATATACCATGGACTACCAGAAGAACAAATAAATCAGTTTTAAAGGAAGTACTACTCCTTAGAAGTGAGGATGGCGAGGCTTTGTCTTGCTTACTTTGGATACCTTATCAGAAAAGACCGATTGCTAGAAAAGCACGTCACATTTGGTAGAGGGTCAGCAAAAATTAGGGAAACTCTCTATGGGTTTCCCTAAGCTGTAACAATGGGCTCCAACACACCAAAGATTTGTGAGGATGGCACAGGACCAGGCAGTATTTTGTTTGTTCTGTTTTACATAAGGTCACTGTGATTCAAAACCAACTTGATGGAAACTAACCACAACAATAAGAGCATTATTCATGTTTTTCCTTTGTGGCCCACTGCCTTTCATGATGCCTGATACAAAAAAAAAATATATTTCCATCGAGTTGATTCCTACTCATAGCAACCCTATAGGACAGAGTAGAACTGCCCTATAGGGTTTTCAAGGAGCAGCTAGTGGATTTGAACTGCTGACCTTTTGGTTAGCAGCCGAGCACTTAACTACTGTGCCAACAGGGCTCCATTAATAAATGCTGTTTAAATAAATAAGGCCTACATGGCATTTTTTAAGGAATCAGGACTTCCTAAAAAAATTTTTTAAAGATATGTATATAGGACACTTGGGACAGAACTAGGGTGACTGGAGCAGACAGACAAGCAATAGAGATAATGATTTAAAGATAGATTCAAGGTCTTGTGAGTATATTGTAATGGGTTCAAATATGCTTTCACTGATCAGCAATTTACTTCATTTTCTTTAGAGATAGTCTTATTTTCATTGTCTGTAATCTTTGACCTTTACTTCAAAGTTGTGTATCAGCTTGTACAGAATTGAAATTGCCAGTGACCGAGTGGATATGACATATCTTCGAAAGAACATAGAAAACGAAGTCCTTATTATGTTGCTGCATCACTCATCCAGGCTTCCAGCTAGATGCCAGAATCAAATCTGGCACATAAAATTTTAGGATCCTTTTGAATGTAGTACATGTGCTTTCAATAAATGCCTGCTTTGGCAAGAAATTAAATCAGTGTTCTTTGTGTCAAGTACACTTGCATTATAGTTTATGCTCTATAACTTTAAACCTGTCCTCGTGAACCAGGTCATGGACAAAAATAAATTTGGTTCTTGTATTTGGTTGTACATTCAACAAATAACATTTTGTTTTTGTTTTGTTGTGTTCCATTTGTTTTGTTTTTTCACTTAGAACAAGATCAGAATCCGTAACGGGGCTCTTCCTTAACTGTTCTCTAGCCACACTGCCCTACTTTCAGTTCCTAAAACCGCTGAGCTCCTTCTCCTGTCCCCTCAGGCTCTTTGCACATGCTCTTTCCTCTGCCTTGACCTATTTTTACCCCACTTTTCAGTGTTACTTCTCCAGCTAACTCTTACTCACTTTTTAAGTTTCAACTTAAAATACCATTCTTTCAGAGATTTCTTCTTCAACCATACCACCCAATCTCAGTTAGATCCTCCTGAATAATCTCTTCTTTATTGCTAGTGCTTAGCACAGTACTTGGCACATAATGGGCGGTGGATACATGACATAGTGAATTAATATATGGAGCACTTAAGTTTGCTAGTCACTGTAAGATACCTTCAAGGAGCTTCCTGTCTTTTAAGTGTGAGTTCCAAAGAGCCACGTTCTAAGTCATACAGTCTTTTAGGTACCATGCTTACATTGCCGTGAGCTCCAAATTCATTTTAATGTAATTCATAACTAAACTATTGTGCCTGTTTTTAATCTGAAGAGGGAAGAATTGAGTTTTTATCTCCATTTCCGTAGCCAGTGTTCAAAGACCTGGTAACTGATTTGCCACCCTCTCCGTCACACAGCCAGCTTCAAAATTAGTCTTCTAAAACTCTGTTTTTCAAACTGCATCACAAGTTCATTAGTGCATTGAAAACCAATTTAGGAGACAAAATGAGCAATTTTAATGAAATAGAATAGAATTAAAAATATGAATGTACCTTTATATAATTGAATGTCTACATATGTCTGTGTATAGCAGACTGCAAAGTAAAATGAATATTTTACTGTGGGCTGCTGTCAAGAAATCTTGAAAACCACTACTTTAATGGATACTATTGTGTAATAATTTCTCAAGAAGTATGTCTAGAAAAGAACATTTTCACTTATCGACTCCCCCAAGCGTCTTTCTGCTATCTACATCTTTGTATTCTAGCAGTTCTTTGCACAGTGAAAAGCCAGAATCTCAAAAATCTCCCAGAAAGACTGTTTAAATTAAACGAGCCCATCAAGATTTGGAGGAATGAAAACACTATTACATTCAGCCTTTAATTTGCAACCTTCTCAAGCCCAGGAAACGAAGTGTTTCATCTGTTCTCTTTGATGGCCTGTGAGTCCCGTTCCCGAGATTCCTTAGCATCCCGTAATATGTTTTGCTTTTATGCTTTCACCTTGTTTTTCTTCTCAGGATGCTCTTTCCAGGTCCAACACAGGGGACCTTTTCTGCTAACAGACCTTCCCTGACCAAACCTGTTCCTTTTTTTTTTTTTTAATCATTCTTTTAATTTCCTCACCATTTGGCATTTACTTCTCAACATTTGTATACTCTACTATCATGCAGTCGATGATATGTACATTATTTTGCATTGAAAATAGGCCTTTTTGCGTGCTTGTTGTGTCCTATACATGCAAAAAAAATCACTTTAGTCTTATTTTCCTTAAAATAAAAAAAATACAGTTTTGACTCAATTTCCTAAGAAATTAAATATGTCATTATCAGAGTACTATCCTTCACTTCCTCAGGGATTTCACACAAAGTGAAGATCAGGGAATCCCCGCCTCCATCTTCAATCCACATTAGCTGTATGGAGATGTCCATTGTTAAATCACGTGAGTCCTTAAGTTTCGATGGCTCTGCTACTTTCTTGGCATGAAAATCTTGGCTAAAACAGGTAGCTTCAGTCTCTTGGATCCAGCTTCCTGTGCTGGATATTTTCTCTCAGCCCCTCCCAATGACTTTTTATTCTGTTTGGACATATTCTGTGCCTGAAGATCCTGAGAAAAATGCTAAGTATTAGTAAGGTGGAGAGAAAGGAGACTTCAACTATTTAAAGAATGGTTTTTAAGCCTTGGGAGCCAGAAGGTGAGGTGAAAGTAAAAAGGATTCAGAAAGGGGGAAATTCAAATCACAAGTCTTAAATGCAGCCTAGCTACAGTTTTTTTTTTTTTTCTTCTAGTGCAGTGCTCCTGAAACTTTACTATATCCTTAAAATGTGTCTGTTGAGTTGATGAAATAATATTTATATAACTCTTCCCATATAACTGGATGAGATAGAGATTTTAACAATTCAAGAATGTTGCCTATGATCCTGGTGATTTTTAAACAAATGGTCATATCAGTAAAAAAGCATCAACCTTGTTTTAGGAAGGGGACAATGTAATAACTTTGCAATTCTGTTTTTCATATTAATGAATATGACTAAAATTAAGATGGAATAGAAATTTTAAAAGACAGCTAAATAAAATCCAAGTTGGTTGTGGAATAAAGGCCAAATTGTTCTTTTTAGTCAGGTGGTTCGTATTTCCGTATGTTCCAAAAATCCTTAAGGACCTGGCACAAAGTTCTACTGAAATAATTTTTGCCTCTTAAATGACAGCTAGCTATATCTTTTGTAGTATTAAGTTAGAATCCCATCAAGTAGTAAAATGAAGTAATATGAAAGGTAAATTTATAAGCACTTACCTCCCGACTTAAGCCACAGACTCATTAATGTAATACGAGAAATACCTGCAGCCACTCTCAGCCTGTCTCTGTAGTCTTCCTGTCCTTCACCTTCTGGCCTCCTTATGTCTGTCTTTTCTCCTTTTCACTTGAACCACAATCATTTCTCTATCAGATGGTTCTTCTTTCTAGTTTTGAATACATTTAAATGCCATTTATAAAATCAGAAATTCTTATTGAATTTGTGTTTAAACCTATTGGGATTTAGGAGTAATTTGAAACTGCAATGTAATTATTAAATGTGAATTTTAATACCAGTGATGATTCACTTTTTCCAACCTCTGTGTTTTACCATTTGTTTTTCTTGGCAAGAGTTTGTTTTAAGTATCCATGAATAAGGAGCAAGGTTTCTTGAATTTTGGCTTCTTGAAAGAAGGAATGAATCTTTTCCTGTCTTCTCTTACAAAGATACTTTTACAGAAAGATATAAGCAGTAGAAATAACAGATATTTAAAACTGCTCGCTGACTTAGGCCAGTCATTTCTTAATAGACTCTCTTGTCTTTTTGCTTAATCGGCCCTCCATAATAGTAGGTAATTTCAGGAAAAAAGTTTGTATCTTGCCCAAAGTCATACTAGAGATTTAGCAGCAAAGTAAGAACTAGAATCCTAGTTTCTTTTTTTTTTTTTTTTTTTAATTGTGCTTTACAGGAAGCTTTAGAGAACAAATTAGTTTTTCATTAAACAATACACATATTGTTTTGTGACTTGGTTGCCAACCCAGCAACTGGTCAACACTCTCCCCTTCTCTACTTTGGGTTGCCCATTTCCATTCATCCAGCTCTCCTTACCTTTCACATCTTAGTGCTTTCTGCTCCTCTGCTCATCCTTCGTGATCCAGCCATGTTAGACCACTTACTACTCTCAGGACACGCTTCTTAACTTACTTTTGTTTAATCAGATGACCTGGGCAGAACACTGTAACCAACCAGCAACCAATCTGTTGCCATCAAGTTGATTCCGATTCACAGCAACTCTATAGGACAAAGTAGAACTGCCCCATAGGGTTTCCAAGGGGCACCTGGTGGATTTGAACTGCCGACCTTTTGTTTAGCAGCCATTGCTCTTAACCACTATGCCACCAGGGTTTCCCAGAGCACCATATAACTGTAGATATAAATGGTATCTAATATGTTCATTGGAGCCCTAGTGGCTTGGTGATCAAGAACCTGGCCACTAACCAAAAGGTTGGCAGTTCAAATCCACCAGCCACTCCATGGAAACTCTATGGAGCAGTTCTACCCTGTCCTACAGGGTCGCTATAAGTAAGCATTAACTCAACAGGTTTTTTAAAATGTGTTCATTGGTTGCCAAAATTCTTAGAACAGCTGGTAGACAGTTACTGTTATCCTCCTTTATTTCCTGCAGTGGGTAATCAAAAAATCTACCCAGGTCACCAAAATCAAGAGAAGCCCTGTAACTCCCATGCCTATCCAGCATTAAATACTGTCTATTTTTTTTTTTTTTTTTAGCTAACATTACCACATTGGTCCCATGGAGACCAAAGATATTCATCTACTGTTAAATGCTTGATTTGAGTCTAGCGCAGTTACCAAATCTCATATTTTAGGCAATACCTACGGAATATGCAATGTTTATATGTGCTTTGGGATACTAATGAGAATACATATTTTTCTTCTTACACATTTTCTATGGCAACTATGTTTTCAGATGCCTGAAAACACCTAGGGATTTAGGATGCCCCTGAAAACCTTGGATAAAACAAACGTTGAGACTATTGGCATTCTCTCATATGCATGGTTTATAGTTTTTTTCCTCAAGAGTGTACTTTGCTTTCTTGAGCCTCCTGACTTTCCTTATCATCCTTTCAGGGTAAGAAAAATAGATTACCATCACCTATTGATTAGCAAGAGCCCTGGTGGCTCAGTGGTTAAGAGCTTGGGTGCTAACCAAAAGGTCAGAAGTTCAAATCCACCAGCTGCTCCTTGGAAACCCTATGGGGCAGTTCTCCTTTGTCCGGTAGGGTCGCTATGAGTTGGAATCAGCTCCACAGCAACGGGTATTGATTAGCAGACAATAGTGTGAAGGTAGGAAAGGAAAAAGAAAAGTCACCAATAATTCAATAACTCTGTAACAAAACCACCACTGACTATCGATTGTCCTTGTTAACCATGGTAAAGTTACAGTCACTTATTCAGTTTGCAGTGGAGAGGGGAGAGTTGGAGCCTTCTCTTACAGGAACCTAGTCCTAAATCCAGGTTCCTTTCCTTCAACCCTGGCACCGTTAATCCAATACTGCCTAATTACCAGGCTATACTAGGCTAGTGAGTATATCTCAGGCCCTGTTGTGTCTAAACCACCTCTAATGTGCTCCGGCTAATTGAGAAACGACTTTATTTGTGGGGTGCGGTTCCTGCTAATTGAAAATGTAACTTAAATCATTCTTTCCACAAAGTTTTTAAGACTGTTACCATAAAAGCTTGTCAGCTTCTATTTCCATGGGGTTCATTGCCTGAATCAGACGTTGGTGTTTAACACTTTGTTTAGATCAACTTAATGTGTGTGATTTCTTCTTTTGAAATAAGAAAATTTAGCAGTACACCTTGAGCTACTCATGTGGTGGTGTCTGTAATGATGTGTGCACCAGCAGTAAAAAATGGCACAGACTATGGTGGACACATATTAGCATTTATTTTCTAGAGCAAAGAAATGTGTCGTTTTAAGGTTGTGGAAGTAGAGCACAGTGGGTTATTACTGGTTATAAGCTCACTTAGACTTAGGTTTCTATCCCACAAGCTGTAAATTTTCTAACAATATTGCATGTGAGCAAAGTAAAATAGTAACTTGCCACAAAATGACTCTTTGTTGATAACTTACCACGCACTCAAACTGAGTCTGGACTTACTGTTTACTTGTTATTTCATCTGTATGTAGGGTGTTATTTTGTGGTTTTGGTTTAGTCCGTTTTATTTTCTATTTGTTTTTTGCTATTATTGCAACTTCTCTAGTAAACCTTTTGGGACTTATCCTTGTTATTGTACTGTGTGTCCTCTTTGATATCCAGTATCTGCCAGATATCTGGACTGCACATATCTTTGAAAATATGATAAAAATTTGGAGTATTCATTCAAGGAAATCTATTTCCCTGAATGTTTGTGTGATACTTGCAAATGAGACAAATGCCAAAATGTTTTAGGGTAACTTCGGATACAGAGCAGGACAACTATAGGTACAGCACACGATATGGATTGCACAGTACCCTCAAGGAGCACATCAGACCAGCAATTTCCCTTGTTTTTAGCCAAATCTTAGATCCTATTCTTGAAATTCTAAATATATATAGGTAGAAAAATCTTTATTTTTTTTAAATAAAGATTCTATTACGTTAATCATCTTAACTCATTCCAACACACATTTATTTATTTAATTCATGTCATGTTTGAAGCATCGTTCTAGGATGCGATACAAAACTTTGTTCTCAAGAAGCTCATAAACTAGTGGAGAAAACAGACCATGTAAATAAATCCTAATGTAGTATAAGAAATATTATAATAGAGGAATACAGAAAGCACTAAAATCAGTCAACTGTGATCCCAAAAATTAACTATTAACCACAGAAGTCAATGTAAGTCAAGTCCAGGGGTATTTGGGGCTTCTCTTTTCTTCTTTGCTTGATGTAATTGCATGTTTTGTCTTTATCATTTGGCAAATTAATAAGGATTTATTATCTTTTGTGTGCAGAGCAATACGTTAGATGCTATGAGGATACAAAATAAAAAAGAGTTACTGCTCTAAGAATTTATAATCTAGTAGGGGAGATAAACTGTACAAATAACTGTTTCCAGTATGCACACAATTGCGATAAGAGAAGCCTTTACAGATTGAGCAAAGTTCTTCTGGAATGCAGAAGGACGCTTCTGGAAGCAGAGAAAGGGGAGACCATGAGCAATTCAAGAAGGCTTCCATTAAGCAGCAGATGGTTGAACTAACCCTGGAGAGATGGGTAGAATTTTGACAAGGGTGGTTGAAGGTATTCTAATTCATTTAGTGCCTACAAGTGCAAGGTAGCATGAAGGCAAAAAAGCCTGAGGCATGTTCAGAGAATAGCAAGTATTCCAGTTTGAGTGACATCTGGCACATGTATAAGGGAATAGTAAAAGATCAGGCTAGAAAGGAGAATTAGAGGCATACTATGGAGAACCTTTGAAAGTCAGGCTTTGGTACTAGGATTTTAATCAGGAAGCAGTACGTACCTTTTTGAGCAAAGGCTAATCAGAGTTGTTATTTAGGAAGATGAATATAATGGCATTTTGCAAGGATGGATTCAAATTGAGTGAGGCTGGTACCAGAAGCGGGTTAAGAGACTAAAACAACAATATAAGCAAGAGGTAGGCCTGGTCTAGGTTTGTGTCAATAGGAATGGAAACAAGGCTATAGATATTATAGGCCTTAAGCCTATAAAATTAACTTGACAGAGTGTGGAAACTGTTATATGCAAAGAGAACAAAAGTGTCAAAGGGACTCAGGAAGTGGGAGTGAGGTACTAGCAGGATATCTGCTAATGATGTCAAATGAAAGAAAACTACAAAAAAAAAAAGTAAAGAAGAAAAAAAGGTTGAGAGCTGGATTTCTGGAGAAAGACTGCATTTAGGAAGTTTAGCAAAGGAGGAAGAAAATATACCACAAGAGGTAATCAAGAAGGGAGAGAAAGGTAGACAATAGATAGGAAGGGAGGAGAGTTTCTTAGAGAGGGTGGGAAAGTTCAGGCTCGCTGGTAGTCAAAGAAATGCAATTTTAATGTACCACCAAAGCAAACCCATTGCCGCTGAGTCAATTCTGACCCCTAGCGACCCTATAGGACAGAGTAGAACTGCCCCACAGGGTTTCCAAGGAGCAGCTGGTAGATTCGAATTGCCTACCTTTTGGTTAGCAGCCACAGACCTAACCACTTTAATGTATCAAACCAAACCCATGTAAGGGGGCAGGAAAACTAGATTAATGGAAACAGAACAACCAGAGTGGAAATAATGAAAATGTTCATGTGTTGTGAAGAATGAAACCAATGTCACAGAACAACTTGTATAGAAATTGTTGAATGGCATCTTAAACTGCTGTGTAAACCTTCAACAAAAGCACAATATTTTAAAAAAGAAATGTGAATATTAAACATTAATAAAGTCTCATTTTTCACCTATTAAATTAGTCAGTGGGGTTGGAAGATCTGAAAGAGAGAACTTGAAAAAGTTGAATTGGCAGAAGTTGTGTGATAGAATGACTGCCCTGACAGGGAACACAGCAGAGAGTCCCTGATGGAGCAGGAGAGAAGTGGAATGCAGACCTCAAATTCTAGTAAAAAGACCATACTTAATGGTCTAACTGAGACTGGAGGGACCCCAGAGGTCACAGCCCCCAGACTCTCTGTTAGCCCAAAACTAAAACCATTCCCAAAGCCAACTTTTCAGACAAAGATTAGACTGGACTATAAGACATAAAATGATACTGGTGAGGAGTACGCTTCTTAGCTCAAGTAGACACATGAGACTATGTGGGCAGCTCCTGTCTGGCGGTGAGATGAGAAGCCAGAGGGGGACAGGAGCTGAATGGACATGGGAAATACAGGGTGGAGAGAAGGAGTGTGCTGTCACATTGTAGGAAGAGCAACTGGGCTCACATAGCAATGTGTGCCCAAGTTTTTCTATGAGAAACTGACTTGAATTGTACACTTTCACTTAAAGTGCAATAAAAAAAAAAAAAAGTTGTGTGATAGATACATTGACGACGACTACAAAAAAAAAGAATAGCTGCTGAGGCTGCATATGTACAACCAAAAACCTAATGGGATTTGGTTTCTTGGTTTAGAGGCTTAGAGTCATGGTTTCATGGGACATCCCAGTTAATTGGCCTAATAACATATTTAGTGCTTCTCTTCTACCTCCTAGTTCAGTTGTATGTGTAGTTGCTAGAGTTTTAAAAGCTTGCAAGTAGCCATCCAAGGCACAACATTTGACCTCTTTCACCTGGAGCAACAGAGGAAGAGGAAGAGCCAGGAATAGAAGGAGGGTATGGAATGTGTGGCTAATTGCCTTCATGAACAACTATGCCCTTTGCCGTGAGACCAGAACAACTGATGGTGCCCAGCTACCATTACTGAACATTTTGATCAGAGAGTCTATAGAAGAACCCTGATCAAAGGGGGGGAAATGCTGAACAGAAATTTTGAATTTTCCTGGACTCCAGACTTCTTGGAGCCATGAAGGTTGAATGAACCCCTGAAACTATTGCCCTGAGATAATCTTTAAACCTTAAACCAGAAATACCCCCTGAAGTCTTCTTAAAACCAAACAGTAGTTTAGCTTATCTGGTTAAAAAAAAAAAAAAAAAAAACCTGCCTTGCACATTATGCTCTTTAAGATCCATCTATATGGGATCAAATGGACAACAGCAACTCAAAAGATAAGAGCCTTAGGGGGCAGTGAATTTGTGTTAATGGGGGAGGAACAACTCAGAAAAGGAGGGTGAGAATGGTTGCACAACTCAAGACTGTAATCCGTGTAGAAACTGTTGAATTGGTGTGTTTTTGCTGTGTATATCATCAACAACAACAAATAAATTTTTAAAAAAGATTTAATGTACAGGAATCAGTGGGAGAATAATCGATCAAAGACATAAGGGAGGGAAAATATTTACTCAGGAAATGGAGAGTACTGGAGATACAAAGCAGTTTAAGGGATTTGAAATTAAACCTCTGAAAGAATAGAGGGGCATAAGTACCCATTTTATTTGTTAAAATAAGTATTGCTGAATTTTACATAATGCAGAAATCCTTACTTCCTTGAGAAAAGAGATCAAATTCTATTCACAAAGGTCAAGAAGAAAGGCCAGGGTTGGTGACCTGTAAAAAGAGAGTTTCTGGTATGGGTACAGGTGGAAGCCAGATTTTAATACTATGTACAATAAATAAAAATTGTTTTTTTAACTAAAATAACCCTGCATCCCATTTGTCAGCTGAATTATTTTATAATGTTCAATACAACAGAAGTGCCAGTATTTTGTAACTACCTCTGTGCTGTATTATCTTCAGTTCCCAGAAAAGCTCATCATTTGTCTTGACTACCAAATACCACCAGCAAGCTCTACAGTTGGATAATGTGTTGCCTCAGATCATGACAAGAGTTCTGTGAGATAGAAAGATAGACATATTTTTTCTTCTATTTTGTAGACTAAAATGATTGGCTCCCATTTCAGTATCAAGCGATGAGCTTTACAGAAGTGTTCAGTATCTCTTCAAACCTAGTTCTTTTTCATACAGCAAGGGTAGGTGAATCATGCTTTTGGTTACCATTTCTTGAGCACCTACTACATGTTCTGTTTGGGTATTTTCTCTCATTTTTCTGTGACTTTTTTTTTAATAGCCTGACGTGTATGTTTGGCTGATTTCTTTTTCACTCACGTTAGAGTTTTTTTCTTTGACTTCTGTGTAGTTTTTTTTGTTTTCCTTTTTTTTCTTAAGAAACTTGTGTCGATTGTAACTTCTGTGGCTGTCCTTAATAGTTGCCACTGAAATTTGAAAAATCTGTTTATCCGCATCGGAATTGTGTCAAAGATAGAAACACAACATACTCTGTATATAACTACTGCTAGTCAACTAGCCAGAAGGAAGGAACTAATACTCGTTATTGGTGATATTTGGATGGGATTTGTTATATATTTACCTCTATGTAAAAATTCTGACCTGGGAGGAAGTTACCTTTATTGTTGTGTTACATTAATAAGTCACAAGGTAGCCCTATAAATTCCTTTATTTAATCCACTAATGTTTTGGACTGTGAATGTTACTGGAACTTTCAACTCTTTTCCCTCAAAAGACAGAGAGACTAAAAGAACACGGCAGCTTTTGGGATGGGCTCTAGAATCAAAACAGCTTAAAAACTAAGGCTCTATCTTCCAAACCTGGATCACTCTACTGCACCTCGTGCCTTACCCTCCCCGCTTTACTCACAGAAGATTACAAGACAAAATGAAACCCTGTGTACTTGTATATTTCTGTGCTTTATATATTGCTTGTTTTTATTTTGTTTTTATCTTATTTTCTAAGAAACTTAACTTTGCAAAAGTGTCAGAATAGAATACGTTTGGGATATTAGAGTGGTCCTAAGGGTAGGATTTATGGTGGCAGTGATTATCATACCTCAACATCTTAGGAAGGCTCCTAGAATGTGGAAAGTATAAAGGATACCAGTGTACATTTGGACTGAGAGAAAAACAGTAACTGAAAAGACATTTAACAAGATGCCGATCCTTCCCCATCTGAGGTTTTCCCTTCCCAGAACCTCTTTTCATCTAATTATAAGCACAGGTCAGTTGAGCCTTTCTCATTGTTTCCTCATGAACATGTACAGTAAAACCTGCAAAGCTGAAACCCGTGTAAGGTGGAAGCCTGTCAGAGGTGGAAAATTCAAATAGTTTCCACTAATAGAGAAGGATAAGGAAGTGATAAGACGGCACCCTGTCAAAGGCAGAAAAATTTGCAAGACCTGGAAAAAAGGCAGTTCCTTTGAGTTCCAGCTCTTACAGGTTTCACTGTATCTAAATTTCTTAAAATAGATTATCTATCTCGTTTTCTACTGTGTTTCTATTAATATAAGTAATCTGGTATTTAGATTTCTTGCCAGTGAGTGAAGGAAATAAGGCCTGTCAAAGATACATCATGATGGAGCTTGAAGACATTATGCTGAGTGAAATAAGTCAGTAAAAAAAGGACAAATATTATATGACCTAACTTACAGAAAAAGATAAGAACAAGCAAGTGTATAGAGATCAAAGTTTATGAGTGGTTACCAGGGGTAGGAGGGAGGGGAAAAGCAGAAGTTAGTGTTTATGGAGTACTGAGTTTCAGTTTACAATGATAGAAAAATCACATTGATGGAGGGTTGGGTTGCACAGCAGATTAATGTAATCGCTGTCAGTAAGTTGTACACCTGTGAAGAGTTGAATTGACAAAAGTTATGTGATAAATATATTGACAACAATGACCCAAAAAAGTAGCTGCAGAGGTTGCTTATGTACAACCAAACACCTCATGGGATTTGGCTCTTTGAAGGTTTCGGGTCATAGTTTCAGGGCCTAATAGCATATTTAGTGCTTCTGCCCTCCCCCTTAGTGTGTTGCATAGTGCCTGTGGTCTTAAAAGCTTGCAAGTGGCCATCCAGAGCATGACAATTGGTCTCTGTTTGCCCGAAGCAAGAGAGGCAGAAGAGTCAGGAATAGGAGGAGAAAATGGAATGTGTGGCTAATTGCCTCCATGAACAACTGCCTCCTTTGCCATGAGACCAGAAGAACTGCATGGTGCCCAGCTACCGTTACTGAACATTTTGATCAAATACTCTGTAGAAGAATCCTGATCAGAAGCAGGAAAATGCAGAAGAGAATTTCAAATTCTCGTAAACTCCAGATTTTCTGCAGCCATGGAGGCTCCATGAACCCCCGAAACTATTGCCCTGAGATAGTCTTTAAACCTTAAACCAAAAATATCCTCTGAAGTCTTCTTAAAACCAAATAATAGTTTAGCTTAACTAGTAAAGAATGTCTGCTTTGAGCATTGTGCTGTCTATATGGGGTCAAATTGACAACAGCGACTCGAAAGATTAGATAGGAACCTTAGAGGGCAATGAGTTGCTTTTATTAGAAGAGGAACAACTCAGAAGAGGAGGGTGAGAATGCTTGCACAACTCAAAGAATGTAATCAATGTCACTGAATTGTACATGTAAAAATTACTGATTTGGCGTATGTTTTTGCTGTGTATATTCTTAACAACAACAATAGAAATTAAAGAAATTATATTTAAAAAGATATATTACATTTTACTTATTTTATGGTTAACTAGCTGAAGCCTAATTTCCATAACCTTTAGTTCTTCGCTGGTAACTTAATGAATAAGAAAAAAAAAAAAAACCCTGCTTTGAAACTCATACATATCCTAGTTAGAGCATAATGCAGGGGTTGGCAAACTTTTTCTGTAAAACTCCAGTTCTTTAAAATATCTGCCGAAACTACTCAACTCTACTGAAGTAGCACGAAAGCAGCCATAGGACAATATATAAAAGAATTGGCATTGTTACATTCTAATAAAACTTCATTTATAAAAATAAGAAACAGGCTGAATTTGGCCTGCAGGCTACAGTTGCCAACCCATGGCGTAATGTATTGATCATCCATCGTGGTAGAGCCCTCTGTTGGTTGGAAGAAAAGATATGAGGGGAGGGGGCTGATGGTATTCGCTATCTGGAGCTTTCTAGTTTATAAGACAAAAAGGAAGAAAACCAAAATAGTATGGCATGTGTAGAGTAAAGGAGGACTCAGAACTGAGTAAAGTTATTCTTTGGAGTGTTTCAAATGCGGACAGCTAGTAAAGTAGAACCCGTATGGTTTAGTGCAGCAGCTATGAGTGAAGGAACTATACCTGCGTAAGATACCTGGTAAATCTGTATGTCTTTGATCTGGTAGATAAGCTTTTTAAACAAATATATGAAGGGTTATGAATTCTTTAGAATCTATCCCTAAAGCAATAGAGTAACAAAACCAGATTTATCTTCCCGCCTTAAGCAATTAAAAAAACAGACGAAATATATGAAACAATAATTTTCAGACATCGGACAACAGGCAGAACAGGACAGTGATTGCTCAGAGAAGGGAAACAAATGAGGAAGGCCCTACAATTGCCATAGTGTACCTTCTGGATAGAGTCTTCAGGCTGCAGCATAGGAAGAGGGATCCCAAACACAAGCCAGTGGTCCAAATGAATTGAGGAGTCAGAATTGAGGGAAGCCAAGGTGGCTGGAATCTATACTAGGTCAGAATACGAGAAAGAATATGCACTGGAGATCTGCAGAGGGTTCCCCTTGAGCCTTCAGCTGAGTACTGATCAGCAAAAGACCACTGGAAAGGAGCAGAAAAAACGTTCCCCAAACTCACACGAAACTGAGAATAGTTTATGTCTCCAACAGCTAGAATGGAGAAACCTCTAATAAATGAAGTATCTGGTTGAGTACTCAAAAAGGGTATTACATCAGTAGTGGGGCCAAATTAGTCTTAGATTAAAGGCTGCTCCCATTCTACCTAACAAAGCTTAAAAATAAGCCTGGAAAGGATCAAACTGTTTCCAAGCACCTTAACTGAATTTCAAAACAAGCCTTAAAAATATATAAAGAAATACAGAAATCTAGCACCCAACAATGTAAAATTCATAAGGTATGGCATCCAATCAACAATTACCAGGCAAGCAAAGAAGGAGGAAAATACAATCCATAGTGAGGAGAAACATTATTTAATAGAAATGGATTCAGAAATGATACAGGTGTTAGTAGATGCTAGTAGACAAGGACATTAAAGCAGCTGTCTAAATACACTTGATTATTTCAAGAAGATAAGGGAAGGCATAAGCATGTTAAGGAAAGCATGGAAGATATAAACAAGATCCAACTTCTAGAGATGAAAAATATCATGTCTGAGATGGAAAATACGTAGGATGAGATTAGACACTGTAAAAGAAAAAATTAATGATCTTTAAGATATAGCAATAGAAGCTATACGAAACGAAGCACTGAGAGGAAAAAAAAGACTGGAAAAACAGTACATAGCACATCAGTGAGCTGTGGGATAATTTCAAGGGACCTAATATACATATTTGGAGTCTTAGAAGAAAGGAAGGACAGAGAAAGTATTATGAAGAAATTCTGGCCAAAATTTTTCCAAATTTGATGAAAAATATAAATCCAAGAATTTCAACAAACCACAAGCAGAAAAAAAAAAAAAAACTACACCAACTATCTTAGTTATCTAGTGCTGTTATAACAGAGATACCACAAGCAGATGGTTTTAACAAACAGAATTTATCTTCTCACAGTTTCCCAAACCCCTTCTCACAGTTTCAGAGGCTAGAAATTTGAATTCAGGGTTCTGGCTCTAGGGAAAGGCTTCTCTCTCTGCTCTGGAGGAAGGTCCTTGTCTCTTTTGAGCTATTACTCCTGGGCAGTCTTCATGTGGCTTGGCATCTCTCTTGCCTCTTCTCTGCTAGCTTGTTTAATCTTTTTTATGTCTCAAAAGAGATTGGTTTAAGACACACCCTAAACTGATCCTGCCACATTAACATAACAAAGACAACCTATTCCAAAATGGGATTATAACCACAGGTGTAGAGGTTAGGATTTGCAACACATATTTTTGGAGGACACAATTCAGTCCATAACACTGAGACACATCATAATGAAATTGCTTAAAATCAGTGATAAAGAAAAAAATATTTTTAAATGCAGCCAGGCTGTTTTTTAAAGAAAGCAAAAAGACACATTATATACCAAAGAACAAAGATAAGAATGACAGCAATCTTCTCACTGGAAACATGCAGATTAGATCTTGGAGCAGCATCTTTCAAGTACTGAAAGAAAAAAAAAATTTTTTTTGTCAACCTATAATTCTGTACCTAGTGAAATATCTTTTAAAACCAAAAGCAAAATAAAGACTTTTTCCGGACATGTAAGTGCTGAAAGAATTCAGCAGCAGCAAATCACCACAAATCACTCAGAAGGCCGTGTATCCAAATGTCAGCTATACTGATTACTTGCTGTATGGTCTTGGGTATACTTTAATCTCTCTTCATCTGAGAAATAGGAATAATAATGATACCTATTTTATAGGATTTTTGTAAAATGAGGGTTAAGTGAGATAAAGGAAAAGCATTGACATTTATTGAGCACCTCCTTTATGCCAAACACATTACCTTATTAAAAATGGAAATAAGATTATCAGTAAAGGGACTGGTAACCCTGAGAATTTTATTACGCTATCATTGCTCTTCATTTTTCTCTTTTTGTAATACCCCAAAAGCTTGGATTGTTCTAGAAGAAGTTAACCTATGTAGCTAATCAATTTTAAATTTTAATGAAGCACTTTTCCTTTAATCAGCACCATTAAATATGTTTAAAGGTGTAAATGAACAACTGTCCTTCCTAGAATAGACAGGTCGGCTAATAAATCACTTTGGTAACGGGTTAAATCTGTTGTAAGCTAACCTTTTTTTTTTCTTTTGTCCTGTGTTTTGACTACCTAATGTTTAGTCACACATTTATTGAGGAATAATTTATATACTATCTAATTTTTATTATAAACCTATTGGATAGAAGTCATGACTGTCTTTACAACTATACATTGCCCCACATAGTTTTTGGCACTCAATAAATGTTAAATAGTATTTCTATTCAGCATTCCTTAGACAGGAAGCATATGGTAATAAATGTCAGAGCACAGGTTGAAAATCTCCAAAAAGGAACTACAGATATTTTTGTGAATGAAATTTATTTTAAGAAGTGATTCCCAGGCTCATATTTTATTTACAGATTTTCTCCAGTCTTCACTTACTTTATTTACAAATTAAAACTGTTCCTCATCAGAAATAATATAAAATTAAAGAGAGTTTAACATCAATGCAGTCTCATAAGTAAGTATATAAATGATTTTGTAGATATCATAAAGAAAAGGTATAGTCTGAAGGACAACATGAAGAAATCTTAGGGGCTTAAACAAGTCTGTGTTATAATGTATGCTATGAAAAGAAAGAGACAACAGGAAGGTCTTTGTCACTAAATTTCAGTATGACTTAGAGGTATAGCATTGCTACAGCTGTTGCAGACCTTATAATGGTGTTAGACTTTGACTCAATATTTTTCTCACCAAAGGATTCTAGCACTATTTAAAAATCTTACTACAGTCTCAGTAAGTTAACCATTGCTTCACAATAAAGAAAGACGTTGTAAATTGAAAGTAAACAATGCAAAACTAAATAAATAAATAAATTCTGGGCAAAGGATAGTATCTCCAAGTTAATTAATCTGTGTTGAAGAAATGGCTAACCATAATCAGCTGTACAAAACCATTTAGATCACATATATCTAAATTATTCTTCCAGAATGTGCTAACCCTGTGATTGATCTGTTGGTAACACTTGCCTTGAAGTTTTTATTAGCATAATCTAAATGATAAATTTTCTTAGTTTGACCGTGTTACTTAGCCTCTCTAAGGTTTAAGTTCCTTGACATAAAATGGAAATACTGTTAAGTATCGTCGAGTCAGTTCTGACTCACAGTGACCCTATGTACAACAGAATGAAACACTGCCCAGTCCTGCACCATCCTCACAATCATTGCTATGTTTGAGTCCGTTGATGCAGCTGCTGCGTCAGTCCATCTCATCGAGAGTCTTCCTCTTTTTCGCTGACCACGCAAGATGTCCTTCTCCAGGGTCCATCCTGATAACATGTCTAAAGTATGAGACGAAGTCTTGCGTCCAAGGAGCTCTCTGGCTGTACTTCTTCCAAGACAGATTTGTTCATTCTTGTCAGTCCATGGTATATTCTTCACTAACACCATAATTCAAAGGCATCAATTCTTCGGTCTTCCTTACTCATTGTCCTGCTTTTACGTGTATATGAGGTGGTTGGAAATACTGCAGCTTGGGTCAGGAACACCTTAGTCCTCAAAGTGACCTCTTTGCTTTCCAGCTCTTTAAAGAAGTCTTTTGTAGCAGATTTGCCCAGTGCAATGTATCGTTTGATTTCTTGACTGCTGCTTCCATGGGCGTTGATTGTGTATCCAAGTAAAATGAAATCCTTGACAACTTCAATATTTTCTCCATTTATCATGATGTTGCTTATTGGTCCAGTTGTGAGGATTTTTGTTTTGTTTACACTGAAGTGTAATACATACTGAAGGCTATAGTCTTTGATCTTCATCAGTAAGTGCTTCAAGTGTTCTTCACTTCCAGAAAGCAGGGTTGTGTCATCTGCCTTTCTCAGGTTGCCAGTGAGTCTTCCTCCAATTCTGAGGCCATATTCGTCATATAGTACAGCTTCTCAGATTATTTGTTCAACATAAAAACTGAATAAGTATGGTGAAAGAAAACAACCTTGACACACACCATTCCTGATTTTAAACAGTCCTTCGTTCTGTTTGAACGACTGCCTCTTCAAGGAAGGCTGATTCCGCATGAGCGAAATTAAGTGTTCTGGAATTCCCATTCTTCACAATGTTGTCCATAATTTGTTACGATCCACAGAGTCGAATACCTTTGCATAGTCAATAAAACACAGATAAACATCTTCCTGGTATTTTCTGCTTTCAGCTAAGATCCATCTGACATCAGCAAGGATAGCCTTCATTCCCCATCTTCTTCTGAATCTGGCTTAAATTTCTGGCGGTTTCCTATTGATGTAATGCTGCAACCGTTTTTAAATTATTCTTCAGCAAAATTTTACTTGCATGTGGTATTCATAATTTTCGATAATTTCTGCATTCTGTTGGATCACCTTTCTTTGGAATGGGCATAAATATGGATCTCTTCCAGTCCAGATAGCTGTCTTCCAAATTTCTCGGCATAGACAAGTGAGCACCTCCAGCACTGCATCCGATTGTTGCAACATCTCAATTGGTATTCCCTCAATTCCTGGATCCCTTTTTTTTTTAAAACCAATGCCTGCACCATCAGTACCATCAGTTCTTGATGGTATTCTACCTCCTGAAATGGCTGAATGTCAATGAGTTCTTTTTGGTACAGTGACTCTGTGTATTCCTTCCATCTTCTTTTGATGCTTCCTGCCTCATTCAATATTTTTCCCATAAAAAAAAAAAATTCAATTTTGCAACTTGAGTTGAATTTTTTCTTCAGTTCTTTTAGCTTGAGAAATGCTGAGCATGTTCTTCCCTTTTGGTCTTCTAACTCCAGGTCTTTGCACTTTCCATTGTAATTCTTTACTTTGTCTTCTTGAGCCACCCTTTGAAATCTTCTGTCCAGCTCTTTTACTACATAATTTTTTTTTTTAATTTGGTTGGATAATCTTTCTTTAAATCTTTTTTTTTTTTAATAGTACTTTAGATGAAGTTTTACGGAACAAACTAGCTTCTCATTAAGTAGTTAGTACACATATTGTTTGATGACATTGGTTAACAACCCCATTATGTGTCAACATTTTCCCTTCTTGACCTGGAGTTCCCTATTACTGACTTTCCTGTGACTTCCTGCTTTCTTGTCCTTGTCACTGGGCTGGTGTCCCCCTTTAGTCTCATTTTGTTTTATAGGCCTGTCTAGTCTTTGGTTGAAGGGTGAATCTCAGGAGTGACTTCATTACTGAGCTAAAAGATTGTCTGGGGGACAATACTCTCAGGGTTTCTCCAGTCTCTGTCAGTAAGACTGGTCTTTTTTTCTGAGTTAGAAATTTGTTCTGCATTTTCTCTAGCTCTTTAAAGTGTTGAAAAGCAAAGATGTCACCTTGAAGACTAAGGTGTGCCTGACCCAACCCATGGTATTTTCAATCGCATCATATGCATGTGAAGGCTGGACAATGAATATGGAAGACCGAAGAAGAATTAACACCTTTGAAATGTGGTGTTGGAGAAAAATATTGAGTATAACATGGACTGCCAAAAGAATAAACAAATCTGTTGTGGAACAAGTACAACCAGAATGCTCCTTAGAGCAAGGATGGCGAGACTGCATCCTACATACTTTGGACATGTTGTCAGGAGTGATCAGTCCTTGGAGAAGGACATCATGCTTGGTAAAATACAGGGTCAGCAGAAAAAAGAAAGACCCTCAACGAGATGGATTGACACAGTGGCTGCAACAATGGGCTCAAGCATAAGAATGATTGTGAGCGTGGCGCAAGACCAGGCAGTGTTTCGTTCTGTAGTATACAGGGCCACTATGAGTTGGATCTGACTTGACAGCACCTAACAACAACAACAACAACTGTCTGAGACCCTTTATTGTGATCCCTGTCAGAGCAGTCAGTGATGTTAGCCGGGTACCATCTAGTTGTCCTGGACTCAGTCTGGTGGAGGTCATGGTAGTTGTGGTCTATTAGTCCTTACTGCATCATTTCTTCCATTTGCTTTAGCTACTCTTTGTTCAAGAGCAAGTTTCAGAGTTTCGTCTGACATCCCTTTTGGTCTTTTCTTTCTGGTCTTCTTAATGCCCTTTTGCTTTCTTCAATGTATGTCATCTCAAAACTCATCTGGTCTTCGGTCATTAGTGTGCAATGCTTCTAATCTATTCATGAGATTGTCTACAAATTTAGGTGGAATATACTTAAGTCATATTTTGGCTCTCTTGGACTTGTCTTAGTTTTCTTCAGCTTCAACTTGAGCAGCTGATGATCTGTTCTGGTCAGCCCCTGGTCTTTTTCTGACTGATAATATTGAGCTTTTCCATCGTCTCTTTCCATAGATGAAGTCGATTTGATTCCCGTGTTTTCCACCTGGTGAGGTCCATGTGTATTGAAAAAAGATATTTCCACTAAGTCGTCAGTCCTTCAAAATTCTTTCATGGAATCTCCAGCATCGTTTCTATTGGCAAGGCCATATTTTCCAACTACCAATCCTGACAGCGTTGTACTTTAGGAAGATCTTGAAATTTTTTTGTTTTTTGACAATGAATGTGAAGCCATTCCTCTTCAATTCCACATTCCTATTATTAATGGATGTTTACAGGTGTTTATTCTCATTTTGAGTCAAGCCACATCACCAAATGAAGGTCCCAAAAGCTTGACTCCATCCATATCATTAAGGTCGACTCTACTTTGTGGAGTCATCTCTTCCCCAGTCATATTTTGAGTGCCTTCCAACTTGAGGTGCTCATCTGCTCACACTATATCAATGTTCTGCTTTTTATAAGGGTTTCGCTAGCCAATTTTTTCAGAAGTAGACTGCCAGGTCCTTCTTCATAGTTTGTCTTAGTCTGGAAGCTCTGCTGAACTCTCTCCATCACGAGTGACCCTGCTAGTATTTGAAAGAAGAGTCGCATAGGTCCCAGCAACACACAAGCCGCCATAGTACGACAAACTGACAGATGAATGGTGGCAGACTACCATACTACGTAGAATCTTGTGCTTCTTCCTTCCATTGGGTAGATGGCAAGCTCCCTGTCAACAGTCAGACATTACCTTTCTTTAGTCCCGTGTTGGACCTTCTCCCTTTTTGTTTCAGTCCATGAAGTTTCAGTCTACACACAGGACCCCTTGAAGTGCAGAGCAGGAATCAGAGGGCAAGGGTGCTGTGATAGCAGTGGTAGCAGTTATACCCTTCAGATCACCCTAAAGGGAAAGAAAGGTGTACTTTTGTGTTTAACTTCTCAAAATAACTTTGTGGTATGGCTAATAAGAATATAGAAAGCTATCCTTATTCATGGAAAACAATCGTCTACTTAGAAAATCATAAGGAATATCCAGAAAAGCTCCTACAACTAATAAGTGTATTTGGCAAAGTCTCAGGATACAAGGCCGAGATACAAAAATCAACTGTGTTTCTGTATTACACGTTATGAATAATTAGAACTAAAATAAGAATATGGATAAGTTGTAGTTTTAGTTTAATCTTGATTATAGATAATTCTTCTTTATGAATAAGAACTGGGGTGTTATCAGATAAAATGCAGAAGAAGTAATTTTCTTCTCAATTGGCTATAAAGAAAATAGTTGTCTTTTCTACACACAAAGATGACTGGAGTTTCCCTTCCCTTTCCTGTGTAATCTGAGGATTGTGCTTTTTAATAGCGGCTTGCTAATCCCTTTAAATAGCTCTTAATGTAAGTATTCCATAGTTTTCATTAACCATGAATTTTCAGCCTTTTTTTTTTTTTTTTCCAACCTCTTTTTTATTCAAAAACCATGCATGGTCCTTGTTTCGCCAGCCAGCACCCTTTTAGCCTGGCCGGTGAAGCAGCAAGCCTACTTTAAGTCTTAAATCGCACGGTATAGATGAGAGTCTGAGACTTTAATTGTGTGTCATTTTATTCACAACACTCAATTCCAGGAAGGAAAAAATGACTCTGTGGTTGTAAAAGATATATTATGTGAGTATCATTCACTGTAAACCAAAAATGATACCATATTATGGCCAAAGCAACAATGGGAACTGATTCTGAAAATGTGACCTGCCTGAGAAGCTGAATAATAGTGGAAGTTATCAAAATGGAAAGAAGTGTTAATGTGAAATCCAGCTTTCTCAGAAATACTCTTTCCTGGCCTGTTTGGTTTTGCTTCTGTTGCTTGTCATGCATGGATGAACGTGCTACACTCTCAGGGGAGCCGTAAAGCCTCTGTGTCGGTTGTTTATTTCCTTAATCCCTCCTCCTTTGTGATTTTTGATGTCAGATCTAAAATGGAAAGCCTGTAAATATAATGATTATCACATGGATAATCACCTGCATTAAGAACCGCCCTGCTTCTCTAGTCGAACCCTAGCTGTTCTCCACATGTCACATCCACTCTGAGGTTGGATTTTAACCTGACTGCTTCATTAGATTTGTGAAACTCAGTACAAGGCGCCCTGGGGCAGCACAGATGGAGACTTGCTTGTTTTCTTTCCTCACTTCTACTGCGAAGGCACACTAAAAAGTCCTTTTCAATTTAGTGTGATCAGTTCACTTGGAATTACCCCTGATACTTGGAACCTGCCTTGCTCTGGTGCCCACCCTCTCTGCCCATGTTTTCTTCCCTGCTTTCTGATCTAATGCCCTTCCTTTCTGTTCCTCCATGCTGTGAATCTGAGGGCTCAAATTCTGCTTAAAATTTTTACTGGGTCAAACTGTTCTCCTATGTTGTTTTGTTTGTTTTGCTGAGAGGCAAAAATAAATGTTGTTCCGTCATTGTATCCACAAACGCCTTCAGATCAGAGGTTAGCTGTGCGAAAGTCTGCAGTGATGTGAGCCAGCTGCCTTCTTAATTGAGTGACTGGGGGCACCAGCCCAAGATCAAAGGAAGGTAGGAGGAAGTCAGGAGATAAGATCTTTTTAAGCCACAGAACAAGTGCTTAACTTTCCTAGTGATGGGGCACAGCTCTGCAAACCTGTGTGAGGGGTGCCGAGATAGAAGATGGAGTTGACTTCCCTTAAGCATGTCCTTCCTCAGTCAGAAATATGTTGGTATTTGGGATAGTTTACCAGTGTGGAAGTATCCTAGGACCCAGTTTCCTTAAGAAACAGTGGTTTGACATATGCATGTGTCTTCTTGAAATTAGTCAGTTTTGCTTCACCACAACAGATCACAGTTGTCTTCTCAGTACATTTGCATGAGCAAAAGTGGACACTAAAAAGTAATCCGAGTACCATATGTGAATTTTGGGTCTTTATACTTTAGTCCTACAGAGTCTTCGTTTTAAACTGTCTTACAGTCCTCTAGGGCTCTGTCACGCCTCAGATAAAGTTCCTTACAAATACTTAGCTTTTCAGTTGTCTTTTCATGTAAGAATTAGCTTTTATTAATTCTATGACGGCTTTGAAAAACAGTACATTGATATCTTTTTAAACTTCTTCTTTTCCTTGGCATTCAGGCCAAAAAATATTATTGACTATGTGATGTACAGAATTCCATTGTAATATTTGTAAGTAAATTGTGAGAGGTTAAACTTGCTTGTGCCAGTTGTCAAGATCATAATTCAATTTGTGTATGTGGGGGTGGGGGGGTCTACATCAACTGAGGCTAGCCGGACCGGCCTTCGGTTTCTCTAGTGAACAGCCCAAGGAGTTGTACTTTCAGCTTATCATTTTCTGTTAACTTCAGTGTTTAGCTGTAATCATGCATTGTGACCTTTCCAAAATTCTCAAAATGCTTCTCTGAATCTGTAAGTTATTAATATATTGGACCATAACTGCACAGGTACATTTTTCCCCAGTGTTTACCCTAACATACATTTTGTACCCAAATTTGTGCTGGAAACACTGAACTTTCTGCCTTACATGGTTTTGTACATCAGTCGATTTAGTTGAGTTGGATCTGCTCACTACTCAGGCTCAAATCCCATCTTTCTATTAATATCTCTTGGCAAAGATAATTTGGGAGGAATGTAAGTTAAGATGTAGAGGCTCTTGACAGTTGCCTGCAATTTTTTTCATTTTTAAGAAGGAAGTAGAGTTGAAAGTAATATTGCCTCCATTTTCTACAGGTCCTAAAATTAAAACATACACAGGAAGAATAAAAAATAAAAGGATTTGGTTCCACAGATGCCTTTTTGTCTTTGATAGCCCGTTGGTGTAAGGACATTCGAGTATGTAGTAATATTTATCAGGTTTTGCCCTTAAGATTTTTAATATCTAAGAGAACTTAGTGTATGAAAACAATGTATTTGTTTTAATGTTCAACTTTTGCTAGTCTCTCCTCTTATATTGAAGGGAGATGATTTTTGTTTTTGGGGGGTGGGGTTTGGTAGTGTTCATTACGAAAATTTTGAAACATACAGAAAAGTTGAGATACTGAACACTTAATACACCACATAATCCATATTTAAGAATTGTTAACGTTTTGTCATTTTTGCTTTGGTTGATTGATGATTGATTAATCTCCTCAATTATTTTGAAGTAGATTACACATATCATGACTTTTCATCCCAAAATACATCCCTAAAAAATTAAGGACATTTTCCTTACCATACCTAAAAAATTGGCAATTCCTTAATATTATGTAATTCCCATTTCATATTGAAATTTCTCCAATTGTCCCTGAAAGGATCTTTTATAAGTGGTTTGTTCAAGACAGGATTCGGTTAAGGTCCATGCATTACTTCTGGTCATTCCCCTCCCCTACTTTATCATGACTTTGATTTGTTGAAGAGACCAAACTAGCTGTCCTGTAGAATGCCTTACTTTACGATTTGTCCAGTTGCTTCTGCAATGTATCATTTAACTTGTTCTGCTTTCCCCTATATCTTCTGTAGAGTACATATTATTGAACTGAAGGTTTGATTAATTGTGTTCAGATTTTTCGACGAGAGCACTTTATGGTTGATGGTTTGTACTTCATATTGCATCATGACAGAAGGCACGTAATATTTGGGGGTCCTACAATTAGTGATGCTATGTGGTGAGATCCATCTCTGGGTTAAGGTTGTCACAGCTTGATCCTTCCATTATAAAGTTATGCTTTGATCCCATGACCAGCTTATAATCTGTGATACTGTGATTTCGTGGAAATACCCGGTTCCCCATCATCTTTTCACCTAATGAATTTCGTATCCATTGATGATCCTTGCCTGAATAAATTTCATTATGGGTCACAAAATGGTGATTTTTCTGAATCTATACATTTTAATCAGTGTATTCTGAGGTTTCAGATAATCATCTTTCTTTGCTGGGGTCAGCACACCTGAGCTCCCTGTGGCAGCTACAGTGCAAACACGCACTACGTCTTCTTTACTCACGTTGTGAAGTGTGCTGACATTATGCTGCCTTTTTTTTTTAATGCCAAGGGAAAAAAGAAAGCTTTTTTGGTGTAAGAATGACAATTGAACTATGTGGATATAGTGAGATAATTGTGTAAAAAGAAGACTATTTGAATGAGTTTCAGAATGGATTATTTCTTCATTACCTAGTACTTTATAATTAACTGTTCTTTTTTTTTTGTTTCAGGAGGCTGCCACTTTTGCTAGAGAGCAAGGCTTTGAGGTGAGTTAACCCACAGTTGCACACTAAACAGATCCTGAAGGTTTTTTCTAGCTGATAATGAAGTTCTTTTGGACAGTGATTGATGTGCTATTATACTCTCAGAGCCTCGCAGCAGTTGCCATGGAAACTTGGCAGTCGTCATGGTTTCTTTGTTCTGCCAGCACAGTGTTATGACGCACTCTGCTAGGTCTGCACCCAACATCGCCTACAGATGTTATTTATTGAATTTTGAAAAGCCTCTTGGGAAGCCAAGAGGTTGGGCACGGTTTCAAGCTGCCTCTGCAGATATGGGGCCTGTCAGTTTGTTCAGTTAAAAAGCTACCTCATTAGCTGCATTACATTTCATAAGGCTTCACCGCTAAAGCGGCAGTGGGGCAAGACTCAGTAGTGAAATATAATGCTGTTTACATAATTTCAACCCTACCACATGTAGATTGTCATTATGCAAATTAATTTCCAAAAGGTTGTATGTAACAGTTGTTAGGAACTGATTAATTTAAATCCTGTTCATATAAACTTCCTGTTTGAATCTTTCCCTTTTTATTTTATTTGGGGGGGGGGAGGGGCAGCATAAAATATACATAAATTTTCTGAAACTAAATATTGATGATTGGTTTTAATTTCCAGGTCCTGATTCTATTTTCCTGGTAGAATCATTATTCTTTCAAGATTCAAAAACTCCATGTGGTTGTTCTTGGTAAATTAAGATACCAGTTAAGACCATAATTCCACCCATATAATATCCGTCTTCTAATGGATTATTAGAAAACACTGAGTTTAATCTAAACCCAGATTAACTGACAGAGAATGAGCTGAGTTTATGAGTCTTCTGTGACTATCAGATTTATTGAGCCAGAACTATGGAGAATGCTTTATTCTGTACATCAACTTGGTATATTGGTAGGCAATAATAAAAAAAAAAATTTTTTTTTATCTGCATAGAGGTGGTATATAGAAGCTCTTTCCTTACTTAGATACTCAGTATTGCCTACTATCTAGAATCTTTGAGGATTGATTGGATAGTATTAGTAAGCTCACTTTGAACTCCTTAGATAAAGGTGTCAGAATTTGTGATAGAACTGTTATTTAAATGTACTAAAGGTGACTCATTATCAAGCAACAAAATAATACATGTGCATGTTACCCACGTCATAGAACTTGATAACCAGAAATAGAGCTTCCTCTTCATAGGGGAAGATGATGAGCATGTGGTCTAAGTATTCTATGCTCAAGGTCCTATGAAACAACTATTTCAGGATAGGAAACCCTGCCTCATTATACTCAACTCTTGGCAACTGTGATAGCTTCTTGGGAGTTGATTTGCTTTACCTTATTCCAGCGAATATAAGGTTGAGTAATGTGTAAAAGGAATGAAGATTTCCAGGTTTTTGTTTTTCCAGTTGTTTCACTTGGTAATTTCCCAAAATGGAAGTTGATGTATAGGGCTAAGTGTAATCAGGGGAATATTTAATTTAATAATCAAATCAAAATTCTCAACAGATAAAAGCCTGTAGAATATAAAATTCATGTCCTGTGAGTTTTCTCTGTTAGCATAAAAAAATGTATTTGGCTCTATAAAATAACCAATTTTACCATAAATGATCATGATCCACTAGTATCTAGATAATAATTTTTAAATAGTTTGTTAAAAATAACATTTATTTTTTAAATGGCTTATTAATTCATATTTTATTGTACCCTTGATACATTCTTTTGAGTATATCTAGTTTAAATTCAGTCTTAGAAATAAGCTACTTTTGCTATTTTCTACCAACCAACATTAGCTTTTCCATTAGTTCTTACTTACTGATTCCAAATTGTTTCTTTTTACCGTAAATCTGCCATAATTGATTATAGCATATAAGTCAAGTGATGATAATTCTAATCGCATACCTTATTACCTCCTGACATAGCAAAACTGCTCTGTCGCTTATATTGACAGTGACGCGTTGGATTGGTTAAGCACATATTATCTTGATGTGTCCCTTCATGGGTTCCCTAAAATATTACAGTCATTACAGAATATATATGAATCATGAGTAGTGTTATTATTACTGAAATATAATCCATGCGTGGACCGCTATTTGGACAAATTCAGTGATTTCAAAATGTCATTAAAGTTTCCTTAGTCCACTAGACAGTAATATGAAAGCATAGGTTTGGAACTTGGTATTCTTAAAGATTCAAACAAGAATGTATCACATTATCTTAGCAGTTTTCTGTCTATGGAAATGTGTTAGTGCTCTTAAGTCTAGTGTGACAAATAGGAAAAAAATCTACATTTTATCCTTCTAAATTTTAATTTTGCCTTTAAATTTGGGGCATGAAGGCGAGGAGAGAAATGAAAAGATTAAAAAGAAAGGAAAGGTGAGCATTTTTTCTTCCCATCAGCTCTTCTGTCCTACCATCATTTTCTGTTATAAATCCCAATCAGTGCCCAGAGCCACTGAGCACTGCCACTAGTGATCTGTCTGCTGACAGACCAATCCAAATGCCTCTAAAAATAACCAGTGTTTATTCAAAAGGAAATATCCTCATCAGCATTGTTTATGATATTCTGGTTAGCTTCTCTACAAATTTTAGATAATCTTTCTTTCAAAAAATCTTTAATCTTTAAAATGAATTGGGCAATTTTCAGTAAGAAGAGGCAGCTTAGGGCACTGGAGAATGAGATAAAAACTGGAGCTGGGCAGAGCACAAAGCAGAAGAGACGATTTTTTTATATAGGTGATGGAAAATTGCATAGTGCCTGATTTAAATGACAGACCTGCTAAGAATTTAAAATGACAATTCTTGCGGTAAAAAGTTTCATAAGGCATTTTATTATTCTGGGAGATCTACCTTTTCTTAAATCTACCTTACCTTGAGCTGAACCGATTAAAGGTTTGTATTTTTAGGACCTAAATAAAAATAAGGTGCTTAAAAGCATGTTTCATTATGAAAGCCTCTAAAAGCTGTACTGAAAATTGATTTAAATTAAATAAAGTAAAGAAAATACCTATAGAACTTAGAAGTATTCTCTGTATTTTCATTGTCTGTGCAACAGAGTATGTGCCAAATGATTAAGAGAATTCATACCTACTTTTGGGTCATTTATTCACTTTTGCTGTAAGCAACACATTTTAATTTTCTTATTTTAGATCTCTAGGATATAATACTTTTGCCCACAGAAGAATCAAAGCAGTCCTTCTCCCTTTTCCTGCTTCTCCCACAAGCCCTGACTCTACCCAGAGGATCCCAGATTTGTAGCCTTTCTCTACCCAGTGATTCTATCATCTTACACCACTGACAGAGGAAAGTATACAATTGTGCTGTCTACTATGGTATCCCCCCTGCATCTGTCAGTTTGTCGTACTATGGTGGCTTATGCGTTGCTATGAGGGTCACCCGTGGAGGACAGGTTTCAGCTGAGTCTCCAGACTAAGACAGACTAGGAAGAAAGACCTGATGGTCTACTTCTGAAAAGTATTAGCCAGTGAAAACCTTATGAATAGCAGCAGAACATTGTCTGATATAGTTCTAGAAGATGAGCCCCTCAGGTTGGAACGCACTCAAAAGATGACTAGGGAAGAGCTGCCTCCCCAAAGTAGAGTTGACCTTCATGACATGGATGGAGTCAAACTTTTGGGACCTTCATTTGCTGATGTGGCACAACTCAAAATAAGAAGAAACAGCTACAGACATCCATTAATAATCAGAACACAGAATGTACGAAATATGAATCTAGGAAAATTGGAAATCATCAAAAAGGAAATGAAGCGTGTAAACATCAGTATCCTAGGCATTAGTGAGCTGAAATGGACTCGTATTGGCCATTGTGAGTCGGACAATTATATAGTCTACTATGCCGGGAATGACAACTTGAAGAGGAATGGCATTGCATTCGTTGTCAAAAAGAACATTGCAGAAACAGAGAACCCCCTGAGGGAGCAGGAGAACAGTGGGATGCAGACCCCAAATTCTCATAAAAAGACCAGACTTGATGGTCTGACTGAGACTAGAGGAATCCTGGCAGTCATGGTCCCCAAACCTTCTGTTGGCCCAGGACAGGAACCATTCCCGAAGACAACTCATCAGACATGGAAGGGACTGGACAATGGGTTGGAGAGAGATGCTGATGGGGAGTGAGCCACTTGTATCGGGTGGACACTTGAGACTGTGTTGGCATCTCCTGTCTGGAGGGGCGATGGGAGGATAGAGGGTTAGAAACTGGCAAAATGGTTATGAAAGGAGAGACTGGAGGGAGGGAGCGGGCTGACTCATTAGGGGGAGAGTAAATGGGAGCGTGTAGTAAGGTGTATATAAGTTTATGTGCAACAGACTGACTTGATTTGTAAGCTTTTACTTAAAGCACAATAAAAATTATTTAAAAAAAAAAAAAAGAACATCGCAAACTGTATCCTGAAGAACAACCCTGTCAGTAATAGGATAATATCCATACACCCACAAGGAAGACCAGTTAATGTGACTATTATTCAAATTTATGTACCAATCACTAAGGCCAAAGATGAAAAAACTGAAGATTTTTACCAACTTCAGCTGTTTGAAATTGATCAAATATGCATTTAGGATGCATTGATAATTACTGGTGATTGGAATGCAAAAGTTGGAAACAAAGAATAAGGATCAGTAGTTGGAAAATATGGCCTTGGTGATAGAAATGGTGCCGGAGATCATGTGATAGAATTTTGTAAGACCAATGACTTCTTCATTGCAAATAAACCTTTTTTCTACAAAATAAGTGGCGACTATGAACTTCACCAAATGGAGTACACAGGAATCAAATCAACTACATCATGGAAAGAGACAATGGAAAAGTTCAATATCTTCATTTAGAACAAGGCCAGGGGCTGACTGTGAAAAAGATCATCATTTGCTCCTATGCAAGTTTAAGTTGAAGCTGAAGAAAATTAGAACAAGTCCAAGAGAGCCAAAGTATAGAGACCATCTCAAGAACAGATTTGATGCACTGAGCACTAATGATCAAAGAGCAGACAAGTTGTGGAATGACATCAAGGACATCATACATGAAGAAAGTAACCAAAAAAAACAAACCCAGTGCTGTCGAGTCGATTCCGACTCATAGCGACCCTATAGGACAGAGTAGAACTGCCCCACAGAGTTTCCAGGGAGCGCCTGGTGGATTCGAACTGCCAAGCCTTTGGTTAGCAGCCATACCACTTAACCACTATGCCACCAGGGTTTCCATGAAGAAAGTAAGAGGCCATTAAAAAGGCAGAAGGAAAGAAGAGACCAAAATGGATGTCAGGAGAGACTCTGAAACTTGCTTTGAACATAGAGTAGCTAAAGCAAAAGGAAGAAATGATGAAGTAAATAAACTGAACAGGAGATTCCAAAGGGCGGCTCGAGAAGACAAAGTATTATAATGACATGTGCAAAGACCGGGAGTTAGAAAACCAAAAGGAAAGAACACGTTTGGCATTTCTCAAGCTGAAGAACTGGAGAAAAAATCCAGGCCTCAAGTTGTAATATTGAAGGATTCTACAGGAGAAATATTAAACACAGGAAGCTTCAAAAGAAGATTGAAGGAATACACACAGTCACTATACCAAAAAGAAGTGGTTGACATTCAGCCATTTCAGGAGGTAGCATATGATCAGGAACTGATGGTACTAAAGGAAGAGGTCCAAACTATACTGAAGGCGTTGATGAAAAACAAGACTTCAGGAATTGATGGAATACCAATTGAGATGTTTCAACAAACAGAGCCAACACTGGAAGTGCTCACTCATCTATGCCAAGAAATTTGGAAGACAGCTACCTGGTCAACCAACTGGAAGAGATCCATATTTATGCCCATCCAAAGAAAGGTGATCCAACAGAATGCAGAAATTATCGAACAATATCATTAATATCACACACAAGTAAAATTTTCCTGAAGGTCATTCAAAAGCAGCTGCAGCAGTACATCAACAGAGAACTGCCAGAAGTTCAAGCCAGATTCAGATGAGGACATGGAACCAGTGATATCATTGCTGACGTCAGATGGATCCTGGCTGAAAGCAGATAATACCAGAAAGATGTTTACCTGAGTTTTATTGACTCTACAAAGGCATTTGACTGTGTGGATCATATCAAATTATGGATAACGTTGCAAAGAATGGGAACTCTAGAACACTTAATTGTGCTCATGAGAAACCTGTACGTAGATCAAGAGGCAGTCATTCAAACAGAACAAGGGGAGACTGTGTGGTTTAAAGTCAGGAAAGGTGTGTGTCAGGGTTGTACCCTTTCACCATACTTACTTGGTTTGTATGCTGAGCAAATAACCCATGAACTGGACTATATGAAGAATGTGGCATCAGGATTGGAGGAAGACTTATTAACCTGCGTTATGCAGATGGTACAACCTGGCTTACTGAAAGTGAAGAGAACATGAAGCACTTACTGATGAAGATCAAAGACCACAGCCTTCAGTACGGATTACACCTCAACATAAAGAGAACAAAAATCCCCACAAATGGACCAATAAGCAACATTATGATAAACGGAGAAAAGATTGAAGTTGTCAAGGATTTCATTTTACTTGGATCCACAGTCAACACCCATGGAAGCAGCAGTCAAATCAAAAGATGGGTTGCAATGGGCAAATCTGCTGCAAAAGACCTCTTTAAAGTGTTGAAAAGCAAAAATGTCACCTTGAAGACTAAGGTGTGCCTGATCCAAGCCATGGTGTTTTCCGTCATCTCATATGCATGTGAAAGCTAGACAACGAATAAGGAAGACTGAAGAAAAATTGACGCCTATGAATTATGGTGTTGGCAAAGGATATTGAATATACCATGGACTGCCAAAAGAATGAACAAATCTGTTTTGGAAGAAGTACAGCAAGAATGCTGCTTAGAAGCAAGGATGGCAAGACTTCATCTCACATAGTTTGGACATGTTATCAGGAGGGATCAGGCCCTGAAGAAGGACATCATGCTTGGTAAAGTAAGAGGGTCAGCAAAAAAAAAGAATACCCTCAATGAGATGGATTGACACAGTGGCTGCAACAATGTGAGGATGGCACAGAACCAGTCAGTATTTCATTCTGTTGTACATAGGGTCACTATGAGTTGGAACAGACTGGATGGCACCTTACAACAACAACATCCATGAATAATCAGAACCTGGAATGTACAAAGTATGAATCTAGGAAAATTGGAAATTGTCAAAAATGAAATGGAACGCATAAACATCCATATCCTAGGCATTAGTGAGCTGAAATGGACTGGTATTGGCCGTTTTGAATCAGACAATCATATAGTCTACTATGCTGGGAATGACAACTTGAAGAGGAATGGTGTTGCATTCATCGTCAAAAAGAACGTTTCAAGATCTATCCTGAAGTACGATGCTATCAGTGATAGGATAATATCCATACGCCTACAAGGAAGAGTAGTTAATACAACTATTATTCAAATTTACACACCAACCACTAGGGCCAAAGATGAAGAAATAGAAGATTTTTATCAGCTGTCGCAGTCTGAAATTGATGGAACATGCAATCAAGATGCATTGATAATTACTGGCGATTGGAACGCGAAAGTTAGAGCAGGACTCGCACCCCCAAAGTCTGATTTCAGAGATCACACTGTTAGCCGCTATTCTGTGCTGCCCACATATTACTTCTACAGTTTCTGGCAATGTGCATTTTGCTGTTGTTATCACAGAACTATTTATCACCTTAGGCAAGTTATTTAACCTCCTGTGACTCAGTTTCTTCATCTATAAAATGGGAATGTACTAATAAACCTTAGAAGCAAAGCAAGTCTTTAGCTCACTTACTTTGGACACATCATCAGAAAAGACCAGTTGCTAGAAAAGAATATCATGTTTGGTAAAGTAGAAGTTCAGCGAAAATGAGGAAAACCCTCTATGAAATGGAGTGACACAATGGCTCCAACAATGGGTTCAAACATACCAACAATTGTGAGAATGGTGCAGTACTGGGCAATTTTTCCTTCTGTTACACATAAGGCCACCGTGAGTCAGAGCTAAATCGACAACGACTAACGACCACCACCTACTATCTAGAGATATTGAGATGTAATGAATCATTAGAGCTATATACAGTGCCCATAACTCAATTGACGTGAGCTTTCTTCTACTTCTCCTCCCCCCTTTCGTCTTTCTCCTCCCTTTTGAGATACCAATTGTCATTGAGCCGGCTCTGACTCATGGCAACCCCATTTGTGTCAGAGTAAAACTGTACTCCATAGAGTTTTCCAAAGCTGATTTTTCAGCAGTAGACCTCCAGGCCTTTCTTCTGAGGTACCTCTGGGTGGATTTGAACCTCCAGCCTTTCAGTTAACAGTTGAACGTGTAAACCATTTGCATCACCCCGGGACTCCCCCTTATTAGATACCATAATTAAAATCACCATCCTTAAAATTCTTGAGGCCCTTTCTAGAAATTTTGGGGTAACCTCAGGATGCGACAGTTTGGGAGAGTATCAGTAAGGGTCAGTGGAGAAAGGAAATTAGTATTTATTAAGTACTTAGTATATGCTTGGTAATATATTGGAGCCCTGATGGCATAGTGGTTAATTGTTTGGCTGGTAACCAAAAGGTGAGCACTTCGGATCCACCAGCCACTCCTTGGAAACTCTGTGGGGCACTTCTACTCTGTCCTATAGGGTCTTTATGAGTCAGAATTGACTCGATGGCAATGGGTTTGGTTTTTGTTTTTTAGATAATATATTAAGACCTTTCACTTACCTTATCTTTTGTCATCCTTGCAACTGTTTTTAGCTTTTTATTTTGAAATAATTTTAGACTTACAGAAAAGTTACCAAAATAGCAGAGTTCCTATATATACCCTTCACCCAGCCTCACCTAATGCTATGACTAATAGAATAATCAAAATGAGGAAACTAACATTGGTAGAATACCAATAACTAAACTATAGACTTTATTCTGATTTCACCAGTTTTCGCTCTAGTTTTGCTTTTCTGTTCCAGAATTTATTCCAGGATCCCATGTATTCAGTTGCCATGTCTCCTTAGTCTCCTCTAATCTGTGACAGTCTCTCACTCTTTCCTTGTTCATGACCTTGATGCTTGGAGGAAGAGTACAGATCAGTCTCTTTGTAGACTGTCCCTCAGTTTAATCTCATGAGATTAAGTCGAGGTTATACATTTGGGCAGGAATACCACAGAACTGACGTGTCCTCCTCAGTGCCTATATCAGGGAGGTACATGATGTCAATATATCTTATGATTGGTCATGTTAATCTTATTCCTGGGTTAAGGTGACACTGTCAATTTTCTCCACTGTAATGTTGGCATTCTTCCTTTTGTAATGAATACATATCTTATGGGGAAATGCTTTGAGACTATGTAAATCTCCTGTTTCTCTTCAAAGTCTTGCCTACTTATTTTAGCATGCATCTCTCATAACATTTCTTAAGTATTATTTTCTTACTTTCATTGATGAGGAAACAGAAACTCAGAGAGGTTTATTAACCTGCTCCAGGTCACACAGTACGTCCAGGTCCAGCAAAGCAATGACTCCTCAAGGCACAGTGCAAAATTCAGATTAGGTGCTTACTGGCAGTGAACCTAGAGTGACTGACAGAAGGATTTCATATAACTGTGGATATAGATGCAAGTAGAATAAATTTTAAGCATTCTGTAGAGATTTATGTTTTGTGTTCGGAAAAGTTTACTTTGACCCTGAATTGCCATTTTGATAAGATTTAATTTGAGACATAAGAAAAGTTTCTTTGATTGGATTGCTAAAACTTCTATTAAATATATGTATATAACAAAAAAAACCCATTGCCATAGAGTTGATTCTGAGTCATAGTGATCCTATAGAACAGAGTAGAACTGCCCCATAGAGCTTCCAAGGAGCACCTGGTGGATTTGAACTGCAGACCTTTTGGTTAGCAGCCATAGCACTTAACTACTGTGCCACCAGGATTTCTATACACACACACACACATACACACACACACACAAATATCCCCCCACAGAGTTGGTAGAAGGCAACCATGGAATTTCATTCTTAATGTAATCCTTATACCATCTCTTTTGAAAAAAACATTTAGTACATGCATGGGTTCCACTCCCAAGATGATAAAGTGAACCTGTTTCTGGAGTTTCCCTCTTGTCTTTATCAAATATAAAGTGTACTTAATCATAAGCAAGAATCTTATAGTAGTAAAATATATTTGTGCTAAGGTGGTTGGGAGAATACATATGAGTTATTTTAATTAGATGTATACTTTCACTTGAGAGAGTGAATACATTGTTAGTATATGGCTGTTTTTTTTTTAATCCTTTCAGCTGTTACTTGTCATTTCTAATGGTCAGTCCCCAAGAACTGAGGGAATTTCTTTTCTCATCTCATCAGAGTTCAGACTTAGTTCTGTTCTAAAATAAGCAACCCAAAGTGAAATAGTCAGCATGTTTGAAAGGTCAGCATCGTTGTCCTGCCGCAAGAGGCTGTTCTCTTCAGAAAGAAGAGTGCTCTGGAAATCGTAATGTTAGGTGTGTTAGAAGCTTAGCTTCATATATTGTCTGAAATTTCTTAAATATTTAATGAACAAACAACATACGGAATTTTCACTAGAGATTGTCATACCTTTAAAAATGTCATGGTTTCTTCCTTGACACTATTGCCCTAAGATAACCTTTACACCTTAAACCAAAAATATCCCCTGAAGTCTTCTTAAAATCAAACAATAGTTTAACTAGTAAACATGTCTGCCTTGAGCATTATGCTGTTTTAAGAACTATATGGGATCAAATTGACAACAGCAAATCGGAAGATTAGATAGCAACTTTAGAGGGCAGCGAGTGAATGTTAATGGTGAAAGAACAACTCAGAAAAGGAGGGTGAGAATGGTTGCACAACTTGAAGAATGTAATCAGTGTCACTGAATTGCATATGTAGAAACTGTTGAATTTGTGTCTGAAATGCTATGCATATTCTCAACAATGGAAAAATTAATTTTTTTAAATGTCATAGTTTCTGATGTTGTTTATAACCACTGTAAACCATCATGACTTGTCTGCTTTGCTTACCTGTATTTTTCTGTCCTGTATGTGTAGTTAACTTCCTTTACGTCACTCAGATATACTGCCTCTCTGATACTTGTTTTTCTCTCTGTAGCTGTTTGAAGCTTTGCACAGTGAGAGAGCAAACTAACACCAAAGCCCACACCATGGATAGTTTCAAAGGCTCACAAAATTCGCAATGGATTTTTAAATTATCTAAAATGATTGACAGCATGATTCTAAAAATCCTACCTTTAGCTCAAGAGCTTGATTTCATGTCGGTACGTTTATGATGTTAAGTTTCCACAGCCTGTGTGTGTGAAAAATAGCATCAGAGTTTCTAGACTTAACTTGTAATTTTTTAAACTTATCTTTCTTCAAGAAAATTATTTGTAGGAAAGGGTTAGCATTTCTTTCTCTCATTTCGGTCCTTTGAATAATTTGGCATTATAGCAACTGTATTATTCCAAAAGTCAGCCTAATTATTGTCTTAGTCATCTAGTGCTGCTGTAACAGAAATATCACAAGTGGATGGCTTTAACAAAAAGAAGTTTATTTTCTCACAGTGAAGTAGGCTAAAAGTCTAAATTCAGGGTGTCAGCTCCAGGGGAAGGCTTTCTCTCTCTGTTGGCCTTCTCATCAATCTTCCCCTGGTCAAGGGGCTTCTCAGGCGCAGGGACCCTGGGTCCAAAGGACGCTCTCTCCTCCTGGTGCTGCTTTCTTGGTGGTATGAGGTCCCCCGTCTCTCTGGTTACTTTTCTATTTCAGTCTTGTAGATTGAGTCCTGCCTCACTAACACAACTGATGCCCATCTTCCCTCATTAACATCACAGAGGCAGGACTGACAACATACGGGAAAATCACACAGTATTGGGAGTCATGGCCCAGCCCAATTGTTACACACATTTTTGAGGGGACATAATTATATCCGTGACAATTATGGTTTGTAAACCTCTAAAATAATTAAATTATTTCTCTTTTTTAAAAACTCTCTTCAACTGGAAATTTGAAATTTGACTAAATATTAAGTATTAAGGAATTGTTAATTTTTTAAAGTATGATAGTAGATATGTGGTTAAGTTTGTTTAAGTCATTACCTTTCAAAGACACATACTGAAACATTTGTAGATGACATTAGATGGAGTCTGGGATTTGCTTCAGAATAATATGGAAGGCAAGGTGGGTAGGGTATAGATGAAATAAAATTAGTCATAAATTTATAATTGCTGCAGCTTAATGATGGTTTCTGGGTGATAATTATGCTATTGTTTACTTTTGTATACAGTTATTTTTTTTTTTTAACTCTCTTAATAGATGTTAAGGTCTCTCATTTTGATCAGAGAAGCTAAATCCTTAATCTAATAAAGTTTTGCATTACCTTACTGGCTATGAGAATTTTTTCTTCCTTTCCATTAACAGACTGAAGACATTAAAGAGATAGCCAAAAAGGCACAAGCCTTGCCCAAGGTGAACTCGAAGAGGCCGCGAATTGTGATCTTCACCCAAGGGAAAGACGACACTATAATGGCTACAGGTATGTGTGGGAACTGTGTGAGAGACCTGTGTTACGGAGATTGATCATTTGTAACAAAATTCTATATTCTTCTGTTACAATGCATTCAAAGCAATGTACTTTTCATAGTTTTTATTTTACTAAACATACCTGCCTTCTGTCTCAGTAGAAAAAATTTCATCTTTGAGAAGATAATTTATTAAAATTCAATAGAGTACAACTTCTTTGATTTTGTATGTTTGATATTTTGGATTTGAGATTTTTCAGTCTAAAAGTATCTTTTCTTAAAAAATATGCTTCATTTATTAAATGCCTATGGTAGAATAAAATTAATTTACCTAATTATGAACAAATAAAATCCAGAAATAATTTATATCCTCAGTTTTTCCTTTAAGAGGAAAATCTCAGTTCTGCTTTTTCTCAGGTGTCTGTTTCGTAGACTCATAGACATAGAATAGAAATTTCATCTAGAAAACACTTTATTGATTTATTTCTTTATATCGCTGTACCTTCCTTTCCATATGGAAGATCTATGATTACATTTCTTAGTCCCTCTTTATTGCTTTAATGTTGTCTTCTTTTATATGATAACAACGCTGTTACCCTGTTTTGAGCTTTTTTTTTTAATCTTGCCATGTTTTTTTTATTTCCTTGTCAGGGTTGACTTCTAATTGCTCTGCCCAGTGTTCTAGTCTTGGGTTGAGACCTGATATTATTGATTTTCTAACCAAAGAACTCCCTTTAGTATTCCTTGTAGTTTTGGTTTGATTTTTACAAATTCCCCAAACTTCTGTTTTATCTGGAAATGTCCTAATTTCACCTTCATGTTTAAGAGACAGTTTTGCTGGATATATGATACTTGGCTGGCAGTTTTTTCCTTCAATTTTTTAAATATGTCATCCCCTTGACTTCTTGCCTGCGTGGTTTCTGCCGAGTAGTCTGAGCTTATTCTTATTGGCTCTCCCTTGTAGGTGACATTTTGTTTATCCCTAGCCACTCTTAAGTTTGATTATAATATGTCCTGGTGACTTTCTTTTAACATCTACCTTATGTGGAGTTCAATGAGCATCTTGGATAGATATCTTCTCACCTTTCACGATATCAGGGAAGTTTTCTACCAACAAATCTTCAAGAATTCTCTCTGTATTTTCTGTTATCCCTCCCTGTTCTGGTACTCCAATCACTCATATGGTATTTCTCTTGATAGAGTCCCACATGACTCTTAAGGTTTCTTCATTTTTTTTTTTAATCTGATTTTTCTTCAAATATGTTAGTGCCAAGTGATTTATTTTCAAGTTCAGAAATTCTGGCTTCTACTTGCTCAATTCTGCTCCTCTGAGTTTCTACTGAGTTGTCTATTTCTGTAATTTTATTGTTAATCTTCTGAATTTCTGATTGCTGTCTGTCTACAGATTTTTCCAGCTTATTAAACTTTTCATTATGTCTCTGAATAATCTGTCTAATTTCTTCAATTGCTTTATCCGTATGTTCCGTGGCTTGTTCTGCGGATTGCCCAATTGCCTTCCTGATGTCTTGAAGGGTTCTCTATATTAATCTTTTGTATTCTGGCACTGGTAATTCCAGGAATGAACTTCCGTCTAGAAGATCCCTGGATTCTTTGTTTTGAGAGCTTGTTGAGGCGATCATGGTCTGTTTCTTTATGTGACTTGATATTGACTGTTGTCTCCAAGCCATCTGTAAGTTATTGTATTAGTTTATGCTTGCTTACTGTGTCATAGCTTCTTGCTTTGTTTTGTTTTGATATACCCAAATGGGTTGCTCGAGTGAGCTAGCTTGATTATTTTTGCCTTTGGAGCTCTGACATCCTGTCCCCAGATGGCTAGAGCTGTTATCAGGTATATCAGTCTAGGAGTCCATTCACTTTTCTTGTATGAATTCAGCTCAGGTGTCCAGGTAGCTGATCATCAAGTATGTGGTACAGGCTCTGTCCTAGTCTTAGAGGGGGAGGGGTGAGTGGTGTATGTACTGGTATCTGATTGCAGCAGGGGGTCATGCCTTGAACAAGGCAGGGGGCTGAGAATCCACCCCCAAGTGTCTCTGAGGAAAGCGTGTCCCTGTTCCCTAGAGTGTGCAGGTGGGTGGGTTCTGCAGATGGACCATGGGCACCCAAAGTTTTTAGTTGTAAGGACTGGGAGGTACCAGTTACCCTTGGACCCCTGTCGCGGGTGGCTGGGTGACCTGAGTGGAGCTACCAGTCCTTAGGTCCCTGATGTAGGTAGGTGAGGACCTTGTTTAATAGGCAAAGCAATGTCAAACATCAAACACCCACCTCTCCAGCGCACAGCTGAAACGGAGTCTGCCAACAAGGGCCTATTCTCCCAAAATAGGCCCACACAGATCCATGCAGAAGGGAAGGTGCTCTAAGTCCACGGACCATTTATGCCTGGACAGGAGCCTCTTCTGTCCTGAGCTTCCCCGGATAGTGGAGCTGGCAAATTATCTTTTCCCCCAAATGCAAATTTTTTTCTTCTCCAAAGCCGGGAGGATGGCTCTAGGTGCTCAACAGGGCCTTTCTCAGGCCCAGGGAATTCAGCTGCTGAAGCCGGCTTGGGAGTGAGGAGGCACGGTAAAATATACACAAGTACTTAGCTTTTGCCAAGAGCACCGCTCTTCTTTGGTTCCGGAAGTGTGAGTAGGCCGTGTGGCTGGCTGCTTCTCCCTGAGGAAACTACAGCCAAACTCTAGTACCAGCCCGCCGCCGCAGCTGTGGGAATGGTGCCTGAAGGCTCCCTGTGATTCAGGTCCGGTAACTCCTTTCCGCTTCTGGACAGTCTCTTCCTGCACCTGGCCCTCAGCTCATTTTCTAAGCTTGCCTTTGAAGCTCAGGGCTCCCAGCTTGTCACAAATATACTCGTTTCACTTGTTTTTTCAGGTCTTTGTTGTAAAGTGGGCTCACCGGAAGCATCTGTCTATTCCGCCTTCTTGGCTCCACCTCCATTTTATTGGTTTAAATGATTAATATTGTCAATATGATGCTACCTACTAACTATAAACCAAAATATAAACTTTTTTAATACTGTCTGAACCATTCAGATTAAATTCAGTCAGGTAATTAATAATTATTGTAAATGGTAACAATTATTATCTGTGTGTTTCTTTAGCATTCTGCCGAACGCTGAAATATAATGTATGAGCCTTAAAGATACACCTGGGAAACATAATTTATACATTTAAAAATGTGAATACTAGGCAAAGAAAGTATAATTCTTAATTATTGGTATGCACTATCTAGGATGTATTGACTCAGAAAGGGAGATTAATAGAGCTTGAAGAAAGATATTATAGTGAATATAAAGTAAAATTTTGTTGAATTAAATACATAAGCCTGAAAAGAGTCAAAAAAAGAAATTATTTTCAAAATTTGGGTAGAAGGAACCCTAGAAATAATTCATTCCAACTTTCTTCTTTTAGAATTTTTTAAAGCAAGATTCAGAGATTTGCTTCAAGAAATATTTGTTTCAAAATAATTGAGTGGTAGATCGTGAAGTAAGGGGGTAAATGAAATGAGATTGGTCATGAGTTAGTTGTTAAAGGTGGGTGATTAATGTATGGGGGATCGTTATATGTTATCCATTTGTGTATATGTTAGAAACTTTCCGTAATTAAAAGTTAAAAAAAGAGAGAAAAGTCAAAAATAGTTTTTAAGACAAGATTCAGAGATAGTAAGTGACTTTCCCAGGATATATTGATATCCTTGCTAAGTCTTGAAATCTAGGAAGGATTTAAAGAAAGGAGAATGGTCCAAGCAAAGAGGATCATATGACCAAAGGCATCAGGTATTAGTCTTTTATTGTTGTGGCAGGAAAAGCCATGTAGTTAATTTGTATAAGAGAGAAAAGAAACAAACCATGAAAGGATACCCCTGACTTGATACAAACTACCTGAGTTGCTGGCTCACTGTAGTATGTGGCCTAGTGCTGTCTTGGCAGTGAACACTGGAAAAGTGAAGGACACACAGGCTTCTTATCTTATAGGAGCTGTAGTACTGCCTTCAGATTCAAAAGAGGCTATTTGGTTGTTCTTTATGGAAACATTTATTTTAAGGCTTTGTATATTCCAGATACACATATTGTACAAGTGTCTTTTTCATTGAAAATTTACATGGTTTTTCCAAAATTGAAACTTTTAAAATTAGCCTCGCCATCCTGTGACTGAATTTCTATATGAACTTTTCTTACCCTTTGAAACAATGTTATTAAATCTATTAAACCATTCTCAGCAGCGCTTACAAGCAGAACTTATTTGAAGAAAGACATAGGCTAATCTTTGCCGTTTGTACCGTATGAAAATGAACTTAAATTAGAGGATGCACTGTATCTGCAATGCATGATAAATACAAGATGGAGAGAGAATCTGCTCAGTAGTGTCAGCTACAAGAGCAAACATGATAAATGTTAATGCCGTTTTGAGCCCTCAGATAAGCTAGTCAGTGCACAAGCACAGCTGAATCTCTTTGCTATGTTGTTATTCATGGCAGCCAAATAAATGTCAATAATAAAAGAGAATTAAAGATTTTCATTTCCCAGAGGCAGTCCTGTAATACGGCTTGATCTTTCATTTCATTTGTAATTCGTTCTCATGTCAGGATGCAATCATTCGCCAGGCTCTGGGTGTCATGTTAAGTCATTTAATAATGATTAAGAACATAAAAATGCTTGGCCTGTGGGGCAATTCACAGAAGAGATGCCAATTTGTTATTGTTTTCCTCCCTTCCTCTTGAATATGGATCAGCTTTTCCCCACCACCTAGCGTTAAAATACTAATGGAAGATGGGGAGGGACAGGGTCCTTTAATTTATCATAAGTGACATTCCAGAATGGCACAAGGTAGATGTAACACACTTATTAAAACACTAATTAGGAACCATTGTGCCTTAAACTTCTCACTGTAGAGTATTTTAAAATGATCACTGCCAAGTTCTCCACATTTATCAATAATGTAACAAAATCTGTTTCCTTGGTATTTTATTCTTAGAGACCCATCTCCTTTTGAGATATGGTATCTATAAACCAGGGAGTGCCTGGATAGCACAAACAGTTAAGTGCTTTGCTGCTACCCAAAAGGGTGGAAGTTTAAGTCCACCAAGAGGCACCATGGAAGAAAGGCCTGGCAATCTTCTTCCAAAAAATCAGCCATTGAAAACCCTGTGGAGCACATTTCTACTCTGACACACATGGGGCCACCATGAAACAGAATCAACTCAACAGCAGCTGGTTTGATTTTTTTTTTTTTTTTAAATCTGTAAGCCACTTTTTCTTAGCTTATAAAGAATTATTTTAATTTCTCTATTTAAATTGCCTGTGAATCTAAAGTTGTTTTCCACTCACCCTATTTTGGTCATTCCCTTTTGTATCCATCCAACCCAGAGGTTCTTTTACATACCAATCATTGTTTCAGTGCTTGCTGCTTAATTGAGTTCCAAACTTTTTGGGGCAGGAGGGCAGGGAGTTGGGCACTGAAGAGTAATGAGCAAGAGACTGGGCTGAAGAGCAGAAAAGAAAACATGGCTATCTATTTTGATCCTATTAATACATGTTTAATGAACCTGTTTGGTAGCATAGGAATCAGATCGATGATCTTTTCTGTGCCTATATATTTTAGAAAAACTAAAACTATAGACTTTGTTTACCTAATGGACAGCAACTACTATTAGGTCTTTTTATGTTAAGACTTTATTAAATTAAGGGTTGTAGTGAAATTAAATATATACACACATAGATATATACATACAGTGCTTTACAGAAGTTTAAATTATTTTCCAAGTTTCTATACTAAATGTATCGCTAAAAATTGGAAAAAACAATCAGATTCTTGTTCTAAATTGAAAATAATCCATTTCACACAGCAGATCTTATATGACAATAAAATAGGCCTACTGAAGAATAAATCGTAGACTTTCCCGAATACTTTCAGAATTCTTCCTAGACTGTTTGACTGTAAGTTTGCTCAAAGGGAGAAAATAGGTCAGAGGTCTTAACTGGAAGACTGATGCCATCATATCAGAATCACCTAGTGTGCTTTTAAACACAGCCCTTCCTTCATAAAAGCATCCTCCCCTCAGTCTTACACATCCGCAGGGGGAGTATTAGAACATATATCCCCAGGAAGATGTAGGAGAACGGGGCTGGGGATGCTGGGGGAAGGAGGAAGATGTAGCGTTGTCCATTTGTTGGAAAATCTCCCGTAGGTAGTACAGCAATGCTATCCCCATCTCTCACTTTGAGAACCACTGGATTAGGTGATCTGATAATGTTGCCTCAAGTTCTATGACCTTGTAGGATGATGGAAAGAGAACCTTTTAGCAGCTAAGCATCTAACACTTCAATAAGTCAGGCCTTGGTGAATGCTTCTCTTTCAGATGGTCAATCAAAATGCACTCTTACAGGCAATCTACAGATTAAAGAGTCTCCTGCCTTTAAGAATCTTGTAATTTAAGAGAGTCAAATAATAGTGCCCTTTGTCATTTTATTGTACATAAATGGGGGTATTGAAGTTACTTGTCTTCAGTGAGTCCATAAAGAAACTTGTAACCCCAGCTGCCAGTTGAGTTCTCATATTCTGTGAAAACATTCAGTGCTGTCCGTTACTTGATAAGAAATGGCCAATATGATTTGCAATTCTGGTGGGCATGAAGCACAGAAAGTGTGCAATAGAAAATGCAAACTCTAAAGGAAAACAGTCTTAGCAGCTGGAAGAATGATGTCTTTATCTCATCATAACCCCTGCTGCTATAAAATATTATCCATCTTTTTGAAAATGATGCTTCTCCCACAGCCAAGCCAATTTTAAGTGATGATCTTGTTGACATGGGTTAGTGGTGGTGTGGCCGGAACAGATGAAGTAGCATTCTTTCAGGAAGTCTGTGATGACATTCACAGAAAGAAGTTCTTACTGGGTAAGATTTATCTGTGAATATAAACAGTTAAGGTATTAGCTCATGTTTCATTTTTAGATTATTCTAACCACAAAAGACAAAGCTCTTTAATTAGCCAGGACATGAAAAATAATCTAAAATGACATATGTGAGACTGTCACGTTCCCGACGAAGTGACATCTTCGGGGCCTGGTTTGCATGGTTTAGTCATTCAGGCCTGTCAAGAAGTGAGACTTCTTCCAAATCCCACCTTTCTGTCAACTAGTACCCTGCCGGAGGGCAAATGGGAGACGGCCTGCACTAGGCAAAGGTAAGCCTTATTGTAGCATTTACTTCGGGAAGGACATTTAAGTCAGATTTATTGAGGGATGGATTACATATAGTAAAATTCACATATGTTTTGCCTGTTTTTGAAATGAAATTCCCCAGTATGCAGAGTTTTTGCCGGCCTCCTTTCACTCGTTATTACGTGGGTGAGACTCGTCCGTGTTGTTTCATGCAGCAGTAGTCCTTAGTCATCGCTGTGTAGTATCTCATTATATGGTACGCCACAATGACTCTACTGCGCACCAAGTTGTTTTGTGAATAAAAAAAAAAAATGAATAGAACCGCTATTCACCTTTTTACGCATGTACTTTGGGAAATATATATGTACATTCCTGTAGGGTGTATACTTAGAAGAAGAATTTCTGGGTCCATTAAGTTATATGTATGTTTAGCTTTAGTAAATATTTCCAATTTTTCTAAGTAGTTTTACTAACTTACACCCCTCCATCAGTGGTATATGACAGATCTAATTACCACACATCTTCATTAGCATTTGCTATTGTCTGTATTTTTTAGGTATTCTTGCAGGTCCATAGCAAATCTGATGGTGTTTTCTTGTTTTGTTTTTTTACTTTTTATTTGGAAATGATTTTAGACTTACAAAAAAGTTACAGAATTAGTACAGAGAGCTCCCATATACCCCTTCACCCAGATTCTACTTTATAACAATCTTATATAACCAAAGTATAAGACCAAGAAAATTAACATTGGTACAATACCGGTAACTAAACTGCAGCCTTTATTCTGATTTCACTAGATTTTCTTCTTCTTTCCTTTTTCTGTTCTAGAATCCAACCCAGGATCCCTTGCTGCATTTATTTACCATGGCTGTAGTCTCTAGTTTCTCACTCTTCCCTTGTCATTTATGATTTTGATACTTTTGAAGAGTACTGGTTAGTCATTTTGTAGGATGTCTCTCAATTTGAGTTTGTCTGATGCCTCCTCATGATTGAATTGAGATGATACCTTTTTGGTGGAAACACCACAAAAGTGATGTGTGCTTCTCAGTACATCAAGTCAGGGGGCACGTGATGTAAATGTTTTATTACTGGTGATAATAACCTCAGTCACTAAGTTAAGGTGGTGTTTGCCAGTTTATCCCCTGTAAAGCTATTGTTTTTGCCAAGGTAATTAATAAATATCTTGGAGGTGATACTTTGGGACTATGCAAAGATCCCATTTCACCCACAAATTTTAGCATCCGTTGGCGGATCTTGCCTGCAACAAATATTACTGTGGTGTTCTAACGATGATTTTCTATTTTGATTTCTTCTACATTTATTAATTTAAATTCTTTTGTAAGGAAGAGCTGTCCCTTCTCCTGCATTTATTTATTCAATGACCAATATATGGAACTCATGAGTATTTATTTGCGGGGTTATACTCCAATACTGTTATTAATATTTCTGTTCAAAATGTCCCAGCTTTGACCACTGAGAGTTCTTTCAGATTTGCTCCTGTAGCCTTTCACCAAGTCCCCATCTTTTTTTGAGCACTTACCTTTTGACACTAAAAGATGTTCCAGACTCATGTTGTATTTTCTCTGCTTCGGTCCTGGAATCAATCGCTTCTTCAAGGAACGCTGTCTTCTCTTTATTGGAGAATTATATTTAGAAATCCAGATCTGAGCAGTAGATATGCTCATTGCTACTGGAGTATAATTGCCTCTAGGCCCTCTTAGCAAACATTGCTTGGAAATGTGTGTATGTATACTAACTCTCATATACATACCCATCTATATTTATTCCTATATCTATCTGTTAATGTATATTTAAAAACAATGAGTTCATATTGATACCTACATTTTCCAGCCAAAAACAGGATTCATTCTAGCCTTCGTACTTATTTGTAACTTCTTCCTCTGTCACTAAAAATTTTGACTCTCATTATCTAAAATATACGTACTCATTTGTTCCATCCTAAAGTAGTTTCAGAAATGCTTGCCCAAACTCTTGTGAGAAATAGACTTACTAACTAGAGTACAGTATTTATGTACAGTTCTATTTCTGTCTTTAGCATTACAATGCTCAGTCGAAATATTGTTTTCCAAAGTAACTTTGGTTAGCTCTTTTCTTCCACATCCACTCCAGTGTGGTTACATTATTCATTCGTAATACAGTTAGGTTCATTTGTTAGAGTTTGTATTCCATTTTGGTTTCCTTCTACGCCCTGGTTGGTTTTTGTTTTGTTTTGTTTATTTTTTTAATCCATAAAATTCACTCTCTGTGGAATCACATTCTGTGGGTTTTGGCAAGTACACAAGATCATGTAGCTGCCACCATAGTCACAATACAGAGCGCTTCCATTTTTCAGTTCTAGTTTTCCAAAGTGATGGTACCAATTTCTACTCATGTCAGCAGTTTTTGGGACAATTCTAATTGTTTCTCATCTTCACCAGCATTTACTGCTCTCCATCATTTTAATTTTAACCATTCTGGTGAGTGTGTAGTTCTGTGAGGTTTTAATTGGAATTTTCCTGATGTTTAATGATGTTGAGCACCTTTTCACCTGCTTTTTGGTATTTGAATGTCTTCTTTTATGAAGTTTCTTTTGAAGTCTTTTGCCTATATTGGGCTGTCTTATTGATTTGTAATTTTTTTTTATATTGTGTATATAAATCTTTATTACCTAAATATATTGCATATATCTTCTCACCTCTGTAGCTTGCTCTTTTCACTTTTTTTCATAGTGTCTTTTGATGAACAAACCTCTTCATGTCAATATAGTCCAATTATTAATTTTCCCTTATATTAATGCTTTTTGCATTCTTTTAAGAAAAATCTTTGCAGATCCCAAGCTCGTGGAGATATTCTCCTATTTTTTTCCCCAAAACTTGTATTCTTTTACTCTTTTCAACTAGATCCACAGTCCATGTAGAATACATTTTTATATATGATGTCAAGTAAAGGGCAAGATTAATCTCTTTTGACCATATGAATTACCTGTTGACCCAGCATCATTCATTGAAAAGAACATCCTTTTCCCACCTGCACTATACTGGCACCTTTGTCACTTTTCATATGACCTTACTTATGTGGGTCTATTTCTCGACTATCTGCTCTAGTCCACTGTTCTCTATCTATTCTTCTAACGATTGCACAGTCTCTTAATTATTTAGGCTTATAATCAGTCTTTTTTACCTTATAATGTTTGTTTTCCAACTTTTTTCTTCAGGATTGCCCTGCCTTTTCTTGGCCCTTTACATTTCCACATAAATTGTAGAATCAGTTTGTCAATTTCCACAAATAATTTTTTTTTAACCCACCAGAATTTTTATTCATAGTACATTGAATATGCAAATCAATTTAGAGATAATTGATAGCTTTTCAGCTTTTCAATATTTTCACTTCTAATTTTTTTTTTAATCCATAGAGTATCTCCCTCCATTAATTTAGGCGACCTTTAATTTTTCTCATTAATGTTTTGTCAATGTGTTTTCAGTGTAGATGTCTTTTATATGTTTATACGTTATATATGTTGTAAATGGCATCTGTCATGAATTGAATTGTGTCCCCCAAAAATATGTGTCAACTTGGTTAGGCCACGATTCCCAGTATTGTGTGGTTGTCCTGCATTTTGTGGTTGTAATTTTTCTATGTATTGTAAATCCTAATCTCTGCCAGTGGTTAATGAGGCCAGATTGTTGTTGTTGTTAGGTGCCGTCAAGTTGGTTCTGACTCATAGCGACCCCATGCACAATAAAACAAAACACTGCCCGGTCCTGAGCCATCCTTACAATCGTTGTTATGCTTGAGCTCATTGTTGCAGCCACTGTGTCAATCCACCTCGTTGAGAGTCTTTCTCTTTTCCACTGACCCTGTACTCTGCCAAGCATGATGTCCTTCTCCAGGGACTGATCCCTCCTGACAACATGTCCAAAGTATGTAAGACGCACTCGCACCATCCTTGCCTCTAAGGAGTATTCTTGCTGCACTTCTTCCAAGACAGATTTGTTTGTTCTTTTGGCCGTCCATGGTATATTCAATATTCTTTGAATATTGAATTGCCAACACCACGATTCAAAGTCATCAACTCTTCTTCGATCTTCTTTATTCATTGTCCAGCTTTCACATGCATATGATGCGACTGAAAATACCATGGCTTGGGTCAGGCGCACGTTAGTCTTCAAGGTGACATCTTTGCTCTTCAACACTTTGAAGATGTCCTTGGCAGCAGATTTACCTAAAGCAATGCGTCTTTTGATTTCTTGACTGCTGCTTCCATGGCTGTTGATTTTGGGCTCAAGTAAAATGAAATCTTTGACAACTTCAGTCTTTTCTCTATTTATCATGATGTTGCTCCTTGGTCCAGTTGTGAGGATTTTTGTTTTCTTTATGTTGAGATGTAATCCATCCTGAAGGCTGTGGTCCTTGATCTTCATTAGTAAGTGCTTCAAGTCCTCTTCACTTTCAGCAGGCAAGGTTGTGTCATCTGCATAACGCAGGTTGTTAATGAGTCTTCCTCCAGTCCTGATGCCCCGTTCTTCTTCATATAGTCCAGCTTCTCATATTATTTGTTCAGCATACAGATTAAATAGGTATGGTGAAAGGATACAACCCTGACGCACACTTTTCCTGACTTTAAACCAATCAGTATCCCCTTGTTCTGTCCGAAAACTGCCTCTTGATCTATGTAAAGGTTCCTCAAGAGCACAATTCAGTGTTCTGGAATTCCCATTCTTTGCAGTGTTACCCATAGTTCGTTATGATCCACACAGTCGAATGCCTTTGCACAGTCAATAAAACACAGGTAAACATCCTTCTGGTATTCTCTGCTTTCAGCCAGGATCCGTCTGACATCAGCGATGATGTAACTGGTTCCACGTCCTCTTCTGAAACCGGCCTGAATTTCTGGCAGTTCCCTGTTGATACACTGCTGCAGCTGCTTTTGAATGACCTTCAGCAAAATTTTGCTTACATGTGATATTAATGATATTGTCCTATAATTTCCACTTTCAGTTGGATCACCTTTCTTGGGAATAGGCATAAAAATGGATCTCTTCCAGTCAGTTGGCCAAGAAGCTGTCTTCCATATTTCTTGGCATAGACGAGTGAGCACCTCCAGCGCTGCATCTGTTTGTTGAAACATCTCAATTGATATTCCATCAATTCCTGGAGCCTTGTTTTTCGCCAATGCCTTCAGAGCAACTTGGACTTCTTCCTTCAGTACCATCAGTTCCTGATGATATGCCACCTCTTGAAATGATTGAACATCAACTAATTCTTTTTGGTATAATGACTCTGTGTATTCCTTCCATCTTCTTTTAATGCTTCCTGTGTTTAATATTTTCCCCATGGAATCCTTCACTATTGCAACTCGAGGCTTGAATTTTCTCTTCAGTTCTTTCAGCTTGAGAAACTCTGAGCGTGTTCTTCCCTTTTGGTTTTCCATCTCCAGCTCTTTGCACATGTCATTATAATACTTTTTTTTGTCCTCTTGAGAGGCCCTTTGAAATCTTCTATTCAGTTCTTTTACTTCATCAATTCTTCCTTTTGCTTTAGCTGCTCAGTGCTCAAGAGCAAGCTTCAGAGTCTCCTCTGACATCCATCTTGGTCTTTTCTTTCTTTCCTGTCTTTTCAATGACCTCTTTCTTTCTTCATGGATGATGTCCTTGATGTCATTCCACAACTTGTCTGGTCTTCACTCACTAGTGTTCAATGTGTCAAATCTATTCTTGAGATGCTCTCTAAATTCAGGTGGGATATAAAAAAAAATCAAGGTCATATTTTGGCACTTGTGGCCTTGCTCTGATTTTCTTCAGTTTCAGCTTGAACTTGCATATGAGCAATTGATGGTCTGTTCCACAGTCGACCCCTGGCCTTGTTCTGACTGATGATATTGAGCTTTTCCATCATCTCTTTCCACAGATGTAGTCAGTTTGATTCCTGTGTGTTCTGTCTGTCAAGGTCCATGTGTATAGTCGCCGTTTTGTTGGTGAAAGAAGGTATTTGCAATGAAGAAGTCATTGGTCTTGCAAAATTCTATCATTCGATCTCCGGCATTGTTTCTGCCACCAAGATCATATTTTCCAACTACTGATCCTTCTTCTTTGTTTCCAACTTTCACATTCCAATCGCCAGTAATTACCAATGCATCTTGATTGCATGTTCAATCAATTTCAGACTGCAGCAGCTGATAAAAATCTTCTATTTCTTCATCTTTGGCTCTAGTGGTTGGTTCATAAATTTGAATAATAGTTGTATTAACTGGACTTCCTTGTAGCCATATGGATATTATCCTATCACTGACAGTGTTGTACTTCAGGATAGATCTTGAAACGTTCTTTTTGGCAATGAATGCAACACCATTCCTCTTCAAGGTGTCGTTCCCAGCATAGTAGACTGTATGATTGTCCGATTCAAAATGGCCAATACCAGTCCATTTCAGCTCACTAATGCCTAGGATATCAATGTTTATGTGTTCCATTTCATTTTTGACGATTTCCAATTTTCCTGGATTCATGCTTCGTACATTCCAGGTTCCGATTATTAATGGATGTTTGCAGCTGTCTCTTCTCATTTTGAGTCATGCCACATCAGCAAATGAAGGTCCCGAAAGCTTCACTCCATCTATGTCATTAAGGTTAACTCTACTTTGAGGAGGCAGCTCTTCCCTAGTCATCTTTTGAGTGCCTTCCAACCTGGGGGACTCATCTTCCAGGACTCTATCAGACAGTGTTCAGCTGCTATTCATAAGGTTTTCACTGGCTAATGCTTTTCAGAAGTAGACTGCCGGCTCTTTCTTCGTAGTCTGTCTTAGTCTGGAAGCTCAGCTGAAACCTGTCCTCCATGGGTGACCCTGTGGGTATCTGAATACCGGTGGCATAGCTTCCAGCATCACAGCAACACGCAAGCCCCCACAGTATGACAAACTGACAGACACGTGGGGGGAGGCAAGATTAGATAAGGCTAAAGAGGATAAGGGTGGGATTGTAACACCCTTACTAAGGTCACATTCCTGATCCAATGTAAAGGGAGTTTCCCTAGGGTGCGGCCTGCACCACCTTTTATCTTACAAGATATAAAGGGAAAGGGAAGGAAGCAGAGAGTCGGGGACCTCATACCACCAAGAAAGCAACGCTGGGAGCAGAGCATGTCCTTTGGACCTGGGGTTCCTGCAAGGAGAAGCTCCTAGTCCAGGGGAAGATTGATGATAAGAACCTTCTTCCAGAACCAACAAAGAAAACCTTCCCCTAGAGCTGATGATGCCCTGAATTTGGACTTCTATACTATTAGACTGTGAGAAAATAAATTTTTCTTTGTTAAAGCCACCCACTTGTAGAATTTCTGTTATAGCAGCACTAGATTACTAAGACGGCACCCTTTTAGAGTTCAGTTTCTATTTGTTTTTTGCTGGCATTTAGATTTTTCTTTATAATGATTTTATTTTCACTTACTAATTCCAATGATTTGTTTGTTGGTTCTTTTGGATTTTCTGTGTATACAATCATATCATCTGTGAATAATGACAGGTTCATTTCTTCTTTTTTAATTCTTATACATCTTTATTTTTCTGGCCTTACCGCACTAGCTAATACAGTAAGCCCCCTTTATACCAGTACCATTGAAGTGGCTGTGGTGAGTATCCTTGTCTCATTCCCAAGCTCAGGTGAAAAATCTTCAATATTTTATCAAAAGGTATGATGTTTGCTATAGACTCTGTGAAAATACTCTTCATCAGATTAAGGACATTTCCCTGCATTCATAGTTGCTAAGAGTTTTGATGCTTTTGTTATGAGTTGGTTGTTAAAAGACCAGATTTACTGTTCTGACAGAGATGGAAGGAATCCCCAAGACTATGGCCCTAAAACACCCTTCTGAGCTGGAACCAAAGACATTCCCAGAAACCATCTTCCAGCCAAACAATAGACAAGACCATAAAATAAACAAGTGAGAGGAACATGCTCCTTAGAAAAATAAACTAACTATATGAGATCAAAAGGGCAATATATGCCCAAAAACAAAGATGAGAAGGCAGGAAGGGGTAAAAAATCAGGACAAAAGGAAACAGGGAACGCCAGGTGGAAATGGGGAGAGTGCTGACACGTTATGGAGAATGAAACCAAGGCCGTGAAACACTTTATGTACAAACTATCGAATAGAAATCTAATTTGCTCTGTAAACTTTCACTTAATGCACAACTAAAAAAAAAAAAAAAGAGTTGGTTGTTGTTATTTTTAAATGAAAGGGGGTTTTATCAAAATTTTATCAAATTTTTTTTCTGTTTCTGCTAAGATTATTCTATACTGTTTTCCCTTTTCTTTTTTTTTTTTAATGTGTGAATTAAAGACTGGTTTTAGCCAACCATCTTTGCATCCTGGGAATAATCCCAGCATGATCATGTGTATCCATTTAATATATCACTGGATTTTATCTGATATTTTGTGTTTTTACAGTTTTGTTCATAATAGAGTTTGTCTTATAATTTTCCTTTCTTGTAACATCCTTGTTAGTTTGAGTAGGAACATTTGATGGTCTCATAAAATAACTTAGAAAGTGCCTCTTTCTCTGTTCTGTTATTTTTATGTGAATATTTCTAAGAACTCACCCATCAAAGTATCTGGACCTGGAGAATACTTTGTATAGATTTAGTTTCTTTCATTAAATAGGAATGTTCAGATTTTTCTAATGATTCCTTGCCAGTTTTGGTAAGCTGTATTTTTCTAGGAATTTGCCCATTTTATCTAAATATTCAAGCTTATTAGCATAAAGTTATCCATATTTTCTCATCTTTTAAATTACTGTAGGATCTGTAGTAATGCTCCCCTTTTTTATTCCTGATCTTGGATATTTGTGCTCTTTCTCTTTTCCTTGATCATTCTTCCTAGAGGTTTGTGTTGATTTGTATACTCTGGAAAGCAGACGCCAAGACAGGAGGTCAGACATGCAAGAGATCTGGGTACATTTGCATGTAGGAAACATCTGTGAGGGAAATTGAGGTGGGAGTTAAGACAATTTGAAGCTGTCTTATTATGTATATAAAAATTTAGAATTGTTCCATCTTCCTAATGGATTGCACGTTTTGTCATTATGAAATGTCGTTCTTTGTCTCTAATGTCACTCCTTGCCTTAATATCTATTTTATCTGTTGTCATTATAACTATCGCACCTTTCTATTAGTTCGTATTTTCATGGTATAATTTTTTATCCTTTTTCTTTCAACCTTTCTGTTTTCTTAAATTTCAGATGTGTTTCTTATAATTGGCATATAGTTGTTTTGTTGTTTAATTCATTCGGTCGATCTTTATCTTTTAATTGGAGTCTAGTTATATTTAATGTAAATTACTCGTATATGTGGATTTATATCTTACTTCTTACCCTTTTTTTAATTATATCTTACTCTTTTTGTTCTGTTTTTCTAAGATGTTTATGTTCTTTTTTCTCCACTTTTCTGCTGCTTTTGGATTAATCAAGTGTTTTTTATTCTCTTTTCCTGCTCTATTAGCTTTTGTATGGCTTTTTAATGTTTACCCTAAAGATTATAAAATGCGTCCTGATATATTAAAGTCAAATATAAATTATAACTTTTGCCACTTCAACAATTTTGGGATCTTAGAACTTATTAATTCCATTTAAACCTTTCAAACGTTTATTATTATTATCAGTCACCTTAATTCTACATATATTTTAATGTCTTGTGGTGACAAAAAAGTATTTATTTTGTGCAGTTGAATTTACTCTTGCCATCACTTTCTTTTCTTCCTATATTTTCATATTTTCATGTGAGTTATTTTTCTTTTACCTAAACAATGTCTTTAGTTCTTGTGTGCCATCGAGTTGATTTCGACTTATAGCAACCCTGTAAGACAGAATAGAACTGCCCAGTCGGGTTTCCTAGGCAGAAATCTTTACGCGAGCAGATTGCCAGATCCTTTCTCCTGCACAGTAACTGATGGGTTCAAACTGCCAACCTTTGGGTTAGCAGCACTTAAATGTTGTACCACCAGTGGTCCTTACTTCCTTTAGTAGAATTTACTAAGTCATTTAATAGAATCCTTTACTGAATTCTTTTCAGACAAACACTTGTTTGTCTGAAAATATTTTTATTTTGCAATTCAATAAGTATAGAATTTTAGGTTGGCGATTATATTATTTGATCCCTTTATTTAAAAATGGCATTCCGTTATCTTCTAGTGGTGAGTCTTATTCTTGCTCCTTTGAATATAATATTTCCTTTTTTTGTGGCTGCTTTTCAGATTTTTTTCTTTGAGTTTAACTTGTGCCTGGTTCTGGTTTTCCTTATATTTGTATTGCTTGGGTTTTTAGTGCTTCTTGAATCTGTGGTTGATGACTCTCATCAGTTTTGGATAAAGATCAACCATTATCTCTTCAGATATTTATTCTGCTTCACTCTCTTCCCAACTGGAACTTCAGCTGCACATATTTTAGGCCTTTCATTTTATTGTATGTCTTTCACTCTTTTTTTTTTTTTTAATCTTTTTTCCTCCTAAAGCTTCAGCCTGTATATTTTGCACTGACATGGAATTTAGTACACTAATGTTCTCTCTGCTGCTTTGTCCCATTTGCATTTCCACACATCTATTGATTTCTTTATTTCAGTAATCGTGTTTTTCATTTGATTCTTTTTATTGATTCTGGTTTTCTAGTGTAGTCCTCTACCTTGCCATCTACTTTTTAAACATACTAATCACAGTAATATTAAATTTCATATCTGAAAACTGTAATGTTTCAGTTATCTGTGGGTCTGCTTCTTTTGTCTTTTTTTCTTTTGTAAGTGTTTCTTGGTTTGCTGGGTAATGTGCATATAGAGTTTCTGTGGGTTACATTATCTTCCTCTACAAGGCAACTAGAGTAAAGATAGATCAAGGACTGAGCCAAGTTGAGGTAGGGTTCAGCTTTTGTAAAGCTGTCTACCTCTGATTTGCCCCCACTCCTGTGTGCTAGCCCTCCAGGAACCTCATCTGAAATCCTGGGGCATAACATGGGTTCCCAATTTTTATCTCCTTGGTACAGCCACCTACAATAAAGAGTTATCTGTCTCAAAATGTCAATAATGCCAGGGTCAAGAAACCTTCCTTAGAGCGTAATTCAGAATGTATATCTAAAGAATTGGTGGCTGCTTCCTCTTTACCTTAAACGTGGAATCAATGCCAATAAACTTTGGCAGGATAAACCTTCTTGTATAAATATGTCCAGAGGCCCCTTGACCCAAGAAAGTGTCCACAGGTGGTCTATTCCATTCTTGGTTAATTCTGCTTCTTAGAGCTTATGCTAAATGAGCTCCAATTCTAATACTTCTCTTTAGTTAGAATATTTTAGAACTGGAAAACGTTCTCATATGGAGTTGTGTGTGCATATCTTATAAATGCATTTTGTATGTGTGAATAGATATCTAGATGATAGTGACATTTACCTACACATTTATAGATATATATCTACACACATTAGTATAAATGGTTCAGAGAGAATATATTCATCTTATTTGAAAACTCCCAATATCAATTTCTATAATTGAAAGCTCTTGAATATACAATGCAAATGGGTATTTAATTAAAGAGGTACATTACCAACTGTTTTTCAGAATAATTATTGTTTGTACCCAGTGAGTGTTTCTTCTGAAATTAAATTAGACTCTGAAATTCATTTTTCAGAGCTTTACAACTTGGCATCAAAATTTTCTTTTGGCTAGAACACTGCATGCAAGTTTTTGGCCCAGATAAAAATCCTTGGAGGTGTGGCAGAAAAGTCTGATTCTGATAACTGAACAGCTAAAATTTTCCCAGTTAAAAGGAATGGTGTTTGCACATGGAATGTTAAGAACTGTGCTTAAATGAAGACTTAACTGTTGCTTCTTTAAGTCTTAGTTGAGGTGGTTTATGCTTATTAAACTGCTTTAGGAGCTTGCCTCATTTTTTTATTCATTGTTTTTTAAGTAGTCCGATAGAAACCAGCATTCCTGGGAGCCCCCCAACCCCTTTGCCTAATCTTGACCCAGAATGTTTAGCTTTTCTCTGATTTTATTAAGCACCTAACAACAACGACATTAAGCTTTGTTAAATTCTTGTGTTTAGAGCCTTTCTAGTTTAATAAAGAATCCTAAAGTTTTGAGAAAATGTCCAGATTCTTTTATCAAATTAATAATTTAGCACTTAATCATCTATTTGATTTATTTATTTTAATAAATTTTACCTGTATTGTTAATTATTTCATTTGCCCACCCACAGTGAAAGAGAGGTTAAAAATGTCTCTTGAATAGGTAACACGGTCACATGGTTCAGAATTCAAAAGGTACAATAATTAGACCTGTTGGACTTGTGAAAAAGTAAGCAGTTTTTCATTCCAGAATGACCATATAACTTATCATCAACACCCAGATACTTTTGAGAGTAAAAGGAGATACTATTAATTATACTAGTACTGCCCTGTGGAAATCAATTTATATTGTCATGCTCATCATTATAGATATTTAAACAAAGTTATTTGGTAAAATGAATTAGTACATCGATTGAGGTTTTGGACTGTGTTATTTCAAACATTTCTTCCAACTCATACATTCTTGATCGTGTGCTAAGAATATGCCAGGTAATGTAGAACATAGAAAAAGAAGTGTGGAAGAATCTCTAACCTCAAACAGGACAAGTGGGAGGCTAGACACATTTAGATAAAGCAGGAAAGTAACAATACATGCAAATAAATTCAAATAAGTATGATTTTACTGGGTGCCTGCTATGTGTTTTAAAAGATAAAACAAAACTTTCTTAAAAATCTAGAAGGAGAGACATGTAATCTATTAATACAGCATGAGAAGTGGTATGCTACTTTTACATACTAATTTTTATAGGAATAAGTTGGGGGAAGCTTCATGAAGGAAATGACGTTCAATGTAGGTTTTGAAGGATCTTTACAATTTTGTCAAGTTGAGATTAGAAAGGTATACCAAGTTGATGGAATAAGAGCAAAAAGCATAGAGGCCTTAAAGGATATGGTGTGTTACAAGGAACAGCAGATATCAGGGAAGGTGGTGTGGGTAAGCATGAAATGGTAAATTGTGATAGACCTTGAATGTTTTGCTGAGCAATACATGATTAAGTGCTTAAAGTACATATAGGGAAGAAAGAGATCATTTGGGGTGAAAAATATTTTATGATAAATTTACCATAATCTCATAAAAGAAAACTTCTGTTTTTAAAACCATGTTTCAGAGAGATCAATAAAATATTAAAGATGAAAATCTTTTTTTTTTTAATGCCAAAGAATAAAAGCTGCAGTAATTACCTTAAAAAGTATTGGTATTAGATGAACAATCACAGGGGATTATAGTGAGGCAAATTTGATAGGGTTAAAAAATTGTAGAGAAAAAGAAATGTATATAAATTGTGGTAAAAAGCACCAGGGAAAATGCCTTAGAAAACTAATAAAGAATTGTCTTGGCTTAAAGACGATAAAGACTAATACAAAAGGCTAATGAATTCCGTTGTGGAGAAAGTTTATACCAAACTGCTTGCTAAAAAAATCACCATGGGTTGGATATCATTAAACATGTTTGTTTGTTTTTTTTAAATCAGGGAAACAGAGTAAATCACCTAATAATGAAATTTACAGTTGCTCCTAAATTAGGAGATACTGTAGCTGCTAATGAAATTATAGAAATCCTAATAATAGACTCTGAAAGTCAGAAATAAAAATTCAAAATAGTGTTTAAAATAGAATAATACTCACCTTGTATTTAAACCCACATAGAAGCAATAGATGACATTGGAAAAATGTCCCCACTCCCAGAAGACATTCCTAATTTAGGGCTCAGGAACTAAATGTAGTACAGTACCCCATTGCCGTAAAGTCAATTCCAGCTCACAGTGTAGAGTCACCTAAAATTCAGAGCAGTAGGAATATGTCTTCAGTAAAGATTCTACATTTATTAGATGTATAATGTGATTAAATTTTATGATTCAAAGTAATTTTTTGTGAAAATTTTTGGATAGATTTTTGTGATGGAATTTTCTAAAAGAACACTTCCTGCTATGGCTCACATTTTAATGAAGGAATTATTTAAAGTAGTCTTACTCTGTGTATTGTTTAAATGTCTAAGAGGGTGTCTTAGTCATCCAGTGCTGCTATAACAGAAATACCACAAATAGATGGCTTTAACAAAGAGAAGTTTATTCTCTCACAGTCCAGTAGGCTAGAAGTCCAAATTCAGGGCACCGGCTCCAGGGAATGGCTTTCTCTCTCTGTGGGCTCTGGAAGAAGGTCCTTGTGATGCATCAGTCTCCCCTTGGTCTGGGAGCATCTCAGCACAGGAACCTCAGGTCCAAAAGACATGCTCTGCTTCCGGCGCTGCATTCTTGGTCGTATGAGGTCCCCACGTCTCTCTGCTCACTTCTCTCTTTTATATCTCAAAAGAGATTGGCTTAAGATACTGTCTAATTTTGTAGATCTCATCAATATAACTGCCACTAATCCACCTCATGGAAACCCTGGTGGCGTAATGCTTAAGTGCTGTGGCTGCTAACCAAGAGGTCGGCAGTTCGAATCTGCCAGGCGCTCCTTGGAAACTCTATGAGGCAGTTCTACTCTGTCCTATAGAGTCGCTGTCAGTCGGAATCGACTCGATGGCAGTGGGTTAATCCATCTCATTATATCATAGAGATAGAATTTATGACAATAGGGAAACCACATCAGATGACAAAATGGTAGACAATCATACAATACTGGGAATCATGACCTAGCCAAGCTGACAGATATTTTGGGGGACACAGTTCAATCCATGACAGAGGGTATGTAGGTTTAAGGAGACTCAATGAGGACCAATGGGTGGAGGCCTAGAGAACAAAGTCTAGTTCCCGCGAACAGTTATATGGATTCCTAAAAACAAAAAACCAAACCCGATGCTGTTAAGTCGATTCACATTCATAGTGCCCTATAGAACTGGCACATAGGGTTCCCAAGGCTCTAAATACCGAAGCAGACTGCCACATCTTTCTCCACAGAGTGACTGGTGGGTTTGAACCCCACCTACTGATTAGCAGCTGAGCACTATAACCACTGCACTACCAAGGCATCCTAGCAAGGTTCATATTTCTTTTTTTTTTTAATTGTACTTTAGATAAAGGTTTACAGAGCAAACTAGCTTCTCATTAACCAATGAATATACATATTGTTTTGTGACATTTGTTGCCAACCACAAGGTTCATATTTCTGTCTATACTGCTGGTTAATCTCAATATGCTTATGAGTCCTGGAATATAAACCATGAACTTGACTTTTTGTGTCTTGCAGTAGGATTTACTGTTTTGTTTCTACCATAAATTAAAGATGATTCCATGATTACTGTGAAAGTTCAGTGTTGCTATTTATTATGATCAGAGTCACAATATTTTTGCAGTTGGCTATTGTAAGACCTGTTAAAGCATTTAGAGCTTAAGCCATCATAGCAATTTCGTTTATATATAAGCTTTTTAGAGACTTTGCCCTAGCTACTTTGAGAATTTGGCATATCGGGTGATCACAAAAGCTTTGTTTTGAAATGGCCTCAGGTTTATCAGTTTCTGTCTTAACATTGCTCTGCTAATGATATCTATATTAAAATTTGTTTTATTGGGTGTTCTTTTAAATATAAAAATACAGAGAAGCTTTGAGGGAAAAAAAGAAATTTTTATTTATTTATTTATTTATTTATTTATTTTACCTAAACTGCTGCAATACCTTGGCTGCAATAAGCTTTTAGAGGCTTGTTGGTATTTGAGCAAACACACTGGTTCATAATGGGGGTCATTAGATTTCTCTGACAGGTACCAAGAGTCCAACCCAGCATGCCACGTGTGAACTTTTCTGTAAAGTGCAGAGGCATTTGTCACCACTGACTGTACTGACGTTTAATCTGGAATCGGTTTGCAGCTCAGCTCTCCACGTGTTACTAGGTATTTGGTGGTCTCAATTCAGGATCAAATCATAGCAGCTTTTTCCTTTTTGTTATTCCGGATTTTACCTAACAAGGAATCCCTAGGTGGTGCAATTGGTTAATGTGCTCGGCTGCGAACCAAAAGATTAGGGGTTCAAGTCCACTCAGAAGTGCCTCAGAAGAGAGGTCTGGCGGTCTACTCCCCAAAACTCAGTGCTTGGGAACCCCGCGAAGCCTAGATCCGCTCTGACCCACGTGTAGTGTCATCTAACAGAGGAAAACGGAAATACACGTTTACTTTCGGGGTGATAATTTTTCTCCCACTATTCATTATGAACAACACCAAGATAACGTATTAGGTGAGTTAGCAGAAGCATGGAAAAAGCTTTCTCAGGTGGCAAGCGCAAGCAGCATCATTCTGCGAGATATATTCTTATATGAAAGGAGCTGTAATGGTCTTCTAGAAAGAAAAGTTGCCAGGAGCTGGCAAGCACCAAAATGCCTAACACGTAGCCGTTAGAGCAGTCTTGTTCTAAGAGGTGGAGACTAGAATATTAGGAAGGCTCATCAGGCAGAGCTAAGGAAGCTCATCCCAGTTGCCAAGACTGATTAGTGCAGAAAACAATTTATCAAGGTAGAACAGAAACTTTGTGGTCACAGTTGGGTCACCAAAGCTTAGATCTGGAGACCGGAAGTAATTCCATGCCCTCCCTTTGATACGTATCCTGCTGTTGTTGGGACTAGCGTAGAGCTGGTACCCAACTCTAAGTGCAGCCTGAACTGTGAAGATCTGAGAAAGACGTAAGCAGGGCAAAATGAGAAAGGAACTCACGTAAGCAAAACTTCGGACCTGAAATCAGCACATAAATATATGAAGAGGTCTAAGGCAAGAGGACAACAGCAACGTAACTATTACAAAGCTAAATTGAACCACTGCTGGGTATGACATGCTGTGTCAGGGGTAACAGTGGATGCAAAAGTATATGGCCCTTACTTCAGATAGTTTAGTGGGGCCCTAACGGTGAAGTGGTTAAGAGCTCAGATGCCAACCAAAAGGCTGGCAGTTCGAATCCACCAGCTGCTCCTTGAAAACTCTATGGGACAGTTCTACTCTGTCCTGTGGGGTCGCTATGAGTCAGAGTCGACTCAACGGCAACAGGTTTGGTTTTTTGGTTTTTCAAATAGCTTATATACTTTAATAAGGCAGGTAAAACATATACTAGAAAAGAGTATGTAGAAGGGATTATATGAATTTTACCCCCAGAAAATGTACTATAGAAATAATGCAAGCGTGAATTCACTTTAGTGATCAGGGCAATAACATATTTTAGAAGTGACATGTAAAGTGGTTTGTGGTATATGAGTGAGATTTCTGATGCAAATAAGATACAAGAACTGGAAATTACCTTAGATATTTTCAGGTATATTTTTGAGATTTGGGGGGAAAAAAGTGAGACTCCCCTGCAAGTGAGAGAAATTTTGGTGTATAGCTTTTTGGATGCCACTTTGATGGTATGTATCAATAGCCTTAAAATATGTATGTCCTTGACCTGGTAGTCTTACTGACAGGAATTTACTCTATGGAATAATTTGGCATGTGCTTGAAGGTTTATGTATAAGAATATTTATCGCACCATTTGTTTTAAATGTTTTGTTTCTTAACTTCATTTTAGAACAAGAAAGTTGCAAAAATAGAGAATTTCCATGTATCCTTCACCCAGCTTTCCAAACATTAACATTTTATATAACAATAAAGGTACAATTATGAAAACCAGAAAATTAACACTGACAGAATACTATTAACTAATCTATAAACTTTATTCTAACTTTTTCAGTGTCCTATTAATGTCATATTTTTGGTCCAGAATCCAATTTTGTATCCCACATTCTATTGAGTACTTAGTCGTATCCTCTTATTCTCCTACAATCTAGCATAGTTCTTCAGTCTTTTTTTTTTTTTTTTTTGGTCTTTTATGACTTTGACGCTTTTGAAGAGTGCTGGCCAGTTATTTTGTAGACTATCTCTCAATTTGGGTTTGACTAATGTTTCCTCATAACTAAATTCAGGTTGTGCGTGGTTAGAAAGAATACCACAGAAATAACGTTATGCTCTTCTCAGCGCATCATATCAGGAGGCATGTGATGTCAGTATGTTTCATTACCAGGAATGTTAAGTTTGATCACTTGATTAAGACAGTATTTGCCAGGCTTCTCCATTGTTAAGTTAGTATTTTTCCTTTTGAAATGTGTAAATATTTTGTGGGAGATACTTTGAGACTATGTGTCTCTCATTATATTTTCCACTAATTTTAGCCTACGTTGATGAATTTTGCCTGCAATAATTATTACTGTGGTATTAGCCAAATAGTGATTTCCTGTTTTCATTATTCTTTCTGTATGTATTAATTGTGGTCCTTCTGTCAGGGACAGCTTTCCCTTTCCTCTCATTTATTTATTTGTCGGTGTAGACTCATGGATATTTATTTTATGCTATGAATTATAATCCATTATTGTATTCTTAAGCAAGGAACGTGCATGTTATGCGTTTTTTTGCCAAACCGCGCAATCCTCTTTGTGCATTATTTTCCTAGGCATGTTATTTACGTGGGTGCGTTATTTGCAAAAATATGGTATTGTTGGTATTTATGTTGTTGCTCAGATTGCTCCAGATTTGGCCATTGGAAGCACCTTCAGGTTGGCTCTTGTGCCCAGTTGAGATGCCTCTATCATTGTTTACTTCCTTGGCACCACAAAATGTTCCAAGTTCATCTTGTATTTTCCCTGTTGTAAAAAAATGGCACCAACATAAAAATGGCGTGGCAGCAGTGCCAGACCTCCTTGTCTAACTTCACAAGGGAAATGAGAGAGCATCATTTTCAGCATCAACAGGCCAAGGCTGATTCCTACAAAGCAGAGGTCAAACATACCTCCACCCTCCAACCTTTTTTTACCAGTTCTGACACCAGCTGTCCCTCCCACGGCACTCTACTTCTCTATTAGGTTCGCTGATTCATTGCAGTGGCCACACAGAACTCACAGACCATACTCACAGTTATGGAGTTTACTGGGGAAGTAACAGGTTAAAATTCAGGATCAGGAATGACATTTGTTCCATCAGGACAGCCTCTTCTCATCTGTGTCCACAGGCAGGCCTCTCTCTGGCCCTCAGCCCCTTGGCCCCTGAGCCTGGCCTCTGCCCTGCTGGGACAAGTGTTACAAAGTTCTTTAGCTCCGCCAATAAGTGCCTTGGGGCACCCCACTCTGCCAGGAAGTCTCCTGCCTGAAGGTGCTCAGCTTTCTTCCTGCATGCATCAGCAAGCCTAGTTCTGCCAACAAGTACCCAGAGGCACCTCACTCCACCAGGAAACTTCCTGCTTGAAGGCTTTCATCTCTCTTGCTCCGTGGGTCGGAAAGCCCGCTGCGCTGTCTCACACCGATCTCCTGGTTCTGCTGCTGCCTTTTCTCTGCCATTGCTACTCACTGTCTTGCACTGTCTCTGGTTTACAGCTTTCTCTTTCTCTCACTGTCTTTCCCTCTGTCCCATGAGTCTAGGAGGTTCATAGCACAGGCACCCTGGGTCCAAAGGACACACTTCACACGTGTCTCTTTTTCTTGAAGGTAGTGAGGTCTCCCTCTTCCTGCATCTGGGATAGCTTATTTTAAGCTTAGCGGAATGGCAAAACAGACCAATCCCCTTATTAGGGTTCCATATACCTTATTTGCATGGTCCCACCCCCACAAGGATGCCATGCACCTTATTTGTATTATTAGCATGTGATCCAATCCCTTTGGTGGGCAAGAAGCACCTTATTTACATAACCTCACCCAATCATTTGATGGGAGTTAAAAGACCATGGCTAGAAAGACCATATACCATATTTTTACCCAAATAGCATGCGCCGTCTATGTTTTTTTGCCACCCATACCCTCCCCGCACAACATATTTTCATAAGTGCTGCTATTCCAATTTTTTTTACATGTTGCTGTAAAGAAATTAGCATAGCGCACTTACGAAAATACCTCATGGGGTATAAAGCGTGCATTGTTTGCATAAAATGTTTAAAGTGATCCATTGCACCGCATCTGTTCTAGCCATGGATCAGCCATTTCTTGAAGGAGTCCCAGTTCCTTTTATTGGCACTAAGTGGACTCATTTCTACTGGGTTATCTTTCCTTCTAGGCCTCTCTATGGATGGGATAAGAAAATATATAAATATATACACATCTATATTTATAATTCCCTGTATGTATTTTTTAAAACCAGGAGTTCATACCGATATAGCTTACTCCAATCCAACACAGGGTTCCCCCCACATTCTGGTTAATTTTAATTAATTAATTTTTTAAGTATAAGGAAAGTTACCATGGTTCTAAAAGTCAAGAACTATTCAAAGAGATATACACCCACTCATCACTTATTGACATGGTAAGTTTCCAAAGACCAGGTTATCATGCAAAACAGACATTATATAAAAATGGAGGAGACCACATCAGATTACAAAATGGAGGATGATCACACTGTTATATAACTGCCAAATTACATCATTATATAACTGCCAGATTACATCATTATGTAACTGCCAAACCACTGAGTGGTTGACACATAAGCTTAACCATCACAGCCAGCATTAATCACATCTCGCACCTGGGCAGAAATTATCGAACAGTATCATTAATATCACATAAAAGTAAAAATTTGCCAAAGATAATTCAAAACTGGTTGCAGCAGTTCGTCAACAGGGAGCTGCCAGAAATTCAAGTCAGATTCAGAAGAGGATGTGGAATGAAGGATATCATTGTTGATGTCAGGTGAATCTTGGATGAAAGAGAATACCAGAAAGATGTTTACTTGTGTTTTATTGACTAGGCAAAGGCATTTGACTGTGTGGATCATTATAAATTATGGATAACATTGCAAAGAATGGGAATTCCAGAACATTTAATCATGCTCTTGCAGAACCTGTACATAGATCAAGAGGTAGGCATTCAAACAAAGCAAGGAAATTCTGCATGGTTTAAAATCAGGAAAGGTGTACGTCAGAGTTGTATCCTTTCACCATATTTATTCAATCTGTATGCTGAGCAAATAATCAGAGAAGCTGGATTGTGTGAAGAACATGGCATCAGAATTGGAGAAAAGCTCATTAACAACCTGCAATATGCAGATGACACAACCATGCTTGCTGAAAGTGAAGAGGACTTAAAACACTTACTGATGAAGATCAAAGACTACAGCCTTCAGTATGGATTACACCTGAACATAAAGAAAACAAAAATCCTCACAACTGGACCAATAAGCAACATAATGATAAATGGAGAAATATCAAAGCTGCCAAGAATTTCATTTTACTTGTATCTACAATCAATTCCCATGGAAGCAGCAGTCAGGAAATCCAGTGATGTATTGCATTGAGCAAATCTGATACAAAAGACCTCTTTAAATTGTTAGAAAACAAAGATGTCACTTTTAGGACTAAGGTGTGCCTGACCCAAGCCCTGGTATTTTCAGTCACCTGATATGCAAACAAAAGTTGGACAAGGAATAAGAAAGATCAAAGAAGAATTGAAATATTTAAATTATGGTGCTGGCAAAGAGTGTTAAACATACCATGTACTGCCAGAGCATGAGCAAATCTGTCTTGGGGGTAGTACAGCCAGAATGCACTTTAGAAATGAGGATGACAAGACATCATCTCACATAATTTGGACATGGTATCAGGAGGGACCAGACCCTGGAGAAGAACATCATGCTTGGTAAGGTAGAGGGTCAGCGAAAAAGAGGAAGACCCACAACGAGATGGATTGACACAGTGGCTGCAACAACGGGCACAAACATAGCAACAGTTGTGAGGATAGCGCATGACCAGGGAGTGTTCTGTTGTACACAGGGTTCCTATGAGTCGGAACCAGCTCGATGGCAGCTAACAATAACAACGGCAATAGGCAGTGCAACATACACACAGAATGAATGACTACCATTATACTCAACAACATGCATGAATATAACAAACATAATGTTGAACATACCAAGTCAGAGTCAAAAGATTAGATACTGACTTCCAACTCAGATAGGTTAAGAATAACCCCTATCAGACCAATGCTTTCATGGGTAGCAATTATAATCCTAGACAAAATATTAGAAAAGCAGGTACCTGGAGACACTGGAGAACAATGAAAATCAGGCAGAAATTGAGCCAGAGTCTAAACTTGGGGAAAGGGAATGGCCTTCAGTAATTTTCCTGTTTTTGTGGCTTTCTTCTGTAGGACTGGCCCACTTTGGCACAAGATGAAATGCCTGAATCATGATAGAAAATATGCAGTCTTACTTGCTTGAAGAGCTGTTGGAAGAGTTTGGGCTGAGCACATCAGGTAGAACAGAAAAGGAAAATTTTAGTAAGGAGAGAAACATAGAGAAGTAGCCATAGATTCTGCAGAAAGACTCTGTCCAAATCTCTGTATGACCCCAGCATTACACATACCTAGGGCAATTTTCTAGCAGCATGGCTAAAAGAAGTGAATAGAGATTTCTATTGTTGTCCATTTCTGGACACAGAGTTTGGGATTTGAATCTAGCCCAAGTTGAACTGCCTACTAAAAAAAAAAAAAAAAGAATCAATTAAAGCTAGAAACATAATAGATTAGGGACAACAAGGGTCAGAAAACTTTCTTAAAGGACCAGAGAGTAAATTTCATAGGTTTTTGGGCCACGTGGTCTCTGTTGCAGTTATTCAACTATACATTACAATGCCAGAGTGTCCTTGGACAATATGTAAACAAAGAGGTATGGCTACATTCCAATAAAACATTATTCCCAAAAACAGATGGCCAGCCCACTGGCTGTATAATACATCATTCACAAAATTCTGAATACTAAAGAGCTGGAGATGGAAAACCAAAAGGGAAGAACACTCTCAGCATTTCTCAAGCTGCAAGAACTGAAGAAAAAATTCAAGCCTCAAGTTGCAATACTGAAGGATTCTATGGGAAATATATTGAACAATGAAGGAAGCATCAAAAGAAGATGGAAGGAATACACAGAGTCGTTATACCAAAAAGAATTAGTTGACGTTCAACCATTACAAGAGGTAGCATATGATCAGGAATCAATGGTACTGAAGGAAGAAGCCCAAGCTGCACTGAAGGCATTGGAGAAAAACAAGCCTTCAGGAACTGATGTAATATCGATTGAGATGCTTGAATAAACAGATACAGCACCGGAAGTACTCACTTATCTATGTCAAGAAATTTGGAAGACAGCTACCTGGCCAACCGACTGGAAGAGATCCATATTTATGCCTATTCCCAAGAAAGGTGATCCAACCAAATGTGGAAATTATAGAACAATATCATTAATATCCCACACAAACAAAATTTTGCTGAAGATCATTCAAAAGCGGCTGCAGCAGTATATCAACAGGGAACTGCCAGAAATTCAGGCCGTATTCAGAAGAGGGTATGAAACCAGGAATATCATTGCTGATGTCACAAGGATCCTGGCTGAAAGCAGAGAATACCAGAAGGGTATTTACCTGTGTTTTTTGACTATGCAGAAGCATTCGACTATGTGGATCATAACAAATTATGGTTAACATTGCGAAGAATGGGAATTCCAGAACACTTAATTGTGCTCATGAGGAGCCTGTACATAGATCTTAAAGTTAGGAAAGGTGTGCATTAGGGTTGTATCATTTTACCATACTTATTCAATACATATGCTGAGCAAATAAGCTGAGAAGCTGTGCTATATGAAGAAGAATGGGGCATCAGGATTGGAGGAAGACTCATTAACAACCTGCGATGCAGATGACACAACCTGGCTTGCTGAAAATGAAGATGACTTGAATCACTTACTGATGAAGATCAAAGACCACAGCCTTCAGTACGGATTACACCTCAACATAAAGAAAACAAAATCATAACAACTGGACCAATAAGCCACGTCATGTTAAACAGAGAAAAGATTGAAGTTGTCAAGGATTTTATTTTACTTGGATCCACAAACAATACCCATGGAAGCAGCAGTCAAGAAATCAAAAGACACATTGCACTAGGCAAATCTGCTGCAAAGGACCTCTTTAAAGTGTTGAAAAGCAAAGATGTCACCTTGAAGACTAAAGTGCACCTGACCCAAGCCATGGTATTTTCAATCACGTCATATGCATACGAAGGCTGGACAATGAATAAGGAAGACTGAAGAAGAACTGAAGCCTTTGAATTGCGGTTTTCACAAAGAATATTGAATATACCATGGACTGCCAAAAGAACGAACAAACCTGTCTTGAAAGAAGTGGAACCAGAATGCTCCTCAGAAGCAATGATGGTGAGACTATGTCTTACATACTTTGGACATGTTTTCTGGAGGGATCAGTCCCTGGAGAAGGACATCATGCTTGGTGAAGTACAAGGTGAGCAGAAAAGAGGAAGACGCTCAATGAAATGGATTGACACAGTGGCTGCAACAATGGGCTCAAGCATAACAACAATTGTACAGATGGTGCAGGACCGGGCAGTGTTTTGTTCTGCGGTACATAGGGTTGCTATGAGTTGAAACCAACTTGACAGCACCTAACAACAACAACAGCAATCTAAAATAATGGGATATATGAAGAAACATGCACACTGAAGAACAAGTGCAGTCAATGGAGACCAATTCTGAAATGACGCTGATGTTGAAATTAGCAGACATGGATTTTAAAGCAATTGTTTTCATTATATTCCAGATGTAAAGGAAAATATGATCATAATGAATAAACAAATAGGAAATTACATCAGATAAATAGAAACTTTATTAAAGAATGGAAATTCTAAAACAGAGAATTACAATTTCCAAAATAAAAATTTTACTAGGTACTCTTTCAATAGTTTAGGGATAACAGAAGAGCCAGAGCCAGCAAACTTGCATATAGATGTACAGAAATTATCAAGTCTAAAGAACAGAAAAGAAAAAAAGATTAAAACAAAATATATAGAGCCTCCATAGCTTGTAATACAATATCAAAAGGCCTAACATCTGCATAATTGGTGTCCCAGAAAGAAAGGAGAGAACAGGGCAAAAAAAAAATTGATGAAATAAGGGCTGAAAGTTTCCCAAGTCTGGTGAAAGACATGAACTTACAGATTTGGGAAGCTCAATGAGTAATCAGAATAAATACCAAGAAAATTACACCTAAGCATAATCAAACTACTGGAACTCAAAGAGAAGATATTGAAAGCTATGTTCAGAGAAAAACAGCACATTATATACAAGGGAAAATATATGTGCATGACTGCTGACTTCTTATCAGAAACAATACAGATCAGAAAAGAGTGGAACAACATTGTTAATGTGCTGAAAGAAAACTGTCAAGCCAGAATTCTATACCTAGCAAAATTTTCCTTTAAGAGTGAAGATGGAATAAAGACATTTTTATATAAACAAAAGAGTACGTACTATGCAATCCATTTATATAAAGTCAATGGAGACAAAATCAGGTTAATTATTTTTGGAGAGGATTAGTAATTGCAAGAAGGGGATATTTCCATATCACAAACCACTCTAATACTTAATAGCTTAAAATAATAGCACTTTTATTTTCTTTTGATTCTGCATCTCCAAAGCTAGGCTTAGCTGGGGTTTTGTGCCTACATTCAGCTGATGGGTTGGGGGGCTAGACACATCTGAGACGGCTAGAACCTTCATTTTTTTCCTCTGCCTTTAGTCAATACTTCTCTGCATGACCTCTCCAGATGGTTTCTCCAGCACAGTAGCCAGCCTTACAATTTGTTACACTTTTCTGTGTGTTATACTTCAGTAAAAGTTCTGCTTTCAAAGGGTGTGCAAATAATATAGAACATATTGCAAAGGGTAGTGAAGGAAAAGTAGAATCTACAAAGTGTTCCAGAAAATACAAATACTTCTCTGTGACTTGTGAAGTGACTTAGTGTAGTTTTCTAAGGGAAAATTCATAGATAATAAAGCAAAAAAGACAATTTAGGGTTAGATTGCAGTGAGCTTTGAATGTTTGCCTAAAGAATAAAGAGTTGGGCCTTATTTGAAAGATACGGAAATCTATTAAAGGATTTTGAGCAAAGGAATAATATGATAAAACAGTAGTTTAGGAAAGATAATTCTATGCTAGTGTACAAAGTGGACTGGAAGAGGGAGAGGTTATAATCAGGCAGACCAGTTTGGAAACAAAATGTAGATATGCATCAATAGAAATTTGAATTTAAGTAGTGGCACGATATGGAAAAGAAGGTAATAAAATTTATTTCACATACACCGATTGAGGACTACTGATGTCACAGGCATTGGGTAAGATGCTGTATACATGATAGTCTCCACACTCAAGGACTCATATGAAATTGAGAAAGATGTAAAGAAGTAATGACAATTTGTTGTAATAAGAGCTAAAATAGATGAGTGTTTAAGGTGTTAAGGAGCCAAGAAGAAAGCAACTAATTGGATGGAGGAATCTAAGAAGTGCTTTATACAAGACTTGGCATTAGATGAGTAGTTAAGGCAAACAAAGAAGGCAAAGAAGAATATTGTAGGTAGAAGTAAAACATATGCAGAGCCGTAGGCAGAAAACAGTAGAGCACTGTGCATTGGGGGAGTTACACATAGTTAATTTTGTCTGCACTGTGCAAGCTGCATATGGATACAAGGCAAGAAGTTAGAAATATAGAGGATCACATCACTAAGGGCAAAAGATATTATAAAGGAAGATTTAACAGGATTTGGTAACTAAGAAGAAGACAAAAATGACCCTAAGAGTTTGAATTTAAGTGACTGGAAAAATGATGATACAAAGAAATGGGAACTCAGTGTGAAGAATTACATAGCCCAATAGATATTTTTCATCTGAATGGACATGAAATACCTAGGAGGTCTTTTTGTATTTGCATGTGAAGAATAACACTGAATGTATTTTGTCAATGGGATTCTCAATATCAAATGCTCATTTTTGGTTCTTAGAGCCAATCAAGAGCCTAGAATTTATTTTCGACATTGGAATAGTTTTATCGAAATTACAAACTTTAAAAGAAAAGAAAAGTCGCCTGGATGAAAGTGTTTCTTGACTGAGAAGAAAAGAAAAATCCTTAGATACATATAGAATAACTAAAGAAGAAATGGGATTACTATGGATGTTGCAAAGATCTGGTTCTAAATAGTCAAATTACTTCCTGTTTCATTTGTTTTAAAAAATACTGTTGTGCCAAGAACCACTAATCATCAGCTAATGTTGGAAATCTATAATTGTGTGTTAATGTATAACAAAACTGACAGTCTCCAAAGAAGACTGGCACTTAGTAGAATGCATGAAACTGCTATTGATTCAGTGAATCTCAGAAATTTTCCTGAAATGTAGCCTCTCTTGTTCAAATCACATATCCATTAATAGAAACAAAAGCTACTGGGTACAGGCAATGTTACCTGAATCATTAGAGAGCAGTTGATCAGAAATCTAAATCAAACTTGAATACAGCAGGTCCACATGAGTGGTTGCCTAAGGGCTGGGGGACAGGACCGAGCAGGAGCTCACTAAGAAGCACGAGGCAACTTTGGGGAATGATGCACATATTCGTTACCTTGATTGTGGTGATGGCTTCACGGGTGTATATATATATATATATATTCAGAGCTTATCAAATTGTAAAGTTTAAATATATACAGTTTATTGTATGTCAACCAATCCTCAGTAAATCTATTAATACAAAAATGAATTTGATCTTAGAATGTCAGATATAATCTTTTGAGTCTTGCACCATTGTCTGTATAAAATGAGCTAGTCTAGACTGCCTGAGTTATAATGAATTTAATGTAGTGGTTTTTTACTAGATTCAGTCTTGAAGTAATTCACATTCTCATGATACAGATTGGTGTATGTGTTTTTGAATCTGTGCTGTTTCTGGATAATTGTCTTCCTTGAGGGTTGGTGTCTGTGAACTGGACGTTAAACTGCATTTTAAGCAGGTTCCACGATGGATCAATGCCACATTCGTTTGAGTATTTTTTCCTTGTGAGAGACAGAGAAAGATCAATGTCTCAGGTGCCCCAGATCATCATCAATACTTTTAATAAATCTTTTTTTTTTTTTTACCTTTGTACACTTTTGCTTTTATTAGTGAGCTTTTCTTTTAGAATCATTAATGACTTTCTCACAGTCATCCTGGCTGTGGCTGAGACCAATGTGAACTCTCGTTATTGAAGATTAATTCTATAGGTTGAACTTAGATATGTTAGAAGACATGTACTTTCATATAGAAGTTCAAAATGGAATATATGAGATAGGGCAATCTTTTGAAAGAATTGCTATTTGATGCTTGGGATATGGTCAACCAGCTGCTCTTATAATATTGTTAGAATGTAAATTGCTAAAACTGTTCCTACTCTTTTATATAGTAATTTCAGTGATATGAATTTAATCTAAATAATTAATCAAAATATGAGTTATGTACCTGTGAAGATGTTCATGTCATTTTTAAATAAACTATTGAAAAATTAAAAAGAACCTAAATATAATAGGTTAAGTATGTTGTTAACTTGATGCCACCGTTAAAAATAATGCATAAGCTTGAGACTGTCTTTATATGTATTATGTTAGATGAAAAACAAACTAACATAATGGGTTCATTCACTTGTGGAACTTTTACTTAGGATTTGAACACTTTCTCTAAATATTAAAAAAAAAAAAAAAAGCAGACCATAATATTTGCTGTCATTACAATCAAAATAGCAAGATTGATTTATGTTAGGGGGTAAGATGGTAAATAGTATGCATTTTGCATATCTTATTTTCATATTTTTAAAAATTATTAGTTGTTTTTAAAGGACATACTCCTTTTAATTAACTGTACAAATTCAGCTACTCTGAAGTAGCATAGACTATGATCAGCTGAAGCTCTGGGGTTTCATTAGTACAGTGATGACTTAATTAACAAATCCACCATGAACAAAGCCTCTTTCCCCAAGACTGGCCTTGATGCAGCAGGCATGGGGGAAGGATCAATTTTCTCTGAGCTAGATTGGTGGCAGCAGGGACTAATGAGGCAGGGCCGTGAAAGTGGCTCTCTCTCAGATCTAACTCCACAGGGGTTGGCTAGAGCTGAAGCTGAGGGCACTGTTGCACTCCTGGGACCTACACAGCCTGGTTACCCAGGTGTTGAGAAAACAATTTCTGTGCCAAGACCATATGTGGCTTTTAAGAGACTCGGCAGGACTCTTGCTTCAGGCAGAGCATTCCTAGTGTGGAATCAGAAGGCTAGAAAATAGCAAAGAGGGAATCCCATGTGCTAGGAAGCTTCCGCTTGTCTTCAGTGTGCTCAGCATACTGCTTTTTCAATTCTCTGGGCCTCATTTTACTCAGCTGTAAAATGAAAGAACTGGCTGTAGAATCTCTAATGTATCTTTCAGTTCTAATAGACTAGATCAGCAAACTTTTTCCACAAAGGGCCAGATAGTAGATAATTTCTGCTTTTCGGGACATAGGATCTCTGTTCCAACTGCCTGGCTCTGCCTTTGTAGTGTGAAAATAAATGAATAAATAGATAGATAAATAAATAAATAACATGTAAACAAATGGGTGTGACTGTGTTTCAATAAAACTTTATTTACAAAAACAAGCAGCTAGCCAGAGTCAGCCTGCAGGCCATAGTTTGCCAACCCCAGTCTAGATATTAATGTAATGGGAAGGTTGTGTTAGAAGAATTCTTCCAGGGATAGGACATAAAACTTATTTCAGAGAGTCCATCCACTCAGGCTTTTTATTTTTAAAGATTAGTCAAATATAAAATGATATTTCACTGTCAAGATTTAGCACCATGGCAAAAAGGATAAAAATAATACCTTGTTACCAAACTGTTGTAGTAAATTATCTGCAACAGAGAACCCCTGTGCCTTCCCAATTAAGGAAAAAAATGGTGTCTATAGCACTTGTGATTGGGTTTTTTTTTTTTTTTTTTAAGTCTTTGAAACTCTTTGAGCCTAGTAGGAGATAGAGGCTCAATGGCCTATTCATTTTTTTTTTCTGGTAAAATGGGTTAAATCATGTCTTTCATGGTAGAGTGTGAGCTACAGACCTGTGGGTGTGCATATTCCAAAAGGTGGCAACTGCCGTGCTTAGCAGGCTTCATATCTCCATCGGCCTCAGATTGGGCTGTCTTAAATTAGAGGGATTCCAATATGGAGATCCGTCTGTCTTCCCTTGGGAGACCTTCGTTAGTGCACCTCAGCTAGTGTAGTTTGTCTAATGCGTATATATTAAATGTATTGCTGTTTGCAGTAATGACAACGCAGCTGTAGCTCGGGATAATTAATACAGGTCTATTATTAAACAAGGGATCAGCAGAGTGGCACGTCATCTGCCTACAGAAGTCTAGCACATTCTTGCTGGCCGGCTTGCTTTCTTCTAAGCACTGTTTGGAATCTTTGTTTCCTAAGTTGCAGAGTATGAATTCCTTATTGGCCTATCCTATTAGCCACAGCTGTGAGCACAGCAGAGCTGACGCATTCCTCATACTTACAGCTTGTCCAGAGTGAGCAGCTCCACTCTCCCAGCATGGTAACAGCTATAGCCATTACTCCAAGGGGATGCTTCTCAAAGTGCGGACCATTCTGGGGTCCCTGAGACTCTTTCAAGGAATCTACAAAGTCAGAACAGTATTTGCCTTTTGACTCTGAATTTCATTAGAGTTTCCAGCATAATGTGTAAAATTGCAACAGATTGAATACCGAAGCAGACATGAAAATCCAGCTGTCTTCTATTAAAGCAGACATTAAAAGAGATTTGAAAAAATGTAAATGCCACTCTTTTCACTAATATTTTTGTTTGGAATATATAGTTATTTTTCATTGAAATGCTATTTATTTTAAAATGCAATTGGCTTATTAATATTTGTTAAATTTCTGGTTTAATTTCTAATATAGTAAATAATGATAAATGTAACTCACAAAACAAAAGCTATTTGTGGTCCTCAATAATTTTGAAGAGTATTAAAGGGATCCTGAGACCAAAAAGTTGAAGAACCACTACTCTAATATAATGTCCTTAGCTACAATGGTTGATAACCATCTTCAGTATATTCCCTTACATAAAATATCCACTGAAATTCCCTTAGTCAGGTATAACAAACGGCAACAATTTAGTGATTATTCTCCCAGATATTTTTCTATTGAGTGCTTATATGCACACATATTATATAATTTTACATATATGGAATCATACTATACTTTTTCTACGTGTTTTCTCCTGACACTTAGTTTAATGTTTCTCCCTGTTCACTTTCTGAGTTCTTATAAAAATCCTAAGATCTTCAAGTTGAGAAGGACATAGGGTCATCTTATCCCATTCCCGAATCAGCTCTGGGATCCTCTGTAACACACATCCATTCATTTCAGTTTTATCAACCCTAAGTTGTTAGAAAGTTTCTGCTGCTGTTGATTATTTTTCTCCACAGGTCTTACTTCCACTCTCGAGAACTATGCAGAATACATCCATCTTCTATTGGCAACCTTTCATATATTTGAAGACAACTATTATGTCGCACCTAAATCTTTTATAGCAATAACCACAGCACTCTTAAGTTATTACCTAAAAAGCAGGGTTAAAAAGGTTTACACAGAGGAAAAAAACAATCTTTGATTGTTGGGAGGGAGGGGAGGGCTGGGAAGGTGAAACCACTAATTAGATAGTAGGTAAGTGATAACTTTGGTAAAGAGAAAGACAACACACAACATAGAACAGTCGGCACAACTTGACCAAAGCAAAGTCATAGAAATGCCCTACACACATGCAAATACCTTGAGGGACCAAGTTACTGGGGCTGAGGGGTAGGGAGAATTGTCTTGGGAGATATCTAGGTCAGCAGGCATAACAGAGTTCATAAAGAAAATGAGTAGCATCTAGGGTCTTAAAAGCTTGCAAGTGGTCATCTAAGATGCATCTATTGGTCCCATCCCATCCAGAGCAAAGGAGGATGAAGAAAGCCAAAGACACAAGGGAAATATTAATCCAGAAGACTAATGGACCCCACTAACCACAGTCTCTACCAGCCTGAGCCCAGAAGTACTGGATGGTGCCCAGCTACCACCACCAACTGCTGTGACAGGGATCATAACAGAGGGACAGAGGAGGAGAAAAATGTAGAATAAAATTCAAATTTACAAAAAAAAGACCAGACTTAAACTGGTCTGACAGAGACTGGACAAGCACCTGAGACTATGGCCCCCAGGCACCCTGCTACCTCAGAACTCCCAAAGCACACCTTTCAGCCAAGGATTAGACAGTCCTGTAAAACAAACGATAACACAAATGAGGAACGTGCTTCTTAGTTCAATCAAGTCTACAAGACCAAATGGGCAACACCTGCCTAAAAGCAAAGACAAGAAGTCTGGAAGGGCCAGGAAAACCGGAGGAATGGACACCGGGAACCTGAGGTGGAAAGGGAAAAAAGAAGAGTGCTGACACAATGTGGGGACTGCAACCAGTGTCACAAAACAATCTATGTATAAATTTTTGGATGAGAAACTAATGTGCACTGTAAACTTTCCCCTAAAGCACAATAAAATTAAATTTTAAAAAAGTAGGTTTGAATTTTCATAAGCCTAATATATTAGGCTTTCTAGTCCTATAATAATTATTTTTGTCTTCTTTCAGAGCCTACTTATCTATCTATACATTTGTTACAAATAGAGTGCAGTGTGCCAGGATAGTTTTGAGGAAACTCATCTGAGTCCCTCCCTAACTCCCCACACTAATTCCCTTTGTTACTTCTGAATAACCAGGACATTTTAAGACTTTAATTTTTAGAGCCATTTTAAGTTTACAGAATAAATGTGCAGGAAATACAGAGTTTCCAGCACTCTCTCTGTCTCCCACAATTTTCCCTATTATTAACATCTTGCATTATTGTACATTTGTTACAGTTAATGAACCAATATTGATACATTGTTGTTAACTGAAGTCCTTAGTTTATATTAGGGTTCACTCTGTGTTGCACAGGTCTATGGGTTTTGGCAAATGCATAATATCTTGTATTCGCCATTACTACTAATACAGAATGGTTCTGCTGCCCTAAAAATGCCCTGTGCTCCTCCTATTCATCTTCCCCTGAACCCCTGGCAACGGCTGATTTTTTATGCTATGTCGATAGTTTTGCCTCTTTAGACTGGCTTCCTTCACTAAACGATATGTATTTAAGTTTCCACCCTGTCTTTCTATGGCTTGATAGCTCACCCTTTTGTATTTTTCAATAATACTCCACTGTATGGATGTACCATAGCTCGCTGATCTAGTCACCTATTGAAGGACATCTTGGTTGCTTCCAAATTTTGGCAATTATCAGTAAGACTGCTATAAACATTAATGTGTAGATTTTTGTGTGATCATAAGTTTTCAATTCGCTTGGTAAACACCTAGGAGCAGGATTGTTGGATCATGTAATAAACCTATGTTTAGATTTGTGAGAAACCAAGAAACTGTCTTGCAAAGTAATTGTACCATTTGTCTTCCCACTAGCAGTAAATGAGAATTTCTGTTGCTCCACATTCTAGCCAGCATTTGTTGTTGTCAGTGTTTTGAATTTTACCCATTCTACTAGGTGGGTAAGGAGCCCTAGTGGCACAAACAGCTGCTAACCAAAATGTTGGCAGTTCAAACCTACCCAGCCACACCACGAGTAAAAGACGTGGTGATCTGCTTCCATAAAGATTACAGCCAGGAAAACCCTATGGGACAGTTCTACTCTGTCACATAGGTCACTGTGAGTGAAAATCAACTCAACAGCACCTAATAACAACAAGTTGTGATATATAACACATATACGAAAAAGTATACAGCTCAGTGATTTATCACAAGTGAACACCTATGTAATCAAGTCCCAGGAAAAGAAAGAAAACATTGCCAGCATCCCAGAAAGCCTCCTCCGTGCCCCGTCCCACTTACCGCCCCATCATTCCTCACTACAACTCCCCGCTACCCCTCCACCTGACCTAACAGCACTGTCTTTTCTGGTAATCACTTCTTTGTCCGTCGCTGTAGTTTTACCAATTAAACATGTATCATCAAACTTCATGGGCGTGCGTGTATTCTTTTGTATTAGTTTTTTTTACTCAGCATTATATTTGTGATATTTATCCATGGTGTTGCATGTAGTTGGTAAATTTATTTCCATTGTATGCCGTAAATTGTCCATTTTAACCTTCATGGACATTTGCTTTGTTTTTAATGTGGATCTGTTATGAACAATGCCACTAAAAATATGTCTCTTAATGTACCCATTTCTGTTGAGTCTATACCTAGGAACTAAATTGCTGGTTTGCAAATATTTAACTTTAGTAATAATACAAAACTATTTCAAAACTAGTTATACCAGTTTACCCTCTCAACCTGAAATGTAAGAAAGATACCATTACTCCCTATCCTCATCAACACTTAGTATTGTCAGACTTTTTAATTTTAACCAATCTAGAGTATGTAATGGTATCTCTGCAGTTTTGGTTTACAATTCCCTGGTGTCTAATGACATTCAGCATCTTTTCTTATGTTAATTGGCCTGTGAAGTGCATATTCAACTGTCTTGTTTATTATTATATTGCGTTGTTCTTTTTCTTTTTGATTTGTAGGAATTTGTTATGTATTTTGAATCTAAGATCTTTAGCGATTGTAAATGTAACAATTTATCTCCTATGTGATTTGCCTTTTCCCTCTCTTATTTGCATCGCTTGATGAATAGAAGTGCTTAATATTAATTTAGTAAGATACATCAATCTTTTCTTTATGGTTAATTTTTTTTGTAGGTGTGTGTTGTCTTTCCTGCCCCCAAGCCTTTGGGTTAGTTTCGTACAATGTTTTTCCATCCCTTTTCTGTCATCCTTTCTGTATTCTGAAGTTTTAGATGTATCTTTTTGGAGCAGCATATAGTTGAGTATTTTTTAAGCCAATTTGACAGTCCTTAACTTTTTTTTTTTTTTTAACTTTTAATTGGAATATTTAGTACATAAATTACTGATATATATGGCTTTAAATCAGCTATCTTATTAAGTGTAATTTTTACTCCTTTCATTCCTTCTTCTGGATTTTTTCCCCCTCATTAGCTTGGAAATGCTTTCTGTGTTATCCTAGAGATCACAACAGTTATTCCCTTGAACTCTGTGTACTTTCCTACCTATTTACATGCCATTGTTGTATATTTGGGAACCCTGGTAGCACAGTGGTTAAGCTCTCATCTGCTAACTGAAAGGTTGCCAGTTTGAACCCATCAGCTGCTCTGCGGGAGAAAGATGTGGTAGTCTGCTTCTGTAAAGAGTACAGCCTTGGAAACTCTATGAGCAGTTCTACTCTGTCTATAGGGTCACTATGAGTCGGAATCAACTCGATGGCAACAGGTTTGGTTTTTTGGTTTTGCTCTTGCTTTGTATTCATATGGTGTTGTTGGTAAACCAAAAGCATGGTCTATTTTTACTTATGCTTCCTAGTTAAGTGTTATTAATTTTTCCTAGTAGTATTTTGCTTTTAGGCAGCACTTTTTTTTTTTTTTCACCCTGATTAGGAACTCTGGCAGCACAGTGGTTAAGAGATCAGCTGCTAACCAAAAGGTCAGCAGTTCTAATCCACCAGCCACTCTTTGGAAACCATTTGAGACAGTTCTTCTCTGTCCTGTAGGGTCAGTATGAGTCAGAATTGACTTGACAGCAATGGGTTCGGTTTGGTTTTAGTTTTCATTCTTTTCTAAGCTGTGTCTAAGCTTCTGTTAAGCCTATCCATTGAATTCTTAAGTGTCCTTTTTTTTTTTTTTTTTAGTTTTCAGTACCTTGCTGAAAGTCTCAATTTTGTTTTTTAGCTCTTTAAATAGCTATTTCAGAGTTTCTCTTTGATGAATTCAATACCTAGAATCCCTTTGGGCTAGCTTCTATTGGGTAATTTCTGCTGGTTTTGATTTTTTGCTTGCCTCCTTATATAACTTTATTTTTTATTTGGGGCAAGATATTGTATTTGGAAAATTACTTATAGTTATAATTTGAGGCACAGGATGATTCATGTTTGCTTATGGCAGGTATGGGAACACTGGCACACTGGAATCATCTTAATCTAAGTTTAGGAATTTAGATGTTTGGATGCTAAACTGCACTTTCTTGCATAGGCCTATTTACTTTCTCTTAACCCTTAATCCTTGGTGCAGCCCTTTAGGTTCTTAACCTAAGATGAGGAGGTTTTAACAGAACCATCTCTCTTGACAGGCTCTAGATTCCAAACTTTTTCCTCCTGACAGCATCAAACACCAGACCCACCACCCTGGGCCTATATCTCCTATATCCTGGCCTGGTAATAACTCTCTATTTTGTGGGGCCTTCAATGGCTTCAAACAATTTTTGAAAATACATTTCGTCCAGCTCGTCTAATTGTTTTGATGAGACAGTCTAAATTAACCTAGTCTGCCTTTATCAAAAGCCCCTAAAACCTACTTAAATTCATTTTAATATTTCTCTGTCCTTCTGCATTGCTCAGGAAGCTGCTATAGAGAACAAGGATAATCTTGACCAGAGCATCCTAGTAGTCACATTTTATCATCTGTACCACATCCATTCAGATGCTTTTTATGAGCACTTCTCGAATGTCTAAACTGATTTTATATTTTGATTCAGACTAATTTGAAGACATTATAAAATTCAAATGAGTAGTTACTCCATATTCTTCATTTTATAATTTTTGAAATCTGTGAAGTCTTTTCAATATGCATAATTACCAGGTTTGGCTCAGGTTACAGCCTAACAAATGACTCTCAAAATCTTCATGACTTACAGCAATAAAGGTTTATTTTTCTCTGACATTCTTGTCCTCCATGGGTTAACCAAGGCTATACTCAATGTTTTCTTTTCTTCATCCTGGGACCAAAGAACCAACCACACAGTAGCTTTTACATCTCTTACATCACTTCCACACACATTTCATTAATTGAAACAAGTCACATAGCCAAGTCTAATATAAATAGGACAGGAAGTACATTCCTCTCAAAGGGATGAGCCCAGTAAGGAGGGGCAGTGTATACAATGTCCCGTAGTCCCATTTCCTTCGCTGTTTTCTATTCTAGTCTGATAATAAAACTAATAGAAGGGAAGGTCTCATTTTAATTTAGGATTTAAAACAAACTGAAAACAAAAAAAATCAAAACAAGCTATTATTTTTCAAATATCAAATTAAAGAATTGGGTTTATTTTTTAAATCACTCTTCCATATATCCAACAAAAACCTAATAACCAAAATATGTATAGAACTCTGACTACTTAACAACGAAAAGACAAATAATCATAAAATGGGCAAAGGACTTAAATAGGCACTTCACCACAGAGGGCATTCAAATGGCCAGCGAACACATGAAAACATGCTCAGCATCATGAGCCATTAAAGAGATACAAATCAAAACCACAGTGAGATACCATTTCAATCCCACTAGGGTGGCTCAGACTTAAAAAACAGAAAATAACAAATGTTAGCGAGGATGTGGGGAAACTGGCAGTCTTACCCATTGCTCTTGGGAATGCAAAATGGTACAGCCAATGTAGAGAATAATGTGGTGGTGCCTCAAAAAACTAAAAATAGAGCTACCATGTGACCCAGCAATTCTCCTCCTAGGTATATACCCAAAAGCCTTGAAAGCAGAGATTCAAAAAGAGACTTGTACACCAATGTTTATTGCAACATTATTCACAATAGCCAAAAGATGGAAAAAAACCTGAATGTCCATCAGCAGATGAATGGATAAACAGAATGTGGTACGTGCATACAATGGAATACTACTCAGCCAGCAGGAGAAATGAAGTCTTGTACATGTTACAGTACAGATGGAGCTTGAAGACATTATACTGAGTGAAGTAAGTCAATCACAAAAGGATAAATATTGCATGATCTCACTTATATAAGAAGATGAGAAAAGGCAAATGTATACAGAACAAAGTTTATTTATTAGTGGTTACTAGGGACAGGAGATGGGGCAAAAGGAAGGTTAATGGTGATGATGGAAATATTGCATTTATTTAAGGTTAGAGTTGGACATTGAATAAGGAAAACCAAAGAAGAATTGATGCCTTTGAATTATGGTCTTGGCAAAAAATATTGAATATACCATGAACTGCCAGAAGAATGAACATATCTGTCTTGAAAGAAGTACAGCCAGAAGCAAGGATAGTGACACTTCATCTCATGTCCTTTGGACATGTTATCAGGAGGGACTAGCCCCTGGAGAAGAACATCATGCTTGGTAAAGTAGAGGGTCAGCAAAAAAGAGAAAGACCCTCAACAAGATGAATTGACACAGTGGCAGCAACAATGGGCTCAAGTACGACAACTATTGTGAGGATGGCACAGGACCGGGCACTGTTTCATTTTTGTTGTACATCGGGTTGCTGTGAGTCAGAACCAACTCGATGTCACCTATAACAACAAGGGGTAGGGTAGCACAGCTGATTATTGTAATTGCTGTCAATAAGTTGTACACCTGTAAAAAGTTGAATTGGCAAAAGTCGTGTGATATATTTACAGCAGTAGCAAAAAAAAAAAAAAGTAGCTGCTGAGGTTGTTATGTACAATCAAACACCTCATGGGATTTGGTTTCTTGGTTTGGAAGTTTAGAGTCATGGTTTCATGTGACATCCCAGTTAATTGGCCTAATAACATGTTTAGAGCTTCTGTTTTACCTTCTAGTTCATTGTGTGGTAGCTGGGATCTTAAAAGCTTATAAGCAGCCATCCAAGGCAAAACAACTGGTCTTATTCACCTGGAGCAACAGAGGGAGAAAAAGTGTCACGAATAGAAGGATTTGGAATGTGTGGCTAATTGCCTCCATGAACAACTGCCTCTTTTGCCATGAGACCAGAAGAACTGGATGGTGCCTAGCTACTATTACTGAACATTTCGATCAAACATTCTATAGAAGAATCCTGATCAAAAGGGGAAAAATGCAGAACAGAATTTCAAATTCTCATGGACTCCAGACTTCCGGGAGCCATGAAGGTTGGATGAACTCCTGAAACTATTGCCTGAGATAATCTTTAAACCTTATACTAAAAACATCCCCCGAAGTCTCTTAAAACCAAGCAATAGTTTAGCTTAACTAGAAAAAATGTCTGCCTCGAGTATTATGCTCTTTTAAGAACTGTCTATATGGAATCAAATTGACAATAGCAACTTAAAAAATTAGATAGGAACCTTAGGTGGCAGTGAATTTATGTTAATTGGGGAGGAACAACTCAGAAACGGAGGGTGAGAATGGTTGCACAACTCAAGAATGTAATCAATGTCACTAAATAATACATGTAGATACTGTTGAATTGGTGTGTATTTTGCTATGTATATTCTTAACAACAACAAAATAAATAAAATCTAAAAAAATCAAAATAAAAATCACTCGTTTCCCTTTCTTAGAGCATTAGTTCCACGTATGCACAGTTTCTGTTATCTGGTGTTTCTCTAAATCCCTTTTTTCCGTTTCTTATCCAATTAGTCATGTGGGAGTTTGCTCTTTGGGGAGTTAAATCTTTAATATTGACCCCTAGGCAGTACAGGACAGCCCATTTGTGTTTTCCATTTTGCATTTCACCTTCATCAACACTAAATTTCCATGTCAGCTTTCCAGGATTTTTATTTCAACAGTTTTATTTTTTTTTTAAACTTATGATTTTAAATTACATTCTTCCGATTTATTTGGAATCCTTCTCTCTCTTCTCTCCTAATTGTTTCCTCCTCTCCCCAAGGTACGTTTACTATCTTTTATCCTTTCATTCATCATATACACCCCTAAATTCTAAACTTAGAGCTTCTCATTTCTTTTATTTATGGTATTTTCCTAGTTGTTCTCCTATTACTATTCAGTACATTTTTTGAAATTATTGGAATATTATTCAGCAATTACAGTTCTCTAATGTTCATTTTATTTTCATGCATCAGAGCAATTCTTACCATTATTGTAAGGGGTCTCTTAAATTTTTTTTTTTTTATGACAAAAGTTCAGTATTGAGCAACATCAAGGATTTTCTTTTTTCTTAATCTAATTATAATAGATGTTTATTTTAAAATGGGGTGGGAATATAGGTTCTATGAAAGGGAGAGACATGTTTCTTCAAATATAATATGTGTCCAAAAGCCACAAGTGCTACACATTGTTTTGTGACCCTTGAATGATATCCGCTTTTTTTGTACTTGGTCTGATAGTAATTGATTGCAAAGAAGATCACAGAATTCTCAAGTGTTGGCTTTAGAAACACATCGATGAGTACCTTATTCGATGGGATAAAAAGCGTCAGTAAATGATGCCTCCACCTGTGTGGTTAATTTCAAAATATTGTTTGTCTAGCACATTGTCGTCAGTGACAACTGAACAAGAACTTTTGGGAGCAGTTGGCCGTCCAATAATGGCAAATTTCAAGGGTATGCAAATTGTGCCAGTTCAGCCCAGCTCTTTTCTCTATTATCATATCAATTGAGTCAGCTCACAGGAGACAAAGCGAGGTTGTGGGAACCACCTAGAGCGTCATGCACCATTTAACATCAATGCGGCAGACAGGGACATCTGCAACTTCAGGCTTCTTAACAGAGGCTAGAATGGAAGGCAGTGCACAGCTTTCTTCATCATTTAATTGCAAAATAGTATTTCCTAATGTTTGCATTGTTTATCAACAGGAGCTTCATCAATAATTGTGTAATTATGGTTGCCTAGATTACAGTGCCCTCATGCATCTTTTCATTTATTACAGAGAGGTCTGAATTTAATGTGAACTTGAAGTCATGACTCAAGACGAGCAGTATAAATCCCTTCAAATATGAGCCGTATAATATAGACATTTTGTTTAGCACAAGAATGGCAGTTGATGATTCTTCAGTCACTTGGAGTGTTAACACAGGGAAAAGAAAGACTGAAAGGCAGTGAAAGATGAGGGAAAGCCACTAGTTAGATTCAAACATAGACCCTTTGGACATGAGAATAGATTATGTTCCTGAGAATTCATCACAAGTAATTAGATGTTTGCTTTAGGCCAAAATTGGGCTGAATTAAAACAGGATTATTATGCTGAGGTCTTCCCCCTCAGACTATATTTAAAAAGGAGAACCTGGCAGAAAACTATAAGTATGTAGAGAAAAATAAGCTGTAGTGGCCAAAGTTAGAAACTCCAAGTGCAAAGGAAAAGCCTGACGTAACATCGAAGCCTTTACTTCTGTTACTTTTGAAGGCATTCCTCCTGAGCAGCAAAATGCCGGTATTTACAGTAAGCAACAGTCATCAGGCTCTGTGGCAGCAGTGTCTTTTGGCTCACAGTGCAAAGTATCCAAGAAAAATAAAATAAAGCCTTATAAACTCAGTAACAGTTATTGGTGTGGTCAGTGGGCCTTGTCTTACAATGGAGCAGGAAAACAAAAATGTGAAAAATAATGGGTGCATTTAAACCAAATGAGGCAAGGGGTTAGTCTGAAAAGCTTAATTTCTACATGAAAATCTCACATTTTTACTTAAATCCATTATACGTTTAAGAAAAATCTGAGACCCGTTTATAATATACAGTGAAACCCGTGAGGGCCAGAACTCCACAGGACTGCCTTGTTGTTCCAGGTCTCACTCCGCCATTGACAGGGTGAAGTCTTACCACCTTTCTATTGCTTGTTTTAGTGCAAAATATTTGAGTTTTCTTTCTCTGACAGGTTTCCACCTTACACAGGTTCCAACTTTCACGGTTTTTACTGTAATATTTTATATATTTTGTCATTAGAGTTTCTCCCTCAAAAAAATGTAAAAGTTAATTTAACTTGTATATTGAGTGAGCCACATTTGAACTGGGCTGTTTCTTCCCAATGGATCAACACAGTAATTTCCTTGAAAACAATTTCTGGAGTTAGAATGTGTTTCCCCTCAACAGGTCTGATTAGTCTGAATTTATCCCTTTGATAATTATTTATTCATTTTCTAACAGCAAATTTTGCTTCCCTCCTAAGATTTTTTTTTTTTTTAAGATTGCATAAAAGAAAAAAAAAACACACAACTGCCACAGTAAAGCACCCATAGACTGGAGGACAATACAGAGTTTTTGCACCCTTTTTTGTGATCCTTAAGTATAATGGGCATAGCAGGGGCTATTTTAATATGATAGAAACCTACGATTTTCTCCACCTGAGGAGTACTGAAAACTGATTTATTAGTGGTAGCAGTTTGACTTGTAGTTACTTAATAAAGACTGTACTTGGTGAGTTAGTTTCTACCATAAACTTGAAAAAGCTCTAACTCGGTGTAGAATGAAAGTAGACCTGTCTATCTGTATATATATATATAGCTTATTCTTCTAGATTGGGGCTTTGCAGTGAATGTCTGTATGCTCTCAATCCTGACACATGTATACCTTTCCTTTAACGGACTTGTATGAAAACATTATTCAGCAACTCTTACTAGGAGCTGTTTATCAAAACTGCTATGATAATAACTGTGTCCTAATGAGTCTTGGTCTGTTTCAGTGTAATCGATAAACTACAAATTAATGTTCCATAATTCACATTACAATGCACATGTAATTATTTTGAGATGAGGCAAACCCTATGCATTTAATTTACAGCTGTAATTAAGTAAACTTATCTGATGCTAATTAGGTGAACCTAAAAGGTTCATAGGTTTGTGTATTTAATTATCAAAGTATAATCAGCAATTAATTTTAGAAAAGCTTTCCTATGTTGAGTTCAACACTGATTTCAGCCCACAGTGCAATTTTATTTTCTTGGACCTCCAATATATTAAAATGCGTTGTGAATTGTGGAGACTCTACTTGGTGAGTTAGCTTCTTTATAATCATACATATAATTTGCCGTCTGAAAACTGGGTTTAAGAATACAGAAGTTCTGTATCCAGCAATACACCTTATTGCACATTCAGTCAGTTTCAGACCACAGCAGTTCAAAAATCTGCAATTTCTCCATCTTTGGCATTTGTGGTTGGTGCATAAAACTGAATAATATTCATATTAACTGGTCTTTGTAGGCATATGGATATTAACGTATTATTGACAGCATTGTACTTCAGGAGAGATCTTGAAATATTCTTTTTGTTGATAAATGCAACACTGTTCCTCAATTTGTCATTCCCAGCATAGTAGACCATATGCTTGTGGATTCAAAATCGTCAATACCAGTCCATTACAGTTCACTAATGCCCAGGATATCGACCTTCAGTTGTTCCATTTCACTTTTTAAGACATCCAATTTTCTTTCACTTATGCTTTGTACATTCCACATTCCAATTACTAATGGGTGGTTGCTGCTATTACTTCTCATTTTGAATCATGCCACATCAGCAGATGAAGGTTCTGAAGTCTTTACTCCTGCATCACCAAGGTCAACTCTATTTTAAGGAAGCAACTCTTCCCCAGTTTTATTTTGAGTGCATGCTAGCCTGGGGGGGCTCATCTTCCAGCACTGCACCAGGCAATATTTTGTTGTTCCTCATAGAATTTTCATTGGCTAATTTTCAGAAGTAGATCACCAGGCCTTTCTTCCTTGACAGTCAAGATATATTGATAATTACTGGTGATTGGAATGCAAAAGTTGGAAACAAAGAAGTAGGATCAGTAGTTAGAAAATATGGCCTTGGTGATAGAAACAATGCTGGAGATCACGTTAGAATTCTTCAAGACCAATGACTTATTCATCAGAAATACTTTTTACAATAATAATATAATCAACAACAATATAAGTGGACCTCACCAGATGGAATACACAAGAGTCACGTCAACCATATCTGTGAAAAGATGATGAAGAGGCTCAATATCATCAGTCAAGCAAAGCCGGGGCCACCTGCATAACAGACCATCAATTGCTCATGTGCAAGTTCAAGTTGGAGCTGAAGAAAATCAAAGCAAGCCCACAAGAGCCAGAGTACAGCTTTGAATCTATCCCACTTGAATTTAGAGACCATCTCCAGAATAGATTTGATGCACTGAACACCGATGACCAAATACCAGAAGAACTGTGAGAAGACATCAAGAATATCATACATGAAGACTGTGAAAGATCACTAAAAAAAATAGAACAGAAGGAAAAGATCAAAATGGATGTCAGAAGAGACTGTGAAACTTGCTGAAGGAAGAAATTCAATATACATTGAAGGCGTTGATGAAAAACAAAGCTCCAGGAATTGGCGGAATACCAACTGAGATGCCTCAACAAACAGATGCAATGCTGGAAGCACCTTACTTGTCCATGTCAAGAAATGTGGAAGACTGCTACCTGGTCAATCAACTGGAAGAGATCCGTATTCATGTCCATTCCAAAGAAAGGCAATCAAGAGGAATGTGGAAATAATCGAACAATATTATTAATATCATATGCAAGCAAAAATCTCCTGGAGATAATTTAAAAAAGCAACTGCAGCCGTACATCAACAGGGACCTGCCAGAACTTCAAGCCAAATTCAAAAGAGGACATGGAACGAGAGATATTATTGCTGTTGTCAGATGGGTCTTGTCCAAAAGCAAAGAATACCAGAATTACCTCTGTTTTATCGATTATGAGAAGGCATTAGACTGTGTGTATCATAACAAATTAGGAATAACACTGCAAAGAATGGGCATTTCAGAACACTTAATTGTACTCATGGGGAACTTGGACATGGATCAAGAGACAGTCATTCAGACAAAACAATGGGATACTGAATGGTTCATGTCTTAGTCATCTAGTGCTGCTATAACAGAAATACCACAAGTGGATGGCTTTAACAAAGAGAAATTTGTTTCCTCACAGTAAACTAGGCTGAAAGTCCAAATTCAACGCGTCAGCTCCAGGGGAAAGCTTTCTCTCTCTGTCGGCTCTGGAGGAAGGTCCTCGTCCTCAATCTTCCTGTGATCGAGGAGCTTCTCAGGCACAGGGACCCCGGGTCCAAAGGATGCACTGTGATCCCGGTGTGCATTCTTGGTGGTATGAGGTCCCCAACTCTCTGCTTGCTTCCCTTCCCTTTTATCTCTTGAGAGATAAAAGGTGGTGCAGGCCACACTCCAGGGAATCTCCCTTTACCTTGGATCAGGAAGGCGACCTGAGTAAGAGTGAGGTTGCAAACCCACCCTACAACATAAAATTACAATCACAAAATGGTGAACAACCACACAATACTGGGAATCATGGCCTAACCAGGTTGACACGTATTTTGGGGGGAACACAATTCAATCCGTGACAGTTCAGAATTGGAAAAGGTATGTGGCCTTTCACCTTATTCAATCTGTGTGCTGAGCAAATAATCAGAGAAGCTGGACTATATGAAAAAGAACATGGTGTTAGGAAGGGAGGAAGACTCATTAACAACCTGCAGTATGCAGGTGACACAATCTTGCTTGCTGAAAATGAAGACAACTTGAAGCACTTACTGATGAAGGTCAGAGTGTGAATTACCCTAGAATGTGAAGAAAACAAAAATCATCACAAATGGAGAAGAAATTTAATTTGTCAGTGGTTCATCCTACTTGGATTGACAGTTGACGTCCATGGAAGCAGCAGTCATGAAATCAGACAACGTACTGCATGGTAGAGATCTGTTACAAAGACTTCTTAAAAGTTTCAAAAAGCAAAGATGATACTTTTGATGACTAACATGCATCTGGCGCAAGCTATGGTCTTTTCAGTCACCTTATGTTGTTTGTTGTTAGGTGCCATTGAGTCAGTTTCCACTTACAGCAACCAGATGTACAATAGAATAACACACTGCCTGGTCCTGTGCCATCCTCACAGTCCGTTATGTTTGAACCCATTGTTGCAACCACTGTGTCAGTCCATCTTGTTGAGGGTCTTCCTGTTTTTCACTGACCTTCTGCTTTACCAAGCATGATGTCCTTCTCCAGAGGCTGGTCCCTCCTGATAACATGTCCAAAGTATGTGAGACCAAGTCTCACCATCTTTGCTTCTAAGCAGCATTTGGCTGTACTTCTTCCAAGACAGATTTGTTCATTCTGGAAGTCTATGGTATATTCAGTATTCTTTGCCAACACCATAATTCAAAGTCATCAGTTCTTCAGTCTTTCTTATTCATTATCCAGCTTTCACATGCATCTGAGGTGATTGAAAACACCATAGTTTGGGTCAGGTGAACCTTAGTCCTTAAAATGACATCTTTGCTTTAAACACTTTAAAGAGGTCTTTTGCAGCAGATTTGCCAAATGCAGTGCATTGTTTGATTTCTTGACTGCTGGTTCCATGGGTGTTGATTGTGGATCCAAGTAAAACGAAATCCTTGACAACTCCAGTATTTTCTCATTTATCATGATTGGCCCAGTTGTGAGGATTTTTGTTTTCTTTATGTTGAGGTATATAATCCAGGCTATGGTCTTTGATCTTCATCAGTAAGTGCTTCAAATCCTCTTCACTTTCCGCAAGCCAGGTTGTTTCATCCTCTAACCCTGAATCCATGTTCTTCTTCATATAGTCCAGCTTCTCTGATTATTTGCTCAGCATACATATTGAATAAGTATGGTAAAAGGATACAACCCCACCACACACCTTTCTTGACTTTAAACTATGTAGTATCTCCTTGTTCTGTTCAAATGACTGCATTATGATCTAAGTGCAGGTTCCTCATGGACACAATTAAGTGTTCTGAAATTCCCATTCTTTGTAACGTTGATACACACAGTTGAATGCCTTCTCACAATTGATAAAACAGAGGTAAACACCTTCCTGGTATTCTCTGCTTTCAGCCAGGATCCACCTGACGTCAGCAGTGATATCCCTTGTTCCACGTCCTCTTCTGAATCTGGCCTGAGTTTTTGGCAGTTCCCTGTCAATGTACTGCTGCAGCCATTTTTGAGTGATCTTCAGCAAGATTTTACTTATGTGATATTAATGATATTGTTCAATAATTTTCCCTTTTTTTGCATCACCTTTCTTTAGAATGGGTACAAATATGGATCTTTTCCAGTCGGTTGGCCATGTAGCTGTTTTCGAAAGTCCTTGGCATAGATGGGTAAGCGCTTCCAGCACTGCATCCATTTGTTGAAACATCTCAATTGACATTCTGTCAACTTCTGGGCCCTTGTTTTTCACCAATGCCTTCACTGTAGCTTGGACCTCTTCCTTCAGTACCACCGGTTCTTGATCATGTGCTGCCTCCTGAAGTTGTTGGACATTGGCCAATTCTTTTTGGTAAAGTGACGCTTGTGTATTCCTTCCATCTTCTTTTGATGCTTCCTGCATCATTTAATATTTTCCCCATAGAATCTCTCAATATTGCAACTTGAGGCTTAAATTTCCTCTTCAGTTCTTTCAGCTGGAGAAATGCCAAGTGTGTTCTTCCTTTTTGGTTTTCTATCTCCAGGTATTTGCACTTTTCATTATAATACTTTACTTTGTCTTCTCAAGCCACCCTTTGAAATCTTCTGTTCAGCTCTTTTACTTCATCATTTCTTCCTTTTGCTTTACCAAATCACCTCATATGCATGTGAAAGTTGGATAATGAAAAAGAAAGACAAGACTTGATGCATTCAAACTGTGATGTTGGCAAAGAATATCGAATATACCATGGGGTACCAAAAGAATGAACAAATCAGTCTTAGAAGAAATACGATCCAAATGGCCCTTAGAAATGAGAATGGTGAAACTTCAGCTCATTTGCTTTAGACATGTCATCAGGAAAGACCACTCATTAGAAAAGAACATCATGTTTGGTAAAGAAGAGGTCCAATGAAAATGAGGAAAACCCTCCATGAGATGGATTGACACAATAGCTGAACAATGAACACAAACATACCAACAATCATGAAGACTGCACAGGATCAAGCAACGTTTTGTTTTGATCTCCATGAGTCAGAGCCTACTTGATGGCAACTAACAACAACAGCATATCCAGCAAAACTATTTTTTTAAATGAAGGAGAAATTAAGATAATTCCAGATAAACGAAAGTTAATGGAGTTCATTGCTAGTAGACTGGCCCTATAAGAATTGCTAAAGGGAATCCTTCAGTGAAATGCAAGGATACTTAGTTACCTTAAGCCATGAGTAGTAATGAAGAACTTCAGTAAAGGTAACATAAAACATAAAAGCCAGTGTTATTTTTTATTGAAACTCTTCTTTTTATTTCCCACATGAATTAGAAGACTAATGCATAAAACTATAATTATAAATCTGTGTTAATGGATACACAATATATAAAGATGTAATTCGTGACAACAACATAAATGGGGCAGAGCTATATAGGAGCAGAGTTTTTGTATGCTATTGAAACTAAGTTGGTGTCAATTTGAAACTAGATTGCTTTAGGTTTAGGATGTTAATTTTAATCCCTATGACAATTAGTAAGAAAATACCTTAAGAAGATAGAAGTTTTCTCTATTACATTAAAATATGATAGAAAAATTTGATTATCAGAAAATATACTTGATTGCTAGTTTAGAAGTCTTTTAAATTCCACTGTCAATCAACAAATATTTATTCAGTACCTAGTATAATGGGCTTTCTACTGGGATTCTGTAAGTATCCCCAATTCTTCTCAATAAATTTATACTCAAGAAAGAAGAGTTACCTGATCTCCAGTATGACTACCTAGTCTTAGAGTACGCTAGATAAAATGCTCACATTTTCAGATTTTCTGGGTACATTTATGCTTTAAAGAATGTGAAAGTTTGTACCCATGGTTTTCCCTGAAGGCCTAAAAGATGTTTCTGCCTTCATGCCTTTAAAACTAAGATACATAGTTGTGAGGAATTTAAAAAAAAATTTTTTTTTTTTCTTTTTCTAAAGGCACTTATATGATCTAGTGTGTATGTTCCCTCCACGGTCAAAGCATTTGGATAATGTCATCATTATCAGAAAATATGAGCCTTACCCTCAGACACTCAAATTCTTGGCTTTCAGACTGAGCTAGCCAGAACACAGTTTTGTTTTGTTTTTATTCCTTCCTTATGAGTACTCACTATGGTAAAATAAAAAGTAATTGCTGATATTTATGTTGTGCTTTACAGCTTGCATAGAACATTTACTTATATTGTCTAAAATGAACTATTAAAATAGATGAACAAATTGGTATGTGAGCTGTGAAGTAGTTGTTGCTTTTATTTTTTGGGGACTCTGGTAAAGAGTACAAGTTGTCAGTACATTAAAAATAGAAGCTTCGTTTTTTTTTTTTTTTTTTTTTTGTATTAGTACTTAGTCTTTTCAAAGAATTAACTGCCATGGCAAAAATTTCCTCTGTCCAGATGTAACCAGTATTGAGACTTAAAATACGTACACAATTAATGACACCAACAGTGCCACACTGGCTGCTATAGCTTGGCCAGTTTGTATACGGTTTCTGGGTCATCTGAGGAAGTATAAGTAGTATTGTATTCTGTAAACAGGACAGGTCCAGCAGATGCCATTTACATAAAATAGTGTATAAATTATATCCTTGACACTATGTAATGTGGCATTTCTAAATCGAATTATTTCCTCTCTTCTTCCATTCTCAGAAACAAAGATACTGCTTCTTGTATTGTTTCATGGAGAAACTATTAGTAGTTCAACATGGCTGCAAAGTGTAGCAACTTGACACCTAAAACCTGTTGCGCTTGAGTGGATTCCAACTCAGAGAGACTCTACAAGACAGAGTAGAACCCATAGGGTTTCCAAGGAGCGGCTGGTGGAACTGCTGACCTTTTGGTTAGCAGCCAAGCTCTTAACCACTTTGCCACCAGGGGTCCAACTTGACTTGACACCTAGTGTCTTCTGTTTCCTCTGAGAATGAGAATAATGAATTGGTAGCTTGAGAAGGATAGCAGACATTTAGAACAGATAGTTTGGGGTGGGGCGGGGAGTGAAAGCACGAGCAGTATCAGTAATTTCACAATATTCAATAACAATTACCAGCCTGTTTTGACCCAGGGTCTTTATTTTCTTTTATACGGTTTTGTCACTTTTCTTAATCTCCTAATAAGCATTGACAAGCCTGAAATTGTGGACAGTATATTTATCTTCCCATACATTAAAAAAAAAAAATTTATCTTCCCATATATTACAGGGGTAACATTTCCTTTTCCTTTAACATTGTTTGGTAGACATTTTAGCCAAATGAAGAAATCACACAAAAAATTCCAGAAACAACATCCTACTCTCCTATTTAGAAAATTGTCCCTTTCAGCTAGTTTTTAAACCAAAGGGAAAAGCATATGAGGTTCTATTATGTAGCTAGATTTGAACTGATGAGTAGCTAGGCTTCCCTACATTTTCCTTCCCAAACTGATTCTAATCTGCAAACCTGCTTTTTTTTGTGCTTTGATTGTGCATACCTTTCTGCTTTTATCACTGTTTATGAAGGTGTTTTAAGTACAGGATCAATAGTGTGTCGGTGAATGTTTCACAACTGGTTCTCCGGGGGAAAATGGCCAGGTCTGTAGCAATTGCATCATGGTGTAAATATTCCCACAATGGCTGATTCCAGGCTACCAATGTCACTAAACTTAGATTTGAGTAGAGCTTTCTGGGTGCAAAATCAACTCCCAGCAGCAAGTAGAAGCTGGCTCCAGCACACCACTAGAAAACTAAAAGGACTGAAGTATTGATAAGAGCAACAGCATGGATGAATCTCAAAAACATTATGCTGAAAATAAGAAGTCAGGCATAAAAAAACATATACATTATGATTGCATTTATTACAATACTAATTTATGATGATAAAAATCAGAACAGTGGTTGTTTTTGTTTTGTTTTTATAGAGGGAAGGAGTTTGACTGTGAAGGGGCAGGCATGAAGGAACTTTCCGAGATGATGAAAATATTTGTACCAGCATTGTCCAATAGAACTTTCTGCAGTGATGGAAATATTCTGTATCTGCGTTATTCATTATGGTAGCCACTAGCCACATGTATCTTGAGTGCTTGTAATGTGGGTAGTGTAACTAATTAACTGAATTTTTTGTTTTATTCATTTTCAGTTAATTTAAATTTAAATAGCTATGGCTAGTGGCTACTATACTGAATAGCTCAGTTGTATATAGCTTGATAGGCATATGGGCTATATTTCAAAAATTCATCAAACTGTTTAAATCTGTGAATTCTAGTGTTTGTAAATTGTACCTCAATAAAAAAAAAAAATAGAAACGTTTGGTTGTACCATTTAAAACAACAGCAAGAACTTTAGTGATGAAAACGAAGGCAGGAACAAATAACTTCTCTATCTTGTAGCCAGAAACTCCAACCTTGACGCTAAAAGTTGGTTGTTATTTTTGTTAGCTGCCATTAACTTGGATCCTGACTCATGGTGACCCTATGCACAAGGGATTGAAACACTGCCTAGTCCTGCACCATCTTTTTGAGCAGTTGTGGATCAAATCATTGTGATCCACTTCATTGGCTGATTTTCAGAAGTAAATCCCCAGGCCTTTCTTCCAAAATTTGATTAGAGCTATTGAAATAAAAAGAAGGGAATCCCCAATCAAGTTGGACTCCATGCAATAAACCTGATCTCTGATGGCTACGATGGTAGACTTACTTCACCAAATTACAATATTTATTTTATATTCTATAAAAATAAGAGGAACATTGCGATTAATTGGCCTAATATCACGTTTAGTGCTGCTGTTCTACCTTCTAGTTTGTTATGTAGTGCTTGGGGTCTTAAAATCTTACAAGTGGTCATCCAAGGCACAGTTGGTCTCTATTCACCTGGAGCAAAAGAGGAAGAAGAAGAGTCAGATACAGGAGGAGGAAATGGAATGTGTGGCTAATTGCCTACATGAACAACTGCCTCCTTTGCCATGAGACCAGGAGAACTAGATGATTACCGTTAAGGGACATTATTTTGATCAAAGATTCTATAGGAGAATCCTGATCAAAAGGGGGAAAATGCAGAACAGAATTTCAAATTCTCATGGACTCTAGACTTTCTGGAGCCTTGGAGGCTGGATGAACCCTGAGATAATCTTTAGACCTTAAACCAAAAATATCCCTTGAATTCTAATAAAAACAAACAGTAGAACTGGTAAAGAATGTCTGCCCTGAGTGTTGTGCTCTTTTAAGATCTATATATATGGAATCACCTCCAGCGTTGCATCTGTTTGTTGAAACATCTCAACTGATATTCCACCAATTGCTGGAGCCTTGTTTTTCGCCAATGCCTTCAGAGCAGCTTGGACTTCTTCCTTCAGTACCATCAGTTCCTGATCATATGCCACCTCTTGAAATGGTTGAATATCAACTAATTCTTTTTGGTATAATGACTCTGTGTATTCCTTCCATCTTCTTTTGATGCTTCCTGCGTCGTTTAATATTTTCCCCATGGAATCCTTCACTATTGCAACTCGAGGCTTGAATTTTTTCTTCAGTTCTTTCAGCTTGAGAAACGCCGAGCGTGTTCTTCTCTTTTGGTTTTCCATCTCCAGCTCTTTGCACATGTCATTATAATACTTTACTTTGTCTTCTCAAGAGGCCCTTTGAAATCTTCTGTTCAGTTCTTTTACTTCATCAATTCTTCCTTTTGCTTTAGCTGCTCGATGCTCAAGAACAAGTTTCAGAGTCTCCTCTGACATCCATCTTGGTCTTTTCTTTCTTTCCTGTCTTTTCAGTGACCTCTTGGTTTCTTCATGGATGATATCCTTGATGTCATTCCACAACTTGTGTGGTCTTTGGTCACTAGTGTTCAATGCATCAAATCTGTTCTTGAAATGGTCTCTAAATTCAGTTGGGATATACTCAAGGTCATATTTTGGCTCTCGGGTACTTGCTCTGATTTTCTGCAGTGCTGGAGGTGGTCACTCGTCTATGCCAAGAAATATGGAAGACAGCTTCCTGGCCAACTGACTGGAAGAGATCCATATTTATGCCTATTCCCAAGAAAGGTGATCCAACTGAATGTGGAAATTATAGAACAATATCATTAATATCACATGCAAGCAAAATTTTGCTGCAGGTCATTCAAAAGCAGCTGCAGCAGTATATCAACAGGGAACTGCCAGAAATTCAGGCCGGTTTCAGAAGAGGACGTGTAACCAGGGATATCATCACTGATGTCAGATGGATCTTGGCTGAAAGCAGAGAATACCAGAAGGATGTTTACCTGTGTTTTATTGATTATGCAGAGGCATTCGACTGTGTGGATCATAACAAACTATGGATAATACTGCAAAGAATGGGAATTCCTGAACACTTAATTGTGCTCTTGAGGAACCTTTACATAGATCAAGGGGCAGTTTTCGGACAGAACAAGGGGATACTGATTGGTTTAAAGTCGGGAAAATGTGCGTCAGGGTTGTATTCTTTCACCATACCTATTTAATCTGTATGCTGAACAAATAATACAAGAAGCTGGACTATATGAAGAAGATCAGGGCATCAGGATTGGAGGAAGACTCATTAACAACCTGAGTTATGCAGATGACACAACCTTGCTTGCTGAAAGTAAAGAGGACTTGAAGCATTTACTAATGAAGATCAAAGACCACAGCCTTCAGTATGGATTACATCTCAACATAAAGAAAACAAAAATCCTCACAACTGGACCAATGAGCAACATCATGATAAATGGAGAAAAGATTGAAGTTATCAAGGATTTCATTTTACTTGGATCCACAATCAATAGCCATGGAAGCAGCAGTCAAGAAGTCGAAAGGCGCATTGCATTGGGCAAATCTGCTGCAAAGGACCTCTTCAAAGTGTTGAAAAGCAAAGATGTCACCCTGAAGACTAAGGTGCGCCTGACCCAAGCCATGGTATTTTCAGTCGCATCACATGCATGTGAAATCTGGACAATGAATAAGGAAGACCGAAGAAGAGTTGACACTTTTGAATTGTGGTGTTGGCAAAGAATATTTAATATACCATGGACTGCCAAAGGAACGAACAAGTCTGTCTTGGAGGAAGTGTGGCCAGAATGCTCCTTAGAGGCAAGGGTGGCAAGACTGAGTCTTACATACTTTGGACATGTTGTCAGGAGAGATCAGTCCCTGGAGAAGGACATCATGCTTGGCAGACTACAGGGTCAATGGAAAAGAGGAAGACCCTCAACAAGGTGGATTGACACAGTGGGTGCAACAATGCGCTCGAGCATAACAACGATTGTAAGGATGGCGCAGGACCGGGCAGTGTCTCGTTCTGTTGTGCGTAGGGTCACTGTGAGTCAGAACCGACTCAATGGCACCTAACAACAACAACATATGGAATCAAATTGACAACAGCAATTCAAAAGATAGAAAACTTAGGGAACAGTAGTTTCTGTGAATGGGGGAGAAAAAACTAGAAAAAGAGGGTGAGAATGGTTGAACAACTCGAAGAATGTAATCAATGCCACTGAATTGTACATGTAGAAATTGTTAAATTGATGTATGTTCTGCTGTGTATATTCTCAACAACGAAAATAAAACAAAAATTTTTTTAATTCAAAAATAAGAAACAATCCTTATCAAAATTCTAACAGTCTTCTTTGCAAAAATGGAAAAATCAATCCTCAAATTTATATAGAGAGCTGCAAGGTCCCCAAATAGCCAAAGCAGTCTTTAAAAAGAAGATAAAAGTGGGGGAGCTCCCAATCCTGAGAAATATTATAAAGCTACAGTAATCAAAACTGTCTGGTACTATTATAATGATAGACATACAGGCCAATGGAATAGTCCAGAGATAAACCCATACATCTGTAGTCAATTTATTTCCTACAGGGTACTAATGAGGGAAGAATAGTCTCTTTAATAAATGGTCCTGGGACAACTGAATTTCTACTAGCAAAAGAATGAACCTGGACCCATACCTGACACCATATATAAAACTAACTCAAAATGGATCAAGGACTTAAATGTAAACTAAAACCATAAAATGCTTAAAAGAGAACATGGGGTAATGCTTCAAGACCCAGTTTTTAACAATGGATTCTTAGATATGACGCCAAAAGCATAAGCAGCAAAATAGATAAATTGGACTTCAACAAAATTAAAAACTCTGTTCACCAAAGAACTTTATCAACAAAGTAAAAAGACAACCTACAGTTTGGGAGAGAAATTTGGGGAACATATATTTGATAAAGGTTTAATATCCAGACTATATAAACAACTCCTGCAACTGAACAAAGAAGTCCTGGTGGCTCCATGGTTAAGTATTTGGCTGCTAACCACAAAGTCAACAGTTCAAGCCCACCAGCCACTCCGTGGAAGAAAAGACCTGACAGTCTGCTCCTGTAGAGATTACAGCGTAGCCTCAGACACCCATCCAACTCAAAACTGAAGCCACTCCCGAAGCCCACTTTTCAAGCAAAGATTAGACAGGCCTATGATGCAATAACACATGTATGGAACATGCTTCTTAGTTCAATCAGATATACCAGACCAAATGGGCAACTCCTGCCCAAAAGCAAGATGAGAAGGCAGGAAGGGGCAGAAAAACTGGACAAATGGACACAGGGAACCCCGGATGGAAAGGGGGAGAGTGCTGTCACATTGCAGGGTTTACAACCAATGTCACAAAACAATTTGTGTACAGATTTTTTAATGAAAAACTAACTTGCACTGTAAACTTTCACCTAAAGCACAATAAAACTAAAAAAAAATAAAAGATTACAGCCTAAGAAACCCTATGGAGCAGCTCTGCTGTGTCATATAGGGTTGCTAAGAGTCGGAATTGACAGCACACAATGACAACAACTTAACAACAAAAAGACAACCCAATTAAAAGAATGGGCAAAAGATTTGAATCAACATTTCACCAAAGAAGCAATATGAATGTCTAACAAACATATAAAAGATGCTCAATATCATTAGTCATTAGAGAAATACACACAATGAGGTATCACTGCCCACCCACTAAGATGGCTGTGATTTGAAAAATGAAAAATAACAGATGTTGGTGCGAATGTGGAGAAATTGGAACCCTCGTGCATTGCTGGTGGAATTGTAAAGTGGTACAGCTGCTATAGAAAACAATTTGGCAGCTCCTCCAAAAGTTGAACCTAAATTTACCGTATGATCTAGCAATTCCACTTCTGGGTATGTACCCAAAAGAATTGAAAGCAGGCAGGGAGATATTTGTGCACAAAATGTTCACTGCAGCCCTTTTTCACAGTAGCCAAAAGGTGAAAACAGCCTAAATGTCCGTCAACAGGTGACTGCATAAAGCAAATGTGGTACATGCGTACATGAAATACTACTCAACCGTAAAGAGCAATGAAGTCTGATACGTGCTACAACATGGAAAGACCTTGAAAACATTATGCCGAGTGAAATAAATCCATCACAAAAGGACAAATATTGTATGATCTCACATGAAAAATCTAAAATAGGCAGTATATGGAGATCAAAGTTTATTAGTGGTTACCAGGGGCCAGTAGGAGAGAGAGGCTTGTTGCTTAGGTGACACTGGGCTTCTGTTAAGGGTAATAGAAAAATTTGCAAATTGTTAGTGGTGATGGTTCAGTAACGTGATGAATGTAATTAACGTCACTGAATTTTCCATGTAAAAAATGTTGAAATGGCAAATGTTTTGTTACATATATATTTACCACAATTTTTAAAAAAGCGGAGGGGGGGACAAATTCAGAGATACATTGTTTATGCTAGTACAGGATACTTTTAAGAGTTTTATACTGGCTCTCTTCACACCCATAGAGGTTTTTCAGTTTCAAAATTTTTCAAATCAGGCATCTTTCATTTAGGAGAATTGAAAGGGGGATAAAAGAGAGATGGTGATTTACTTTTCAGCAGAATATGATTACTGTTCATTTATGGGGCAAAAATATTGAGCAGGACCAACATAATAATTGTATTTTCAATCTCTGCTTAGGAAAAATAAAAATGAAACAGCAATTCAAAGATAGTGTAATAGCAAAGATGGAACCCAATCAGTGGTGTTCTGGTAAATAATTAACAACCAGCTCTATGACAAGCTTGTTGGCTTGCCAGTTTCCATGGTATAAATCCTTCTCCCACCATGACTTACCATTTCAAACTAACAAAGTGAGGGCGCCGAGTGTTAAGTTGAAAAGTACACAGTTGACTCTCACAAGACCTGTGAGCTGACTCCAGCACACCACTGAACCCAGTGTTTCTCAACTCTTCGCACCATATCTGTCATCAGGGAACTGAATTTTTTTTAGAATACAAATTCCATCTCAGTTTAGTCATTTTCAGAACTATATCTTTGCCTAGATTCTTTTAAAGAAGAAAAAATATGAGGTGTGATCTTTAAACTTTTTCTACCACTTTTTTTAAACCTGATGCTACAACTTCCATTTTCAAAGAATAGTAAGGAGTACTTCCAAGCTTTAAAAGCAAAGTAAGATATTGTATTGGAGAGTTTTTTTTTTACGAGTAATTAACCATACGCTTACACGTTTTAATCTGCATTTAAGTGCAAGAGATATTGGCAAATGACTCAATAAAGAAAAAGGTGTTCTGCTTAAATTGGGTAAATGCTTATTTCCTGGTGTTTGTCACTATATTCCAAGTAGACAAGTGATCTGTGCATCCAGTTTAGTTTACTGGATATAAATAGTACTCATAACCTTCATCAGTGTTTGATTGTCAGAGCACCCACTAAATTGATTCCATACTTTGGGGAACTTTAATTGTAAAGTGTAGAGTTTTTTAAAAAACTTTTTCAGTATAAACGTGGGATATTACCTTGAGGCATCATTATCCCTACCAACTAGATTATACTGAATAGCTAAATATCAGAGACACTTCAGCAATGCTTTCTTGTTCTAAGATTTCTTCTATTCCATAAACAAAAAGGATCCATGTTGGTCCCCTCATATCTAATGCAGCTTTTCTTTTCCTTTGTTAGTTTCGTAAACATTTGCCATCACCACCATCAACAATTGAAGCAGGAATCTTACTGATAGAAAGTCTACCATTAGATGAGGGCATCAATAACTTGATCTTTAAGAACAGGGAACAACTTTGCACACATCCATTTTGAAAACTTGACTGTTGCTCTCAGAAGGCAATATATGGTTTTAGGAAAGGTGCATTTCAAATACCAATAATGTCCATAAAGAAAGCGTTGAAAGTGTGTTTGTGCATGCATACATACATGCATTTTTTGGGACAGAGGGATGAACAGAAATAGTAAGGAAGCTTTTCACCCCAGAAAGTTGAAGGCCTCATTGTCAAAGCTCTTTTGCTGCCGTTAGAGCCCTATCAGCTTCTTGACTGTCAACCTTGGACCATTTGAAAGAACTGTTAGAGTTGAAAACAGCCTGAGTAATAACCTTCACAGTCCTCATTATGTAAAGCATGTAGTTCTTGCCTGTTACCTACTAGGTATTCAGTAATGTTCAGGGCACGGGTGGGTGATTGTACAGATGGATATATGGAAGTCTGTTTTTATCATGCATTTGTCCTTTGTTCTTTTTATCATCTCTGTGATCATCTTCCCAGTGAGCTTGCAAGTATGCTAAAGGATATTCTTGTTCAGGCACATTTCATATTAGAAGATAGCTTTTTAAAACACTTGAAAGGAGAAAAGAAGGAAGCTTTTGTTTTCTAACCTGTTACAACCATTCGTTCTTTTTCCTACTACTGCAGTGGTTAGGACCAGACCATTAAAAATTAAGAAAGCCATTAATGTATGGTTTCTCAGTTTTTTCTACAACCATGATGCCTTGGTCCAAATTATCTAATACTTATTCTTCTTCCCATTCTCCCAGCCCTAAGTGCACATGGTCTGTTAAAAGGAAGAATTACATACATAAAAATATTAGCTGGACTAATAGTTGAACCAATCCAAGTGCTAATTCAAAGTCCTTATATCAGAGCTTCTGCCTTTAATAAGGTCTGAATCTAGGTTTGTTGAATCATAAATGTGCCTTCATTTCTACGACAAAATGATAGAAAATAACTTTCTTGAAGGCTGCTATCAAATCATATTTCTCCAGGAAATAATGTTCAGCACACTTAAATCCAGAAAAGCTTTTGGAACAGGTTCTTCAAGATAGAGTTTATTCACTATTAAAATAACACACTGCCCTCAGATATTCAATTGTATGATTTCCTTGCCAGCATTTAGGATGCTAGATTAAATCCTGGTAACTCCAAAAAGTAGGGTCTTTGGCAAATAGGACCTTTAGCTTATTTTACTAAACTAAGCTAGAGAAGCATGTTATGGTTATGTACCACTTATTCAAGATCATTTAGCAAATATATAGTGAGTTCATACTATACTAGATCTGGTGGGCATATCAAAGATGAAACAAACAGGAATCTGTCTCAAGGAACTTAAAACCTAATAGGAATAATCATTCATTTAGTAATAAATGTTCATTGAACACCTACTATGTACTAGGCACAGTACTTAGAGCTGGGAATAAGATTAAGTCATGATTCCTACCCATAAGGAGCTCATGGTTTAGTAGGGAAGACACTTAAAAATACGTAACCATAAATATGATAGTTTTATAGAGGTACGTGAAGGTTACAAGTGATAGCATAAGAGAGGAAGTAATCAGTTTCGCTTGGAGACCAGTGACTACATCTAAGAGGACAATCTGAGCAGTAAACTTGATATGCACATAGGAGTAAAAGGGCATGGCACATTTGGGAAATTATGAGTATGACCAAAGGTCTGAGAATGCCAGAGGCTTAAACAGTAAACTAGATTCATATCCTAAAGTTTAGACTTCATTCAATAGAGAATCATCAAAAGGTTTTTTAACGGGGGGATGACATAATCAACTTTGTATTAAAGAAAAATCTCTTCATTCAGCAAATATTTACTGAGTGTCTACAATGTGCCAGGCATAGTTCTAGGTGTGAGGGATCATCTGACAATTTACCTTTTCTGTAGCCCCTCTTACCTAGGCAGCCAAGCTTTGTGCCATGAGCCCTAGCCCACTCCCTGCACACAGCTGATTGGATCAGGATTAGGAAGCTCACCCAGGTTAGACATGCCATAGGTGGCCAGAGGCCTATGTATGCACTAAGCCAGAAGAGGAAACCAGTTCTTAGATGAGAATGGAACAAATGCAGGGAGATAAAAAAGAGAAAGAGAACAGGTTTAAATGAACAGCTTTATCATAAGATGAAAGTGATATGCTTCATTTGTCATCATCGTTGTTAGGTACCGAGTCAGTTTCGACTCAACGACCCTACATACAACAGAACAAAACACTGCCTAGTCCTGCGCCATCCTCACAGTTGTTGTTACGCTTGAGCCCATTGTTGCAGCCACTGTGTCAATCCATTTCCTTGAAGGTCTTCCTCATTTAGTGAGCCTGTTGAAGATATCAAAAACCTCTTAAAGATATATATACATATATATATACATATATATATATATAAAACAAAGGGGAAATAACATTGCAGAGCAATAGTTCCACCTATCATTGTTTTCTTGGTCACTCTTCTATGGAAAATTATTTTCATAGTCAAAGTAAACAACTCATTCTCTTATCATTCTACATTTAAGACTAAAGACTTCATTCAACTGACATTTACTTGAAAAGTTTGTAGAAAATTAGATGAAAACATGAACAAAGTAAGAGGCTCCACTGCAAGCAATGATATAAAATCAAATTTGTGCTCAAGGTCAAAACCATGCCTTCAGAAGCAGCGATTTTAAGTGAGACCTGAATCCACTATACTTAGAAGTCTCATTTTTAGATTAATATTCTTGTCTATTTAATTTAAAAAAAACTTAAAATGTACCAACTTTTGCTCTAAGTGCTTTATATATATTAACTGATTTAATGCTCACGAAAACCCTAAGAGATAGGTACTATTATTGTCCCTATTTTTCACCTGAGAAAGTTGAGGCATAGAGAGTTTAACTTGGTCACAAGCTGGAATATGAACCCAAGCAGTCTGGCTCATGCTCTTAGCCACCATGCTATCCTGCCCCTTGCTGTTGTTGTTCGTTGCCATCAAGTTGGTTCCAACGCACAGCAACCCTGCATACAGCAGGACGAAATACCGCCCAGTCTGGCCCAATCCTCACAATTATTGCTATGCCTGAGCCCATTGTTGCAGCCACTGTGTCAGTCTGTCTCATTGAGGGTCTTCCTCTTTTTTGCTAACCCTCTAATTTACCAAGCATGATGTCCTTCTCCAGGGCCTGGTCCCTCCTGATAACATGTCGAAAGTACATGAGATGAAGTCTCACCATCCTCACTTCTAAGGACCATCCTGGCAGTACTTCTTCCAAGACAGATTTGCTTGTTTTCCTGGTAGTCCATGGTATATTCAGTATTCTTCACCAACATCATAATTCAAAGACATCAGTTCTTCAGTCTTCCTTATTCATCGTCCAGCTTTCGTGTACATATGAAAAAAACGAGGCAATTGAAAATGCTATGGGTTGGGTCAGGCGCACCTTGGTCCTTAAAGTGACATCTTTGCTTTTTAACACTTTTGAGAGGTCTTTTGCATCTAGGGAGTCTTTATTTACTTAATTTAGTCAAATTTAGTTGCCAGTACAGGGCTTGGAAGTCCCTGGTTGATGCAAATGGTTAACTTGCTTAGCTGCTAACAGGAAGGTTGGAAGTTCGAATCCACCCAGAGGTACCAGCCATTAAAAATCCTATGGAGCACAGTTCTACGTTTTTACAAATGGGGTCACCATGAGTCAGATGGCAACTGGTTACAGGGCTTGGAAAGGGAATTTAAATGTCAATTAACTACTCTATACAGGTTAATCAGAATCTGGTTTTTTCCCAAATGACGTTTTTTTTAGAAAATGGTAGCAACATTGCTCAGAATGGTAACCGTGGAGTCATGTTTTAGTTCTCTGTCTCTCTCATTCTTTTTATTCCATTTGTCATGACATCTTGCTCTGCCATGGAATCCTGAACAGTTGACAACCTCTATGAGCTTCACCAGCTTCATTTTTAAAATGAGGTCAATAATACCTAACTCACGGGATTGCAGGGAAAATTACATGAGATAAAGTATATAAAGCACTTGGTGCAGTACTTGGCACACAGTAAGCATTTGAAAAAATGTAACTAATATTTCAAACAAAGGTTTTTGCCCCACTCCAGTCCAAATCTTACCACCTGCTACCTGGGTCCCCAAATAGCTTCAGAGCTAATGTGTTGCTTGCCAAAATTGTTGACCTCTTGCTAATTCTTCTTGTGTAAATATCACTATCAAATAATCTTTTCATGTCACTTTTTTACTCAAAAAGTTGCATTTGCAGTTTTGATGCATCAAATCCAAATATCTGTCTGGCTCTCAAAGTCTCCCTTTACATGGTTAGACCTCACCTGTCTTAGTTATCTAGTGCTGCTTTAACAGAAATACCGTAAGTGGATAGTTTTAATGAACAGAAATTTATTTTCTCAGTTTAGAAGGCTAGAAGTCCAAATTCAGGGCACTGGTTCTAGGAGAAGGCTTTTTCTTTCTTATGGCTCTGGGAGAAGGTCCTTGTCTCGTCAGCATGAGTTTCCTGGTTGCTTGGAGATCTCCATATGGCTTGGCATCTATCTTCCCCCATCTCTGCTTGCTTAATCTCCTTTTATATCTTGTATACTAATCTTGCCTCATTAGTATACTACAGACAACCCAATCCCAAATGGGATTATAACCGCAGACATAGAGGTTAGGATTTATAACACATTTGGGGGGACACAATTCAATCCATAACATTCTACCCTTTGGCCCCCAAAATTCATGTTCTTCCCACATGCAAAACATATTCACCCTATCACATCATCCCAAAAGTCTTAAATTATCTCCAAGTCCAAAATCTCATTTTCTGAATCACCTAAATCAAATATGGGTGAGACTTTAGGCATATTTCATCCTGGAGCAAAATTCCTCTTCATCTATGAACCTGTGAAGTCTAGACTACCAGTTATTTGTTTCCAAAGTACAATGGTAGAACAGGCACAAGGTAGACATTTCCATTACAAATAGGAGAAATTGGCAGGAAAGAAAGGATAATTCTCACCAAACAAGTCTAAAAACAAGAGATAATGGTTACCAGCAGAACAATTTACATTAGCTCTCAAGGCTTGAAAACAATCTTCTGTTCTTTGGGACCATCCAGGCAAGGGCCCTGCCCTTTAGACTCTGGGTGTTGACCATGCTGTCTGGATTCTGGGTGGAGGCTTCTCAGCCCTGGGTTTCAGCTCTGCCTTCCAGGCCCACTAGAATGGCAACCCTGCTCCCTCAGCTTTGGGCAGCCGCATTCTCCTAGCCCATCTGAGTTGCGACCCCCTCAGCCCTGGCAGGCCCTGTTCTCCTGCTCCTCAACTTTGGGCAGCAGCCCCATCCTCCTGGCACTTGTGAACAGCAGCTCCACACTCTGGAACTGAGTTGATGAAGATCTGTATCTTTGAAACCTAAGAGGCCATGGCCCCACCCTTTGAAACCCAGAAGGCAGTGGCTCTATCCTTTGAAACCAATGCAGCCCTTCTTCCTATACTCCTTCCAAGACTACGTACACCAGCTTAAAACCAAAACCAAACCCATTGCTATAGAGTTGACACCGACTCATAGCAACCCTATAGGACAGAGTAGAACTGCCCCATTGGGCTTCCAAGGAGTGTCTGGTGGATTTGAACTGCTGAGCTTTCGGTTAGCAGCCAGACTCTTAACCACTACACCACCAGGGTTTCCGTAAACAAGCTTACATCGTTACATTTCAAAATATCAGAATGTACAAAAACATAATTGAACTTAAATAGTATTAAACATTACTCAATCCTTCTTCCATGATTTCGAACGTATTTCAGGATCTTGAGATTTTTCAGGGTCATTATTTTGAAAGGAGTTCTCATAAGATAGCATTCTTGATATAAAAGATAATTAAGATTGAGCTGTACCTGTACTGAATTTATGACTCCTTTACATTTTTTTTTTACATACCTGATATACTTGTTTACCTATATTTGGACTAATAGAGTGCAAAAAATGGACAGTAATTCCACTATATATTTCAGGAAATCAAACTTTATATGACACCAAAGAATAAGGCATCTTAATGGTCTAAACACATATCCAGAAAAAAAGGATAGTAAAACTTCATTCATTTAAAATTTTTAGCAATTTAGGCCAAGAAGTCATTATTCTTAAGAATAAGATTCAAAATAATCCCTTCCACTGTAAATTAGGTTTTATTCGTAAGGATTTATCCAATCAAAAATCATTAACTTTTTCAAACAACTCAAGGAATTGTATCTAATATGGCTTACCATATATAATTTATTTTCAAATCTTTAAGTAATTAATTCTTATATTTCCTAAACTGTTTTATAGATTTGTTAGATTATTACATATTGTAACCCTATTATAAATGGTAATGGTGTCATTAACTGAGCTTGTTTTACTTATTTAGTGCTTGTTTGTTCTTAGTTCATAGTTGTTAATTCTCTTTATAGTATGCCTTATACTTGAAAGTCATAAAACCAGATTTCTTTATAAATATTTATGGTACAGACTTTTTCCTACATCAGACTATAGCCCTTTCCCAATTTTCTCAATTATTTCTAATAAAGTTTGCTTTCATCTTTTTTTTGTTTGTTTTCCTTTGGCCTGTGTAGCAGTATGTACTGCGTGTTGTTATTAGTTGCCCTTGCATTGATTCCAACTCATGTGACCCTGTGTGTGCAGAGTAGAACTGCTCCATCGGGTTTCCAAGGCTGTGAAACCTTTCAGAAGCAGATTGCCAGGCTTGTCTTCCTAGGCTCCTCTGGGTGGGCTCAAACCACCAACCTTTTGGCTATTAGCTGAGCACTTAACCATTTGTGCCACTCAGGAACTCCTGCATACTCCATAATCCCTAGGAATTTTAAATTTGGTTATTTATGCCCTAATTTCTAATCAAAATCTTGTTAACTGCCATGTAGTCCCTAGTGTTACAAAGTATGGACAGTTAGTTATAGAAAGAGTTTAAATTGATCTTTCTGATACAGAATTTTCTTAGCATCTGTAATCATGTGGTCAGTCCCATCTCTAAGTGAGTCCTCTTCTTGAATATCAGTCTTTCCCGCAGGATGGTTTCTTCATAACAAATCTATATCTCTTGTTGGAAGTATCCATTGGTAGCAGGTGGCAGAAGGCATTGAGGATATGCTTTTTTAAGGCTCTTAAGGTTCTTTATTAAGCTATTTCTTAAGGTTCTTAAGATCTCCTTTTCCTTCTTGATCTTAGGTGAAATTGAAGTTTACAAGTCTTTGGCCATATCTGTCCCCATCAAAAAACCAAACCCATTGCTCTCGAGTCAATTCTGACTCATGGCAACCCTATAGCACAGAGTAGAACTGCCCCATAGGAGCACCTGGTGGATTCCAACTGCCGACCTTTTGGTTAGCAGCCATTATGCCACCAGGGTTTCCTCTGTCCCCATAAGAGATGCAAATTTGTGGTTTCAGAAGTTCCAGCCCCCAATAACAAGCACTATCCAATTGTTTGCAGGTGTCCTCTAGGCCAGATTTCATCACAAATAACTCCTTCCACTATCATGTGCCAAGTTTAAAGTATTGTATTAGGTTCCTCTGTAGTCAGAACAACCAAGCTCTGGTCCAGACTGTCCTTGGATGGAAGCCCATTGCACTGTTGCTTTTGTTCTGCCTATGCATTCAGTACTAGCTTTCCTTTTTGCTAGTTGATAGGTAGTTTAAAGAAAGTAGTACTGTGCAAAAGTAATCAGATAAGATTATTTGTAATAAGCCAACTGAAATCAGTAATCCTTGACATTGGCATGAAGTATTGTAATGGAACAGTTGTTATATATTTATTGTGTCATTGTGATTATCTGTAAAAAAAAGACTAAGTATTTTTTTTTTTTTTTTTTTTAATTTACTGCTCTTTAACTGCATCCAAGATTTTACTGCCAGGAACGCAGTCAGGCTTGAAGCTTTATTAGGGACCCAAGATCTAATCCATACAAGCGCTTTCTTTAGCTCATAGTTTCTGTTCAAGCATTTGTACTGTCCAAAAAGGTATTGCTACTATTTAAAATCACTCCAAAAAAAATGAAATACCCCCCCAGATGCACTGTTAACACAGAACTGAAACCGTTCCCGAAGCCCAATCTTCAGACAAAGATTAGACAGGACTAGAAAACAAAAAATAGTACACGTGAGGAGTGTGCTTCTTAGTATAATCAGGTAACACGAGACCAAATGGGTGGCTCCTGTCTAGACACAGGATGAGAAGGCAGGAAGGGACAGGAACTGGTTGAATGGACACAGGGAACATGGAGTGGAAAGGGAAGAAAAGAAGGGAAAAAAGTGGAATACCTAGGAATGAATCTAACAAAACACATACAGTCTTTGTATGCTGAAAATTACAAAAAGGCCTTGTGTGCTGATAACTTTGCAGGTTGGTACCCAAGTACTCACGTGCAGAATACGAAGCTCATGCCCTGTCTCTCTTTGATGGAGGATCTTCAAAATTTAACTGGGTAGTGACCCTGTGTATTGTTACAAAGAAAATCAGTTTGCCTTTCTTTGTCTTTAACTCCAGAAAGTGACATCACCTCTTTTGCCGTCTTGGATCAAGACCAGAAAGATATTGTTGACACCAATGGAGCTGGAGATGCATTTGTTGGAGGTACAGAATCATTCATTTTATGCTTACTTTTAAGTTAAACATTTCCTTTAACCCTTGGCTCTACCACATAGCCAAGATTTATGAATTTAATAACTTGGAATTTCTTCTTTTAAATAATTAACTCCTAATGTTCTTTCCATGTACTGGCATCATTCTATTATGAGGTGATTTCACTACAGGAAAAATGTGTGTTTTGGCTGTAAAGATAATTTCTTCTTATGCTGTCTGTACTCCAGTCATTTTCACAAGATTAATTGTATCTGTCAGAATATTGCATAAACAAGCTGCATCAAGTACAGTGTGTAGTATATTCATAGCCCTTCAGGCTTAAATGTTAACACATTGTTTTTGAAAACAAGCTGCGGTGAATATTACACAATATGCTAATAAATAAGGGTAATGCCTTTCAATTATATCCTTTGGTTAGAACATCTGTTTCTAACACAATAGTTGGGTGTTAATTGTACTATAAAATGGTTAAATTTTTGCCTGATTACAACTTAGTAAGAACTGGCAAAATTCATATGGACTAAATCGTTTTTGGAATGAGTATTCAAAAATAAGATCAAGACAATTGGAAGATTCTTGGCTTGATGACTTAGACTGACCTAAAATCTGGTTCAAAGGTTCTTTCGATGAGTCTAAACTGCTTGTAGTTAATTGTAGTTATGCTAGGTAATAGTCTCTAGAAAGCTCTAGATTCCTCAATGGTAGCCCAGAGGGGTCCCTCCTGATCTGTTTCTTTCTCATAACATCAAACAAGACAAGATTAAAAAAAGATAAATGGAGATGACCATTGTTCCTTTTCCCTGGAGAATAATTTGAATCATTGAAACTTATTTAAGTTCATATGATGGTTTTAATATAACAATATCATTAATAAAAGATTCTTTTATTTTCATAGTCTTTACCACCAATGCATTTTTTCATTTTTTTCCTTCCTTGATACTATTCATGCCCAGTCTTAAATGAACTGTTGACCATTAAGTTGGTAGCATGCCCCTGGCCCTATTCTTTGGAAAGAGCATATGCCACAGATAGCATTCAGTTTTACTGTCATGCTTGCATTTTTCATTTCCTTCCTCTGAAAGCCTTCATCATTGACAATGTTAGAGTACTTTGCGGTTAATTTTCCTACTCCATACTGCTTTAGAGCTATAAATCCATGTAGGCTAAAAATATCTTATTCAGAATTAGGCCAAATGCTGCAATTCATTAAGGAAACACTATTGATTTCTTGGTTAAAAACTGATTAAACCAGAACTCTTAGCTCAGAGTAATAGTAACTTTTAAACTTGTAACTTGCGTCCTGTATATGCATTATTTAAAATACTTAAAACAATAAGTATTCTATTTTTTGACAGTCATAAGCATAATGAGGTCATCATAGTTATGATGGTGACCCAATTAGCCACAGCCACTGGCCTGCAACAAGATATTCCCTTACAGATACCCAACTACTTAACTGTATTGCTATAAGTACCAGGTAAGAACTTAGAGACTTTTTGAGGGAAAGAGAGACTATTCTTAGGTAAAAACAGCTACCATTTGTACTGTGGTTAGGATGATAAATGAGTTACCTCATCAAAACACTTGGGCTTTTTCTTAGAGGATTTTCAGCATCTTTCTTTTTATACCACTCCACTTACTAAGCCTCATTACGTTTATTGTTGGGCTACGGTGAGGTAAATAAAAAGGAGAGAAAGTATGGAACAGAGGTGAGCAAGTTTTTTCTACAAAAGGCCAAGTAGTGGATATTTTAGGTTTTACAGACCACACCTGGGCTGTGTTGCATATTGCTCTCTGTGTTTGCTTATTTTTTGTTTCTTCACTTGGTTTTTTTGTCTTTTTTTTTTTTTTAACCCTTTAAAAATATAAAAATCTTTCTTAGCTTTCCAGTTGTACAGAAATAGGCCACGGGCCAGTTTTGGCCCACAGGCCATAGTTTGTCAAGCCCTTGTGTAGAACATGGGCAATGTCCCCACTTCATTCACTTCTGTCATAGTCAGGATCCCAACACTGGATTTCCTACACACTGTTGAAACCAATGTAAAGAAACTAAATGGCAGCCTAAAACTAGACAGGACTTTACTGGTAATAACTGAATTAGGTGGCCATTTTTCTCACTTTAAACCTACCCTGATAAGTTCCCAAGATAATCAGGTCCTGAAAGATGAGATCATGCTGTCTAAAACACATTTGCAATGAATGAGCTGAACACTTTAACGTGAGTTTATCAATGGAATTCTTATGTTGGCATGAGCAGCACATTTTATATAAGCCAAGCTATATAGTAACAGTAATAGATAACATTTATATAGCATCTACCCAAAACCAAAAACCCAGTGCCATCAAGTCGATTCCGACTCATAGCGACCCTATAGGACAGAGTAGAGCTGCCCCATAGAGTTTCCAAGGAGCGCCTGGCGGATTCAAACTGCTGACCCTTTGGTTAGCAGCCATAGCACTTAACCACTATGCCACCAGGGTTTCCATAGCATCTACCAGTACTAGCCAATTGCTGTTTTAAGCACTTTACATGTATTAACTCACTTAATACTCAGAAAAACTCCACGAGGTAGATTATTTTTAACCCTGTTTTACTGATGAGAATACTGAGGCACAGAGAGGTTGGGTAACTTGCCCAAAGTCTCATAGCTAGAAAGTTGTAGAACTAGGATTCAGACCCAGGCAGTCAATCTCAGAGCTGGTTCTCTTACGCACTGCACTATACTGCTTCTCTAAACATTTGGGGAACTATCATTACTAGGACTGAGAGCCACAGACCACCTGTCCTGACAAAGGCTGATTCTGCCAAAGAGAATCTTCTTGTTACCTGAATAGACAACTTCATTTATTGAGCAGGAACTTTTGTGACAGGGTTCTGAGGACTCCAGGTTAAGACTGTTGCAGAAAACAAATAGAAACTGGAAGGTAAGAGAATTGAAGGACTGCAGTCCCTGGTGAGTTTGAGCCCAGAGCTTTTTGCTAAGCGATAGAATCAGTTGCACTGCAGGGAGACAGAAAGATAGATCATAAACCTGCTCGGTCAGCATGGAATCCAAATAAGGGGAGTTATGTGAATAAGCGAAGAGGAGAAGCACTTACTGATGAAGGTCAAAGCCCACAGCCTTTAGTATGGATTACACCTCAACATAAAGAAAACAAAAATCTTCACAACTAGACCAATAAGCAACATGATAAAGGAAGAATATATTGACGTGGTCAAGAATTTCATTTTGCCTGGATCCACAATCAATGTTCATGGAAGCAGCAGTCAAGAAATCAAAAGACACATTGCATTGGGCAAATTGGCTGCAAAAGACCTCTTTAAAGTATTAAAAAGCAGAGATGTCATGTCGAGGACTAAGGTGCACCTGATGCAAGCCATTGTATTTTCATTTGCCTCATGTGCATGTAAAAGCAGGGCAATGAATAAGAAAGACCAGACAAAAACTGATGCATTTGAGTTATGGTGTTGGCGAAGAATATTGAATATACCGTGAACTGCCAGAAGAACAAACAAGTCTGTCTTGGCAGAAGCACAGCCAGAATGCTCCTTAGAAGCGAGGATGGCAAGACTTCATCTCATATACTTTTGGACATGTTATCAGGAGAGACCAGTCCCTGGAGAAGGACATCATGTTTGGTAAGGCAGAAGGTCAGCAAAAAAGGAAGACCCTCAATAAGGTGGATTGACACAGTGGCTACAACAGTGGGCTCGAGCGTAACAACAATGGTGGGGATGGCACAGGACTGGGCAGTGTTTCATTCTGTTGTACACAGGTCACTATGAGTTGGAACTGACTCGACAGCACCTAACAACAACATATGAATCAGCTATTTAATAGCACCAGACTAAGCTACCAGAGGCATCCATTTTACAATAGAGATGATCTTGTTAGTAAGAAGGACTCGAAAATCCACTTCTTAAAACCTCTTACTCCCGGAGATCAGTGGGATGCAGACCCCAAATTCTCATGAAAAGACCAGACTTAATGGTCTGACTGAGACTAGAAGGACCCCGGAAGTCATGGTCCCCAGACCTTCTGTTAGCCCAAGACAGGAACCATTCCCAAAGCCAACTCTTCAGACATGGCTTGGACTGGGCTATGGGATAGAATATGATACTGGTGAAAAGTGAGCTTCTTGGATCAAGTAGACACATGAGTCTATGTTGGCAGCTCCTGTCTGGAGGGGAGATGAGAGGGCAGAGGGGGTCAAAAGCTGGCCGAATGGTCACGAATATAGAGAGTGGAGGGAAGGAGTATGCCGTCTCATTAGGGGGAGAGCAACTAGGAGTATATAGCAAGATGTATATAAATTTTTGTATGAGAGACTGACTTGATTTATAAACTTTCCCTTAAAGCACAATAAAAATTAAAAAAAAAAAAACCTCCTGCTCCCATTTCCATACCAGGAAGGGCCTTTCTACTAGGATCAGAAATGCTCCCGCTCTGGAAGACTCCTTCCACCTAAGATAGGAATGGAGAGGGCGTGACAACTTTTACATTTACTAGTAATTTTTTTTCTCTTTACTTAATTGCATGGTTAATATATTCCCTTTCTGATTAATACATTCTATCTTTAGATAGTTAATATATTCATTCTGTTACTTTCAAGTTTTGTTGGCCTAAGAGTATTTCTGTCTTTAGTGACTTTGCATATCTCTATTCCAGTCCACTCTGTAGTGATTTAACTCTCTGAGGGACAATAATTTTCTTTCCATCAATTTCAAGTCCTTGGAGAAAGCATGACTGTAGCTACCATGTGCTAATTCCATATCACAGTACCAGAGTGCCATGTGTTCTTTTTAGCCACTTAAAAGATATATGACTCCATCATGGATTTTCGTGTATAATTTTAAAATGAGTACCCCAAATGTACATAAATTAAATTCATTGTTCCATCTCAAGGGTTTGGTGACAGTGACAAATCCCTCTAGCCTCTACAAGCATACCTCCTTGTTCTGATTGGAGAGCTTAAGCACTTTCTAACATTTGCCTTATTTGTCACTCACCAGCCCTGATGAAACTACTTTTTCCAATTTCTCCTAAAAGCCCAAGTGCTAGGATTGTGCCCTTAGAAATGGAGACAATTCAATAATCTCTAAGTATGATTTCCTAATTTCCCAGGTCAGGAGAAATTTTCTTCCTGTTGTCCTGCTGTGACAAAGCACAGCAGGTCTGCCTTTTCATTTGGAACCCTCTTTGTCACTGCCATAATAACAAATGGAAACATTGAGAACATTTTGTGACAGGCACTGTCATTGTTCCCGGTGAAATCTCTTCCCCTGTGTCTTCCCAGTAAATGAAACTAAGAAGAAAAATCATAACAAATAACATGAAAGGGGACCTAATCAATATGCTCCCACTGGGCTGTCAATACGAGCCTGTGTTAATCTAACATGATTTAGTTGTACGTTTTGTGGCAGCTGTAGGAATATGGAAAAGACCTACAAATCATCTTTAGACTAAAGGTGAGTAAGTACACCATGGACAGGTTATGTCCAGGCATTTAGATACAACTCTCAGTTAAAAGACTAGAGACCTTACTTAAGGACCAACCTTCTCAAGATTTAAAAAAAAAAAAAAAAGCTTCATTAAGTGTGGTTACAAGCTATACACAGTTTAGAACATTTTATTTTGAATGATGGTAGAGTCATTGTGCTGCCTCTGAAAACTTCTTACTTTCAAAATTCTCATGACAGCTTTAGTAGAAAAATGGTATTACCCTAAAAGATACTACCTATAACAAGCAAATGACTTTTAAAGCCACTTAGCAATCACAGTGTAAATAATTATACTGTTTCCCATCTAATAAAAGGGAACATTAATTTCAGTTTCTAATTCATGTTCGGAACAGAATTTTGATAAAAAGATCTAATTTTCCAGAACAAGAATGCTACTTCCTCTTCATGTAACACCTGTGTATACCTCAGAGCCATAGAGATTCTATTCTATCTATTCTCACCTTGTTTGTTTGCACCAAACATCTGTACCTTCCTCCCCCATTTTTCTTCGTTGCTGCTTCACCATTGCTGTGCAAAGTGGTTCAGAATTCTTGAGAATTTTTTTTTTTTTTGCACCACCTCCTTTCTTTGTTCTCCAACTCAGAAGACTAGAAAATAGCTTCATGAGTGTTAAATATATCATTTCTCACACTTCTTGACACAAAAACCAAAACCTTTATATGACCCACTGTCTGCTGAGGATTTACTTGATGGTGTTCAAGATAACAGCTGCCTACTCCATCCCACCCCACATCAGCAACACCACCTTTCTGTTCTTCTACTTTAGTGGGACAACTTTTGTGTTTTATTTTTTAAGCAGAAATTTTCCTTATAACCATCAAATGAGGTAGGGATGACTTGGTCATTAGGAATATGAAACATTCACCACAGACAGTAGCTCATGTTCACGCCGAGGATGGGAAGAGAAATTCACACCCTTGCACCATACGGAGGTCCTGAACCTAAGACTGCCCACCCCCCACCTGCCTTCCAGGAACCAAAAGGCCCAGAACTGCTGCAGTAGTGAAATCTCACATGAGTAAGGTGGGGGAAACAGAAGACCAGAGAGGTGCTGCTATGGCCCTGGGCTGCACAGCATGGACAGAGCTGTGTAAGGGGGCACCACAGAAGCCGGCTGTGTGCCGGGTGCTGCGCCTGAGTCCTAGCCCTCAGATGCCACCACCTGCAGGTACATGGTGTTTGGGCCCCCGGTCTCCCGTGATGGGCCACGCTTCTGCCACATTTACAGGTGCCAAAGCGGGTCTTTGGGTGGCTACTGGCGACAGATGGGCCCCTGTGACATGGTGCGCCCAACCACGGCAGCAGCAGCAAGCCAACAGCCCTCACGCACAGGCCTCCCTCGGAGCTCTGACAGGGCCGGCCTCACGGTCTGCATGGCCCAAGGGCTGTTCCGCTCAGCATGGCGGGCCGGGCCCACGAGCACGCTGCGAAGAAGCGGCCACCTACGAGAGGCTACGCATCCATTAGCCGGGAGTCTTGCAGCTCTGGGCTTGTCAACAGGCGGGGGCCATAGAGAGGAGGGCAGCTAGAGCACTTGAAGGCCTGCCCCTCGTCCCTTCTAGACTTAGTCTGAGTCGGTTTTTTCCTGACAGGCTTTACAAGGATTGGTTCGTAACTACTGGTCGTACTTAAGTGAAATGTTGGTAACCAAGGGACTACCTGTATCCTAGATGGCGTCCATCTAGAAGCAATTGTAAATAGATAACGAGACTGTAAATTAAAAAAAAAAAAAAACCTGTTGCTGTCTAGTGGATTCCGACTCATAGCGACCCTATAGGACAGAGTAGGACTGCCCCATAGGGTTTCCAAGGAGTGGCTGTATCATGTAAATAGATAATGGTACTTTGTCTTCTGGAAATTTGGATAACAAATACGGTCTGAACCATGTGGGCTCTCAAACCTCAAAGCTGAAATGTAAACCTTGTGTTTCCTATATTTGATGGTTTTTGAGAAATGTTTATTTCAAGAAAACAATGCTGATATTTATAAGACTTTAGTGGCGGAGGACTAGAGGAAATGTCATAAGCAAAATTTTGAGAGCTCATTTTTAGACAGGTTTGAGACATGACAAAATATGTGCTTATCAGTGTCCTGGCCTCAAATATTAGTGAGTTCATTGAAATTAATTTGAATCTTATAACACTCCAGCTATTACATGAATCTGATCAATTTCACCTACTTTATTTTTCCGATTCATGCAACATGTATCAGTTACCTTTTGCTGCATAACAAAGCTCCCCCAAAACTTAGTGACCTGAATATCATTTCTCACACTTCACAGATTTAGCCCCACAGCTCTGTGGATTGACAGCTAAGCCTAGGCTCAGCTAGACAATTCCTCTGATCTCAGAAGTTTGAGAGATTAAGTAATTTGCCTGTGGTCACACTGTAAGCCAGGATTAAAACTCAAAGTTTGACCCAAAGTCCTTATCCCTAACCATTTTGCTATATTATCTTCCGTTGGTATAAAACCCCCTGCTGTCAAGTCAATTCCGACTCACAGCAGCCCTACAGGACAGAGTAAACTGCCCCATACAGTTTCCAAGGGGCACCTGGTGGATTCAAACTGCTGACCTTTTGGTTAGCAGCCGTAGCTCTTAACCACTATGCCACCAGGGTTTCCTCCATGAGTATATCATCTTATGATCCCCTCCAAGTGAGGAGAAATAGCCAAAGCAGTTTTCTAAACCCTGGTCTGTAGACTTGTGCCATCTATAACATGACAGAGTTTTCGTCAGTCAACAGCAAAATTTAAAAAATAAAGGCAATACACCCACTCCACTTATTGACATGGGTAAGCTCCAAAGACCAGGTTGTTATGTGAAAATCAGCATTATGCAAAAATAGAGGATGACTATATCAGATCACAAAATGGAGGATGACTACATCATTACATAACTGCCAAGTTATGTCATAACGTAGCTACCAAACCACTGAGAATCATGGCCCAGCCAAGCTGACACATAACTTCAACTCTCACAGCCAGAGTTACTCTCACTTTATACCTCAGCATTCATTACTGCCAGGTGTATGTTGTTAGTGTGCAAAATAATCAGATAGTAGATATTTTACTATTGTTGTAAATGTGAAATGTCAGATAACGAGATAGTCAGTAAATGAGGAGTAGTTGCATAGGATTCGTTCTGGGTTTCTGGGTGAGTTGTATAGGAAGTTTATCATGAAGCTAAATAGATTCAATTTTAAACCTTGTCCCTCCTACTTTGGGTGGTTAAATTGCCTTTTCTTTATGAATAATTTCGGCGAGAGCAGATTTTTGAAAACAGTCTTACCTATCAAAATTTAAAGTTTGACAGCCCTGTGTTTATCCCTAAAATCTCTTTGGGAAGTTCACTGGTCTATGAAATTCAGAGTCCAGGAATCACCGATCAATCATATTAACTATTTTACAGAGATATTTTGCTAGTTTTTTTTTTTTTTTTTAAAAAGCACTAAAATCAAGATTAGTAATAACTTGAATGCTGTTAGATTTTGGACTGATTTCCAATTTCTTCATATAAAACCTTCTGCATAATGATACCTTGATAAGTGAGAATAAAAGAGTTACAGATATGATGCCATTTATATTTTGTTAAAAATGCTCTTATGTGTATATGTATTTGTGTGTAAATTTTAAATGCATAGAAAATCCTCAAGGAGATAAACACCAAACTATTAATAGTGGATGTACTAGAGGGTATACAGATGAGATACTTACTTTTTACTCTATATGCCTCAATGATGTTGGAATCTTTTTAAAATATTCCTTTATTGGCTTTATAATTAAAATCATATATAAATAAATAAAAGTCACACGTGGGTAGAGCTGCTATAGAGTCTGGCCAGTCTTGTGATCTAGCAGATAAAAGGTCATTAGTCACACCTTTCCAAACTATATGATAATTCGTATGAAGTGTCACCTCTAATGTAAGGTATTTAATATCAGCAGAGGAATCTGAATAAAACAAATAAAAATTAGCAACATGATTACTAAATTAGCAACTAGTCCCACTTGAGATATGTGACTTCCCAAACCTGGATTATGAACAGAGTCTCACAGTTTATTTCTCATTTAATTATCCAGTTAACATTGACATTCTAATAGAATTTACATCTGTATGTTTTATTTCTAGCTCACAAAAATAAATGGCAAATTAAAAACTAGCTTCTGTCATCAAACGCTCTTCAATTTTTAGAGCCATCCTGCTGTGAAGAATTGTCAGTTGATAAAGTGCAGGTTTTTTAATTGAGTTAAATAGCAGCAAAATTAGTTATCTTGCTTATGAATTAGCTGCATAAACACAGTGTCACATAAACAAACACTGTCATCTTATTTTAACAGCCACGACTTTGTCCCAATGAGTCTTTTTGTTTTCAATTCTATATCTTAGAATGTACTCCAAGGGAGTGTTAAAAAAAAAAAAAAAAATCTCGTTTTCTTGTTTTCTGACTTTTGAACTGTGTTCAGTAGTGAAACTCTTTTTCAAAAGATGTCTTATCTGAATCGTAAAGATATGAGATCTAATGAATCTCCATTTGGCCCTATCCATACTTTATTTGGTGGCTCATGAGGCAGCTCCGTGGAATTGAGTTGATGTTAGGTATGAAAGCCATGATCTATTCCACAACCCCCCATTTGGTGGATGAAGAAAGTGAGGCACAAAGAAGGGTAGAATGACTTGTCCAAGGAAGTTAATTGCAAATATTGGATGAGGAGTCAGATCTCCTAGCTTATTAATTCAGGATCCAATAATTACACATGTTCATAAACCAAATGAAAGTTGTCAGTTAAGCAGTCCGGTGTGTAGGTCTCTTGGAAATATATAGGTCAAAAGTCAATGTCCCAAATGGATAGAAGCCTTTGATGTTGCTTTTCTTGGCTGTGGGTATCCAAGATGTTTGCCTTTAACAATAAACAGAAGCATATGCCAAATTTATATTTCGGGAAACACATCAAGAAATCACACGTTAGGTTTGAAATAAAAACTTTGACCTGATCTTGTACATTTTTGAATGAAGAGGAATGATTTTAAAACAATACTTTGACAGGGGTTAGGGTGGAAGGTCACCTTACCTATATGAGTAAATACTGCTTAATGCTCTTCAGGAGATTCTTTCCCGAATTTGAGGCGTTAAAAAGTCTTTTTTTTTTTTTTTTTAAGTGCGGAGTCCCATGCTAATGTTAGTGGAACTTGATGGGTTTCCATTTTCAACCACCACAAAGAGTAAATAAGTTATCTTCATAACAGTAGCCCTGACCACTTACCCATATATTATGCATTGCTGCTCAGTTGCTGACTTTGTGTAGGAGGGTGTGTTGTGCTGAGCTGTTGTAAGAGAACCTTTGCATTGAATTGACTTCCTGTCCGTGTCAGGCACGGCACCATCTGACACCACTTAGGCTTTGATTTTCATTATGCTAGGTTAGACCTTAGCCTAGCAGGCACAGTAGCTTTTAAGTTATTTCAAAATGTAAAGTTTGTTGATTTCCTTTTCCCCAAAAAAATCTGTGTTTTCTAACATACGGGTCACAAGTTATTTGAGTTCATGACTAGTTGGTAGTCAATATGAAGTCAAAATTTTACTAACTAGACTACACAGAAAATGAAAGGAAAAAAGATTACATCTGAGCAATTTTCAGTGGGGGGAAGCCATTACTTTGTCACATCTGGATAGTCTAAACTAGCCAAATAAGTGGGAATTTCCTGCCAGATGCTAGTTCTTTGAGCAACCTGTGGATATGTAAGTCCTTGTTTGGTAGAGCTATAGCCACCGTGGAAGCTGGCTCCTTCCTAATAGGTAGCAGACATTTTATATGTACTTCCGCTAGTCAGGAGATTGTGTAGCTTGTGTGAAGCCAACACAGGTTGCTTTTGTTAAATATAAAAATATGAAAGGCCCAGTTTTGAAGATACAACATCAGGACTATGATATTTCGACAAGAGTGGGCATTGTATTGAAATAACCTCTCAAATGTAGATGATACAAGTTTTGTTTCATTAATAAACAGATAAGACTAAGCCACCACAGGTATTCCAGACAACTTGATTAGAATCATTCTATAAAGTCAGTGAAGACTCAAATAAATCTCTACATATGAAGGAAAATTAAGAATCTGAAATGGCAGGAAAAATACCAAGTATTTACATCAACTTCCTGTTCCCAATGTACATAGGGATTAGGAAGTGAAAACTTCATTCAGAAGAGCTGTTCACAAAAAGTAGGAAAACTTTATCCAGCTGAAACAAGAAACATTTTTAAGACGGGGGAAAAAGCCTTTCCACATGATCTCACTGTTTTTGTCATCCTTGGTGAGGGGAAATATTGACATTTACCAGACTGTTTGCTCCAGCTTTCTGATCTCCTGCAGTTTATTTTTATAACAACCTTATCGATGGGCCTCTTACCCAGCTCTCTAGGTTTAACTGAGTTGAGTCGATTTGTTACCACAGCTTCAAGTAGCTGTTACAGAACAAGCAAGACATCCTAATAAAGCTGTAAACGTGTTTACTCAAACAGAGTATTGATTTTACTCGGAGAGGGAGCAGCCTGTGCGTAGCGCAGTGTCAGGATGGATGAATTGCACTGCAGTTTTTCATTGTCATCTGTCATGCTGGTGAAACACTAAGTAAACCCATCAGAGGATAATTAGGAGTACCAGAAATTTAGCCCCTAAAACCAGTTAATCACTTGGGAGTTTTGTAGCTTAATTAGCTTATATTAAAACTTTCCTCTAGTAATAATAGTCAAGCACTTTTAACCGTGCTTTCAGGTAGAGCAAGACTTGAAGATTGTGGCTTGTTAAATATATGAATTTAATGACTGTGGGTTGTTCAGACTTTTTCTCACTATTAGGCTAATGCTAGAACACAGAGCCAAAAGCAATGTAAAGAGACAGTCATCTGTACACGTACCAAAAGAAGAAATGCATGATTTTTCTGAAAAATCGATGTTGAGAAAGTAGTAAAGCAATTATAAAATATTTACAATACATTTCTTTGGAGAAAAAAATTTTTCTTGATACTCTTGGCATCTTTATAAAACTTAAATGTTTTTGTAGCACAAAGTGACCTAGACACATAAAATTGTCAATGCCATCCTTGTTTCTAAATACCTTCATTAAGGAAGATTTGAAAATTCTCTAGCTTGTTTAACTATCTTAAAGACAAAAATGAGTGCACATCTGTGCAAAAGACAAGGGTCAGAATGAAGAGTTGCTTGCTTTCTATAGAAACTGTTAGTTCTTGGAGATGGCTAGAAAAACATCACCACTGGAAAAAAAATCACTCACCTAGGATGATGAACACAAAACTGAAAGTTTGTTAAAAATAAGTTTAACCATTATATTTAAAGTGAGTCTTCTTCCCATCTCTACAATCATTTATTCAATGCCTTATAGTAATTTCCCACCTTTTTGCATTATCGTTCAAGCCTGCCTAAATGATGAACAAAAATTATGATAGCTAAAAACCCAAGCCACACCCATTGCCATTGATTCGATTCTGACTCATAACGACCCTATACGACAGGGTTTTTCTTCAAATATGTTAGTGCTAAGTGCTTTATCTTCAAGTTCAGAAATTCTGCCTTCCACTTGCTCAAATCTGCTCCTCTGACTTTCTATTGAGTTGTCTACTTCTGTAATTTTATTGTAAATCTTCTGAATTTCTGATTGCTGCCTGCCTTTGGATTTTTCCAGCTTATTAAAATTTTCATTGTGTTCCTGAATAATCTTTTTAATTTCTTCAGTTGCTTTATCTGTGTGTTCCTTGGTTTGTTCTGCATATTGCCTCATTTCCTTCCTGATGTCTTGAAGGGTTCTGTATATTAATCTTTTGTATTCTGCCTCTGATAATTCCAGGAATGCACTTTCATCTAGAAGATCCCTGGATTCTTTGTTTTGAGAGCTTGTTGAGGCGATCATGCTCTGTTTCTTTATGTGACTTGATATTGACTGTTGTCTCTGAGCCATTTAAAAGTTATTGTATTAGTTTATTTTATGTTTGCTTACTGTGTCGTAGCTTCTTTCTTTGTCTTGTTTTGATATACCCAAATGGGTTGCTTGAGTGAGCTAGCTTGATTATTTTCGCCTTTGGAGCTCTGACATCCTGTCCCCAGATGGCTAGAGCTGTTATTTTTTGCTGTCTCTGAGCCATCCTTAAGTTATTGTATTAGTTTATTTTATGTTTGCTTACTGTGTCGTAGCTTCTTTCTTTGTTTTGTTTTGGTATACCCAAATGGGTTGCTCAAGTGAGCTAGCTTGATTATTTTTGCCTTTGGAGCTCTGACATCCTGTCCCCAGATGGCTAGAGCTGTTATCAGGTATATCAGTCTAGGAGTCCATTCACTTTTCTTATATGAATTCAGCTCAAGTATCCAGGTAGCTCATCATCAAGTGTGTGGTACAGGCTGTGTCGTACAGTCTTAGAGGGGCAGGGGTGATTGGTGTAGGTGCCAGTATCTGGTTGCAGCAGGGAGTCACACTCTGAACAAGGCAGGGGGCTGAGAATCATGCCCCACGTGTCTCTGAAGAAAGCATGTCCCTGTTCCCTAGAGTGTTCAGGTGGGGGTGGGTTCTGCAGACAGACCATGGGCACCCAATGTTTTTGGTTGTAAGGACTGGGAGGTACCAATTATCCTTGGACGCCTGTCACAGGTGGCTGGGTGACCTGAATGGAGCCACCAGGCCTTAGGCCCCTGATGTGGGTAGGTGAGGACCCTAACTAATAGGCAAAGCAATGTCCAACATCAAATACCCACCTCTCCGCTGCACAGCTGAAATGGTTAGAGCCTGCCAACAAGGGCCCATTCTACTGAAATAGGCCCACATAGGTACATACAGAGGGGAAAGGTACTCAAAGTCCACAGACTGTTTATGCCTGGACAGGAGCCGCTTCTGTCCTGAGCTCCCCTGGTTAGTGGAGCTGGCAAATTATCTTTTCCCCCAGTTGCAAATTTATTCCTTCTCTAAGGCCATGAGGATGGCTCTAGGCACTCAACAGGGCCTATCTCAGGCCCAGGGAAATTAGCCACTGAAGCTGGCTTGGGAGTGGGGTGGGGCGGGGGGCACGGTAAAATATATGCAAGTACTTAGCTTTTGCTGAGAGCACCGTTCTTCTCTGGTTCCAGAGGTGTGAGTAGGCTGTGTGGCTGGCTGCTTCTCCCTGAGGAAACTGCGGCTGAACACTAGTACTAGCCCGCCACAGCCGCTCCTGAGAATGGTGCCCGAAGGCTCCCTGTGATTCAGGTCCGGTAACTCCTCTCTGCTTCTGAACCATCTCTTCCCCTGCTCCTCAGTTTGTTTTCTAAGCTTGCCTTTGATGTTCAGGACTCCTGGCTTGTCATAAATATACTTATTTCACTTGCTTTTTCGGGTCTTTGTTGTAAGAGAGCTTGCCGGAAGCATCTGTCTATTCTGCCATATTGGCCCCGCCTCCTTTTTTTTTTTAATAATTTTAGTTGTCATTGTTGAGAATATGCACAGTAGAACATACACTAATTCAACAATTTCTCCATGTACAATTCAGTTACATCAATAACATTCTATAAGTTGTGTAACCATTCTCACCCTCCTTTTCTGAATTGTTCCTCCTTCATTAATATAAACTCACTGCCCCCTATGTTTCCTGTCTAATCTTTCAAGTTACTGTTTCCAATTTGATCCATATAGATAGACCTTAAAAGAACACAATGCTCAAGGCATTCTTTACCAGTTAAGCTAAATTATGTTTGGTTTTAAGAAGACTTCAGGGAATATTTTTGGTTTAAAGTTTAAAGGTCATCTCAGGGTAGTTTCAGACGTTCATCCAGCCTCCATGGCTCCAGAAAATCTGGATTCTCTGAGAATTTTAAGTTCTGCTCTGTATTTCCCCCTTTTGACCAGCGTTCTTCTTAGAATCTTTGATCAAAATGTTCAATAATCCAGCTGAGCACCATCCAGTTCTTCTGGTTTCATGGCAGAGGAGGCAGTTGTTCATAGAGGCAAACAGCCACTCATTCCATTTCCTCCTCATATTCCTGACTCTCTTTCTTCCTCTTTTGCTGCAAGCAAATCGAGACCAGTTGCTGTACATAAGGTGGTAGGAGTCATTCTTGATTCCTTCTTTTCCCTCTGGCCAATCCTTCAGTGAGTTCTTCATTCAACTTCAAGGATATATTTCCAATCTCAAATCTATCTACTTCTCTCCATTTCTTTGCCATGTCTTTAGCTCATGCCGTTTTTCTACCTACCAGAGTAGCTTCCTATCTGACTCCATGCTCACACTGTTTCATGCACTCCATCCCATTTTCTACACAGGAACCAAAATGGAAGAAATTGAGTTATTTCACTCCCCTGCTTACAACCCTTCGGTGGCTTCTCATTGCACTCAGACTAAAAGCCTGAGCTCCTTATAGTGACCTAGAAGGATCCCCTGCATCTTTATTTCCTGTAGCTTTCACCTTTTTTGCATGCTCCTGCTATACTGGTGTTTTTTTAGGCCTTAGATGATTTGCACGTGGCACTCTCTTTACCTAGAATGCTTTTCCTCTGCTCGTTACATGGGTGTTTCTGATCCTCAGTCTCAACTTAAAAGACACCTCTTCTCTAATCACCCTATCTGACATTGGGTCCCTTCACTATTATTCTCTATTGTGACATAAAGTCCTTTCTCTTAATAGCACTTAACACTCTCTGGAATTACCTTATACAGATTGAGCTCCACTTACAATGAGGTTCCATTCCAACTACTCTGTCGTCCGTTCTGATGTAAGTCGAGTACTTCTTTTTTCTTAGTTTTCTTTGTTGCCTTTTATTATCAGCATCTTTATAAATCTGATCTTTGAACATCTGCAAGTGAACATCTGAGAATGATAACATCAGCAAATTATGTACTGCAACGTTGTCAGTACGAAAAAAAACAAAACAGACAATTTTAAGTGTGGTTCGTTGTAACTCAGAATCATTCTAAGTCGAGGACTACCTGTGTATTTATCTCCCTTATTAAGATACAAACTTCAGGAAACCAGGGACTGTATATGTCTTTACCAGTGTATTCCCAGGACTCAGCATAACACCTGACATAGAGTAGAGACTTAGCAAATATTAGTTGAATGAATCAATCCATCAGTCACATGAACAGCTACATACAGACTCACCGTTGCTATCAAATTAAAAAAAAAAAAAAATTCTAATCAGTATGTCTAGGAACTTGGTTACTGAGAGATGTTGGGGCATGGAGTAAATCAGGAAATAGCAGGACAGACCATATGTTATTATCAGGTTGCCTTGATTTACGATTAAGCCGTGCTAGCATGTATATATGACTAATTCAGTAACAGAGAGACTTATCACAGCTACCTTTTCATTACTGTTGCTAACAATAGTGCAAAATATGGAGAGAACACCTGTGTTAGGAAAGGAGGCAGCATCTAATGTCAATTTCACTAAGTATCTATAGTATACATATGAAAACTAATTCTGAAGATCACAATCCTGAATGTCAGTTCCCACTGTAATAAAAAGTGACATACATGGTCGGAGACTCCGATTGAAATTTCACAGAATATATTGAAGTTATCTAGTAGATCTCCAAGTTGATTCATGATACTATTCTCAGTTCTTCTAACACACGTATACACATACACTCACGCACATACTCACACACTTTCAAACTTAGAAATTTGGTTTGCCAGAATGCTCAGCAGAGGATCCAAAGCTTCAAATAGCTTGCTGTCTCCCACCTAGGATCTTTGCTGCAATTCTTCCACTTGGGGTGTGGGGTAAGAAGTAGCTCCTCCCCAGAGAAGGCAATGAGAATCTCTGGTGAAGACCCCTTGACATGATCTGAGTCTGGGACAGTACCCTATGTTTCATTTCCTACAGGGTCCTACGTTTTAAGCTACAGAAGCATTCTTAGCTCTTTTGTCATCACCCAGATCAAATCACTAAACCTTCTTTTTCTCCTTCCTACCTTTATCTATTATTTTGTTAGGTGCCATTCATTGAATCAGTTCCGATTCGTAGCAACCCTATGTACAACAGAACGAAACACTGCCCAGTCCTGTGCCATCTTTACAATCCTCGTTATACTTCAGCCCACTGTGGCAGCTACTGTGGCAGCTCATCTTGTTGAGGGTCTCCCTCTTTTTCATTGACCATCTACTTTACCAAACATGATATCCTTCTCCAGGGACCAGTCCCTCCTGATAACATGTCCAAAGTATGTGAGATGAAGTCTCACCGTCCTTGCTTCTAAGAAGCATTCTGGCCGTACTTGTTCCAAGACAGATTTGTTTGCTCTTCCGGCAGTCCATGATATGTTCAGTGTTCTTCACCAGCACCATAACTCAAAGGCATCAATTCTTCTTTGGCCTTCCTTACTCATTATCTATTATCTGGAACTTAAATGTGAATCAGATCATCCAGGGGACTTGTTAAAACACAGGTTCCTGGGCCCTGCCCCCAATTTCTGACTTAGTAGGTCTGGCGTGGGGCCTAGGTGATGCTGAAGCTGCTGGTTGAGGAACCATACGTTGAGAACCACTCGATTTATCTGCCAACAGTCTTTTTCCTAGTAAGCTCATACTCCTGCCAGGATTAGCTTCCCAAAGGCAATCTAATCATATGCCTCCCCTGCTCAAAGACTTAGTATAAAATCCGTTTCACATCATAAAAGTTCTATCCCCATCTTGCCTCTCCTGCCATGTCCCCAACTCAGTAATGTGCATTGTCCTTTCAACAATGCCTGGGTTTTTTAGTTTGTTTTCTGCTTTTATAATGTCCATCTCTTCTGCAAAATGTTGCTCGTTCAAGACCCAAATCATGTCACCTTCTCTGAGAACCACTTCTTGATGTCCTCAAACTGAGATATATGCTATTCTGTAAGTATTTATTTACAAGACTTTTTCTCCTAAAGTTATAAAATCCTCAAGGACAAACACTATGTTTTATCCATCTTTGAATCCTTTGGTGTCTAGCATAGTACCTAGTGATAGTAAGCATTCAATAACTGTTAGTTAATTGAATCAAGGTACTTTTGATAGCATTCTAGATTTTTCCTTTCTTTTCATTTGCTTCTCACAATAAAAATCAAATGTAGAAGTGGTAGTGGCATGATTCTAGTAAACTGAGCATTCCAATTACTCCAAGTTTTCACTTGCATCTTACTTTCTTTCTTAAAGCAGCACTATGTAATAAAAGTACAGCCTTTAAGTTGATTACGGTATGTGCCATGTGGCAGTATATGCCTGGTGACCATTGGTGTAGAAAGTAAGAAGTTTAAAGGTCGTAAGAGAGAAAACAGGCCAATTTAAGAAAGCACAGAAATCATCATTAAAGGTTAGCTATCTAAGAAAGACGAAGATAAACAAAGAATTGGGAAATCAAATTGACCCAGAAACAACAGAGCACATTTTTTGCAGGGAGGAGGTCAGGAGAGTATAGGGTTCAGCACTGTTAGTTGCTGTAAAATATTATATCAGGTTTGCTTTAATTACATGGTAATTCCTCTGAGAACAATGGTAATTACATGATAACTTATGTTACTATTATCTCTCAATAACTATGTAATTCACTTGTCACTACTATACAGTGTGAAGTTTGATTATACTCACGTATAAAGAACATTGATAAATGAATGAGCTGCGATGGAGGCCGTAGAGAAATCATAGGATTATAGCAATCAGGAGTGCAAATGTTTCATTAGCTCTTTGTACCCAGTCCTCAAGGATTTGAGCCAAAGCCTTAGAGAATACCAGTGGTATCTGAGGTAAATAATGTAGCTTTTTGAAGCCGACAAGCATATAATAAAGTGAGTAAGTTTACCAAGCTCTGGAATATATGTGAGTTTGGGGATATAATACATATGATTTTAAACAGTTCATTTTGGTTTTTGTGGTTTTTCTTTCAAATAAATGTTAAGAATTTTTAAAAACATAGTGGAAAAACCTTTCTTCCACTCATCTCATTTTAGCAGCATCTTGGGTTTGTATGTGTCACCTGTTTCCTAACTTTATCAATTACCCAGTCCTGTGTGGCAGTTTTACTCTGTCCTATAGAGTCGTTATGAGTGGGAATTGACTGAACAACAACGGGTTTGTTTTTAAGTTAAGACCCTAAGGATCCCATTGTCATCAAGCCGATTCTGACTCATAGCAACCCTATGAATTGGAATCAACTCAACAGTAACAGATTTTTTATGGATAAAGTGCTAAGACTTAGATCTGTGTCCTAAGGCCAGTGGCCTCAACTGCTTTTACCGAAAAGCTTGTTCTCACTAATATCACATGGTAGCCACTCTACTTAAGTATAGTGATCTTTTCTGCCTGTTAGGATTCTCCCAGCAATTCCTGCAAGCATTGGTCCTTGGATTTCCATTTGAAAATATGCAGACTGATTTACTTGGCATACAGTTTCTGAAGATGAAAACTTCATTTGGGAAGAAAGACTGCTAAGTTTCCCTCAGTTTCCTGAGTTGCCAAATCTAAAACTGGCTGTATTTCCCTAAGCCTCAGAGTAGAGAAAGTAGTGAAGATCTTTATGTCTTTGAGGAATCTTCCGGGAAGAGGAACCAATTTCATTATATTTATACTGATTTGTTTTGTAGAAAGCTCTGTCCCAAGTAGCTACGATTATTAATGAATTCCAAAGGCATGAGTGAAAAACTGTTAGAATGAAATACCACTTAGCTGAAACTCTTGAAGGAGTTGCTCTTTATAACCTCTTTTCTGCGTAGTTAAATGTCCCCAGGCTATTTCTTTTTAAATAATGTTTATTGGCTTTTTTCTCATCATAAAAGTAATATTTCCTACTGTAGAATATTTAGGAAATAAGAAAAACTACCAGAAAAAAAAATAAAATTATCCCTGAAATCACTATCTGGAAGTGTTAATGTTGTCTTTTTACAATTTTGTCCTGGTGTGGTACAAACCATTAAGCACTCAGCTACTGACTGAAAGGTTGGTGGTTTGAACCCACCTGGAAGCTACAGGGAAAAAAGACCTGGCTATCTGCTTCCATAAAGACTATAGCCAAGAAAACCCTATGGGGTAGTTCTACTTATCACATAGTGTTGCTATGAGTTGAAAACAACTCAAAGGCACCTAACAACAACAGCTGTTTTGGTTAAACATATTTCTAAAATGTATGCATGGATCTGACTAAAAGCAGAAGGAAACGCATATAGGCATTTAGTAAAATTGGAATTTAAAATCAACAGGCATGAGAATATTCTGAACTATCTTTGCAACTCTTCTGTAAATCTAAAATTATTTCAAAGTAAAAAGCATTTTAAAAAACAATAGGAACAGGATGAATTATTTAAGATATGGTAATTGAACAAAAATACAATTCTTTGGGGAATAAATGAAGGTTGATCACTACCAATCACTGTATTGCAAAATAATAATCCAGATGCATTAAACAGTTAAATGACCATAAATGGATTAAAAGAAAATATAGACTAAATATATCTGATCTCATGGTATGGAAGACTTTTTTAAGTCTAAATTCAATGGAAAAAATATTAAAGATAAGTATATCTGTATAACAATAAAAATAAAAGCAAACAACAAAATGGGGGGGAAGTGTTTACAACATATATAGTTGACAAACTGGGAAGTCCTCACTTATTGACATGGTTAGGGTCCGAAGACCAGGTCATTATGTGAAATTGGTGTTATGTGAAAATGAAGGATGACCACATCAGATCACAAAATGGAGGATGACTACATCCTTATATAACTGCCAAACCACTGAGAATCATGGCCCAGCAAAGTTAACACACAGCCTTAACTATCAAAGCCGGTGTTGCTCTCGCTTTGCACTTCAGTGTTCATTACTGCCAGTCATACATCATTAATGCACAAAATAGGCAGATAGTAGATTTTTTAGTATTGCCATAAATGCAAAATATCAGATAATGAGATAGTCAATAAGTGAAGAGAAGGTGTATGTGTGTGAGAGTCTACATACATACATATATCCTCTTACAAATCACTAAAAAAGAGAAATATCCCGGTAGAAAGATGTCATTAGACAGTTCATAGAAGAAAAGAATAAAAACGGCCAATAGGCATAGGAACAAAAGTATTTAGCCTTTTTATGGATTGAATTGTGTCACCCCAAAAGGTGTGTCAACTTGACTAGTGACACCTGATTCACAGTATTGTGTGGTTGTCTTCCATTTTGTGATCTGATAATCCTATGTGTTGTAAATCCTAACCTCTATGATATTAATGATATTAATGAGGCAGGATTAGAGGCAGTTACGTTAATGAGACAGGACACAGTCTACAGGATTAGGTTGTATCTTGAGTCAGTCTTTTCTGAGCTATAGAAGAGAGAAGTGAGCAGAGAGGAAAGGGACTTCCTACCACCAAGAAAGAAAAGCCAGGAGTGGAGCACATCCTTTGGATCTGGAGTCCTTGTGCTGAGAAACTCCTAGACCCAGGTGAAGATTGATGACGAGGACCTTCCCCCAGAGCCAAAAGAGAGAAAAAGCCTTCCCCTGGAGCTAGCGTCCTTCTGAATTCGGACTTCAAGCCTCCTGAGAGAGAATAAATTTCTGTTTGATAAAGCCGTCCACTTGTGATATTTCTGTTTTAGCAGCACTAGTTAACTAAGACAAACCTCTGACTGTAAATTAAAATAAGATTCTGTCTTTCAACTATTAAATTAGCAAGCAGAATATTTAAATACCAATATTCACAAGACTGCTATTAGGAGTGTACATTAATAGTCTTTTTTAAAGGAATTTTGACAATATAAATTTAAAGCTTTAAAAATGATCAATTACCCTTAAAGAAATTTATCCTAAGGAAATTAGATACATACTCAATGATTAATGTTATAAGGATATTCATCATAGTGTTATTTATTGTATGAAAAAAAATTAGAAACAAACTAAATGTCCAATAATAAGATTAAAGGAAATTATATCCATATTTAAAAGCTTAGTCTCTAGGAATATTTAAAGATGTAGAAAAATATTCCTAATATACTTTTTCCTAAAGAACTAATATTTCTAAATGGTAGAAAATACAAACAGTACAAAAGAGTATATGTGTGTATCTGTGTATGTGTGTAATGAAAAGTAAATATTGCTCCTACCCTCATCTTCTAATTCCCCTCCCTGAGGTAGCTTTGGTTTCTAATTTCTGTTGAATCCATTCTGAAATATTCTACACCTATAAAAGTTGATGTATGTATACATATTCCAGTTTTGTACTCACATAAAAGTGTGCTATGCTGCTTATTCTACACCCTTGCTTTTTCACTTGCCATTCCAAAGAACGGGGGTCCAACAGAATGTGGAACTTATCGAATAATATCATTAATAGCACACACAAGTAAAATTTTTCGGAAGATCATTCAAAAGTGATTACAGCAGTACATCAACAGGGAACTGCCAGAAACTCAAGCTGGATTCAGAAGAGGATGTGGAACCAGGGATATCATTGCTGATGTCAGATGGCTCTTGGCTGAAACAAAGAATACCAGAAAGATATTTACCTGGGGTTTTATTCACTGTGCAAAGCCATTTGACTGTTGGGTTATAACAAATCATAACATTGCGAAGAATGGGAATTCTAGAATACTTAATCGTGCTCATGAGAAACCTGCACATAGACCAAGAGGCAGTCATTTGAATAGAACAAGGGGTGACTGCATGATTTAAAATCAGGAAAGGTGTGCATCAGGGTTGTATCCTTTCACCATACTTCATCTGTATGCTGAGAAATAATCAGAGAAGCTGGACTATGTGAAGAACAACGAGGCATCAGGATTTGAGGGAGACTCATTAACAATCTGCAATATGCAGATGACACAACCTTGCTTGCTGAAAGTGAAGAGGACTTGAAGCGCTTACTAATGAAGATCAGAGACCACAGCCTTCAGTATGGATTTTACCTCAACATAAAGAAAATAAAAATCCTCACAACTGGACCAATAAGCAACATCATGATAAACAGAAGATTGAAGTTATCAAGGATTCATTTTACTTGGATCCACAAACGACATCCATGGAAGCAGCAGTCAAGAAATCAAAGGACACATTGCATTGGGCGAATCTGCTGCAAAAGCCCTCTAGTCACTTTAATGACTAAGGTTCGCCTGACCCAAACTGTGGTGTTTTCAATCACCCCATATGCATGCAAAAGCTGAACATTGAATAAGAATGACCAAAGAAGAATTGATGCCTTTGAATTATGGTGTTAGGGAAGAATATTGAATACACCGTGGGTTGCCAGAAGAACCCAACAAATCTGTCTTGGAAGAAGTACAGCCAGAATGCACCTTAGAATCAAGGATGCCAAGACTTCATCTCACGTACTTTGGACATGTTATCAGCAGGGACCAGTCCCTGGAGGAGGACATCATGCTTGGTAAAGTAGAGAGTCAGTGAGAACGAGGAAGACTCTCAAGGAGATGGATTGACACAGTGGCTGCAGCAGTGGGCTCAAGCATAACAATTGTGAAGATGATGCAGGACTGGGTAGTGTTTCATTCCGTTGTACGTAGAGTAGTTATGAGTCAGAACCGACTCTACGGCACCTAGCAACAACAACATATCCCAGTTTTTTACTCACATGAAAGCATGCTGTGGTGCTTATTCCACACCCTTGCTTTTTCACTTAGTGTATCTTGGAGATTGTTGCATAGCAGCAAATGTTGATCTACCTCATTCTGGTTAACTGCTTTATATTACCCCATTTCGTGGACTTAACTGGTCCCTATTGAAGTGATTTTTTTGTAACGTAAATCATATTACTTTTAAAAGAAGAAGAGTGACAGATGTTATCTTAACCAAATGATTAAACTTAATATTACCAAGGATGGGACAAACCGACATCATGTGCCCCACGATGGGGTATCCAGAAAACAACACAGCATCACTTCTGTGATGTTCATGCCAAAATGTTAAACCTGAATCTAATCATGAGGAAACATCAGATAAACCTAAACTGAGGTACATTCTGCAAAAGAACAAAATGCCAATGTTTTGAAATACTGAAATGGCAGAGGGTGCTTTTCCAGATTAAAGGAAACTGAAGAAACACATCCCCTTCTTCTGCCAACTGACTTGACAGCACCTAACAACAAAGGAACATAACTAAATGCAGCCTGTGATCCTGTATTAGATTCTGAAGCAGGGGGAAAAAAAGTCTATAAAGATATTACTGGGGCAATCAGGGATATTTTCATATAGATTTTAATTTACATAATAGTAGAGTTGGAAACCCTGGTGGCATAGTGTTAAGTGCTATGGCTGCTAACCAAGAGGTTGGCAGTTTGAATCCACCAGGCGCTCCTTGGAAACTCTATGGGGCAGTTCTACTCTGTCCTGTAGGGTCGCTATGAGTCGGAATCGACTCGATGGCAGTAGGTTTTGGTTTTAATAGTAGAGTATTAATGTTAAATTAGTCTTTTTTTTTTTTTTTTGTCGTAAACAATGCTGCAGTGACTGTCCCTTGTACATATGCTTTTATATATGTGTATGTATTGTTGTTGGGTGCCTTCAAGTTGGTTCCGACTCGTGATGACCCTTCGTACAACAAAACGAAACACTGCCCAGTCCTGCGCCATCCTCACAATCACTGTTATGTTTGAGCCCATTGTTGCAGCCACTGTATCAATCCATCTAATCAAGGGTCTTCCTCTTTTTCACTGACCTTCTACTTTATCAGGCATAATGTCCTTCTCCAGGGACTGGTCCCTCCTAATAACATGTCCAAAGTATGTGAGATGATGCCTTGCCATCCTTGCTTCTAAGGAGCATTCTGGCTGTACTTCCTCCAAGATAGATTTGTTCGCTCTTCTGGCAGCCCATGATAAATTCAATATTCTTCACCAACACCATAATTCAAAGATATCAGTCCTTCTTCCGTCTTCCTTATTCATTGTCCGGCTTTTGCATGCAGCATATGTATATATGTATGATAAATTCTTGGAAGTGGAATTGCTCCTCTGAAGGCTATGTGCACTTAAAATTTTGATAGATGTAGCCAAAGTGCTCTTCAAAAAGAGTGCCAATTTATACTCTAGTATATAAGAATGCTCATTCTTTGATAATACAGTATATTAAACATTTTTATCATTGCTAATCTTTTACTTGAAAAATTATCTCATGGTTTAGATAACATTGTTATTAAGTGAAAAAAGCAGGCTATAAGATAATATTTACAGTATGATACTGATGTGTTTGTGTGTGTGAGAAACACCTGGGAAAATATACAGAGAAATGTTAAATGTAGTTATTTCCTAATTTAAAAATAATGTTAATGACATATTTCAGAAATACGAAGTAATATGTATAGTATATAAGCAAATATAAATATGAATAATAAAATAAGTAGGCCCATAGTCACAACCAGCCCAGATTAACAGAACAGTACTAAGCCTTTGAAGCCTCTGTATAACAAAAAAAACTATTGCTATCAAGCCAGTTCTGACTTATAGTGATGCTATAGGATAAAATAGAACTGTCCCATAGGGTTTCCTAGGCTGAAATCTTTACAGGAGCAGACTGCCACATCTTTCTCCCACTCTGTATACCCAACTTCAGTTATATTCCCTGCACCAGAAGTAACTACTTCCTAATTATTGCTTTCTTACTTTTCATTTAAATTTGCTACATATTTGTGTATTCCTAAACAATGTGAGACTCATCCATGTTAGTGTGTTTTAGCTATAATTTATTCAATTCCACTGTAGGAATATGCCACAAGTAATTAATCCAGTTTGCTGCTAATGAACAATTGGGTTGTTTCTAGTTTTTTGCGATTGTTAACAGTGTGGCTATAAACATTCGTTTACATGTGTTTTGGTGAAGCAAGAACTTCTCTGGAATATACACATAGTTGAAAAAATCCTTAGTCAACTTTATAAGGTAATCCCGAATTGTTTTCCCAATTTATTGTACCAGTTCAAACTCCTACCAACTCTATGAAAATTACCAGATATCTCCACCATCAAGTGGTGTTGTCAGACTTTAAAATTTTTGCTAATCCGGTAGGTTTGTAGTAAAATGTCACTGTGGTTTTAATTTGAGCTTCTTCTCATCATTAATGAGGTTGAGCATCTTGTTTCCTTTTGATGAAATGCCTTTTCAAGACATTTGCCTATTTTTCTACTGGGTTATTTTTTCTTAATTTACAGAAATTTTTATATAACCTAGATACTAATCCTTTGAGTGTTATAGGTGTTGCAAATATCTTCTCCCAATTTATGGTTGTTTTTTTTTTTTTTTTCTCCTCACTTTAAAGGTATCTTTTGAGAAACATAAGTTTTTGTTTTAATGTAGTTGAATCTTTTTATCTTTTACTTTATAGTTTGTGCTTCTTGTGTCTTAAGAAATCCTTGCTACCTCTAGGATTTAAAGATACAATATTTTTCTTTATTTTCTTCTAAAAGACCTTATAATTTTGCCATTCCCATTTAATTCCTTGATACATTAAGCCAAGTCCCGCCTATCATGTTCTTCAGTTGGAGTGTCTTTATTATTTATTATTGATCCTTTGCTTTTTCACATAAATCTTAGAATCAACTTGTCAAGTTCACAAAAACTTTGTTGAGACTTTGACTGAAATTACAATGGATGAATCTTTTTACCCAAAAACTTGGCATATCTCTCCATTTATTTAGGTCCTTTGTAATGTCTTTCAATAAAGTTTTATAATTTTCTTCTTTAGAGGCTAGCACATGTGTTGCTTTTGTCTCTTTTTTCAAATTACATTTTTTAAATGTTACTGTTGTATAGTTGAATAGTTAACTTTCGTATATTTCTCTTGTATCCAGCAATCGTTCCAGATTCTTTGGAGTTTCATATATATAATTCTTTCAGCTGAAAATAGTGGCAAATTTATTGCTTCCTTTGCAATTTCTAAATTTTTTTTTTGGCCTTACTGCTCTTGATAGAACTTCCATGTTAAGTTAAATAGCACTGGTTGTTCTTTGTAATGGGACTATGTTTGTGTTTTATTACTTCTTCGTCCTGTTGTTTGATCTTTTTCCACATTTCTGGAGTTATTGTTCTGTAAACATTCTTAAACATAAACTGTATAGACTCTAAGTGAAGGCCTGAGGGGTCCTTGTAGGGATAATTTGTATAACCATGAGAGCTGCTATGGCTTCAACCTTCATCTATGTGAGGTATTACACTATTTCACAGTGTTTATTTTCTCTGACCTTTAAATTAATACAGCGTAAAATCCGTTTTCAGCCCATATACATGTGTGTGTATTTCCACATAAACAAAGTACTGTATTCCCTTGAAGTATAATAAATTGAGCATAAAAATGAGATTTTTAAAGTAAATTATATATTTATTTCTAATATTGCTTTAAAATTTTTAATTCTACATATGCAGATTGCAATCTACTCTGTAGTAATGGTCTTTGGGACTGTGTAAGAAGATAGAGACATAGGCACTGACATATACTTGTGCAGCATCGTGGGGAAACAATTTGAGAATAATACAAGATACTGACACTTCTAAAATGTTAATTATTAAAACTTTATTCTTCCACGTTTATATAGCCAGTATGGCACAGCATTTTTTTTTGTTGACAACAGGAAAAGCTAATTTATCCTTTTTGCTGCTGAATGTAGAATGAACAGTAATGGAGCCTACTGGGCTTTTTAGTTCCAGCCACTATGAAAACTATTAGTGAAGGAACTGTATAAAAAAAAAAAAAAATTGACTTACAGACTTTGTCCATCTTCTTCTAAAATATCCCTAGCTTTTATTAAGTTTCTCCATTAAGGGCCCCATACCCACTCAATTCTGTGTAAATGACACTAAGGAAATTCTAGACGCTACAATTCTTCTACAGTAACCACATGGAATGGGAAATCTTAAGTTAGGAAATCACTTTGCCTTTTGCCCATACCAGCAATCCCACCTCTGTGTGCTTTGAGGTAACTAGCTCACCCCACTCCCTTTGTTTGCATAGTTTTAATATATGTTTCAGGCCTCATCTCAGACACTGAATACGGTTGTGTTAAAATTGATCACACTCTAACATCAGTAAAAGAAACATCCAAATAAAATCAACCAGAAGATAATGAGCTGTACCAAGTGTTAGTGAATAGAGGGTTTATCTAAAGAGCTCCACATTAGTGATTGTTCCAAGATTCGGAGCAAGTCATTGGCAGTCCTTAGAACCAAATTCAGTGTGAGTGATCTCTTCTAACTTCCTTTAAAGCCTGGCCTGAGTTCTAAAGCTCATTTTCCTGGAATTTTTGGCTTGTTTAGAAATTCAGAAATGCCTGTGTCCATAACCAGGTCAGTTCTTTCTCTTTTGCCTCGTAAGGAAGAAGAAATCAGGAACAGATACAGAACAACTTCTTTTCCTTTCTTGTAATATCTCCTATAAGTTATAATCAAATAGCTGAAAGAGAAAAATGAATTTTCACAGGAAATCCTTAAGAATGCACATCTAAAATCTACTAGAAGGTGGTAGTTAAAAACTTTACTTGTTAGTTAATTGATTTTAATGTAGCATGTTTGCTTTTATCATCTAAAACTAGAAAACAAAGTATTAAAATGTACAAGAGACAGAAAAACAACCCTTTGGGAATTTGCAAAACTGCCTAATGCTTTTTATTCTGCATTTGAAATTTTGATTTTCAGAGACTGCTTTGGGTCCTGTCAGGCTGAGGTAGAGCTGTTTATCAAATTGTGATCTGTCATTGTGTCAAAGAGAGTCCCTCACTCACCTTGTGCCTCAACAGCTAGAGGACCTAAGGTCCATAGTATGGCCTAGAGCTGGTAAAAGTCTGAGAGCCACTGGGATAAGCCTGTCTGTAATAGGGTCACAGAAGAGTTAAGGGTCTTAGAGAGAACCAAAGGGAACCGAAGAAGAAAGGCAACAACAACCGCCTCAGCCTATCAGCTCTTGATTTGGAAATCTCTAGTTGATGTTTCTTGTTCACCAGTATAATGCAACCTGTTCCTCCTATTGTTGTGGCCGTGTTGAAAGGCATATGTACAGAATCCTATCCTTTGTTTCCAAGATCATATGCTGGCAATGACCATAAGATAATGATGACACTACCAAAAAGAACTGTTACGGAACTAACACACTTTTTTATATTGAGCACACATCTCAATTATTTAAGATTTTGCTCCTTGAACTCTTGGTAAGTCCAAAATTTTTACTTAAAGAGAAGAAACTGCTTTTTTTTTTTTAGATCTGCAAGGCATGTTTATCTGCCAGAGTGTTTTCCAGCCACACCTCAGGCCCTAAGACTGTTTCAGTGAAGGAAATATGAACAAGCACTTTGTTTACTTGCTGACACAGTATTTGTACATATTAAGAGCATATTAATAATTTTTTTTTCTGAAAACACTTTATTGGAGTAATATCTCTAAAATGCAAAGAACTTTTAAAAATAGAGGAGGAGAAGGACCAAAAATCCTATAGAAAAATGAGCAAAAGATAAGAACAAACAATTCAGAGAAAGAAATTTTTTAAATGTCCTTTAAACACTTAAAAAAAGTTCATCCTCATTTGTAATAATAGAAATGCAAATTAAAATTACGTACACTGAGATATCATTTCTAACCCAACTCAAAAGTCTGAGCATAATTAGTGAGGTTGTGAGGAGACAGACATCCTAATACATTACTAGTGGAAATACAAAATAGTTCAATTCCTATAAAAGGAAATTTAAGACTATCTAACAAAACTACATATGTATTTACCCTTCAGGCCAGCAGTTCCACTTCTAGAAATTTACCCTCAAGATACACTTCTAACAACACAAAAATACATCTATGCAAGATTATTCATTGCAGCATTATTTGTAATTGCAAAATATCAGAAACTATATAAATGCCCACACAGAGGAGATAGGTTAAAAAAAACTGGTGTATCCAACATAGGTATTACACGAGTGTTTAAAAAAATGAGGAGGCGATCTCTATGAATGGATACGGAATGATTTCTAGATTTTTTAAGTGAAAAAGCAGCATAAAAGAGCGTATATACTATGCTACCCCTTTTCGTATAAGAAAAAAGAGGAATTTAGAAAATGTGCATGTATCTGCTTACCTTTACCCAAAGAAACCCAGGAAGATAAACCAGAAAACAGTGAAGCTGACTGCTTACAAGGAATAAGGTAAGTGTATAGGATAAAAGGGAATGATACCAGTTTTTAGTTTTGGAAGCAAGTTAATGTTCTACATATTTGGGGGAAAAAAAAAACATTAAGTCAACAAGGATAGAAAGGGGAGAAAAAAACTAAAACTGAAAGCAAACTGAAACACATGAAATTAACTTTTTTCAGTCTTCTAAAGTGAAATAAGCCACACTGAGAAGGGTAAAAAGAGGACCCATCTAAGTAGCGTACTGAACACAGTATTTGACTACATGGGAGAATAGCAAACCAATCTCGAACTCTTTTTAGTAGATTTGCTTTTCTAGAGTTAGGAATGAAGTGATTCTGAAACTTTTTACATCCATTACAAAATTGAGCAAATAAATAAATGTGTTGGTATTGTTGGGAGCTAGGCTTCTCACTGTAGAAAAAGTAACATATAAATAAGGAATAAGATAAGGGAAGAAAGAACCCTGTGGGGATGGGTTGGAATTGGAAGTATTGGTGTCAACTCATAATCTTTAAAATAAACCAGTGTGTACATACATATATATGTGTACATTTGTGTAAGCGTATATGTGTATGTGTGAGTGTGTGTGCATGCATGCATTGTTCACTGAAAGGCCCAGAAGCAAAGAACACACTTAGCACCTAGATCTTGGTTTCTAATACCATTTCACGTTGAAGGAAACCATGTATCTTCAGAAAAACGGCTGATTCCATGCCTGGGGCAGGGTGGTACAAGATGAGCCCAGAACATCTTGTACCAGAAAGTAAAGAAGTGCTCAAAAATAGTGTGAGGACATGTCCAAAGATTCAGGGACCAGAGGCCTCTGCTACCAAAAACTGGGAAATTTTGGTTGGTTGATAGGTTGATTAAAAATTAAGGCCTGTAATGAAGTATACCCAGTGCCGTCAAGTCAATTCCAACTCATAGCGACCCCATATGAAGTATAAACCATTGAAAAATAAGAATCTGTGTCTTTGTCAATTAGAAATAGATTTTTTTTAATAAATGGGAGAAAGGGCAGGTCCTTCTTACAACAGAGTGCCGCGGGCTGACTGGTAAACGTGAGAGGAGTGCTGGAAGTTGGAAAATCATCTCAGTATAAGTTGCCTCAGTGAAGAATCATGAATGGATACTAACCCGGGGTGGGGGTGGGGGAGGGACATTGGATGAGAGGCAGAGTATTTGCATAGTCTTAAAGCATCTGTAACTTACACAGTATTCTAGCTGGAAATGCATGATCTGAATTTAATCCTGAGGAAGTATCAGGCAAACCCAAAATGAGGACCACTGTATTAAAAAGAGTTTAGGGAGTAACTGTTTTCTTCAGAAATGTCTATGTCATATAAAGTCAAAGAAAGACTGAGGAAATGTTCCAGATTAAAGAAGACTAAAGAGACGTGACAACTAAATCATGATAGCTAGACTAAATAGATTCTATCCTGGAGGGGAAAAACAGCTATAAAGGACATTATTGAGTCATTGACAGAATTAGAATACAGACCATAGACTGGATGACTGTGTTGTAACAGTGTTACTGATGTTGATAATTGGGCTGTGGTTATGTAAAAGAATATTCTTATTCTCAACAAAGACACACTGAAGTATTTAGATGTAAAGAGCCATGGTAAATGCAGCTTGCTCTCAAAAATATTTCAGTGGGGTGGGGGGGAATTGTATAAAGAGAGAGTGTACACAAATGGAGCAATATGTGAACAATAAGTGCAAATGGATAAAGGAAATACAGATTCTTTTTGTACTATTTTTATTCTCTCAACTTGTCTCTGAGTTTAAAATTATTTCCAAAGAAAAAAATTTAAAAAATACACTTTAGGCAGGCTAATAATTAGAAATCTAAAGTTAAAATTATATTGGGAATGTTTATTTATATTATAAAATGATTCCCTATGATTCTTTAAATATAAGCTCCCTTTGTTGATTTAAGCAATTTTATACAACTTTTTTTTTTTTTTTTTTTTTTTTAACAGACAGAAGTTTATTCTTTCACGGTTTAGGAGGCTAGAAGTCTGAATTCAGGCAGGGCACCAGCTCCAGGGGAATACGTTCTCTCTCTGTCTGTGTCGGCTCTGGAGGAAGGTCCTTGCCATTAATCTTCCCCTGGATCTAGGAGTTCTCAGCACAGGTACCCCGGGTCCAAAGGACACACTCTGCTCCTGGCTCTTCTTTCTTGGCAGTAGAAGGTCCCCCTCTCTGCTTGCTTCTCTCTCCTTTTATCTCTTGTAAGATAAAAGAGGAAACCTTGATTGCCTAGTGGTTAAGCGCTACGGCTGCTAACCAAAAGGTCTGCAGTTCAAATCCACCAGGCGCTCCCTGGAAACCCTGTGGGGCAGTTCTACTCTGTCCTGTAGGGCCGCTATGAGTCAGAATTAACGGCAGTGGGTTTGGTTTTTTTTGGTTAAGAAAAAAGATGATGTAGGCCACACCCCAGGGAAACTCCCCTTACATTGGCTCAGGGCTATGACCTGAGTAAGGGTGTTGCATCTCACCCTAATTCTCTTAAACGTGACCTTTTTTTTTTTTTTTTGGTGCTTTTTTTTTTTTTTTAGGTGAAAGTTTTCAGAGCAAATTAGTTTCTCATTAAGCGATTAATACACAAATTGTTTTGTGACATTGGTTGCCAACCCCACAATGTGTCAACACTATCTCCATCTCCACCCTGGCTTCCCCGTTTTCACTTGTCCAGCTTTCCTGTCACTTCCTGCCTTCTTGTCTTTGCTTTTGGTCTGGTGTGCCCATTAGTCTGGTATACATGATTGAACTAAAAAGCACATTCCTCATGTTTACAGAAATTTTCACATCAGCTACTTTATGAAGATTTCACTTATAATTGATTATATAGTATCTGTAGTTCATCTTGGAAACCCTGGTGATGTATTAGTTAAAAGCTATAGCTGCTAACCAAAAGGTCAGCAGTTTTAATCCACCAGGCGCTCCTTCGAAACCCTATTGGGTAGTTACACTCCGTCCTGTAGAGTTGCTATGAGTCAGAATCAACTCGGCAGCAACAGGTTTGGTTTTTATAGTTCATCTTAGTAGGTTTTTTAAAATAAAGTATAAAAAAACTGATACTTATCTGGGGCAAAGGTCTTAGCTTTTTCAGCATCAAGGATTTCTACTTGTCAAAGCAAATGACTCTTCAGAGTACTTCACTTTATTCATCAGCTAGCTCTTGTCTTAGAAAGAGGATGCTGGTACTTGTGCTTCACAGAAATATTTCATAAACATAAGCTTTTCTTTTTCTCACAAAAATCTTACCAGGAGCAATGAGGAAAACAGATGTTTCTTATAAAGGTTCTAATAGACGTGTTTCCATTGTAAGCTGATCTGACTCTGAATTTGGCATGTACTCCATTCACCATGTGGGCTTAGCATTTTTAGTCTCACAGTTTGGCAGAAAGTTAATATTGACCTCTGACTGTTACCTGAAAACTCAGCGATAAAATACTCTTACTAAACCTCTTGAGGGAGTGATTTCCCAGTCTAAGCAAATGTCTTCAAAATGCATCGCTCTATTAACCAAATTAATTTTATTCTTTGGTTGGGAATATTTATTTTATCTGAAATAGAGCATTCCCCAAATCGAACAGGGAAAAGCCTGTGTGGTCAGGATGGTAGAAGAGAAGGACATAAATCTCTGATAATGCTCTCTACAGGTCATTATACCACAGCTTCTCAATAAACCTTCACCACCACCACCCCCAGCCCCAGCTGCCCAGGACTTAGGGGAGGCCCAGAAGTCAGGATACAAAACAGTTTCTCAGTATCATTTGTTCTTCTGAATTTTTGAGTACTGCTGCAACAGCTCAAGTTTCCCCTAGGGGTAAAGTAGCCCCAGATTCTTCTATCCTTGAACTGTTTAGTTTATAACTACAACACTCTTTTTCTATCTCTGTGTCTCTCTCTCTTTTTTTTTTACAATTTTATTGAGGTGAAATTGACATACAATAAACTGTACATAAAGTATGCAATTTTATATATTTTGAACGTATGTACCCATAAAACCAACACTATAATCAAGAAAAGTATCATATCCATTACTCCATGCCCCTTTGTAATCCCACTTTCCTGTCCCTTCTCACCCCCATTTCGGTTTTTTCCAGTTTGGGGCTATTACAAATAAAGCTTCTATCAATTTTCATTTATAAGTCTTCATGTAGATACATGCTTTCATTTGCCTTGGGTAAATACCATCAGGATTGGAGGAAGACTCATTAACAACCTGTGATATGCAGATGACACAACCTTGCTTGCCGAAAGTAAAGATGACTTAAAGCACTTACTAATGATGGTCAAAGACTATACAACCTTCAATATGAGTTCATAAAGAAAATGAACATTCTCACAACTGGACCAAACATACCACATCATAATAAATGGTGAAGAAATTAAAATTACCAGGGGTTTCATTCTACTTGAATCAACAATCATAGCTCATGGAAGCAGCAGTCAAGAAATCAAATAACATCTTGCAATGGGAAAATCTGCCACAAAAACCTCTTTAAAGTGTGAAAAAGCAAAGATGTCACTTTGATGACTAAGATATGCCTCACCCAAGCCATGGTCTTTTCAATTGCCTTATATGCATGAGAAACCTGGACAATCAAGAAGAAAGACAGAAAAAGAATCAACAAGTTCAAGTTGTGATGTTGGCAGCAGAGGATATTGACTATACTGTGGGCTGCCAGAAGAACTAAATCAGTCTTGGAGGAAGTACAGCTAGAATGCTCCTTATAAGTGAAGAAGGCAAGACTTTGTCTTGCTTACTTTGGACACGTCATCAAGAAAGACCAATCACTAGAAAAGGACACCATATTTGGTAAAGTGGAGCATCAGCAAAAATGAGGGAAATCTTCCACGAGATTGATTGACACAGTGGCTACAACAATGGGATCAAACTTACAACAATTGTGAGAATGGCACAGGATCAGGTAGTGCTTCATTCTGTTATACTTAAGGGCACCAAAAGTCAGGGCCAACTCAACAAAACTACCAAGAACAACAACAAATACCTAGAAGTAGAATAAATGGGTCATGTGGTAGGTATATGTTTAATTTTTTAAGACAGTTATAAATGGTTTTCCAAAGGGATTATATATCATTTTACATTCTTACAATCAGTGTATGAGAGTTTCAATTGATTTACAACCTCACCAAGATTTAGTAGGACAGTCTTTCAAATTTCAGCCATTCTAGTGGGTGTGCATTTCTCTAATGAATAACGATGTTGAACATATTTTCATGTGCTTATTTGCCATCTCTTTACCTCTTTGCTAAAATACCTGTTTGACACTTTTACCCATTTTTTAAATTGGATTTTTTTCTTGTTTGGGGGTTTTAAGAGTTCTTTATATAATTTTAGATTCAAGTCTTTTATCAGATTTTTTCCCAGCATGTACCTTGCTTTTTTTTTTTTTTCATTTTCTTAAATGTCTTTTTAAGAGCAAAAGTGTTTAATTTTGACTAAGCCTAGATGATTTTTTCTTTTATTTTTTGTCTTACTTAAGAACTCTTTGGCAAACCCAAGGACGCTAAGATGTTGCCTTATGTTTTCTTCTAAGAATTTTATAGTTTTAGCTCTTTCACTTAGGTCTATAATCCTTTCAAGTTAATTTTTACATATGGCGTGAGGTAAGGGTTGATGTCCACTTTTTTCAGGCGTGACATCCAATTGTTCTAACATCACTTATTTAAAAGATTATTTATTGAATTGCTTTTGTACTTTTGTCAAAACTCAACTGACCATATATAAGTAGGCTTATTTCTAGACTCTCTTCAGTTCCTTTGATCTAGCTGTCTATCTTTATGCCAATACCACAATATCTTGATTGCTGTAGTTTTATAATAAGTTCTGAGATAATTAAGTCCTCTGGCTTTGTTCTTCTTTTTGAAGTTGTGTTTTGGCTGTTCTAGGTCTTTTTCATTTCCATATAAATTTTAAAATCACTTTGTCAGAAAGCCTACTGGAAATTTGATTGGTATTGCATTGAATCAATAGATAAATTTCTAGAATGGTAATAACAATATTGAATTTTATGATCTATGAAAACTTTATATCTCTCCATTTATTTAGATTTTTTTATTTTTCTCAGCATTGTTTTGTCATTTTCAGTGAATAGGTCTTACACTTTTGTCAGATTTGTCCCTAAGTATTTCACATATTTGATGCTATGATAAATAGTATTTTTAATATCAATTTCTAAGTATTCATTGATAGTATATACAACTGCTAGATATAGACATAGATACATTACTATATCTGTGCCTAGGTATGGTACTATATGTTTCAATATAAAATATAATTGGTTTTTATATGTTGATGTTAAATTCTACAACTTTGCTAAACTCATTTATTAGTTCTAGTAGCTCTATTTTAATTCCATAGGGTTTTCTACATATACCAAGGTTTCTCAACCTTGGTAGTATTGACATTAGAGAATGTTTAGCAGCATCCCTACCCACTAACGGCCAATAGTAAATTCCCACCCCAACAGTGTGACAGCCAAAAATGTTTCCAGATACTACCAGATGTTCCCTGGGGAACAAAATTGCCCCACTCCCCTGAGAACCACAGAGAGATAATCATGCCTTCTGGAATAAAGACATTTTTACCTCTTCTTTTCCAATTTCGATACCTTTTATTTCTTTTTCTTGCTTTATTGCACTGGCTAGAATCTCCAGTACAGTGTTGAAGAGCAGTGATAAGAGGAAGCATTCTTGCCTTGTTCTAGATCTTAAGGGGAAAACCTTCCATCATTCAGCATTAATAAATGATATTAGCTGTGTTTTTCATATGTGTCCTTTATCAGGTTGAGGAAGTTCCCTTCTTTTCCTAGTTTACTGAGAGTTTTTATCAGGAATGTTTGTTTGGATTTTGTCAAATGCTTTTAATACATCTTTAAGATTGATCTTATGGTTTTCTTTTTTCAACTAATGTGATAAATTGATAGAATTTTGTATGTTTAACCAATCCTGTACCCCTGGGATAAATCCACTTGGTCATGATTTATTATCTCTTTTATAGATTGTTGAATTTTATTTGCACCCTGGTGGCACAGTGATTAAATGCTCAGCTGCCAAACAAAAGGTCAGAAGTTCAAACCCACCAGCCACTCCGTGGAAAGAAAGATACCGCAGTCGGCTTCTGTAAAGACATACAGCCTTAGAAACCCTATGGGGCAGCTCTATTCTTCCCTACAGGGTCACCGTGAGTCAGAAGTGACTCAAGAGCAATAGGTTTGGTTTTTTGGATTTGATTTGCTAAAATTTTATTTAGAATGTTTTCATCTATGTTCACGAGGGATATTGGTCTATAGTTTACTGGTTTTGTTGTCAATAATGCTGGCCTCAAAGTGTGAGTTGGGAAGTATTCCCTTATTTTCAATTTTCTGAAGAGTTTGTACACAATTATTATTATTTTTCTTTCTTAAATGTTTGGTAGAATTCAGCAGTGATATCGTTTTGGCTTGTAATTTTTTTTTTTATGAGAAGCAGTAGTATTCAAGTTATCTATTTCTTCCTGATAGTTTGTGTCTTTCAAGGAATTTGTCCATTTCATCTAAATTGTCGATTGTATCGACATAAAGTTGCTCATGATATTCTCTTATTATTCTTATAATATATATATATATATGTTCTATAGTGATGTCATCTCTCTCATGTCCTATATTGGACATTTGTGCCTTCTCTCTTTTTTTCCCAGGGTCAGTCTGCCTAGAGGTGTGTCCATTTTGGCCTATGAACTCCCAGTTCCTTCTTCTTAACTCAGTGAAACTTTTAGGCTCTGCCTGGGTTGTCCCTCTCTATGTTACAGCCTGGTAATTCTTGCTGGGCTGTAAGCTAAAGCAATTGGACAGTTCTTTTCATTTGTTTCCCATCTTTCTGGAGAAAAGGTAAATATGGACCCTTTTCTTCCATCTAAATTAGAAGCGAAAGTCCTCAACACTGTTTTCTACCTTATCATAATTTATTTTAATGTCAAGCTGGTCCATATGCTTGACTACAGAAATTATTTCACTGCTACTTGTGGGCATGAGGGGGAGGTGTAGAGTGCTTCATAACTTTTCGTCTCCCAAAGTTGTACTCAGAGAGATGTCCAGATGATAGAATTTTCTCCAAATATCAATATGTTAGGAATGACAATAATACAGCAGGTATCCAAAGGGAAGGGAAGGAGGAATAAATAACTTCTCAGTTGTAAAGACTCAAGGCTAGTCCTTCTTATATTTTTCTTTGTCACTCACAACATTTCAATCTCAAAATGAAGGGAAGGCATCAGAGTTCAGGCTTAGAATGACCAGATTGACTTCATGACAACTTGTCATACCCTAACTTGAGCTCTTTAGAAGAAATACTAGGGGAAGCTCATGATATTTGGGGAATACCTCTTTAACCCTTGAGAATTATCCCCTACTGTCAAGACAGAAGAATGGAATAAGGGCTTGGACCATTTTTTGGTCTGACCCAGTTTGACATTTCTGATGCTGTTATGCAATATTCACGTGCTTCTCTTTTCTTTGCATTACAGGTTTTCTGTCTCAACTGGTCTCAGACAAGCCCCTGACCGAGTGCATCCGTGCTGGCCACTATGCAGCAAGCGTCATAATTAAGCGGACTGGCTGTACCTTCCCTGAGAAGCCAGACTTCCACTGATGGAAAAGCAGGAAACCTAAGCTCAGGGGTACAGACACTGCCTGGATCGCTTCCTGAGAATTCCCGTATTAATAAAGAAGGAAATCATCCGCCACCTCTCCCTCCTATAATAATAAACATTCGGAATTTAGAGGATACAGTAATGCTCGGTAGAATCTTTATTCTCTCAATATCCTAAGAACATGATGTTTATTTCCATAGTTTGATAGTACCACTTAAATCTCAATTCAACGGTAATATAAAATTTCAATAGAAATTTTTATTTTATTCTCAATTACTTTGTAAATTCATGTGTATTTAGCAAATTATCCATTTTTTTACATTTCTGCTTTGAATGCAGATGCAATTTAATAATATAATAGATTTTTTAAAAGGAATTAATCCTCATATCAAACTTTTGCTTTTTATACATGTATGCTTAATTTAGGAGTGTATCTGTGTGTATGTATACATATGTATGTGTGTATGTATACATATGTATGTGTGTATGATACATGTATCTCACACACATATATAAACTATATGCATATGTATGTATGTATCACATGTACACACAATAAATGGTTAAATAAAGTACAGAACAATTTATCTTGCCAAGTTATGCCAGATAACCTCTTTAATGCACATTTAATAAATTTTGGATAATTAAATAATTTGCCAAATGTTCAGCTATATTGCAATATTCAAATCATAATCTTATACTCACTTATGGTACTCTGTAATTTGATACAAATAAAAATTAAAACTTGTCCTATAGGAGTTTTTCAGTCTTTGTCTTGTGCTCAAGAAACTAAGGAAGAAAGATCATCATTTAATAGTGGGCCCTGCAATGAGATTCTAATTTGCTGATAGAAATAGGATAGAAGAACAGCATAACACTCTAAAAAATAACTCAATAGTCTTAGAGACCTTTAAGTCACTAAATATGTGTCTTAAGGAAGACGAAATGATATAACAGAACTTCTGTAATAGACTTAATTACCTTTATGACCTTGGGCAAATTACTCAGCCTCTTTGAGCCTTAATTTCCTCATCTGTAAAATGGGACAGTAAACCCTATCTACAAGATCATTGCAATGATTTGAGAGAGAATACCCATTGTAAAGTGTTTGGTACAATGCTAGTATATAGGTGCTTAATAAGTAGCATCAGTTCTTATTATTACAATCATTGTTGCTGAAGAAGAAAAAGGATAATATTTATAAAACTGAACTTGAACTGTAGAAAAAACCTGGGTTTTTTTTGTTTTGTTTTGTTTTATATTTAGGTAAACTTTAAGGTCTCCTATGCAAGCATGCTTTTTTTTTTATTATTGAACTATAATTCACATAACATAAAATTTACCCTTTTAAAGTGTACAAGTCAATGGTTTTAGCATATTCACAGAATTGTGCAGTATCACCGTTATCTAATTCAAGGACATTTTCATCACCCCATATAGAAACCCTGTATACATTAGCAGTCACTCCCCATCCACACACTCCACCCCCAGCCCCTGTAAAGTACTAATTTACGTATCTGTGAATTCACCTCTTCTAGAAATTTCATATAAATGTAATGATATAATATGTGCTCTTTTGTTTCAGGCTTCATTCACTGGACATAATGTTTCCAGTGTTCATCCATGCTGTAGTGTGTATCAGTACTTCTTTCTTTTTGTGGAACAGCTTTATTGAAATATAATTCCATGTAATTCACATATCATAAAATTCACCTTTTTAAAGTATGCAATTCAATGATTTTTAGTATAGTCACAAAGACGTATAATTATCACCCTAAAAAAAAAACCTTGTACCTCCCAATTCTCTTGTCTCCCCATCCCTTGGCAACTTCTAATCTGTTTTTTGTCTATAAATTTGCTTATTCTGGACATTTCATATAAAAAAAAAAAAGGGAATCATTTAATCTGTGTCTTTTGTGACTTGCTTCTTTCACTTAGCAAAATGTTTTGAAGTTTATTCACATTGTAGCATCTATCAGAATTTCATTCCTTTTTATTGCCAAAAAATATTCCATTGCATGGATATGCCATGTTTTGTTTATCCATTTATAAACATTTGAGTTGTTTCTACTTTTTGATTTTATGAATAATGCTGCTAGGAACATTTGTGTACCAGGTTTTATATGGACATGTGTTTTCAGTTCTCATGGGTATAAACCTAAGTGGAATTGCTGGCTTTGATAGTAATGCTAGGAGTTCCTGGGTGATACAAATGGTTAAGCATTTGACTGCTCACCAAAAAATTGGCAGTTCTAATCCACCAAGAGTCACATCACAAGAAATGCCTGGTCATCTACTCCTAAAAGATCACAGCCATTGAAAATCCTGTGGAGCACAGTTCTACTCTGAAACACGTGGGGTAACCATGCGTCAGAATCAACGCAATGGCAACTGGTTTGGTTTGGTTTTGGTTTTATGGTAACTCTGTGTTCAACTTTTTGAGAAACTGCCAAACTTTTCCATAGCAACGGCACCGTTTTACATTCCCACAGCAATGGGTAAGGATTCCTACTTCACCATATTCTTGCTGACACTTGTTTTCATCTTTTTTTTTTTTTATATATAGCCATCTTAGTGGGTCTGAAAGAAGCTGTGGTGGTGCGGTGGTTAAGCAGTTGGCTGCTAACCAAGAGGTCAGTAGTTCAAACCCACCAGTCACTCCACAGGAGAAAGATGATAACCTTGGAAACCCTGTGGGGCAGTTCTACTCTGTCCTGTGGGTTCGCAATGAGTCGGAATCGACTTGACGGTAATGGGTTTGATTTTTTGGTTTAGTGGGTATGAAGTGATATTTTATTGTGATTTTTATTTGCATTTTCCTAATGATGAATGGGAGCCCTGGTGGCACAGTGGTTAACAGCTTGGCTGCTAACAAAAGGATGGCAGTTCAAATCCACTAGCCTCTCCTTGGAAACCCTATGGGGCAGTTCTGCTGTGTCCTGTAGGGTTGCTATGAGTCAGAATCAACTCGATGGGAATGGGGAATGGTGAACGATGTTGAGTGTCTTTTCATGTACTTATTGGACACTTGTACAACTTCAAAGAAATGTCTATTCAGACTCTGCCCATTTTTTAATTAAGTTGTCTTTTTATTGTTAGGAAACCCTGGTGTTGTAGTGGTTAAGTGCTACAGCTGCTAACCAAATGGTCGGCAGTTCAAATCCACCAGGCGCTCCTTGGAAGCTCTACGGGGCAGTTCTACTCTGTCCTACAGGGTCGCTATGAGTCGGAATAAACTCGATGGCACTGGGTTTGGTTTGTTTTTTTTTTGTTTTATTGTTAAGTCATAAGCATTCTTTATGTATTCTGGATACAAGTTCCTTATCAGATACATGATTTGCAAATATTTTCCCCCATTCACTATGTATTTTCACTTTCTTGATGGCATCCTTTGAAACACAGAAGTTTTTAATTTTGGTGAAGTCCAATTTATCTGTTTTTCCTTTGTCACGTATGCTTTTGGTGTCATATCTAAGAAAACATTGCCTAATCCAAGATCATGAATATTTACATCTGTTTTTTCCTAAGATTTTTATAATTTTACCTCTTACATTTAAGTCTTTGATCCACGTTGAGTTTATTTTTTATATGATGTGATGTCAGGGTCTAAATTAATTCTCTTACAGGTGGATATCCAGCTGTCCCAGCACCTTGTTGAAAAGAATATTCTCTCCCCCATTGTATTGTCTTGACACCTTGATCGAAAATCATTTGACCATAAATGAAAGGTTTTGTTTCTGGACTCTCAGTTCTATTCCATTGTCCTCTATGTCTATCCTTTTGTCAGTCCAGACTGCCTTGATTATTGTAGTTTTTTGTAGTCAGTTTTGAAATCAGGAAGTGTAAGTTCTCCAACTTTGTCCCTCAAGGACAATTAGTTAAGTGCTAGGGTATCTTTATCTCCTGAAAACTACTACAGAATGTCTTACTCCTAGACAAGTAGGAGGAATACTGACAAACCTTTCCTACTTTTCTTTTTTTAATGAGAAAATCTTTTACACCAAGACTATTTGCAAATGTTACTCAGCAGCTAGGCTTTTCTGACAGTCAGTATTTACGAGAGTTTCCAAAGTGTTCTGTTTGGTAGTACCTAGCGTGCATACTCATACTCATAGTGACCCTATAGGACTCGACGGCACTGGGTTTGGTTTTTGTTTAGCATGCATACAGATCACATGTAATGTTCCTATAATAAAAAATTGTCATTGGGATATGTGTATATTTGCCCTTGAATAGTGGCATACTTTTTTTTTTTTTTTGTAAGCACAAAAGGAAGAGTAATGTGTAGTCTAGCCAACTAGGGCTCAACAAACCTGCCTCTGACTTGCTGTTAGACATTCTCCTCTGTGGCCTTTTAGAATGGGTAGTGGGTAACCTGGTCCTACTTCATAGCAACTTTGTAATAGGTATTTGAAGGAAGACATGTATTGTGGACAAAAGTAAATGAAGTTGTCAGAAGACTTACCATCTGGGCACCAGCTGGGTTTCAAATAGTTGTGACCTTTTTATTCTGTGTGCTTCACAGGGTGTGGATGCTTTAGTTGTGACATCTAAAGTATAGTTATATTGTGGACCAGTGGTTTTAACCAGGTTACCACCTTCTATGTGTGGGAAGGAGGTTCTTACCTGAGGAGTAAGCCAGAAAGGCAGAGGCCATTCATTTGCATGTCACAGTTACGCAAATGAAGTGGGCACCAGAAACTGACAGCTAGGTGATCTGGGGAGTTAGAACGTTAAGGTAAACCTAGTCTCAGCAGGAAAGCCTGGTGGCGTAGTGATTAAGTGCTACAGCTGCTAACCAGAGGCTCAGCAGTTCAAACCTGCCAGGCGTTCCTTGGAAACTCTACCCTGTCCTATAGGGTCACTATGAGTTGGAATCAACACCAGGTCAACGGGTTTGGTCTTTTTTTTTTTTTTTTAAGTCTCAGCAAGCGATCAAGGTTGCTGGGAAACTGCTTCCGTAAGGTGGAACAGAGGATGGTACCAACCATTTCCACCACTTACCTGTCACTTTCACTTAGGGCGGTGGCTTGCATATTGCTGTGATGCTGGGAGCTATGCCACTGGTATTTCAAACACCAGCAGGGTCACCCATGGTGGACAGGTTTCAGCCGAGCTTCCAGACTAAGACAGACTGGGAAGATCCTGGTGATCTATTTCTAAAGAAAAAAATTGGCCAGTGAACACCTACGAACAGCAGCAGAACATTGGTATAGTGCTGGAAGATGAGCCTCTTAGGTTGGGAAGCACTCAAAATACAACTGGGGAAGAGCTGCCTCCTGAGAGTCGACCTTAATGACATGGATGGCGTAAAGCTTTTGGGATCTTCATTTGCTGATGTGGACAACTCAAAATGAAGAGAAACAGCTGCAAACATCCATTGTTTTGTTCTGTTGTACATGCATGCGGTCACTATGAGTCAGAACCAACTCAATGGCATCTAACCACAATAACAACAGCCAACCGTTTGGTGTCAGACTAGGTGCCAGAATATTAATATAGCAGAGTTGGAAGACAGAAAAGGAGTAAGAGTGGCTATTGTGGGTTTTTTTAGTTCTTACATCCATCTTTATATATATCCTTATGGATGGAATCAGAGAAAGAGAGAAGAATAAGCCTTCTTTTCAAGTCAAAGCAAGGGAAACACATTTTGTGTCTTAAATAAAGTCCAAGCAGTGTTGGGTAAAAGCTATTTTTCTTACCCAATTTTGTAAAGCAAATACTGTATTGTGCTTTTTAACTTTTCAAAATATAGGGATACATATTATAAAGATTGTCTTAGGGAAAAAGCCTGCAAAGGAACCATGTGTTTGACTGGTAGACTAAAAATACCACTTGTATTAAAATATAAGAATATGCACTTACTTGTTTCTATTATTCTATCACCCTCAAAAAAAATTGTCCATTTAATAATATTTCCACTGGGTAAGACAAATTGAAAATTTTCTTAGTCTGGGTTCTCTAGAGGCACAAAAACAGTAAAACGTATATAAATATATAGAGAGAGGTTTACTTCAAGGAAATGGCTCATGCAATTGTGGGGGCTGGCAAAGTCCCAAATCCATGGGTCAAGGAGCAGACTAAAGGCTTCTGGTGGCTCAAGTGGTTACAGGGGCTGAGGAACCCAAAATCTGCAGATCAGTCACCAGGCTGGAGGCCTCTGCTGGCTCATGGGGTTGTGGGGGTTGATGAATCCAAAATCTGCAGATAAGGAGGAAGGCTGAAGACTTTTGTAGGCTTACGTCCCAAGAACCAGAGGTCAGGCAATGAGAAGAATTCAAGGTCGAGAGAGAAGGTAAGCTTTGCCAGAACATCCATTTATACATTGGAGGCAGGCCACACCCCCAAGGAAACTCCCCTTTCAACTGATTGGCTGCTCACATCAGATCACAAAATGGAAGGGGATTACATAGTGTCTGCCAAAGGGCTGAGAATCATAACCTAGCCAAAACTGACACATAACATTAACCATCACGAAAATGTGAACAATTTCTTTATGATGGCGTTCTCTATTCAAGTCCTTGATTTTGTATCACCCTTGGACAAGTTCCTGAACTGCTCTGAGTCTTAGTTTTCTCAGCTATAAAATGAGGAAAACGTGTCCACCCACCGCCCCTAGTGAGAGAGTGGTTAAAGAACGTGTGAGTGAAACGCTTTATAAATGTTAGGTGCCATCGAGTCGGTTCCGACTCATAGCGACCCTATGCATGACAGAAGGAAACAGTGCCCGGTCTTGCTCCATCTTTACAATCGTTGTTATGCTTGACAACTCTTTGAGTTGTCATTCCCAGCATAGTAGACTGTATGATAGTCCAATTCAAACGGCCAATACCAGTCCATTTGAGCTCACTAATGCCTAGGATATTGATGTTTATGCTTTCCATTTCATTTTTGATGATTTCCAATTTTCCTAGATTCATATTTCATACATTCCAGGTTCCGATTATTAATGGATGTTTGCAGCTGTTTCTTCTCATTTTGAGTCGTGCCACATTACCAGATGAAGGTCCTGAAAGCTTTACTCCATCCACATCATTAAGGTCGACCTTACTTTGAGGAGGCAGCTCTTCCCCAGCCATCTTTTGAGTGCCTTCCAACCTGGGGGCTCATCTTCCAGCACTATATCAGACAATGTTCCACCGCTACTCATAAGGTTTTCACTGGCTAATGCTTTTCAGAAGTAGACTGCCGGGTCCTTCTTCCTAGTCTGTCTTAGTCTGGAAGCTCAGCTGAAACCTGTCCTCCATGGGTGACCCTGCTGGTATCTGAATACTGGTGGCATAGCTTCCAGCATCACAGCAACATGCAAGCCCCCACAGTACAACAAACTGACAGACATGTGGGGGCTTTATAAATAGTGAAACAAATTTAAATATAAAGTAGTTTGCCCTTGAAATAGTGGCATTTCGCAAAGGCACCAAAGAAACCCAAAGGGGAAAAGAAATCTTTTCAATAGATGGTGCCATGGCACCTTGATATCCATATGGGGAAAAATGAACATTTGACCTAACCTCACACCATATACTAAAATTAATTTGAGATAGATCATGGTTGTAAACATAAAAGCTAAAACTATAAAGCTTCTAGAAGAAAACACGGAATAATATTTTCAAAACTTTGGGGTAGGCAAATACTCTTAGAGAGGACCAACAAACCACTAACCACAAAAGAAAAATTATTGATAAATTAAACACCAAAAAAGTTAGTTTTTGTTCATCAAAAGACATCGTTAAGAACATGAATAAACAAGTCACAGGCTGGGATAAAATATTCACATGTATGTCTTACAAGGAGCCCTGGTGGCGCAGTGGTTAAGTGTTTGGCTGCTAGCCTAAAGGTCAGCAGTTCAAATCCACCAGCACCTCCTTGGAAACCCTATCTGGCAGCTCTACTCTGTCCTATAGGGTCACTATGAGTCAGAATCAACTCGATAGCATGGTTTGGGTTTGGTGATGTCTGACAAAGATTGTATACCCAGAATATATTTAAAAACTCCTATTTTTTTATAAGTCAATAGCGAAAAGACAAATGGATATCTTAAAAAGGATGTGAATGACCAATAAACATGAAAAAGTATTCAACATATTAGTCATGAGACAAATGAACATTAAAACCACAATAGGATGCTACTACACAAGGATGACTAAAAAGGACTGACAACAGAGAGAATGTGTAGCCATGTTGCTGGTGGAAGTGCAAAATGGAACAACCATTTTGGAAAAGAGCCTGGAAGTTTCTTAAAAAGTTAAACATGTACCTATTTGATCTGGTCATTCCACTCCTGGGTGTTTACCCAAGAGGAATGAAAGCATACGTCTGTAAAACGACATGCATTAGACTCTCTATAGCGATTTTATTCAGAGTTTCCCAAGCTGGAAACAGGGTGGTTGTCCATCAGCAGGAGAATGGAATATTCAACAAAGGAAGAATATTCAGCAAAAGAAACGAATGGCAGTACACACAGCGTGGATCAATCTCAGAAACATTTCACCGAGTGAAAGGAGCCAGATACAAAAAAGGGCAGACTTGTATGAAGTTCTAGAACAGGCAAAACCAACCAATGGTGAATAGTGGCTGCCTTTGTGGGAGAGGGGCAAAGTGGAAACTGGGAGGAACTTTCTGAGCTAATGGGGGTTTGGATTACACAGGTGTATGCATTTGTCACAGCTCAGGGAGTGGTCCACTCAAGTTGTATGATTTCACTCTATTTCAATTTTATCTCAAAAAAAAAAAAACTAAGCAAATACTGAACTTTAAACTTTAGTCAATGACAGGCATGCTGATGGAGATGAAGTGTAGTAATGTCTTCAACTTTCTGTGAAGTGCATCAGAAAATAAGATTGATTAATGCAGAGAGGGGTGGGTGGATGAACCGATAAGTGATAAAGCAAATATGTTGTTATTTGCTGTCAAGCTGGCTCTTCATGGCAATCTTATATATAACAGAACAAAATATTGCCCAGCCCTGCCCCAGCCGTCCTGATAATCACTGGCACGTTGCAGCTATTGTGTAGTGCCCTCCAACCTCGGGGGCTCATCTCCCAGCACTGTATCAGACCATATTCTGTTGTGATCCATGGAGTTTTCCTTGGCTGATTTTTAGAAGTAGACACCAGGCCTTTCTTCCCAGCCCATCTTAGTCTGTAAGCTCCACTGAAACCGGTCCACCATGGGTGATCCTGCCGGTATTTGGAATACCAGTGGCATAGCTTCCAGCATCACAGCAACGTGCAAGCCTCCACAGTATGATAAACTGACAGATGGGTGGTGGAAAGCAAATGAAGCAAAATGTAAACTGCAGACTCTAGGTAGTAGATAGATGGATGTTCACTGTATAATTTTTTTCAACATTTCTGTATGTTTGAAAACCTATTAAACTTGATTGATAGCAGCACCTCATGAATAAAGATATAACAGCAGATAATAGAAAACTACATATATGATTTACTTCAGAATGTAATTTTTTGCATGAACTCCATGACAAGATTAGCTAGTCTTGGGTAGCTTCAAGAAACCTTCTCCATCAAGAAACCTACCACCATCTCCACAACACCTTTTCTGAGTGTGCAATGCCCTCCCCCATCCCCCACTGCAAATGCCAGTTGGGGTACTCATGAACCACCCCTACAGACACCAGCCAGACTTCCCCCACCCTGACCCCTGAACCCACTGCAGTGTGCTTCTGCCTCCTCCGAAGCATCACATCGGCATCTCTGGTTATGAGAAAATTCCTGACTGTCCCATCCAGTGGCCAGCGTTCGGTCCCTGCCTCGCCTCACCTTTTCTTAGCCCCTGACTTGGAGGACCACATCCTGAAACTCTTCCTTATTCCTTTGGCTTTCACACAGTCACTTTTTCCTTATTCTCTTGCCTCCGTTATGGCGCCTTCTTAATCTACTTTTGGAACACCTCCTCTGTCCTTAAATGTTGGGGAGTCTCTGCCCCCACAAGCCTTCTGTTCTCCTGTAGGCTTCTCCTGCATGATCGCTTTGACTCTCATGGCTTCAGCTATTACCTAATTACTCTCAAATCTGTTTCTAACCCTGATTCTCTTCCAAGCGTTAGGCTCACTACCTCCAGGTAAGCCTCTTGGGATATTCTGCAAACACACTGTCAAAACAAAACTTATGTTCTCTTGGACACCCAAGCCCAGTCTATTCCTCCTCCTTTTCCTATCCATTAATAGAATTCTTCCTGACTTTTGTTCCTTCCTTACTGATATATCTAATTGATCACCAAGTTTTGTCAGCTCTACCTTGTAAATATCTCTTAAATCTCTTCCTCACGTCACCATTCCCTCAGGTGTAATTTAACCTTCATGATTTCTAACTTCTCCAACTCTAGTTCTTCCCGTTCATGAGGGAAAGCCACAGGGGCAGCCTGGCTAAAGCAGAAACGGAGTCACATTCCCAACTCTGTTTAAGTTCCTAGACCATCTGCCCCTTAACCACTTTTAACAGCTTTTCCTGCCACCTGTCATGTCTGTACCTGAATCACTGTTTTCCCTCTTTAACTGTCCATATTTAAAGGCCCAGTTCAAAAGTTAGGTTCTTATAAAGCCTTCTCTAAACTCCCAGGCAGTTAGTTGCTGCTCCCTCCTTTTTTCTCTTAAAGTACTTTGCATGTCTCCTTATTGTACTTTATACAGTCATATTGTACCATATAATTGTTTGTTGATGTCTCTGTCTTCTTATAAGGCAGGATTATCCTAGTGCCACATAGTAGATATGGACTAAATGTTTGATCACTGAAGTTCTTTCTCACTTCTCCAGATCTCTGCCGTGAGTTAGAGGCTTATGAATGGCGGAGCCACCAATGATGTTAGCACCCAGAACAGCTATAATTGTTCATATTACCTGGCTACACCTCTGCTTGCGTTCTCCAGACTGGAACCCTTCATTCTTCCCTATTCAGCTCCGTTCCTAGAAGTCTGTCCCCTAAGTGGGCAAGAGAAAAGGGCACCCAAGTTGCCATAGCGGGACCACCTTCTCTCCCCCTCCACAGTCACATGGTCTACACGCACAAAGATGAAATTGGATTATGTGGTGTACTGTAAGCTGTTCACTATGAGACCAAACCCAGTGACTCAACGGCACTGGGTTTGGTTTTTTGGTTTTTTGCAAGCTGTTATCCTTTGTGACTTTGATCATATCTCAACTAAGAAAAAAGCTGTAGTGGAGGGAACTTGAAATTTGAGGACCTGAGCTCTAGACTAAGTCCTGCACGAATTAGCTAAACCAAAAAACCAAACCCGTTGCCATTGAATTGACTCCGACTCATAGATACCCTAAAGGTCAGAGTAGAACTGTCCCATAGGATTTCCAAGGAGCAGCTGGTGGACTTGAGCTGCCAACCTTTTGGTTAGCAGCCAAACGCTTAACCACTGCACCACCAGGGCTTCACTAACTAGCTAGTAAAGATCAAATCATTCCACCACTTTGAACTTCAGCATCTCCTCTTTAAAATGAGTTTGTGTGAGGCATTTGTGAAGACTTAGCACAATGTCTACTATGCTGCCATTCATTCATTTACTCAGCCAGCATTCACTGACTACTTGCTAAGTGTCAATGTGCTGGGTACAGGTACATAGCATTTAATAAAAGATGTGAGTTTGTTTTCTTGCATGTTTTGGATTTTTTTATTTTTTAGTATTCTGTAGAGTGCTGTTTCCTCCCCCACCCTGTCCTTCCTTTACCAACATAATTTTTCTCTGAATTCCTTCTTTAAAGTCTACCCAGGATGGTAGTCAACAGCACCAGCTTTAGAGCCAGATTTCCAAGGTTTGACTCCTGGCTCTGCCACTTTCTTGCTGTGAGAACCTGTGTGAATTGCTCAGCCTCTTGGTGCTTCACTTTCCGTAAAAGTCAGGAAAGGTAAGGGGGATGGCACTTTAGTTTAAAAACTGGAAGGTACGTTCACAGATATAAATAAAAACATTTTGAGAGAGGTTATTTTAGAGGAGTTATATCACAGGTTGGGGCTGACATTACACTCTGCAGCAGGCAAGGAACTGGCCGGGTACATTTAGCTCCAGTTGTATAAATTCAAAAAGACACAGACGATAAAGACCAGAAGTGGAAGATATTGGCCATCCATTTGCCCAGATGTCTGCAGCACCGGAGGATCTTCTCCGAGAGAGGAACAGCCATGGTGCTGCTTTTGGCCAAGGTGCTTGCAATCACTAGAATTTTCCACTCCTTGTACAAAGCCAATCACTCATCCCCTGTGCCACAGCATTGGACCAGTCCTGCACTCACCAAGAGCACTGAACAGCTTTAGGATCAGGAATGCTTGGCATCCTCACTGAAAGGAGAAGCAGGTCCTTTCAAGAAATAAACATACAATGCCGCAGTTCACCCCTAAGGAGACAGGACCAAAGCAAGAAAGGCATTTCTTTTCATCTAGCTTGTTATTGTTGCATAAATCTCCACTCTATCAAGCCACTCCAATCCCATTTCTATACATTCATGCAAAGATCTGAGGCTCAGGAAACCTGAGGCCTTTTCTCAGTCCTAGTCTTCTCATCTGAAGTTTGTTAAGTGTTAAGAATATTACACGTAATTCCAGTACTAAATAAACTATCAAAATAATGGCAAGTTTTACAATTTATTTCACAAAGCTGACCTAACCCTTCTACCAAAGCCAGGCATAGATGACACACACACACACAGCTTAGACCACATCGGACCAGTCTCAGTTAGGATATTTATATGGAATTTGTAAATACACATTTTAAATAGAATACTAGCAAATCTAATCCATCAGTACAGTATATTCAAATAGCAATAGTCCATGCACGCCAGGGTCTGTCCTAGAAATGCAAAGATGGTCAATATTTTAGAATCTACTGATGTTATATACGGACTGGGTCTCTGTTGCCCACTAGTGCAGTACTGGTACAGTGCCTGGCACACAGAAGGCAATATATGTTTGTAGAATGACTGAATATTCAGTACCAATAATGTTTGAAAATAAAGTGAGAAAAAAAAATCATTCAAATATATACACTTTCAGAAGTAAACTTAGCAAAAAGTATGTATGATCTATAAGAAGGAAAGAGTAAAATTTTATGCCTATCTCTCTGCTCGCTTCTTTCTTTTATATTTCAAAAGAGATTGACTTAAGGTACATAAAAGAAAATAAATAAATGAGAGGCATGTCACATCCATGAATAGAAAAAAACGGTATTATAAAGATGTCAGTTCTTCTAAAAGTAATTTGTAAATGTAGTGCGGATCCCAGTAAAATCCCAAAGAGATCTTGGAAGAGGTAAGTCAATAAATTTTTTAAAAAACAGGAATATGAGGGGATATTTGTAGAATTGAGTATTAAAATCTGTGATAAAGCTACAATAATTAAAACAGCAAATGTGGGCACAGATTAGATAGATTGGTAAAATAAAATTAAAAATCTTAAAACAGACTCAAGTATTTAGCATATTATAAAGGTAGCATTTAAAATCAAAGGCAGAAAATACTATCCAAGCAGATTGTCTGGGATAGTTGGTTTCTGTTTGGAAAAGTTAAGAGTTAGAGTCCCCACACATGCCAATCATCAAGGTAAAGTTCCAAATAAATTAGTTTTTTAAAACAAAGAACTAGAAAATATAGGAAGTACTTACATAATCTTGAATGGTAAAGGTTTTTCAAAGTATAATACCTAAAGCAAAATACTTAAAGGAGAAATCATTTTTAAAAAATGCATAGATTTGCCTACATAAAAATTTAGAACATGCCTAAAAAAAAATTGAAAAGGCAAATCACAAACTGGAATAAAATATTGGCAGATAGCAAAGGGTTAATATCTTTAATTTAGAAAACATTCTTGCAAAGCAGGAGGAAAAAGACATATTGTCCATACAAAGATGGACAATAGCCAATTCACAAAAGAAGAATATAAATGAAGAGATGTTTATCCTCACTAAGAAACACAGAACTGCAAATCAAAACAAGAAGTTACCTTTTTTTTAACTTGCCAAGTTGGCCGTGATTTAAAGAATGATAATACAAGTACTGGGAAGCAAGGACTTCATATAGAAGAAAGCAGTTAAAAGCCTTAAAAATATGACCTGAAAATGCTATGTCTCAGATTTTTTCTGAAGAAAAGATCAAGTGACGTATGCAAAAAGATTTATGTCTAAGGATGTTTATCACAGAATTCTTTAAAATATTCTTTATGGAAATAAATGCTCTACAATAGAAGACTGTTTCAGGTGGCCCAGTGGTTAAGAGCTCAGCTGCTAAACAAAATGTTGGCAGTTCAAATCCACCAGCCGCTCCTTGGAAACCCTGTGGGGCAGTTCTACTCTGTCCAGTAGGGTCACTATGAGTCGGAATCAACTCGACGGCAATGGGTTTGGGTTTCTTGGTTTTTTGTTTTTTTTTTTACTAAGTCATGATCCATGTATATGATGGAATACTATATAGCCCTTAAAAATCATGTCGATGGATAATATATATATATAATTCAGCCATAAATAGAAATGAAGTTCTGATACATGCTACAACATGGCTGATCCTTGAAAACATTATGCTGAGTGAAGTGAGTTAGATACAAAAGGACAAATATTGTATGATCCTCCCCCAAAAAATCCTGTTACTGCCCAGTTGATTTGGACTCATAGCCATCCTATAGGACAGAGTAGAACTGCCCCATAGGGTTTCCAAGAAATGATTGGTGGATTTGAACTGCTGGCCTTTTGGTTAGCAGCCGAGCCCTTAACCACTGTGCCGCCAGGGCTCCATTGTAGGATCCCACCTACATGAATATCTAGAATAGCTAAAGGTATGGAGACCAAAGTGTATCACTGATTGCCAGAGGCAGTGGGAGAGGGAGACAGGGAGCTATTGCTTAATAGGCACAGAGTGTCTGTTAAGGGTGATTTAAAAAAAAATTGGAAATGGGTAGTGGTGATGATTGCCCAACATGGTAAATGTAATTAATCTCTCTGAATTGAGTGAAATGACAAATGTTTTGTTATACAGTAAAACCTGCAAAAGCTGGAACCTGTGTAAGGTGGAAACCTGTCAGAGAAGGGAAACTCAGATATTTTCCACTAAAAGAAGAAATAGAAAAGTGGTAAGACTGCACCCTGAAAAGGCGGAAAACGTGTGAGACCCGGAAAGCAAGGTAGTAACACTGAGTTCCAGCTCTCACAGATTTCACTGTATGTATTTTTTTTCTATCACAATAAAAAAAAAATTTTTTTTTAAGTATGCTGTTTTTTATGCTGTGACTCTGTAACCATCTGTCTTAGTCATCTAGTGCTGCTACAACAGAAATACCACAAGTGGATGGCTTTAACAAAGAGAAATTTATTCTCTCACAGTTCGTTCAGGAGGCTAGAAGACCAGATTCAGGGCACAGCTCCAGCGGAAGGCTTTCTTTCTCTGTCAACTCTGGGGGAAGGTCCTTGTCATCAATCTTCCCTGGTCAAGGGCTTCTCAGTGCAGGGACCCCGGGTCCAAAGGATGGCTATTCTCCTGGCTCTTCTTTCTTGGTAGTATGAGGTATGCCTATTTCTCTGCTCGCTTCTTTCTTTTATATTTCAAAAGAGATTGACCTAAGACAAAACCTGATTTTATAGATTGAGCCCTGCCTCATTAGCATAACCTCTAATCCTGCCTTATTAACAGCATAGAGATGAAATTTATAACACGTAGGAAAATCACATCAGATGACAAAAATGTGGACAATCACACAATCATGGCCTAGCCAAGTTTACACATATTTTTGGGGGGACACGATTCAGTCCATGACACCATCTCTACATGGTCCATCTCAAAATACCCTTAGTACTTCACTCATTCAACAAACACCTTCTGAGCACCTAGTATGTGCTAAGCCCTGCTCAAGTCCTAAGGGTAATGATATCATGGGCTGTGTTACATTGTGGGTAGATTACTTTGCCTCACCTCCCATGGGTACCTCTGTAGGTTCCCAGTGATCTAGAGAGGCTGCTTCTTGTCCTGGTCATCCACAGGAGCCCCTGGTCTTAGCTCCTGGAGAATCAGGAGTTTCTGGGCTCTGCCTGCCACTTCCCAGCCGTGTGACCCTGGGCAGCTTACACTGTGACTGCACCTCGACTACTTCCTCCTCTATAAAGTGAAAGTTAGGGAGATTTTCTTTTTAAACTCCAACCAGAAAGAAATTGTGACCCAGAACACACCCAGACACACACAATTGAAAGAAATGTTTCGTGAATGCCAAGGCCACTCCCAACCCTGAAAATTTCCTTTTTCTACTGGAAAAGAATCCAGACAGGATGCAAAAACCCTAGTTGTTGGTTTGTTTGTGGCTGTCAGTCAGCCTTATGGGGTCTTGGGCAAATTACTTCACCTCTTCAGGCCCCCCCCACCTTCTTTAGGAAGTCAGGTGCCTGGCCTAGATGATCTCTGAAGTCTGTCTTTTTTTTTCTTTCTTTCTTCTTTCCTTCCTTGCTTTCTTTCTTTCACCCCTTTGTGCTTTAGATGAAAGTTTACATGCCAAATTAGTTTCTCAACCACAAATTTATACACAAATAGTTTCATGACATTGGCTGCAATCCCTGCAATGTGTCAGCACTCTCCCCTTTTCCATTCCGTTTCCATTTGTCCAGTTTTCCTGTCTTCTGTCTTTGCTTTTAGGCAGATTTGTTTTCACATACTTGATTGAACTAAGAAGCACATTCCTCAGTGTGTTATTGTTTGTATTATAGGCTTGTGCTGAAAGGTGAGCTTCAGGAGTGGCTTCAATTCTGAGTTACAAGGGTGTCTGGGGGCCATAGTCTTGGTGGTTCCTCCAGTCTCTCAGACCAGTAAGTCTGGTCTTTTTTGTGAATTTGGATTTTGTTCTCATTTTTATCCCAATCTGTCTGGAACCCTCTACTGTGATCCCTATCAGAGCGGTCAGTGGTGGTAGCCAGGCACCATCTAGTTCTTCTGGGCTCAGGCTGGTGGAGGCTGTGGTTGATATGATCAGTTAGTCCTTTGGACTAATATTTTCCTTGTGTCTTTGGTTTTCTTTATTCTTTGTTCCAGACGGCATGGGCCCAGTAGACGTGTCTTAGGTGGCCGCTCCCAAGCTTTTAAGACCCCAGATGCTACTCACTGAAGTATGATGTAGAACATTTTCTATACAAGCTATGTTATACTAATTGACCTAGATGTCCCCCAAGACCATGGTCCCCAGCCCTCAGCACCAGCAGCTTGGTCCCTCGAGGTGTTTGTGTGTGTCTAGAAAGCTTCTGTGAATGTGCCCCATTTGTATTCTATTTTATGTATGAATATACATGCTGTACACACAAATATGTATGTAAAAATATCCACAACCTAGCCTATATATGTTCATGGGTGTACTCCTATATGCCCTCCTTCCTGTATTCAGTATACATAACTGCCTGTGGATCTGCTCCTGCATTATTATTTGTTTTTACTGTTGTTGTAGAGTTGTATATGCTATAGTATTTACTGTGGTTGCCTCTTCCGCCCCCCCCACCCCCCACCCCTTGTGTTCACCTAATTGTCTTCATTTGCCTTGGTCAAGTTGTGCTGACTTTCCCTATATAACGTATTGTCTTTCCCTTTACCAAAGTTAACACTTGTCTACTATCTAGTTAGTGATTTCCCCTGTCCACCCCTCCCCACCCTTGTAACCATCAAAGATTGTTTCTTTCTGTGTGTAAACCTTTTCATGAGTTTTTATAATAGTGGTCTTATACAGTATTTGTTCATTTTGTGATTGACTTATTTCACTTAGCGTAATGCTCTACAGATTCATCCATGTTGTAAGATGTTTTGCAGATTCATCATTGTTCTTCATCGTTGAGTAGTATTGCACTGCGTGTATGTACTATAGTTTGTCTATCCATTCATCTTTTGGTAGGCACTTAAGCTGTTTCTATCTTTTTGCTATTGTGAATAATACTACAGTAAACATGGGTGTGCACATGTCTATTCACGTGACAGCTCTTATTTCTTTAGATATATTCCTAGGAATGGGATTGCTGGATTGTATGGTATTTCTATTTCTCGCTTTTTAAGGAAGCGCCATATTGTTTTCCATAGTAGTTGTACCATTTTACATTCCCACCAGCAGTGTAAGAGAGTTCCAGTCTCCCCTCAAGCTGGCCAGCATGTATTGTTTTCTGAATTTTTGATCAGAACCATTCTTGCAGGTGTGAGGTAATATCTCATCATAGTTTTGATTTGCATCTCTAATGGCTAATGATGGCTAACGTCTTTTCATGTATTTGTTGGCCACTGAATGTTCTCTTTGGTGAAGTGTCTGTTCATGTCCTTTGCTCATTTTGTGATTGAGTTGCTTGTCTTTTCATCGTTGAGTTGTTGAAGTTTTCTGTATATTTTAGAGATTAAACCTCTATCAGGTATGTCATTGCCAAAGATTTTTTTCCCAGTCTGTAGGTTCTCTTTTTACTCTCTTGAAAAGTCATTTGATGAGCATAAATATTTAATTTTTAGGAGGTCCCAGTTATCTAGTTTATCTACTGGAGTTTGTTCATTTTTAGTAATGCTTGATATTCTACTTATGCCATAAATTAAGGCCCCTAGCATTGTCCCTATATTTTCTTTCATGAACTTTATAGTTCTGGGTTTTACATTTAGGTCTTTGATCCATTTTGAGTTAGTTTTTGTGTATGGGGTGAGGTATGGATCCTGTTTCATTTTTCTGCAAATGAATATCCAGTGCTGTTAGCATCATTTGTTGAAAAGACTATCTATCCCCATTTAATGGAGAAGTCCCTTCATCTCTAAGATTCTATTTTGTGATCAGCATTTGATGCCATTCAGAATCATTTATCCAGCTCCCTGTGCCAGGCCAGGAGACTACAAAGGGGAATGACTCATAGACATCACCCTTTAAGGTTCCACTGTCTTATTGAGTGAGGTGGGGGGTGGGTGGCACAGAGATGGAAATAAATGTGCGTATGCTTTGTTCCAATGGAGGCAGTGGGGGTTCAGTGGTAGAATGCTTGCCTTCCATGTGGGAGACCCAGGTTCGATACTGGCCAATGTACCTCAAGTACAGCCACCACATGTCTGTCAGCGGAGGCTTGTGTGTTGTTGTGATGCTAAACAGGATTCAGCAGAGCTTCCAGACTAAGACAGACTTGGAAGAAAGGCCTGCGATCTCTTCCAAAAATCGGCCAGTGAAAACCCTACAGATTACAACGGTTCGACCCACAACAGATCATGGGGATTGCACAGGATGGGGCAGTGTTTCGTTTACCATGAATCGAGGCTAACTGCACAGCAGCTAACAGCAATAACTATGCTTGTTCCAGAGTAAGTTTATAATATGCTTGAAGATTCTTTATAGAGAGTCATAATCTCTACCTGTCTTCCATCTGGGCTGCAGCCATTTTTTAAGCCAAGGAAATGGGCAGTGAAATACACTACCCCAGCAAACTAGGAGTTGTCAAACACATATTTTCACCGAAATTCCATCCCCTATCCTGTGGGGAAAAGAGCCCTGGTAACACAGTGGTTAAGCGCTTGGCTACTAATCGAAAGGTCTGCCGCTCGAACCCACCAGTGGCTCCGCAAAAGACCAGGAAACCCGTTTCCATAAAGATTACAGCCTTGGAAAACCCTCTGGGGCAGTTCTACTCAGTCCTATAGGGTCACTATGAGGCTAAATTAACTAAATGGCATACAACTACAACAACCCTGGGGAAAAGGGGTTTCAAGGGGAAGCCTCTGGCTGTTCTCTGTGGCCGAAATCTTAAGGCAATCGCTGGTGACAAGGACATATGCTGCATATTACTAAGGACAAATGTAGAATACAAAGTATGGCTAATTGCCAGGTCAATTATCTTCCTCAAGTCTAAATGTTGTTTTTCAGCCCTTGCTCCCCCAACCCTGTGAGTTTACTTTTACCAGTTAGAATTTTTTTAAATCAATGTCATGCAAACCATGAATATATTCATAGTAATCCGAAGTGTTTCTTCAGCTAAGACTTACCGCCATATCCATCTGATGACTTTCCATCAGAAGATACTGTTTGAATCATCAGCTCAGAAGCTTCCATTTAGCCCAACAAAGCTAAATATCAACACAAAACCCCCTCCGAGTCAATCAAGTTTATTTCTAATGCCAAACACAGCTCTGAAATGCAGGTTTAGACAGCACAGCAGCTGGAGATGAATAATTGCTTCAACAGGATCAGCCCTTGAAGGGCCAAAGGAGTGCGCGTGATCTGCTATGTGAATAGGAAGGACTGATTGTGTGTGGATGAGACATAGTAAAGGTTTACCTTTGGCTGCACAGCCAGAAGTAGACTCTTTCCTTGCTCAAGTGTGAAAGCCCATCTATAAACAGCTTTAACAGCTCTGTGGGGCCAAACAATTGCACCATTGAAAGACAGGACTTGTAAATGCTACCCATTTTCAGGGGTTATTCTGTGGGTCTCTGTAGTGTGTCGGGCTTTGTCCTCCTTCCCCTTTATTCAGGTAAATGTCTTATTTTTCTAGGAGCCAGGGCTCCAGCTACAGTTCTCTTGCTGTGTTGTTTAACCTCAGGCACAGCAGGGAGTCCATCCCGATGCCAATAAGGTAGCCTTCTTAGTCTAGAAACTGTGGCTAGGCCTGAGACCCATTGCTCAGGGTAAATACAGGATGGTTTGAGGTAGAGTTTTTCCAAGAAGCAATTACATCCAGTTGCCGTTGAGTTGGAAACCCTGGGGGCGTAGTGGTTAAGTGCTACAGCTGCTAACCAAATGGTCAGCAGTTCAAATCCACCAGGCGCTTCTTGGAAACTCTATGGGGCAGTTCTACTCTGATCTATAGGGCCGCTACGAGTTGAAATCAACTCAATGGCAATGGATTTTTTTCTTTTGCCATTGAGTTGAGTCAGACTCGTGGCAACCCTATGTGTGTCAGAATAGAACTGTGTGCTCCATAGGGTTTTCAACAGCTGATTTTTCAGAAGTAGGTTGTCATGCCTTTCTTCTGAGGCACCTTAGGGTAGACTCGAAGTGCCAACCTTTCAGTTAGCAGCTGAGTGTATTACTGTCTGCACTACACAGGGACTCTGAAAGGCAATTAAGCCATCCAGAAAGTCACTATAAACCACGCAATCCACAGATGTTTGTTAAGACCTACTGTGTGCCAGTATGCTCCACGCCTGGGAAAAGAGGTCTGTTTAGGATCAAGTCCCTGCTTTCAAGGAGCTTATATTCAGTGAGGCAAGATAGATAATAAACAAATAAGTACGCCATATGTAAAACAAAAAACACCACTGCCGCTGAGTCAGTTCTGACTCATAGGAACTGTATAGGTTTCCAAGGCTGTAATCTTTATGGAAGCAGACTGCCACATCTTTCTCCCTTGGAGCAGCTGGTAGGTTCAAACCACCTAGCCTTCTGTTCGCAGCTGAACACTTTAACCACTGTGCCACTAGGGCTCCTACATCATATGTCAGGTGGGATTAAATGCAAGGAAGAAAGATAAGACAGGGTAAGGGGATAGAGAATGATGGCAATGCTATCCTAGATGGACTGGTCAGTGAAGGCTCCTCTGACAAGGCAATATTTGAATGAAGAAAGGAACTGATAAGTGGACCCGGAACTTTCATTAAGGGTGGTGGAAAAATTTAGGAATGGACAAGGGTGATGGTTGAACGATATGATGAAGATAATTAATGTCATTGTACATGCGAAGACTGTTGAAATGACAAATGAAGGAAGAGGGAAGAAAGGAAGGAAAGAGAGAGAGAAGGAAAGAAAGAAAGGAAGGGATAGAGCCATGCAAATATCTGAGGCAGGAGGGCTTTAGGCAGAAGAAACAGCAAGTGCGAAGGCATGCTTGGTCTGTTAGAGGACACACACCAGGTAACACCATGAGGAGAAATTTCTCCCAGGGAACCTCTCACAGAGACACTGAGTAAGATGGTGAATAAGAAGATGCCCGTTAAGGTTGCCAGTGATGATCTTCCCATGTGAGCAGTAGATTTATCCTGCCCATAAAGAGATCTCACATCTTCTAATCCCTCTACCCAGCCTCCTCCACATGTGTTTTGTTGTTTTTATTTTGTTTGTTTAATTTTATTGTGGTAAAATGTATATAACAAAACATTTGCCACTTTAACCATTTTTAATTGTACAATCCAGTGGCATTAATTACATTCTGTATGTTGTACTGGAGCCCTGGTGGCATAGTATTTAAGAGTTCTGCTGCTAATCAAAAGGTTGGCAGTTCAAATCCACCAGCTGCTCCTTGGAAACCCTATGGGGCAGTTCTACTCTACCCTATAGGGTCACTATGAGTCGGAATCAACTCAACGGCAACAGATTTGGTTTGGTTTCAGGTTATGTTGTGCTACTATCCCTTTTCAAATGTTTTTCATCACCCTAAACAGAAACTCAGTACCCCTTAAGCAATAACTTCCAATCCCCGGGCACCAGTCCTTGGTAAACTCTAGTAAACTTTTGTCTCTATTCATTTGCCTATTCTATACATTTCATATAAGCAAACTCATACCATATTTGTCCTCTTGTCAACACTTGTTTTTCTGAAGAGACAAAGCTGCTGACAGACATCTGAGCAGCCTCACAGGCAAAGCCACAGCAAAATGAAAACAATACAAGTCAGCCAGGTCTTAAAGATATTTGTAAAATAAATAAATAAATAAATCTCTGGATATGATCTGTTGATCACCTACTCTTATGAATTGAATTGTGTCCTCCAAAAATATGTGTCGTAATAACTATACCTGTGGAAAGGAGCCCTGGTGGCACAGTGGTTAAGCATGCAGCTGCTAACTGAGAGGTCAATGGTTTGAACCCACCAGCCGCTCTTTGGGAAGAAGATGTGGTGGTCTGCTTCCATAAAGTTTACAGCCTTGGAAACCCTTTGGAGCAGTTCTACTCTGTCTACAAGGTCACTATGAGTCAGAATCGACCCTATGGGGTTTTTTTTGTGTGTTTTTTTTACATATGGTTATAATCCCATTTGGGACTGGGTCTTCTCTGTTACGTTAATGTGGCAATATTAGTGTAGAGTGTGTTTTAAGTCAATTCCTTTTGAGAAATAAAGAGAGCAGATTTAACAAGCAAACAAGCAAAATGGAGAAGACACACGCCACATGATCACCAAGGAACCTAGGAATAGAAGCTGAAAAGAGACAAGGACCTTACCCGGGGTGGACCAAGAGAGAGAAACAGAGCCCCCCCTCCCCAGAGCTAACACCCTGAATTCGGACTTCTAGCCTCCTAAACTATGAGAAAATGAGTTTCTGTTCCTTAAGCCACCCACTTGTGATATTTCTGTTATAGCAGGACTAGATGACTAAGACATCTACTCAGTACAAACACTTTACATATTTTTACTTTGTATGCAGGTGTGATTATCCTCGTTTCACAGATGAGAAACCTCAAAAAATGAAGCAAATTTCTTTAGATCACACAAGTCTAGGAAGTAGTGGATCAAGATTTGAACCCCCACTGTCTGACTTTATTTTCCGTGACAGAACATCACCTCTTATGAACCCATTATGTGCATTCTGTACTGCGGAATGTTTGTCAGGGAGCCAACTTCCGGGATTGTGACTCACTCCAGCTGATTGTTGTTGCTCTGTGGAAATGCAGTCTCACTCTTGCCAGATCTTCAACTTCTGTAAGAGAAGCTGGAATTCCAGATTTTTATGTAAAATCGTCTGATTTTTTAATATTTACTCCATTTTTTTAAACAGCATTTGGGACAAATAAAAATGTCTGTAGACTAGTTATGTCCTGGTGCTACTGTAACACAAATACCACAGTGGGTGGCTTTAAGGAACAAATTTATTTTCTTACAGTTCTGGTGGCTAAAAGTTCAAACCAGAATTTCAGACTTGTTGGTTCCTTCTGTGAGCCTTTCTCCTAGTTTCTGTTGTCTACCAGCGATCGTTGTCGATCCTTGGCATTCCTTGATGTTCCTTGGCGTCTGTCTTACCCCTGTGTGTCTCTGTGTTTAGTCTGGTCTTTTATAACTCGGAAGTGATTGAGTTTAGGATCCAGCCTACTCTGTTATGACCACTTTAACATAATAAAAGAATCTATTTCCAAACAGGATCACATCCATAGGCACAAGGGCCAGGAATTCAACACTTGTTTGGGGGGAACACTATTGTTAAACTAGTTGCACTGAATAAAAGGGCAGTGGTCAGAGTCTGTAAGATAAACTAGAAACCACCCTCCATGGCAGTCTGAATTCACCCTCCAGCACCCTCTGGATGTGGTCCTTCAACCCTTTACTAAACCACCTACTTGGGTTAACATCCAGCTGACCACTCTTCGTCGACTGATGACTGCTTTACAGAGGAAGCACCTCATCTCAGAAAGGGGTGTGGTATAGGAGGTCAGAGCTCAAGCTCTGGAGTCAGGCAGTATAGGGATCTTGTCTTCCCTCTGCCACTTCCTAGCTGTGTGACATTGGGCAAATCCCTTCACTTCTCTGGGCTTTAGTTTCCTCATCTGTAAAATGGAGATAATAATGGTCTTCATAAGGTTGATGTAAGTACTTTACAAAATCAAATACATAGTGATTAGCTCAGACCCTACCTCTTGCCATCAAGTCAATTCCAACTCTTAGTGACCATAGGGGACAGAGAAGAACTGCCCCATAGGGTTTCCAAGGAGCAGCTGGTAGATTTGAACTGCTGACCTGTTGGTTAGCAGCTAAGCTCTTAACCACTGCACCACCAGAGCTCAGAGCCTGGAATATAGGAATTGCTCAATAAATTTTACCTATATTGATTATTATTATAGATCACATTGTTATCTCTGACATCTACCACAGATGGAGGTAGACAATGGGAACAGCCCAGTGAGCACTGAAGAGTTGCTCTTGGAAACATGCCCAACCTTTTTCCTTCATTTATGACCCCCCACAGCCTGGTAACATCACCACATTGCTAAGGCTCCTTAGAGAGACGCTTCCAGTGGTGAGAATAGAATTATCAACTCTGTCTCCACGCAACACAGACCAAATCCACTACTCCTTCCCTGGGCATGCCCTTAGACCCTTCCACACCCATCTCTCCCCCAGGTGGGTTGTCCTTGTCTTGCTTTTCACTAGGTGAATCTCACACATCCAAATCTTGTGAAATTCAAGGCCACCATGAGAAGCTCTTTAGCATGTTCTGTTTCTACCATTTATTTGGCATGTAGTATATTGGACTTTCTATTTTTTGCTGGTAAATGACAAGAGAGGAGATTGAGTTTTGGTACTTTCATCTCAACACACACACTTGTACACACACACACACGCTCATCATTTTCTTTCCGGGGCCATGCACACACATAGACCCTTAGGTACCCATTCAGAGATGCACTCACACTCACGCACACACACTTCATTTCCTTTCCAGGAACACACAGACACACACACACACATCACCCCACCCCCCACCTCATAGCACAAGCCTGAGAACACTGAGCATGCTCAATAAAGAAACATTTTTGGACTGAATGAATGGCCTGAAGGACTGTTCCTTTCAACGTTATAGCCCAATAAATTATACCGGCATTGCCTCCTGGTGGGAAGGCCACACCAAGGCTCCCACAGATGGGGGAACTGCTCTGTCTGCCAAAACCCAGATGCAGGGCAGTCTTGGTCCTGTTTGGCTGTCCACCTGAATCTGGGTTTAACAACCTGGCCTGCAGTTTTATAGCCTGAATCACAAGGCTCAGTACAACAGCATGAGCTCTTTGTCCACATGCTGGTGCCAGGTGTTAAGGGAACTGGCTGCAGTAGCTTACAGGCTCAAGGAGACCAGCCAGTGAGGGGTGGGGGGGGAGGGGGTACCACACCCCAGGCTGTGAGGCCAGGGTCTTGTCTGCAAAAGGAACCCTAGTTTTGACACTAAACAGGAAAAAAAAAAATGGGATGGAAGTTTATACCATGAGGATCTGGGCTGGGTGCTTCACAGGGGTGTGCACTGGGTTGGGGTTTGGGGTGGAGGAACGTAGAATGCCCTGGAAGGTCATGACTGAGCTGAACAGAGCTGAGAGAAAAGCTATACTCATCAGATTTTATTCCCACACTTACAGAGTTGTGTACACCTAGCAATGTGAAAAAATGCAGGAGTCCATCAAATTTAGAAGACTTTAGAGTTGGGCTACATATTTTGAGAGCCAAAGAAAGGCAGAATCCAGTCAAGTAATAGGAGGGTTGAGGACTTCCGTGAGTAGAGGTAAGAAGGGCCGTGGCTGTTCGAGCACTCCCTTTTGGATAAAGAAGTCATTGATACAGCAACCATGAATAGGGTTCATTGCCGTTCTCAGAAAAAAGACCTGATCTGTAGCATTTGTGGATTTGCGTGGTATAAATACGGCCATCGTGGCAGATTTCAAACTACTAGGGTGAGGCCCAGGGTGTGGAATTGGGACCAGGTGTGCACGATCGGCTCCCATAAGCCCCTGCAAGTGGCTCCAGGACACGTCAGGTCACCTCATTCTGTGAAGGCCACCAACAACAGTCCCATCAGCAGCCCACATCTCTCGTAGTTTTGCAACCTCAAGTAAGCCAATGAGCTAAGATTAAAAATTATGTGACCATACCAGTGTTCATTGCAGGACTATTTACAATGCCAAAAGTGGAAACAACCTAAACATCCATCAATAGACAAATAAAATGTAGTATATCCATTCAATGGAATATTATTTAGCCATAAAGAGAAATGAAGTCCTGATAGATGTTACAACATGGATGAACCTTGAAAACATTATGTTAAGTAAAATAAGTCCATCACGAAAGGACAAATATTGTATGATCCCACTTATATGAAATATCTAGAACAGGCAAATGTATAGAGACCAAAGTTTATTAGTGGTTACCAGCATCGGAAGGGAGTGAGAAAAGGGGAGTCATTGTTTAGGGGGGCATGAGTTTCTGTTAATGGTGATGGAATAATTTGGAAAGGAATAGTGGTGATGGTGATACAACATGATCAATGTAATCAGTGTCACTGAATTGTACATGTAAAAAATGTTGAATTGTCAAAATCTTCATATATATATATATATATATATTTAACCACAGTAAAACAACTTTTAAAAATTATCTGAGAAGGTAACTCCAAAAATCACGTGAGATAATATAATAGTTCCCTTGGCGGGTAAGTATTTTTCAAACCCAGTAAGATTTAGAATTAAGCATGGAAATGTTTAAAAGAAGTAAACTCATATTAAAATTTTTGTTTAAGATATTTGTATATATTTGGTATTTTTTGTATTTATAATGCTTCAAAGAATTTGCCCTATTAGTATAACAGCTCAACTTTGTAATTTCAGTTTCAGATGTATGATCAACACCTTTCTTTTTGTCTCCTCTTTCCCTTTCCTTCCCAAACAATTCAGCCCTAAAATCATTAGGAGAGGCAGAGCAAGGCAGATGTCTGTGGAAGGGGAGCGCTGAGCTGTAGTGTCCCAGAGTGGAGTGTCAGGTCATGAGCAGGGTGGGAGGGTGTCCTTACAGGGAATGGGGAAGTGGCCTAAAATGGAGTATCAGAGCCCAAGCAGAGAGGAGGCTGACATGGGGTATCAAAACCTGAGCAGGGTGAGGAGGGCATCCCTGCGACAGCTCAGAATGCGGAGTCGGAGTCCAAGCATAGACAAAAGGGTGGCAACCGCATTTAGAGATTAATTACATAAATAGGAATTGATCAAATAAGCTAACCTATTAAGATAATAGAAGCCAGATTTCTCCATTTCTGTCCACTGAGAGGGCTCAGGATAAGCACAATGGCAATGAGCACACCCAAAGCCTAGATCTTGGCTTCTAAATACTCTTTTTCCAAGGCTCCCTTGAGGAAATGGCTAATTCCAGGGCTACGGAGGAAAAGTACAACATAAACCTGGACCATCCTGTTGCACCAGAAAGCAAAGGAATACTCGAAAAAATTACGGGTGTGTCAAAGGAACAGGAGCCAGATTGACTGGAGACAATTATAAGAAACAAAATAAATAATGATGTTGTTGTTAGGTGCCATCGAGTCAGTTCCAACTCAAAGCGACCCCTACGTACAGCAGAACGAAACACTGCCCAGTCTTGCACCATCCTCACCATCGTTGTTATGCTTAAACCCGTTATTGCAGCCACTGTGTCAATCCATCTCATTGAGGGTCTTCCTCTTTTTCACTGACCCTGCACTCTGCTAAGCATGATGTCCTTCTCCAGGGACTGATCTCTCCTCACAACATGTCCGAAGTATGTGAGATGCAGTCTCGCCATCCTTGCCTCTAAGGAGCGCTCTGGTTGTACCTCTTCCAAGACAGATTTGTTTGTTCTTTTGGCAGTCTGTGGTATATTCGATATTCTTCTCCAACACCACAATTCAAAGGAGTCAACTCTTCTATCTTCCTTATTCATCATCCAACTTTCACATGCATATGAGGTGATTGAAAACACTCTGGCTTGGGTCAGGCGCACTTTAGTCTTTTCAAGGTGACATCTTTGCTTTTCAATGCTTTAAAGAGGTCTTTTGCAGCAGACTTGCCCAATGCAATGCATCTATAAATAATAATAGCGATGGATTATAACCCAGTAAATAAAATAGGAAACATTCAGACATACATACATAAATAGAGAGTTTTATCAGGAAAATCATTTCAAAATACATCTCCACAAAATATTTATTAGTTACAAAGGAAATAAAAAGTAAGTTTAGAGTGGAAAAGATTGGCAGACACCACTTTAGTAAGTGACCAGAGTAAACATCATCAACAATGAGGCAAACTGAAATCATGAAGTAATCGATAGGAGACATGAGAAAAGCACAGCATTGTTCCTGTCATTTATTTACCCAAGGTGTATAACCTGAATCTAATCATGAGGATCAGACGTACCTAAAACGAGGAATATTCTACAAATAATTGGCCAGCAACCTTCAAAAATATCAAGGACGTGAAAGTTAAAGAAGGGCTGAGGAACTGTTCCAGACTGAAGAATAAAGCAACATGACAACTGACTGAAACACATGATTCCAAACAGACCCTTCTGCTATAAAAGACGTTATTAGGACCGTGGGCTAAATGCAAATGGCCTCTGAGGATCTAATGGTAGGAGGGTATCAGTGCTAATCTCTTGATTTGAACGACTGTACTGTATTATGTAGGAGAATGTCCTGGCTTGTAGGAAACACACTCTAAAGTAGTCAGAGGTGATGGGGCCTCAGGCTGGCAACTTATTCTCCTGTTGTTCAAGAAAAATTTCTTTATACTTTCAACTTTTTTATAAGTTTGTGTTTGTATCAAAACGGTGCAAATAATTGGTTTAGATTTATGGTTAAGTAGAAGTCTTACTGAGTTTATATACAGTAGTGAAACATTTAAGAGAAATTAAGGTTCACCATATCTATACATTTAATTTATTAGATTTATAAAATCACTTAGGTGCTTGGGTGGGTTTCTCAGTTAGACAACTGAAGTACTTTTAAAAGGAAATAGAATATATTACATTTATAAATGCAGTTTTAAATGTTGAAGGTATTTAACGGAATTGTAAATGGGATTAAATTCTTATTTAAAGACTCCTAAAAAGGAACTGCTAAAATTTGCTAGACTTATAAATAGAATAAGATTTTCAAGCTGAACTTAAAAGTCTAATTAAAAAGGTGGGTTTTTAATTTTTTTTAAAGGCCTAATGAATATTAATCTTTTAAAGCCAGGGTAAATGCATATGTATTTGGGGGGGGGTAATACAGACTCAACAATTAACTAGCATTGTTTCAGCACTAATTTTGTGCCTAGAGCTGCTAGGATAAAACACAACTCTGACTTTCTCAGCAGACTATTTCTGGCCAGTACCACAAGGACAACACACATCAACACTGGTATACTTATTTAATGATTTATTCATTTATAATAATAAAACAAAGTGGAAAATGTCTGAAAGTGAGATTATATGGCATATCCTTGCATGTAATCCTGGAGGATAGAACATCAATCAAGAGAAAAGTAAATGGAGGCAATAATAATATTCTGCTTTAAAAGTCAGGATGGGATATGCGATACTACAACAACAGGAAACCTTGAATTCTCAGAGGCTTACAAACATAAAGTTTGTATCTTTCTCATGTGAAATTAAATGCAGGCCAGGGCAGCTGTTTGCCATGCAGTGACTCAGGGATCCAGGCGCCTGTCATCTTACAGCTCTACTGTCTCCATTGCTTCCAGGGGAAAGGAGATAGTGGAGAACTCCTCTATGCCCTTAAATGGAAATTCCATTCACAGTTCATTGGCCAGAAATAGTAACACAGTCCCACTAGATCACAGGATGGCTGGAAGTATAGACTTCCTGGATGTGCAGGGAGGAGCATAGAACCATATCTGTTCCCTATCACAACAGCATATCAGGAAAAAGTGTAGTGATTGGGAACACAGGTTTTGAAGTCAGATGTACCTGGTTTGAACCTGCTGCTGTTAGGTGCTATCAAATCAGTTCCAACTTGTAGCACACCTGTGTACAACAGAATGAAACACCGCCCGGTCCTGCACCATCCTCCAATCATTGTTATGCTTGAGCTCATTGTTGCAGCCACTGTGTCAATCCATCTCATTGAAGGTCTTCCTCTACTCTACCAAGCATGGTGTCCTTCTCCAGGGGCTGGTCCCTCCTGATAACATGTCCAAAGACTGTAACAAGAAGTCTCACCATCTTGGCTTCTAATGAGCATTCTGGCTGTACTTCTCCCAAGTCAGATTTGTTCGTTCTTCTGGGAGTCCATGGTATATTCAATATTATTTGCCAACACCATAATTCAAAGGTATGAATTCTTCAGTCTTCCTTATTCATTACCCAGCTTTTGCATGCATATGAGGCAATTGAAAACACCATGGCTTGGGTCAGGCACACCTTTGTCTTCAAAATGGCATCTTTGCTTTTAAACACTTTAAAGAGATCTTTTGCAGGCTTCCCCCAACGCACTGCATTGTTTGATTTCATGACTTCTGCTTCCATGGGTGTTGATTGTAGATTCATGTAAAATAAAATCCTTGACAATTTCAATCTTTGTTTATCATGATGTTGCTTATTGGTCCGGTTGTGAGGATTTTTGTTTTCTTTATGTTGAAGTGTAATCCACGTGAAGGCTGTGGTCTTTGATCTTCATCAGTAAATGCTTCAAGTCCTCTTCCCTTTCAGCAAGCAAGGTTGTGTCATCTGCATATTGCAGGTTGCCTCCAATTCTGATGCCTCTTTCTTCTTCATATTGTCCAGCTTCTCAGATTATTTGTTCAGCATACAGATTGAGTAAGTATGGTGAAAAGATACAACCCTGACGCACACCTCTCCTGACTTTAAACCACAGAGTTTCCCCTTGTTGTGTTCTAACGATTGTCTCTTGGTCTGTGCAAAGATTCCCCATGAGCACAATTAAATGTTCTAAAATTCCCATTCTTTGCAATGTTTTCCATAATTTTATGATCCACACAGTGGAATACCTTTGCACAGTCAATAAAACACAGGTAAATATCTTTCTGGTATTCTCTGCTTTCAGCCAGGATCCATCTGACATCAGCAATGATATCCCTTGTTCCACGTCCTCTTCTGAATCCAGCTTGAATTTCTGTGGTGCTGACATTTTCTTTGTTCCTCTTATTCTCCTGTGCTGAATTTCTTTTGTTTGTGGATTTTCATTTGTTTTTGCAGATTTTGTTTTTACTGAGACTTTATGTTTTTCTTCTTTATTTTGGTGAGTAAGTTTGTTAACTTTCTCTGTGGTTACCTTGAAATTTACTCTTATCTTCCTGGATTTGTACCAGTCTATTATTATTACTTGGTATTCCCTTGCTTTCCTCTCCATTAGAAAGTTCTATACCAACACCGTTTATTCCCTCTCTTATTGTTCTGATATTGTTGTCGTTTACAGACTAACCTCTCTGGTTCCCTGTTGTAAATCTTTTGGTTTTGAATAGTCCTTGAGAGTTCATTTCATAGGTTGGTATCTGGCTGGTGAGATCTTGTGTCCTAGATTCAGGCTGTGATCTGATTTTGTTTGTTCTCAAACCGAAAAAAAAAAAACAAACCGAAGGACTCCCTTTAATAATTCTTGTAAGTTTGGTTTGGTTTTTACATATTCCCTTAATTTCTGTTTGTCTGGAAATGTCCTGATTTCACCATCATATTTGAACAAGAGTTTTGCAGTATATATTATTCTTGGTTGGCAATTTTTTTCTTTCAAGGTTTTATATGTGTCATTCCATTGCCTTCTTGCCTGCATGGTTTCTGTCGAGTAATCACAGTTTTGTTTTGTTGTTTCCCCTCTGTATGTGACTTCACTTTTTCTTGAGCTGCTTTCAGGATTCTTGCTTTGTCTTTGGTTTTAGCAAGTGTAATTATGATATGCCTTGGTGATTTTCTTTTGGGGTCTATCCTATATGGGGTCTGTTGAGCTTCTTGGATGATCAGTTTTTCACCTTTCATGATACTAGGGAAACTTTCTGTCAGCAGTTCTTCAATGATCCTGTCTGTGTTTTCCATTTTCTCCCCCTGTTCTGGAACTCTGATCACTCATAAATTTTTGCTTTTGACTGTATCCCATATTATTTTCAGGGTTTCTTCATTTTTCTTCATTCTTTTTTCTGAGTTTTCCTCAAACAAAGTGGTACCCAAGTATTTGTCTTCAATTTGCTGATCCTGTCTTCCCCAGTTTCACACCTGGTCCTCTGACCTTCTATGACACTGTCCATTTCTGAAATCTTGTTATCTTTTGGATTTCTAATTGTTGTTTTTTTGTGATTTCTAGTTGTGAATTTTTTTTTTGACATTTTGTTCCTGTATTATTTTCCTGAATTTTTCCATTGTTTTCTCTGTACTTTCCATAAATTTGCCTGCTTTTTCCATGGATTTGTCTATTTTTTCCTCATTTTTGTCTGATTTTTGCTTCAACTCTTGTATAGCTCTGAGTATTAGAGATGTGAATTCCCTTCCAGGTAGTTCCAGTGCCTTCTCTTCTAGTGGAAAGTCATCTGGTGTTTTACGTTAGACACATATTTGAACCATTCTGTCCTGTTTTTTTGTTTTGTTTTATGTTTTGATACTGTCTACTGTCTTCAGGACACTCAGTTGTTACTTTCTTCATTTATTGATTGTAGATTTGTTTGTTTTGTCCTGCTTTTTGTTTTATTTGGGTATGTCTGAGTGGGTGGTCTGTGTGTTCTTTGTTGTTTGCTCAACTGTGAGCATGATACTTTTCACCTCCCTGCCCAATGGACAGGTCCAATGGGCTATGGTGCAGCAGAGCAGGTCAAGCTGAAGGACAGGGGCTGGGATGGGCTGTTTGTGGCACATACTGGGGCCAACAGGGTGGGCGGGAGGTCAGTGCAGGTTAGGTTCCAGTAGGCTGTGCCTGTGCTTCTCAGGGGTGTGATGTTCAGTGCACAGTGCAGATAGGCAGGAGAGAGAAGGGAGATTGTGATGTGTGGAGCTAAGTTGAGTATGGGGAAGAAGAGATAGAGGAGAGAAGAAAAAAAAGTGCTGAGGGAGCCTACCATTGGAGTGGAGAGATGAGAAACCAAGAAATGAAGAAAAACAAAAAGGAAAAGAGAAAAAATAAATAAATAAAAATTATTTTTTAAAAATGCTCCCCAGGGATCCCACCAGCAACTGGGGAAGTGGCTTCCAGGCCTTGGGGCACAGCCTGTTTAGAAGGGGTGGAGATGGCACACAGCACCAGGTATTCAGGAGAAAGGAAAAAAAGAAAAGTAGACAGAGACAAGAAACTGAGAAATGAAGAAAAACAAAGAGGAAAAAAGAAAAAGATAGTAAAAAAAAAAAAAAAAAAAGGCCCCCAGGGATCCCATTGGCATGGCTGCGTGGACCAAGGAAGTGGCTCCCATGCCAATCAGTACAGCCCGGCTAGAAGTGGTAGAGATGTACACAGCGCCAGGTATTCAGGAGAAATGAAAAGAAGTAAGTAAAGAGGGACGAGAAACTGAAAAATGAAGAAAAACAAAAAGAATAAAGAAAACAAACGGCCCCAGGGATCCCACCAGCATGGCAACGCAGACTGGGAAAGCAGTTTCCCAGCCAAGCGGCCCCTCACAGCCTGTCAAGAAGAAGCAAAGATGGTACACATAGCCAGGTGTTTGAGAGAAAGGAGCGGGAGGAGGTGAAACGCAGGGAAGAAATCAAAAAAAGCCAAAAAATCAATACCAGTAACAAAGAAATGGGACTGAAGGAGCCAGCCTGTGTGGGTGGGATGAATCCAAGCCGCGTGGAGCTGGCGTCTCCCAGCTAAGCAACCTCAGCCAGCTGGGAAGCAGTGGAAGCCAAGCACGGTGAAGAGGGGTAGGGAGTGGGAAAGCTTGTATCGCTGGCTACCGGGTGCTCTGTCTCTTGCTGGGAGCTCCGTGAAGCTGCTTTCCCGTACTCTTTCCACCGATCTCCGACAGGAGTCCAAGATAGTGAATCCGTGCTGCATTAGCTGATAGGGGACCTCCACTGATATCTCTCCTCTCTCTGTTCTCTGTCAGTTTCTTATTCTATTTGGTGCTTGGTTGAGTTCTTTATCTCTTCATTTGACACTTAGGGTTCCAAGATTGATGTTTGTCTCTCTTTTACTTAGTTTTTTGGGTCTTTGCTATGGAGGGACAGTGGGGTTTTTCTGTCCATAGCGCCATGTTGGCCCACCTCCTGAATCTGGCTTGAATTTCTGGCAGTTCCCTGTCGATGCACTGCTACAACTGTTTTTGAATGATCTTCAACAAAATTTTACTTGTATGTGATATTAATGATATTGTTTGATAATTTCCATATTCAGTTGTATCACCTTTCTTTGGAACAGGTACAAATATGGATCTCTTCCAGTCGGTTGGCCAGGTAGCTGTCTTCAAAACTTCTTGGCGTAGACGAGTGAGCACTTCCAGAGCTACATCCATTTGTAGAAACATCTCAATTGGTATTCTGTCAATTCCTTGAGCCTTGCTTTTTGCCAATGCCTTCAGTGCAACTTGAATTCTTCCTTCAGTGCCATCAGTTCTTGATCATATGCTACTTCCTGAAATGGTTGAAGGTCAACCAACTCTTTTTGCTACAGTGATTTGTGTATTCCTTCCATTTTCTTTTCACGTTCGCTGTGTCGTTTAGTGTTTTCCCCGTAGTATCCTTCAATATTGCAGCTTGAGGCTTTTGAATTTTTTTCTTTAGTTCTTTCACCTTGAGAAATGCCAAGCATACTCATTCCTTTTCGTTTTCTATCTCCAGGTCTTTGCACATGTCATTATACTTTGTCTTCTCGAGCCACCCTTTGAAATCTTCTGTTCAGCTCTTTTACTTCATCATTTCTTCCTTTTGATTTAACTACTCTACATTCAAGAGCAACTTTCAGAGTCTCTTCTGACATCCATTTTGGTCTTTTCTTTCTTTCCTATCTTTTTAATGACCTCTTGCTTTCTTTGTGTATGATGCCTGTGATGTCATTCCACAACTCATCTGGTCTTCAGTCATTAGTGTTCAATGCATCAAATCTATTCTTGAGCCAACTCTTCAGACGGGGATTGGACTGGACAATGGGTTGGAGAGGGATGCTGGTGAGGAGTGAGTTTCTTGGATCAGGTGGACACTTGAGACTATGTTGGCATCTCCTCCCTGGAGGGGAGATAAGAGGGTAGAGGGGGTTAGCAGCTGGTGAAATGGACACGAAAAGAAAGAGTGGAGTGAGGGAGCACGCTGTCTCATTAGGGGGAGAGCAATTGGGAGTATGTAGCAAGGTGTATATAAGTTTTTGTGTGAGAGACTGACTTGATTTGTAAACTTTCACTTAAAGCACAATAAAAACTTTTTAAAAATCTATTCTTGAGATAGTCTCTAAATTCCGGTGGATCTCTAAATTCATGAACCTAGAACCTAGTTATTTTAATTGTGTAAATTTGAGCAAGTAACTTCTCTGTGCTTTTCTTTAAGATAGAATGATAATAACTACCTCAGATGGTTGTTGTAAGAATTAGGAGATGATATATCTTACCACAGAGTAAAACCTCAATAAATAGTGGCTATTGTTTTTGTTGGAGCCCTGGTGGTGAAGCAGTTAAGAGTTTGGCTTCTAACCACAAGGTCAGCAGATGAATCCACCAGCTGCTCCTTGGAAACCCTACGGGGGCAGTTCTATTCTGTCCTATAGGGTCACTATGGGTCAGAGTCAACTCGATGGCAATGGGTTTGGGTTTTGTTTGTTTGTTTTATTGTTTATATTAGTATTATTATCAAGCCATCCATTAATTGAACTTATTACTCAGCAAGTAAAGAGTTTCTTCTTATTTGGAAGTATCCAAACAAAGGCTGGCCAACAATTTATCCATGATCCTGTGGGAAATATCCAAGCTTTAGAGAGTGGGTCAGGTTAGACCTTTAAGGACATTTTGTGGATATTCTATTCTAAATGCAATGAGAGATGATAGAAACTAGTGTGGAATGGAGGGGATGGGCCTCAAAGGATGGGAAGAGTTGGTCATGGCCATCATCAGAGCTCACCTAGAGAGTGATTTTTGGGCAGGTGTCCCCAAAGGGAAAACATGGAATCAGAGAGCCTGGCTGAAGAAGCTCTCTTCTGCCTCTTTCAGATGTAACATTAACTTCTTCACTTAGAGTCTATATGAAGTCTTTTCAACAAATGGTCTTGAATATCCACGAACAAAAGAATGAAGTTGGACTCCTACCTCACACCATACCAAAAATTAACTCAAAATGTAACTAATAACAAAATGTAAGTTTAACTAATGTAAAAACTAAAGCTATAAAACTCTTAGAAGAAAACATGGGCATAAATCTTTGTTACCTTGAATTAGACAATGGTTGCTTAGATATGATACCAAAAGCACAAGCAACAAAAGAAAAAATAGATAAATTGGACTTCATCAAAATTAAAACTTTTTCCTTCAAAGGACACCATCAAGAAACTAAAAACACAGCCCACAGAATGAGAGAAAATGTTTGCAAATCATATATCTGATAAGGCACTTGTATCTAGAATATATAAAGAACTCAAACAAGTCAACAATAAAAAGACAATTTTAAAAACGGGTAAAAGATCTGAATAGACATTTCTCCAAAGGAGATATACAAATGATGAATAAGCACATGAAAAGATGCTCAATATAGTCATTAAACCAAAAAACCAAACCTGTTGCTGTCCAGGCGATTCCAACTCATAGCTACTCCATAGGTCAGAGTAGAACTGCCCCATAGGGTTTCCAAGGAATAGCTGGTGGATTCAAACTGCCAACCTTTAGGTTATGAGCTGAGCTCTTAACCACTGTGCCACTGGGGTTCCAATTAGTTTTCATTGTTGTGTTGTCAAATCAGTTCCATCTCCTAGCTAACCCATGTGCAACAGAATGAAACACTGCCTAGTCCTGTGTGACCCTCACAATCGTTGCTATGCTTGAGCTCTTTGTCGCAGCCACTGTGTCAGTCCACCTGAATGAGGTTCTTCCTCTTTTTTGCTGACCCTCTACTTTACCAAGCATGATGTCCTTCTCCAGTGACTGGTTCCTCCTAATAACATGTTCAAAGTATGAGAGACAGAGTCTCACCATCCTTACTTCTAATGAGCATTCTGGCCGTACTTCTCCCAAGACAGATTTGTTCATCCTTCTGGCAGTCCATGGTATATATCCAATATTCTTCACCAACACTGTAATTCGAAGGCATCAATTCTTCTTCGGTATTCCTTATTCGTTGTCCAGCATGCGTATGAGGTGATTGAAAACACCATGGCTTGGGTCAGCACACCTTAGTGCCCAAAGCGACATCTTTGCATTTTAACACTTTAAAGAGGTCTTTTGCAGCAGATTTGCCCAATGCAATGCATTGTTTAATTTCTTGACTGCTGCTTCCATGGGTTGATTGTGTTGACTGTGGGTCCAAGTAAAATGAAATCCTTGACAACTTCAGTCTTTTCTCCATTTATCATGGTGTTACTTATTGGTCCAGTTGTGAGGGTTCTTATTTTCTTGATGTTACACTGTATTCCATACTGAAGGCTGTAGTCTTTGATCTTCATCAATAAGCGCTTCAAGTCCTCTTCAATTTCAGCAAGAACGTTGTGTCATCTGCATATCACAGGTTGTTAATGAATCGTGATGCCACGTTCTTCTTTTCTATAGTCCAGCTTCTCTGATTATTTGCTCAGCATACAGATTGAATAAGTATAGTAAAAGGATACAACTATGACACACATCTTCCCTGATTTTAAACCATACAGTGTCTCTTTGTTCTGTTCAAACAACTGCCTCTTGGTCTATGCACAGGTTCTACATGAGCACAATTAAGTGTTCTCGAATTCTCATTCTTCATATTATCCAAAATTTGTTATGACCCACATAGTCAAATGCATTTGCATAGTCAATAAAACACAGGTAAACGTCTTTCTGGTATTCTCCACTTTCAGCCAGGATCCATCTGACATTAGCAATGATATCCGTCATTCTACATCCTCCTCTGAATCCGGCTTGAATTTCTGGAAGTTCCCTGTCGATGTACTGCTACAACTGCTTTTGAACGATATTCAGCAAAATTTACTTGTGGGTGATATTAATGATATTATTCGATAATTTCCACATTCAGTTGCATCACTTTTCTTTGGAATGGGTACAGATTTGGATCTCTTCCAGTTGGTTGGCCAGGTAGCTGTCTTCCAAATTTCTTGGCATAGAACAGGGAGCGCTTCCAGCGCTACATTCGTTTGTTGAAACATCTCACTTGGTATTCTGTCAATTTCTGGAGCCTTGTTTTACATCAGTGCCTTCAATGGAGCTTGGACTTCCTTCATCACCTTTGTTTCTTCACAAAGATTAGACTGGACTATAAAACATAACATAATACTCGTGAAGGGTATGCTTCTTAATTCAAGTACATACATGAGACTAAATGGGTGGCTCCTGTCTGGAGGTGGGATAAGAAGGCAGAAAGGGATAAGAGCTGGTTGAATGGACACAGGAAACCCCGGGGTGGAAAGGGGGAGTGTGCTGTCACATTGTAGAGATTACAACTACTGTTGCATAACAATATGTGTATAAATTTTTGTGTGAGAAACTAACTTGAGCTGTAAACTTTCACCTAAAGCATAATTAAAAAAAAAAAAAAAAAACACAGTTAGATATAATCAAAAAGACAGATAACAGCAAATGTTGACAAGGATGTGAGGAAATGGAGCCCTTCTCATCCACTGCTGGTAGGAATGTAAAATAGTGCAGCCATTTTAGAAAACAGTTTGACAGTTTCTCAGAAAGTTAATTATAGTGTTACTATATATGATCCAGCAATTCCACTCTTACATACCCAAGAGAAATGAAAACATACATCCACAGAAAAACTTCTCCATAAATGTCCGTAGCAGCATTACAGTCATCCCTCAGTATCCCCAGGGGATTGGTTCCAGGACCCCCTCAGATATCAAAATCTGAAGATGCTCAAGTCCCTTATATAAAATTAGTGGTAGTATTTACATACAACCCACGCACACCCTCCCATATACTTCAAATCATCTCTAGATTACTTATAATACCTAGTACAAGGTAAATGCTATGTAAATGGTTGTTTCATCACAATTGAACACTTGCTCTGGAAGGTAGCCTTTCTCTTCTATAAGATTCTGGATTTTGTCTGGGAACACTGATGCTACCTGATCATCTGCCTATGCCAATTTGCCCATGATCTTGAAGTTCTGGAGGCTGTAGTACTTTGCAGAGCTAGCCAGCCATCCCTCACTAACCTGAAGCTCCTTCCTTTCACTCTCCTCAACGCCCTCACACTTTTTCTGTGAAGGATTGCTCTTACCACTTACTTGCTTTTTAGAAGCCATTTTTTTCACAGAAACCAAGCGTGCACACAACCCAAGTAGTGAAAGAATGAGACTGAGGCAAACAATGCTCAAACAAGGAGTGCTGGAGACTGAGGATCTCTGAAATGATGGGAGGCTACAGCAGGGTATGCTTGCATAGCATTTCATTCATGTGGATTCCGTGTAGTGCTCGGCGTGTGGCAAACTCAAGTTTTGCTTTTTTGGAAATTTCTTCTCTTTTTTTGAATGTTTTCAGTCTGCCATTGGTCATGGAGGGCCACCTGTATACATAAGAGCCAAAAAGTAGAAACAACCCAAATGTCCATCAACTGATGAATGCATAAGCAAAATATCGTATATTCATATAATGAATATTGTTCCACAATATAAAGGAAGGAAGTACTGATACATGCTACAACGTGGACAAACCTCAAAAATTTACTCTAAAAGAAAGAAACCAGTCACACAAGGACACGTGTTATACAGAGTAGTTTATACGAAATGTCCAGAATAGACAAATATATGGAAACAGAAAGTAGAATAGCAGTTGCCTAGGGCTGGGAGAGGTTGGGGAAAATGAGGAGTGAATGAATGCTAATGAGTGGTACAGGTTTCTTTTTGCGGTGATGTAAATGTTCTAAAATTGATTGTAGTGAAGCTTGCACAACTCTGTGAATATACTAGACATCATTGAATTGTACACTTTAAAAAAGGTGAATTGTATGATACATGAATTATATTTCAATAAAGCTGTTAAATTTTAAAAAAACAGTCTGAGTGCTTGGCAACTATGATATGTTTCCTCTTTTGCAAAGGTCAGACTATGTCATGACGCCTCCATCTCCCTGTTGCTGCTCCGACCGACACTCAGAACAAGACCAGTGTCACCACAGGCATCAGATGCTTTCCTGACAGCCACCAGGAGCCAGGGGGCAGAATTTAATTAGAGAAAAAATATGCCCTCCACCTCCATCCCAAATTCACCATACTTTTATACAAATAATGCCCACCTTCTACATTTGTTTGCCAATCCAGCCCTCCCCCCGCCATGAGGTATTTTCATAAGCTTGCTATGCCAATTTTTTTCATAGCACACTTATGAAAATACCTCATGGGGGGAGGATGCAGTTGGCAAACAAACGTAGAGGGTGTGTGTTATTTGCATAAATATACAGTAATTCTCACTAAAAATTTTTCTGTGTTCCATGGTTTGTGTTCTTTTTTTTTGCATGTATCGATTAGGCACATGAGCACTTAGATGACCAGTTGGCATGGGTTCACAAAGATCTAACTCCATTTCCTTGCCCTGCCAAGGCTATTGGCGGGGAGGCTGTTGCTGTCCTTGATAGGCCAGAATAAACCAGAAAATGCTTGGCCACTTAGGTCCAAATTGAGAAAAAAGTAAGAGCCAGTGAAGTGGGGCCTACATGACAATTGTTCTCCACCCTGATCTGCATCCAGCCAAATCACAGATGCCTGGACTACACCCTATTCATTCATTCACAAGCATACTAAGCACGTACTTCATGCCAGGCACTGTTCTAGTCACTTGAGATACGTTAATGACAAAAACAGACAAAACACCCTGTCTTTGTGGCACTCATGTCCTAGTGGAGAGAGAAAGAAGCAATAGTCACAATAAATTAGTAAATGCGATAGTATGTTATAAGGTAATAAGTGCTATGGAGACAAGACATCAAGCAAAGCAGATGGAGAGCTTCTAGGAAGGAAAGGGGAACCGGTCACAATTTTATATGTAGTGGTCTGGGTAGACTCTTTGCAAGGACTACATTTGAGCAAGGACTTGAGAGAGTTCCCACATGGCTGGGTGCCGGGGTTACTCCAGGCAGAGAGTATAGCATTCTAGGATGAGGCAAGGAGGCCTGGTATATCATAGGACACTCAATCACCATCGTTGACCCAGGCTGTCTGTCCTCTGCCACAAATTGACTCTCCCGGCCTAGGTTTCCCTTTCTGAATATTGAGGTTTGAGAGGTGGCATTATATGACCACTAGGGGTCCTTCTAGTTTGAAACTCTGGTGACTGATTGAGACAGTGATGAGAAAGATGAAAGATCAGACGGGCCGACACCAGTTAAAACACCACTCTGAAATGAGGTAGCTGCCCTGCACTCAGCTGGATCCTGTGGACACAGAGTCAACAGAACTGAGCAAAGGTAGCTTTAGTCTAAGTCAAAAACCAAAAAGCCAAACCAGTTGCTGCGATCCCGTGTGTGTCAGAGTAGAGCTGTGCTCCATGTGGTTTTCCATGGCTGACTTTCTGGTAGTAGATCACCAGGACTCTTCCAAGGCATCTCTGGGTGGATTCAACCTCAAATCTTCCAGTTCACAGCCAATTCTGTTGACCCTTTGCACTATTCAGGGACTCCAAGCTACATTACAAACAACTGCCAAATCTTAGTGGTTTATAACGACAAAGGTGTATTGCTCACACAAGCAATGTATCTCTTATGAGCTGGCTGCTCCAATTTTCCTCACTGTGGGACTCAGGTGGGGGAAGCAGCTGTCATCTCAAACCTTGTCAGTTGCCATGGCAGAGAGAAACAGACCTCGGGAGGGTTCTGCGCTTGCAAATGAAACGTTTCAGCCCAGACACACACATCACCTCCACTCATGATTCATTGTCTAGGCCTAGTTACATGGCTCCACCCAACCACAAGGGGGCCAAAAGAGCAATTCTACCCTATGCTGGGAAGGCGGAGAGCTGGAAGTATTTGGAATAGCACCAAAGACTACTCCAGGGCCTCTCTATCAGAGCTGATTGGTATTCAGGCTACTGGCCTCAAGTAAACTCACCCAGAAGGAGCTCAGCCACAGTGTTCCATCTGTGGTTGGTATGCCACCTTTGAGAAGTCATCTACTAGCTAGGGCTACTTCTTTTTTTTTTTTAATCTTTTATTTATTTATTTTTTAAGTGCATACGTATTTTTATTTATATTCTTTAATTTTCCTAGATATGGTACTTTCATGTTTAGTTAAAGATCATTACATGTTTAGGCACAGTTTTGCTGAAGCAATAAAATTCTGCCCTTTCTATTTCTTTTCATATCTTCCTTCTGATATTGCTAATAACAAGAAATTTGGACTAAGATACATGTGATTGTCAATATCAGCTCCTCCACTTACTGGTTGTATGAGTCGAAAATTTATGTAATCATTTAAGCATCTGTTTCCTCAATCTGTAAAAATAACAAGACATAATTATACCTGCCTCACAGGGTGGTGGTGAGGATTAAGTAAGATTGAAAATTTAATGTGCTTAGTGAAGTTCGCTAGGGCTACTTCTGAGGCAGCACAATAGAAGCAATTACGTATGAATACAGATAAATAATAAAATAGTATGGTTATACTTGTCCCAAAAGAATAGCTGTAAGTGGAACAGAACATGGCAAGGGTAGACTTTGTATCAGGCTACATAGAAAGACAAATGCAAGGGGCCACTGCCCTCTGCCTGGTTCCAGCCCAAGACCTCTGGGCGATAATCAAGATAACCTGAACATCTCAGGAGGAGGAACTCAAGGAAAACACCAACTTCTGTTTGGGATGTCCCAATATTGAGCAAATAGCAGAATATCTGTATAAGCCTGGATCCAGGCAGATAGAAAAGTAACACTGGCCCTCAGTCAAGAAGACTGGGGCTTAGAGATACACATTTAGATGTTGTCTGCAGAGAGGTGAGAGTTGAACCAAGATACCTACATTTGAGTGACAGCCACTGGACACTGGAAAAGAGAGACCAAGATGTCATAGGACCAGGAAAGTGACTGTCTTGAAAGCAGAGAAATGAGAATACCTCCAGGAGGAAGGGTTAGAAAGGAGGGCATAGGGGCCCTGAGGGGAGCCATATGTATTTGGTCCAGAGCACTGAAGAAAGAACATCCAGGCCAAAAATCTACATGAGCAAGGCCAGGGGTCTCAGCTTAGATGTCACCTGCCCCGGAAACCCTTCCCTGCCTTCCCCAAACTGGATCAGTGGCCTCTCCTTGTCGCCTGCCCTACAGGCTTGCCCAGGCTCCCCCACCCCTTGGACCACGGGCTTCTTGGCATGGGACAATGTTTGGTCCACTCTGACCTCCTGGTGCCTAGCCTGGCACTTGGAGGGCACTCGATAAATGTCTGTTCCATAAATGAAGAGAATGAGTAGAAAGAGCAAGCTGCATCCGGAAACTAGTGAAGACTGAAGCTAAGTTTCCAAGTAGGGGAAAGGTAGTAAATAAGAAAAAAAGGGTAGATGCAATTTGGATTAGTTCAGCAAATAACATCTAGGTGTGGAGGGCCTTGGGGAGCACACAGGATTACAAGATGCACTTGGATCAACAGATAGAGGCCACCAAACAAACCAAACTAGCTGCAGTTGAGTCAATCCCGCCTCACAGCAACCCCATCTTTTGGAAGCACATTGCTAAGGCTTTCGTCTGAGATACCTCTGAGTGGGTTCAAACCCCCAACACTACATTTAGTAGTTTTTACTTCACCCCAAGACTCCTGATAAAGATCACAGGCTACACCTAACTCTAGTATAGCAGTGAGGGAAGTACTAGAAGAAACGCATCCAGTACTGTGGATATTGAAAGGGGGGCCAGAGAAAAAGACAACCTGAATGCAGTGGCATCTGAGATTGGCAGCTGAGAACAGGAGTGGGCTTTCCAGAAAGATAAACAGAATGAGAAAAAGTACCAGACTGGGGAATATGTAGGACATCAAAACATGTAGGAAACCTGGGAGGGGCAGCGTTATAGGCATGTTAACAAGCAGAGAGTTAATTCTTCTTGTAGGAATTCTTCTTGTGTGAACATGAAACTGTAAGCCCATGGGAGGGATGACTCAGACTAAGGCAGAGCCACTGCTGTGCCTTGCGCATCTCTGAGCTGCTGTCACTGAGGAACACAAATGCTCAAAAGGGTAAATGCAAACAAAAGCTGTCAGAGGTGCCTACCTTCCCCTTTACACCCACTCGAGAAAACCTACACCAGGAAAGCAGAAACCACTTCTTCATCGACCTCACTGGCGCCCCAGAGAGAAAAACTTCCGGCTGATATTCTCATAGGCAAAGAGAAATATAAATTTGACTATTACGATTTGTATTTCAAAATTAATAACAGGGCATATTGTTCTAGTAGCTCCTGAAGTCCTCTAATTTCAGATGGAGAAGAGAGAACCACCATCAGCACAAAGGTGATTCCAATGAGGTGGAGGTCAGACCTACCTCCACTCTCCAACGTTTTTTACCACTTCTGACACCAGCCACCCCTCCCACGGCACTGTCTACTGCTCTTCTTGGTTCAATAATTCGTTGCAATGGCCACACAGAATTCACAGACCATACTTACAGTTAAATGGTTTATTAAGAAAGTAACAGAGTACAACAGAGGACCAACACGCTACAACTCGGGATCAGGAAGCATGTAGACAAAGTCTGGAAGGCTTTCCTGAAGAACACATCCCTCCTGTCATGGATTGAATTATGTCCCCGCCAAAATGTGCGTATCAGTTGGGCTGGGCCATGATTCCTGATATCGTGTGATTGCCTTCTGTTTTGTGATTTTATGTTGAGAGGATTAGGGTGGGATTGTAACACCACCCTTACTCAGGTCACCTCCCTGATCCAATGTAAAAGGAGCTTCCCTAGAGTGTGGCCTGCACCACCTTTTATCTCTTAAGAGATAAAAGGAAAGAGAAGCAAAGAGTTGGGGACCTCATACCACCAAGAAAGCACCACCAGGAGCAGAGCCTGTCCTTTGGACCCAGGGTCCCTGTGCCCGACAAGCTCCTCGACCATGGGAAGATTGAGGACAAAGATCTTCTTCTAGAGCCGAAAAAGACATGAAAGCCTTCCCCTGGAGCTGATGCCTTGAATTTGGACTTTTAGCCTACTTTACCGTAAGGAAATTTCTCTTTGTTAAAGCCATCCACTTGTGGTTTTGGCAGCACTAAATGACTAAGACGCCTCCTTTCTTCAGTGCCGGACAGTTCTTTCAACTCCTCTTGGCCTTGCAAGCAAGCAGGCCCTTCTCTCTGCTGTGCATGCACCCTCTCAGCCATGCAAGCCTCCTCTCAGCCCCCTCTGAACAGGCCTCCTCTTGGCCACGCATGCCACTTCTCAGCCATGCAGGCCTCCTCTCGGGCCATGTATCCCTCTCTAAGCCGTGCAGGCCTCTCTGCCTTCAGCCTCCCTGCCATCAGCCTCACCACTGCTAACTGACCCAGCCCATAGCCAGTGTGGCAGCTTTGTTCAGCTTTCTCAGCTGCACTCCTCGGGGCAAGTTTCTGCCACGGACCCCTTCCAACCTGTCACCACTGGCTCTGCTGCAGGGCCCCCTCCAGGTCTCTCTCCGTCTTCAGTGTTACAGCATTTGACCTGTGATATAGCTCTTTTAGGAGGTTCCTCACCTCTTCTCTCTCTGCTTCTTCTCTCTTCTTGCCTTGCTTACGTTTTCTCATTTTCTTCTTTATTTCTTAAACTTATGTGGGATTGGCTGCATACATAAGCAAACCCCTTGTCGATTTCAAGGCATGGCCCTCCCAGCAGGGCCGTGAATGAACTAAACCTCTTGGTGCGTCGGAGTCACTTTATTCTTATAGTCTGTAGTCACTTCATACGCATAATATATTGACCAATCCCTGCAAGGCACACACCAATCACAGGGCAGACTGCAGCCCAGGGCCAGATAAAAAGTATCAAACCATCAAGTTGTTTACAGCTTACCCAGGAAATGTCAATCAAACTGGACAAAAGTAACAAATGCTCTAGGTAGAAAACTAGGGCAAAGGTAACTCCTCACAGTTTAGGGGAAAAAATCTCCCAAGCTGTTTTTCCAAAGAACTAAGGCAAAAGGTCACAAAAGAGAACTCATTTCTCCACACAGGGTATTTTACTTGCTTATTGCTTTAGGACACTGGCAAAGTAACCAGCTTCTCAGGTGGGCCAGAGAACCCAACCAGGGTGCCTAAAGTTATTCTAATCAAAGTCTGCAGGAGGCAAGAACCAAAGATGTGTGAGTCTGAAGGGTGTGGGGCTGAGAAGCCTAGGCCTGCTGACACCTGCGGCCCTCCCATAGTAGGGCTGAAGTATGGGTGGTCACAGCCAGGGAGAAGCCCTGGGCAGGCACTCTGAGGACACACTTGCACAGTAGGCTTAAGTTTCCCCGGCAGAGGCAGGAGGACAAGCCCTCAGCTCTCCATCATCCAGCAGTTCTGCATCCCAAAAGGAGTTATGTCTTCCAGTTTTCAACAGCACTTGTCCGGGTCTTGAAGGTGACCCTCCCATTTCTACTTGTAAAGCAGCCATCTATAGCTATGGGGTGGCAGGTCTAAAAACTGTCTGGATCATCTCCAAAAACAGAGTTGGAATCAAATCCCTCCTCCATATAAATAAAGTGACTTAACAAGTTTTCACTTAATTTAGGGAGAGAATTTGCATCCAGTTCAACAACTTACCTGCCAAACTGGTGCGTTATAGAAACTAAAGCAGGGTTATGAACCTCTCAAGAAACTTGTCTGCAATGGAAATGACAAATCTGCAGCAATGATATAATTATGAAGTATATTTTACAAGAAAGATTTCTGCTAGAATGTGTAGGGATACACTATGTTTCATAACATAAAATACTAATTAGAAACAATTACAGATTATAAAATAATTACATTTTTTTCCCCCTGGGTCTAGCAGTCCCCTATACCCTTATCCTGGTGTTTCTGGCTAATGTGATTTACAAATTATAAAAATCCAGTGCCTTGTGCTCAGAGACAGAGCATGGTGGTCTCACCCTGGGGTGGGCACTGATGGGACGCAATGAAATAGGAACAATCACAGGCCAAACCCCAAAGGCAGCAGTGGGCACAGCTGAGTACCAAGGCCCTGTTGGGTTCTACTAGACTACCCCAGGTTGTCTCCAAATAAATTCAAATTAAGTAAAATCAAAGGAATGTAATTTTTCATAAGGAAACAACATCTTAGCCCTTTGGAAGGGAAAATCAGAAATTCCCTTATGCCAATAACATAGTTTATAAAGAAAATATTCTATATCCTACTTTGGTGAGTTACGTCTGGGTCTTTTTTGTTGTTGTTGTTGTGTTTTAGGTGAAAGTTTACAGATAAAGTCAGTCTCTCATACAAAAAGTTATACACACCTTGCTATGTACTCCCTGCTGCTCTCCCCCTAATAAGACAGGACATTCCTCCTCTCCACCCTGTATTCCCCATGTCCATTTAACCAACTCCTGTCCCCTTCTTCCTTCTCATCTCGCCACCAGACAGGAGGTCCCCACATAGTCTCATGTGTCTACTTAAGCCAAGAAGCTCACTCCTCACCAGCATCGTTGTCTATCTTATAGTCCAGTCCAATTCCTGTCTGGAGATTTGGTTTTGGGAACGGTTCCAATCTCGGGCTAACAAAGGGTTGGGGGACCGTTACCATCAGGGTCCCTCCAGTGTCAGATCATTAAGCCTGGTCTTTTTACGAGAATTTGAGATCTGCGTCCCCCTGTTCTCCTGCTCCATTAGACGTTCTCTTTTGTGTTCCCTATCAGGGCAGTGATCGGAGGTAGCCAGGCACCATCTGGTCTCAGGCTGATGGAGTCTCTGGTTTATGTGACCCTTTCTGTCTCTTGGGCTCATCTTTACCATATATCTTCAGTGTTCTTCATTCTTCTTTGCTCCAGGTAGGCTGAGACCAATTGATGCATCTTAGATGGCCACTTGCTACCATTAAATATGCATCTGGGGTCTTAAAATCTTGTCAGTGGCCATCTAAGACATTCCACTTGTCTCACCCCGTCTGAAGCAAGGAAGAATGAAGAAAACCAAAGACACAAGGAAAATTTAGTCTAAAGGACTAAAGGACCACAACTACCACGGCCTCCACCAGACTGAGTCCTGTACAAACTAGATGGTGCCCAGCTACCACCACTGAGTGCTCTGACAGGGATCACAATAGAGGATCCCGGACAGAGCTGGAGAAAAATGTAGAACAAAATTCTAACTAAAAAAAAAAAAAAGACCAGATTTACTGGTCTGAAAGAGACTGGAGAAACCACAAGAGTATGGCCCCCAGATACCCTTTTGACTCAATACTGAAGTCACTCCTGAGATTCACCCTTCAGCCAAAGATTAGACAGGCTCATAAAACAAAATGAGAGTAAATGCACACACCAGCCCAGGGGCAAGTACGAGAAGGCAAGAGAGGACAGGAAAGCTGGTAATGGGGAACCCGAGGTCAAGAAGGTGAGAGTATTGACATGTTGCCCCATGAGGGTGGCAATGAATGTCACAAAACAATGTGTATTAATTGTTTAGTTAGAAACTAATTTGCTCTGTAAAACTTCATCTAAAGTACAACTGAAAAAAAAAAAGAAGAGAGTAAAGGGGCTTTCTCTCATTCTTTTCTTGTCTGTCACATCCCTGGCCCACCCCACCTCAGGAATCGGCTCTGGAACTGTTGTAAGGGCCAAAATGGAATGGTCTAGGAAAGCAGGAAGAAAAAAAAATTCCCTTATCCAAAATAATGGCCAACGTATTGGATGGAAAGTGCTGATTGCAAAGTAATATTTCCCCAAGGATGGTATACAAGATCACTTTAGAGTAAGCACAAATGAATTTTTAAAAATTTAGAATATTAATGTTATTTTAATGAAAAAAAGGCAAGTGATATTGGTATTCCTGTCTATGATATTGAGATTAAAATTTCCCTTTTTTGACTAAGTAAGAAAGCAAGTTCATTTAAATAAAAATCTTAATAAATAAAAGTACTGTTAGTTCTTAGCTAATAGTAAAATGGTCAAAAATGTACTCTGTCCTGAAGTCTGGGAAATACTAGCAGAAATAATATCCTGGGTCTTCTGGACCCTTCCTTCTGTCCCTAAGTGGGAAAAGGTTCATTCGTTCATTCATTTGCCTTTTAGCAAATGTTTATGAGCCCTTATCATGTGCCAGATCCTGTCCAACACTCTGGGATCTGATGGTAAACAAGACATGGTCCTTACCATTGAGCAAGTACAGATTAGCAGGAGATATGTTGATGTTGTTAGGGGCCTTTGAGTTGGTTTCAATCCACAGTGACCCCATGTGACACGGTAGAACTGCTCTTTAGGGTTTTCTAGGCTGTCATCTTTATGGGAGCAGATCCCCAGGTCTTTCACCATAGAGCCACTGGGTGGGTTTGAACCATCAACCTTTCAGTTAGCAGCCAAATGCTTAACCGTTGTGCCACCAGGGCTCCTTGCAGGGCATATAGAAAAGAAGATAACTAAAATCTTCAGAACTGGACTGATAAACAGCATCGTGATAAATGGAAAAGAAATTGAAGTTGTCAACAATTAATGTCCATGAAAGCAGCAGTCAAAAAACTCAAATGAAGTATTGGATGGGGAAAATCTGCTGCAAAAGAACTCTTTAAAGTATTAAAAGATAAAGACACTTTGATGGCTAACATGTCCCTGACTCAAGCCATGGCCTTTTCAATCACCTCCTATGATGGTTAAGATTGTGTGTCAACTTGGCAGGGCCATGATTCTCAGTGATTTGGTAGTAGTATGATGTTGTGATCACTTCCATGATGAGATTTGTTGATATAATGTGATCACCTCCGTGATGGAATCTGCTGTGATTAGCCAATCAGTTGAAAAGGAGTTCCCTTAGGCATGTGGCCTGCATCAAATATAAGTGGATATTCTGGCAGGGCTCATGGGCTTTTACTCCCTCTGGGTCCCGCAACTGGCTCCTGTTCGTCTGACCGCCAGTTCTTGGGATTTGAGCTAGCAGCTTATCTGCGGTCTTGTCTGCTGATCTCGGGATTCATCGATCTTTGCAGCCTGTGAGCAAGAGCCCTGATCTCTGACCTGCCGATGTGGGGCTATGTGAGTCAGGAGATGCCTCTATCCTGCCCCACAGACTTGAGATGTTCCAACCTCTGCAACTGCATGAGCCATTTCCTTGATACAAATCTCTCTTTTATATCTGGAAGTGAAGATGGTGAGACTTCAGCTTGCTTACTTTGGATATGTCATCAGGAGAGAACAACGCAATGTTATTTGACAATAGAAAGGAGTGAAGTACTGATACGTACTACAACATGGATGAACCTTTGAAAATGTTATTTGAAGTGAAAGAAATGAGACACTAAAGACCAGATATTGTATAATTCCATTTATATGAAATATCCAGAATAGGCAACTACATACAGCCAGAAAGTAGATTAATGGCTTTTATCAGCTGGGAAGCGGAGGGAATGGGAAGTGTGTGCTAATAGGTACAGGGTTTCTCTGTGGGGTGATTAAAATGTTGTGGAATTAGTGGTGATGGTTGCACAACTCAGGGAATATACTAAAAACCTCTGATTCTTTTTTTTAAATTGTGATTTAGATGAAGGTTTACGGAGCAAATTAGTTTCTTGTTTAACAATTATTACATATTTGTTTTATGACAATGATTGCCAACCCTGTGGAATATTAACACTCTCCTCTTCTTGACCTTGGATTCACCATTTCCATTCGTCCAGCTTTCCTGTCCCCTCCTCCTTCTCGTCTTTGCCCGTGGGTTGGTGTGCCCAGTTAGTCCATATACATGATTGAGATATGTGTATTATTGTTTGTTTTATGGACCTGTCTAATCTTTGAAAACCACTGACTTTTATAATGGAATACAGTCCATTTTATTGTATGTAAATTCTTTCTCAAGTAAAAAAAAAGACAAATCTCAAGCTTAAAATCCACAAATTCTGAGGCCTTAAATAAGGATAAGCACAAGGACTCAAGAAGAATTCATCTGGATGTGTTCCATGAATGAGCTGGATGAGAATTTGAGGAAACTTATGCTTTTTTTATGCTTTGAGAGATTAAAACAAATAAACAACAAACAAAAATAAAACAAATGAGGTGTCACGTAATTGTTCCAGGGCTGAAGTGAGATAGCACCTGTCCAGATACACAGATTTGGTTGGCAGAGGGCCCAAGGAGAACAGCGCCCTTGAATCTTCACCTCTGGGCTTTCCCTACCCCAGTATGAGAACTAACCCTCATGTAACAGGTCACGTTTTTTGCAAGCGGGGCTCCCTGTGGCAGAAAAAGCTACCCAGGAGAATAACAAAGCTCGAAAGACTAATATACAAGCCCTGAAAGCAAGTTTATGTATTCACTGTAAAAATATTTTAAAATGGTGTTCTTCATGTGATTGTTCCATTGGTACCTGCCTATGCCCATGAATGAAGGGACCACATCTGAATTTGCTCCTTGTTGTATCTCCTCCATGTAGCAGAGGGTAGCCTGTCTATAAATATTTGTCAAATTAATGAATGCATAACCTGCATAACAGACTCCGTGTGTCTGTCAGTTTGTCATACTGTGGGAACTTGCATGTTGCTATGATGCTGGAAGATATGCCACCAGTATTCAGATACAAGCAGGGTCACCCATGGCAGAAAGGTTTCAGCGGAGCTTTCAGACTAAGACAGACTAGGAAGAAGGACCCAGCACTCTACTTCTGAAAAAAATCATTCAGTGAAAACCTTATGAATAGCAGCGGAACATTGTCTGATATACTGCGGGAAGATGAGCCCCCAAGGTTGGAAGGCACTCAAAAGACAACTGGGGAAGAGCTGCCTCCTCAAGTAGAGTTAACCTTAACAACGTGGATGGAGTCAAGCATTCAAGACCTTCATTTGCTGATGTGGCATGACTCAAAATAAGAAGAAACAGCTGCAAACATCCATTAATAATAGAAACGTGGAATGTACGAAGTATGAATCTAGGAAATAGTGAAAAATGAAATGGAAGGCATAAACATCAGTATCCTAGGCATTAGTGAGCTGAAATGGACTGGTACTGGCCATTTGAATCAGACAATCATATGGTCTACTATACTGGGAATGACGACTTGAAAAGGAATGATGTGGCATTCATCGTCAAAAAATACATTTCAAGATCTATCTTGAAGTACAACGCTGTCACTAATAAGATAATATCCATACACTTACAAGGAAGACCAGTTAATATGACTATTATTCGAATTTGGACCAAGCACTCTGGCCAAAGATGAAGAAAATGCAGATTTTTACAAGCTTTTACAGTCTGAAATTGATCGAACATGCAATCAGGATGCACTGATAATCACTGATGATTGGAATGCAAAAGTTGGAAACAAAGAAGATTGGTAGTTGGAAAATATGGCCTTGGTGATAGAAAAAATGCCAGAGATCGAATGATACAATTTTGCAAAACCAACGACTTCTTCACTGTAAATACCTTTTTTACCAACATAAATTGCAATTATACACATGGACCTCACCAGATGGAATACTCAGGATCAAATCAACTACATCTGTGGAAAGAGATGATGGAAAAGCTCAATATCATCAGTCAGAACAAGGCCAGGGGCCAATTCTGGAACAGACCATCAATTGTTCATATGCAAGTTCAAGTTGAAACCGAAGAAAATTAGAACAAGTCCATGAGAGCCAAAGTATGACCTTGAGTATATCCCACCTGAGTTTAGAGACCGTCTCAAAAATAGACTTGACTCATTAAACACTAATGACCGAAGAACAGATGAGTTGTGGAATGACATCAAGGACATCATACATGAAGAAAGCAAGAGGCCATTAAAAAGACAGGAAAGAAAGAAAAGACCAAAACGGGTGTCAGAAGAGACTCGGAAACTTTCTCTTGAACGTCAAGCAGCTAAAGCAAAAGAAAGAAATGATAAAGTAAAAAACCGAACAGAAGATTTCAAAAGGCGGCTTGAGAAGACAAAGTAAAGTATTATAATGGCATGTGCAAAGAGCTGGAGATAGAAAACTGAAAAGGAAAAACACACTCGGTGTTAAAGAACTGAAGAAACAAATCAAGCCTTGAGTGGCAAGAGTGAAGGAGCCTATGGGGAAAATATTAAATGACGCATCCTAGCCAGCCTTTTTTTTTTTTTTTTTTAGCTAGCCTTAGTGCCCTTTGGTGCCTCAATATTTACCTTTCCACCCAGAATAAAGGGACTACAGTGATTTCCTGGATGGTTCCTCACCAGCAGTTGTTCTCGTCTAGACTAGCATGACCAACCTAATCTTTTTGGATATTCATTTATATTTCTTTCTTTGAAAGTTATGAAATATTTCAAGCCTACAAAAAAAATAGATAGCAATGTAACTGATACCACATCTCATCTCTCAGCTTTGTCAAATCTTATGATTTTGTCATATTTGCTTTAGATCAATTTTTTAAAGTCTAAACATTACAAGTTAATTGCAGTCTACCCCTTTCCTCCCAAACCACCAATCAGGAGGTAACCACTATCCTAAATTTGGTGTTTATGATTTTCTTTTTAATAATATTTCATTGTGTTTTCAGTGACTTTACAGAGCAAATCAGGTTCCCATTTGACAATTCCTATAAGTATTGCTCGGTGACATTAGTTACACATTTCACAATGAGTTAACATTCTCTTTAATTGTGTTCTGGGTGTTCCAGTTCTCCTGCCCCTTTATCTTCTCATCTTTGCTTTAGAGTAATTGTTGACCTTTTGGTCTTAGATAGATGATTTTTTAAGGCAGCCGTGTACTCATGTGTAATATCCTTTATTTTGTGTGCCAGTCTCTTATTTCACTAAAAGATGACTTCTGAGGACATTTTTGGTTCAAGGTTTGAAGAATATCTCAAAGTGAGAGTATCAGGGAGTCCTCTAGTCTCATCTGGTTCAATAAGTTTTTTTTTTTTTAAGAATTTGAGTTCTATTCTGCATGTTTCTCCCATTCTGTCAGGGTCCATCTATTGTGGTCCTGATCAGGATCGTTGGTAGTGATAGCCTGGCACTATCTAGTTCTATTGGTCTCAGGGCAGATGAGACCATAGCTCATGTAGGCTATTAGCCTTGTAGACTAGTTTCTTCTCTGAGACCTTGGTTTCTTTCTTTTTCTTTTGCTCCTGATGACTGGAGGCCAATAGTAGTATCTTAGATGGCTGCTCATGATCTTTTAAGATACCAGACACTACTCACCTCACTAGGATGCAGAACATGAACTTTATGATGCTGGTTGACTGAGTTATCCCATGAGACTAAGATCCTAAGCCTTCAAACCCAGAAAACCACTCTCGCAAAGTTTGGTTATGTCTGAGAAGTATCTGTAACTGTGTTCTCTATGAATGTACATGTGTATGCATACATATCTGTACATAGTGTACATATAGATACTTCTATCTGTGCACAAATATGTACTCACCTATACATACCCATACACATATATGCCTATACACCTACATATGTGACCATACAATCATTTTTTGGTTTCCTTATGTTTTTATACCTTACTACATATATAAGTGTACACAAACAAAAATTGTTTTACATTTTTAAGCAGTATGTAAATGACATCATACCATAAATATTCTTCTGTTACATGATTTTATTGGCTACCATTATGGTTTTTTGCTTTTGGGCTTTTTGTTTGTTTTGAGATTTAGCCATGTTCATTCATTTAGCAAGTGTTTGGGATGCATCAGTAAACAAAGCTGACAAAGATTCCTGCCCTTGTGGGACTGATATTCTAGCAAAGGAAGACAGAAAAGAAATGATAAACACCATTACTTTGTGAATTAGGAGTCCCTAGGTGTTGCAAATGGTTAATGCACTGAGCTGCTAACGAAAAGGTTGGAGGTTCAAGTCCACCCAGAGGCACCTTGAAAGGCACCTTGGTGGTCTCCTTTCAAACAATCAATGATTGAAAACACTATTGAGTACAGTTCTAATCTGACACGCATGAGGTGACAATGAGTCAGCATCAACTCAGCAACTGATTTTTATATTGTGGATTATAATTGTGTGTTTGAAAGGAGGGCTTGCTAAAGAGAGAAAGAAAAGCAGAGTAGGGTGTGTGGGCTAGGCAGTACCAAGAGGAGAGTTTTCAGTTGGTTGGGGAAGGGCATATAGAGGAGATCATATTTGAGCCAAGATTTAAAGAAGGTAAAAGAGGGAGCCATGGAGAGTGCTCCAGATAATGCCAGAAAAATCAAGGGGTGGGGTTGGGGTGCTGATCTTCTAGAGGCTTGCAATGGGGAGCCATCAGGGCTTTGAGCAGAGGAGAGACATGATTTGACTTACATTTTGAAATGTTGATACATGTAGTTCTGGTTCATTAATTTTAATATTTGCATAGTGTTCCACTGTGTGATTATACATTAAAGTTATTTATTCATTCTCCTATTAATGGACATTTGAATTGTTTCCATTTTTATTACACACAGTGCTGCAGTGAACATTTTTATATTTCTGTCTTGGAGCACATGTGGGAGAGCTTTTCTAGGAGGGGAATTATTGGATTGTGGGCTATTTGCCTCTTCAACTTTATTAGCTCTCGCTAAATTGCTCTGAAAAGAGCGCATCCCACTTTATTATGCCACCTGCAGTGTAAGTGGAGGTTTCATCTCCTGCACAGCCTCACCAACACTTGACATAGTATCTCATTGTGGTTTTAATTTCATTTCCCCATCCATGGTGACATTGAACACATTTCCCCATGTTTATTTGTGTTTTGGGTTTTTCTTCTGATTGTTCATGTTCTTTGATCATTATATTGCAGGTATTTGTCTTTTTTTTTAATTGATTTTTAGAAATTCTTAATATATGCTAAATACCAATCCTTTGCTGAGTATACAAAATCCTTTATTGATTATATGTAATACAAATATCTACTCTTCTCTGGCTTGTCTTCACTTCTGCAAAAGGAAAAGCTTCTAACTGGAGGCACTTGTGTCAGACATAAGAATGAAAGGGCCAGCATGCATTCCCAGGAAACGAAAGGTCAAGATGTAAACCATTTGTTCATGGGAAGAATATGTCAGGATGTAAGCAATTTGTTCCAAGGAAAAATGTGTTCATGATTTGCATGATGTATAATCAAACTGGCTGGTGCTGCTCACCTATGTGTTAACTCCCTCCCTCCTAACCCAGTGACTGACCTTTACATTTCAAAGGACTTCAAGCTGAAATTGATCTTATCTATAATCAGTCATTAACCCCCTACCTTTCCTTTGTTCTCTATGTATATAGACCCGTCTCTCCTCTTGAACTGTGGAGGGCTTTGTATTTTTACTTAGTGCTGCCCAGCTTGTGCTGTATTATTCCTCAATAAAACTCTCTCTTTTTTTTTTTTTTCTTTCAGTCCTAACAGAGTGTGGGATTTTCTTCTTTGACATTCCTGGTGTCAGAAGTCAGACTTCAAAGGTGCATTATCTTTGATGATCCACCAGGGCATCCAGACGTGGGCACAGTAACTGCTGAGTTACTTTGGGCTCTCTACTCCCAAGAATTCTTGGGAATCATTTACGGTAAAAAACAAAACAAAACTCTTAAATCTGAGCTCCACTCCCTTGCATTTATAGCTCTCCAACTTTTATTGTGGATTTGTTTTGGTTCTTGCAAGTAAAAGTTTGTTTTGTTGTTAGCGTCATTATGAAAAGGGAAGTCTGTATCTTAAGGAGATTTGGAGCCACCTTCTGGGACGCTAGCTCACTACATGAACAAGCATTATGATCTGTCATCATGCATGTTCATGTCTGCTGGCATAACCTCACTTGAGACAATTTGGAAAATCAGTGGCCGCTTTGCGGTTGTTTTCATCTCTCTAAGTTAACTTTTCTGCACCGTAGATTAGAGAACTGAGGCTACTGGAGCAAACTGCTTCAGTGGGATCCCTATTTTGATTGGTATATTGAGGTTGCTAAGAAACATCAAAACAATAACGTTGGTTCCCTGCAGGACACTCTCTCTAAATTAACTAAGCAGAATAAAGAATTACAATGTTAAATTTCAGATAATACTTCTATTCCCCTGCTAGCTGCTCCCACCTCTTCTGCTCCCCTGTCAGCTGCTGTCATCTCTTCTGCTCCCCTGCTGACTGCTACCTTTTTATAACCCTCTTTGCCCTCCTACTACTCTGATAACACTTTATCTAAACTCCCTTTTTTTCCCCAAAAGACCTGTTATATGAAATACATCTCTCAACTCAAATAAACCTTTGCCTGAAATGCCCTTCAAAATTTGTCCCAGCAGTGATACTGAAGATTCCCCTTGTATCACTTTTGCCTGATAGACACACTCAGAGTTACATAGCATTGTGAAAGATTTTCTGAAACTCCATGAGGACCCCTACAAATTTTCTGAAGAATGTAAAATCCTTGTTGAAGCCTACCAGCTGGGGCTCCCCAACCTATACCATCTTGTTCATATGACTACTGGCCCAGGGGAAGCCCAATTATAGGTAGAACAGGCATAATGAAAAGACCACAAAGACTGTTTAGCCTTAAATATTGATAAAATGGCCACCGAGCTATTGAAAGACTCTCAAGCCATGAGTGAAAAATTGCTGGAGGCCATCCCTAAGGTTTTTCTCATGGTGGCTCTTAATCTGCAAGGGGAAATTATTTTACTTATTAATGAAGAAACTTGACAATTTTTAATTGACACTGGATCCACCATGTCTACTATTAATCCCACCTGTTTGCAACAGCCCCTGCCCCAGAATACTAAAACCTCAAAAGTAATGAGGGTCACCAGTCAGAAACAGACGTTGATTCATTCTCAACCTATTGCACTATCTCTTAGTCTGATTGAAGACTTATACCCTTTTTTGCTTAGTTCTGATACCCCTGTCAATTTATTGGGAAGGGGTCTTTTATCCAAATGGAATTGCCATTTACAATTTCATGAAAAGGGGGAAATATTGAGTCTGCCTGATATCACTAAGTTAACAGAGACAGGCTCTGAACTGGACAATATTCAGGAAGAAGCCATTTGCAAGCACTTGTCATGCCGCTCTGAAATTCAACTCAGCACAGCCTTCTCCCTTCTGATATCTTTTCCCTGGTTCCTAAAAACTTATAGGTCACCACATCCACAGATGCAGGCTGAGTTTTGTCTGCTGAGCTGATTAAAAACCTCTGCCCCAAATTTCCCATTATCCACTCAAACAAGATGCAAAAGAAGGACTGTTTCCCATCATACAAGGTTTCCTTTCTAAAGGTCTAGTTGTCCCTGGTACCTTATGATACTATTGTTCTTCCAGTTAAAAAACCAAATAATAGGGGATGGAGATTTGTTCAAGATTTGCATGCGACCAACTGTATTGTTATTCCTAGATACCCAGTAGTACCTAATCCTCATTTATTACCTTCCAATATCCATTCAGATACAACTTATTTGACAGTTGTGGATCTTTACAGCACCTTTTTCAGTATTCCTGCGCATTCTAAAAGTCAATGTTTGTTTACTTTTACTTGGGTTAATCAACAATTTACCTGGATTGTAATGCCCCAAGAATTTACTGAATCTCCCACCTACTTTTCTCAGATTCTTCACACAGATTTGCAGCCTTTACAGTTTACAAACAAATCCACACTGCTACGATACATTGATGATTTGCTAGTTTGCTCAGCCTCCCAGCAGGCCTGCATTGATGACAGTGTAGCTTTATTAAAACATCTGGCAGCTTGTAGACATAAGGTTTCCAAAAAAAATTTACAATTAACTCAGCTTTCTGTTAAATATTTGGGCCACCTAATTTCTGTAGAAGGCATCTCTGTTGATCCTAAAGAGAAAGAATCTATTCTTGTCTTTCCTATACTCAAAACAAAGAAACAGCTACAGGAGTTTCTATGACTCTGCAGATATTGTTGAACCTGGATTCCCAATTTTTATTTGTTGGCTCAACCTTTATACAAATATTTAAAAGCCTCTGAGCTAGATTCATTCCAAATTGCACCAGAAGAGGCCATAATTCAATCAAAAGTGTCTTTAACTCATTTGCTAACTGAAAGGTCAGCAGTTTGAACACACCAGGTGCTGTGCAAGAGAAAGATGTGGCAGTCTTCTTCTGAAAATACTTACAACCATATAAACACTATGGGGCCATTCTACTCTGTCCTCATAGCATTGCTATGAGGTGGAATTGACTTGACAGCATTGGATTTGTTTTGTTTTGCTTTTTAATGAACACACCTACTCTAGGTTTTCCTAAATACTGCCTACATTTTCCCTTATTTGTACATGATGTAGCTGGAAATGCTTTAGGCATACTAACACAACATGGAGGACAACAAAGACCTATATGTCATTACAGCCTACAGCTTGACTCTGTAGCCAGATGATACCCTTAGGGCTGTGGCTGCTACTGCCAAACTAGTGGAAAACACAACAGATATGGTGCTGAAAGAACTGAAGAAAAAATTCAAGCCTTGAGTTGCAATATTGAAGGATTCTATGAGCAAAATATTGAATGATGCAGGAAACATCAAAAGAAGATGGAAGGGATACACAGAGTCACTGTTATAAAAAAAGAATTGGTCAATGTTCAACCATTTTGGAGGTAGCATATGATCAAGAAACAGCAATACTGAAGGAAGAAGTCCAAGCTGCATTCTTCAGCTAAAAACAAGGCTCCAGAATTGACAGAATACCAGTTGAGATGTTTCAACAACTGGATGCAATGCTGGAAGCACTCACTCATATATGCCAAGAAATTTGGAAGACAGTTACCTGGCCAACCAACTGGAAGAGATTCATACTTATGCCCATTCCAAAGAAAGGTGATTCAACAGAAAGCAGAAATCATTAAACAATATCATTAATATCATATGCAAATAAGATTTTGCTGAAGATAATTAAAAAATGATTGCAACAGTACATTGACAGGGAACTGCCAGAAATTCAAGCCAGGTTCGGAAAAGGATGTGGAACGAGGGATATCATTGCTGATGTCAGATGGATTCTGGCTGAAAGCAGAGAATACCAGAAAGATGTTTGCTTGTGTTTTATTGACTATACAAAGGCATTTGACTGTGGATCATAGCCAATTATGGATAACATTGCAAAGAATGGATGTTACAGAGGATTTAATTGTGCTCATGAGGAAACTGTACATAGACCAATAAGCAGTTGTTTGAACAAAACAAGCAGATACTGCATGGTTAAAATCAGGAAAGGGTACATCAGGGTTGTATCCTTTCATCACATTTATTCAATCTGTATGCTGAGCAAATAATCAGAGAAGCTGGACTACATGAAGAAAAATGCAGCATCAAGATTAGAGAAAGACTCATTAACAACTTGTGATATGCAGATGACACAACCTTGTTTGCTGAAAGTGAAGAGGACTTGAAACACATACTGATGAAGATCGAAGACTACAGTCTTCAGTATGGATTGCACCTCAACATAAAACAAAAATCCTTACAACTGGACCAATATGCAACATCATGATAAACAGAGAAAAGATTGAAGTTGTCAAGGATTTCATTTTACTTGGATTCACAATCAATGCCCATGGAAGCAGCAGTCAAGAATTCCAATGATGTATTGCATTGGGCAAATTTGCTGCAAAAGACCTCTTCAAAGTGTTAAAAAGCAAAGATGTCACTTTGAGGACTAAGGTGTGCCTGACCCAAGCCAGGGTATTTTCAATCGTCTTATATACATGTGAAAGCTGGACGATGAATAAGGAAGACCAAAGAATTGATGCCTTTGAATTATGGTTTTGGCAAAGAATATTGAGTATACCATGGACTGCCAGAAGAACAAATCTGTCCTGGAAGAAGTACAGCAAGAATACTTTTTAGAAGTGAAAATGGCAAGACTTTGTCTTATGTTGTTTGGACATGTATCAGGAGAGTCCAGTCCCTGGAGAAGGACATCATGCTTGGTAGAGAGTCAGTGAAAAAGAGGAAGACCCTAAAAGAGATGGATTGACACAGTGGTTGCAACAATGGCCTCAAACATAGCAACGATGTGAGGATGGCGCAGGACTGGGTAGTGTTTCCTTCTGTTGTACATAGGGTCGCTATGATTCCGAACCAACCCAATGACACCTATCAACAATAACAACAACAACATGCCCCATGCTGTGTCTGCCTTACTTAATTCTGCCTTGACACAACACCTTTCTTTCAGCAGGCTCACCTCCTGTGAAGGTCTTCTCCAGGCTGCATTTAACATTAGAATACATTCCATGGCCTGTCAAATCCAGCTATTCTTCGCCCTATAACTAATGAAAATAACTATCTCATACATGCTTGTCTAGACTTGATTTAGCAACTTTTAACCTTTGAAAAGACTTAAAAGAGACCCCTTTAACTAATCCTGATTTAGTTTTGTTTGTGGATGGTTCCTATTTAAAACCTAATCCTTCTAGTCATCATTATCAAGCTAGATATGCTGTTACCACTTCTAGTGAAGTCCTTGAATGTTAGGTTCTCTCTGAAGCTACTTTGGGTCAACAAGCTGAATTAATTGCCCTCACTAGAGCTTGTGATTCTGGCATGTTATGGAAACAAAGGATTTTTAACATCTTCTGGAAATGTCATAAAAAATGGAGCTTTAACCAGACTTAATGGTCTGGCTGAGACTAGAGGAATCCCGGTGGTCATGGTCCCCAAACCTTCTGTTGGCCCAGGACAGGAACCATTCCCGAAGACAACTCATCAGACATGGAAGGGACTGGACAATGGGTAGGAGAGAGATGCTGATGAAGAGTGAGTTACTTGTATCAGGTGGACACTTGAGACTGTGTTGGCATCTCCTGTCTGGAGGGGAGATGGGAGGGTAGAGAGGGTCAGAAACTGGCAAAATTGTCACGAAAGGAGAGACTGGAAGGGTTGACTCATTAGGGGGAGAGTAAGTGGGAGTATGGAGTAAGGCGTATATAAGCTTGTATGTGAAAGACTGACTTGATTTGTAAACGTTCACTTAAAGCTCAATAAAAATTATTTTAAAAAATGGAGCTTTAGTAGCAGAACTTCTAGACACTCTATTACTCCTCTCTGAAATTGCTGTGATAAAAATACAAACTTACCGACCAAAAGGAGTACCCCAATCTGAAAAAAATTATAGTAAGTAACCTTGCTGATATGGCAGCCAAACAAACTGCCTCTCAAGTTATTTCTGGACTTGTGATAAATAAAGGGACTTCCCAAATTTGACAACGGATAACTCTGACCTTCATTAATTAACTTTACAAAAACTTTTTTTTCTTCAGTATTTCAGTTATTTTTATCGTCAAATAATCTTCCTGTATGGATATATCACATTTTATTTATTCATTCATCATTTGATGGACATTTAGGTTGTTTCCATTTTATGGTTATTATGATAATATTGCTATGAATATTCATGTGTATTTGGGGGTGCATGTTTTCATTTCTTTTTTAATTTAATTTAATTTTAATTGTACTTTAGATGAAGGTTTACCGAACAAACTAGCTTCTCATTAAACAGTTAGTACACATATTGTTTTATGATATTGGTTAACAACCCCACCACATGTCAACACTCTCCCTTCTAGACCTTGGGTTGCCTATTACTAGCTTTCGTGTCCCCTCCTGCCTTCTTGTCCCTGCCCCTGGGCTGGTCCCCCTTTAGTCTCATTTTGTTTTAAGGGCCTGTCTAATCTTTGGATGAAGGGTGAACTTCAGGAGTGACTTCATTACTGAGATAAAAGGGCTTCTGGAGGCCATACTCTCAGGGTTTCTCCAGTCTCTATCAGGCCAGTAAGTCCAGTCTTCTTTGTGAGTTAAAACTTGTTCTACATTTTTTCTCCAGCTTTGCTTGGGACCTTCTATTGTGATCCCTGTCAGAGCAGTTAGTGGTGGTAGCCGGCCACCTTCTGGTTGTACTGGACTCAGTCTGGTGGAGGCCATGGTAGTTGTGGTCCATTATTCCTTTGGACTAATCTTTCCCTCTTGTCTTTAGTTTTCTTCATTCTTCCTTGCTCCTAAAGAGGTGAGACCAGTGGAGTATCTTAGATGGCTGCTCACAGGCTTTTAAGACTCCGGTTGCTACTCACGAAGTAGAATGTAGAACATTTTCTTTATAAATTGTGTTACGCCAACTGAAATAGATGTTCCCCAAGACCACCGTCCCCTGAGCCCTCAGCCCAGTAATTTGGTCCCTCAGGGAGTTTGGATGTGTCAACTTTAGAAAAGCTTTTAAAACACCAACAATTAGCCCAAACATGAAATTAAGGCATGGAAAAACACAGGCTGTTACCCAGATCCTGCCTCTAAACTGTGGACTGGGCCTAATAAGAAATCTGTCTTACCCAATTTCTTGCATGTTCATATGATGTGAGCCTTACGTGAAGGTTCACACATAGGACTAGATAAAATCATTGAGACCTTAAAAATATATTGGTAGGGAAAAAAATTTTAAAGCTGCCCCATTTGCTCTCACTACAATCCTAGAAAACACCTTAAAGTCCTACTTGGACAACACCCTTTACCTTTTGGGTCTATGCTTGAATCGCAGCTCGATTTTATTCGGCTTCCACCCTCAAGTGGTTATAAATATGTATTGATAATACTTTGCAGATTTTCACATTGGGTAGAAGCCTTCCCCTGCCAGCATGCTACTGCAGCCTTTGTAGCAAAGAAACTTCTTGAAAACATCATACCCACCTGGGGAGCACTAAAAACTCTTTGTAGTGATTGGGGAACTTATTCCATCAGTCAAGTAATCCAAGAAAGTTGGGTTTTTCCCACTTTTCAAAGGCTACATTGTCCCTATCATTTGTAGTCTTCTGGCCTAGTAGAGAGAACTAATGGAATAATAAAGACCTAAATAGCCAAGCTTTGTGAGACTTTAAATTTATCCTGAACGAAGGTTCTTCCCTTAGTTCTTTCAAACATGAGGTCTACATCATTTATATCTTACAAAATTACTCCCTATGAAATAATTACTCAGAGACCTAACATAAGGTCCTTCCTTATGTTGCCTACACTGACTCTAATATCATTCAACCTGAATTACTTTGTCAATCTTTAACCCAGTTATTCTAAAGGATATATTTCACAAGTTAGAGAAGCTTTTGACAAGCAGCAACTAGACCCCTGAGTCTGCCTAACATCACCCCAGGAGAATATGTGTATTGGAAAAGACACCAGATAAAAAGACTTATCAGAACTTTATTGGAAAGGACTATACTTAGTCCTCCTCATCAATCCATGTGCAGCCAAATTTGAGAGAATAAAACCTTTATTCATCATCACAGTTAGAAAAGGCTAAGATTTCTCTTTGGACTAGCCAAACAACCATAGAACTGGAAATGACATTTAAACACCCGTGGCCAGACACAAATGACATCTGAGGCAGACAGCTGATCCAAGACCCTGGACCAGGCCTGAATATGCATTTCTTTGTTTTCTTTTGCTACGATCATTCCTCCACTAATGTATTCCTAGATTGGGCAGATGTTTATGCTCACCATTTTAACAGGTTTGATTGTTGGATATGTGGTGCCCTTCCAACCTCAAGCCAGTCTGGCCTTTCCTGGTGGGTCTCTCCACTACAGGGATCTGATTGGGTTGCTCTTTATCTATGAATACAAGAACAACATAGAACTAGTTCATTATTACAGGAAATCACTATTAATAAATTTTCCATTGATAAACAGCCTCTTTTTGGATCTGAACAAAACCCAGGCCTTAGCTTAACCTTTAGTCTTAGCACAAATAATTTACGATATAAAATCACCCAAGAAGGGCTAGCTAAAGAATCTTCCAAACCGACAAACAGTACACTTCATATTGTAGGCCCATATCAACAACTGTGACAGATTCATCTGGTTAACTCCCCCATAGGGAGACTAAGTCAGGTTGCTTCTCTTTGCTGGGTACAATTTAATCATACCCATGTGAATAACTCTGCTGTCACCAGACCTATGGGATGGCTTCCAATGTCTGAATATGCATCAGCTATAATCATGCAAGCTACTGATTGGCTCACCACTGACTGGCTAAGACACTCAGGGATCTATTGGATAGCTCCTAATGGCATCTTTTGATTATGTGAGATCAACCTTTGGCCCTGGCTTCTTTCTGCCAGGCTGGATTAGAAGATGCACCCTGGGTCTGAACTGGACTCAAGGACGTATTTTAACGAAACTCCCTTTACCAGCTGAGACACCCATATTAAGAACTTGATAGTCTCAATCACTGTTTCATTGGCTTGATCATTTAGCAGCAGTATTCCACCTCAGATAGGACTTGAAGATGTTACGGCACATGTAGAAACATTATCCAAATATATATACAAACTGCCCTAAATGGTAGTGCCCATGGACTTCGGGAGATCAATACTGAAACAGCAATGACAAGAAAAGTAGTACTCCAAGATAGAATGGCACTTGACATTCTCACTGCAGCCCCAGAGGCACCTCTTTCATAATAAAATCTGATTGCTGTGCCTATATTCCTGACAATAATGCTAATATTACACTATGCTAATCTTTGCGATGTGTAATATCTTACCTTAACAGTCCTGTTTCTTCCCTAACTGATAAGTAATTGGTTTTACTATTGGCGTGGATGGTGGAAAAAATTGCTTCTGTATTTTGGAAACTTTATATTTCTCTTCGTTTCTACTGTTGTAATTATAAAACGCTGTTTTGCTTTAGTTTGGAGCAGTTTACCCATAAAATGCCGTACTTCAAAATCATTTGACCCTTCACATAAAATCTTGCTGGTTTCACTAATGATTGTGTTGTTTAATCACCTCCCTTTTGTCTTCCTGGGTATGTTTCATCATTCTGTCCTAACTGAGAAATGTTCCTCAAATGTGGCCTTGCCTGTTAAGATGCTCTCCATAAAACTTTCTCACCCTGAAGATGAGCCATATTAGGTTGGCAGAGTGAAGAAAACATTTATTAACCAAAGCTCCTCAAGAAAACAGACAAAGTCTTTGCAGAAGAAAGACTACTCAATTGTGGGTGATCAGCACCCCTTAGTGTAGGCTTGATCAAAAGGGGGAAATGTAAACAGAAAAATTTCAAACTGGATGCACTCATATCAGATGTAAGAATGATGGGGCCGACATGCATTTCCAGAAAGTAAAAGATCAGGAAGTAAATCATTGGTTCATGGGAAGAATGTGTCAAGATGTAAACAATTTGTTCCCAGGAAAAACGTGTTCATGATTCCCATGATGTATAAATAGAACCATCAAACAAGCTGGTGATGCTCACCTAGGTGGTAATTCACTCCCTCCTAGCCAAGTGGCCGACCTTTACATTGCAAATGCTTCAAGCTGAAGTTGATCTTATCTATAATCAATCATTAGCCCCCTACCTTTCCTTTGTTCTCTATGTATACAGGCCCCTCTCTCTGCTTGAACTGTGGAGGGCTTTGTATTTTTACTTAGCGCTGCCCAGCTCGAGTTGTATTATTCCTTAATAAAACTCTTTTTTCTTTCATTCTTAACAGAGTATGAGATTTTCTTCTTTGACATTTTTCTTTATGACATCTTTTGTTGTACAGAAGTTTTTAGTTTTTATGCAGTTGAATGTTTGAATCTTTTTTTTTAAGACCTGTGCTTTTTGTGTGTCTTGTTTAAGAAATGCTCCTTGATGACAAGGCCATAAAAATTGCTCCTTTTCACCTTTCCTTTATATTTGTTAATGCAATCAATCTGGGTAGTGTTTAGAGGGAAGGGGAAGATTGTTCTGTCTCTTTAGAGATGAGGTTACATATCTCTGCCTGGATTCTTTAGAGCTGATTTCATGGTTTAACTTTCTGTGGCCAGTTGTATTCCTTTATTGACAGGGTCTGGGGAAGGCTTACTGAACCTTCTAATTCTAGGCAGATTTTTACTGAATAGACCTGGGGTAGGGCTCAGGAATCTGCATTTTGATTTTCAACTCAAGTGATTTTGATGTAAGAGGTCTCCTTTCAGAAACACTAAACTAGTTAAAACCAGTTGCCATCAAGTCCATTCTAACTCATGGCAACCCCATGTGTGTTAGAGGAGAAGTGTGCTCACTTGGGTTTTTAAAAAATCTTTTAAAAATAAGATTGTGGTATATATATGGGTAACAAAACACTTGCCATTTCAACAATCTCCACATGTACAGTTCCAAAGTGTTTTCAATGGTTGGTTTTTTTGGAAGTAGATCGCCAGACCTTTCTTCTTGAGGCATCTCTGGGTGGACTGGAGCCTCCAACCTTTTGATAAGCAGCTGAGCACATGTTAAGCATTTGTACCACCCACTTGTGGTATTTCTGTTATAGCAGCACTAGATGACTAAGACAGAATTAATATTAGTTCTAGTTGGTCTCCTCTGATCCTTCTCTCTTCCAATCCAAATTATACAAATTAATCTTTCTAAAGCACACTTTTTATATTTCAAAAAAGTCAATAATGAGCCTTATACTCTACCTACTAAAATCTAAACTTAGACATTTAAGAACTCCATAGACGTCCATCCTTTAGCAACTGACATACGGGTTGTGCTTGCTCTTCTCCTACATGTGCTAAGTTTTTTTTTTTTTAACATTTTACGGTGGAAAAATTCAAATATACACAAAAGTAGAGAATACAACAAACCACCATCTACCCACGTAGCTTCAGCGGTCGTCAACCTATGGCCCATCTTGTCTCATCTAACCCCCACCCACTCACTCTCTGACCCCACACATCACCATTGTTTGGACTCCTGCTCTTCTTTTTAATCTTTATTTTTTTCTGATCTTCAGACAATGTTTCTTATAAAAATTTCAAACACTGCAAATGTACAGAACAAAGAAAGTGAAAGCCTCCCATAATCTAACATTTCTGAAAGAATCATCATTTGTAGTTTGGTGTAGATTCATTCAGATTTTTTTTGCTCTGCACATATTAACCTATAAACTAATTAATATTTTCACAATATTAATAACCATATTTAATCTGTTTTGCAAATTGCTTTTTCCATTTAACAATATATCTTGGATACGAGCCAGATTAGCTCCTGCAGATTTACCTTGTTCTTTGTAGCAGCTGGATTGCATTACTCTCTGTGCTGTGCCATAATCTATTTAACCAGTCCCCTTGATGGACATTTGAGTGAGTAGTTTCCATCTTTTCACTATTACAAATAAGGTTACAGTGAACATGCTTTTACGTGTTTGTTTCTGCACTTGTGCAAGTATATCTATGGGAAAGAAGCCTGTCTTGGTTATCTAGTGCTGCCATAACAGAAATACCACAAGTGGATGGCTTTAACAAAGAAAAATTTATTTTCTCACAGTCTAGTAGGTTACAATTCCACATTCAGGGTGTCGGCTCCAGGTCCTTGTCCTCAATCTTCCCCTGGTCGAAGAGTTTCTCAGGCGCAGGGAACCCATGACACACTTTGCTTCTGGTGCTGCTTTCTTGGTGGTATGAAGTCCCCAACTTTCTGCTTGCTTCCCTTTCATCTCTTGAAAGATAAAAGGTGGTGTAGGCCACGCCCCAGGGAAACTCCCTTTACCCTGGGTCAGGGAGGTGACCTGAGTGAGGGTAGTGTTACAATCTCACCCTAATCCTCTCAACATAAAATTACAATCACAAAATGGAGGACAACCACACAGTACTGGGAATCATGGCCTAACCAAGTTGACACATACTTTTGGAGGGACACAATTCAACCCATGACAAAGCCCAACGTGAAATTGCTTGGTCCATAGGTGAAGACATCTTAAGTTTAAACAGATGCTACTAAATGTATAAAATATGTCTCTTTTTCCACATTCCTGAGTATCTAATCTTTGCCAATCTAATAAACTAAAATTGACATCTCACTTTAATTTAAATTTATATTAGTTTAATTGTGGGTGAATTTGAGCCTCTTTTCATTGACCTATTGACCAAATATCAGAACTTTAAGGTTGGGGTAGAGAAGGCAGCATTACTGACAGCAGAGCAATGGGGAGGGAGAGTTTGAGCTTGGAGAGATGGCAGGCTAGGTGGCTGGACCATCCTATGAGCTAGAGGGAGCTACTGAGGGTTTAAACCAAAGAGTGAGGGTCAGATTCTCTGGGCGGAGACCTGCTGGAGTCCCTGGGTGGTACAAAAGTTTAAGTTCCTAACTACTAACCAAAAGACTGGTGGTTCTAACCAACCCAGAATTGCATTGGAAGACAGGCCTGGTGATCTGTTTCCAAAAAGGTCACAGCCTTGACAACCCTATAGACCAGTTCGACTCAACACATTAACAACAGCAGCAGAGAGCCTTTTGAAAGCCCGTGTCTGCCTCTGCCCTCATGTCTGAGAGGAGCCCAGCTTCAAACAACACCCCTCCACACTGCCCCCCAGCCAGAAACTTCCACCTTCAAGGTGAACACATGCTCAAATAAGGTTTCAGTCAGGATTTGGTGGGGGAACTTTGGGATCATCAGAGGACTTCAACACTTAAATTATCAGAAGAAATTTTCATAAAACTGTACTTTCTATACTTCACAGCATGTACAGTAGTTAATATTAACCTAAGTTATTTCACGCATATGAATTTTTTAAAATTCACTGTGTAGCCACTTCATCCATTCAACCAACAAATATTTTGAAGATTAAATGCAAAAAAAAAAAAAAGTCCCCATGCTTAAAGATAACCAAAGGAGACAGTACAAAATATAGAAAAAGAAAACCTGATTTGAAAATAAGTTGTAAATGAATAGGAAACTATAATGAAAAAATATATCTTAAAATGTGATTTACTTGATGGTACAGTTCTAATTTACAAGAATCATGAGCACTTAACAATATTTTATCAAAAATTTATAACCTGAATCTAATCATGATGAAATATCAGACAAATCCAAATTTAGAGGTCTGTAAAAAAAAAAAATCTTTTAAAGCATCAAGGTCGTAAAAAGCATCAAGGTCATAAAGATTAGGAAAGGCTGAGGAATTCCTCCAGGTTAGGGACAATAAGAAGACATGAGAACCAAAAGCAACATGTGATCCTGGACTGGATCCTGGGCTGGGAAATGTAAAAGCTTTACTGGGACAATTAGTGAAATTTGAATATGAACCGTAGATCAGGTAACAGTAATTTAACACGGCTAAATTTTCGAATTTACACGGCTAAATTTTCAAATTTTATAATTGTGCTGTGATTACTGAAGAGGATGTCCTTGATATTAGGATCTAAGACTGAAATATTTTGGGGTAAAGTCTACTACTTTCTCTAAAATGGTTCATTAAAAAGATAAGAGGATATTTCATAGAGAGTAATAAAGCAAATGTGGCAAAAATATGAACAATTGGTGAATCTAGGTGAGGAACATGTGGGAGTCCATTGAACTGTTTTAGTAACTTTTCTATAAATTTGACATATTTTTCAGAATTTAAAGTTTAAAAAAAAGCTTTTTAAGATATATAAAGGAATGGTATGAGTAACTGTTGAGAGTGGCCCCTTCACGCTCTCCAGTTCCTGGGTGGTGCACTAGGCTGCTAACGGAAAGGTTGGAGGTCCGAGACCACCCAGAAGTACCTCAGAGAGAGGCCTGATGATCTACTTGGTTGTGAAAAATCAGCCATTGAAAACCCCGTGGAGCACAGTTCTACTCTCACACAGATGGGGTCGCCATAAATTGGAATTGACCCAACTTCAACTGGTAAAGATAAATCATGCCGTCTCTAACCATGTGAGTAGAGCAGAACAGAGCCCTTTTAGTCACACTGATGTCCTCCCTTGCTCATAGAACAACATAGTGGCTCTTGGGAAAAAATACCGATGGCGGAGCTTTAAGCTGAAGTGAGTTGTGGAGACAAGGTTTCACCTAGCACTTCCAACCAAATTTGCCGCCAAACGACAAGCATTATATCAGACCATAGCTCTGCTGCAGAGCCCTGGTGCTGTAGCGGTTAAGAGCTCGGCTGCTAACCAAAAGATCGGCAGTTGGAATCCACCAGCTGCTCCTTGGAAACCCTACGGGGCAGTTCTACTCTGGAGATGGCGACGGGTTTGGTTTTTTTGGTATAGCTCTGCTAGAGGCTGAAAGTTATTCCATCCCCTCTCATGGTTCCTTTTTTTTTTTTTTTTTTTTAACATTTTAGCATTTTAGTGGTTCTTCTTGCATGCTGAGATCAAGAATGCTCTAGAGGCTTCTTAGATTAGAGTTAGGCTTATTTGCATAACATAATCCGGGCCATCCCTTTTCTTTTCTTTCCAGTTAGAAAAGAACTTTCCTTTTCCTCCTAGCCCTGGAAGAGAAGTAGAGATTCTTCTGAAGCTGCCGCAGGCCCCCTGTGGACGAGGATCTGCCCTTCAGCCCACCCAGTAGGGAGCCAGAGCCGAGCTCGGTGAGTCTACGAGGGGCTGGAATCCTGTGCCTGACGGGGCCGGGCCTGCTCTGAGGCTGAGCTCCACTCTCACATGCCCGTCAGTGTTGAGGCTGCTGACCTCCGAAGCTGAGGGCTTAGAACCAGGTGCTGGTGGGTCGATTTCAACTCAAGGAGACCCCATGTGGGTCAGAGTAGAACTATGCTCCATAGTGTCCTCAGTGGCTGATTTTTCAGAAATAGATTACCGGGCCTTTCTTCCAAGGTACCTGTGGCTGGACTTGACCTCCAGCCTTTTGGTTAGCAGTGAGCACATTAGCCATCTGACTGCCCAGGGACTCCAGAGCTAGGGTAGTACCTTGAAGATTCACTACATTTTTATCACAAGTTGAACATGACTGTTTTGTGACAGAACTTGATAGAAAATGAGAATTTTTTTCTCCTTGGGTACTAGGTAGATTTGCCTACAGTCACAAGTTTGTGGCACTCGCTCACAAAGTGGAACTACAGTCATTGAACAAGTATCTATCTATAGGGTGCCTATTGGGGAGTTCAGTGGTGAACTAGATAGTCACGGTCTCTGCCCTCATAGAGCTCAGAAAAGAGTGAGAAGGGTCGATTGTTATAATACAATGTGTCTTAGCTCAGAAAGAGCAATTGCCTACAGCCTAAACAACGTATATTTTGAATTAATATTTTTTCTTGATAAAAAATGTTTTAGGGTAAAAAACACCAAACCAAACAAAACAAAACAAAATCACCAGTTGGAGGGAAAAACATTTGTACATGTCTGTCAGCTGAAGGGCTAAATTAATACAAAAAAAGACCTTCTATCCAATAGAAACCGAGGCCAAGGTACTTGAGTAGACAGTTCGATGAAAAGGAAATACAAATGGCTCTTAAACATATGAAAAGGTGCTCAACCTCATCCATAATAAGAGAAATGCAAATTAAAATTTCAATGGGATACCACTTTCGCACTGGCAAAGAACACAAAGGTTGATGACACTGTTGTGAAGGGCTGAGGTAACAGGCACTCAAGATGTCACTGACGGGAGTGTGTATTGGAACAACCTCCTTGCCCGGCAAGTTGGCCACAGCCCTCAAAATTAAAAGTGCACTTCCTTTGACTTAACAATGCCACTGCTAGGACTTTATGCTACAGACACACTTGAAACTTGCAAAATGTCATCCTGTGAAGTGAAAAAGCAAGCTCCAGAACAGTATACATCAAATACACTTATATATAAAATCACGGGGCATAGGTTTCTTAACTTTTCCCCTAATGCTGGGCACATCGCTTCATGTTTTTATAAGTAACGCTGCAATGGACATCTTTTGCGCATGACTCTGTCCACTTCTCAGGTTTTTTCCTTGGGATGATCTAGATTACTGGGCCAAAGGGAAAGAAGAATGAATTAATGATAACAACCATTGCAGCAGCTATCAGAGTTTGTTAAACGGGCTTATTTTTTCTCTTCGTCTTCATAAGCACTCTGAGGTGGGGAGGGAGTATCCCCATCTTGTACATGAGGAAAGGGCTTTCAAAGGTGAAGCGGCTTGCCCGGGGCCACACAGCTGGAATGGTGGAATCAGAACCCAGATCTGCTTGAATTCGGAGCTCCTGCTTTAGAATTCCCCCATCTGCCTGGGGCATTTTTAAGGCTATTGATACTCTATGCCAAACTACTTTCCAAAAACTTACCGGCTTACTCTCCCACTGAGGGTGGCCAACACCCAGGCCAGTGTCCAGGATCACAATGTTTTCTTTTCGCTAATTTGGAAGAGAAGAAATAGTAGCTCATTGTCTTGATTATCGTGTCTTGGATAACTAGCGAATCTGAACATTTTTCACAGTTTATGAGCTGCTTGTACTTTTCCCTTTTTGTTAATTGTTCATGTTGGACTATATATTTCAAATATAGATAAAACATTCTTAATAAAGTAACATGTCAATCCTTATCTAGTCTTGGTAAAAATGCTGGCTCATGAGGGCAAAAGCAGTAGCTGAGACAATCAGATGGGTTGTTCTGGGTCCCGCGTCCTCGCCTGTACACTGTAGACCTAGGTCCGGGAGGCCTTGGACAACTGTAGGAGACAGCTGTGGCATTCCGATTGAGAAAGGTGGCAGAAAGGAGTTGAGTGTGATAATTAAATAAAACCAAAGCTGATACACACCGTTTACATACACTGTATTGCTTTATGCTAGAGGAACATGTCTGAGGCCAGTGTCACGGGAAGAACCCTTTCCTTCTGCTGGATTGTTGATGCTAGACTGGTGATAGCCTGGGGCTCCCAGGCTAGGAAGCTCCTGGCTGCAAAGGGGCCGTTCTAGGAGCAGAGCTCTCAGGAGCGAGTTTGTCAGTTTCCAGAGCCTTCTGCCCTGCCCTGCCTGCTTCCTTCTCCCTGTGCAGGCCTGCTCCCGAGAAAGAGGAGGAAGGCTGGGCACGGTTCCAGGGCAGAGGGCTCAGAGGCAGCGCCCAGCCGGCCCATCTTGCCCTACCCAGCTAGAAGGCAGTGGGACGAGGCCGGGGCGAGGGTGGTCCTGAGTGAGGTGCAGAGTTCCGGGAGGCAGGCCTGAGGAGAAGGGAAGCTGACTGGCGGGGCCTGCTGCCCTGAAGTTTTGTGCGCCTGACAGCAAGGTGAATTCTTTCATAAAGGATCTCATTCATACGCTGCCAAGACATCCGCCACCTATTCTTGAATTCACAGAAAAATTAAAAGAAAAACAACAGCTTGGCTAATTTAGCAACTTGTGAGATGCAGCTGGTGCTCCTTTGCGCGCCGAAACGGCCGGGCCTTTGGGCCCCCGCCCGCGCCCGCCTCCCGCCCCCGCCTCGGAGAGGACTTGCAGGAGTTATTTTGTGTCCTGCAGCTCCAGGCCTGATTGTGACAGCTGAGTGACTTAGCTGGCACCGTGGGATGCAGAATGACAAAGGCGCAGAGCATCGGGCGCCCTGGCGGGGAATGGCGGGGGAGGGCGAGCGGCGGGCGCGGGCTTGCACTGGGGAGCTGCAGCTCCAGCAGCTGCGAGGGCGAAGCAATAGGTGTTCTCCCTCATTGCACCTCTCTCAGTAAAATAACTCAAGTATGAATTAAGAGGGAGGTGGTTAGACCCCAGGCCTCCCCGGAGGCCTGGCCTCAGGCTGTTGTTTTCTCCATCGCTGCCGGTAGCACCTTCACTTTCGCCCTTCCAACAAGTGCTGGGGTCCCCTCTTTCTGCCCCAGAGTCCGCTTCACTGTGTGGGCGGCAGCTCTCACATCTTCATGCCTCCTCTTCAGGTTCTCCAACCTCCTTGTTGGCCACCAGCCTCCTCAGGCGCCAAGGCCTGAAGGCCTCGGTGTGGGCACCTTGGGGGCTACTTCTGATCACAGGAGCTGTCTGGGCCGTTCGAGGTGGCCAAGTCGCTCAAGGCGCGCTCTGGACCCCTTAACCGCCCCCCTCTCCAGCCACTCTCAGTGAGCAGCGGCTTTAAGCCTGAGTTCTGAGTCCAACATATTGGGCTCTCCTCACTGAGGGTGCATAGAGTGTCATGATGAAGAGCCAGGGTAGGAATTCCGACCTCAGGCAAACCACTCAACACCCTAGAGCCGCAGTTTTTTGTCTGTAAAATGGGGGATGATAGCAGTATTTAAAGACGATTGTCTGAGTATTAAATGAGCTAATGCAGGGAAATCACTTAGCCCTTAAGTACTCCATAAGTGGTAGCTATTAGTAATAATATTGCTAAAAGCCATGTTCAGCAAACATCTCCCTCAGTCCACTTTGACATCCCCAATTCCCACGCTATGTATCCTCAGAGGTTTTGAGTGGAGCCACAGAATTACACAACACCATACCCAACTTCAATCCCCCAGGCTCCCTTTACAGACCAGGAATAAAATGTACTTTCTCTAGCCACCTTGCAAATTAGCTTCTAGGTTATTAGTCATTTCTTAGAGCGCCAATACTAGGCCAAAAAGCAACAAAGGGCACTGGAAGAACTTGGGGCAGAATTCCTTTCAGAAGAAGCATCCATATTCCCAAATCAACATCGATTCTTCCAAAAAAGCCAACAAATAGTAATGAGAAAGTTTGGAAGTTACAAAGTCAACCTAAAGTACTGAGGTGGTTCTGTTTTGTTCTTTTCCCCTTTTAGGGCAAACTACAGTAAGAGGATAGCCTGGGAGAGACAGCATGTTGTTACGTTAGGTACCCTCAGGTGGGCTCCCACCCATGGAGGCCCTGTGCACAACAGAGCACCGCCTGGTCCTGTGCCATCCCCACGATTGCTGCCATGCTTGAGCCCATGGCTGCAGCGACTGTGTCAGTCCATTTCATCGAGGGTCTTCCTCTTTTCACTGACCCCCTACAGAGCATGATGTCCTTCTCTAGGGACTGATCCCTCCTGATAACATGTCCAAAGTATGTGAGATGTAGGCGCCAACACCATAATTCAAAGGCATCAATTCTTCTTTGGTCTTCCTTATTCATTGTCCAGCTTTCATATTGCATACAAGGTGATTGAAAACACCACGGCTTGGGTCAGGCCTGCCTTAGACTTCAAGGAGACATCTTGCTTTTTAATACTTTAAAGAGGTCTTTTGCAGCAGATTTGCCCAATGCAATGTTTTTCTTTCTTTTTTTTTTTTTTTAGTGTGCTTTAAGTGAAAGTTTACAGCTCTAGTTAGTTTCTCTTACAAAAATGTATACACACATTGTTATGTGACCCTAGTTGCTATCCCTATAATGGGACAGCACACTCCTTTCCACTCCGGATTTCCTGTGTCCATTCAGCCAGCTCCTGTCCCTTTCTGCCTTCTCATCTTGCCTCCAGACAGGAGCCGCCCATTTAGTTTCATGTATGTACTTGAACTAAGAAGTACACTCTTCACGAGTATCATTTTATGTCTTACAGTCCGGTCTAATCTTTGCCTGAAGAGTTGGCTTTGGGAACTGTTTTAGTTCTGGCTTAATAGAGGGTTCGGGGGCCATGTCTTCTGGGATTCCTCCAGTCTCAGTCAGACCATTAAGTCTGGTCCATGCAATGCTTTCTTGACTGCTGCTTCCATGGGTATTGACAGAGACAGCATAGCCCCTGGCTTTTGCAGTTTTTTCACTTGAAGAAACTGGTCCACTTTTCAACTTATCAGTAGTTTTAAATAAAGCACTGTGGGAAAGGTCAAAATCAACATGATCTATTTGATACTTTTATCACAATCATCACCAATGGACAGTCAGCTGGGGCACTTGGAGAAATGGATAATTGGGGAGGGGGGAAGTGCTTTTATCCCAGCGACACAATCACTGAGACTTGAGAAAAGTATTTGTAAAGTATTGCATTTAGGGCGTATATTAATTTAGGTTAAGCAACACTTACTGCTCTAGTAGACAAACTTTACCATCTCTTTGGCTTAACACAGCCGGGTTTATTTCTCTTGTTATGTATCCAAAGCTGGGAGAGGCAGGGGTTGGGAGCGGAGGGCTCTGCTTTATTCAGTCATTCAGGGGCTCAGTCTAATGGAGACTTTGCTGACTTGTAGCTCATCATCTGGGACACATGGCCTCTGAGATGCTACCACAGGGAAGGAGATGAATAGAGAATGACTCACCCTGGTTCTTAACTTCCTCAACCCACATCACTTCCACTCATAGTCCGTTGGCTGAAACTAGCCACATGGTTCCAACCTAATCAAAAGGAAGTCTGTAAAATGTAGGGGAGCAAAGGGACTATTTGGTGAACATTAGTCTCTCTGCCACACAGAGAAATACTGCCAACTCTACTAATAAAACGAATTTGGAGCTGTTAGGTCACCAGTCAGGATTCAGGACACAAAACCTAGAAGCCATTACAGACTGTTTACTAGAGGTTAGCACTTGATGTGTGGCATTGTGACTGAAAGCAAAACAGATCTCAGTCTCAGCTAGTGGATCACATCAGCCATTGAAGTTGGGCCCACGGAGCAGGTCAATAGGCTGCGAACTCCAGAAGGGGCAGCTAAAACATTCGTGGGAGTAGAAAACAGTGTCTCAAAATATGATACTCCTGATTTTGGAAAGAGAAAGACGAGGTGGGAGCAGTTCCAAGTCTATGTATATACATACATACCCATAGTAGAAAAAATACACATAGCAAATATAGTATCTATAATATAAACAGAACATATATATTTGTCAGATGCTAGAATGTTAGGTGTTTAAAGACACCTCAAAACACAGACACATGTACACACACACATGCAGAGCTTAGAAGTAGAGGTTTTAGATTGAGTAACAGGAAGTACTACTTTATAGTGGCTAGGGAAAATGTATTCATTCATCCTTTAGATATACATACATGTAAACCCTGGTGGTAGAGTGGTTAAGAGCTATGGCAGCTAACCAAAAGGTCGGCAGTTCGAATCACCAGGTGCTTCTTGGAAACTCTGTGGGGCAGTTCTACTCTGTCCTATAGAGTCGCTATGAGTCAGAATTGACTCAACAGCAATGGGTTTGGTTTTATATATATATACGCTTGTACTTTTGATGAAGGTTTACAGATCAAATTAGTTTCTCATTAAACAATTAATACACATACTGTTTTGTGACATTGGTTGCCAACCCCATGACATGTCAACGCTCTGCCCTTCTCGACTTTGGGTTCCCCATTACCAGCTTTCTTGTCCCCTCCTGCCTTCTCGTCAGCCTTGATATATTTTTAATGAATGCCTATAATGTGTAAGACACTGTATAAGAAATCTTCAAGTTTATGAGGTTTACAGTCCAATTTATGAATTTGAAAAGATAGATTTTAGATAAACATAATGATAACATCCTTAATTTTTTTATTTTACACATCATTTATAACTACTGTGTGCAAGGCAATTTGGGGAATATAAAAATGAACCAAACCCAACTCCAGTCCTGAAGGAGTTTATAGACAAGGTTGTTATGATGAAGTTCAGCCAGGTCCTTCTACCATCAGTCCCTTTTTACTAATACCAAGAGAGATATTAAGGTGGTTAAATTGCCCACCAGTCTGATCCCACTGACCTTCCTTGGGATGATTTAGGCTTGGTAACTTGAATGATGGCTGCCACATTAAGTACCTTAAGGCTGGAAAGGCAAATTCATGTCCCGTCTCCAATTCCAAGCCCTGGTAGTGCAGAAGTTAAGAGCTTCGCTGCTAATCAAAAGATGTGCAGTTTAAATCCACCAGCTGCTCTTTGGAAGCCCTATAGGGTAATTTGATTCTGTCCTATAGGGTCACTATGAATCGGAATCGACTCCAAGGCAACAGGTTGGGTTTTGGTTAGTCCACAGTTCTGCTGAATGTTGGAATATTTCCAGACACGGAATGATTATAATACATGCAACCTGTCTGAGGAGGCCCAAAATTTTAGATAGCTCTAGTAAGTTGCATTTTTTTTTTTTTTTTTTTGCCTTTAACAAAGAGTAATTTATTTTCTCACAGTTTAGGAGGCTAAAACTCTGAATTCAGAGCGCCTGTTGTGGGGGAGAGATTTATCTTTGTGTCAGCTCTGGGGGAAGGTTCTTCAGCTTCTGTTTCCTGGTTCCTTGGAGATCTCCATGTGAATCTTTCCCCATCTCTCCCTTGCTTGTTTTTTAATCTCTTTTATATCTCAAAAGGGTTGACTCAAAACACTCCCTACACTAATCCTGTCTCATTAACATAACAAAGACAATCTATTTTAAAATGAGATTATAACCATAGGCATACACTGCGAAGAATGGGAATTCCAGAACACTTAATTGTGCTCATGAGGAATCTTTACATAGATCAAGAGGCAGTTGTTTGGACAGAACAAGGGGATACTGATTGGTTTAAAGTCAGGAAAGGTGTGCGTCAAGGTTGTATTCTTTCACCATACCTATTCAATCTGTATGCTGAGAAAATAATCCAAGAAGCTGGACTATATAAAGAAGAACGGGGCATCAGGATTGGAGGAAGACTCAATAACAACCTGCGTTATGCAGATGACGGAACCTTGCTTGCTGAAAGTGAAGAGGACTTGAAGCACTTACTAATGAAGATCAAAGACCACAGCCTTCAGTATGGATTGCACCTCAACATAAAACAAAAATCCTCACAACCGGACCAGTGAGCAACACATGATAAATGGAGAAAATATTGAAGTTGTCAAGGATTTCATTTTACTTGGATCCACGATCAACAGCCATGGAAGCAGCAGTCAAGAAATCAAAAGACGCATTGCATTGGGTAAATCTGCTGCAAAGGACCTCTTGAAAGTGTTGAAGAGCAAAGATGTCACCCTGAAGACTAAGGTGTGCCTGACCCAAGCCGTGGTATTTTCAATCGCATCATATGCATGTGAAAGCTGGACAGTGAATAATGAAGACCGAAGAAGAATTGACACCTTTGAATTGTGGTGTTGGCAAAGAATATTGAATATACCATGGACTGCCAAAAGAATGAACAAATCTGTCTTAGAAGAAGTACAACCAGGATGCTCCTTAGAAGCAAGGATGGTGAGACTGTGTCTTACATACTTTGGACATGTTGTCAGGAGGGATCAGTCCCTGGAGAAGGACATCATGTTTGACAGAGTACAGGGCCAGCGGAAAAGAGGAAGACCCTCAACGAGGTGGACTGACACAGTGGCTGCAACAATGAGCTCAAGCATAACAACAATTATAAGGATGGCGCAGGACCGGGCAGTGTTTCGTTCCGTTGTGCAAAGGGTTGCTATGAGTCGGAACCGACTTGATGGTACCTAGCAACAACAAAAATCATAGGCATACACCAAAAGCTGGAACCCACTGCTGTCAAGTCGATTCCGACTCACAGCAACCGTATGGGACAGAGTGGAACTGCCCCATAGTGTTTCCAAGGCTGTAAATGTTCATGGAAGCAGACTGACACATCTTTTTTTTGGTTAGCAGCAGAGTGCTTTACCCACTGTGCCACTAGGGCTCCTAACCATAGGCATAAACCAAACCAAACCCAGTGCCGTCGAGTCGATTCGGACTCCTAGCGACCCTACAGGACAGAGTAGAACTGCCCCATAGAGTTTCCAAGGAGTGCCTGGCGGATTTGAACTGCCCACCCTTTGGTTAGCAGCCGTAGCACTTAACCACTACACCACTACGGTTTCCATAGACATAGACGTTAGGATTTACAACATATATTCTCCAGTAAGTCACATTTTTACTGCCCTAGTTTCCGCAGCTGAAAATCTTGCCCTAATCTTCAGTCACAACAGAGGTATTAAGATTAAAAAAAAAAAAATTATACATTCCAAAATATTATCTTTTAGTGCTAGGGCCTACAACTGATTTTTTTTCCTTCGGTATAGCCTGATTCTGGTGCCAAAAACTGAGTCTTTTTAAAGATTGTCTTATGATGACTAGTAAAAGGCCATCTTATCTTTGAATCTCAAAACAGTAACAAAAACACCCTGAGAACTCTGTTAGCAGCATTTAACTTATAATCGTTTACCACTCTCCTGTCTTTGATTTTTTTTGGAGCCCTGGTGGCATAGTGGTTAAGAGCTCAGCTGCTAACCAAAGGGTCAGCAGTTCGAATCCACCAGCCACTCCTTGGAAACCCTATGGGGCAGTTCTACTCGACAGCAATGGGTTTGGCTTTTTTTTTAGTATGTGTCACTTGATGCTGGGCCATCTTCCTGGTTTATGCAAATGGCTGGTTCTCCATCCTTACTGCTCACGGTGCTTTGAAAAAATACCGATGAATGGGCCCCACCTTCTCCCTCCCCCCTCCCCAGACATTCTTATGTAATTGGCCTGAGGTGGGACCTAGGAATTGGGCCATTTCAAAAGTCCCTTAGGTGATTCTTATGTGCAGCTATGAATGAGAACCACAGGTATGGATGGTGTTTCTTTTTTAAAGTAGCTTTTTTTTTTTATGTGTCAGGCACTAGGAAAGTTACAGATGAACAAGCTGGTCTATGCAATAGAAAAGCTCATGGTCTAATTAGAAAAACAGGCAAAATATGACAAGGGTGTGGTAAATGCTTTTATTTATTCAGTAATTCAACAAATATTAACTGGGCACTTAATAAGTGCCAGGGCTGTGTAGTAAAGGTATGCTCAAAGTCCAGGAGGAGACCAGGAAAACTTCACAGAAGTGGTAGCAGCCAAGTAGCAACTTGGAGGAGACCTTTTTCAAAGTCTTCATCAGATAAGGTAGGGAGTAAGGGCGCGCTGGTGGAGGGCTGGGAGAAGCTAGAGATGTGAGAGGGTGCAAATATGTATAGCCTTAGAGGTAGACTAAGGAGCTTGGAATTGATCCAGAATGCATTTAAAAGACATTAAAGGTTTTTAAGCAGTGACATATGAATGGAGTGGGGGTGCAGAATACTGGTATTCGAGATAACTTGGGCTGTTCATATATGAGCTATAGCTTAAATTTGCCAGCGAATTTAAAACTAACGGTTGGCGGATCAACACCTTTCCCCCCATTACTGAAGTAAGCAGACATTGTGACCTTGTGGGGACATAGCTTCTAGTCAATGAAGGGAGAAGATTCCATGTTGGAGGAGAAGTGTAGACCAACTCAGACCTGACCAAACCAAACTGGTCGACATCGAATTGATTCCGACTCATAGCTACCTATAGGGCAGAGTAGGACGCCCTTTAGGGTTTCCAAGGAGCACCTGGTGGATTTGAACTTTAGATTAGCAGCTGAGCTCTTAACCACTGTACCACCAGGGCTCCTTTGAAGTGACTAGTTGAACGTAGACAGAACTCGTAGCATAGGCTGGGCCCTGGACAACTAGGTTTACCACTGGGGTCCTTGGTTGCTGCCTCCTTACCCAAATTGCCTTCAGAAGGACCTCTTAGTGTTTCCATGGGTGTGGTAACTCTTATCAGACTGTTAGTCTGATGTGTCCCAGAGCAAGAAAACAGACTCAAAAGATCAAACCCTCCTGGTTCCCTTAGGCTCCTGCTGCTACTCTGAACTCTTCAAAGACCACAAAATCATCCCATTGCTAGAGACCATAACTTCCTAGCTAAAACTAGCACAGAAGAAACGCTATCGTCCCAGTTAGGGAGGAAAAGGATTCAGCCTTGATCAGTCATTCTCAAATTCAGTCATCCTAAGCATCAAGTGGAAACCCTGGTGGCGTAGTGGTTAAGTGCTACGGCTGCGAACCAAAAGGTCAGTGGTTCGAATCTGCGGGGCGCTCCTTGGTAACTATGGGGCAGCTCTACTCTGTCCTATAGGCTCGCTATGTGTCGAAATCAACTCGAGAGCACTGGGTTAAGCATCAAGTGGAAACCCAGGTGGCGTAGTGGCTAAGAGATACTGCTGCTAACCAAAAGGTCAGCAGTTTAAATCCAGCAGGCACTCTTGGAAATGCTATGGGGCAGTTCTGCTCTGTCCTTTAGGGTTGCTATGAGCTGGAATCAAGTAAAGGCATGTGCTAAAAAATACAGATTTATGGGCCTGTCTGAGACCCACTGAATCTCAGGGATTGGACCAAGGGACCTGTTTTAAACATTCATTCTGGATCATTCTGCTGCCAGTGATCTTGGACATGCTAAGATGGCTGTAACTGTGAGTAGTTCTTCTGGCTAGTGGTGACTGTTGGCAACTGTTTTTTGGGGGATGGGTCAAATGAACCTCTCAATTCATAATCCTCCAGCACACTGGGCTTGCAAAGTTTGCATGCTTGAGTTTCAATTTAAGCTAATTGAGTTGTTTAGCTCAGTAGAGGACCTGAGATACCACAGATAAGAGAGAGGTTTAGGGGTAAGCTGTAAGTATCTCTGGCTGTGTCTCTTGTTCTCCTCCCAGTCCCACGTATCTGAAGAGCCAGGATTTCTCAAAGGACAAGTAACCCTAGAAGGGAGTTATCAATGGGAAAGCAACACATTCAGAACAGAACCTCAAAAACCGTATCAAGAAGTTGGATAAAGAGATTTTTATCTTCTGCATTTGTAGCTTCTGGGTTGCAGGAGCACAAATTTAGGCAAACAAGACCTATTTCTAATGTGTCTCCACTTCTTGATGAATTGGGAATCTCTGTGGATAACTCATTAGTGACGATGAGTGTTAGATGCTCATAAACCCCCACCATTCATTGGCTGAGACATCTTAAATACGGAATTTTGGGCTTTTATTATAGTCTTTGGTTGCTTCCTTAATGTACTTTGGTTTGAGTATACAGGTTTGGGGTTTTAAAACTTGTTTTTAAGTAAGACTTGGTTACTTTTATTCCTTGAGATAAAATGCAGTCTGGGGGAGTCACAGGTAATTTACAAAGTAAAATGTATCTGGACAGACCACAGGGGGGTAAAAACAGAACATGAGGGCCAAAAAAGTCTTGCCAGGATTCTTAAAAGTTACTTAGTAACTTCTTAGAAAACTAAAATCCCAGGCACCTGCATTATAAAATAGCGCACCTTATTAACGTCTCTCTCTTTGAAATATCTAAATGAACTAGAACAAGCTACTGAAGATGCTAAATAGAAGAGGTAGGGAGAGACTCTGAGGAAACCCAAACTGCAGCTTATTTTTTTTTTTTATCAGTAATGTAGCTCAAAAGTAGCCAAGCGGATGGCCAGAGCTTTCCCTGTGTTTTGTTTCACTGGGCTGAGCCTTTGAATGCCAAGATTTAATCTAGAGAGGTTTGTGTTTTTAAAAACTAACAACCAAGTAATAAAACACCTATAAAAGGGGGTTTATAATGGAAACTGTGACAGTTTTGAGTGTAGTGTTACAACTCTCTGCTCCCCTTCTCCTATCCTTTCATCCATCTCTGTGCCCTTTGTCTTTGCTCGTTTCTCACCTTGCTGCCAAGAAGCATATACATGGGGGGGGGGCCTCACACCCCAAAGTAGCAGAGCATTTTTTAAAGAGCGAAGTGTGTATTCGGTCTTCTGCCTTTGCTGACAGGGCCAGGCTGCTTGTTTTGTTTGTTTGTCTGAGATAAGAACTGAGATAAGTTTCTCTAACAAAGTACCCACCTAGTTTGCACAGTGGTTTCTAATGGGGGGTTGAAGATGCTGCTGCGAAGTGTCCGTGGCATGCAGATACAGAAGTCAACCAGGGCAGGGAGCCTGGGGTCTCCTCTCCCTGGTACCCTGCACCACCCCACCAGGGCCCAAGATCGCCCTGACTTCAGACGCAGACTTCAGTCAACAGGTGGTTTTCCACCCAGGCCACCATGCCTGAAACTTGGTTATTCTTTTTTAAAGCCATAGTTCTCCTCCTCCTCCTGAAGAAATGGCGCTTGGGAAGGGAAACTTCGTGCTCAAACTCTGTAGGAGCCATTTCTTGAGCTTATCTTTCATAATTTCTTTCGTCTCCCCTGCCTGCCTCCCACCCATCTCAGGGAAGAACGAGAGACGATCTCTTCAGAGTCCGGAGGGCGCTGGGAGGCATGTGGGCAGCGTCAGGGTGGCCTCGCCTGGGCGGCCAGAGGAGCCCCCAGTCTCCCTCATCTGGGCCTCAGGAACTCGGGGGGCCCAGGGGAAGCCTGGAAAGCCGAACTTCGCCATCAGCTTTCCTTCGAGCACTGGCTGGAGGAGACGGGGGAAGGGCCCCCCAGCCGTCTCCCCTCTTCCCCCCAGCACCTCTACCATCTGCTGCAACGCCCAAGAGAGCACTCAGGACGCAGCTCGGAGCTCGCCAGCTCCTCGCAGGCCGGGGCGCCCGGGAGGGGGCATCTTGAGGGGCAGCTCCCCCCTCCAGCCCGCGCCTGACATCCCCACTCCCACCCGAGGATGCCGCCGCCGTGCCCTGTCCGCAGTCGCTGAATGTCACTGCTCCCTCTTCCTCCTGGTCAGGGTAGACACAGCCCTCGAAGCGCCCTCCATCCCCAAACTGCCGCGCTCACCCGAGGGCGTAAGGCCCGGGTAGAGGGCGAAGTTTGGGGCCCACGGCGGCGGGAGGGGGGCGCGCTGGCGAGGACCGCACCTCTGTCCCAGGCCCGGCGGGGACACTCCCCTCCCCAAACGGCCCAGGCGTCCCCATCCTCCCGCGGACACCGGCATCCCCGCCCTCCCCCGAGGGTGGCAAGCGGAGCCCCCCAGGGCGGAGGCAGGTACCCCCGGGGCGGAGACTGGGGCGGGCGGGGTCCGGGCTGCGCCCCCGGCCGGGCCGGGCGGGCTAGCGGGCGGCGCGGGGGGAGCGGGGCTGGGCGGCGCTGCCTCGGGCTCTGTGCGCTGCAGCCCGGAGCCGAGGAGGAGGAGGAGGCGGAGGAGGAGAAGGAGGCGGCGGCGGTGGGTCCCGGGCGGGGGGAGCGCGGCGCTGCGGACCCGGGCGGCTGGCAAAGGACGAGGCGGAGGCTGAGGAAGGCAGCGGGGAGACCCGGGCTGCAGCAACAAAGGGCAGCAAGCGATTGGCCCGGCTGCAGGCGAGGTTAGCCGGGGACCCGGGTGGCCGGAGGCAGCGGCGAACGGTGCACGTGCTTGCAGACACGGGCGAGTGTGGAGCTGGGGGGTGCACGCCCGGCGGCTAGGGGCTTGCTCCCCCTCGGGATGGGATGGCGAGGAGGCTGCAGCGACATCGTTCTGCCTGCACCCGGCCTGGGGCTTGCAGGGCAAGGGTGTGTGTGGGGGGAAGGATGCGAACCAGGGGGCGGGCGAGTAGTCGCCCGGGACGGGACGGGAGAGAGGGTGGAGGAGGGGGCGGGATGGAACGCTCCGGGCGGCGCGCCCGTCCGCGCGCTCCACCGCGGGAGCTGGAGACTGAGAACCTCGAATTTTAACTTCGCGTGCCCGCCCGCGCGCGCCCGCCCGCGCCCACCCCTAAATCCTGCGGCCGCCGCCAGCGATCAGCTCTCACACAAACTTTAGCTGCGGGCTAGGGGGAGTGAGGTGAGTGGGGGAGGGGAGAGGGAGAAGGACCTCTGATTGGCGTTGTCTCTAGCCAATAAGGCCAAGCGCCTATCCTGCGAGTCGACCCAATCCATTCCTAGCGGCGGAGGGGGCAGGTAGGTGGAAGCAGAGGTGGCGCGGTGCCTGGGAGAGAGAAAAAGAGCTGGACCAATAGGTGCCCGGGAGGGGCGGGCCCAGCGCTCTGTTGATTGGTACTCGCAGTGGGCCCTCCCCCGGGGTGGTTCCGGAGGGGGATGATGGGTCGAGGGGTGTGTCTATACGGAGGCAAGATGACCGGCAGGAACGTGCCCCAATGGGCTACAGAGTGGTTAGTGAGTGGGTGACGGACAGACCCATAGGCCAACGGGTGGCCTCAGGTGTCTGCGGTCTCGTCCAATGGAGCAGCGCCGGGGCGGGGCCGCTGCTCGGGTTTAATGAAACTCCATTGGGCTGTAATCAGTGTCATGTCGGATTCATGTCAACGACAACAACAGGGGGACACAAAATGGCGGCGGCTTAGTTCCTACCCCTGGCGGCGGCGGCAGCGGTGGCGGAGGCGACGGCACGTCCTCCAGGCGGCAGCCGCGGCTTTTTTCTCAGGCAGCGGCAACCCCCCGGCAGGCGCGGTGGCGGTGGCGCGCGGCCAGGTCTGTCGCCCGCCCCCCGCGCGTTCCCAAGGGGAGGAGACTGGGCGGGAGGGGGCAGGAAGGGGGGGATCGGGGGCTTCTGACGCCCCTCCCACAGGCCTCTGCGCGAGGGTCACCGCGGGGCCGCTCGGGGTCAGGCTGCCCCTGAGCGTGACGGTAGGGGGCGGGGGAAAGGGAGGAGGAATAGGCTCCGCCCCTCAGCGGGCCCTCCAGGGCGAAGGGGCGTGGCTCGAGGGCGCAGGGGGCGGGGCGAGATCGGGATGGGGGCGGGGTCCGGGTAATCGGAAGGCGGGGGCTTGGAGGGGATTTCTGAGTGTGAGTGAACTGGTAGGAGTCATGGGGGTCTGGCGAGTGTTTGGGGAGCACTGGTGAGGGGTGAAAGGAAGGGGAAACTGGAGGTGTGGAAGCAGGTGCTGAAGGGAAAGTAGAGAGGGGTGCAGTTTTGGAGATGTGGAACAGGGACCGAGGGGTATGTGAGGGCAGGTGAAATGATGCAGAAGGGTGAGATTGTAGTTATCTTGGGCAGAGTAAGGATGGACTTGGGTGTGGTGGATGTAAAGTTGAGAAAGGAATGCAGAGTAGATTATGGGTGGGGGAAGTATCGACCCTTGTGAGGAGCAGGTAGGATTGCTTTGGTGGAATAAAACCAAACCCATTGCTGTGGAGTACATTCTGACTTATAGCGACCCTATAGGATAGGGTAGAACTGCCCCATACGGTTTCCAAGGAGCACCTGGTGGATTCAAGCTACTGACCTTAGGTTAGCTGCTGTAGCTCTTAATTACTATGCCACCAGGGTTTCCATTTAGTGGAATGCGCACGTTGAAATGGAAAGGAGGTTTGCTGGCTTTGGGGCATGGAGCATAAAACAAACATGGGAGGATGGGACGATTGTGATAGGGAGAGTCTCCAAAAGATATGAAGAAAAGTGCAGGAAGGCAAGGGGGGCTATTTAGAACTTGCAGAAAATCTCGTGGGGATTGGGGATTCAGGGGTTGGGAAAAGGCAGCAGATGTGAAGAAAGATGGGCAACAGGCCTGGGTGAATGTGATTTGGTGGACTGTGCCTGGAGTGAAGATGGGGCAAAGAAGGGTGTTGGTTTGGGAGACAGGCTTGTTTGATAGGCTGGATTTCTTGGGCAATACTTGAACCTGAGACTTGAAGGTGACGCAGAAGTGGAGCACGGTGTCCCAGGAAGAAGCATGTACACCACTTTGGGAAAGGACATTGGATATTTTTGCATTCACAAGTACTTTGGTATAGTCAGAGTGTGGGGAGTGGTGGGAGATGAAGCTGCAACGGCAGGGGAGGGGCTAGATTACAAATGGCCCCCTATGCTTGGTAAAGGAGTTTAAACCCGACAGCTCAGAGAGGGTGTTGAGATATGATAAAGAGAGTATTAGGCGAGGATTATGAAGGGGTAATGATGAAGAATTACAGTTGTGGGAAATGGGAAAAGGGAGCCAATGAACCAAGTATGTTTGGGGCAGAGGTACCACGAAATTCAAGGTGAACAGCATATGAAGACGCTTCCGTATATGGATGGAGGTGGGAGCAGCAACTAAGAATTAGTTGTGTTGGGGTAGGCCTAGTTCTGTGGTTCTCCAAAGAAGAATGTTTTTGAGGACTGCCTCTGTGTCTTCTACATCCTAGATTTTCTGGGATAGCCCTGAAATAAAAGCACTGCGTTCTTTTGTTAATCATAAGTTTATAACACATGTATCAAAATGAATTGGGACAGTACTTTTATGTTTTTAAGAAGGAAAGGATAATTTTGTGTATTTCAAAAAGGGTAAGGTTCTTACCTGGGACCTTCTACTTAGGGTTGAAGGTTGGGAGGTGAAGTGATGGTTAGGAAAAAAAAAAAAAAAAAAGATTTTGATATTAAAGGAGGAATATCCTAAGACATCGTGATTCCAGGGAATGACATGGTCAGTACAAGTTTTGCCAGTTCGCCATACCCAGGCCTCTGAGTAGAGTGGATGTTACGTCATTGCCATTATATTTTATGTTTAACACATACACTGCTTGTGAAGCTCAGGTGCAAACTGTCAGATGTGAGGCAGGGCATGGGAGGCAGTATGGGGGAGTGTTGGAAGCTGGTTGAGGAAGTTTGATAAATAGTTTTACTGTGCTTTAGAAACTCATGGATTTTTACATACCAGAAGACTTAACTGGCCCGGCTCTACTATATGCCATTCTTAACAGGCAACTTTCTCAGTTTCTGAAGTAGTTCTGTACAGTATAGCCTTCAGTTTTGCATGTGCAGACACATACTTGCATTTGTATAAAGCGAGAGAAAACGAACTTGTTTTTTGATGGTAAGGATGTGTGAGCTATAGTAATCAGTCTTTGCTTACAGAATGGTAAATGAAACATGGTTGGGAGAAGTAGGATGAAGTGGTATTTTGTCTCTGTAAATACCTTATTTACATTCCCAACTCACCACCCACCCACTGCTGTCAAGTTGATTCCGACTCATAGTGACCCTATAGAACAGAGTAGAACTGCCCCATAGGGTTTCGGACTCATAGCGACCCTGTAGGACAGAGTAGAACTGCCCCATGGGGTTTCAAAGGTGGTAAATCTTTATGGAAGCAGACTGCCACTTCTTTCTCCTGCGGGGCGGCTGGTGTATTCAAACTGCTGACCTTTTGGTTAGCAGCTGAGCACTTAATCAGTGTACCACCAGGGCTCCTCCCACATTTCCAAAGGTATGTGTATATAAGCATCTTTTTATAGGACTCCCACAGTCTTTTGATAGGTGTGTACCGGTAGACCCGAGAAAGAGAATATACCATAATTTTGTATCGTCTGTTCTGCTGTTGCTGGATATTTGAGTGGTTTCCAGTTTGGAACAATTATGAACAAAGCTGCTATGAGCATTTCTGTACGTGGTCATCTGGTGCACATGTGCGCAAATTTCTCTAATGTGTATGCCTAGGAATGGAGTTGCTGGTTCAGAGGCAGGGTGACTATCCTGGTTTATGCCTGTTATCCCAGTAGACTTTATATAATCCTTTAATTCTCTTAAGTGTCTGAGTTTGGGTAATAAGTTGTGCGGTTGCCCTTGTCGTAGGATGTGCTTTTCTTCAACTTAACTAGGTGCCAGTCAAGCTGTTTTTCAAAGTTTCGTACCAGGTTCCCTCCCTCCAGTGTTATGAGAGTTCCCATTGCTTCTTGTCCTCTCCAATCCTCAGTCTTGTTAGTTTTTAGGATTTTAGCCAGTCTGGAATATTTTTCATTTACCTGATGGAACAGTTGTTCACATATTTATTGGCCATTTGGAATTTCCCATTTGTGAAGCTTTTGTTCAAGTCGTCCCTCTCACCCCCTCCGACCCGCTTTTTAAAATCGGGCTGTGTCTTCATGACTATCCCCAAGTCCTTTACTTACTCTGGACACATGTTCTTTGTCATGTGTGTATGTTGCCGGTGCTTTCTTCATTCTGTGGCTTGCCTTTTCACTCTCTTTATGGTGTCTTTTAATGAACAGAAGTTCTCAGTTTTCATGGAGCCAATTTATTGGTCTTTCTTTATAGTTAGTGCTTTTTGTGTCTTGCTTTAAGAATCTTTTCCTTCCCTGAGGTCACGAAGATATTCTGTTATGCAGTATTAGCTTCTAAAAGCTTTATTGACCTTAGAAGATGTATGAGTAAAATACACTCTTCTTGACCCTGACCATGTCATTACAAATTTATTTTGCTTTATTTCTCTTCTGTTCTCTGTCTTGAATTTTTACTTGTCTACCACTATAACTAAGAGCTAGGTGTTGACTTCCCCTGTCTCTTCGGAGAAAATGGCCATATAGCTAGAAGTTCAGTTAAATTAGATTTTACAGGTCTCCAGCTGATTGTACTGCCCTTTTTCCTTTAATGAGCTAGTATTTTTATTGTATTTCTGCTCTGTGCCTGCCATCATCCTTGGCTCTTTGCATATTTGTTATCTCAATTATTCTTAATACTTCTGTAAAACAGGTGTATTCTCATTGTTACAGATGAGAAAACTGAGACTTAGATTGAGTAATATGTCCAGGATCCCATAGGTTAGATAGCTGGCAAAGTGGGGACTTGACCCCTGAACTCCATATATTTCCCAGGGTGGCACACCTATGTATCGAATAAGATTTCAGAAGCCTATTCTTTGATAATATCCGAAACCAATGAGAATAATTTTCCTGCTTTTAATGTAACACGTAGTCCTAATTAAAGCACATGTAGCTAACTCTTTTCAAAGTGGTAAGATGATCGACCTTTCTGTGTATGTTAGAGTACTTAGAGTTGGAGTGACCAGTAGACCTTAAAGGGTCTTTGAATGGGCTTTAGATGTTTTGTAAACCCCTGAAACTGTGTGCAAATGTGTATATGTACATGTATTCATTTTTTAAATAGGTCCGTACTTTTCTTGAGATTCTCAGAGGGGAATCCTATTTTATTTCCAGGCTATATCTGGATATATGGTCTGAAGACTTTTTGTAATAAAGCCAACACAGAATTCTGAAATGATCTGTATTTTCAAAATAACCTTTTAGAAGTTGAGATGTTAGATTTGTTTCTTAATACATTGTCCCCAGTCTTTGTTAAAAACTGACTAAAGCTAATTTGTGATTAGGCAGAAATCTAGGATTGCATAGAAATTTTTAAATGCCAAGAAAAGATACTTCAAATTTAGTTGATTATTTCCTAAGTGAAAGTGCTTAGTTATATCATCGTTATTAATCAGTGTGCCCTGACTCCAAAGGCCCCATGACTTCAAACGACTTTTCATCTTGTGTCTAAAACCCTCTGTTTTACAAGGGATCAGATTTCCTGTGAGGTTCCTGACAGTGTGATTAAATTTTAGAGAGTGAAACTATTGAGCACTTCAGTGCAGGGATGACTACGCAAACCTAATTCCTGGGCTTCACCAGGAGCTTTGGGACATGTCCCTGCTCATTTATGATGATGATGTTGAAACTAATCTTTGCTAGGGATTATGGAAGCCATAATAGTTTATGGATGGTTCAGTTATTGTTTGTTCAGGCAGATTTACACAATTATAGTTTAATGACATAACAAGGATATTGTCAACTAGGAAAGCATGACATGAAAAATTAAACTTCCAATTAATATAATATGTATTAGTTGAAATGATAATTTTCATGGTGATTTAGCCTCTTACAAATCCTTGGAAAACATTATTAGCTTATGAATTGAAAACTCTCTATGTTAATGAGTAGTGAGGAAGAACTTAGTATTACTCTAAAAAGATGAGGAATTAAATATCCAAACTAACATTCAGTGAGTGCCTACTCTAGGTTCGCTGCTGAGTTAACTCCTAAATTGAACAAGATTGAGCTGTGGAGAGATGAAATGCTGGTTGCTTCTGTTTATTCCCTCAAACACCCTTCCAGCACATACTGATTAGATACTATTGCCAGAACGATTAAAACTTTCAACAAAATTATGTGTGTGTGTTTGCACTCCACTATCCTCTATCCACTTACATTGTGTCACCTACTCCTGCAGTGGCTTCCTGTTACTTTATCTGTCATGTTCACACTCCTCAGCCCGGCTTTTGCTGTGTCGAATTTATTTTGTATCCCTTTTCCACACATACTTTTTAGAGGCAGGCACGAGGACTCGCTGTCCCTTTTGTTTGACGCCCATTCTTAACTTCTGTGCCTTCTCCTAGATTCCCTTCATTCATTGACTGATATATTCATTTAACCAATAGACATTGAACCCACGTTGTGGTCCTGTGAAATTTGGGACATACGAAGATGAATCAAGCATGAATCCTGTTCTCATATTTTTATAGTCTAGTAAGGGAGATGAGGTCAGTACATAAATAAACATAATAGAAAGTGAGAAGTGAATGCTGAAATAGGAAGAAAGCTGAAGTTTTTTGTTAGACAAATAGATTTGGAAGTTCTGAGAGGGTGTCCTTTGCACCGGGCCATGAGGGATTTGGCAGAGCGACAGGACAGTTACCCAACATCTACATGGTCTTCCCAGGTACAGTATAAGTCTCATCCATCCTAGGGGTGTTCTGTGCTTCTGCAGTTCATGTGGTTTCAGCAAGGTATAATGCACAGTTTTCAGATGGCTTTTCTGTAATCAGAGGAACCCTTGCTTTGAAGTGAATTTTATGGGGAAGCCCAATATGTAAAACAGTTAAAGTGGTGCAAGGGGTTAGGACAGCCTTAGAGTGTAGCCCACAAGAGGCAGCAGCAGGTGGTCCCTGAGGGACTTTATCACAAAGGATTGAAAGCGACTGGAGGGGGAGGAAAGAGCCTGGGCTCTGGCATCTGAGTTGGAATCCTTCGCGCTAGGTCTCTGAGGCCTGGCCACGTCGAGCCGGTTTTCCTGTTGTAAAATGGGGCAACAGTGCTACCTTATGGGGTTGCTTTACAGTTTTCTGACAGTCTGTAGAAAGTACCTGACCCATAGTAGGTGTCAGAAAATGGTTTGTTGTTGTTGGTTGCCATGGAGTTGACTCCAACTCTTGGCGACCTTTTGTAAAACAACAAAACATTGCCTGGTCCTGTGCCATTTTCATGATTGTTGATATGTTTGCAGTCACTAGAAAAGGGCATAATGTTTGGTAGAGGGTCAGCGAAAATGAGGAAGACCCTCGATGAGATGAATTGACAGAAAGTGGTAGTTAGTTTTACCATAAATTAGTGCTTTGTTATTTCTTAATTGCTTCTTATGTGTTCTGTCTCTCCAGCTTAGTAGGAAAATTGGTGCTCACACTTGTTTTGTATTCCCCACAAGCACCTACCACAGGGCTGTGTGCACAGAACATCGTCTCGCTAAATATTTGTTGGCTGTTCTTTGATTAGTATTTATAACCTCAACTCCCAGTTCACATGTTTTGGGCCTCAAGCATTGATTTTAGGGGAAGTAGATGCATCCAGGAGTTGAAAGTTAACAAATATCACCATATGGATGATGTTTGATGTTGTCAGACAACAGATATTTGTTAACTGAGGGTGCTATTTTGAGCACTGCCAGTGTCTGTGCTGGGGGCTTATAAAAGAAAAAGTCAGAGTCCCTTCCCATAAGCTGCTGATGTTCTTTTTGGGAAGGCACTGTTAGGGTTTGTGCATCCCTAAACCCTAACAGAGGAGAGGAAGGCTGTCCAGTTGCTTAGTTGTTTTGTGCAGCTTTACAGTGGGCTTTCAGAAAATCCAGGCACTTCTAAGAGTAAGAGCTAAAAATAACTGTTGGTAAGTAAAACTCAGGATGACCAAAGAGTAAACTCTATTATTAATCTTTATTTTCCTAACACTATTTTTAGCTCATCCATGATCTCATGACTCCAGTGTTATGACATTGATTTTGAAACCACACATAGCTTTAGTAAAAGCTTGGAGAAGGCTTCACGTAATATTTATTATCTGGGATATTTTGACTCTTCTCATGCTGACATGAATATTTCTGAATGGTGTTGATATTTATATAATACTAATGAAGCCTAAAGTTCTGTGTTGGACTAAGCATTTCCCTAGATCTGTTTAGAATACTTTGTAATGAATGATGTAAATAGTGTTTTATTATAAGACTGTGTAATACAACCATGTAATTTACCAATATTATTTTGTAGTCTAAAAATAAAATGATTCAAATCTTTAGAAAATAGCATGATTTAGCATGAGTCCCTGAATTAATTTAAAATGATTCTCTTTTTTTAATAGCCTTTTGGTCCAACTTTCAAGTTTTTATGCAAAAAAAAAAAAAAGTGAACTATTTTAGCATTTTAACTTGTGATAGTCTGTCTTACTACATGTGAAATAAATCTCAGCGCTCTCAAAAAGAGAATGATGTGGATAATTCTGAATCTGGGGGAGAAAAGCATTTCTATTTGGCTTTTGAATGAATGATGCATTTTTTTCTTGTGGATTGGTCTTTCTATTTAGATACTGCTTAGACTAAAATAATTGGTTTTCAATCTATTAGTTTATACCAGTTTACACTGGGGCCAGTGGGATGTCAGAAACCACCCAGCGCAAGATTAAAAAATTTGCAGTGGATAATATACAAAGTGAATAATATCTGTGTGTTTAGTGGAGAATTGGCTACAGATAAGAGACTTCTGATTTTGTTCCTGTCCTAGCTGTACTTTCTGTTTTTTTTAAAACACTGTGATTCTGCTTGTTGCAAAGAGCTGCTGAGTTACATCTGCTTCTGCCTAATTAACTCTGTTGGTTGGTGTCAGATGAGAGCTAATTTTGAGATTAAATTGAGGAGTGGGGTGTGTGTCTATGGCCGGGGGAAGGGAGAGGGAGCCTGTAAGGTTGCTTAGTTGTTTTGTTTGAGATCAAAATGTGGCTATTCACAGTTGTCACTTTTAAATTTATTTTTTGCCTTTGAAGTAAAAATGATCACTACTGTCCTAATATGTTGCCCGGGAAAACACACACTTACTATGGTAGAAACTGGTACACCCACCTTTTAAGTGAGGTTATTGACTATATCTTGATAGTCCAATCAGCACTTAGGTGCCAGGAAACCTTTGGGATGAATAGTGACTACTACCCAGGAAAGGTAGTGCTGACCTTAAAACAACTTTTGACTCTTTTCTTACACCTGCCTCCTGGATAGTTGAGTAATAGTGGGATTTTTTTTTTTTTTCATGATGGAAGCCTTTTTTAGGACTCTGTCACAAACCTGATTTTTAAAAATTGGCGGAAAGGTCTGGCATTAGGGAAGAGAGAAGTTTATTTCTTTAGACACTTTCCTTGGGACTTACATTTCTTGTCCTGCAATCTGAGTTCATAAACACCCTTCAGTGGTCTAAGTTACTGTATCACCCAATCAGTGATATACTAATAAACTGCTTGAAGCTGTTTGTATTGAGTTGTTGTGGAGATCCGTAGATGGTTGCTGCGTTGAAGGGATGTCCTTATGCCCGAATTAACGTTTACTTTTCTTCTTTTAGCAGATTTGCCGGAAGACCTGGACAATCTTCAGTTTTATCATGGACTGTTAAAACGTTTGGAGTTTCAATTCTGGTATTTTCCCTTTTTTATTTTATTTTTAAGAAATAAAGTATCTTACTGAAATGTGTTGGTAATGAATATGAACTGTGATTCTGATTGTGGGTGAGGATTGTGGTAAAAGCTTGTCATGAAGGTGTGTTTTGGGAATTTATCAGCTATGAAATGCGCTTTGTCTTAATATATGTTCATTGGCTTGTGTAACCAGCATGCCTGAAAGCAACTTTGCTGTACTGGGTACTCTTCTGTGACCTCTTCCCTTGCTTCCTGCAGTTGTATTTTGTGCAGTTAAATTAAATTAGTTGTGATTCATCCTGAATAAATGATGAAAGATGAAATAATTACTTGGACACAGTGAAATGTCTTCTAATGAAATTTTGCCCCAAACCATTTTACTTTGGAAAGATCAATTTCCTGTTCTAAACTTACTAACACAAGAATGATTCCTGTGTTCTAGCCTGAAAGTGGCTGTACTGTGAAAGCCAGTGAGTTCATTCCTAAACACACCGTGTTCCAAGTCTAACATTTTTGTCAATGATTTATATAATGACACAAAAGGGAGTGCTTATTAGATTTGCAGATGACATAGATGACAAAGTCAAAATTCAAAACAATCTTTTAACAGGTTGGAAGATAGACACAAACCAACAAGGTGAAATTGAACTGTAATAAATCTAAAATCCAAGCATTTAGAGTTACCCAAGGAAGGGGATAGAAAGACTCAGCTTGACAGCATTTTTGAAATAAAATCTGGAGTTTTTGTTGGCTGCATGCTCAGCAGGAGCCACTTGTGTGGCAGAGCTGTTAAGAAAGTTCACGTAACCTTGGGTTGCATTTGTAACTGGATAATGCCTCAAATGCCAGATTTTAAGATGGGCATTATTCAGATTGGTGAGCAACCAAGGGAAGGTGGTACTCAGCAACCATGCGATAGGTGGAAGGGTTACGAAGGTCAGATATGAATGGTCTAAGGTAGAGCTGGAGGTAGAGTGGGATCTGGTTGTTAAGTGGTTTTTGAAAAAAGCTTGTTGGTTCAAATATTTGAAGGCTGTCATATTGACAATAGTAAGAGTTTCTTGGGACTATTTCAGGGGAACTAGGACTAGAGTGGGTAGAAGTAATGGGGAAGCAGATTTTGGCCCCTGTAACCAAGAAATATGTTATGGTTAGAGCTGTTCAGCAGTGGTGTGAGCAGCCTCAGAAAGTGTCAAGTTCGCGACCACTGGAAGTATAAGTAGAGACACGATGGCCCATCTCATGGGGGATATTGAATAAGGGATCTTTTACTGGGTTTCTAGAGGTAGGGTTGGATGACCTCTAAAGTCCCCTTCAGCCTCAAATTTCTCAACCTGAGGGGGGAAAATGGAGTGAATGTACAGTTGACTGATCCCAAAGAGGACGGTCCTTTTTCAGCTGCCTCTTTCAAGCTGTTTGAACAAATATGGTCCAGTGGCCCAATTCTCTTTCAGCAACACGACAGTATTTTTTTTTTTTTTTAACTCTAGCTTCTTTGAGAGCAAATTTTATTTTATTCAGTATATCTTTTGAGGAAAGATATAATTTTTGTCCTCTAGGTACAGTCTATCTAAATAAATAATCAGAGGTACCTTTAATTTTGTAATTTATTAGACATTTTCCAAATTGTGGGCATTGCATTTGATGGAAATGATGACAGCAATTATATGTTGAGTAATTTAATCCTTTCAACAGTCCTGTGAGGGATATACTATTATTGCCTACAAGTAAAGTGTCTGAAGCTTATTAAGTCACTTAACCAAGACATTGGCACAGCTGGGATTTGAACCCACTTTGGTCTGACTGCAGAGGCAGTACTAGCTAGAGCAGGCTAGTTCAGGAAAGAAGACTGCTGGACTTAGATTTAGAATAATGGCGTTTGAGCCTTGAGTCTACTACTATTACTTTGGGTGAGTTATATCTTTCCCCAAGCCTCAGCTTACCTACAGTTATCCTGAAGATTAAATGACAAAGGCTATGAACACACTTTATAAACATTAAACCATAAATGAGTTAAGATGTGGATATTATTAGTGGAGAGCAAGATTAAGGAGCCCTGGTGGCGCAGTGATTAAGAGCTCAGCTGCTAACTAAAAGATTGGTAGTTGAAATCCACCAGCTGCAACTTGGAAACCCTATGGGGCAGTTCTACTCTGTCCTATAGGATTGCTATGAGTTGAAAGTGACTTGATGGCACATAACAGCAACAACAACAAGATTAGAGCTCAGGGCTGGCACCACTGCCAGGTCAGGGCGCTTTCTGCAGGTGCTCTTTGCAGATGTACTCAAGGCCACATTGGAGCTCTGGGATGATTTTTGTGTACACCAGGAGGCTTTCAACAATACCTCTGTCCATCTGGAATCAGATTTTTATGAGTCTGTCTTGTATGGAGCTGTTTCATGAGCTAACTGGGTATTAAGATACTAGAACGCTACATTATTTAAAGGTGAAGGGTTATGTTACTGTATGAGTTTCAGTTTTCTAACCTGTGGGTTAGAGGGTGTCAAGGTTGGGAGGATATGGTTCCATAGAGGTGGCTGGATGGGAAATTTTTTTATGTGTGAGGCTTGGGAAATGCAGTACTTAGCTGAAATAGAAGAATGGGGCTTATTACTCTTTTCTTTTTGAAGTTTAAGATTTCTTGAAGAAAGTTTAATATATTTCCACCAGAATTTTTATGCCATAAAATTATTCTTTGATGTTTACTTTACATATTTGTGATAGTCATATCTTGAACCACTTTCATGTAAGTTTATTTTAATAATGGTGATTCATTAAATATATAACTTAAATGTGGTTTTTCAGTGTTCATGAATCACTTCATATAACAACAAGTGAGAAATCCTAAAATAAAATAAATCCTTCTCAGACTGTGTCCCAGTTTCTGGTTGGAAAATAAGAGTTACTAAGGCCGTGTTACGCAATACCTTCTTGTTGCCTCCGTGGTCATTTCAGGGGGAATTTTTTCTTGCTAGAGTTGCATCTGAAAAAGTAATACTAAAGAATCTTTTAATTTATTTTAAAAAATTCCATTATTAAGAGCCATTCTCCCCTCCCTTTTTTATCCTTCAAGGTCTTGACTTCCTAGTTAAAGATGTTCTTCGCCCGAATGCAGTCGTTCCTGTTGGTAAAATAAGACGACTATCAACATTGCCTGTTTGTCCCCTTTTTAATCTCTTAAGGATGGATGTTTATAAGATGTTGTTTGATGTGGTCTGGAATGCTCTGTCCATTTATTGAATCATAAATGACTTTTAAATGTGCAAGTTCTGTTAAATACAAGGAGAATCTCTATGGGTAACTTTTGTATTGAAGAAGTCATTTGTCAACCATGGTAAAACTTGCAAACCCACTTTATACAGAGTGGATTCTTGAAGCTATACAGAAAATAAAAAAGCAAAAGCAGAGGCCCTCTGAAGAGCGAATCTGCCATGCAGTCAGCACTTCCCATGGGTTGGATAAGAAGACAGTCTCTGAACAGCTGGAGCTCAGTGTTCAGGATGGCTCCGTTCTCAAAGTCACCAACAAAGGCCTTGCCTCCTATAAGGACCCAGACAATCCTGGGCGCTTTTCATCAGTTAAACCAGGCACTTTTCCTAAGTCAACCAAGGGGTCTAGAGGATCATGCAGTGATCTCCGCAATGTGGATTGGAATAAGCTTTTAAAGAGAGCGATTGAAGGACTTGAGGAACCAAATGGCTCCTCCCTGAAGAACATAGAGAAGTATCTCAGAAGTCAAAGTGATCTCACAAGCACCACCAACAACCCAGCCTTTCAGCAGCGGTTGCGACTAGGGGCCAAACGTGCTGTGAACAATGGGAGGTTGCTGAAAGACGGACCGCAGTACAGGGTCAATTATGGTAGCTTAGATGGCAAAGGGGCACCCAAGTATCCCAGTGCTTTCCCATCCTCACTCCCACCCGTCAGCCTTCTACCCCATGAGAAAGACCAGGTAAGTGAAGAGGGAATGTTAAAACATTTTAAATATTGGCCATGTGACTTTTACAGTTTCAGTTAAATTCATTTTTGAGTAAAGTTTGATAAAATCAGAAGTTTTGCATTTGGGGCAAGCTTTTATATTCTAAAATATGTATATCGTTTTACCGTAGAAATTGTTCTACCTTGCTTTACAACTTATTGGTTGTCTAAGAGTTTCATGTGACGATTGTGTTAATGTGATGAGTAAGCTGTAATTGCTAATTGCTAAGTGCTTGAAGGAACCAGGATGGGTAACTTTAATCCTCCTTCCTCAAGCCAGGATCTTATGTATTTCAAAAATCTTAAGACAAGCCATTGTATATCCTTTTCTTCGTTATTTCAGAGAAAAGGCATCTATAGACTTATTTTAATGCCGATAACCTGTGCATTCCTAGAATTGTTTTAATACGTGACCTAAATCCCCTCCTGTGTTTTAAAGTCATTTATTATTGTCCAGTCCTTAGTGGGTATAATTTGTTGCTGTCGAGTCAATTTCAACTGATAGTTGACCCTATAGGACAGAGTAGAACTGTCCCGTGGGGTTTCCAAGGAGTGGCTGGTGGATTTGAACTGCCAACCTTTTGATTAGCAGCCGAATGCTTAACCACGGCGCCACCGGGGCTCTTCAGTGGGTGTAGCTGAATGTTTATTCTGTCTCATACGGTATCTTATATGCTTTGATTTCTGTGGGCCTTATGTTAAATTTATGGTCAAATTCTCCTTAAGTTATTGTTACAATTTTAAGTCTTTGGTTGAGTAGGGATTTTCCTTTGTTTTATTTCAAATCTATTGTAGTTATCTCCCAAAACTAAAACCGGACTAGAGCAACAGCAGATTGTTTATAATTCAGGCCCTCCAGCTTATGGGCCTCTTGTCTGCCCTTTAGGTGATATTTGATAGTCATTAATTTTGCATCTCATAAACCATTAACCAAAGTTGATAGAAAAGATGGTTGTATTCATTAACTGCATTTTTAGAAATGATTGAAACAGGTGTTGGGTTTGTTTTTCTCTTTATGGTTACCATGAACCCTGGAGACAGATCCTGTTTCCCTCAATGCTTTATCTGATAGGGAGCCCAGCTCTAGAAACTGGGCAGGACCAGATGGTTTTCTTTTCCATGGACTAATCTAAAGCCTAGCACTTATTTCTTAATCATATTTTTGCTTTGTTAGTCTTCCTCAACATTTATTTTGTCCTTTCATGGTAGTCGTATTTGTGTAACCAACCCCCAATTCCTTGTAAGAGAATGTGAGCATAAAGAAAGAAGTAAGTAAATCTCTGAAATTTTTTCATAATTACTCATTAAAAAAAAAATACATAAAGTCACTCAAATCCTAATTCCTGTGCCTGACACAGCCACATGAAGTACCTTTGTTTCCCGTTAAATATTTTTATAAAAGATTATACCAGAAGGAAACTCCTTAAAGGACTGTAGAGCCATTTCTTAATGGATTGGAATGTCTTTGTTTTTAAAATATATACATTGTTCTAAGGTATTTTAAGATTTTATAATTACCAGGCACATGGACTAATTCAGGTAGCTTTAGGCAATTTAATGTTATGTTTTGATAATTTTATGATCCAGGGATTTTTTTTTTAACTCATGATCAAGGTGTCATAAATTTTCCGCAGCTCCTTTCCTATCCTTTCCTTTAACCTTGCCCATCATTGCTTAACATATTTTTTTCATGCAGCATCTGTACAGAAGTATTTTTAGTCTAAAGGAAAATTCGTGTCTGAAAGTGTCTAGGATTGAGAACGGTAATTTATTGCTTAGCACGCAATTGTTCTTGCCCTTGTAGTGATGCTGATCTTCAGATTATCCAATTAGCATTATCATGTAACAAGGAAAGCTGAGAAAGATATCCTAGAATTTTTCCTTTTTCTTGATGAGATATGAAGATTAGTTGTATTGAGTAATCATAATAATAATCTAAGCTTAAAAAAGAACAAATAAAAATAAGTATCTGATCAAGTCGGTTTAATTTGGCAGCATGTTTTTTATGGTATATTTTATAATAGAATTTTTCCTTGAAAAATGTAATAAAAACTACATCCTAATATATTGCCGTTTGAGATAAAAAGTGGTAAATGGTTTGAAACCATGTAAATTTGCTAAGTAAATGTAATAGAAATTCTTAAACTGAGATCCATGAATGAGATTGGAGAGGTAGCCCGCAAATGCGCTCATATGGAATGTAAAGTTATGTGTGTATCCACATGTTTTTCTAGGATCAGGGCTTATAGCCTTTATTAGATTTTCAAAGGGACCCAAAATATCAAATAGTCTCTGTAAACATTTTTGTATGTGGAAAATATTTTGAGTTTCTTATACTAAAACCATAATATGGTAATTGTTGGCCTTCGATTATTACTTGCATCAACTGCTAAACTTGGATTGTGTACAGATTGGTTGTACTATGTGCTCATGGTCCCCAACTCAGAATGAAATGCTACCTGGTTCTGTACCATACCCATGATCAATTGGAGATTGGAACGTTGTGATCCATAGGGTTTTCACTGGTTGATTGTCGGAAGTAGATTGTCATGTCTTTCTTCTTAGTCTGCCTTTATCTAGAAGCTCCACTGAAACCTGTTCAGCATCATAGCAACACACAAGCCTCCACTGATAGATGAGTAGTGGCTGCATGTGCGGCGCCCCGGCCAGGAATCAAACCCACATCTTCCCCATGGGAGACAAGAATTCCACCATTGAATCATCAGTGCCTCCATGGTTGTACTGTAGTTGCGTTTATATAAGACTTTTCCTAGATTATCATCATTCTTGGTGTGCTAGAAATCATAGAGTTTGGATTGTGGGAAGAAATTTATGATATAGTTGGAAATGTCTACTCAGAGATGGAGTGATCTCAATTACAGTTTAGTAAACTAATGTTTTTCATAGAAGCTATTCTTCTGGTTACCTTTGCAAAGCAGTTACACTTGTAAATAGTAAAACAGTAACTAACGTTTTTTCTAAATTGTGCCTTAAGTGAAAGTTTATAGCTCAAGTTAGTTTCTCATACAAAAATTTATATACACATTGTTATATAACTCTAGTTCTCTCTCTGTAATGTGACAGCACACTCCTTTCTACCCCAATTTCCCATGTCCATTCAAGCAGTTCCTGTCCCTGTCTGCCTTCTCATCTCGCCTCTGGACAGGAACTGCCCATTTAGTCTCGTGTATCTACTTGAACTAAGAAGCACACTCTTCATGAGTATCATTTTATGTCTTGCAGTCCAGTCTAGTTTTTGAAGAGTTGGCTTCGGGAATGGTTTTAGTTCTGGGCGAACAGAGAGTCCGGGGTCGTGTCTTCTGGGGTTCCTCCAGTCTCAGTCAGACCACTAAGTCTGGTCTTTTTACTAGAATTTGAGTTCTGCACCCAGCTTTTCTTCTGCTCCATCAGGGACTCTCCGTTGTGTTCCCTGTCAGGGCAGTCATTGTTGGTAGCTAGACACCATCTAGTTCTGGTCTGAGGCAGATGGAATATCTGGTTTATGTGGCCCTTTCTGTCTCTTGGGCTAATAGTTTCCCTGTGTCTTTGGTGTTCTTCATTCTCCTTTGCTCCAGGTAGGTTGGGACCAATTGATGCATCTTAGATGAGCGCTTGCTAGCTTTTAAGACACCACTCACCAAAGTGGGACGCGGAACATTTTCTTAATAAACTTTGTTATGCCGTTTGACCTAGTTGTCCCCTGAAACCATGGTCCCCAGACCCCCACCCCTGTTACTCTGTCCCTCGAAGTGTTTGGTTGTATTCAGGAAACTTCTTAGCTTTTGGTTTAGTCCAGGTGTGCTGACTTCCCCTGTATTGTGTGTTGTCCTTCCCTTCACCTAAGATAATTCTTGTCTGCTATCTAGTAGTGAATACCCTCCTCCCTTCATCCCTCTACACCCTCATAACCATCAAAGAATGTTTTCTTCTGTGTTTAAACCTTTTCTGAAAATAGTTCTTAAAATAGTGGTCTCATACAGTATTTGTCCTTTTGTGACTAATTTTACTCAGCATAATGCCTTCCAGATTCATCCATGTTATGTTTCACGGATTCATCATTGTTCTTCATTGTTGCATAGTATTCCATTGTGTGAATATACCATAATTTGTTTATCTATTCGACCACCGATGGGCACCTAGGTCGTTTCCATCTTTTTCTTTTGTGAAGAGTGCTGCAGTTAATATGGGTGTGCATATATCTGTTCATGTGAGGGCTCTTATTTCTCTAGGATACATTCCAAGGAGTGGGATTGCTGAATCATATGGTACTTCTTTTTCTAGCTTTTTAAAGAAGCGTCAAATCAATTTCCAAAGTGGTTGTGCCGTTTTACATTCCTACCATTCCCACCAGCAGTGTATTAGCATTCCAGTCTCTCCACAGCTTTTCCAACGTTTATTACTTTGTGTTTTTTGGATTAATACCAGCCCTGCTGGGTTCCATCTCGTTGTAGTTTTGATTTGTATTCCTCTAATGGCTAATGATCATGAGCACATCCTCATGTATCTCTTAGCCACCTGAATGTCTTCTTTGGTGAAGTGCCTGTTCCTATCCTTTGCTCGTTTTTTAATTCGATTATTTGTCTTTTTGTTGTTGAGGCTTTGCAGTATCTTGTAGATTTTAGAGATTATACCCTGATCACATGCATCATAGCCAAAAATTTTCCCCAGTCTGTAGGCTGTCTTTTTACTGTTTTGGTAAAGCCTTTTGATGAGCATAAGTGTTTGATTTTTAGGAGCTCCCAGTTATCTAGTTTCTCTTCTGGTGTTTGTACATTGTTAGTAATGTTTTGTATTCTGAATAACTAACATTTCTTAAGTGTTAAATGCTGGCCCTATTCCAAGTGCTTTATATTTATTATCTTCTTCTTGGCTCCTCACAGTTTACAGATGAAAAACTGAGGCTCATAATTAATTTCTCCAAGGTCACTTACAGAGCTGGGGGGTGGGAAGTCAAGATTCTAACCCAGACAGTCTGATTCCAGAGCTCTTTACCACTGGACTGTATACCGGTCAGCAGTGGTGGCTTTTTATTAACAGTAAAAGTATCTCTTCTAGTTCCTCAAATGGTTAGAAGCAGCTTTTTCCCAAAAATAGATTTCTAGCATTTTAAATTTGGTAGTTGCAATGAGCTTATTACAGTTTTTAAAGCAGATGCTATTTATAATATTAGCAATATGGGAAAGCAGTAGGGAAAGTAGTAAATCTGTGTCTAATTAGATTTAATATCATCATCATTCCTATGCACGACTGCTAGGAGGAACACAATGCGAGTTAAAATGGAAGGGCTCCTGCCTTTCTGAGATGTAATTGCACATCTTGTGATAGTCTAGAATTCAAATTGGGTATTACCACATGGGCTCTTTAGCATAACTTCTTTGTATTTATTTAAGAAAGCTCTCTTTGGTGAGGTGATGTGGAAATGAATTAAGCCATTGAAGATAAAACTTTATCTTTGTCTTGGTGAAGAAACTCCTTAAGGATAGTATTAGTGTTTCTCATTAAAAGTGGTAAAGCTCAATTAGGTCAGATTATGAGGACTTTGGAAAGTCAAATATTCTGAGAGACTTCAATTATCACCGCACAGTTTGTAGCATTAAGATTCCATTTGGGCTTTTCATTTTTATAAAATCAGTTCAGTTTTTAACAGATTCCTTGGTATTTTACTTTATTGAGAATATCTTCCTAAAATTTATTAAGTGTCAAATCTTAGTATGTTTTCAGTGCAGTATATAATATGGCAACTCTCATTCTAGGCAGCTGTAGTTGGAAGATGGAATACTTACAATACCAAGTAGGGCTTTTGATGCTTTTCTCTTGAAGAAATGAAATAACTGTTAGAAGCTTATGAAAGCCTTCAAACATAATTACAAAAGCAATGATACTGTCAAAAAGAAAAACGTAAGGATGATTTTAAAAAAGAGCACAGATGATAAAAAGTGGGTCTGAAGAGACAAAATTATGATTAAAAAATTACCGTCTGGGGTTGTTCAGTTGTTTACCATATTTTTTGCAAATAACATGCCCATGTAAATAATGTTTCCACACATATAACATGCAGCATAGTGTGCTTACAAAAATAGGGTGTGGGGGTGTGTGTGAGAGAGAGAGAGAGAGAGAGAGCAAGGGGATTGCGCAGTTGGCAAAAAAATGTATAATGTGCACGTTATTTGCATAAAATGTGGTATTCTATTTGCTGCTCCCCTCCTTTTAGGGGGATATTTTGTTAGAGTGTTGGTAATGTTAACAGTCTGAAATATCACCATAAATAGAAGATAAATGTACATCCTACATTAATTACTTGTGTTCTGTAAATGCCATAAATTAGAGAACTTTATATTTAGCTTTTCCTTTCTTCAGTTTTCTCCACTCTGTCCTCTCCTCCTCTTCAGTCCCACTGTCACTGCCCCAGAGCAGACCCTCCTCATCTCTCGCTGGGACTTTTTCCAATTGCCTGTACTTTGTGAAGGACCATTCACTAGTCCATATTGTTCTTTGATGTGGCAGACTTCCAGAAGTCTCTCAGCCATGGGGGAATTGTTCATAGTCTCAGACTACTCTGGATCTTTTTGGCAGAAATGTGTGTATTTTTTATCTGCTAATTATAGAGAGTCTGAACACCCTCCTCTCTGTTGACCTTCTTAGTTTTCCTTTGAATTGGTGTCCTTTGTATTGCAGATGTCACATTTCTCAAAGAGTACTTGGCTATGTCTATTCAACTGAATGTTGAATAAAGCCCTAAATAACCTTGCTTTTTACAGCTTTGCAAAACAGACTCTTCAAAATAACCTGAATTTTAGAATTGGTATAGATAAAGGTCAATTTCAGAATGACTGAACTCAGACACTGAGAAACCTGTTATAATGTGAAAGACTAGATGGATCAATGCTTGCTGTTCCAGGGTCAGGGAAGGATAAAAATTGTAGTTCATGTTGTTCCTATAATTAAGCTTCAGAAGTTCTTCAGAATAGCAGAGTATCTGAAGACTACTTTTGTGAGCAGATAGTACCAGTTGTTGAGGCATTGTTGAGAGACCACTTCGATTGTCTCAAACTAGTTAGTTGGATCAAGGGAAAGATAAAATGAAGAGTGAAAGAGTCTTGTTTTATTGCGCTCTGAGCTTTTATCAAGGTGGAACTTGTCTAGACTTCTAATGAAATAGGCCTCAGGTAAACTAGAAACATTATGTCAGAGAATTTTTGAGTGTTAAACATCCTTTTTAACTGTTTGGATCTTAGATGTACTCGGTACTATAAGCTGCCTTTCCTACAACACATGATCCTGTCCTGAATGAGATAGAGATTAGGCTATTTTTTGATTTCCTAATGATAGTTTTTTCCAAGTGATAAAGCTGCTAAGGGTGTGGTTTCTTGACTAGTTTTGGATATTTTCAGCAGCTTTCATGAATTTACTGTTGTATTCCATATACCCATTTGGCTTATTGTGACAACGTTTGTTATACTTTCAGCGCTAAGAAAATCTGTAATTTATAGCTTTGAAGTTATTCAGCAATTAGGTGCCGTTTGCTGATTTATTCTGATTGTCTTAAATGGCAAAGATTTTATTCATCCTTCCCCTTAAAATTTTATTTAATAAGTGGTAAATCTTTGTTTCTTGGAATGAAGGTCTGTGTTCTTCTTACGTGTTTTGTCTTAGTTATTCCTAGTGTATGAGGAAACGTGATTGGATTTTATCACTGCAGTAGCAAATTTCAGAGATTCAAATAGTGAGATTCATGATTTCTGCACTGTTTATAACCTTCATTTTCTTGGCCTGTACCGTAAACTGCAGATTTGATGAAACTGCTCTTTTCTAGTCACAACAACATTTAAAATGTGAATCCTCCCAGGTACTTTGATCTCTTCAATCTATTAATGTGTCCAAGTACATAAACATCAATTAGCTCACCAACTTAAAGTTAGCAAATGAGTCAGCCATGTGACTTGTTTGTGACATTTCAAGTTAGCAGGGCCACGAGGGAAATATGTTTTTATTTGAGTGTGGGTGCTCTTATCTGAGTGTCTTAGGGTGGTGACGGAGAATTTATACATAGAGTTGGAGTCTTGGCAATGCCCATTGTGAAATGCTAAGTGCTTCTGTTTGAGACGGGACTACTTTTCCAAAGAAGTGTCCAGTAGTTGCAAGCCACATTTTTATTGCTCTTCCTTTAAAAAGTCAACCGTTCATTGAATGAAAAGCAGAATTTTAATGAAGAGTATAAACTTTTTTCTTTTTTTTAGTGAAAGGTAATATTTGAAAAATCTGCAAAATGTGTGATATAGACGAAGTTCTAGAGTGAATGATAATAGATTTAAATGGTAAGGCTGGTCTCCACAAAGATACAAAATTAATACCAATCAGTGGTCTAAGCAGAATCCAGGAAGGATTTGTGTTAATTTGACAAGTGAGTTTAGAATTCTTTAGCTGCCATTTTGTAGAAACCAACTTTGTTCATACATCCTTTCTCTAATTTGCTTCACTTTTGATCTTTAATAAATCAGCTGCAATTTTGTTTCATTAACAAACTTAACTGGTTAACAGATGTTTGCTTTGGCTTGATCGTATCCTTTCTATTAGAAACAGCATAGGCATACATAGAAACCATGCTGGGCCTTTTCCTGTCTGCCCCTAGACAGGCGTTTCAGAAGAGGAACTTCATTTTATTTACAAGTTCAATTTTGTTCCTCTGCACCATTATACTAGGTATAAAACATTTTAGTTCTTGTTCCCCCATCAGGGAGATTGTTGTTAATCTTTCATTTCATAGTCCGTCCGTCATAGCATTGCAGCATCTCAGGGAAAGAAGTTATTGCAGAAGAGATAATTGAGATATCATGACTCTTCGACAGTTCAAGGGAGGGAATGGGACTAACCTGGTGAATGTAGATAGTTTCTTCCATCGTCTTTGATGTCAGTAAGCTGCCATATGGAAAGCAGTGAGGCCTACAGGAAGGAGGTGAGCCTTGGCCTGGGCTGTCTGCGAGACCCAGAATGATGTGGGCTAGCAGCCAGAGGCAGCGATTTGTTTCTGCTGTAGTTGCTGATGCTGCCAGCCCTGCTTTTTGTGCGTGGTTTCCTGCCATGCTGGTGACCCTCTCAGATCATAAATGGGAATGATGAAGTTAAGAAGCACAGGGTAAAGATTATACGGAGTAAGAGAAACAATAGGGCAGAAAAGAATGCGGAAACTAAAATTCAGTATTAAGGATATCAAAAGGTGATTCCTATTTGATACTTGACCAGCCTTTTTCCACCAATGGTATTTGACTATCATGTAGAAGCTTCTACTTCAAAACCCAACTCTAGCTATTGAGCCTTGAGGTGTGACTAAAGCAGCAAAAAATAGAATCAGCTGGTGAAGACTGTGGGCTGTTTGAAGAACATCAGCTGTTTCAGTTCAACTGCTGGCAATTTGTGAGGAAACCCTCGGGAAGGTAGGCAGCGGAGGGCACAATGAAGGCATTTCCCTCCTAACTTGGTAATTTGCAAAATTGTATTATTTCAGAAAAGTTGAGAGGACAATGAACCTTGTATTTCTTTCACTTAGATTCATCGGTTATTAACATATTACCACATTTGTTCTTTTTGTCTTTCCCTGTGTATGTATATATGTGTGTTTGCATATATATGTGTTTATATGTGTCTGTAAACGTAGCTGGAGCCCTGGTGGTGCGTGGTTAAGAGCTCAGGCTGCTAACCAAAAGGTCAGCAGTTTGAATCCACTAGTTGCTCCTTGGAAACCCTATGGGGGCAGTTTCTACTCTGTCCTATAGGCTTGCTATGTACATACATGCACATACATATGTACACATTTATTTTTTTGCCAAACTAATTGAAAATAAATGGCAGGCATTATGACAAGAACATTCTTCTAAATAACCGCAGTACCATATCTCATTCAAGAAATTCAGCGGTGAAATAAGAGTGTTCAGACAGTCATCTTCCTCCAGATGTTCCCAGAATGTCATTTATAACTTTTGATTTGTGGCCCAGGACCCAGTCAAGGATCATGCATTGCATTTGGTTGTCATGTCTGCTTGAAAAGAGAACAGTGTTCTTTTTTCTGCTTCTCATGATATTGACATTTTGGAAGAGTCTAGGCCAGTTGTTTTGTAGAACTGGTATTTGATTGTGTCCTCATAATTAGATTCAGGCTAAACACTTTTGACAAGAATACTGCATGGTGATGTTGTGTAATTCCTCTTGTGTCATATCAGGAGATACATAATTTCAGGTTGTCTCATTACTGGTGGTGCTTATTTGATCAGTTGGTTAAGGTGGCATCTGCCACGTTTTCACTTTTGTAATCAATAAGTAATACTTTGAGACCACATGAATAACCTTTCATCCAGTCCCTGTTAGTTTCCTATATCTACTGTAACAAATTACCACAAAAAGTTTAGTGGCTTAAAACACAAAGTTATTATCTTACAGTTCTGTAGATCAGAAATCCAACATGGGTCTCACTGGGTTAAAATCAAGGTGTTGGTGCAGGACTGTGTTCCTTTCTGGAAGGTCTAGGGGAGAATTTGTTTCCAAGCCTTTTCCAGCTTTTAGAGGCTGCCCACATTCCTTGGCTTACTTCTCCCTTCCTCCATCTTCAAAGCCGTCTCTCTGACTGTTCTCCCATAGTCATATCTCCCTCTAACCACAGCTGGGAAAGGTTCACAGCTTTTTCTTCTTGTACTTTAAGTGAAAGTTTACAATTCAAGTCAGTTTCTCATACAAAAACTTATGCACACATTGTTATATGACCCTAGTTGCTCTCCCTATATTGTGACATAACACTCCTCTCTATCCTGTATTTTCCGTGTCTATTCAACCAGTTCCTGTCCCACTCTGCCTTCTTGTCTTGCTTCCTGGACAGGAGCTGCCCACATAGTCTTACGTGTCTACTTGAGCTAGGAAGCATGCTCCTCACCAGTATCATTTTATGTCCAGTCTGATCTTTGAAGAGTTGGCTTCGGGAATGGTTTTAGTTTTGGGCTAACAGAGAGTCTGGGGGCCATGACCCCTGGGGTCCCTCCAGCCTCAGTCAGACCATTAAGTCTGGTCTTTCTACTAGAATTTGAGATCCGCACCCCAATTTTCTCCTGCTCCATCAGGGATTCTTGTTGTGTTCCCTGTCAGGGCAGTTATTAGTGGTAACCAGGTACCATCTAGTTCTTCTGGTCTCAGGCTGATGGAGTCTCTGGTTTATGTGGCCCTTTCTGCCTCTTGGGCTAATATTTTCCTTGTGTTATTGGTGTTCTTCGTTCTCCTTTGTTCCTGGTGAGTTGAGACCAATTGATGCATATTAGATGATCGCTTACTAGCTTTTAAAATCCTAGACACCACTCACCAAAGTGGGGTGCAGAACATTTTCTTAATAAACTTTGTTATGCCACTTGACCTTGATGTCCCCTGAAACCATGGTCCCCAGACTCCCATCCCTACTACTCTGTCCCTTGAAGTGTTTGGTTGTATTCAGGAAACTTCTTAGCTTTTGGTTTAGTCCAGTTATGCTGACTTCCCCTGTATTGTGTGTTGTCCTTCCCTTCACCTAAGATAATTCTTGTCTACTATCTAGTTAATGAGTACATCCTCCTTTCCTTCCCACCCTTGTAACCATCAAAGAATGTTTTCTTCTGTGTTTAAACCTTTTCTTGAGTTCTTATAATAGTGGTCTCATACTTGTCCTTTTGCAACTAATTTCACTGAGCATAATGCCTTCCAGATTCACCCATGTTATGAGATATTTCATGGATTCATGGTTGTTCTTTATTGTTGTGTAATATTCCATTGTAGGAATATACCATAATTTGTTTATCCATTCATCCATTGATAGACACCTTGATTGTTTGCATCTTTTTGCTATTGTAAACAGTGCTGCAGTGAACATGGGTGTGTGTGTATCTATTCACGTGAGGGCTCTTATTTCTCTAGGATATATTCCAAGGAGTGGGATTGCTGGATCTTACGGTAGTTCTATTTCTAGCTTTTTAAGGAAGCACCAAATCGATTTCCAAAGTGGTTGTACCATTTTACGTTCACACCAGCAGTGTATCAAGTCTCTCCACAACCTCTCCAACATTTATTTTGCGTTTTTTGGGTTAATGCTAGCCTCGCTGGGGTGAGATGGTATCCCATTGTAGTTTTGATTTGCATTTCTCTAATGGCTAATGATCATGAGCATTTCCTTATGTATCCGTTAGCTGCCTGAATGTCTTCTTAGGTGAAGTGTCTGTTCATATCTTCTGCCCATTTTTTAATTGAGTTATTTATCTTTTTGTGGTTGAGTTTTTACAGTATCTTGTAGATTTTAGAGATGAGATGCTGCTCGAATTTGTCATAGGAAAAATGTTTTCCCAGTCCGTAGGTTGTCTTTTTACTCTTTTGGTGAAGTCTTTCGATGAGCATAAGTGTTTGATTTTTAGGAACTCCCGGTTGTCTAGTTTCTGTTCTGGTGTTTGTACGTTGTTAATAATGTTTTGTGTCCTGTATATGCTGTGTATTAGGGCTCCTAGAATTGTCCCTATTTTTTCTTCTATGATCTTTATCGTTTTAGATTTTGTATTTAGGTCTTTGATCCATTTTGAGTTAGTTTTTGGGCATGGTGTGAGGTATGGGCCTTGTTTCATTTTTTTTGCAGACGGATATCCAGTTATGCCAACACCATTTGTTAAAGAGGTTGTCTGTTCCCCAATTAATGGATTTTGGGCCTTTGTCAAATATCAGCTGCTCATAAGTGGATGAATTTTCTTTTCCACTGGACTGTGTATCTGTTGTACCAGTACCAGGCTGTTTTACTACTGTGGCGGTATAATAGGTTCTCAAATCAGGTAGTATGAGACCTCCCACTTTGTTCTTCTTTTTCAGTAATGCTTGACTATTGGGGCCTCTTCCCTTTCCATATAAAGTTGGTGATTTTTTTCTCCATCTCTTTAGAAAATGCCATTGGAATTTAGATGGGGATTGTGTTATATCTGTAGATTGCTATGGGTAAAACAGACATTTTCACAACTTGAGTCTTTCTATCCATGAGCAAGGTACGTTTTCCCACTTATGTAGTTCTGTTGCAGTAGTGTCTTGTAGTTTTCTTTGTATAGGTCTTTTACGTCTTTGGTTAGAGTTATTCCTAAGTATTTTACCTTCTTGGGGGCTATTGTAAATGGTGTTGATTTGGTGATTTCCTCTTCGATGTTCTCTTTGTTGGTATAGAGGAATCCAACTGATTTTTGTATGTTTATCTTGTATCCTGATAATTTACTGAAATCTTCTATTAGTTCCAGTAGTTTTCTTGTGGATTCTTTTGGGTTTTCTGTGTATAAGTTCATAGCATCTGCAAAAGGAGATACTTTTACCTCTTCCTTACCAATTTCCATGCCCTTTATTTCTTTTTCTTACCTAATTGCTCTGGGTAGGACCTTCTAGCACAATGCTGAATAAGAGTGGTGATAAAGGACATTCTTGCCTGGCTCCCTGTTCTCAAGGGGAATGCTTTCAGGCTCTCTCCATTTAGGATGATGTTGGCTGGTGGTTTTGTATAAATGCCCTTTATTATGTTGAGGAATTTCCCTTCTATTCCTATTTTGCCAAGAGTTTTTATCAGGAATGGGTGTTGGACTTTGTCAAATGCCTTTTCTGCATCAATGGATAAGAACATGTGGTTCTCATCTTTTGTTTTATTCATGTGATGAATTACATTGCTTGTTTTTCTAATGTCAAACCATCCCTGCATACCTGGTATGCATCCCATTTGGTCATGATAAATTATTTTTTTGATACATTGTTGAGTTCTATTGGCTAGAATTTTGTTGAGGATTTTTGTGTCTAAGTTCATGAGAAATATTTGTCTGTAAGTTTCTTTTTTTGTGGTGTCTTTACCTGGTTTTGGTATCAGGGTTATGCTGGCTTCAAAGAATGAGTTTGGGATTATTCCATCCTTTTCCATGCTCTGAAATACCTTTAGTAGTAGTGGTGGTAACTCCTCTCTGAAAGCTTGTAGAATTCTCCAGTGAAGCCTCCAGGGCTAGGGCTTTTTGGGGGGGAGTTTTTAAATTACCTTTTCGGTCTCTTCTAGGTTTATTTAGTTGTTCTGTCTCTGTGTTAGTTTAGGTAGGTAGTGTGTTTCTAGAAATTTGTCCATTATTTCTGGGTTTTCAAATTTTTTGGAGTACAGTTTTTCATAGTATTCTTTTATGATTCTTTTAATTTCAGTTGGATCTTTTGTGTTATCATCCATTTCATTTCTTATTTGGGTTATTTGCTTCCTCTCCTGTTTTTCTCCTATTTCATTTAATTCTGTTCTCATTTTTATTGTTTGCTTTCTTCTGGTACCTGAGGGCTTCTTTTGCTGCTTTCTTTCTATTTGTTCAAGTTGTAGGGATAATTCTTTGATTTTGGCCTTTCTTCATTTTGGATGTGTGCATTTATTTCTATAAATTTACCTCAGAGCACTGCTTTTGCTGTATTCCCAAAGGTTCTGGTAGAATGTGTTTTCTTTCTCATTTGACTCTATGAATTTTTTTATTACGTCCTTAATTTTTCCCATAACCCAGTAGTTTTTGAGTAAGTTCAGTTTTCATGTGTTTGATTTTCTTCCCTTGTTTTTTCTGTTATTGATTTCTACTTTTATGGCTTTATGGTCAGAAAAGATGCTTTGTAATTTTTCGATGCCTTGGGTTCTGTTAAGGCTTGGTTTATGGACAAATACATGGTCTATTCTGGAAAATGTTCCATGTGTCTTGGAAAATAAAGTATACTTGGTTGCTGTTGGGTGGAGTGTTCTGTACATGTCTGTGAGGTCAAGTTGGTTGATTGTGGCATTTAGAGCTTATGTGTCTTTAGTGAGCTTTCTGGATGTTCTGCCCTTCACCAAAAGTGGTCTGTTGACTACTATTATTGTGGAGCTATTTCTCTTTTCAGTGCTGTTAGAGTTTGTTTTATGTATTTTGGAGCCCTGTCGTTGGGCGCCTAAGTATTTATTATGGTTTTATCTTCCTGGTATACCAAAAAAAACCCAAAGCCACTGCCATTGAGTCGATTCCAACTCATAGCGACCGTATAGGACAGAGGAGAACTGCCCGATAGAGTTTCCAAGGAGCGCCTAGTAGATTTGAACTGCCGACCTCTTGGTTAGCAGCCATAGCACTTAACCACTACGCCACCAGGGTTTCCAGATATTGATCCTTTAATCATTATATAGTGTCCTTCCTTATCCTTTGTGGTGGATTTAACTTTGAAGTCTATTTTGTCAGAAATTAATGTTGCCGCTCTTGCTCTTTTTTGATTGTTGTTTTCTTGATATGTATTTTTTCCATCTTTTGAATTTTAGTTTGTGTCTTTAAGATGTGTCTCTTATAGGCAGCATGTAGATGGATCGTGTTTTTTATGCATTCTTTCCACTCTCTGTCCCTTTATTGGTGGATTTAGTCCTTTTGCATTCAGCGTAATTATTGATATATACGAGTTTAGTGCTGTCATTTTGATGTCTTTTTTTGTTTGTTTTGTTGATAGTTTCTTTGTTCCACTTAATTTTCTGTGCCGAGTCATTTTTCTTTATGTATTTTCTTTTCATCTTTTTCATTGTTGCTTTTGTATTTGCCAAGTCTTTATGTTTTTCTTGTTTTTTATTTTGATGTGAAGGATTGTTAGTTTTCTTTGTGGTTACGTTAATATTTGCCCCTATTTTTCTAAGTTTAAACCAATCTTTAGTTTCTTTATATTGCCTTGACTTCCTCTCCATATGAAAGATCTACGAGTACATTTCTTAATCCCTGTTTTTGTTTTAATGTTTTTATCTTTTACATAACGACATATCTTTTTCCCTGTTTTGAATGTTTTGGCTTTGGTTTATTTTTGTGATTTCCCTATCTGGGTTGATGTCTGGTTGCTCTGTCCTGTATTCTAGCCTTGGGTTGTTATCTGATGTTGTTGATTTTTTAGTAGGGGGACACCCTTTAGTATTTCTTGTAATTTTTTTTAGTTTTTGCAAATTCCCTAAACTTCTGTTTATCTGGAAATGCTGTAATTTCACCATCATATTTGAGAAACAGTTTTGCTGGATATATGATTTTTGGCTGGCAATTTTTTTCCCTTCAGTGCTTTACATAAGTCACTCCATTGCTGTCTTGCTTGCAGGGTTTCTGCTGACTAGTCCAAGCTTATTCTTATTGACTCTCCTTTGTAGGTGATTTTTCGTTTATCCCTAGCCACTCTTAAAATTCTCTCATTATTTTTGGTTTTGGCAAGTTTGATTATAATATGTCTTGGTGACTTTCTTTTGGGAGCAACCTTTTGTGGGGTTCATTGAGCATCTTGGGTAGATACCGTCTCATCTTTCACTATATCAGGGAAATTTTCTGCCAACAAATCTTCAACAGTTTTCTCTGTATTTTCTGGTATCCCTCCATTCTGGTACTCCAGCCACTCATAGGTTATTCCTCTGATAGAGTCCCATGTAATTATTGGGGTTTCTTCATTTTTAAAAAAATCCTTTTATCTGCTTTTTCCTCAAATATGTTGGTGTCAAGTGCTTTATCTTCAGTCTCGCTAATTCTGACTTCCATTGCCTCAGTTGTGCTCCTATATGTTTCTATTGAGTTGTCTAATTCTGAAATTTTATTGTTAATCTTCTGAATTTCTGTTTGCTGTCCCTCTATGGGTTCTTGTAGCCTCTTCAATTTGTCATTATGCTCTTCTCTAATCTTCTTAAGTTCCTCTAATGCTTTGTCTGTGTGTTCCTTGGCTAGTTCTGCATTTTGCCTGATCCCTTGAAGAGCTCTGTGTATTAATCTTTTGTATTCTACCTCTGGTAATTCCAGGAAGTTCTCTTCATCTAGAAGATTTTTTGATTCTTTGTTTTGGGAGCTTGCTGAAGCCATCATGGTCTGCTTCTTTATGTGATTTGATATTGACTGTTGTCTCCGAGTCAGCAATAAGTTATTGTATTTATTTTATGTTTGCTTACTGTGTCCTGGTGGCATAGTGGTTAAGTGCTATGGCTGCTAACCAAGAGGTCGGCAGTTCGGATCTGCCAGGCGCTCCTTGGAAACTCTAATGGGCAGTTCTACTCCGTCCTATAGGGTCGCTATGGGTCGGAATCGACTCGAAGGCAGTGGGTTTGGTTTTGATTTACCGTGTCCTGGCTTCTTGTTTTGATATGCCCAAATAGGCTGCTTGTGCGAGCCAGTTTATTGGTACCTTTGAAGCTCTATGTCCTGTCACCAGGTGATTAGAGCAGTTATTAGGTATATGAGCCTAGGAGTCTATTTGTTGTATGGATTCAACTGAGATGTTTAGGTAGTCGGTTACCAAGTATGTGGTGCAGGCTGTCACCTACAGTCTTAGATGAGCAGGGGTGATTCGTGTAGGCACAGGTATCTGGCTGCAGTAGGAGGTCACGCATTGAGCAAGGCAGGGGGACTGATAGCCGCCCCTGAGTGTGAAGAAAGCAGGTCCCTGTTGCCTAGAGTGTGTAGGTGGGTGAGTTTTACAGCCAGAATATGGCACCGAATGCTGTTGGTTGTAAAGACTAGGAGGCACCACTTATCCTTGTACCCCTGTCGTGGGTGGCTAGGTGGAGCCACCAGTCCTCAGGCCCCTGATGTTGGTAGGTGAGGACCCTGCCTAATAGGCAGAGCGGTGTCACACGTCATGAACTTGCCTCTCTACCATATAGCTGAAACAGTTGAAATTAGACTTCAGGTATATACCCTGTTGTACTGTGCTAATGAGGGCCTACACTGTTGAAATGGGCCCACACAGGTCTACGCAGGGGTGAAAAGTTTTCAAAGTATGTGGACCCTTTATGCCTGTGCCTAGGTAAAAGAGCTATTTTCTGCTCTGAGTTCCTGGCTTAGGGGAGCTGGCAGATTGTTTTTTCCCATTTGTTAATTCCTTCCTTCTCTAAGGCGGGGATAATGGCTCAGGGTGTGTGACAGGTCCTACTTCCTGCCCAGGGAAAGTGGCTGTCACTGAAGCTGGCTCAGGACCAGTGCAGAGGGGGAGAGGGAGGGGTCAGGTAAATGGGTGCGAGTTTCTTTGCAAAGGGGTGTTTTTTGGTCCGCACGGTAGATTAGATGCGTGTTCTTTTGCTCAGAGTGCAGCTTTTTGCTGATTCTTTAGGCGTGAGTGGACTCTCCGTGGCTGTCTCTCCTGATGTGTAGAATGTGTCCCAAACGCTACTGCTTGTCTCACCACGCTTGAGCCAGTGGATCTGGCCTGTGGGGTGCTGGTTCCCGCTGGGCCAGGTCTGGCAATGCCTCGCTGCTTTTAAACTATCTCTACCTCCCCCTTCCACTCAGTCTGATTCCTCAACTTTGCCTTTAATGTTCAGGGCTCCCAAATTGCTATATATTATTGATTCACTTGTTTTTTTTGGGTCTTCGTTGTAAGAGGGACCCCAGGAAGCGTCTGACTACTTCTCCATCTTGGCCTCGCCTCCAGGTTCTCAGCTTTTAAAGGATTCCTGAAATTAGATTGAGATTATATACACATTAAATGCTTAGGATATGACCTGTTACATAATAAGCACGAAGTGTTTAATATTAATATCTTCTTGCATGTTTTCTATAGCTCCAAGATAATCCAAGATAATTTCGCCACCTCTCTCTCCTCAGTCACATCTGTAAGGTAACATATTCACAGATTCTGGGGATTAAGAAGTGGACATTGGTTTCAGCATACTTGCCTACATCAATTTTTGCATTGGGAGTTCAAACCTTTGAAGATTTTGGGGCTATGGTGTGTAACATGGTCTAAGTCTAGAAAGGAGTGAATCACAATTCATGGGAGTAATTAATGTTAGCTGTTTTAAGGCTGGGAGTGAATAGCCCTGAGTTCTAGGTCTGATTGCATATCCTGAATTATTTCCAGGAGGTGGAATGGGCTGCCTCCTGCTTTCACTTAGTGTCCCTTTACTCACAAGTGAAGAACTGAAGAATGAATTTGGCAGTGATAGCTTTAGATTTTTTTAAAAAACAATAGGAATTTGGATATTCAAAATGTTTTTTGAAAAGTGCATTTAAAGTTGTAGAGAAGGGTCTTTCATTTAAGTGCCCACAGAGGGCACAAAAATATGTAAAGCAATTTATTAAGGTAGGCTTTTTGGTGACATTTTAAAGACCAAGTAACATCTGAAGAATTTTATGTCTGTTGTTTAAATTAGAATCCTCAATTAGAGAACTCTAAACAAGCTGAAAAAGAAACTGACTTTTTTAAAAAAGAAAAACAGACTTGCAGGTTTATGTATATTCTTCAGTTCTTAGTAAAAACTCAGAAAAATAGCATCAAATCAAGATTCACAAAGGCAGCTAACCTCTAGAATCCTTCACATTCCTTCATTTCACAATGTTTTAGCAGAATCTTTGGCAGTAGCTGCAGTGAGTTATAGTGCCTTGGAAATACTGATGGTTCCAGTTGTTAAAGAACAAATGTTTAGTTATCAGCCTATAAATGTGCTCTCTAGAGCTGATAATCTTCACACCTGATGAGCTCTGACCCTCTGTAAACCTTCGAACTTATCTCATTTTCTACCAGCCACTGAAATATAACAAGATGCCAACAATTACATCCTCACAAAGCATTTACACCAACTGAAAAAATCACCTCTTTATTAGAAAATTGTGTAGTATCTTGATTTCAATTTAACATGCCATGTTTGTTAGCAATAAATTTTGCTAGCTTATGAACACAGCCTGCAGGCAGTTTGGAGAGCACTGATCAGGTGCAAATTGTATGCATTTTTCTACCTTCTAAAAAATTTCAGAGCAAAATGAATTAAAATAGTTTTCATAGAGAACACTGCTTTTTAAGTCACTTTTAAAACCTGACGTAGTGCAGCACCATGTGTATTTACAGAAAGTGCCTTGATTCTCCTGAAATCCATGGTTTGTGTCTGTGACTAAGTTCCCCATTTAGTCTCTGAGATGTAACAGAAGCAGAAGGACAAGGTTAAAACATTTACTTGTGCCTCGGAAGGCGTGCGTATAAGCAGTTGATATTAGAGTTGAAGGAGCTATAGAAAACATGCAAGAAGATATTAACATTAAACACTTCGTGCTTATTATGTAACAGGTCATATCCTAAGCATTTAATGTGTATATAATTTTACGAGAACCCTGAGAGATAGGTAGTTTTATTAACTGATTTTTACAGATGAAGAAACAAGCTAGAGATGGTAACTTGCCCAAGAGGACACATTCAGGAAGTATTAGAGCTGATGTTTGATGTAGCACACAGGCTGGAGGACAGCCACTTCACCACCTGTCATGTGTTTGGATGAAGTCAAACATATGTATCTATTGAATTCTTATAATGGGTAAACTACTGTTCTAGGCATGACGGAAGTTACCAGTGATAAACCATGTTCAAAGGTAACTCAGATTAGCACTTGAAACATGCTATGTCATGCTTCTGTGGACTCCTCCTCAACTGCCCAGTGGAGGGGTTTTTGTTTTCAGAGGAATTAAAAATTCCTTTTTTAAAGGAATGAATTGTAACAGCCAACATTTATATAGTGCTTGGGGCCCTGGTGGCATAGTAGTTAAGAGCTAGGCTGCTAACCAAAAGGTCGACAGTTAGAATCCACCAGCCGCTCCTTGGAAACCCTGTGGGGCAGTTCTACTCTGTCCTGTAGGGTCACTATGAGTCAGAATAAACTCGACAGCAACAGGTTTGGGTTTTTTTTTTGCTGTTGTTCTATGAGGCAGGCACTACTGTAAGTGCTTTTCATGTAGTAACCTGTCCATGAAATAGTACTGTTTTTCATTCTTCACAAGTAAGGAAGCTGAGGCACATGAGGTTAAAGGACTTGCCCAAGGTCATATAGCTATTATGTGCTAGAGCCAGGATTCAAACCCAGGCATCCTGGCTGCAGAGTCTATGCACTTAGCCATTAGACTACATTGCCTTTCATTTTTCTCTTTAAAAAGAAGCTTCTTTTAAAAAGAAGGCATCTAAAAGAGTTTCATGCTAGGTTTTTATACTATGGGCCTCTAAGTGTCTTTTAGTGTCTATAATAGAAATCACTAAAAAAACTGTTAAAATTTATAGTGTGACATTATTTAAGGTAGCTTTTCCCAAACTATGTTCTGAGGAAAAAGGAAGTACTCTTCAAGGTGTTAATAATGTTAATAATGCTCTGAGATTTAAAGTCCCTGAAAAGTTCGGAAATTTAACTTGATGAATCCAGTAAGCCAAGATGATTTGCTGTGGGCCCCTCCCCTCTCCTCTTCCTTTTTTCTCACAGTCCCAACTTTGTGTAGCTCCTACTCATTCTTTAAGACTCAGCTCAGGCATTGCCTTCTCTCAGAAACTTCTTGTGACCTTTCTCTTTGTCATCTTCACATTCATCTTACAGCCTTGTTCATGGCTCCTGCCAAGTGATGTTCATGCATTTGCCTTCCCCAGTTGACTGAATCCTTGAGGATAGGGACCTTGCTCTATTTATCTTTGTACCTTCACACTGTGCCTAATTCTCAGAATAGGCTCAATCAGTGCTTTCTAAATGTTGGGCCTAAAAGATTAGATTTGAGTAAATTTTTTGGTTTTACTCAATTAATACAGGATTATCTTTCATTTACATTTATGGATTATGGACAAATCAGTTTGAGACAATTTCCTCCCAGGGCCTCCAGCTGTTAGCTGGATTTAACTTTTCTTTTGCCTTCCTGTCACAGGAAAATTAACAAGGAAATTAGAAGTGAACTTGAATATGGGTTGGATTTACAGGAGAGCTTTTTGCACTTTGGAGAGTATTTGAATTGTATTAAATGTATTTTACCTTGTTATGATATTTATATATTCTGGTTAAAAATCTCTTTTCAGATATAGGTTTGCAAAAATTTTCTCCTGTTCTGTGGATTGTCTTTTTACTTTCTTAATGATGTCTTTTGAAGCACAAAACTTTAATTTTGATAAGTCCAGTTTATGTATTTTTTTTCTTTTGTTGCTTTTGCTTTTGGTATCGTATCTAAAAAGACTGCCTATTTCAAGACCATGGAAGTTTATTCCATTGTTTTCTTCTAAAAGTTTTATCATTTCAGTTCTTACATTTAGGTCTGTGATCCTTTTTGAGTTACTTTTTGCATATGGTGTGTGATGGAGACCATGCTTTTTTAATTTTTCACATATGGATATCTAGTCCCAGCACCACTGTTGAAAAGATTAATAATATTTTCCAATTGAATTATCTTGATTAAAAAAAAAAGAAAAAAACTTTTCTTTCTTTCTTTCTTTTTTTTATCTTGATACTCTTGTCAAAATTCAATTGACTGTAAATATGAGGGTTTATTTCTGGGCTCTTAATTATTTTCTATGGATCTGTATGTCTGTATTCGGAAGCCCTGGTGGTACAGCGGTTAAGAGCTGTGGCTGCTAACCAAAAGGTTGGCAGTTATGAATCTGCCAGACACTCCTTGGAAACCCTATGGGGCAGTTCTGCTTTGTCCTATAGGGTCGCTATGAGTTGGAATTGACTCGATGGCAGTGAGTTTTTTGTTTTTCGGGTTATATGTCTGTATTTATGCCAGTATCATAACTGTCTTGATTACTATAGCTTTGAGTAAGTTTTGATATTGGGAAGTGTTGAGCTCTCCAACTTTGCTCTCCTTTTTTCAAGATTGTTTGGGTCCCTTATATTTCTATATAAATTTTAGGATGAGTTTGTCAATTTCTGCCAAAAACGTATCTGGGATTTTGATAGCGATTATGTTGAATCTCCTGATCAATGTGAGGAATGTTGCCATTTTAACAGTGTGAAAACTGACTTCATGAATGTGAGATGTCTTTCCGTTTGTCTTTAACTTCTTAAAATAATGTTCATTGTACAAATCTTTCACTTATTATTTTGTTAACTTGATTACTAGGAATTTTATTCTTCTTATGCTATTGTAAATAGAATTATTTTCTTGATTTGATTTTTGGATTGTTCATTGCTGATTTTTGTATATTGGTTTTGTGTATATTAATTCTAACAGCTTTTTTGTGGATTTCTTATAATTTTCTATGTAGAAGATCATGTCATCTGCAAATAGAGATAGTTTTACTTCTTCCTTTCCAATTTGTATGCCCTTTATTTCTTTTTCATTTCTAATTGCCCTGGCTAGAGCCTTCGATATAATGTTGAATAGAAAAGTAGTGAGAACAGACATTCTTGTCTTGTTCTTGTCTGATCTTAGGGGGAAGCATTCAGTCTTTCACCATTAAGTATGATGTTAGCTGTGGGTTTTTTGCATATGGCCTTTAATTAAGTTGAGGAAGTTCCCTTCTGTTTATTGAGTGTTTTTATCATGAAAGGGTGTTGGATTTTGTGAAATGCCTTTTCTGTGTTTATTGAGATGATAATGTGGTTTTTGTCGTATGTTTTATCTAACATGGTGTGCTACATTGATTGATTTTCGTATGTTGCAACAGCCTCGCATTCCTAGGACAAATCTACTCGGTCATGAAGTATCATCCTTTTTATATGTTGCTGGCTTCAGTTTGCAGGTGTTGTGTTGAGGATTTTTGCGTCTATAGTCATAAAGGAAGGAGCCCTGGTGGTACAAACGGTTAAGCGCATAGCTGCTAACCAAAAGGTTGGCAGTTTGAACCCACCCAGCAGTGCTGCAAGAGAAAGACCTGGCAATTTTCTTCCATAAAGATTACAGCCAAGTGAACCTGATGGAGCAGTTCTACTCTGTCACATGCCATTACTATGAGTCAAAAACTACTCGAGGGGACCTAACAACAACAGTCATAAGGGATCTGGATCTGTAGCTTTCTTTTCTTCTGATATCTTTCTCTGGTTATGGTGTTAGGGTAATACTGGCCTCGTAGAATGAATTGGGAAGTGTTCCTTCCTCTTCTATTTCTTAGAAGACTGTTTGAAGGATTAGCGTTAATTCTTTCTTGAACATTCGGTAGAAATCTCCAGTAAAGCCATCTGGTCTTGGGCTTTTCTTTGTGGGAAGTTTTTGATTACGAATTTAATTTTTTTACTTGTCGTAGATCTCTTTAGATTTTCTCTTTTGAATGGATTTCAGTAGATCCCGAGGTTATATAAATTGTGCTTGATTGCTAACCTAGAGATTGGTGGTTCGAACCCACACTGCAGTACTGTGGAAGAGAAAGCCTGGTGATGTGCTTCTTTTAAGCTTACAGCCAAGAAAACCCTGTGGAGCAGTTCTACGCTGGAACACATGGGGTTGCCATGAGTTGAAATCAACTTGATGGCAACTAATAATAACAACAACAGATTTTCTGTTTTTGAGTTGGTTACAGTAGCTTTTATCTGCCTAGGAATTTGTCCAGTTCATCTAGATTATCTAATTTTTTGGTTTTCAGTTGTTCATAGTATTCCCTTATAATCCTTTTGATTTCTATTAGTTTGGTCCTAATGCCCCTTCTTTCACTCCTGTTTTAGTAATTTGAGTTGTCCTTCGTTTTTCCCTCCCCTCTGTCAGTCTAGCTAATGGTTGATTAATTTTGTTGATCTTTTCACAGAACCAAGTTTTGGTTTTGTTGATTTTTCTAGTCTCTGTTTTATTTATTTTCACTCTAATCTTTATTATTTCATTCTTTCTGCTTGCTTTGGGTTTAGTTTATTCTTTTTTTCCTAGTTTGTTTAAGGGAACATTTGGAGCCCTGGTGGCACAATGGTTAAAGGTCGGCACTTCAAATCCACCAGCCTCTCCTTGGAAACCCTCTCAGGCAGTTCTACTCTGTTCTGTAGAGTTCCTATGAGTTGGAATCAACTTGAGGGCAACAGGTTTGAGTTTTTTTTTTTTTTTAAAGTGAAAGGTAGGTTATTGATTTGAGATCTTTCTTTTTAAATATAGGCATTTATAGCTATAAATTTCCTTCTAAGTACTGCTTTAGCTGCATTCTATAAGTTTAGTATATTGCATTTTTGTTTCCTTTCATTTCAAAGTATTTTTCAGTTTTTTCTTCAACCACTGGTTATTTAGGAGTGTGTTGTGTGATTTCCACATAATTTTGGTTACTAATAGCATGATACATCTTTTTCCATCCTTTACTTTCAACCTACTTATGTCTTTGAATCTTAAGTATTTCTCTTGTAGACAATATATAGTTGGATTTTTAAAATCCATTCTGCCAATCTCTGCCTTTTGATTGGTGTGTTTAGACCATTTCAGTTAACGTAATGTAATTACTAATAAGCCAGAATTTATATCTGCCTTTTGCTGTTTGTTTTCTGTATGTTCAATGTCTTGTTTCTTCATTCTTCAGTTACTGTTTACTGTTGTGTTTTATATATATATATATTTTCTAGTATACCATTTTACATCTCTTATTTCTTTTACTATATAGTTTTGAGTTGTTTTCAGTTAGCATCTTAACTTAAAACAGTCTGGTTTATATTAATACCAGTGTAATTTCGATAGTGTATGAAAACTTTGCTCAGTTTCCTTTCCACTTATTTGTGTAATTATTGTTGAATTGCAAATTACATCTTTATGCAGTATAAGCTCATCAATACAGTTTTATATAATTAGTGCTTTATGCAGTTGTTTTTTAAATCAGATAAGAGAATTAAAGCGTTACAAACAAAAATACATTTGTACGGTCTTTTACATATATCTGTGTAGTTACCTTTACTGGCGTTTTTTATTTCTTCATTTGGATTTCAATAACTGTCTAGTGTCCTTTCATTTCAGCCTGAAGCACTCTCTTCAGTATTTCATGTAGAGCAGGCATTGCCAGCAGTAAATTCTCTCTGTTCTTATTCATCTGGGACAATCTTAATTTCTCCTTCCTTTTTGAAAAATAGTTTACCTGGATATAGAATTTTTGATTGGCAGCCTTTTTCTTTCAGCACTTTAAGCATAGCTTCTCAGATTCTTCTAGCTTCCATGATATCTGATATAAGTTAGATGTTAAACCTATTGAGTGTCCCTTGAATGTGATGAGTTACTTTTCTCTTGCTGCTTTCAAAATTCTCTCTTTGTGTTGCTTTTGACAGTTTGATAATGATGTACTTAGGTGTGGATGTCTTTGAATTTATTCTGTATTTCATCAAATTTGGAAAATTTTTGGCCATTATTTCTTCAATAATCTCTCTTTCCGGAACTCCTACTCTATGTTAGCACACTTGATGGTGGCCCATAGGTCTCTGAGGCTCTTCGTTTTTTGTCGTTCTTTTTTCTTTCTGTTCTTCAAACTTTATAATCTCAATTGACTAAGTTCACTGATTCTTTCTTTTGCTAGCTCAGATCTGCTGATGTGCTCCTGTAGTGAAATTTTCATTTGAGTTATTGTACTTTTCAACACCAGAATTTCTGTTTGGTTCCTTTTTACAATTTGTATCTCTATTAATATTAATCTGCTTGGTGAGAAAGGAGCCCTGCTGGTACAGTGGTTAAGAGCTTGGCTGCTAACCAAAAGGCCGGTGGTTCAAACCCACCGGCAGCTCCACAGAGAAAGATGTGGTAGTCTGTTTCCACAAAGATTACAGCCTTGGAAACCCTGTGGGGCAGCTCTGTTATGTCCTATAGAGTTGCTGTGAATTGGAATCTAGTCGACAGCAGTGGGTTTAGTTTTTTTGTTTACTTGGTGAGACAGCGCTCTCATTACTCTTTCTGTTTCTTTAGATATAGTTTGTTTTAGCTATTTGAAAGAATTTTTATAGCTAATTTAGTAACTGTCTAGTAAGTTCGACATTTGGGCCTCCTCAAGGACATTTTGTTTTTTTTTTTTTCCCTGTATACGGTCCATACTTTCCTGTTTCTTTGCATATCTTAAAATTTTTTGTTGAAATGTAGACATTTTAAATAATATAATGTGTCACTTCTGGAAATCAGATGATCTCTTTCCCCAGGGTTTGTTGTTGTGGTTGATTGTTCAGTGACTTTCCTGGGATAATTCCGTAAAGGTGTGGGTAGCCTCTGAAGTTGGGTCATTTAGCCTAACTGTCAGCTAATCACTGGAAAGATATTTCCTCGAATGCCTTGAACCAGTATCTTCTGGCCTTTGCTGAGGGGGGCTGTGCCTTTGTGTTGGTCACGTTTTCATTGCTCTGGCAGGTAGTTTACAGCTCTGCTTTAGCCCTCACTTTCTGCGTGTGCAGAGCTAAAGGCCAGCCAGAGGTGAGATCTTAGAACTTTCTCAGGTCTTTCCTGGACTTGCACACAGACCTATATATCACTTTCTAGATTCCCAGGAATGTATTGGAGCTTTTCAAAGCCTTGTGGACATCTCATTCCGTAGTTTTTCCTTTTAAATTTTTTGGTAAGCCTTTTGTTAGCCCCAGTTGGTATCACTGCCTGAAGCAGCTGTGATTTTAAACATTTCCTGCTGATTATTTCCCGCAAATGCCTTACAGATAAGGCTGTTAACACAGAGCAAGTTCAGGTCAAATAAAGACAAGCGTTGAGAATGAAGCTTTTCTAGGGAGCTGCCAGGCGGGTGAAATAGTGACATTTTAATGAGAATATGGCTTTTTGGGGAGCTCTGAGCACATTTTATTGTTCCAGTGGCTACTAACCAAAAAAAACCTATTGCTGTCGAGTTGATTCTGACTCATAGGATTTCCAAAGAGTGACTGGTGGATTCGAACTGTCAACCGTTTGATTAGCAACTGAGCTCTTAACCACTGCACCACCAGGGCTCTACCATGGTTGCAGAGTGGTTGGTTTTCAAGGCTACTGTAGAACTGGGTACAGGGGATGGGAATAGGGCAAGTTAAAATGCGAAGATTCACCTGCTTTTCTTGAATAAGCACTCCTTGGATTGTTGTACAATTTTTGTTAATTTTCAGAGTTCTGAACGAATTGACTTTGACAATTTTTTTGCCAGTGTTCTTGCTGTTTTTATGGAAGAATATATTTTTGGAGGTCCTTACTCTGTCATTCTGGAAGTGCTTCTTGATATAATGTTTAAATGTCACTTTTCTGCACAAAGTTCTGAAAATATAGTATCTTTTTGGTGACCTTTGATAATACGACTGTTTACACTGGAGTCCTGATATTGAGTTTTTTTTTTTAATAAATATAGTTTTATAAAGACAGGTGAAAAAGTGATTTTGTGTCTAAGACATGCCTATCCAGTATGAAAGGTAGGTTAAATTTTAATATTATTTTTTATTAAAATGCTTTTACAAATGCAAATCATACAATTGGATAATTGAAATACTGATATTTTGATATTAATTTTTAAAAGCAAGAAAGCCTTAAAAAGAATCTTGGATGTTTTTTCTTTTGAAATGCAGCTCTTGAATATACCCAATTGTGTACAGGTAGTTCCTGACTTACGATATATTCGAGTTACAACGACCTGCACTGTGACCGTCCATCTTATTGTTAGTAATATGTACTACATACATTGTTGCAGTGTGTAATTTGCTGGTGTCATATCTCTAAGTTTGTATGTAATGTTTCCAACTGCCAAAGACAAATAAAGATTGGATTTGTAATAATAAAAGGCAATAATAATGAAAAAAAAAAAGTAAATGAGTTATTCGACTTATGTCAGAACCAACTTATGATGGAGTCATTGGAACAGAACCCTGTCATAAGTTGGGGACTACCTGTATATGCCATACAATACCGTGTATGCTTTTTAAAGGTAGAACTTTGATTTGTTAGATGTTTTTGTCACCTGAGATACCTTCTTAAAAGGGGAGAATATTTTGTATGGTTAAAATTTTATGGACAATGATAAAATATATTAATTATTATAAGTGCTTATGGAAAACCATTTATTTGAGAAAAGGGAACTATAATAAATTCATCATCATTAATATCACTGAATTCTGAAAGTAAGAAAGTAACATGACACAAATCTTTTATTTTTTAAATTTAATAAAATATCAGTCCAGCCTTCATGCATATTACAATTCAGAAAAGTTAACTACAAGCCCTGTTTTAATGATTTTGCAAGGAACGGTTTTGTGTAAGACCAACAAGAACTTGCTACTTTAGGGTGGCTGTTGTATAGTGGAGAGAAGACTGACCGAAGGTTTAGAGACCTGGCTTCCAGGGTTGATGGAGCTAGTGAGCATACTTTGCTCGTATGTGAAGGGAATGATTGGGCTTTCATGTCCCCTTCTCCTGGCTCTGAATTTCTGTGGCTATAATCCTGAGTGTAGTTTGAGTCCCTGCAGTACTGTTTAGTATTGTTAGTTGCATTTTCTTTAAATGATGTTTGGACATAGTGAGCTTGGGCTTTTGGGAGCACAATCCAATTTAAAAAAACTGAATTAAAAAAGTTAATAATACAATGCTTGTATTTTGAAAGGATTCTTTTCTTTACAAATAAAATTGTTAGGAGAGTTTCTCCACTATCACCTTCCCCCATTTGATGTTCTTTTTTTTTTTTTTTTTTAATTAAACTGATGTTTTTTAAAACATTTATTTTGCATGATACAAAATTCCAGAGTTACCAAAGATATATAGTGAAAAATAAGCTGTCCTTGTCCCACAGGCACCCAGTTCCTTTCCCCAGAGGCAACCACTGTCACCAGCTTGTTATGTATTTTCCTGAAGATATTTTGTGCATATGTATACCTTTTAATTATATGAATGACAAATTGTTTTTTTCATTCAATAAAATATCTATCTTGGAGATCAGTCTGTAACATTATGTATAAAGAGATGCTTCCTTTCTGGTGAATGGGTATGTCTTCTGCTGTGGTGAGCAGTGCTGCAGTGAATATCCTTACATGAATGTTAGCAGCTGTCTACACATCTATACGATGTGTTTTGTTTCCAGGTTAAAGGGCCAGGTTAGAGGCTATGTGCAATTTAAGTTTAGTTCCACGCCCCCATGCAAATTGATCCTTTATTTCTTTTGTGCCTTCTAGGTTTTGTTTCATGCATTGACCTTCTCTTTTGCAAGATAATAAAAAAGTTTCTTCATATTTTCTTCTAATATTTTTATGTTTTTGTTTTTTATTATTGAATTTTTGATCCATCTGGAATTCATTTTGCTCTAAGGAGTGGGATGAGACTCCAACTTTATACTTTTGGTATTTTTATTCTTCTTGAAAAAGTTCTAATAAATGAAAAGAAAATCCCAAACAGACTCCCCGAGTCTCAGTTATCTGTAAAATGGGAGTAAGAATATATTCTTCATAGGGCTGTCATTGTTGTTAATAGTTGCTGTCAAGTTGATGTTCAACTCATGGAAGCCCCATATATGCAGAATAGAACTACTCCATAGGGTTTTCAAGGCCTGTCTTCTGAGACACCTCTGGGTGGGTTTGAACTTCTAGCCTTTTGGCTTAGTAGTCCAGTGCTTAACTGTTTGTACCACCCCAGGGACTGTTAATTAGGATGTAATGAGATTATGCATTTAAGCAGCTTAGCACAATACCTATTCAGTGAAAGAGATGAAGTAGATATTTTGAACATGTACCAGCTCTGGAATTTGTAATGAAGAACACAAAACTTTATGGTCTGACAGTGATCTTTGATTTGCTCAGCCTTCTTCCTAGCCCTGTAAAAAAAGGGAAGGTCTTAAATGTTTCCTTTTGTGTAGTTTAATAGCAGAATTCTTATTTCTTTTTCTTTATTATTTAGATTGTTTTTCCCCACCCCCTCGAACTATTGGTTAGTTCAGTGTTTTTTCAAACTACAATGTACCTCCATCACAATTTTGCCAGTTTCATATACTGTATATTAATTATTTTCATAATATATTCTTTCTGATTGCCTCACTAAAGAGGTGTATCAACTAGATACCATGTAGGAACCTTGATTGGGTCTATACCAGCAGAAGAAGAAGGAAAAAAGGCAACAAACTACAAATTAATTTTTGGGGATAATGGAATAAACTTGAATTTGAATCAGATATTAGGGGAAATTATAGCATTAATGGAAACCCTGGTGGTGTAACGGTTAAGTGCTATGGCTGCTAACCAAAAGGTGGGCAGTTCGAATGCCCTAGGTGCTCCTTGGAAACCCTGTGGGGCAGTTCTACTCTGTGCTATAGGGTTGCTGTGAGTCGGAATCGACTCAACGGCAACTGGTTTATAGCATTAATGTTAGTTTTCTTCAGTATGATAATGGCATTTTGGTTATCTAGGGTAATGTCTTTATTCTTTTGAGTTAGATGCCTTCTGAAGTATTTAATGATAAAGTGTCATGATGTTTTCAGTTTACTTTCAAATGATTCAGAAACAACAAAAATATATATGTATTAAATATGTGTATATGTGTGTATAGATAGATACGGTGTTGTGTGCCATTGAGTTGCTTCTGACTCAAAGCAACCCTATAGGACAGAGTAGAACTGCCCCATAGGGTTTCCAGGGAATGACTGGTGGATTTGAACTGCCGACCTTTTGGTTAGCAACCTGAGTTCTTAACCAGTGTGCCACCAGGGCTCCGTAGATAGATATAGGAATCAATAAAGATATCAGGCAAAAATGTTAACTGTTGGTGAATCTAGGTGAAGTGTATATAAGTGTTCATTGTATTACTCCTTCAACTTTTCTGTAGGCTTGAAATTTTTTTCAAAACGTAAAGTTGGAAAGTAACGTTAAGTAGAATACTCGTTAAAATTAAATTGCCTCACTTTCTTTAATAGATTTACTGAAAAATGAAACTGTAGCATTATTTTAAGTGAAAAACAACCATTCCTTGCCATAAATAGAAGGTAACTGTAAAAGTTATAATAAAACAGCTTTATTAAAAGGAGTTGGATAGTCTTGCCTGCCAAGGCTCTAAGCCTGAGGTCTGCTTTCTCACAGGAAGATTAGTAAGCGTTAGAGAGGTGTTAAAGACATATTAGCACCAAGCTGAGACTTTCTTCTTGATTTAATGAAGAGGGTATGAAAGAAAATTCAAAAGGGAAACAGCTTTCTCCCTTGTGTGGTTCAGATCAACTCAAATCATCTCAAGCCTCACCTTAAAGCACCTTGAGTACCACTAGGGATGGAATTCCGTACTCACATATATATTTTGTACCTTCTATATTGAATTACCATAGTTACTATTATTTGGTAGTTTTCATAGCTACAGATACATATTTAGCTGAGCGATGGCCTGGCTTAGGGCAGGCGTCTGATACTGCAGTCTAAATTATTGGTTTCTTGCTTTGTAAATTGCTCCTGTAGCTGTGTTTTTGCAATTTTGTTTTGTCTTTCTTTTTTTTTTCCTGCCCCATTGTTCCCGCTATTTGGAAGGCACTAGGTTATTTTGCTTCTTGAACAATGGAAGGATCCAGATCGTGTCTGTCTCATATTTTGTTATCCCAGTACAAGACTCAATTGAATAAAACATATTATCCATCTGGCCTAGAAATCTCAGTGGCACTCAAAATAACTTACTAACAAGTTGTTGGATCATGGTATCTTGAGATTTTCTGAAAGTTCAGCTTCTTTTTAGCTGTTGCTAAGAGAGAAATTTCATTGACATGAGGGACACGAGGACTTGTCCGCATGCTGCCAGTTGTTTTACAGGCATTTGGCTCTGCCGCCTTGCAGATGGTTAGACTCTGGGAGGTGGGGAAATGTGTGCTGATTATCTTATTGAATTAAGGTAACCTTTTGTCGTTCATTGAATTCTGCAGACCAGTTGGTCAGTGAGCAGCTGCTCTGTGTGGCTTGGTTTGGGTTTTGAAGTACACAAGAGACTATCTTAAAGAGTGGTCAGTCTAACCCAGGTATTCAACAAAGCAGTACTGAAAGCCTTCTTCGTCTCGGCACTATTTCCTGTTCTGATGGGAGTGCGTGAACAAAAATGTTTCTACTTTTTGCTCAGTTAATGAAATGATTAAAGCAGTGGTATATTGAATGTGTAGCTGAATGCTTGAGAATCTTTTACCTAATGTTTTAAGTTGAGGAAAGAACATTTTTATACCTTTGATGGCTGATCAGTCAGAAGTATTCTAATTCTATGGCAGAGTCTGTGTTTGAAGATACATGACAAACTAAGAGGTTTGCTGTAGTTCTAGTTTATTTTCACAGATTTTCTGAAAACTAAATGCATGCCTTAATGATATCATCTGCTGGCAAATTCCAGCTGTATAATTTTTGTTTGCAGGGTTAATTTGTTTTAAATCTGCTCGTATTTTTATATGATTTTTTTTTTTCTCAGACTTCTGGAAGCTGTTCAGGAAGGCCTTGCTTTTAATAAAAGGGTTCTTAATTGTTTTTAATAAATTGGCTCATTTCTCCTTTGGGGGATTTTTCTTGGATGAGCTTTTTGGGTTTGCTCAGGGGACTGGTTAGGTGGTCTTAGAGAAAATGACCGTAGACCCTTAGTTGATTTGGTTATTGTCAGACAAAAATCATTTAACAGTGACTGATGAGGATCCGTATGATTTCTGTAGTTTAGTCTCCTGTTGAGCCCTGGAGACTTTTTTGATTCAAAGCCCATATTTTCATTTGGGTTTCTATGCTAGTAATTATCATAATATCTGCCACTACTTATTAAGCATATATTTTGTGCTAGGCACTGGACTGACCCTTTACATATGTTTTTCATTTAATCCTTAGAGCAACTTTATGAGGCAGGTCTTAATATTAGCTTCCTCTTAGAGATGATAAAACAGTCTCCCAGGGAAGTTAAGTAACTCATCCAGTGTCAAAAAGCTAATTAGTGGCCGGGTCACATTGGAGTCCAGGCTGCTCAGACCCCAGGGCCCACGTGCTGTTTGTCCTGCTGCTGCTGAGTTAAGATCAGCCTTGGTGCTGAGCCACAGTTTAGCAGTAAAACTTAAGAGCAAACTAAAAATTCCCAGGTTCTCTTTTAGGGCCTCATATCCTATGTCTATTCTTCTCTTACTAATGTAAGAATAATATGACAACATTAATGGAACATTTTGAAGGGTAGAATACTGTCCATAATCTGACTACCCTAGCATAGCTATTTTGTTTTTCCTCATTCTCTTCCAGGTGTGTCTGTATGCATGTCCTTCTATACAACCATTGTCAAAGTATTTCTGTGGCTATGTAGTCTGCTTTTTAAAATATGAAATATTGTTTCATAAGTATTTTCCATTTAAATATCACTCTTTAAAGACTTTCTTATTAGCAGTCTATGATTTGTTTTTAACATTATTTATTTTTATTAATTTATTTTTAATATTTATTGGCCTGATTATTCTCTAACCTCTGTTGTCCCCTCTAGATGGAAAAGTTCCATGAAGACAGGGACTTAACTGTTTCCTTACCTGTGTTGAATAAATGCAAGTGGCTGTGTTATTTATTAATTAAAAGTAACTCTCTGCTTCTAGTAAAAAGACCAGACTTAATGGTCTGAGACTGGAGGGACTTCCGAAGACATGGCCCCTGGGCTCTCTGTAGCCCGGAACTGAAACCATTCCCGAAGCCGGTTCTTCAGACAAAGATTAGACTGGACTATACATAAAATGATACTCCTGAAGAGACTGCTTCTTAGCTCAGACAGATACATTAGACTAAACGGGCAGCACCCATCCGGAGGCGAGATGAGAAGGCAAAGAAGGACAGGAGTTGGTTGAATGGACACAGGAAATCTGGGGTGGAAAGGAGGAGTGTGCTGTCACATTATAGGGAGAGCAACTAGGGTCACGTAACAATGTGTGTATAAATTTTTATATGAGAAACTAACTTGAACTGTAAACTTTCATTCAAAGTACAATTGAAAAAAAAAAAAAAAACCAACTCCCCGCTTGTGTTATTGCATCGCTCAGAAGCAGTTGGACAGATTTTCACCAGACTTGGAGGGTTTTTGAGGGTGTGTTTAGGGTGACCTGGAGGCGTAGGTCATATATTTTGTGGTCCTGTGTCAGAGGAAGCATACAGAGATTTCAAACCGGAGACCTAAATTGAAAGTCGGAAGGGGCGACTATTGGAATTGCAGACCTTGGGTTGCATTTTAGAGCTGAGTAACTTCTCGCCGGGCTACTGCCTGACTTGATGCAGGATGAGCGGCAACAAGGATCTCTTTATTTAACAATGGCCTATGAATCTCCCAAGCAGATACTTGCTAATGGCAAACAGATCCATTTGAAAGTCTTTTCATTTTGCTTGTTTAAACATAAATTGTCTATTCATTTTTATTGTGTTTTTCTAATTTTCTAATATTTTTATTGTGCTTTAGATGAAGGTTAACAGAACAAATTAATTTCTCACTAAACGATTAATATACATATTGTTTTGTAACATTGGTTGCCAACTTCACGACGTGTCAACACTCTCCCCTTCTCGACCTTGGGTTCCTGATTTCCGTTCATCTAGCTTTTCTGTCCCCTCCTGCCTTCTTCTTATCCTTGCCTCTGGGCTGGTGTGCCCATTTAGTCTCATATACATGGTTGAGCTATGTTTATTATTGTTTGTCTTATGGGCATGTCTAATCTTTGGCTGAAGAGTGAACCTCAGGAGTAACTTCAGTACTGAGTTAAAGTGGTGTCCGGGGGCCATACTCTCAGGGTTTCTCCAATCTCTGTCAGACCTGTAAGTCTGGTCTTTTTTTGAGAGTTAGAATTTTGTTCTAGATTTTTCTCCAGCTCTGTCCAGGGCCCTTTATTGTGATCTCTGTCAGAGCAGTCTGTGATGGTAGCCATAGCCGGGCACCATCTAGTTGTGCTGGACTCAGTCTGGTGGAGGTTGTGGTAGGTGTTTTGTGTATTAATTGTGGAATCAGTAGAGACCAATAGTTATATCTTAGATGGGCACTCATAAGCTTTTAAGACCCCAGACGCTACTCACCAAAGAAGGATATAGAACATTTTCTTTATAAACTATATTATGCCAGTTGAAGTAGATGTCCCCCAAGACCGTGGTCCCCACAGCCCTCAGCCTCACTAATTCAGTCCCTCAGGGAATTTAGATGTGTCAATGAAGCTTCCATTACCTTGCCTTAGTCAAGTTGTGCTGACTTGCCCAGTCTTGTGTACTGTCTTCCCCTTCACTAAAGTTACCACTTATCTATTGTCCAGTTAATGTTTTTACCTCCCCAGTCTTCATCTCCATCAAAGATTGTTTCTTTCTGTGTGTAAACCTTTTCATGAGTTTTTGTAGTAGTGGTCTCATATAGTATTTGTCCTTTGGTGATTGATTTATTTCACTCAGTATAATGTCCTTCAGATTCATTCATGTTGTGAGATGTTTTGCAGATTCATCATTGTTCTTTATTGCATAGTATTCATTGTGTGAATGTACCATTGTTTGCCCGTTAGGTTGTTTCCATCTTTTTGCTATTGTGAATAATGCCGCAGTGAACGTGGGTGTGCATATGTCTATTCATGTGATGGCTCTTAGTCCTCTAGGATATATTCTTAGCAGTGGAATTGTTGGATCATATGGTATTTCTATTTCTAGTTTTTTAAAGAAGTGCCATATAGTTTTCTAAAATGATTGTACCATTTTGCACTCCTACCAGCAGTGCATAAGAGTTCTAATCTCCCTGCAACCTCTCCAGCATTTCTTTTCTTTTTTTTTGATGCTGCCAGTAATGTAGGAGTGAGATGGTATCTCATTGTAGTTTTGATTTGCATTTCTCTAATGGCTAGTGATTGGGAGCATTTCTTCATGTGTCTCTTAGCCATCTGAATATTTTCTTTGGTGTCTCTTCTAATTTTTATTGTAATTTTTCTTCTGTGAAACACTTGTGAGTTAATGAAACTAAGCAGTGTAAATGTTTGGACAATAAAATAAGTGATCGTTGTTACTGTTAGGTGCTGTCGAGTCAGATCCGACTCATAGCAACTGTACTGTGCACAACAGAATGAAACACTGCCCCGTCCTGCACCATCCTCACAATTGTTGCTATGCTTGAGCCCATTGTTGCAGGCACTGTGTCAGTCCATCTCGTTGAGGGTCTTCCTCTTTTTCGCTGACCCTCTGCTTTATCAAGCATGATGTCCTTCTCCAGGGACTGATCCCTCCTGATAAATGTCCGAAGTATGTGAGACGTAGCCCCGCCATCCTTACTTCTAAGGAGCATTCTGGTTGTACTTCTCCCAAGACAGATTTGTTCGTTCTTTTGGCAGTCCATGGCATATTCCGTATTCTTCGCTAACACCACAATTCAAAGGCGTCAATTCTTCTTCGGATTTCCTTATTCATTGTCCAGCTTTCGTATGCATATGAGGCGACTGAAAACAACATGGCTTGGGTCAGGCACACCTTAGTCCTCAAGGTGACATCTTTGCTTTTTGACACTTTAAAGATATCTCTTGCAGCCATTTGCCTAATGCAACGTGTCTTTTGATTTCTTGACTGCTGCTTCCATGGGTGTTGATCGTGGATCCAAGTATACTGAAATCCGTGACAGCCTCAGTCTATTCTCCATTTATCATGATGTTGCTTATTGGTCCAGTTGTGAGAATTTTTGTTTTCTTTATGTTGAGATGTAATCCATACTGAAGGCTGTGGTCTTTGGTTTTCATCAGTAAGTACTTTAAGTCCTCTTGACTTTCAGCAAGCAACCTTGTGTCTTCTGCATAATGCAGGTTGTTAATGAGTCTTTCTTCAACCCTGTTGGCTTGTTCTTGTGAGTTAATGAAACCAATTAAGCAATGTAAATGTTTGGACAATAAAATAAGTGATTACCAAAATCAAACCAAACCCAGTTGATTCCGACTCATAGCGACACTATGGGACAGAGTAGAACTGCCCTATAGAGTTTCCAAGGAGCGCCTGGCGGATTCAAACTGCCGACCCTTTGGTTCACAGCCGTAGCACTTAACCACTACACCACCAGGGTTTCCAAATAAGTGATTATGATCTATCAATTTCTGACGATAGAATTTAGTTAAAAGAGGAGACTGTGTGTATGTATTATACGTAACCCTGTGGGATATGTAGTGATTATTAGGAAACTCTAAAGTAAATCAGAGACGATATTATAGGTGTGTGAGAAAGCCAACTGCCTCGTATTATAAAGATCTTATCCAGATAATCTGTAGATGTGTGCAGACAGAAGGAAATGGAGAGAGTCCAATAAAAACAAAAGGCTTTTTCACTCTGTGACATTTAAAAACTAGTTGTTTTTAAACTAGGAATAGGAGACTCTGTGGAAACTGGAGTTGGAATTGTCCTGCTTACTCCTTGCCCTACTTCTCTAGGCTTTGCTCTGTGTACACTCTGCCACTGGAGCCTCTTGTTTTTCCTGTAGGCCGAGCCCTCCCCGCCAGCCCTGAGAAGGGATTTTTCCCAAAGCCCGTTCCTCTCTCCTTGCTATCCCATGTCTACTTGCTCTGTGTAGCAGAATGTTTGCCAAGTAACCCCATGCTCTGGAACGTGTGCTGGACATTAAACCGACAGTTAGGCATGCCTCCTGCCCTGGAGATGCTAACACAAACCATGTATGTCCAGCCACAGCCAGAACCAGCAGCCCAAGAAGAAGACTACCAGTAATGGCAGTTAGCTGAGGTTGTACTCCTCATGTACCACATGGCCTTCCCTTCCTGGCTGACCTCCTGCTCTTCTTTGAAGGTCTCCCAGCCTCTGGTAATTTCTTCTCCCCTGAGCTGCTTGCTGCCGCATTTCTTGTCTATCTTGTTCGTTGATACTGTCTGCAGCTCTTCAGTTCTGCCAGCTTGATGTTCTTGGTTGGCTGTACCTTCATGGAGGTAGAGACTGTTTCTTAAACTTATTTTTATCACCATTATGCTTTATAGATACTTGGGACATACTTAATGCTATTTTTAAAAGATGACAGAATCTTAGAGTCAAAAAGGACCTTGAGAGCCATGTAGTTGAGCCTGTGCTTGAACTGCTTCTGCAGCATCCTCGCAAGTGGTCGTGCAGCCTCCGCTCTGGCTGTGCGAGGATGGGAGCCCCGGTGGCGAGGAGCAGCCTCCGCTCTGGCTGTGCGAGGATGGGAGCCCCGGTGCCGAGGAGCAGCCTCCGCTCTGGCTGTGCAAGGATGGGAGCCCCGGTGCCGAGGAGCAGCCTCCGCTCTGGCTGTGCGAGGATGGGAGCCCCGGTTCCGAGGAGCAGCCTCCGCTCTGGCTGTGCGAGGATGGGACCCCCGGTTCCGAGGAGCAGCCTCCGCTCTGGCTGTGCGAGGATGGGAGCCCCGGTGCCGAGGAGCAGCCTCCGCTCTGGCTGTGCGAGGATGGGAGCCTCGTGCCGAGGAGCAGCCTCCGCTCTGGCTGTGCGAGGATGGGAGCCCCGGTGCCGAGGAGCAGCCTCCGCTCTGGCTGTGCAAGGATGGGAGCCCCGGTGCCGAGGAGCAGCTTCTTTACCTGTGCTGTCAGGGGGAACCTTACACAGGGGTGTCATTTCCATGGCCACTTTTTTGTTGTTTGTGTATTCATTAAATCTTTCAAAAATACTTATTGAGTGCCTACACTGTTCTCAGTGACACCCTACTTTCGTTGAATTTATATCCTAGTGGGAGAGGTGACCATAAGCAAGTCAACCACTTATCAGATCGTGATAAGTGACAGGAAAGAAGTCAAGTGCAAAGACAGAGAGAGTAACCAAATGTGGCTTTACACATCGTGCTCTGGAAAGCCCCGGGGGAGAAACAGAAGGATGGAAAGGGGCTCTCCGAGGACTCAGGGAGGGGTGGGCCGAAGCTGAGGAAACATTAAAATAAGGTCCCTGAGGTGGGAAAGTTCTGTACTTGTGTTTGAGGAAGAGAAAGGTCGCTATTGTGGCTATAGCAGAAAGAACCAGGGAAAAGCAGTGGAGGATTTAAAGTTGGGAAACAATGTGATCTGTGTTTTTAAAATCAGTGAGAGAACATGACAACTAAATGAGATGCATGATCTTGGATTAGGAAAAAAAAAAATGAAATAAAGGACTATAAAGCCCCGGGGTGATGCACATGGTTAATGTGCTCAGCTGCAAACCCAGCTGCTAACCTAAAGGTTGGCAGTGAATCCACCCACAGGTGTGTCTCAGAAAAAAAGGCCCGACTATCTACTTCTGAGAGATCACAGCCATTGAAAACCTTATGGAACACTGTTTTACTCTGACACACGTGGTCACCATGAGTTGGATAAAGGACCATGTTGGGAAAATTGGCAAAATTTGAATATGGACCGAATACTAAATAATAGTATTGCTGTTTTTGTTGTTGTGGGCTGTCGAGTCAGTTCTGACTCATAGTGACACTATAGGACAGAGGACAGCTGCCCCATAGGGTTTCCTATGCTGTAATCTTTACAGAAGCAGATCACCAAGTCTTTTCTCCCTTGGATTGGAGCTGCTAGTGGGTGTGAACCTTGGACAGGATCTTTCTGTTAGCAGCTGAGCGCTTAATCATTGTGCCACCAGGGCCCCTCAAATAATAGTATTATACCAATGTTAACTTTTTCTTTTTCCTTTTGAGTTTTTTTTTTTTTTTTAATTGTGCTTCAGGTGAAGGTTTATGGAGCAAATATACACGTAGTGTTTTGTGATGTTGGTTCCCAACCCCATGACGTGTCAACCCTCTCTCCTTCTCGACCTTGGGTTCCCCGTTACCGGCTTTCCTGTCCCCTCCTGCCTTCTCATCCTTGCCCCTGGGCTGGTTTGCCCATTTGGTCTCATTTTGTTTTATGGGCCCGTCTAATCTTTGGCTGAAGGGTGAATCTCAGGAGTGACTTCAGTACTGAATTAAAAGGGTGTCCAGGGGCCATACTCTCAGGATTTCTCCAGTCTGTCAGACTCGTAAGTCTGGTCTTTTTTTGAGTTAGAATTTTGTTCTTCATTTTCTCTCCAGCTCTGTCCGGCATCCTCTATTGTGATCTCTGTCAGAGCAGTCGGTGGTGGTAGCTTGCACCATCTAGTAGTGCTGGACTCAGTCTGGTGCCAGTGTTAAATTTCGTGAATTTGATGACCTGTTGGGGTTATGAAGAGAACGTCCTTGTTCTTAAGAGAAGTATAGGGTCTGGTCTTTGCAACTTACTCTCAAATTGTTCAGAAAAAGAATACAAAAGTGGCAAATCGTTAAGGTCATACGGGTTTTGATTGTAATATTCTTACAACTTTTCTGTAGGTTTGAATTTTTTTCCAGAATAAAACTTTTTTTCTTAAGGTCATTTGAGGCTGCTGTGTGGGGGGTGAGCGGTGGAGCAGAGGAGAGGCAGGCAGGCCTGGGAGCAGGCTGTGGGGATGATATTGGCATGGACTGGGGTGCGACGGTGGGGCCGAGAGAAAAGGGCAGAGGTGAAATATGTTTTGGAGGTGAGACTGATGGAAGTTGCGGATGGATTGGATGTGGTGGCCAAGGGGAAGAGAGGGAGGTAGATGTTGCTGCTTGGGAACACCCTGATGTTTGCAGACTGAGTTCCATTAGGATCTTCCCCTTCCCAAGGTGCTTTCGGCTCCTCTCTCTTCTGCCACCCTGTGAATAGTTAAAGCCCCAAACCAAACCACGGCTGTCAAGTTGATTCCGACTCCTAGCGACCCCGTAGGGTTTCCAAAGCTGTAAACCTCTGCAGGAGCAGCCTGCCACATCTTTCTCCCACGGAGCTTCTGGTTGTTTCAAATTGCCGACCTTTCAGTTAGCAGTCGATCGCTTTAACCACTGCACCACCAGGGATCCTGGATAACTAAAATAAAAGCTTGAGATCAGTGTTATTCAAACTGAGCTGCTTCCATTAGTTGACTCTGAAATCATTGTAGTGGGTTGCTATGAGCATTAAGAAGAAACAGAACAAAAAATACCGTAGCTTGTCTCGTGTAGAAAGGCTAAGTAATGTTTCTTAGAACTTGTGTTTTCATATGTATGTATGTATTTCCTAGGTCATGATGTAAAATGTATTTCTTTTGAGTTGCCATCATACAGGGTTATTGTAAAGAAACATTTTGTTGTTACAGAGGTCCTGTGGTCCCCATGGAAATAAGAAAGCAAAAGACAAACTCACTTGTGTGGCTACTGTTGCCTGTCCTGCGTTGTTTATTTCTTCAGTGATTAATGGGCTCTAAGTCAGTGTTTTCTTTAGTTGACTTCATAGTCACCCTCCTCTCACAGTCATGTAGTCAATAAATATTTATTAAGTGCCTGCTGTGTGCCAGGCCGGGCTCTAGGCCCTGGGGCAATAGCATTGAGCAGGACAGACGTGACCCTAAAGGAGCATATGTTTAAACATGTTATCAAATAAAACCCCAAGATTCCTTTAGTTCTATTAAGTGATAGGTGCCCTAAGGAGACTTAGTAGGAATGGTCTGGGAGGGTTTCCCTGAGAAGGTGACATTTGAGTTTAGACCTGAGTGAAACTGAGGATGCAGCCTTGCCTCAGAAAAGAGTGCCCCAAGCAGAAGCAGCAGCCCGGGCAACCTTGAGCAGAAAACAGGCCAAGGGTGTTGGAGGTACAGAAAGACAGCCTGTGTAACTGTAGTGAGGGATCCAGGGAGAGTGGAAGGAGGAGGAGTTCAGATTTCGGATATAGTATGGAGATAAAGGAAACTCTGGTGGCATAGTGGTTAAGTGCTTTGGCTGTTAACCAAGAGGTCGGCGGTTAGAATCCGCCAGGCTCTCCTTGGAAACTGTATGGGGCAGTTCTGCTCTGTCCTGTAGAGTGGCTATGAGTCAGAATCAACTTGACAGCGGTGGATTTTTTGGGGTATGGAGATAAAGCTAACAGGACCTAATAATGGATTGGGTATAGGGTATGGAAGGAAGGTATGAATGTGGTGGATAGTGCTATTTACTGAGAGAAGGCTGGGCAGTGATGTAGAAATGTGATCTGAGAGTAAAAGAAATTAGTAGTTTTGTCCTGGCTTTAAGTTTGAGAGGCCTGCTGGACATCCAAGTGGAGACACAGGGTAGTTAGTTGAATATTCTTTTTCTCTGCGAAGAGTTTTGGATTGGAGATACAAATTTGATAGTCATAAGTTTATAGCTGGAAAGTGTCTCAGAAGAGCCAGTGGCTGTCAGACCCAGTAAAAAAGGGAGTGTCAGTGAAAAAGGAGGAAATCCATGCAGAAGGGGTGGTTGCTACCGTTAGAGCGGACTCGCTCTATTTGAGCATGGACCTGCCACCTACTGGTGGGGTGACCTTAGGAAGTGACTTAACTTGAGAGGTTACTTTTCTATGTAAAGTCTATATATTTTATTTTTTGATACACTGGGGATAATAGTACTCATTTCACAGAGCTGTTAGGTAAATTTAATTAATATACATAAAGTGCTTAGAACAATCCCTGACAAATAATAAGAGCCCAGTAAATGTTAGCTGTCCTGGTGGTGGTTATTATAAGAAATAAATTCAAGCTTATAGTCTAGATTCCAAGTTAATGTAGAGTAGTAGTAGTGCTGGCTGTTCATCTGACCCTATAGGGCAGAGTAGAACTGCCCCACAGAGTTTCCAACAAGCACCTGGCGGATTCGAACTGCTGACCTTTTGGTTAACAGCCATAGCACTTAACCACTGCACCACCAGGGTTTCCCATCTGTATGTGCTGTGTGATAATCAGTTTTATTTAGCCAGTTCTCCAGAGGAGCATATTAAAACAACCTTGAACAATGCGGGAATCTTGTTACTAGATTACCATTAAATGGTAATATCAAGTCACCCTAAAATCAAAGTAATGCAAATTTGTATTTCTTTTTCTCACACATTTAATTTGCTGTTTCTTGATCACACATCAGCCTTTCTTAGTCTCAGAGTCAAGGGGGGATATTAACTTTACTAGGCTGCTGCGTGTTCACACAAATTATCGTCTAAAGGAGCTTCTTAGATTTTATAAATGAAATCTCTTTTCATTCCCAGGAGGACTTTGTTAAACCAGTAAAGTTATAAAGTTCTAAATTCTATTTTCTGTTCCTTTCTAGTGTGCACCATTTTATTCATCTCTAGTAAACATACAACCTCAAGCATCCTACAAGGCAAATAGATTCCTTCTTAATTAGAAACTCTATACACAGAATTTTATCATCATGAAATTTATAAACCAAGAAGGGAACAAATATTTACACTTGCAACTTAATGTCAACATTGGCCACTATTTGAAGATCTCTGAAAATATAAATGTAACTCCCATTTTCTTTTTACCATGGCTGAAGAAAAATACGTTTCAGCTTCCTAGGAGCACATCTGCTGTGTTATGTAGGGAATGTGGAAGACACATAAAAGGGTTGTTTCTTTTTGACTGGCATTACTTTTTTTCACACAGACTTTTTTAAAGGGTTATCTTCACTTTATTTATTTTAATACTATTTCTAAGACATCTCCAAGTAAGTGCTAAGGCAAACTTTTATTTTGAGGAGTTATTGCTTTGGTAGTTACCATGCAGAATTATTTCTCAATTTAAGTAGACCGTTTTTTTTTGTATATTCCAAAGCCAAAATTAAGCCAACCTCAAGGGTTTCTGGGAGCGAAATAATGAAGAGCTGAGGTTTTGTGTGTCCACGTAGGTAGTCTAATGCTTGACAAAGAACACTTTTAAAGATGTTTAAATATGCAGTGGTTTAAAAATCCCCGTTGAAAATAAAAAGCTTATTACCCAGCAATTTCACTCTTAGGTATATACTCAAGAGACTTGAAAATAGCGACACAGACATATGTACACCAATGTTCATTGCAGCACGTTTCACAATGGCCAAGAGGTAGAAACAACCCACGTGCCCATCAGCAGGTAAATGGGTAAGTAAAAGGCGGTACGCATATACAATGGAATATTGCTTCCCATGACGGGAAATGGAGATCCTGATAATGCTACAGCATGGATGACCTTGAAAACATGCTGAGTGAAATAAGTCAGTTACAAAAGGACAAATATTGTAAGACCCCATTAATATGAAAGGTGCCCTGGTGGCGCAACCCTTACGTGTGTGGCTGCTGACTGACAGGTTGGTGGTTCGAACCCATCGGTCACTGCAGGAGAACAAACCTGGCAACCTGCCCCTATAACTATTACAGGCTAGGAGACCCCGTGGGCAGTTCTGCTGTGTCATACAGGGCGCTGTGAGGTGGAACTGACTGGAAGGCACACAACAACAACAAAAACAAGCAGAGATGGGGGGGAGAGGGAAATGACTGTTCAAGAAGATGTGAGTTTCTGTTTCTGGTGATGGTTTTACAGCGTGATTGATGTAATTGGTCTCACTGAATAGTATACACAAAAAATGTTGAATTGGTAAATGTTGTATTTGTATTTTTACAATAATAAAAAAGTGCATTGAAATAAGTTAGAAAAGGGGGTTTGTCAAGATTTGGGAGATAGGCGTTGAACTTCTTCAAGCCTTTACTGAAGTTTTGGTGCTGCAGAAAGTGGCTGTGCCTAATTTCAGCTGCTTGAATGATGGTTGTGCGATGCCAACATGCAAAAATGATTTGAAGTCATTTAGGTTATTGAGATTTGTTTAATAGACTGATCTATTTTCAAAACATCAAAAACAATTAAGGTGAAAGAACAGACAGATAAGCCCTATGTCTACAATGAGTAATTTAGTCCTTTTTTTCTCTTTTTTAGTATTTTGTTGTGTTTACGGTGAAAGTTTACACAGCAAATTAGATCCCCATTTATTAGTTTCTATACAAATTGTTCAGTGACATTGGTTACATTTTTTACAATGTGTCAGCATTCACATTATTTCCGTTTAGTTTTTCCATTCCCAGTAATCTAGTTTCCCTACCCTCCTTACTTTCTCATCTTTGCTTTAGAGTAAATATTGACTATTTGGTGTCATATAGATCTTTTTTTTTTTTTTTAAAGAGGCACAGTACTCCTGCCTAATATTTTTTAATTCGTGAGCCAATTGATTACTTAGCTGAAAGGTGACCTCTGGGAGTAGTTTTGGTTCAAAGATTAAAGGGTTATCTCAAGGCAGTAGTCTCGGGGGGTCCTGTAGTCTCAATCGGTCCAGTAAGTCTGGAGTTTTTAAGGTTCTGAGTTCTGTTCTACATTTTCACCATTCTATCAGGAACCATCTATTGTGTCCCTGATCAGAAAGGTCAGCAGTGGTAGCCGGGCACTGCCTAGTTCTTCTGGCTTAGTAATTTAGTTTTAAACACCCTAGAAGCTAAGGACAAAAGAGAAGGATGTTGGGTTACGAAGTTCTCATTGTCAGATAAGAAAGCATAGCAGTTTGAGGAGAGAGAATTTTTTCCCCGGTTTTCTTGAACTTTAAGGGTAAGTTTTTTTTTAGATTCTTATTCACAGATAATCAACAATGAGTAATAGCATGAAAATCTTTCCTCCCACTTTTATCTTTTCTCCTCCCCCAAAGGAAAATACTTGGTTGTAAAAATAATGCATGCTGGTTGTAATAAAAAGAAAAATTTCAAACAAGTCAGAAAAGAAGATATCGAAATGAAGTATCCCTGAATAATACTAGCCCCTGTCTAAGTAGATGTTTCTCAGCCCACAGAAAGGAATGGCGTCGGATCACAACTCAGGAGAGACATTTTTTCATAAGGAGCTATATGATGATACAGGTCCCCGGGTGGCACAACTGGCATGCTCTTGGCTGCTAACCAAAAAGATTGGCAGTCTGAACTCACCCAGTGGCACTGCTGAAGGAAGGCGTGGCAATCTGCTTCTGTAAAGATTACAGCCAAGAAGACCCTACGGAGCTGTTCTACTCTGTAACACACGGGGTCACCATGTGTCAGAATCAGCTTGAGGGTAGCGGGTTTCTTTATTTTGGTTTGATGATACTTAGTTTAGCAAACATTTAT